>NC_090921.1:422653438-423903438 GCF_040938575.1 Ambystoma mexicanum | reverse complement strand
AGGGGAACTACCCGTAACCACCAGAGAAGCTGTTATCACTCTGCTGCTTAAGCCAGGGAAACCCCCCGAAGACTGTGGCTCGTATAGGCCACTATCATTAATAAACACTGATGCTAAGATTTTTGCAAAGATCCTGGCCACACAACTAATGCCACTAATGCCTTATATGGTCCACAAGGACCAAGCAGCATTCATAACAGGCAGATCCATGGCAACAAATATTAGGCACTGCCACAAGATACGGCGATACCCGATAAACTACAAGGGGTGACAGTCTCATTGGATATGCAAAAGGCCTTCGACACGGTCTAGAGGAGTCGGAACATGACCTGGGACACTCGATCAGTGACAACCTATGGGTACAAATATGTGGCCTAACAAAACAAATATCATGCAATACTAGATGTAAATTGATTCATTATAAGATTGTACACAGGATACACTATACTCCAGCTAAACTGTAACACATATACCCCACAACAGAAGGCAAATTTCCCAGTTGAGGATGACAAGAGGCCGGCACTTTCCACATGTTCTGGTTTGTTTGTTTGTTTGTTTGTTTTATTTATTTGTATAGCGCTCCAAACCCAGAGGTAGAAGGGCACTTTAAGAAGACGGTTACATAATTGTGAAATATCTTTGTGTTACATACTTAATACATACATACTTATACTATATACATATATTGTATAAAAGAATACAATTTACAGTTATATGTTTAAACAATATACCGTTAGCAATATACAATTTCAATATACAGTAATTTACAATACATGCAGCAGTTTACCGAGCAGGCGATGTGAGGTCAGGAGTCAGTAGTGCTGCTCTTTGTTCAGGAGCCAGTTTATAATCTGCTTCCTAAAGATCTGGAAGGACTCGATAGTTTTGATGTTGAGACGTAGGGTGTTCCAGAGTTGGGAGGCAAGTACGGTGAAGCTGGTTCCTCCAGCTCTTTTTAAGTGGAATCTGGGCACTGTCAAACATAGAGTGTTGGAGGATCTAGTGGTTCTGGTGGCAGGTTTCATGGTGAATTTGTTAGCTAGATATGGTGGTGCTAGGTGATTGGTAATTCATAGAATTCAGCGCACAAGTGGCGCACGCGGCTGGCGCACAGTGTGCGTGTGTGAATCTCTGCGCCAGCCGCGTGTGCTAAAATCCATTTCCGTGCACAGCGTATTCATGGATTTTAGCTACCAAAACCAGCCATGGCGCACAGTGGCGCAGCGACCCTGCAGCAGCGCCAGTTACGCCCCCAAGAACGCCCCTCGCGCAAGGAAAAGCCATCAAAATCCCCAATCCAGCGCAAAGGGCTGCGTTAACCCTGTACCGTATACAGGGCCGCCACACAGTACACATTAAGCGGGAAACGTGTATTACTGGGGTTCGCGGGAAGTCTCACACACGATAGGCCCTGTGCGAGTGGGGTATGTGTATTCCTGGGGTGTGCGGGAGGTTTCACACGCGATCGGAGCGGGGTTTCGTGTAAATTGGGGATGCGCGAGAAGTTCCACACGCGATTTGCCCTGTGCGACTGGGGTACGTGTATTCCTGGGGTGTGTGGGAGGTTTCACACGCGATTGGAGCGGGGTACGTGTAAATCGGGGGTACGCGGGAAATTCCACACGTGATTGGCCCTGTGCGAGTGGGGTATGTGTATTCCTGGGGTGCGCGGGAAGTTTCACACGCGATAGGCCTGTGCGAGTGGGGTACGTGTATTCCTAGGGTGTGCGGGAAGTTTCACACGCGATAGGCCCTGTGCGAGTGGGGTGCGTGTATTCCTGGGGTGCACGGGAAGTTTCACACGCGATAGGCCCTGTGCGAGTGGGGTGCGTGTATTCCTGGGGTGCGTGGGAAGTTTCACACGCGATCGGAGCGGGGTACGTGTAATTCAGGGGTGCGCAGGAATTTGCACACACGATTGGCCCTGTGCGAGTGGGGTACTGTATTCCTGGGGTGCGCGGGACGTTTCAAACGGGATTGGCCCTGTGCGAGTGGGGTACGTGTATTCCTGGGGTGTGCCGGAGGTTTCACACGCGATTGGAGTGGGGTACGTGTAAATCGGGGGTGCGTGGGAAGTTCCACACGCAATTGGCCCTGTGTGAGTGGGGTACGTGTATTCCTGGGGTGCCCAGGAGGTTTCACACACGATCGGAGTGGGGTACGTGTAAATCGGGGGTGTGCGGGAAGTTCCACACGCGATCGGTCCTGAGCGAGTGGGGTACGTGTATTCCTGGGGTGCGCGGGACGTTTCACACGCAATAGGCCCTGTGCGAGTGGGGTGCGTGTATTCCTGGGGTGCGCGGGAAGTTTCACACGCGATCGGAGTGGGGTACGTGTAATTTGGGGGTGCGCGGGAAGTTTCACACGCGATTGGCCCTGTGCGAGTGGGGTACTGTATTCCTGGGGTGCGCGGGAGGTTTCACGCGTGATTGGCCCTGTGCGAGTGCGGTACGTGTATTCCTGGGGTGTGCGGGAAGTTTCACAGGCGATAGGGCCTGTGCGAGTGGGGTACGTGTATTCCTGGGGTGCGCGGGAGGTTTCACACGCGATCGGAGCGGGGTACGTGTAAACCGGGGGTGCGTGGGAAGTTCCACACGCAATTGGCCCTGTGCGAGTGGGGTACTTGTATTCCTGGGGTGCGCAGGAGGTTTCACACATGATCGGAGTGGGGTATGTGTAAATCGGGGGTGCGCAGGAAGTTCCACACGCGATTGGCCCTGTGCGAGTGGGGTACGTGTATTCCTGGGGTGCGCGGGAGGTTTCACACGCGATAGGCCCTTTGCGAGTGGAGTACGTGTATTCCTGGGGTGCGCAGGAAGTTTCACACGCGATAGGCCCTGTGCGAGTGGGGTACGTATAATTCGGGGGTGCTCGGGAAGTTTCACACGCGATTGGCCCTGTTCGAGTGGGGTACGTGTAATTCTGGGGTGCGTGGGAAGTTTCACACACGATTTTGCTGTCAGAGCGAGGTATGTGAATTTCGGGGGTGCGCGGGGAGTCCTACCCGTGAATTGGCAGTGTGGGTCCTCCCAGGTGTTCCCTCTACACCCTCCACGGCCCCTGCAGGCAGCCCACACCACAGGGGACTACCCTGCACCCCTGGTCATGTCCCTCAGGCAGCCCATCCACCATGGGCATGTCCCCCAGCCAAGCCACATGTCACCTTGCACTACTGATCACCAACTCATGTCCCCCAGTATCCCCACCCCCCAGCAGTCAGGGCCACCTGCCAGCAGGCCCCCACTCATGTCCCACACATGTCCCCCAGCACCCCCACCCCCAGCAGTCAGGGTCATCTGCCAGCAGGCCCCCACTCATGTCCCACTCATGTCCCCCAGCACCCTCACCCCCCAGCAGTCAGGGGCACCTGCCAGCAGGCCCCCACTCATGTCCCCCAGCACCCCCACGCCCCAGCAGTCAGGGTCACCTGCCAGCAGGCCCCCACTCATGTCCCACACATGTCCCCCAGCACCGCCACCCCCCAGCAGTCAGGGTCACCTGCCAGCAGGCCCCCACTCATGTCCCACTCACGTCCTGAAGCATCCCCACCCCCCAGCAGTCAGGGGCACCTGCCAGCAGGCTCCCACACATGTCCCCCAGCACCCCCACCCCCGAACAGTCAGGGGCACCTGCCAGCAGGCCCCCACTCATTTCCCACACATGTCCCCCAGCACCCCCACCCCCCAGCAGTCAGGGTCACCTGCCAGCAGGCCCCCACTCATGTCCCCCAGCACCCCCACCCCCCAGCAGTCAGGGGCACCTGCCAGCAGAAGAATCCAAAGCTGTGTATTGCTACACAGCAAGCCCAGATGCACTCAAACTAGGAAAAAGATATCCCTCTATTTCTACTTAAATTCATTAGACATTTGGCGCCAAAAGAGGCGTACATTTTATGATGTGCTAACAACTTGTGAATTTCTCTTATTTACAACAGAAAGGGTCATTTAGAACATTTGGCAATATTATTCAGGATAAAATATACAATCATAGATGTCAAACCAATAGAACAATCAGCACGAAAACACTAGAGCTGACTTATGGATTTTAATCTTCTGAGTCCAACAAGTCGTACATTAGTAAGCAAACAGTAGTACAATCAGTGTTCCCTATTTACATATTGAAAGGACACTTATAGGTGTTCCATATAACAAAGGTGAGAGCAACAAGCGTTGACAAAAAACCGCTTGTAAGGAGCAACACAATTGTAAATCTGTATAATAGTTACAGTGCAAACAAACTCTAGATGTATAGATTTGATCATTCAACAGTTCGTAAATGAAGTCTCGTATTCAGGTGTGACCCAAATAAGACCAACGCTTTTCAGTTCATGGAACCATCTTCAGGGGATAGACTTCATTTTTATTTTCATAAACATTAGATTCTAGCACAGTCTCTGTGGGGTAGGAAAGAAAGAAGATATTTCAATAGAACTCTCTGATTTAAATGAAGTCAATTAACATAGTGAGACGAGTCAGAGTCACTAACCTTGCTGATATAAGGGCCAGGAAACAGACAAGTAATCCAGACAAGAAACAACGGATAGCCAAAAGACCACAGTATGCTGGGGTATCTATGGAGGTAAGGACAAAAGCCTAGCTATTAAGCCCACCAAAAACGGGCAATCAGTCCATAGTGAAGAGATAGAGAGATTAGAATATAAGTACAGACGGTAAATAATGACAGACTACGACAAATCATTAGGCATTAGCCCATGAGGACAAATGCAAGTAAACTGCATGTAAAAGAGGAATTGGAGGCTTTAGAACACTGCACGAGTGCAGCAACACAATCAGGTAAGGATTAGCTGTACAATAAAGTCCAAGATATATAATAAGAGCGAGTACAATAATGTAATACTAAAATCTCAACCAAGCGAGAAACGTGGACCAGGTTATTGCAACGTGTAATTGGTTTCAAGGAAAAAATGCATACCTTCCAATGCGAACACGCAATGATCATCTCGCCGCTGCTGTGCGAGCGAAGTGATTGAGCTTCCCAAACTACAGCGTCGTCTTGGTAACCCCGCGCATGCGCGCGAGAGCACCAAGGCGACGTCCATCTTGGTGTGGGCACCAACGAGTGCAGCGTTGCCAAGGTAATAAAACAGTAAACAAGAGTAACACACTAAAAGAGACGGGCGTACTCGAGCAGTCCGGAGAGATGGCTGCACATAACAGTTGTTGAGTGCCAAATGGTCATTAAGAGAAGGGCAGTATGTGTCAAACATGAAACCCAGTGAAGGGGTTAAAATAACGCGCGCATGGGGGCAACAACTGTAGTTCAAAGGAACTATGGGGTGCCCCCACGGCGCGGCAAGTGATTGATCATGGCGATCGGTCACTAGAAGGTAACCAACATCCACAAAGGTAAGAGAAAAGGTCTAAAAAACCAAAAAGGAACGGAGACAGCAATCGACAACAATGGAGGAGTCTAAACTCCATGGGCAATTCAAGGAGGCCACGGTATGTATGGACAACGTAGAGGAGAAATCAAAGCCCTGGGCGCGGGCCAGCAGCCAACAACAAGGCAAAAGGGAGAGTCAGATTCATGTCAGAACTTGAAGAATAGCTGACAAGGAGGCATCACAAGTCGGAGGAGTACTGAGAACATCAGGGAAGTGAATAGTCAACAGTCTACCTCAATGAGAGGTGAGGAGGAGCTCCACAAAGCAATGGGGTAAAAAATGAAAATACATCATGCAGTAAGTACCGATCTAGATGGTACATGTTGTCAAATTTAAAACACACAAACAATAAGGATCGCAGAGTGTGTGAATGGTACTAATGGAGTGACATATTAATACAAGCAGAGCATACCAGTTTTCAAAGAAACCACAGGTTTATACAAAGCACATAAGATCAAAATCCGTATTCATGCCACGTGGGCTTAGAGAGTTTCCAACAGTTCAATCCATAAAATCTCACGTTGCAATAGTTTACGCTGCACATCTCCACCCCTGCTTCCTGCTGTGATTTGTTCCAAGATAACACATTTCAATTGTGCAATGGTGTGACGTGCTTCAGAAAAGTGTAGTGATACTGGTGACTTGGGACTCTTAGTGCGGATATTAGATTCATGCTCAGACCATCTAACTTTGACTTCTTGGTGGTCATGCCTACGTAGTATAACCCACATGGACATTTTAATGCATAAATAACATTTTGGGCATCACATGTGCAAGAGTGCTTGAGAAAAATTGGTTTCCCAGAGTGGGGGTGTGATATGCTGTTGCCTTTAATGATGTTGCCGCAGTGCTGGCAATTGTGACATGGAATAGTCCCCTTAAATGTTTTCTGTAGACTGGGAGATGGAATTTCAGCTTTGACAAGGCTCTTACGTAAAGACCTACTGTTCCTGTAAGCAAAAGTAGGAGGTTCATGAAACAGTTGTTGTAACTGTGGGTCCATTTTAAACATGCTCCAGTTCCTTTTAATGACCCTTTTGATCTTCATACTCTGCATGGAATAGGTAGTGACGTAGACAAGTGCTTCTCCCAGCTTGGGGGGTTTAGGAGTCAATAGTGTCTCTCTTGCAGTGCTCCTCACTTTGTCTGCGACTTCTGTGATCTTTGACTGGTCATACCCTCTTGATGAGAATTTGGTTTCCAATTGTCGTGATTGACGTTCATACTCGTTGGTCTCAGAGATAATCCTTCTGTAACGCAGAAATTGACTAAACGGGACACTATCGACAGTTCTTTTTGGATGAAAGCTTGTGGCAAGCAGCAGGCTGTTTCTATCGGTCTTTTTAGTGTAGATTCTTGTCTCAAGAGAGTTATTACTGGCATATACCTCCACTTCCAAAAAGTGGATGGTAGTGTCACTTGTTGCTGTAGTAAACTTAATTCGAGGATGAATTGAGTTCATCATTTCGTAAAAATTTTGCAGTTCTTCTTCTGGACCAGATTCCAAAGATATTGTCAATGTATCTTAAATATAGTGGAAGATGCCTCATCCATCTAGGTGAACTGAGAATGTTTTCGTGTTCAAGATAATACATGTAGGTGTTAGCATAGCAAGGTGCCATTGCTGCCCCAATGCTACTTCCAGATATCTGAAGGAAGAAACGATCTTGGAATTTGAAAAAAATATTCGTAAGTACTAATTTAAGTATAGTTAGTACAAAAAGTCTGTCACCTTGACATTGCTCTGATTGGAGTAGGAGCCATTCTGTTGCTTCAAGACCAGCGTTGTGTGTGATGTTAGTATAGTGAGATGTAACGTCCATGGTGAACATCACATCCCTTCCACTGACGAATTGCACATTTTTAAGTTTGTGCAAAAAATGCATAGTGTCCTTGACATAAGTCTTCGATTCCTGTATGAGTGGTTGCAGGATTTTGTCCAAGTATTGAGCCAACGGTTCAAGGAGACTGTCAGTGGCTGCTATAATAGGACGTCCAGGTGGATTAATCAATCTTTTGTGTATCTGAGGAAGTATATAAATAACTGGCATGATGGGATGTTTGTTTTCTAGAAACAGGCGTGTCTTTTCTGAGATGACGTCATTGGCTTCTGCCTCATCCAAAATCTTCTTGATGAGGAATCTTACTGCTTCAGTAGGGTTAATGAGTACTTCCATATATGTGTCATGGTCATCAAGTTGGCGCTCGATTTCATCGATGTAATCCTGTTTATTCATAAGCACTAATGCTCCACCCTTATCTGCTGGTTTAAAAATGATGGTTTGATTATCCAGGAGATTTTTAAGTGTCTGCCGTTCTCTCAAAGAAAAATTGCCTTGTGTATTATTTTTAAACTGAATCTTCTTCAAATCCTGTAATACAGTTTTCTCAAAAGTAGAGAGGATATGATTCTGGACTGGGGGGTTGAAGTGACTCTTAGGTTTCAATTCAAGATATTTGTGTGGTTTCGTAGTCATTGTATCCTCATCTTGTGAGTCAAAGAAGACTTTGAGTCTTAACTTTCTCATTAGTTTGAAAAAGTCTATTTTCTCACGAAGCAAAGTACTATTGTTCTTGGGAACAAAGGATAACCCTTTCTTGAGGACTTTTAGTTCCATCTTGGATAGCTGGTATGCTGAGATATTGACAATCAATGTCTCTTCATCGTTTTTTTCCGTTGTGGGTTTTTTCTTCTGTCCTCTTCTGATTGGCCTTTTTCTAAAAAAGGAGTAGCGTTAGCTGCTGGTTCTTCTGCAGTAGGACCAGGGATAGTCTCACTGCTCTGCCCTGGAAGAACTTCAAGTTCGGCGCTGGAGGCATCAGGTGAGGTATTTTCTGCCGATTGTTGACCTGGTTTACGTGGGTTGTTAAAGTTGGGTTTATTGGAGAGATGCCCGTAGTATGACTGCCAACTATACACAATATTAAGCTTATAGTCCTGGGTGTCTCGTCTAAACTTCCTAATTTTCTTTATTTCTAGTTCTTGTTTAAAATTTGCCAATTTCTGATTAGTTTCTTCCAGGATTTGTTTCAGTTGATCCGCCGTGTATCCCTTGCTGAGGGATGTTTTCAAACCTTCTATATCCTCATTAAGGTTAGTGAGGGAATGTGCTAATTCTTCAATTGTCAAGAGTATAAGATCAAGCGAGCACTTGTTTAAGATTTGGTGCCAGCGCTTGACGAAAGCTGGATTTTCCTTACAGAGTGTTGCCTCTAAACTTACACGTAAGCCCCTAGGTATACTTTTGGCAGTGTAATACTGCGCCAAGGTGGATGCGTGGAGTTTAAGGTTGATCTCTCTTCGTATTTTCCATTCCAATTGTCGTATCAAAGCTTCCGGTTTGTCGGTTGTTGTGATCTCTGCTCCTGCGGATTTAATCAGACCTAGTATTTTGAGTGCTTCCTCTTCGCTAAAAGCAAGTGTTTCAGCTCTGTTGTTAGTGGTCTGATCAATTCTCGAAAAGGACATATTAAAGTCCTGTGAGAGTCATAAAGTTTCGTAGTGAATAGAGAATGAAATGGTGAATCAGTGCGTGCAACCCCTCAGGTATGGCCAATAAGGATAAAGCATGAGAGAGGAGTATAGGGGTGCACAGACAGGTTAAGTAAAAGTCTGAAAGTAGTAGGATTATAAATAAAGAATGTATCAACAAAGAGTAGTGTTCAGTATTACAATCAGTCTTATGGTGCAATCGGGCTGTCGTCACAAGGCCACTTGGGACAGAAGAAAGCAAAAGAATCCAAAGCTGTGTATTGCTACACAGCAAGCCCAGATGCACTCAAACTAGGGAAAAAGATATCCCTCTATTTCTATTTAAATTCATTAAACACTTGGCACCAAAAGAGGCGTAAATTTTACGATGTGCTAACAACGTGTGAATTTCTCTTATTTACAACAGAAAGGGTCATTTAGAACATTTGGCAATATTATTCAGGATAAAATATACAATCATAGATGTCAAACCAATTGAACAATCAGCACGAAAACACTAGAGCTGACTTATGGATTTTAATCTTCTGAGTCCAACAAGTCGTACATTAGTAAGCAAACAGTAGTACAATCAGTGTTCCCTATTTACATATGGAAAGGACACTTATAGGTGTTCCATACAACAAAGGTGAGAGCAACAAGCGTTGACAAAAATCCGCTTGTAAGGAGCAACACAATTGTAAATCTGTATAATAGTTACAGTGCAAACAAACTCTAGATGTATAGATTTGATCATTCAACAGTTCGTAAATGAAGTCTCGTATTCAGGTGTGACCCGAATAAGACCGACGCGTTTCAGTTCATGGAACCATCTTCAGGGGATAGACTTCATTTTTATTTTCAGAAACATTAGATTCTAGCACAGTCTCTGTGGGGTAGGAAAGAAAGATGATATTTCAATAGAACTCTCTGATTTAAATGTAGTCAATTAACATAGTGAGACGAGTCAGAGTCAATAACCTTGCTGATATAAGGGCCAGGAAACAGACAAGTAATCTAGACAAGAAACAACGGACAGCCAAAAGACCACAGTATGCTGGGGTATCTATGGAGGTAAGGACAAAAGCCAAGCTATTAAGCCCACCGAAAATGGGCAATCAGTCCATAGTGAAGAGATAGAGAGATTAGAGCAGGCCCCCACTCATGCCCCCAGCACCCCCACCCCCCCAGCACTCAGGGTCACCTGCCAGCAGGCTCCCACACATGTCGCCCAGCAGCCCCACCCCCCAGCAGTCAGGGGCACCTGCCAGCAGGCCCCCACTCATGTCCCACACATGTCCCCCACCACCCCCACCCCCCAGCAGTCAGGGGCACCTGCCAGCAGGCCCCCACTCATGTCCCCCAGCACCCCTACCCCCCAGCAGTCAGGGTCACCTGCCAGCAGGCCCCCACTCATGTCCCACTCATGTTCCCCTGCCCCCACGTCAGGACGATCCTCAATCATGGGCCTAATGGCCAGTCACATCACACCCCATGCCACCCCAGCCCAAAGAATCAACCAAGCATTTCATCCACCCACATAGAAATGCCCATTACATGATACAACCTGAACGGCAAGTATGTAAATGAACACATGTCCGTCACACTCACACAATGGCCCTCATTACGACCCAGGCGGTAAGTGAAAAACGATGCCGGTAAATGATTACCGGCATCGTTTTCCGCTAGGTCCGATCATGACCCGTGACCGTTAACTACGATGCCATTAGCGGCATCGTAGTTATCGCTGCTGCTGACTGCACCAAGGACGTGCGCACGCGACCTGCCAGACCGCAAATACCGGCATGGCGCAAAGCTACACGAATGACGACCCAAGCGGACATGCACCTAATGCCATCACCCAGCCCGTTAAGTACCTTACCGCCATGGTGCTAATTACGCCATCGCGAACCAACCGTAAAGGGCCTTGTGCAGTGAATCCAGCTGCCACAGGTGCACAGAATCAGCACAGGTGGAGGCAATACAGACTCAGGAAGTACAAAAAGAGCACACCCAACCCCTTCGCACACCCAGTCACACTCCACAATGATTCCAATAGGACTAGCAATGTTGGGGCTGGAGGACCTGATAGCAATGCAAATGCTACAACTTCAACTACAACAACAACAACAACAACAACAGGCTGCACAGAGGAGACGCAGGAGGAGAAGGAGGGCAAGGCAGGGCCAGCAAGCCCCACCAGCACAGCCAGTGGCACCACGAAGGCAACCCACAATCCCACGCATCAGAGCCAGTCCATTCAACCTCACCGCTGAGCAGATCCACACCCTGTACCGTTTGGACCGGGACACCATCACCGCCATCGTAGACATGATACACAACAACATCGTCAGCATGATAGAAACACCAACCGCCATCCCACCCCTACTGAAGGTAGTGTCTGTACTCCACTTCCTGGCCACAGGCACCTACCAGCACACAGTGGGACACTTGCATGGCATTTCACAGCCATTATTCTCACGTACACTGAACCAAGTGCTTGATGCCCTCCTCAAGCACACAGACGACTACATCTCATTTCCACGGTCTGCCCAGGAGATTGCAAACACCAAGGTGGGTTTCCATGCACTAGCCGGCATACCTGGTTGCATTGGTGCCATTGACTGCACCCATGTGGAATTGGTGGTGCCACATGCCATGGAGGTACCGTACCGCAACCGTAAACTATTTCACTCAATCAACGTGCAAAAGGTCTGTGACTCCAACAGGATCATCACACATTGCTGTGCCCGATTCCCCGGAGCAACCCATGATTCAATGGTCCTTCGGAACTCCACAATACCACGCTACATGGAGCGAAAAGCAGGGCCAAGATCCTGGCTACTCGGTGAGTCACATGTCATGACCATGGAAATGTGAAGTGGGTAGGTGAATGATGTACCAATGCATACTCCACCTGGCTGAAAGGGGGGAAGAATGATGCATACTCCACCTGGTTTAAACGGGGGGAATGATGCATACTCCACCTGGCTGAAAGGGGGGGGGGATGATGCATACTCAACCTGGCTGAAAGGGGGGGGGAATGATGCATACTCCACCTGGCTGAAAGGGGGGGGGGAATGATGCATACTCCACCTGGCTGAAAGGGGGGGGGATGATGCATACTCCACCTGGCTGTGAGTAGCAGAGACAACGGAGCCAGATCATACCCTAAACAGCACAAACTTCAGCTGACACCACTAAACCTAATGGCCGATGTATGCAGCCCCACCACGTGAATGACGGTGTGCCCCAACCATGACACAACCATCTACAAGTGCATTGTACCAATTCACACCACATTGACCTCAACGAAATGCACCTACATGCACGTCACCAGACACCATCCACTGAAAGGCCTGTCCCCCATAACTACGCACGAATGAGGCACATGACGGACAGAAACATCAACACACCATCACACAGACAGCAAGGCCCACAAAATGTCCTTATAAACATCAGTATTGCTCACTGGGGTCATGATGAGGCTGACAGCAATGTTGCAATGATGTGAGCGTTGACATCACAGGACACGTGCCAGGCCACCAAAACAAACGGCATGAACAAACACAGTGGATGGGCACTCACAAGGCACTTGACCCCCCTGCATACATTGGTTGATGGCATGCACAACATTCCATAAGAGCCATGAGCATATACTGGTCGCATAGTGTGGATCAATTAGTGCATTTAAAAGAGGTTCGAAGTAACAGTTGGATGCAAGCCATGGTGGCACGTCATGTTTTGAAATAGACGTCATGACTGACACATACATTCTCGCCCACATACAGGTGATGCAGGCTATCCCCTGAAGAGGTGGCTCCTTACACCAGTCCGGAACCCACAGAACCAGCACGAGGAGGACTTCAACCGTGCACATACACGTACCCGTGTGGTGATTGAGCAGGCATTTGGCCTATTGAAGGCACGGTTTCGCTGCCTCAGCAGGTCTGGTGGGGCACTCCTGTACCGCCATGAGAAGGTGGCAAAGATCGTCATGGCATGTGTCATGCTACACAATATGTGCGTCAGATGCAATGTGCCCCTGCCCCCTGATGCAGAACTGCAACCACCTGACGATGAGGATGATGAGGGTGGGGATGGGGCAGCACCCCATGGAGGCGGCGATGCACAGGAGGGGCGTGAAATGCATAGTACTCTGATCAACCAATTATTCTAGCACACACGGATGGGTGGTGTCACCTGGAGATGACGACTGTGGCACTGTGTGCGTCTGTTACATGGACACTGGGGACTGTTTACCAATAAATCACACATACGCAATGAGCAATGTCCACACATGTGATTTGTGCAAATATGAAAAGTGTATTGTGAAAGTGATTTTGTTGAACACACCCCCTCCCCTCTCCACCCTCCCCCCTGAACTCCCCAACACACCCACTCCATCCTCCCCCCTCCCCCTGAACTCCCCAACACACCCACTCCCCCCTCCCTCCACCCCCCTGAACTCCCCAACACACCCACTCCCCCCTCCACCCTCCCCCCTGGAATCCATACAAAGGTGTGAGTAAGTCTGTGCAGCAGTGTCTGATGTGGATCTCTCCACTGTCCGGCCACTATTGGCAGCCCCCTCCCCTGGCCCCCGGGGCACCCCTGCCTGTGCTGCGCAGGTTCCTCCCTGATCGGCGGATGGGGCTGCTTGGGGTCGAGCTGGTACCCGAGGAGGTTCCTGCCTGCTCATTTGGACGCATGTCCCGAATTGTCTGCACTAGTTCAGAGATGACGTGCCGCACAGCGGCGAGTTCTGCGCAGATGTCCTTTGTGGAGGACTCAATAGCAGCCTTCACTGTCTCCGCACATTTCTCCAATGCTGCCCTTGCCCCCCCACATTCTGCAACATGCTCATTAAGGAGTGAGGATAGTTGCTGCTGCCGGGTGACGATCTCCTCCAGGGTTTCTTGGTTTCTCTGGCCCATGGCTAATGGCAGTGGTATTCCCATTGGGCTGCTCACCTCCTGCAGCGGGGATGGAGAGCCTGGCCAATCCTCATCCTCTAACTGCCCCTGTGTGGCATCCGCATGCGGGCTGCTTAGGGACAGGTAGGGGGAATGAGGGTGGGCAGTGGGGCTTCCGACATCAATCTCCTCAATGATCCCTGCTTCGCTATCGGAGGAGGCTGCAATGGCAGCAGTTTCCCCTATAGTGCTGCTTGCAGCAGAGCCTGTCCCTTCTGTGGGCACGATTTGGGTAATGTCCGCTGCTGCTTCTGCTTCTGTGCTGCCTGCTGGGGTGGCTGTTAGTGCCCTGTCCTGTTTTCCTGGCACGGATTTTGGCTGCTGTGGGGTTTTCCTCGGGACGGCAGAGGTGGAGGGTTGTGGTGTTGGCACAGTTGTCCTGGCCCTCTTGGTGGGTGTGGAGGCAGTGGTATCCTCATCCTCAAGGTCAGAATTTGAGCCTGTGGTGGAGCAAAGGAGGGAAAGTGTTATTGATGGGTCTGCGGACATTGGCGGGCATTGTGACGACTGACATCTTATCAGTTAGTACATGCAGCACATTTGAGGCAGGGGCATACAGGTTGTCTCCCTTTTGTGTGGGTGCCTGCAGTTAGGGTGTGCATACTGCATGTGTACCAGGTGGAGATCGGATGTGACTGTGGGCAGTCTCCTGCTGATGTGTTGCATTTACACTATGGGGCAACATTGTACTTCACATGAATGGACTTTGGTGAATTTTGCATGGATTGATTTGAGCCACCTACCTGCATCGCCTGATGTCGGGGCTCCTCTCTCCATTCCTCCTACTCCTTCTATGCTCCATTCCGATTGTGGAGGCACAGATTTCCTCCCATGGCTGCAATTTAATAGGGGACTCCGATCCTCCCCCGGTTGCCGTGCCCAGGTTCCTGTTAGCCGATAGGATGCTCCTGACTCTGAGCCGGAGATCGTCCCACCGCTTGCGGCACTGTCTCACATTGCGGGGTACTGTCCGCACGGCATTAACCCGCTGAGCTACCAGTGCCCATATGGCCTTCTTCTTGGCTATGGCTGGTCTTGTCACTTGGTTGGAGAATACCACTGCGGCGTTCTCCTGGAGGGTCTCCGCAAGCATGGTAAGCTCCTCTCTGGTGAAGCGGTCTTGCCGCTGGCGGTCACAGGCTTTTTTAACCACTTTAGGCATTTTCTTGCAGGAAGAAGGTTGCTGATGGTATTTGCCGGGTCTCAGGCTCGGATGTCCAGTGGTTGCGGAGGATGCCAATGGATTGTGTTTTTAAAGATGGCCGCCGTGCTCTTTCCTGTTCCGCCGCGGTGATGCTACTTCCGGTTCCGCTAATTGCGGTGACCGCTATGAACGGTGGTCGGGGTGGCGGTAGTGCACCTTGCGCGGCATACAATGCCGGTAGGTGCCGTTTTGGGGGCATTAACGCCATGGCGCAGTTTACATTACCGGCATGGCGTAATGCTCGTGCACGATGGGTCGTAATGTCCCACTTTTTACGGCTTTGACCCAGCACGTAAACGTTAGTTACGCCATGCCGGTAATGTCGTATACTTACCGCCTGGGTCGTAATGACGGCCAATGGGTGCAAGTGAATGTGAAAACCCACATCATGACATGCATGAAATAAATGAGAGGATACCACACACCGAAGTATGAAACACAAATTTATTGAATCCAAAATGAATGTAATGAAAAGAAAACACACAATAATGTGAAGAAGAAATAAAACGCAGCATGTCCAGAAAAGAATCAAAAATATGAAATCAGAATCCAAAGAAATCCAAATGAAAATGTGTCCAAAGTCTCAGTCCAACAAAGCAAATCCAAGGGAAAAAAATAAGTGAAATCCATTGCTCCATAGTGAAATGAAAAGAAAAAAAAGAAAATCCACTGTTCAACTATATACAAATCAACAATCCATGGTCCATGAGCCCAACAAATGAAATGATGCCTACAAAAAAGACTACCTAATAAATAACTATATACAAAAACGTGGTGCATTGTCCAATCGGCCCAAAATAAACAAAAACAGAAAGGAAACCTACTACTATCTGACCATTTACAATGGCAGCGGGCTAGTCCTGCCGCTCACTTATTGATGTCCCGGGCAGGGTATCATCGAACTCCCGCTCAATGTCCTGGAGGCGGTCCTCTTTCATGGCCTCGAGGGTTCGCAGGGACGACGACATGTTCACCTCCAACTCCCTGCGAATTGCCTCGAGGCACTCGGCCCGCCTCAGGGCCCTCCGAATGGAGTTCTCCACCCTGACCATTGTGAGCCGTGCCTCTTCCGCCCTCTGCCGTTCTGCATCTATGGCATGGCCCAACCGCTGCCACACGGAAGACACTTGAAATCCGGGGTCCTCCTGCCCTATGGCCGATGCCTGCCCCTCCGATGTTGAAGGCCCCGAGCCATCATTGCTCCCACCATGTTGCTGCTGCTGTGCCTGTGCCCTGGCTCTTGCTGCCTGCACATCCTCCTCCGGCTGGGGTGCAGTTGTCATGGTGGCTACCCCTGCTGGACGTCCGACTCCCGACTGTGGCAGGGATGTGTCCTCCACCAGCCTGACCGTTGGGTCAGGGGCAGCTCCACAGGGTACCCAGGTGACACATGGGTGGGAAGATGGCATGGAGGAGGACTGGCGCGTAGGGGGTTGAGGTGAGGAGGGGGGCGCAAGAAGGTCCAGCACATGGAGGAATCCAGCACCGGTGACCCGTCCCAGTAGGTCAACGTGGTCAAAGAGGCATGCGAGACGACATGCAGTCTCTCCACGAAAAGACTGTAGGTCACCTCGCATGCCCCGTTGACGCAACGCTATCCCACTCAGGATAGGCTCAACATGGTCCCGGATAGCCACGACTGCAGGGAGAGGAAGGCCAGATGTTGTGCGCTCATCCCCTCCCTGAAAACAGGTCTGGACGTAGGCATCCCTGCTAGTGCCAGATGATGCAGTGACAGGATCAGGGACAGGATTACACACAGGCACCTCCGCGGTGGCCTCTGCTGACCCTGCCCCTGCACTGCACCACTAGCACCAGTGGAATCCCCACCTCCAGACCTCGTGTGTGTCCCTTCTGCGGCCTCCTCCTCCACCAAACCCCCCACCAACCTGGATGACTCCGTGCCATCTTCCTCCATTGGACCCTGTGGGGTTTCAGCTGCCCCTTTTGCTCCCGAGGAGTCCACCTCCAACCTCTGCCTCTTGGACCTACCCTCGGCAGCTGCAGCCTGGGATGCGACACCAGACTCCTCACTCCCCGACGAGATGACAATCTGGGAGGGGAGCCGGGCCTTGCGTCTCCGGCTGGTGGTGCGATCCCTGCCGTTGTGCTCCACAGCAACCTCTCCGCCCTCTTCATCAGTTGACGCTGCAGACAGGGAGAGATAAAACACAGACATCAGGGCACTGTACAATGGACTGATACACACATGACAGTTGCACATGAGTGGCAGTGTCAAACTTCAGACATGGCATCACACTCCACGACACACATGTCATTTCAACTCACACACATGAGCATTTCCACAGCCATATTGCACCAGGCAGCAACATCCATACACATACAACAGCATGAATAGCCAAAGATGAGCCTGACATCACATGAAACACAGGGAGTGCACTAGACACGCTCATATGCCACCACACTTACATGCATGTCTACATCTCCTCCAACTGTCGCAGTGATGCGATCGCCATACATGTCACATCTGGCATTCAGCCTTCTACATATCAGTGTCACGTGCATCCATGTTGCATCACAGTTGCACACTTGTCAAATTCACACACATGCACATGTACACAGTGCCGATACATGCAGCAGGAACCACCATCTATGTGTGACACCACAACCATGCCAACGTACATACACAGAAATTCAAACATGTGTGCTGCCACACCTGCATTTGCACAGCATGCTTACCAACACATACACCATCGATGTGTCTCACACCTAAGAGGACTCACATGTGGCAGCCTCACGCCCCTGTTTACACACATCCCTACATGGCCCTTCGAAAACACATGTGCAACCTGCACACTACTGGCACACCACCACACGCACAGCGTCCTATCAGTATGCATGTACACTTACCGCTCGACTCCAGATGGGTCTGCCTCTCAAGGACCTGGACGTGGAGCGCTGGGCATATGTGTTCCAGGACCCTCATCTGGTGGTCGGACAGGTGGCCCCGGCGCCCCTTGGCATCCACTGCCTTCAAGAGGCGCCGGGCCTTGTTGAGGGTCCTGGACCTGAAGTCCTCCCAGCGCTTCTTGACATGGTGTAAGTCGCGGACTGCCACCCCCTCTGCGTTGATGGCAGTCACGATGTCCATCCAGATCCTGGTCCGTCCTTCATTGTTGGCGCGCAAACTTCCAAAGAGGGCATCATACTGCCCCAGGATTTGCTCCACCAGGACACCAACTTCCCTGGCACTGAAGCTGGTGGCCCTCTGCCTCTCTGGCTGGGGGATGCCAGTGGTGCCAGATGGTGTTGTGCCTGACATGGCAACCCCAGAGGCAGGAGTGGGTGGGCAACTGGGTCCTGGGGCTGGGCTGTGGAGCGATGGTATCCCAGTCGGGAGTCTTCGGTTCCAGCAGGGGTGGTCACAGCAACTGCACCCCTGGCTGACGTGCAGGCAGCAAATAGCAGGGCACGTAGGCAGCAGGTAGTCAGGCAGCAGCATTTGGCAGGTGGGAGTGTGCTCGGGGCTCTGGCGGGCAGTAATTCGGCCTTCTGGGCAGGAGCGTGCTCTTCCGTGTATTGTTGCGTGGCCAGCTTGATACGGAGCGATTTGGCACTTCGCGCGTAAGCGCGTCAGCAAACGTATGCGGTTTCATTGGACCAAAGGCCCTTAGCGCGTAAGTGCTTCTGTGACGTGACTCGCGTAGGCGTTTCCCTCGTGACATGGCAGTGCGCGTGAAAAAACTCCACGTCCGCGTGTGGATGCATGTAATCCGAGGAAAGGGCCTACGCGCGTAATTGACGTGATGCGCACGGGCGTTTCCATCAACACGGGTGCATGTTCATCGTACATGGCCAAAAACTGCACGTCTGAATGTCAGCTCGTGAAATTGGAGGAAGGGGCCTTAGCACGTACACGCGTAAGTGATGCTGTACGTGTGGGCCGCTTTAAAAGGTACGTGTAGGACCCCATTCCCTTGTACGTACTTTTCGTGGAGAGCGAGTGGGTGAATTCTGTACTTCTTGTCGGTTCACACGCAATTACTTCACAGCGTTTCAAGTTCGTACTCCCTGTTACCTCTGACAGCGTTCTTTATTCTTTTTGGGCCTGTTTCCTCAAACAGCGTTCACTTCTTCTTTTGTCCTGTCTCCTCAGACAGCGTACAATTCTTCTTTTGGCGGGGGTGTTGCCAACGCACACACGCGTGTCTTTTTCACGTTCTTTTTCCAGGCATACGGTGAGTCGCACACGTATTTATCAAATGTGCTTGCCCCGTGTGTTGCGTACCCCTTCAGAGGTCATTGTAGGCTGCGTGTATTACGCGTATGCTTATTTTTGTGTTTCTGGGTGCCACAGCGTAGTGCGGGTTCATTTTTTCACGCACGTGGTCTACGAGGGGTTGCATGCACGTTATTTCCCAGGGGTCACAGACAGCCTTGTTAGAGCACTTGGGTACGAATTCCATCTAGTACCCTACCCCTTTCACCCCCAATTGCCCAGGACAATAGTTTACTGCTACTCCCATACGCACAACAACATCAGTGCCATGGTTGAGAGGCGACCAAGCGGTAAGGGAGGCAAAGGTGGCCGACCTTCAAAAGGTGGGCATGGTGGGCGCAGTAGGGGACGTGGCCGGGATTTGCAGGGTGCCCCTAGACCCCCATGTGTGGAGGACCAATCAGGGACACCCATGCCCTCCCTCCCATGGTTGAGGGAAACGTGGCTGACACCATCCCAGCTGAGCCCTTGTTGGACCAGCCCATTGGGGCACCTGACCTGGCACAGGATGACTCCCAGGCTGACTTCCAGGTCAGCAAGTCTAGGCCACGTGTGGCGGTGCAAGTTGGTGTCACCAAGCCACGTGGATCTGGGGCAGCTATGTCATCTGCTTCCCCAAGTAGGCAGGGTGGGGAGGCTGCAGGGGCAGCTGCAGCTCCATCCACCCCAGCTCTGAGTCTCCCAGCCAGGACAGTGTCAGTCCAGGTCCATCAAACTGACGTTCCACCTGCCAACATAACACTTCTGCCAATGCCTTTACCAAGGCCTATGGTCATTGTGCATTCGCACACTCCTACTACCCAGTCCACCGGTGCTTCTGCCCCTACTGACCAGAGCGGCGTAAGCCACTCAGGCTCCGCTCCACCTTTGAAAAAGAGGAAGAACGGTGCTCTGGCACAACAGGCTGAGACCCCAGACACGGCTACACACTCCGGCACATCAAGGAAGCCTAGCTTTAATGACCCGGAACTTGATGCACTTGTGACCTATGTGTCGGCACATAGCCACGAAATGTTGGTGACTGCAGGGTGCAAGACCACACCTGGTCAACATAGGGCACACTGGCAGACCATCGCGGACCGCATAAGTGCCCTTGGATATATGAGGCGCATAGCTGATGATTGCTACAAGCGGTGGAATGACCTGAAACGCAGAGCAAAGAACAAGCTGGCCTCAAATCATGCCACTACTCTGGTGACTGGCGGTGGGTCACCACAAGACTACAACAAACTCACTGAACATGAATCTGTTGCTGGGACCTTCGTCACAGAGGAACAGATCCAAGGTGTGGGAGAACTACCTGATTACGAGGCATTGTCCGGTGAGTGCCCATGCGTGTGTGTGTAATCCATGTGTATGTTGTTTGGGTGACGGGTTCTGATTGAGTGCCAGGTGAGGGTGTGTACTCCTGAGTGTTATGGGTCACCCATTTGCTTCCTCCCATACATTCACGTGCCTTGGATTTGGGTATGACTGTATCCCTTCTGCCCACAGTTGCCAATTACGCCCAGATTAGTGCACTTTTACCTTGAACTGTCATCTTGCAACTACATTGGTCAGATTTTGTAAGTGTTCATTCAAGCTGATTGTTTCCACTCTCCCATTTTTAGTAAACATCATTCTTCCCTATTGCAACATATGTGATATGCTTTGGTCATTGTTTACAGCCCACACTGAGCCACTACTTTTACCTGGTTATGTTAATGATGACACCATTCAGGCCGCTGGAGTATTGGGCTGCAGAAATTTTTTATTACAGCCTGTTTGCATGTGGAAGATGACAGGTGTTTCCTGTAATGTTAAAGTGACCAACCATTGATCAGCCCACAATGACTGTGTTATTGGACACTGGATGTGTTTCAGTGTGTGGCACATGCATATTTTGCAACACTATTCAGCATCAATGTTCGCATCATGTCGATGTGACATGGATGTGTGACAGTACTCATGCACTGACATATTGCTGTAGTTTTGTAATTTACCGTGGTTATGCTACATGACATCTGTGTGGTGGCATGTGTCATGTATGTGTATTGGACATGCCACTCACAGCCTGATGTGTGATGCCAGTGCTACCCAACATGCTGCAACTGTGTTGCATATCCATCTTGCTCTCCCCAGTGTCTGCCTTTTTGACTCCACTTCCAACTCTTTGACAGTGCATGCATGGCAGGGTTATAGTCATGTGGGACATGTGTAATTCATGTACTGGATCTCTGGCTTGTCACGGCCTATGTGTGTGCTATGGTGCTCATGCCTGTTTCCATTAGTTGTTTTTCATGTTTTTGCAGGTGATGACGCACCTGGTGCTGTTGAGGTTGAGGAGATGGTGCAGACCCAGGAGGAATCTCAGGCATGACCGGGCACCAGTGGGGGACGTGGTGGGTGAAAACCCAATGTTACTGCAGACCATACTGTCCAGGGGTGCCTCTGGGTGCACCTCCCCAGACCTCTATTCAGGTGCTGAGTCGGATGATGAGACTTATGTGGAGTCGCAGGTAAGTGTTTCTGGCATCGATTCTGTTCTGTCCAACCCACCTGGACCAGGGGTAGAACCCTCTATGGGGATGTCAGTGTTAGTAGATCCGTCTTTGGCGGTTACGGATGCAGGGTCACACTCCACAGCATCTGATCCTGTTCCTGGGCCAGCAGATCAGAGGGGGAATGCAGTCCTGCAGCCTCAGGCAGTGCCACAGCAAGGTGCAGATCGCCTTGCTCCAAACAGGTGTGGTGCCCGTCAACGTGGTGGCCGTGCGCCTCCCCTGGCCCCCACATGGCCATTTTTTTTTTATTTCTTTTTTTACAGTGTGTTGCCTTGTGTGGCTCCCGTGGGCATCCACTGTATTCCGGCTGGGCACATGCAGGCTTGTCCTGAGTTTGGGTTAGATGCTTGGGTTCGTGAGACACACACCCCTCCTGCTTCCCATTTCCATGGGCTTGCAAAGGGTGTGACCAAGTGACAGTGAATTACACAGTGACGTTGGGCTCCCATGAGCTGCGTGGGCAGTCTGTAGTCAATACTGTGTAGACATCCCTAGTGGATATTGTTGTTGTATTGTACACTGCATGGTGTATTGATATGTGCTTGTGCATCCATGTCTTCCTCCTAATCTGCAGGTTCCTTCCTCATGTCTTCATAAGTCCGTCTACTTTGCAGATGCAGTTCATGTTGTATGCAGTACACTGAGACATTTGCTTGGCAGCAACACTCTACAGTTGTAAGGGGTCGATGTGCTGGCGTATTCAGGTTGTAAGACTACCACTACTTGAACTTAGTACTGTCATGTTTTTGTATTTTTCCATGGTGTGTTGCAGCATTGTGTTGGTGGTAAGTATTTGGTAATGTGTGCTGTTAGTTATACATTACTGGGAGCATATTGTGTGTGGGCAGGTTCCATTAGGGACAGTGTACTTTGTGAGACTTGTGTCAGGTCTTGTGCATTGCTTTGTTTGCTTTCACATTGCATGACATGCCATGGTGTGTTTGGTGGTGGAGCTGGGAAGGGGTTGGGTGACATGGTGCTGTTCTCATGTTGTATTTAGCAAGGGGGCCATGAATTTCGCAGCATAGATGTATGTCTTTTGATGGCACAGCATTGGTGGTGTTTGGGTAGGTAGGGATGCACACAATGTAACACTTCCAGGTGACCAATCTCAGGATGGTATGGTTGTGACAGTTGAGTGTCCCTTATGTCATCATCATTGATTGTCTTCTGGCATGTGCCAGGGCTGTGTGCACTCCACAGGGGTGTGATTTTAGGTGAAGTAATTAGCCAACAGCTGCGTACGGGCTGCCTCACCACGTGCCCTTTCCCCTCCCATGCGCAGCGGGCGTGCATGTGGTTGGGGATGTGGGGGCACCACCATGTCCACCGGCAGGCCCCGGCGTGTTGCAACGTTGTGCAGGACACAAGCTGCCACTATGATCCTGCACACTACTCGGGGAGTGTATAACAGCTGCCCACCAGAGCGGTCAAGGGAGCCAAAGCGTGACTTGAGCACTCCGAATGTGCGCTCCACTATGCCCCGGGCTGCAATATGGGCTGTGTTGTATCTTACCTCGGGTGGCATGGTGGGGTTCCGAATTGGCATCATCATGTGGGTGCTCAGAGGGTAGGCACTGTCCCCTGCGGAGGTGGTGATGGGTATCATTAGTGGGGTTGTGACATTACTCAGTATCTGACATGCATGCATGTGCAGTGGCATTTATACTCACCAAGCAGCCATGTATCGCCATGCCGCCCAGCTTCTAGGTCCTGGTTTAAGGTTGACATTCTGTAAATGAAACTGTCGTGGGTGAACCCTGGATAGTTGGCATATACTGAGGTGATGATTCCCTTGGCATCACATACTACCTGCACGTTGATGGAATGCCAGTGCTTGCGGTTTCTATAGATGTGCTTGTAAGCTAGAGTCCTGTGAGAAGTCTCATAATTCTAATTTTAGCAAACTTCAAAGAGCATCTGTGTTGAAGTTAGCTAAAGATAAGAACCTTATCATTAGACAAGCAGATAAAGGGGGAGTGATTGGTTTAATGAATCGTAGTAACTATGACTATGTTAAAGAATGCAAGAGACTTCTATCAGATGGTGTTAGCTATTTGAAACTCACCAGTGACCCATCAGCTAGACTTATTAAGATCATAAAAGAAAAAGTGGCTTTAGCATTTGAAGCTGAGATGATTAGTAAACAGGAATATGAGTTTTTGACCAGAGAACAAGGTAGGGTACCAGTCTTCTACATTTTTCCCAAGGTGCAAAAGAGACTTGTTGATCCTCCAGGACGTCCAATTGTCTCTGGGGTCAACTCCATTTTGGAACCCTTATCTAAATTCACAGACTTTTACTTGCGACCCTTTGTTGTGAAAATGAAAAGCTATTTGAGGGATACCACCGATGCCATTAACAAAATTGAAAATATAGAATTTGTTCCGGGCCATTCCTTATTGATAGGGTTGGACATTCAATCCCTTTACACAATGATTCCTCAAAAAGCCATATTAGAGGTGGTCAAAGACATTTTACTCAGTAGAGAGGATGGATACCCTGTGAGCAATGCTTTCATTTTATGGTGCACAGAGTTTGCCCTTATTCAAAATTTCTTCCAATTCCAAGGGACATATTTCCAACAAATCTAGGGTACTGCCATGGGGGCTGCTATGGCCCCAAATTTAGCTAACCTCTATGTTGAGTACTTTGAGAAAATGGTGATATACCCAGCCACGAATCCTTATATTCATCATTTGAGGAAGTGGCTGAGGTATATAGATGACATATTGATCGTATGGGATGGCACGAGGGAAGAGCCTGACAGTTTTGTGATTTGGCTTAACCAACAAAATTATTTTTTGAAATTCACAGGTCGATATGTGATCTTGAGACTCATTTTTTGGATATTACCATCTTCCACCACAATGGGTTATTACAAGTTAAACCCTACAACAAGACTACTGATAGAAATTTGCTATTGCATTTTAACAGTCATCATGCTAAGCATCTAAAGACCAATTTACCTTTTGGACAGTTTTTAAGGTTGAAACGTAACAGTTGTAGGAAAGAGGATTTCAGCCAGAGTGCGGATGTACTGACTCAGAAACTGTTAGCCAAAGGATACCCGTCTAGAGTGATTAGAACTGCTTCCAAAAGAGCATATAACAATAACTGGGAGGCTCTATTAGAGAAAAACATGAAAACCAAGAGAAAGATTGGCACTGTTTTTGTAAATACTTTTTCAAATTTATCCTATAAAATCAAAACCATTGTCATGAAAACATGGAAGAAAGTTTATCGAGGTAAAGAGGTTTTGCCACCCCTGGTTGCTTTCAAGAAAAGTCAGAACTTACGGAATATATTGATTAGGAATGAATACACCTCCTATCATACAAACAAGACTGTGTGGCCTGCCGGAAGTAAAAGGACATTTTCCATGTGGTAAATGCAGTATGTGTGCCCAAACAAAAGAAATCAGATCCATACAAATTTTGCCTAATGTCAAGTGGGTGTTCAGTGAAATGACCAATTGAAACACATCTAATGTTGTGTATTTAATCACGTGCCCGTGTGGCCTACATTATGTGGGCAAGACTAACAGGCAGTGTAGAGTTCGAATGGTGGAACATCGGAGCTGCATTAAAAATCAAGTAATCACAGCTCCTTTAGTTAAACATTTTGTTGATATGAAACATGACTGTAATGATTTCACTTGGCTCATATTGAAAAAGGTGCATGGCCAAAGTAAAGCTGAGACAGATCAAAGACTATTGAATTTGGAGCAGAAAATGATTTTCAAACTGCAAAGTAATGTGTTAGGGCTCAATGAAAGCATTGATTGGCATCTGGTTAGCCAAATATAAAGAGTAATGTTCAATCAAACTGCATGTACATATCTTGCCTTTCAGACATGGGGCTTCATTACTAGGATGGCGGTAAGGATTTACCGGTACCGGTAAAATACCGGTACCGGTAAATCCTTACCGCCTTACTACGAGGTCCCTTTGCGGGTTGGGGGATTTAACGCCTGCTTTTTGCAGGCGTTAAAAACCAACCCGCAAAGGGACCCAGGGAGCTAATTACGGTACGGCAATTTGCGGTACCGTAATTAGCGCCTTCCCCATTCCCATAGAGCCCTATGGGGCAAAAATGGGAATGGGGAAGGGCAATGGTGGAAGGGGGAATTACCGCCCTGCCAACCTTGGAATAGGGTGGTAATTCCCCTTTCCACCAAGGCGGTGCTGGTATTTTACC
Organism: Ambystoma mexicanum; assembly: GCF_040938575.1. Classification (NCBI taxonomy): domain Eukaryota; kingdom Metazoa; phylum Chordata; class Amphibia; order Caudata; family Ambystomatidae; genus Ambystoma; species Ambystoma mexicanum. The sequence continues at coordinate 423,877,402 of NC_090921.1, read as the reverse complement.
GGCATGAACCATGGCGCTAATAGCGCCATGGTTCTCCGCCATCCGTGTAATGAGGCCCATGAAGTGTTAAAGTTGTCACGATATTATGAAATATTGTAGTTTTGTGTACTTTTTACAGTGTTGCTATCCATAATTTTTTGTAATTGCAACTGGTTGCGTGTTGTATCTTTAGCAAATAACAAACTGCTTCTTCATTTTTCTATCTTTATAATGGCAAGATATTGTATGTGTTTTGTTTGGTAACCACAACATATTGTATGCCGTTTTATAATGGCAACATATTGTATGCTTTATGTGTCAACCATGCTCAAATTAGTCATTTTGGGGTCCATTAATCTCCTCAACACCGACCTTAGACGTTATGTGGGGTCCGTGGTATAATGGCCGCTCTATTTCTATGAGAGAGCGTTCTTTTGATGAGTGTAGTCCCTTTTCTGTGTTTACTCCCGAGGTGGGAGCCGTTGCAATTCAGACAGCGTTTCCGTATTTGTAAATATCTGTTGGTGAGACGGCCGTCGTGTCTTCACGGCGCGTTTTTTCCTCACGGCCCGCTAGCGACTTGGTCCGTGTAGAAAATATGCACGCACATTGAAGGTGAGCTTGCTAGTGTCAGGAGGACACGCGCACTTGATTTATACATCTCTTCATGCTGCATGTCACCATTTGGTCTGTGACTGGTGTATTAGCTCATTAAATCTGTACCGATATAGACACGGGGCACAGCTGACTAGCGGTTTCTTCAGTGTATTTCATGAGAGTGGTATACAGTGGCACTTGATTTAAACGTCACCATTTGATCTGTGACTAGGGGTGTAGCCTCATTAAAATTGCACCGCTATAGACACGGGACACAGCTAACTAGTGGTTTCTTAATTGTACGGCATAAGAGTAGTACTCATGCACCCCAGTTCTGCTAATGCATGGAAGAAGGTGGAGAATCTGATTTATAGAGGTATAATAGGTTGTTCATTTTTGCTTTACAGATTGGTACTGTGAAATGGCATAGAATTTTGTGGATCTGGTACTTTTGGCACTGCCAGGGAGGCTTTTCCTGTGTTCCCTGCTGTGGGCATCCCTACTTTTGTGGAAGTAATTATCACTATATCTGGCATGAATTTGCTACAGCTTAAGTTTTTCAGTGACTTTTGGCTGAAACAGAATGCATGGTTTCTGAATGTTGGTTTTTCCTTTTTAGGTGTTGAGATATCTCAGCGGATTGTGACGCCCTGTGAAGTTTTGGTTTCTCATTTGCGAGAAATTAACATATTGGTTATTTACAGACGTGCATTGGAGGTTCACCAATTGAAGGTAAATCCTAGGGGTCCTTTTGCTCTAGACCTGTGTGAGGTTGGCATCATGGTTTGAACCGACTTCCCATTTACACTTTGTAGTACTCCCCTCCCTTTGGAACTTAATAGTGTCCTCTGTCTTCTCCTTTAAAGGCGTTGTTTGCCTGAAACTACCCGTTCAACACGGTGCTGAAGAGAATAGTGGATGTTTTAAATTATCCCCTGAAGAATGTTCACCCGAAAGGGGCTTTGAAGAACAGAAACATGTTGGGATTATATGTTTTTTTAATGACACATTGAGGTTTTTTTGTATTTTGTTATGTGATATCGTTTGTGTCTTGGGTATGTGTATAATTTGAGGCCTAAGTTTTAGATACTGTGGTTTTTAGTGTTAGAATTTGCACTGTGTTGGGATTATATGTTTTTTTAATGGCACATTGAGGTTTTTTTGTATTTTGTTATGTGATATCGTTTGTGTCTTGGGTATGTGTATAATTTGAGGCCTAAGTTTTAGGTACTGTGGTTTTTATTGTTAGCATTTGCACTGTGTTAGGTGAGGGTAGTATTTTATGTTTTAGTTGAAACATTTTGAATAAACAAAAAATGTTTTTTTGAAAGTTAAAGTGTCGCTCTCAATATATGTTGTCAAGACTTGGAGTGCCGGAAAATCTATCAGAGGGTCCTATTTGAGGTGGAGGGGTGTGAGTAGAGAAAATCTATCTTACTCTTTATTTTATGATATATATCGATATTCCTATTGGTGGAGTAAGATGTGAATATTTGAATAGGGATTTTGTTGTACCTATGTGAATATATATGACTACATGATTACATTTCGACCAGGGGTGCCCTTTCCCGTATGGGGGTGGAAGAGCAAGGGTATCAGACCCCTGACCCAATAGCAATCATCCCGAGTGACAAGCTCCTAGGAATCACAGCAACCATAACTCGGAAAGAATTACATGAAGAAATCCAAAACCTGATGAGTCCGGAGCAATTACAAGTGTGGAGTGCACAAGGAGAACATTACATGATAAAAGATCAGTTGCCCTACTTCAGGAATCGTTTATTCTTACCAAACCAAGAACTACGAGAACAAGTCATGTCCGGTTATCATGATTCCTTGATCGAGGGCCACCCCGGAATCGCTAAAACCCTAGCCAAGGTAAAACAAAATTATTGGTGGCCCACATGGCGTAAAGACATTATCCAATTCATCCTAACTTGTGGAGTGTGTGCTCAAAACAAGTCATCCAAGCAGAAACCGGCTGGGCTATTACAACCATTGGAAATCCCACCAGCACGCTGGCACATGTTGTCCCTCGATTTCATTACTGACTTACCACCCAGTCAAGGGTTTAACACTATTCTTGTGGTCGTGGACCTATTTTCAAAAATGGTAGACTTCATTCCTCTTAAGGGGCTCCCAAATGCTTCCACTCTGGCAAAGGTATTTCTTGAAGGCATCATACGGCTCCATGGGTTTCCCTCAGTTTTAGTCTCAGACCGAGGTACTCAATTTGTATCTAACTTCTGGAGAAAAATGCTGCTCTATGGCCCAGATCGACATCCGGCTATCCACCAGTCACCATCCCCAAACGGATGGTCAAACTGAGAGTACAAATCAGGCACTCGAGCAGTATCTAAGTTGCATGTTACACCTAGCTGAAGGAAGCTTGTTCGACCTATTATGGATAGCTGAATAAGCTTATAATAATTCCCTACACACCAGCACTGGGCAGACACCCTTTTATACCATGTTTGGCAGGCACCCACGTACTTCTGAGTTGGACGTTCCTACAACCCTGGAAATGCCAGCAGTCAAAACCTTGCACACAACCATTTCTCAAACCTTTAAAAGGGCAGCTGAACACCTACTTCAAGCTAAGAATCGGCAAAAGAAGTTTGCTGATCAACACCGAGCAAAGGCCCCCAACTACCAAGTGGGAGACAAAGGGCCTCATTACACGGATGGCGCTAAGGGATTACCGGCACTGGTAAGGGCACCAGTGCCGGAAATCCCTTAGCGCCATACTACGAGGTCCCTCAGTGGGTCCCGTCCTTAACGTGTAGTCAGACAACACGTTAAGGAAGGGACCCGCTGAGGGACTTCAGGGCAAATAATGGTACCACTAATAGCGGTACCGTTATTTGCTCCTTCCCTATTCCCATTGAGCCCTATGGGGGCTCAAATGGGAATGGCGAAGGGCCTTGGTAAATGGGGAATTACCGCCCAGCCAACCTTGGAATGGGGCGGTCATTCCCCCATTCACCAAGGCGGAACCGGTAGAATACTGGCGGCAACCATGGTGCTATTAGCGCCCTGGTTTCCGTCGTCCGTGTAATGAGGCCCAAAGTCTGGCTGGCGTCTAAACACCTGTCCATTAAAGGAACACGAACTTTCCGTCCAAGATACCTGGGTCCATTCACTGTCACCTCTGTGATAAATCCTGTGGCGGTCAGACTAGCTTTGCCGTCAAACATGCAGATTCATCCTGTGTTCCACGTGTCTCTCCTCAAACCTGTTCAACCTGGGACCCGGGTAGCAACGCCACCGCAGCCAGTAGTAGTCGCTGGGGAGACAGAATTCGAAGTCAAGGACATCCTGGATTCAAAGTACGTCAGATCCAAATTATACTACTTAGTAGACTGGAAGGGGTATGGTCCACAAGACAGGACATGGGAGCCTTGTGAGTACATCCATGCACCTCGCTTGCTTAGACGATTTCATCAAAACCATCCAAACAAACCAGACAGAAGAGTCACCTTGAGAGGGGCCTTGGGAGGGAGTGCTGTCATGATTCCTGCCTCTCATGTCCCCAGCCCTCCAAGATGTCAGGCTGGAGCCAGGCCACGATCACCTACATGGCCCTCAAGGGCCTCTCCATCCCTCCAAAGACCCACTTGGAGTCAGACTTGGCGCTTGTGGCACCAGACTCACTCACTCCCATAGGATAACATTGGGGATTGGACTTGTAGTGGATCAATGGGGACAAGATGGATGCCCCCACATATTTCGGTTCCCAAAACTGCATTTGTAGTCTAGTCTTTTGGGTGTGGTTCAGCCCAGAGACACCTGGGGTACCCAGAGACTATTTAGGCCACGCCCAGGCTGAGAAACATGCTTTGTGTTTTCTGCACTGCAGCGTGACACTCACTGTGTTCGGATCGGTCTCCAGTAGGCCTGCATCTTTCTTCTGCGCTCAGCTCCTGCAAGAACAAGAACACCGTTAGGAACAGCCTTACCTTGCAGCGCTTCTGCTCATCATTCATCGCTTCTTCTGTTCTGCGGGCTTCTTCGGCTGTGTCATTCCCATCCCGGCACGCCGCTTCCTAAGGAAAAGGGAAAAGAACAGAAAAAAGGCATTAGTAAGCATTCAGCAAATCTTCGCTTATTTTTGAAGACTGTACGAGCTTCAAACGCTTACCTGAATCCCAGCCGCTCTGAGGGAACACTGTCTCTGGAACTTCTCATCCTCCAGTTAGCGTGGAAACATCTACAGGCGCTGCATACCGCGCTTACTCACCGCATTTCTTCTTCATAACCGGCATCCACGCTGAAAACGTTGCGGCACCTAAAAGACACAGAAAAAGAACTCAGTTCAATACAAATACGAAAGGATTGCATCGCGCATCGCGCTCTCACTCACCTTCAGCGCTACTCATCTCAGCAGCACGTCGCCATCCCCGGACGCCGGCCATCATATAAGGAAGGAAAGGAACAAAGTTAGAGAACTGTTCAAAAGACTCATTATACTTACCTGTCGGACTCTTGCCAGTGAAGTGACTAGGCAGCAACAAGCCCGCATCAATCAACACGCCCCTGCACTGAAAGCAGAACGGAGAGCACACTTTCCAAGAAAACAAGGTGAGCTGTGGATCAAAGGGAAGGGTTGGATTCCGGGGAAGAAGGGATTCAAGCACACAGAGACAATAGGGAGTTAAACTCTACCAATCCTGTGTTTCAGGCCCAGTCTCCAGTCGAGTAGACTCCAGGGAAGAGTTTGAGGTCGTAAGAGGTCAAAACAGGTTGAGTGACGTCCCCGTGGATACCAGGTGAGCGTTACACCCGCTAAAAGTGACTGGGATGGAGATATGATCTGGACAAACGACGATGAAGAAATGTATATTGATTCATTGCAAATTGGCATGAGACCTAGGAACATTTGGGCTAGATATAAACAATACCTCACTGATAAGGCCAAAGAAGAGGACATACAATGATGCAACACCAACATTAGATGTACTAGACTTTTTTGAAATTAATGTACAAGTTGTGTAGTCATAATGCATTGGATGTTGTGGTACCTGTGTGAAGTAAAATAAAGTTTAAAAAAAAAAGATAGACGGGAGGATGTATTCTTCAAAAGAATGGAACCAGCAGACATCAAGCAACCTAGGGAGCAAGAAGGATATGTTAAGTGACTCTCCTCACAATGATATGCATAAATGGGCCTAGTAAATAATGACTAACCTCTTAAGAAGTCAAGTTGTGGGTGTCACTAATCCACTAGTCCATGTGAATGGCAAATAGAGAATTTCTAGAACCACCTGAAAGATAGAAATGTACTGGTGAAATGACAGAACTGTGGATAGGGTCTGTATCTAAGCGTTATGTGTATGCAAGACCTTACTGCAGGCTTCAATGAAGATACCAACAATGAGAACTGCAACAGAAGCACCAAGCGATGGGAGCACTCCACAGAATTATTCCCGACGGCATGAGGACACCTGGAACAGGATAAAGTCTCTAGTCCAAACGGCTGTGTCCGATGGAACGTGGACACCTATGCCGCAGACACCAGCAGTCTTAAGTCTGTGTGCGGCAAACAAGGAGGCTCCACAACGCTCAGTGCAAGGTTCAAAAGGGACAGGCATGCAAGTAGATCCAAAACTAAATCCTGGGAGAAGACTCCGGTGTCGAGTTTCCGGGAAAGAGTTTGATACAACTCTGATGTCCAACAAGTAGGGAGTGTCCAAAAGCGCAGTGGCAGACAAACGTAAGGCGACAGCAATCCAAAAGAGAAATCCGGTTCAAGGCACAAGAGTGAAGTGTAGGAGTCTAAAGCAGAGTTTGAGGCGACAAAAAGCAGGCACGGGCAAAACAGGGGAGTCCGGGAAACGGTCAAAACCGGAAGAGCAAGAAAAAGTAGCAATATCCAAAACACACTTCAGCAGCATTCAGAAGTGCCAGAGTCTTTGAGAGGCGTGCTTAAATGGAGTGATCTGTATCACGTGACTGACACAAGCGTTGTGATACCAAGGCCCCATTGCGAGGACGCCATAGTTTCCAAGGCAACCGCCAGTCATTGCTGTATAGATTCCGATGGCACAAATGGACAGACTTCTGGGAAGCGTAGTGTAGACTTCTATGCCGTATGTTTCTGTGGAGCGAATGGAAACGTGTTTTCTTAATGAATGCGTGTGTGCGTGCTGTAACATTGGGTTTAGCTGTGACAAAAGCATTTGTGAGGCGGGCTTTAACCCAAGTAGAAGCTGCAGGCCTGACACTGAAAGACACTGAAAGACACAGCTTAGAAGGGTGTGCCTGCATTCTTCAACGTGGACGGTTTAAGAAATATTTTTAGCACTTTATGCAACAATCTTCAAACGAGACAGAAGCTTAAACATTGCCAAGACTTCTGATAAATTCAAGGTCAGCTTTAACAGAACTCTGGGCATTTATCAAAAAGAGAGGATTTGTAGATGGTTCTGGGAAAAGCTATTTAGTGTGAGAGAATATTTAATTAGAAATCATTAGATCATTGATCATGTGGAAAACGGCTGCAGATGAATTGTGTTTCTGAATGTTTTATTTTGAGTCACAGATGTAAAACGCTATGAGAGAATACTGTGTATTGTTTGTTTTTTCTGATTTTGCATAAAATTATAATATTCTATAAAGAGCTAGAGAAAGATGATTTTGCCTCAGTGTACCTATTATGTGTTCAGGTTTCTTGGGTTAGCATACAGATTGATGCATAACAAATGGTAAACTAATTTTACCACAGGCAGTAGTTCACTTTATCACATGTGGTCAAATGCAAAGCAAAACTGGTCACTGTGAAGTGGGTTATTCTCAGGGGCTCTATATGAATAACAATATTTTGTTTACAAGGTAAATGTATTCTGAGATACCACAAAAAGGGCATGATGTTGTATTGTAAATAAAATACTGCAGGGACATGAAATGATGATCTAGAGTGCACTATACCCACTTTTGGCTTACCATTAGAGATTCCAGTATAAAAACAATCACCAGGCAGTTCCCCATATTTAGGCTCACCACTATAACCATGCAACAACAAGCTCACCAAAAAATACAGCCAACAGGGTACAGCCATGGCATTTTTTATTCGGCATAGATGCCAAGGAAACACAGCCATGCCCGCCCCTGAGGCCCGAGAGCCTCAAATGCACACATTGATTGTGTGTATGCTAGGTGCTGGGGGTCCGAGTCATGGTATTTGTATTTGGACATCTATCAGATGCCCATGCCCATTGATAAATGACATTCCTTCCCTCATTGCCCTCCAGCACCTCACATGCACATATAATAAATTGTGTGTACATGCAAGGCGCTGGTGGGCTTACGAGTCTGGCTTGACATTACATGTGAGATGCCAGGAATCCCAGCGGACTGGGCTAGCATTCCCCAATGGGCATACCCAGTAAATAAAATGCCATGCCTGCCCTCTGGGCCCCAGTGCCTCACACGCACATGATGAATGTGAATGTGTGTATACAAGGCACTGGGGGGCATTGGAGTCAGGCACGATTTCTTTTACTGGACATCTATCATAGATGGCAGTTAAAAATAATTACACGCCTGCCCCCTGGGTCCCGAGCTCCTCACACACGCACACAATCAATGTGGTTATGTGTGTATGCTAGGCACTGCAGATCCAGGAGGCAGGAATGGTATTTTCTACTGGACATCTATAGTAGATGTCCAGTAAAAGAATACCATGCCTGTCCCCTGGGCCCCACAACACCTTTTTTTTAATAAATGTCTTTGTTGGACAAACCTCCTTCCCCCACTCCAAAATCAGCTTAAACCGGCACACAAACACACACACAAACACACTTACACAAAATACACACATCAAGCACTCTCTGTTTCTTTCACACGAGCACCCACCATCATGCACTCACTCATAACATAAGCATACACGCATCCATACACATATTTAAATAATAAATAAATGAACATACAATTTACACAACATGCACACAGCAATCACATTCTCATTCACACCAGTATCCATCATCATACATTAATTCACCTAACAGCTCAAGCATGCACACATCCATACACATTTAAATAAAATAAAACATGAGCATAAACAAACTTACCTTCTGCCGCAGGTCTTTCCTCCCCAGCGCTCAGGCCTCTGCTAGCATGAACAGGAAGCTTCCTGGTTTCTGGCCATGCGTCCAGAGGCCTGAGCATGGGTGACGAGATGCCCCTCTCCAGCCTGCTCTGTTGTATGTGCGAGGAGCCGCAGGAGTGCCCCCTTGCACATACAGCCATGCAGCTCCCCAGCCAGCATTTCCATTCAGCCAGGCATAGCTGAGGAAGCAAAACACCAGCCAGCAATGTTTCCCATTGACAGTTCAGAGCACTCAGAAGAAAAAAACAGCAAAGGGAGTGCTTGTATTTTGCTGGGCTGGCACCTCCATAATGGGCAAGAGGGGGCCAGGACCCAGTGGGTCAACGCCCCCTTACCTATCATGGACTAGCCACCCCTGCACGTGCTCGGACGCACTTTCTTCTGCATGTGTCACTACACATAGCCCTGAATGGATACATCTTAGGTTGTTACCTTTCGTTAATAAGTAGTCAATTCAGCTATTTGATATCTAATTACTGTACTGAATTTACAAATGCAAAGAAATATGAAGGCGCGACCATTTAGATGGTGAGTAACTTTATTATGCCTGCGGAGCGAAACACCTGCTGCTAGGATCAGGGAAACATAACTGAACATACAAGTGTAAACAATTCCGAACAGTTCAACTACATTCTAAACATCAGAGTTCCAAGCAAGAATGCTGAAAGCTTATGGAACCCAACCTACCCCCCCCCCCCTAAAAATAGAGAGGACAAAAGAAAACCTTTTGAAAGCGTAAAAGAAATAAAAAAAAAAAATCACAAATCCGAGCACCAAGCTCAAACTGGCCTGTAGGGCAACAGGGCAATGCCTGAAACAAAAACACAAAATACTAATGTGGGCCAGTTTTTTTGGGTCAAAGTGGGCCACTTTTGGGCCAGCTCGTTAAATTAATGAGTCAAAGTGCGACACTTTTGGGCCAGCTCGATAAATTAATTCCCCATGCAGCTGGTGGTTTTTACCAGTGTTACCGAATATTCTTTAAAAAGCACACTATTTGCATCACATTTTATCAAAAACCTCCCCGTTGGGTACTACTCAAACAGTCTGTCACAAAAGGAATTGATTGCCATTTGCAACTGTGGGCTATTTTTTCATTGGTGACTGAGACAATTTTATGCCCCAGTCCGACCCTGCGGGGCACCATAACATAGTTTTCTTTGACATAATAGCGGAAATAACAGTTTCATCGCAAAAATCGCACAAAATCTTTGAAGCGAGCCGGAAACGTTCTCATTCTCTCACTCACTCTGACACCATGCATACTTTCTCTTTCCACCCCACAGGCACCTCCAGTTCCTTCCTCCTTCACCAGACCACTTGCACTCCTCCCCGGCAGCATCACCACCCACAACCCCCTTTGATAGTGTGCCAATTTGCCCATTGACAACACTTCACCACCCTCCACAATAACTACCCCATTTTTCAATGCAGTAATCTTCTTGCGACCCAAGAATTTACTTTCAAAACATTTGAGTCACAATTTATGATTCTTCACTAAAACCAGATCCCCAAATGCCCACGCATAATCCCTCACACATGGCAGTCGCCAAACACCCTCCTATAATGCTCCTGCCCCGGTTCCACCACCTTCATAATCTCCTTGCGGTCCACCAATACTGGGACTGCTGAACCCATCCACCCGAGACATAGGTTTATACTCAGTCATGACAAAGATACAAAAGAGGACACCTTTTTAACTGAATGTGGCGTAGTACAATATCCCCATATCATTTGCCTCAATGCAACCCACCAGGGAAGACCACATCTCAATGCTAACTGAATACCCCCTTTAAGGAATTTATTCACGTGTTCCACAAGGCCATTTGCCCTGGGATGATGCAGTGCAGTATGCACATGTGAAATGGAATATTCCTCCAAACATTTTTCATTATTTCGGAAGCGAACTGAACACCGGTGTCACCCACCAACACCCTGGACAATACTTCCCTGAAAAGCACCTTATCAAGGAACATGATGAATTCTATTGTGGTAGCTTCTCTCACAACCTCTCACGCCACCCGATTAGAGTAGTAGTTCACCAAAACAAATAAGTATTTATACTCATCCTCCAATCCTTGAATTGAGCCCATGAGTCCACTGAAACTTTCTGCCAAGGATAAGTTGGAATTTCAACCAGAATGAGGGACGTCTCACAAACTACCTTACTTTTGTCACTCATTAAACACTCCACACAATCTTCTACTTGTCTTTCAACCCAACCATCCATTATGGGCCACCAATAGTTTTGACGCAACCTTCTTTGGCTCCATTTCCACTTAAATGACCTTGATGACAAGTCTACTGCTTTCTCTCTAATACTCTCTGGAGGGACAAACCTGCTCCCTCTCCTAAGTCTCGCCCCCACTAGGAACAATTCACCCTTGACCACAAAATAAGGATTGAGTTTCCTTTTCAACAATTCCTTGTTGGGCTACCCAACGACCACCCATTCCACAACAGATCTCAAAATGTTATTTTTTTTATTTTATTATTAGCTCTTTCCCCATTCCCATTGAGACCTATGTGGGCTCGAATGGGAATGGGGAATGGTAATTGGCATGGGGACTTACCGGGTCCTCCAGGGTCGGAATGACCCGGTAAATCCCCATACCACCTACCCGGACCCAGAAGGCAGTAAGGGGTAGCCATGGCGTTAATAGCGCCATGGTTACCTCCTACCGTGTAATGAGGCCAATTTTCTTGAAAAATAATAATATTCTTCACATTCTCAAGCACTTTCTCCATTATTTGCTGGAATACTGCAGCTGCTGAAACTAAGCCAAATGGCATACTGCATTATTTAAAGACTCCTTCTGGTGTAATGAATACAATGTAAGTTCTTGACAGCCCTCTACTAAGGGCATTTGGTGGTAAGTTGCTGAGTGGTCTATCTCCGTAAAAAATGCCTAGCATTCTCTATCTTAGCAAACACCTCTGATATTACAGGTAGAGGGTGATGTTCCACCAAAATGTTTCTATTAAGATATCTGAGGTCAACACATAGTCTCAGGCTTCCATTGCTCTTCCCAACCAAAACCACTGGAGACAACTATTCAGTACTTTCAACTCTTTCAATGGTGCCCTTCTTTAGTAAATAATCTAGTTAATTTCCTAGCTGGTGCTGCAAATGGTGAGGCACAAGACGCAGTCTATTCGCCACCGGAATGGCATTATTCTTCACTCTGATGAGATGTTCAAAATCTCTTCATTTTCCCAGATCCTCAGAGAAAATGTCTGGGAACTTTCTGGACCATTTGTCCTGTATTTCCGCAATCATGACTGGCTCCTCCAGGTTAGCCAGTATGCGGATACCGAGGCTTTACCACAAACACCCCAGCACCACAACTCCGACCTTTTTACTCAATTGTAGATTTGAATTTTCCTAACATTTCAATTTCAACTTCATCGTATCCATACGGCTGAATGTTGTGTTTGACGAGATCTTGTACCTTTCCTCCCAAGACATTCCTGAAGGTCTCTACAGAGACAAATGATCAAGGAGAAGCGCTAGCAATTTTCACGGATAACACCTTACCATTGACAGGAAAATTGTCCAAAAGGCCATTCTTGTCCCTCATTGACCACAGAGATCTCAAATACATGTCGGGCACTCCCTCCAGTGACCTCTGTTTGTGACAATTTGGCTACCTCCTGTTCTGCCCTAGATGTCACCTGCTTCACAGCATTTACTGTTCATTCTTTGCAGACATGGGCAAATTGACCTCTGCGTTTACATGTGATACAATTTGCATTCCGGGCCGGGCAGAACAGGCTGGTTGATGAAATGTCTATGAGTGTCGCACTTCACTTTTTTGCCCTCTTCGTTGACTCTCGTATTCCTGACAGCACACACCTAGTTGCTCGGCCTCTCCACCTTCATGTTTTTTATATAATGAGCTGTATGATCTATGGATCTCATCAAATCCAAAGCCTGCTCCAAGGAGAAATCCTTGGCCAACAGCTTCACCTACACTTTCACACTATTAGTGTACCTTACCAACTGATCTCTGATCAGCACGTTTCTGAAGGGACCAAACTCACAGTACTGCCACATAACTCTCAGTCAGCTCCAGAGGTTCCTGATGCCTCTGAAAAATCGTGTGGCATTCGAAGGTCAAATTCTTTCTGGGGTCGTAATGCTCTTGAAGCTTTCTCATGGCGACAGCGAAATCATCCAAGTCACCAGCACCAATTCCTTCCAGTTCCAGTAGCCCATTAAAAACACTGTGCCCTTCAGTGACCAGGTTGTGGAGCAGGACAGCAGGTCTCCTGGCTGGGGCAAACTTGTCCGCCCTTCCCATGGCAAGCATGTATGTCTCAAGATTCTTTTTCCATCCCTCCCAACGGACAGAGGGGGTCCCAGACTCAGCCAGGAAAGGAGAGGGTGGGGTAATCCCCACCGCAGCCATTCTTAACTCAAGGCAATAACTAGCAGCAGGAGTCAAAATGCAACAAAAGGTGAGCTGTAGGCAAAATTCAGTGGACACCTACCAGACTCACAAACCTTCCTGGTTGATCAACCCACTCTCCTGGACAAGAACGTTAAAATCCTTGTTGGCAACCACCTCTCCTTAGAAACCGCCGCCCATTTCACAAAGTCCGGCAAACCTCTATTGGCTTGGACAAAGCTTGCACACCTCTCATAGAAACCAGCTCCCAAGTAAACCAGCAATGTGTCTTATTACTAGGGACTTGTGGCGGGGATGCGCTCCTACATCAGAGAGTTCTCTCTTCTAATATCCCTTGTGGCCCAAGGCCACCTGTCGCAAGGTACTTACCCTGGCAGACCATTGGATTTCAGGGCCTCCTCACCTCACCAGGAATGGAGAAGGTCATTGCCATCCTCCCAAATGTTGCGGACCAACACGTACCAGCATGACTCAGTGGCTCCATTCCGCTTACCGGAGGCCCAGGGAGTAGGGCCCAGAAGCGCTCACAGATCCTACAGCTGCTGCCCACTCAGGGAAGGGGGGCACCACAGGTCTCACAGTCCACCCCCTTCAGGGACCGCTCATTGCCATTGAAAAGATGACCATTTAGATGGTAAGTGAGTAACTTTATTATGCCTGTGGAGCACAGCACCTGCTTCTAGCATCAGGGAAACATAAATGAAAATGAAAGTGTAAACAATTCCAAACAGTTGAACTACATTCTAAACATCACCTTACCAAGCAAAAATGCTGAAAGAACATGGAACCCAACACAATACTAGAACTAAAAACTTGCATTACAGAAATAGGTCAGGGGTGGAGTGAGCATCAGAATACATTTTTTGGGGAGGTTGGATGGCTGTTTAAAAGCTGCTCCTGAGTGGGGCAATTAAACCAATTGCGGTGTCATTCCCTTCCCCTGAGCCCACAGGAATTTTGCATTCTTTTGGCACATTAGATTTGTTTTTCACCCCAATTCAGAGAATGCTATTTAATTTCACAAATATGCTAATCATTCTAGGTGTGGACCATCTAAAAGTTGAGCCCATCAGTTAAGCCTTTGGCCACATCATAGGGGGTCTATTGATGTCCCCAGACAGGGTTTTGTCTTCTTCCACTCTCTGTTTGTTGCTGCAGACCTCATGTTTAAACGTATGGAAATACGCTGCCGGCTCTCCTGTCCCTGACTGGGTGTCATGACCGATTAATGCCTGTGGCCTCTAAGTGCATGGACATAAATCCTCCCATCCCACGGCCTGGCACTGCTCATGGATATGGTATTTGAGAGTTGACATCATAGTAGCAGTCAATGTGATTTATGTATGTGTTGGATAACTATGCCCATGAATTTTTGAAAGACGCCTACAGAACGTCAGACCAGAATCTGCCTGGTCTCTTTGGAATTCAAGCAGATTTATGGGCCAATTAAAAAAACTACAAAAACAGGGCATCTAAAAAAACAGCAGGAGTTGCACCATATTTAGATACCTTTTAGTCTCAAAGGTGATCTGTGCATTTCTGCTTCAGTTTAACTGTGAGTGGTGTAAGGAAACTCATGGTGGCAACAGTAAAGACAGACACAAATGATCACAGTTCAAGAGTGTTTATTAAACTGTATAAAAGGGTGAGAAAAACGCCTAATCTAAACCTAAATCTAAGATGGAGCAAGCTACGACGATCAAATAATAATAAGGCATACCTAGTGGCATCTTGTCAAATAAAAAGGGGCTATACTAAAAAACCTATTGCCAAACCTTATTGCTAAGCTACAAAATAGTGTGGAATAATGTTCATCAGAAAAGAAAGAAGTGTTTTCACAATGATAAGTCAGGATAGTATGGCTAGAGTCTCCCTTCTCCACGTTTTTAGCAAGGGACAAGGCGGGACTCCTGAGCACAGCAGACTCCTGAACCTCGCCAGCATGAGGTTACAGTTCATTTCAGGGCCTTCTGTGACCAAGTCTCTTTCACACAAAGTCTCTTGCCTCAGAGGAGGTTATGTGTTACAATCAATGAAAACAAAAGTTCATTCAATAAATCTTCATTGGTCGATTACTCTTCGCCTTAGGATCCCCCTCTGCCAGGTTCCAATCCCTCATACAATGTGGGCCTCCCCCCGTTGGGTTCACTACAGCCTTTCCTTCACAATGTAACATTCCCGAGTCTCAATGTCTTTTCAAACAACCATTCACTGTGGAAAACCCTTAGCCGGATCAACTCTTGTCGAATACATGGTCAATTTGCTTTCGTCGTGGGATTCCCTCTTCTTAGCTTTCCTCTTGGTATTCCTCTGTTGGGTTCATATAGCCATTCTAACAGAGTTCATGATTTTCTAATACAGTTCATGATTTTTTCATCAGAAAGTGGGGTTCCCCTTCCCCTAGCTTTCTCCTTCTTGCGAATGTGTCAGAGACTCCTCTCCTAGGGCCTCCTGGTACTTGTAGTTTCAACAAAGGGCACCAACCAGAGTCCTTCGAATGAGCGCCCACTTGGCGCCTGACCACTCTGCAGCTGGTCCTTCACTGGACTTTCTTTCAAGCTTTCACACACACGTTCTTTGTTCAAAAGTTCATACAATGTTGCTGTTCACAACCTTGGGCTCAACACAGTCTGGTTTTCTATCAGCTCTCTCACTGACTGTGCTGAACCCGTTGGCGTTTCTAGTCTCTGGAGTCAAGGACGTTACCGCGGTAGCAAGTGCTACTCCATGCCTTGATTTTCAGCGTGGGAGGGCTCTAGGAACTATTGACATCTGATACACCACACGCCAGCTGGACTCCCCGGTCTTATGATTTCTCTTTCGGAGGCTTTGCAGGTTGGAGTTGAAAAGGGCAACGGCAATTCCCTCCTCGTTGTCCTTTCAGGTCTTGCCACCTTTCTCCTCTATTTGAACTGCCGGTCTGGAATCGTGTTTTCTGCCTTGCTCGTAGTGTGCCCTCATGCTCCACCTTTTATCCCTGTGGGGAAGAGAATGGGCTGTCAGGTGTGTGTAATTATTGTCAATTGCCTGACTTTACCTGACCCATGTGTTGGGACATGTCAGGTAAACGGCTCAGGTGTTAGTCCGTTGTCTTTCATAGTGTAAGTAAATGCTCATATCAGAAAAAGAGGTGGGGGTTAGAGCTACAACATATCCTACGGGGTAGGATGGGGAACGGGTGTTAATGGGAAGGGGGTACCACGTTTCAACCTTCGGTGTCCCACTTCTACTCCCCAAAGACCCCCCATCCAGGTGATCCTCCCCCTCTGGTCCACCCACAGGCACTGGATCCAATAGCGATGTCGTCCAGGTGTCCTTGCCACCTGGACGACAGATCTCCGGAGACTAGCGGGTGAGACACCTTCAGGTTTCTCACAGTGGCCTTTAAAGAGCCTGTCGTAATGAAATCTCAACAAACACAAATAGAAATTTCTATGTCTGTTTGAGGGATAGAAATGTAAGTGGGAGAGCAGTGTTTAATACCGCTGGGGCTTCACTTAAAAAAGCATGGCCGCATCATAAATGATATCGTTGAGTATTGCACATTCTCCCAACAGCAGGAGAATTTCTTTTTTTTTTAATGCATTTTTTAAGTGCGTCCTATGTCTGAATTCGGGATGCACTTTGAAATGCACAGCAACACCCTCTTCCCCCTTGCTTTATGCAGTTGCCCAAAGGAGGGCATCCGAATGGTCATTAATTATGTGGCCATTCTGAGGCTCTTTGTAAATAGAGGGCATATTTCTGTGGTGTAAATGGAGGGGGCGCTCTAGAACCTTTGTTTCTTTGTGCCAGGAATGTTTGAGAATCTGGCCCTTAGTTCTAGAGCTTCATTCTTTCACACTGTAGCCACAAAGCTTTGCACTGATGTTAGCTGTGTGTTATGTTGTATGGCCCTAGCTATAGACAATCTAAATATAAGAACATCCAATACAGAGACGTTTTTATGGTAGGGCAAAAGGGCCACTTGTCCCTGGCCACCACCTTGGAGGGCGGCCCCACTATGCTGCCTGATTTAAAGAAGTAAGGTTCCAATGTTCACCAGATTTAAATATCACGTCAGGATATTTTATGGCATGCTGCTGAGGCTTTAAACCTAGTGCCTGTCTGTTTTGACAAGTACATGCTGCCATGATCAATTCATAGTATAATGTGTTCCTTGTTCACTGTGGTATACAAAGTTTGTGTGTGCCTTTTGGCACTACTCCTATAGCATTATTTCCTCTCTCTGGGAACTATGCTGATCATGTGCAATAGCCAAATCTGAAATGCATACTGATAAATTGAGTGCTACAATGGTTCAGAGGTTAGCTCAGTGTGTTGAGCACTCATTGCAGAAATATGTCTGAAGTTTATAAACCTGCCTTTATATGTGCCTGGTTTTGCAGCACAGCAGGTGCTATTATCAGCATTGTACCTGCACCAGATAGTGGTTGCTATAAAAACTAACATCTCATCCGTATGGTGAAGGTCTGGAAATTGGTTTGTCCAGATGGGCTGTTGTAAAACCGAGCATTCACATCCAATGATGAGCATTAACTGTTAGCCCAAGCGGTGAATACATATCCAAATTCAAGACTGTGGAACTAAAGCGTTCATGCTTGTATTCTGGCTTTGCCAGCCAATGATACAGTGATCCTGGTCAAATCATCTAATATCTCTTACATCACTGTGCTGTCTTCTGTGAGGTTTGCCTTCTCACATGCTGGTGGCATCGTTCAGCCATTACTTGATCTTTCTCCTTAGGTAGGCCATTTGATTGGAAGAGGTGGTAGACAGGAGAGAGCGGACCTGATGTTGCAGGCCTCAGGCAAGGATATTTTAAGATCTGCTTGTTTGACACAAAAAAACGGTGTGCTTTTTTGTAAATGTCAACGGTTTGTCTGCACTTTTATAAATGACAATTTAACAAGCCGGTGCTTTGGAAGTATTTAAAGCTTTAAAATACAACATCTGTTAAATCACATCGATTGGTATGCTGACACTTATATACTTCCCTTGATGATGGAGAGAATGAAGCTAGAATCATTCCCATTTTGCGTAAAACATTGCAATAAGATTTTAATTGTCATGTTTGGTGATGTGATTTGTGTTGCATTGCCGAACCTTTCAAAATTGTCAGCCCTTCAGAGTGATTTCCTTCTCAGGTTATGGTCTTTAAAAAGCTTCACTCATGGTTTCACTGGCTACAGTGTTGCTTCCACTATAATAGTGAGCATTGATATATTGCACACCGCATGCACCTATTACTTTGATCTCTAATGCAACACTATTCGAAAATCATGTCCTACCTCAAATATCAGTCTGTCTGGATACATACACCCTCCTGGTAGCTTCTAATGTTCACCCACTCTCCACGCTGTGGTATTTGGCACTTTCTCCTTCCTTCAAATTGGTCTGTCTATCCATGCTTGAGCACTTTTGCATTCTGTGAAGCAGCTAATGTGAGTTCTCTGTCTATTCTGATTTACATGTACATTTTACATACGAGCTGCATTATTACTGCAGGCTGCATAACTTTCTGGATGCTTTTGATAAAAAGTCTTCTGTGTCTATACCAGAACAGAAGTAACCTCTTCGTAGACAGCTAATGTTGGCCTTCAAATGCTACTTGCTTATCAATCGTGCTTTGTAAGTGCAGAGTAATTCTATAACGCTCACTTCTCTGGGACAGCCATGGAACTCTGTACAAAGTGCAATGAACCCGATATGGGTGAGCGCACATGGATTTGTTTTGTTGAAGTGGAACGTTCACCGGCTTACTGGTCTGCTGATGATCAGTTAGCCAAGGAACTGTGCAGAAAAAAGGTTTCTTAGTTGTTATTTGAACTGATTCAGCAGGAGGGGCCAGTGTATGGCGGGGTGGGTGCTATTTTTGTCACTATTCCATATTCTCTCCCGCTTTTGCGGCTTCTGGCATTGGGTTGACTCATGGCAATGACTTCCTTAAATGTGTCAGAGGCCGTTACCAATGTTCCATGCTGGTGTTGACAGCCAGTCTACTTCCCTGAGCTTTGGAGTGCTGTGCTGAAACTTCCTGATTCCCATGGATTAGTCTTGCAGAGGCATGTTGGTCGGCATTCAGTGATGCAAGAGCTGAGGCAGAGGCATCTACCCGTAGCGCAGCTCCACCCGTCATTGATGATTGGATGGCTGGCTTATGATCCAGAGTCTCCCCACTTGACCTGTTTGGTGTCTGACAGGCAGAAGCAAACCGGCCTAGAATGAAAGAAGCAAACCAGATCCATGCTGTCAGAGGTGTAGTCGAGTTGAATGGTTGCAGTGTAAGTAGCAGTGAACAGGTAGAGTGTGATAAGAAGATACACTTCCCTTGCGTCCTTGATGTGCAGCCTATCACCGACCTGTCGGGCAGATATTGCTATGATGCATCTGATTGGTAGTAATTTAGCATCCTGTTCGTATCCATTTGTTCCTGTGTATGTAAGGCTCCTTTCTTTTCCAATGACATTCCGTAGGATGGGTGGCTTTATTTGTTTATCTATTTATTTTTACATTTGTAAAGCACCTAAACCCTGAGGCACCAGGGAGCTGTTACGGACCAGTTACATGTTACAAAAAGTTCAACAGGGGGGAGGCAATAACCCCCTGACATATCCAACGCAATAAACAGTACAGGTGGGAACGGTAGTCAGTGGTTGTGTTTGAGAGGGAGCACTATGCAAGTTTTTAGAGCGCAGTAGGAGTCTTCTGCTCTTAGTTCTGGGGGAGGGCGTTCCATATGTTCGTGGCCACAGATGGGGAAACTCACTCCACCTCCTTTGGCTCTTTTCACTTTAGAGAGGACCAGACAATTAGTATGGATGGATCTTACCGCTCTGCTGGATTTTGATTGTTCGATTTTCTTGGCCAGATATTGTGGGCAGTGTTGCTTAGGCATTTGTGGGTAATTGACAATGTTTTGAAAATGATCTTAGAGCCAATGCACCTTTTTTCCGGTGGCTGAGATATGGTCTCTTTTAGGAATCTTTAGAGCAACTTGGAGAGAGTTATTTTGAATAATCTGTAGTTTATTGATGTTCCGTTTCGAGGTTCCAACAAGGAGGACATTGTAATAATCCAGTCTCACCCCTGTGATTGCTCTTGCGATTGTAAGGCATCTCTCGGGGGACAAGAATTGTCTCGCTGAATTGATAAGTTTGGCGGTGTAGGCTGCCAAGGAGGCCCCAGCTCTAACTAGTTTGGTAAGAGATAGAGAGGCATCCAGATGGACGTCCCAGAGATTTTACGGATGTAGATACTTGGATCTGGATTTCATCAATTCTTGGCTTTGTTTCAGGGCGGTAATTAGTGAGATTACTAAAAGTATTTTAGCTAGAATTATTAGATGGCACTACAGCTCCTCCTATGATCTGAATTTCATTGCATAGGAGGGAGAGGTGTGTGCCTTTTTAAACACCCATAGGCTGGCAATGGAAATTCCCATGGCCATTCCCATCCACTAACTATCCCTCCTCACATAACCCCACCCCCTGCCCCGGGATCTCCTTGAAATGGCACTATTACACAATAACACCGTCCTACGTGCTATAATGCACCATCCATTGTTAGCAGTCTTCTGAAAGGTAATGCTTGATTTCCAAATGTAAATCTGCTCTTTGTGTAGTTATCATGTTATCCAAGCGTGTCTTCGGCCACTTGATTTACGAGCAAAGTCCTGTTACAACTAGTGCAAACTTCAAGAACCTCAAATGGTTATTTAATGGGATACACTGCTTGCTACAGTCCAATGGTACAGTGCTGATCATGTGTGGGCAACTGTGGAGGCCATGTTTATGTTATCCTGCAGTACATAAGAGGATGTTATGTTCTCCATAGGCCAGTACTGTTTGTTTTGCAAATCTCATGGCATGGCTTGCAGTTTCGCATCACTTGAAAACGTTTAATATGCCATAGAATGTCTACCTTCCACTTTCCCTTAGAAATCAATGTTTAAGATATCCAGACTTCAGACAAGGACAGAAACAGCAGCTGAAGAACATCTGTGTGAAATTATTGTGAAATGGTCATTATTTGTGCTTGGGTAGTTCCTGTATCCCCAGGGTAATTTCATATGATTTCTGCTTGTTTAAAGACGCATACGTAATGAAGCTACAACACAACATAGCACTACAAGTGTAAGTATGTCTTGTTTTGCCGCAACACCAAACCACCTAGATTTGTATTGTATTTGTCCTGCTAAGTATATGTCCACTCAGAAGAGATAATGCGCTGTTGGCAAAAAGTCCAGGACTGGCTCAATATGTCCCGTGTTTTACAAAAGGGTACGTACTCCCCATAAAACATTCCACGCGCGGGCAAACGTGTGTAAATTCAGCAAACAAGGCCTGTTTGAAGGTTAAATAAAAACATGCATAAATATTATCAAAAATATGTTTGATGAAATGTACAATGTCCTTGAATGTGGAAATTAGAGCCACATGTCTATTAACAACACATAAAAAAACTTTAACACAATGGGCCTCATTACGAGGAAGGCGGTAAGGGATACCGGGCACCGGCTTACCACCCTATTCCAAGGTCCCTTGGCGGGGACCGTAAGGAACGTGTGGTCTGACCACAAGTCCCTTACGGGTCCTGCTAAGGGACCAGGGCGCTAATAACGGGCTTGCAAGTCGCGAGCCCATTATTAGCGCCCTCCCCATTCCCATTTGAGCCCTATAGGGGCTCAAATGGGAATGGGGAATGGTTTGTTCAATGGGGACTTACCGGTCGGAATGCAACGGTAAGTCCCAATTGAACAAGATCGGACTCGGGCAATGTATGGGAGGGAGATGGTGCTAATAGTAGCACCATGGCTACCGCCCATCTCGTAATGACCCCCAATATCTGAAAACAATACGTAGAGCCCAAAAGACATAATGAAAGTGCATATAATTGCAGCAAAACGTCTCAAAATTAAGTGCATTGTGCTACACAACAGAAATAATGTACAAAAAATATATCCTAAAACACTGTAATACAAATGCATGACCTCACGAGCCAAGGCACTACTAGAAGAGGCAATTCTCTGAATTTCATATTTTTTTGTCTTCAAACAAAGAGCTCAACAAGAGTCGCTCCTTTTCTAATTTCAGAAAATCCAGTGTCCAAATGCAGATGACGTTTTCATCAGGACTGGCTCTCTTGATATCCTTTCAGGAAAGGCTCCTTGGATCTACAAGCCAAGAAACAATGGCTGTGGTGCATTCGTGCTCTTATAATAAGGACACTCCAAATTAAGTCGCATGAATAATGCGCCGGTCACTATCGGCCATTTCGTTTTTTAGGAGAAACCTGTAAAACATAATAACAAACATGGCAAGGGGTCAATAAAATCCGTGCCTTGCCATAATGTTCATAATCCCAATAATGGTTTTGCAAAAATAACCATCCAGTTACAGAAATACATAACATGCATGCTCACCCTCATGTCAGGCCCATCAAGGGAATCCAAAGTATTCTGCATGGAGCGCAAGGTGATGGTGTGGGAAAATGGCTGCCAGGTGACCAAACAAAATGCATAAGGAACACTAAAATGGACGTCCCTAGCAGCCAGCACGGCGAATGCCAATCTTCCCCAAGCCGAGCAAAAGGATCTAAGAAAGGATTGAAGGTTATGTTGCTTCGTTCTGCAGATATAAAGGCCGTTTCTGTCTCTCCGTGACACCCTGGGAACCGGGCTCGGACTGGCCTATAGGGCAGTAGGGCAATGCCCGAACCAAAAATGCAAAAGGCTAGTATGTGCCATTTTGATGTTACTTCGTCATGTGGCTAGTAGTTTTGAATGAATATTCTTTAAAAGGCACAATTTAAGTCACATGTTATCAAAAACCTCCCCCTGTGGCAATATTCAAACAGTCTGTCACAAAAGGAATGAATTGTCATTTAAAACTCTGGGCCACTTTTTTCATTGGTGCCGGAGACACAATGTTATGCCCCAGTCCGACCCTGCTGGGAACGCTTTTGAATTGTACCGCAAACCACTATGCATGTACAAAGTGGACGCGCTTTTATAATTGAAATACCGGGCCGTTCGGTCCCATGACCACAATGTTGGCCAACAAGGTTCAATCGG
The DNA here is from genome assembly GCF_040938575.1 of Ambystoma mexicanum. Taxonomy (NCBI): domain Eukaryota; kingdom Metazoa; phylum Chordata; class Amphibia; order Caudata; family Ambystomatidae; genus Ambystoma; species Ambystoma mexicanum. The sequence goes on along the minus strand of NC_090921.1, from coordinate 423,854,232 downwards.
CCTCATTATGAGTTGGGCAGTAAGTGATAAAATTGGCAGTAACTGAGTAGCCGCCAATTGTAACCCTACGCCAAATTATGAGTCTTGGCTTTGAGCAGAGGATTTACCTGCAGCAAAACCCTGGAGGTAAATCTTCCCACTCAACGCCAAAAACTCTGCAAATTTGGTGGAATTACTGCTACGGTAATTCCACACAAAAAGCCCCATTGGGTCCAATGTACCCAAAATAACTGAGGAATTACCCCACCACCACCACTTTTAATCAGGCGGAAATTCTGCGCGACCAAGTAGCGGTAACAGTAATTTGTTTTCGGCGAATTTATCGCAGAATTACCCCCTTACTCGTAATGAGGCTCATGTTTCTTCTCGATTGAGCAATGTGTTCACATTTATTTGTCTAACTTTGAGATTTCTCCATTCATTTTGTTCAAACCTTGCCGAATGTTTCCTGAAAAAAAATATACCTTTTTGAGATACACTTTTTGCCAGAAAAGACTAACAGGCCGATTCATGGAATAATTAGCGCGGCGCAAGTGGGCAAAAACGTGCAAATCGCAGTGGAATAGCGAAAATCGCAGTGCAAGTGCGAAAATCGCACAAAAAGCAGCACACGTCGATTCATGGAAGTCCGTGCGCGAGAAAACCAGCGGATGTGCGATAAAAAAGTGCGCGGCGCACGTTGGCGCACAGGCCATCTAACAGCGTGCGCCAGGTCACAGCGAAAATCGCACAGGCCACAGCGAAATTCGCACATAGCGCGGCGCACGCAACAAAAGTAGGCGGAACACGGGCGTAACACTCGGAATGGGGAACAACTTGCCAAAACGTGGGCGTCACGGGGGAAGTACAGGGCACAAGTGCACGGAACGCCCACACGCTCGCCTACAACACGTATTCATGGAATAGAATAGGGCAAAAAAGCGCACGCTCAAACCAGCGCACAGGCACAAACACGACCGCCACAAGAAAGCAGGCGGTAGCGTCTCTGCGGCTGTAAGAAATGTGCGCCAAAAGGTGCGCCAACAAATAACACCTATATACTGCCATGATGAATGTCCTATACTGTGGCCCTCCAGGACAAATGACGTGCAAAAGGGTACCCACAAACACGGACACCCGCTGACAAAAAATACGTGTGCGTGTATACCGGGGTGCGCGGGAAGTCTCACACGCGATTTGGCCGGGTACGTGGATTTCAGGGGTGCGCGGGAAGTTCCACACGCGATTTCAGCAGGGTACGTGTATTTCAGGGGTGCGCGGGAAGTTCCACACGTGATTGGCCCAGTGCGAGCAGGGTACGTGTATTTCAGGGGTGCGCGGGAATTTCCACACGCGATTTCAGCAGGGTACGTGTATTTCCGGGGTGCGCGGGAAGTTCCACACGCGATTTCAGCAGGGTACGTGTATTTCAGGGGTGCGCGGGAAGTTCCACACGCGATTGGCCCAGTGCGAGCAGGGTACGTGTATTTCAGGGGTGCGCGGGAATTTCCACACGCGATTTCAGCAGGGTACGTGTATTTCAGGGGTGCGCGGGAAGTTCCACACGCGATTTCATCAGGGTACGTGTATTTCAGGGGTGCGCGGGAAGTTCCACACGCGATTGGCCCAGTGCGAGCAGGGTACGTGTATTTCAGGGGTGCGCGGGAATTTCCACACGCGATTTCAGCAGGGTACGTGTATTTCAGGGGTGCGCGGGAAGTTCCACACGCAATTTCATCAGGGTACGTGTATTTCAGGGGTGCGCGGGAAGTTCCACACGCAATTGGCCCAGTGCGAGCAGGGTACGTGTATTTCAGGGGTGCGCGGGAATTTCCACACGCGATTTCAGCAGGGTACGTGTATATCAAGGGTGCGCGGGAAGTTCCACACGCGATTTCAGCAGGTTACGTGTATTTCAGGGGTGCGCGGGAAGTTCCACACGCGATTTCAGCGGGGTACGTGTATTTCAGGGGTGCGCGGGAAGTTCCACACGCGATTTCATCAGGGTACGTGTATTTCAGGGGTGCGCGGGAATTTCCACACGCGATTTCAGCAGGGTACGTGTATTTCAGGGGTGCGCGGGAAGTTCCACACGCGATTTCAGCAGGGTACGTGTATTTCAGGGATTCTGGGGAGTACCACATGTGAATTGGCCGTGTGGGCCCTCCCAGGTGTACGCTCCACAACCTCCACGGACCCTGCAGGCAGCCCACACCACGGGGGACTACCCTGCACCCATGCTCATGTCCCGCAGGCAGCCCATCCACCATGGGCATGCCCCCCAGCCAACCCACATGTCACCTTGCACTACTGATCAACAATGCATGTCTCCCACCACCCCCACCCCCCTGCCACCATGGGCAGCCTCCACCAGGCCCCCACTCATGTCTCCACCCACCCCCACCCCCCAGCCACCAGGGGCAGCCTCCACCAGGCCCCCACTCATGTCTCCCACCACCCCCACCCCCCAGCATCCAGGGTCACCCTCCACCAGGCCCCCACTCATGTCTCCCACCACCCCCACCCCCCTGCCACCATGGGCAGACTCCACCAGGCCCCCACTCATGTCTCCCACCACCCCCACCCCCCAGCCACCAGGGGCAGCCTCCACCAGGCCCCCACTCATGTCTCCCACCACCCCCACCCCCCAGCAGTGCAGGGGCAGCCTCCACCAGGCCCCCACTCATGTCTCCCACCACCCCCACCCCCCAGCAGTGCAGGGGCAGCCTCCACCAGGCCCCCACTCATGTCTACCATCACCCCCACCCCCCAGCATCCAGGGTCACCCTCCACCAGGCCCCCACTCATGTCTCCCACCACCCCCACCCCCCAGCATCCAGGGTCACCCTCCCCCAGGCCCCCACTCATGTCTCCCACCACCCCCACCCCCCAGCAGTGCAGGGGCAGCCTCCACCAGGCCCCCACTCATGTCTCCCACCACCCCCACCCCCTGCCACCATGGGCAGCCTCCACCAGGCCCCCACTCATGTCTCCCACCCCCCCACCCCCCAGCAGTCTAGGGGCAGCCTCCACCAGGCCCCCACTCATGTCTACCACCACCCCCACCCCCCAGCATCCAGGGTCACCCTCCCCCAGGCCCCCACTCATGTCTCCCACCACCCCCACCCCCCAGCCACCAGGGGCAGCCTCCACCAGGCCCCCACTCATGTCTCCCACCACCCCCACCCCCCAGCAGTGCAGGGGCAGCCTCCACCAGGCCCCCACTCATGTCTCCCACCACCCCCACCCCCCAGCAGTGCAGGGGCAGCCTCCACCAGGCCCCCACTCATGTCCACCATCACCCCCACCCCCCAGCATCCAGGGTCACCCTCCACCAGGCCCCCACTCATGTCTCCCACCACCCCCACCCCCCTGCCATCATGGGCAGCCTCCACCAGGCCCCCACTCATGTCTCCCACCACCCCCACCCCCCAGCATCCAGGGTCACCCTCCCCCAGGCCCCCGCTCATGTCTCCCACCACCCCCACCCCCCAGCAGTGCAGGGGCAGCCTCCACCAGGCCCCCACTCATGTCTCCCACCACCCCCACCCCCTGCCACCATGGGCAGCCTCCACCAGGCCCCCACTCATGTCTCCCACCACCCCCACCCCCCAGCATCCAGGGTCACCCTCCACCAGGCCCCCACTCATGTCTACCACCACCCCCACCCCCCAGCAGTGCAGGGGCAGCCTCCACCAGGCCCCCACTCATGTCTCCCACCACCCCCACCCCCCAGCCACCAGGGGCAGCCTCCACCAGGCCCCCACTCATGTCCACCATCACCCCCACCCCCCAGCATCCAGGGTCACCCTCCACCAGGCCCCCACTCATGTCTCCCACCACCCCCACCCCCCTGCCACCATGGGCAGCCTCCACCAGGCCCCCACTCATGTCTCCCACCACCCCCACCCCCCAGCATCCAGGGTCACCCTCCCCCAGGCCCCCACTCATGTCTCCCACCACCCCCACCCCCCAGCAGTGCAGGGGCAGCCTCCACCAGGCCCCCACTCATGTCTACCACCACCCCCACCCCCCGGCATCCAGGGTCACCCTCCCCAGGCCCCCACTCATGTCTCCCACCACCCCCACCCCCCAGCATCCAGGGTCACCCTCCACCAGGCCCCCACTCATGTCTCCCACCACCCCCACCCCCCAGCAGTGCAGGGGCAGCCTCCACCAGGCCCCCACTCATGTCTACCATCACCCCCACCCCCCAGGATCCAGGGTCACCCTCCACCAGGCCCCCACTCATGTCTCCCACCACCCCCACCCCCCTGCCACCATGGGCAGCCTCCACCAGGCCCCCACTCATGTCTCCCACCACCCCCACCCCCCAGCATCCAGGGTCACCCTCCCCCAGGCCCCCACTCATGTCTCCCACCACCCCCACCCCCCAGCAGTGCAGGGGCAGCCTCCACCAGGCCCCCACTCATGTCTACCACCACCCCCACCCCCCAGCATCCAGGGTCACCCTCCCCCAGGCCCCCACTCATGTCTCCCACCACCCCCACCCCCCAGCATCCAGGGTCACCCTCCACCAGGCCCCCACTCATGTCTCCCACCACCCCCACCCCCCAGCAGTGCAGGGGCAGCCTCCACCAGGCCCCCACTCATGTCTACCATCACCCCCACCCCCCAGCATCCAGGGTCACCCTCCACCAGGCCCCCACTCATGTCTCCCACCACCCCCACCCCCCTGCCACCATGGGCAGCCTCCACCAGGCCCCCACTCATGTCTCCCACCACCCCCACCCCCCAGCATCCAGGGTCACCCTCCCCCAGGCCCCCACTCATGTCTCCCACCACCCCCACCCCCCAGCAGTGCAGGGGCAGCCTCCACCAGGCCCCCACTCATGTCTCCCACCACCCCCACCCCCCAGCATCCAGGGTCACCCTCCCCCAGGCCCCCACTCATGTCTCCCACCACCCCCACCCCCCAGCAGTGCAGGGGCAGCCTCCACCAGGCCCCCACTCATGTCTATCATCACCCCCACCCCCCAGCATCCAGGGTCACCCTCCACCAGGCCCCCACTCATGTCTCCCACCACCCCCACCCCCTGCCACCATGGGCAGCCTCCACCAGGCCCCCACTCATGTCTCCCACCACCCCCACCCCCCAGCCACCATGGGCAGCCCCCACCAGGTCCTCACAATCCCCAATCATGTGCGTAATGGACAGCCTCCACAGCCAAAAAGCCCTACCAAGTAACCCATTCACCCACATGGAAATGGAAATCACATGTTACACCCCCAATGTTCATTAAGCTAATGAACCCATGTCCGTCACACACAATGGTTGCAATTGAATGGGAAAACACACAACATGACATGCATGAAACCAATGAGATGATACCACACAGTGAAGTATGGAAACAAAATTGTATTGAAAAAAATAAAGAATGCTAAAGAAAGAAAACAAACTACAATGTGAATGAGAAAAAAAAAGCTGCATGTCCGTATAAAAACACAAAACTGCAAATCAGAATCCAAAAAATATTTGCCCAAAGTCAAAAGTTAAAAAATCTCCATGCAATAAAGAACTATGTAAAAAACTTCCAAGGGTCCATGAGCCCAACTGAACAAAGGAAACCTACTAAAAAACCTACCTAAAAAGCAACTATATACAAAAAGTGGAGCAGTGTCCGTCGACTCCAAATCATAATAAGAAAGAAAGGAAACCTAAAACTAAAGAACTATATACAAAGGCGGCGGGCAAGTCCAGCGGCTCACTCCGTGGTGTCCCGGGCCAGGGCATCATCGAACTCCTGTTCGATGTCCCGGAGGCGGTCCAGTTCCATGGCCCTGAGGGTCCGCAGGGACGACGCCGTGTCCTCCTCCAACCCCCTGCGGATTGCCTCAAGGCACTCGGCCCGCCTCAGGGCCCTACGCATGGAGTTCTCCGCCCTGACCATTGTGAGCCGCGCCTCTTCCGCCCGCCGCCGCTCCGCACCTAAGGCGTGGCCCAACCGCTGCCACAAGGAAGACACTCTCTGTCCTGGGTCCCCCTGCCCTCCGGCCGATGCCTGCCCCTCCGATGTCGAAAGCCCCGAGCCTTCATGTCTCCCACCATGTTGCTGCTGCTGCTGCTCTGCCTCTGCCCGTGCACTGCCTCCTGCTGCCTGCACATTCTCCGCCGGCTGGGGTGCAGTTGTTGATGTGGCCCCCCTGCTGGACCTCCGACTCCCGACTGTGGCAGGGATGCCTCCTCCACCAGCCTGGCCGCACCGTCAGAGGCAGCTCCACAGGGCACCCAGGTGACTGATGGGTGGGAAGATGGCACAGAGGACGACTGGCGCGTAGGGGGTCCAGTTGAGGAGGGGGTCGGAGCAAGCCCCATCAGATGGAGGAATCCGGCCTGGGTGACCTGTCCCAGCAGGCTGACGTGGTCAACGAGCCATTCGAGATGACGTGCAGTCTCTCCATGAAAAGACTGCAGGTCACCTCGCATGGCCCGTTGACACAACGCCACACCAGCCAGGACAGGCTCAACCCGGACCTGGATGGCCACGTCCGCAGGCAGAGGAAGGCCAGTTGACGTCAGCTCATCCCCTGCCTGAAAACGGGTCTGGACGTAGGCATCCCTGCTGGTGCAAGATGATGCAGGGACAGGATCGGGGACAGGATTGCACACAGGCACCTCCGCGGCCGCCTGTGCTGCCTCCTGTCCCTGGTCCTGCACTGCACCACTAGCACCAGTGGGATCCCCACCTCCAGACCCCGTCTCTGGTGCTTGCACGGCCCCCTCCTCCACCAAACCCCCCACCAACCTGGATGACTCCGTGCCATCTTCCCCTGTTGGGCCCTGTGGGGTCCCAGCTGCCCCTTCTGCTGCCGAGGAGTCCAACTGCAACCTCCGCCTCTTGGACCTCCTCCCGGCAGCTGCGGCCATGGACGCGGCACCGGACTCCTCACTCCCCGACGAGATGACAACACGGGAGGGGAGCCGGGCCTTGCGTCTCCGGCTGGCGGTCGGATCCCCGGCGCTGTGCTCCACAGCACCTTCTCCGCCCTCTTCATCAGTTGACGCTGCAGACAGGGAGAAACAAAACACAGGCATCAGGGCACTGTACAATGGACACATACACGCATGACAGTTGCACATGAGTGGCATTGGCAAACCTCAGACATGTCATCACAATCCCCAACACACATGTCATTGCAACTCACACACATGAGCCATACCACAGCCATATCGCAACTGCCACCACCATCCCTACACATACAACAGCATCAGCAGCCAAAGGGGAGCCAGACATCACATGCAACACAGGAAGTGCACCACACATGTACACACAGCACCACACTTGCATGCATGTCTACACCTCTGCCAAGTGTTGCACTGTTCAGACGGGCATCCATGTCACATCTGCCAATCAGGCTTCCACATACCGCTGTCACATGCATCCATGTTGCATCACTGTTGCACCCTTGACAAATACACACACATGCACATGTACACAGTGCTCATACATGCAGCCGAAAACAACATACATGCCTGACATCACGGACATGTCTACTTACATACACATTCATCCAAACATGTGTGCACGCACAACTGCATTTGCCATGCAAGCCCACACACACAAGCACCATCCATGTCTCACACATTACAGCCCTCGCATGTGTCAGACCCACGGCCCTGTACACCCCCACCCATACTCGACCCCATACAAACAGATGTGCAACCGGCACAATGCCGAATAATCACCACACGCACTGCTCACAATCAGGATGCATGTACACTCACCGCTCGACTCCAGACGGGTCTGCTTCTCTAGGACCTGGACGTGGAGCGCTGGGGATATGCGTTCCAGGACCCCCATCTGTTCTTCCGACAAGTGGCCCCGGCGCCCCTTGGCATCCGCTGCCTTCAAGAGGCGCCGGGCCTTGTTCAGGGTCCTGGACCTGAAGTCCTCCCAGCGCTTCCTGACATGTTGTAAGTCCCGGACTGCCACCCCCTCCGCGTTGATGGCAGTCACGATGTCAGTCCAGATCCGAGTCCGTCCTTCCTTGTCGCCGCGGGAACTTCCGAAGAGGGCATCATACTGCCCCAGGACTTGCTCCACCAGGAAACCAACTTCGGTGGCACTGAAGCTGGTGCCCCTCTGCCTCTCTGGCCGGGGGTTGTCAGTGGTCACAGATGGTGTTTGCCCCGACATGACAACCCCAGAGGCAGGAGTGGGTGGGCAACTGGGTCCTGGGGCTGGGCTGTGGAGCGATGGAATTCCAGTCGGGAGTCTTCGGTTCCAGCAGGGGTGGTCACAGCAACAGCACCCCTGGCTGATGTGCAGGCAGCAAATGGCAGTGCACGTGGGCAGCAGGCAGTCAGGCAGCAGCAGATGGCAGGTGGGAGCGTGCTCGGGGCTCTGGGGGGCAGTAGTTCGGCCTTCTGGGCAGGAGCGTGGTCTTCCGTGTGCTTACGCGTGGCCAGCTTGGTACGGAGTGATTTGGCACGTGAAAATCCTGCACGTCAGCGTGAAAACCGAGGAAAGGCCCTTAGCGCGTAAGTGCGTCAGCACGCATACGCGAATCTATTGGACCAAAGGCCCTCAGCGCGTAAGCGCGTCTGTGACGTGACCCGCACGGGTGTTTCCCACACAGCACGTGATGACAGAGCACACGTGGAAAGACTGCACGTCAGAGTGTCATCGCGTGTAATTGGACAGCACGGCAGAGTCTAATTGCGTGTAATTGGACAGCACGTCAGGGTGTCATCGCGTGTAATTGGACAAAAGTGCGCGTACACGCGATTGGCCTATGTACGTGTATATCAGGTGTGCGCGGACACTTACACACGCAAGTACGTCAGCGCACCTGTATCCCGGTGTGCGCGGGAATTTCCACACGCGATTGGACTGGGTACTGGATTTCAGGGGTGCGCGGGTCACACGCTCGCCTACAACACGCGCGACGCATTAATTTGCGCGCTAAAAAAATAACAAGCTCAGACCCAGGATGAACATACCGTTCCTAGCAGCAGTGGGCGTGGCCTACCAAAGGAGGAGGAGGAGGAGGATAGTCAGGGCCAGAATATTCACACCCAGAACCAGCCTTTTCGGGATGCCTGATGACCAGGTGCATGGGAGGTACAGGTTTCCACCACACATCATACTGGACCTGGTGAGTGAGTGGGAGGATGACCTCACATCACCCACCCTGTGCTCCCAAGCACTCAGCCCCCTGGAGAAGGTCCTCAATGTACTGCACTTCTTAGCCACTGGATCATTTCAGCGGACAAGTGCCATTGTGGGTGGTGTATCACAGGCCACCCAGTCACGCTGCCTACACCAGGTCTTGAACATCATCACTGCACGCCCATCAGTCCGCAGGCACATATACCTGCCCAGAACCCCTGCAGAAAGGCATGCTGCCGCCCTGGATTTCTACGCTGTGGCACGATTCCCCAAAGTGCTAGGTGCCATCGACTGCACCCATGTGGCTCTACGTCCCCCCAGGGCATCTGAGCAATCTATAGGAACCGCAAGCACTGGCATTCCATCAACGTGCAGGTAGTATGTAATGCCAAGGGAATCATCACCTCAGTATATGCCAACTATCCCGGGTCCACCCACGACAGCTTCATTTACCGAATGTCCACCCTAAGCCGGGACCTAGAAGCTGGGCGGCATGGCGATACATGGCTGCTTGGTGAGTATGAATGCCACTGCACATGCATGCATGTCAGATACTGAGCAAGGTCACAACCCCACCAATGATACCAATCACCACCTCCACAGGGGACAGTGCCTACCCTCTCAGCCCCCACATGATGACGCCAATTCGGAACCCCACCACGCCACCCCAGGTAAGATATAACGCAGGCCACATTACAACCCGGGGCATAGTGGAGCGCACATTCGGAGTGCTGAAGTCACGCTTTCGCTCCCTTGACCGTTCTGGCGGGCAGCTGTTGTACGCTCCCCCAGTAGTGTGCAGGATCATAGTGGCAGCATGTGTCCTGCACAACGTTGCAACACGCCGGGGCCTGGCCGTGGACATGGTGGTGCCCCCCATCCCCAACCACATGCACAGCCGCTGCGCATGGGAGGGGAAAGGGCACGGGGGGAGGCAGCCCGTACACAGCTAGTGGCTAATTACTTCACATAGAAATCACACCCCTGTGGAGTGCACACTGCCCTGGCACATTCCATCTGACAATCAATGATGACTCAACCTGACACTGACCCTGAATGTCTGGAGAAAGAACTGTGAAAACCATATCAGCCTGAGATTGTTCACCTGGAAGTGTCACAATGTGTGCATCCCTACCCACACAGACACCACCAATGCAGTTTTGTGAAGTAACACATTCAAGCAGCTAAAATGAATACCCACTTGAAAAATGCAACAAGAGGACAGTGCCATGTCAGCCAACCCAACCCCAGCACCGCCACACCACACACCGTGCCATGTCATGCTATTTGCAGGTAAACAAAGTAATCCCCACAACATGACACTAGTGTCACAATGTACAGTGTCCCTATTAGATACTTGCAACACCTGAAATGCTCACAGTAATGCCGGACCAACAACAAACTTGAGCACGTACTACCATTAACATGACATCACTAATGTTAAATATTAGTAGTCTCACCACCTGGAAATGCCTGCACTCCCACCACTACCAACTGTGCAGTGTTGGCGCCATGTAGAGTTGTAGGTGCACTGCTGCCAACATGGACCACATCTCCAGACTAGAGGTCCTTGTGTAGACATGAGGAAGGGACCTGCAAATTGGGAGGTAGACACAGAAGATGAGTTACACATCAATGCAACATGCAGTGTACAACACAACAGCAATATGCACTAGGAATGTATACACAGTATTGACTACAGACTGCCCACACAGCTCATGGGAGTCCAACGTAACTGTGTAATTCACTGTCACTTGGGCACACCCTTTGCAAGCCCATGGAAAGGGGAAGCAGGAGGGGTGTGTGTGACTCAAACCCAAGCATCTGAACCAAATACATAACAAGCCTGCATGTGCCCAGCCACAATGCAGCGTATGCCCACAGGAACCACGGAAGCCAACAAATCGTCCCAAAAAAATTGGGAATAAAATAAATAAAAATGAAAATAAAAATAAAAATAAAAAAAAATAAAAAATGGCCATTGAAGGGCCCGGGGGGGGGGGGTTGGGGAGGCCACCCAGGAGGTCTGAGGACAGGATGCACACCAGAACCCACCTGCGTGGATCCTGGGAAAAAAAAACACCTCCATGGGCTCATGGCCCACACGGCTACCCTATTGTGGGAGTATCACTGCTGTCGCTATTATCACCCTGTGCAGCTGCATCCGGAGGTGGTTGCACTATGGGAGGCAGCCTACGCAAGGCCCTAGTCTGCTCCTCCATGGCTGCAAGCATGCGGGTGTGGTAGGTCTGGTTCTGGAGGATGAGTGTGCGGAGGTCCCCATGCAACAACTCACGGGATGCCCGGACCTCCGCCCTCGTTGCCTGCATCTCAGCTGAGAGCGTATGGGTGAGACGCTCCAGCTGCTGTTCTGTCCTTTGGTGTGTTGAAGCCTCAAGCTCAACAAGAGTTGTCCTGAGGTGAAGGAGCTCCTGCCTCAGGGCTTCCCTGTGGCCCTGGGACTCAATGGAGATGGCCTCATGCAGAGTCGCCAGTGCCGCCCGCCTGTCCCTGTTGGACCCCAACATGTCCTCCCTGTGTGACTGGCAGATGGAGTCGGTTGCCTGCTCTAGTCGCTCCATCAGCCTTTCAGGGGGGACAATGGAAGTGGCCACCCTATCCATGGCCTGAGCCATCATCTCGGATGATGCTGCCTGTTGGGTTGCCATACCGTAAATGGATTGCTCCCATGCGGTATTGCCAGGTGGCGTACGGCCACCACGTCGGCGGGCACCACACCTGTCTGGGGCAAGGCGAACTGCGCCTTGCTGTGCCGGCACTGCCTGAGGCTGCAGGACTGCATTCCCCCTCTGATCTGCTGGCCCAGGAACAGGATCAGATGTCGCGGAGTGTGTCCCTGCATCCGTAACCACCAAAGGCGTAGCTGCCAACACTGACATCCCCATTGAGGGTTCTGACCCTGGTGCAGGTGGGTGAGACAGAACAGAATCCCTCCCTGGAACACTCACCTGCGACGGCACGTAGGTCTCATCCGAATCAACACCTGAGTACAGCTCGGGGGAGGTGCAGCCAGAGACACCCCTTGAGAGCAGGACCTGCAGCACTTGTGGGTTCTCACCCACCACCACACCACGTCCCTCACTGGTGGTTGGTCGGCCCTCGGACCCCTCCTGGGTCTGCACCATCTCCACAACCCCAGCAGTATCAGGTGCGTCTTCCCCTGCAAAGACATAAAAACAAAGAAATGGAAACAGGCATTAGCACCATGGCACACAATGAGGGCTGAGAAGCAAGAGAACCAGTACTTGTTTGACACATGTCCCACATGACTAAAACCCTCCCATGCATGCACCCTCACTGCGTATGAAGGGCAGGCAAATGGCACACACTGATGACACCAAGATGGAAGATGAACACATTTTCTGCATGCTGCCTGGCAGTGGCATCACACATTGGCCTGTGATTGGCAGGTGAAACACACATGCCATCACACAGATGGCATGTACCATTGCTATTGAGTGAAGATGGAGAGGAGGGCAGCACCTATTCATTCAGTCCAGTTCCCGCATGTAATAGCTTTTCTAATTCAAACAGGTCAGATTATTCACCTGGAGCTGCCAGTCCGAAATGGTGCAATTGCACAGGGACATGTTTGTACAAATGATATCCAGGTAACAAAGTCACTCCACTTTACCATAGCCATGTCAGACATGTGACTAGAGGACTGCGACATGCCTAGTAATAGTGGTGGAATGCAAACAATCTGACTAAATGAACAGTGAAAAATCAAGCAACAATGTTGTGGCAAGGTGACACTTCAAGGGCAACTGGCGTGCAGTTGGGCTAGATGTCTACTGTTGGCAGAAGGTATACTGCTATGGCCAAATGCAGCTGCGCAGGATGTATTGCATGAAGCACATGGCTGACCCATACGACTCAGGCGCACACACTCTCACCTGTCACACAAACAGAAGCCCTCACACACACCATGCACATGGATGACACACACATGCATGTGCACTCACCGGACAATGCCTCGTAATCAGCCAAATCTCCCACGCCTTGGATCTGTTCCTCCGTGACGTAGGTCCCAGCGACTGACTCATGTGGAGTGAGTTCCATGTCTACTACTGGAGACCCACCTCCAGTCACTAGAGTTGCGGCATGACTTGAGGCCAGCTTACTCTTTGCCCTGCGCTTTAGGTCATTCCAGCGCTTATAGCAATCATTGGCTGTGCGCCTCACGATTCCAAGGGCACTTACGATGTCCGCAACGGTCTGCCAGTGTGCCTGGCGTTGTGCAGGTGTGGTCTTGGATCCTGCAACAATGACCATCTCGTTGTCATGTGCGGACACATACTCGACAAGTGCATTCAGTTCGTCATTCGTGAAGCTGGGCTTCCTGGATGGGCCGGACTGTGTAGCCGTGTCTGGGGCATCAGCCTGTGCCGGACGAGCACTCTTCCTCTTGGAAGGTGGTGGTGATCCTGAGTGTCCTGCGCCGCTCTGGACACTAGGGGCAGGAGCCCTGGTGGACTCTGTATCAGGAGTGTGGGATTGCACACTCAGCATGGGAGTTGGTGCAGGCATTGGCTCTAGTGTGATGGTGTCAGGGGGAATGTCAGCAGCATGGACTAGGACCGACACTGTCCGGGCTGGGTGTGTGAGGGCTGGGGTGGATGGAGCCGCAGCTGCCCCTGCAGCCTCTCCGCCCTGCCTACTTGGTGCAGCAGATGACCTTGCTGCCCCAGATGCACGTGGCATGGTGACATCAACGTGCACCAGCGCACGTGTCATAGGCCTGCTGACCTGGAAGTCAGCCATGGAGTCAGCCAGGTCTGGTGCCACAATGGGCTGGTCCAACAAGGGCTGAGCATGGATGGTGTCAGCCACATCAGCCTCAACGGGAGGGGGGGGGGGATTATGGGTGCCCTTGACTGGTCCTCCACACATGGGGGGACAGCCTCACCCTGCAAGTAACGACCACGTCCCCTACCGGATCCACCACGGCCACCACTTGTGGCTCTTCCACCTTTGCCACCCTTACGGAATCCTCGCCTCCCAGCCATGGCACTGATGTTAATGTGCGTATGGGAGTGGCTGTAAAATATTGTCCTGGGCAATTGGGGGTCAAAGGGGTTGGGTACCAGATGGTAATTGTACCCTAGTGCTCTTGCAAGGCTGATTGTAACCGCTGGGGAAAGATGACGGGTCACGCTACGCACAGGAGCCCCAAAAAAGGGAGATGACGTGCACGCAACCCCTCCTAGACCACGTGTGCAGAAAGAAAAACCTGCACTACGCTGTGGCACCCAGTAACACAAGAATGAACGTATGCGTGTCACACGCAGCCTAGAATGACCTCTGAAGGGGTAGGCTACACACGGGGCAAGCACAGATGTTAGATACGTGCGTGACTCACTGTCTGCCAGGTAAAAGAGCGTGAAAAAGGAGCGCGTTTGGTTGGCAACACCCCCGCCAAAAGAAGATTTGTACGCTGTCTGAGGAGACAGGACAACAGTAGAAGGGAACACTGTTTGAGGGAACAGGCCCAGGTAAACCAGTAAAAGAGAAAAAAGAGAAAAAGCTGTCAGAGGTAACAGGGAATACGAACTTGAAACGCTGTGAAGTAAATCGCGTGTGAAACGACAAGAAGTACAGAATTCACCCACTCGCTCTCCACGAAAAGCACGTACAAGGAAATGGTGTTCTACGCGTACCTTTTATACAGGCCCACACGTCCAGCGTCACTTACGCGGCGTGTACGCGCTAGGGCCATTTCCACCAATTACATGCTTTGTCACTTCTGCGTGTAGGGCCATTTCCACCAATTACACGCTTTGTCACTTCTGCGTGTAGGGCCATTTCCACCAATCACACGCGATTACACTCTGACGAGCAGTCTTTCCACGTGTGCTCTGTCATCACGTGCTGTGTGGGAAACACCCGTGCAGGTCACGTCACAGACGCGCTTACGCGCTGAGGGCCTTTGGTCCAATAGAATCGCGTATGCGTGCTGACGCGCTTACGCGCTAAGGGCCTTTCCTCGGTTTTCACGCTGACGTGCAGGATTTTCACGTTCCAAATCACTCCGTACCAAGCTGGCCACGCGTAAGCACACGGAATACCACGCTCCTGCCCGGAAGGCCAAACTACTGCCCCCCAGAGCCCCGAGCACGCTCCCACCTGCCATCTGCTGCTGCCTGACTGCCTGCTGCCCCTGCACTGCTGGGGGGTGGGGGTGGTGGGAGACATGAGTGGGGGCCTGGTGGAGGCTGCCCCTGCACTGCTGGGGGGTGGGGGTGGTGGGAGACATGAGTGGGGGCCTGGTGGAGGGTGCCCCTTGTGGCTGGGGGGTGGGGCTGGTGGGAGACATGGGTGGGGGCCTGGTGGAGGGTGCCCCTGGTGGCTGGGGGGTGGGGGTGGTGGTAGACATGAGTGGGGGCCTGGTGGAGGCTGCCCCTGCACGGCTGGGGGGTGGGGGTGGTGGGAGACATGAGTGGGGGCCTGGTGGAGGGTGCCCCTGCACTGCTGGGGGTGGGGGTGGTGGGAGACATGAGTGGGGGCCTGGTGGAGGGTGCCCCTGGATGCTGGAGGGTGGGGGTGGTGGGAGACATGAGTGGGGGCCTGGTGGAGGGTGCCCCTGCACTGCTGGGGGGTGGGGGTGGTGGGAGACATGGGTGGGGGCCTGGTGGAGGCTGCCCCTGCACTGCTGGGGTGTGGGGGTGCAGGGGGACATGAGCAGGTGTGCAGGGTAGTCCCCTGTTTTGTGGGCTGCCTGCAGGGGCCGTCGAGGGTGTACAGGGAACACCTGTGAGGACCCACCCAGCCTAATCGCGTGTGTAACTTCCCACGCACCCCTCTAATACACGTACCAAGCCAAATCGCACGTGATAATTCCCGCGCACCCCTGTAATACACGTACCTGGCCAAATCGCATGTGAGAATTCCCGCGCACCCCTGTAATATACGTACCCAGCCGAATCGCGTGTAAAACTTCCCGTGTACCCCTGTAATACACGTACCCAGCCAAATCGCGTATGATAATTCCCGCGTACCCCTGTGATACACGTGCCCTGGCTAATCGCGTGTAAAACTTCACGCGTACCCCTGTAATACACGTACCCTGGCCAATCGCGTGTAGAACTTCCCGCGTACCCCTGTAATACACGTACCCTGGCTAATCGCGTGTATAACTTCACGCGTACCCCTGATATGCACGTTACCCGCTTTGCGTTCCTTGTTTGGCAGCCCTGTAAACTGGTCCAGGGTTAGCGCAGCCCTTTGCGATGATTTAGCGATTTTGATGGCTTTTCCTTGTGCGAGGGCGTTCTTGGGGGCGTTACTGGCGCTGCTGCAGGGTCGCTGCGATACTCTGCGCCACGGCTGGTTTGGGAGTCTAAAATCCATGAATACGCTGTGCGCGGAAATCGGTTTTAGCGCACGTGCCTGGCGCAGACAATCGCACGCGGACACTCTGCGCCAGCCGCTTGAGACACTTTTCTGCGAAATTCTATGAATTACCCTGCAAGATTTGCTCCGTGTTATATCAATTCGGATTCTCTGCGCTTAAGCTGTAAATCAAATGCATACTTTTTTGGGATGTAATTGGATATGAAGCAGCAAGCGACTGTTTTTAAAAAAAGCACTTGTTAGCCTGGGCTACGGCGTCTTAACGCTAGAAAAAGTGTACATGTTAAAAAGAGGCGGCACCCCAATAGAAGCACAGGCAAATAACGCGAGATTGGACCAAATGGAAACCAATGGTGAGAAGCAGTAAAGGCCGTCTGTTGTCGGCGCCAACACGTTCTACCAGCAAAGTGACATTCCAAGGAATGATGGCCCTCCACTGCCTCCTGAGCACCGCGCCTCCAACCCCTCTCCCCGGATGACCCCAGCCCAGGGCCCAGGTCCAGAAACATAGCCCTCCACCACGATTGTTGCGACTAATTCAATAAAGGGCTATGAGTGCCGTTCTGAGTACCCCCCTCCTCGCTTCAGATTTCTCTCCAAGGCTCACGTGCTCTGAGACATGTTTTACTGTCCTGAATGTACAATTTCGAAGAAATATGAAGGGGTGACCATTTAGATGGTAAGTGAGTAACTTTATTGAACATAAAATTGTAAACAATTCCAAACAGTTGAACTACATTCTAAACATCGCAGTTACAAGCAAGAATGCTGAAAGCACATGGAACCCAACATACCCAAAAAGGGGAGGACAAAAACAATCAAAAGAAAACATTTTGAAAGGCTAAATGAAAAAAAAATCACAATCCGACCACCTTCACATAGTGTTTATGACTCAACCGCGGGGAAAAAACACATTTCATCGCACAAAATCTTTGAAGTGAACCAGCTCCTTCCTCTTTCACTCATGCTGACACCACGCATACCATCTCTTTCCACCCCAGAGGCACCTCCAGTTCCTTCTTCCTCCGCCAGACCACTTGCACTCCTTCCAGCAGCATCACCAACTGCACCCCCCTGTGACAGGGTGCCAATCTGCCCATTGACCATACTTCATCAGCTCCCACAATGACCACTCCATGTCTCACTGCAGTAATCTTCTTATGACCCATGAATTTACTTACAAGACATTTGAGTCCCAATCTGGGATTCTTCACTAACAGCAGTTCACCAACTGTCCATGCTTGATCCTTCACATCATGGCAGTCGCCAAACACCCTCCTATATTACGCCGGTCAAGTGGCACAGCGAGTAGAGCGCTCGCCTTGGTGGTGCCAAACTCAGCCTTTCAACCTTCTGAGGTAAATGAGCACCACACACAGTGGGTAAGCAGTGCTCAGACCCCTGAGGGTTCGTACCGCTATATAAATGCCAAATTATTATCATAATGTGATAAGGTATAGTGGGGTATATATGGATAACAAAAAGCGCTTAGGTAGTGAGCTATTGATTATAGTAAGTAGTCAATGGGTTGGATAGCTACACACCTGTGAGAGTCGAGATTAACCCTCTAAATCCCGATTAATTGGTAATGAATACAAGTACACTGTCACGGTTGTGTCCCTTCAATGATTCTAGCACACAAGCTGTTAATGATTTTCTTTTCCAAGATTGTTATTAGTTGCAATTTATAAATTGCTTGACTGTTTCAATGTTGCCAACAGGTGTTTCGACATTCTGGTTGTTTTAATGGCTTTGCGATATACAGTCAATTCACATTATAAAAAATGAAAGATTAAATAATTGTATCAGATGCAATCATGAAACAATAATGGGAAACAACAAATAAAATTAATCGACATTACCATTTTGTATCCAAGTTTTGGCAATTCACAGAGGTTGAGAAGAGTTTGGGAAATGGAAGCAAATCAAAATAAATAAATTAAAATAATAAAGAAAAAAGTATTGCAGGGGGGGCGGTGCAGCAGAAGGGTATTCAAACTCAGTATATCAGCCTCCTCCATATACCAAGGAGGAGGGGCAGAAAGGGGTCGGACAGTTGGACAGTGGAAAGGAAATGCGCGGCAAGGTGCAGGCAAGAACGAATGAGGGGATAGAGGGCAGAGCTGCAAACGAGTGGCTGGGTGGGAGGGACAGATCTTCCTAAAGCTAGAAGGCAAGACAGCGGGAGAAAGACTGGGAGTGACCAAATAAATGGAAGGCCTTAAGGGGAGCAGCGAAGCAAAGGAGTGTGCAGAAATAATGGAGGAAGTAGACAGAAGAGAGAGGGAAGCAGAAGAGAGATGCAAGAGAGAGCACAAAGACGGGCAAAGGGAGGAAGAGAAAGCGCAGGAGCACCGAGAGAGAAGGAGGAAGAAGCAAGGAGAGATTGAGAGATGAAGAGGATGAGAAGGCAAAGCAAGTGTTGGTGAATAGGGAATAGAGGAAATGCCAGCTAAAGCAGCTTATGCGAGAGTGCAATCTGAAGACGGAGGGGGAATGCGCGACCAGAGATGAAAGGCCATGGTGGGCAATGGGCACGGGAGACAAAAAAAGGGGCGGGGTAGGTGAGCAGAGCCAGACAGCACAACCATGCCAAACAGGACCGCCACCGTTTCAGACAGGGCAGGTATGGGGTCCTGTGGGGAAAGCGGTGACCAAGACTTGATTGACTCAAGAGGGAAGCCCAGGGAAGACGCGACATCTAAGAGGCTGAGCTTTGTGGACTATTTTTGTAGTAATATGGGAACAGACTTAAAAGAAGATGCAGGGAGAACCATACGTTGAGAGACTCAGGGATCTCCCAGGACTAAGGAAGAGGGAGGCGGTCATAGCATATACTGTCACTAAGGACATTGGGGTATGAAATAGGTGTACGCGATTGAAACGAGGACCGAATGGAGAGATAGGGTTCACACAGCTGCCCCGTTTGGAAAAAGGAGGGACAGCGAACTCAGTATTTACCATGAAAACACATAGAGAAGGAACACTTGAAATGTAGGCTACCCTCGTTAACCACAGGTGTGGAGAAATGGATATATGAAATGGAAAGAATTACAGCGGGACATAAATTAGCAGTGGGGGACGCAAAGGGGCTACTAGTGTTAGTCCTTGTGGAGGCCGCTGATACTGTATGGAAAAGGGCGGGGTACCCAGAAGTAATCACCCAGGACATGGCACACAATGCTTCGCCATTTGCAAACTGCTGAGCAGCTGTATGGCAAGCTCTAAGGACACAATACCCAGACACGTCAGACATTAGTACGATTATGGCATGCAAGATGGGGGAAGACGAAGAGCCCTTACACTATATTCAGACTATCCAGGAGCTTTGGCACCTTGAAACGCGAGAACCATGGGCTAAAACAGTAGCATTATTTTAACACATATTGTGCCAAGGGTTGCCTGAACCGGTACAGAATCAGTTTAAGAAATTAGAAGGCATGGAGGAGAAACCTTCTTCGGAAATACAGCTCACGATAGTACACCATTGTAGGCTATTGCAAGAAAACAATGTGTGGAAAGAAAGCAAGAGGAAGCAAAGTTAGTGAAGAGTAAGTTGTCGAAATATGTCATGGAAGGGGCAGTGCTGACTAACACAGGAGGACTAGGGTCACCACATCCTGCAGATCCATCAAAACCAAGGGGTAATTCCAGGGTTTTTTGGTGGATAAAGGCAGCTGGTGCAGCAGGGACCATGGGAGTTTTATGGGAGTTTCCAAGGGCAGGGTAGGGAGCCACCACAGTGCTGGGTGTACCGGCATATAAGTCTCATTTTGAGAGTATGCAGAAGCAGGAGGGTCACATTTTGAGAGTGTGCAGAAGCAAAGGGGTGCAACAGAATGGAGGGATGCAATGCCAGCCAGCATAACAAGGGAAGCAAGGCAAGTGTTACACACAGGACCAAGCGCGACAATGAATGACACTAATTCTGCTGCTTGCGCTGAAAAGTGAGACTATAGTCTTGCACTTGGTAGAACATCAAATTCTCCATTTAATTTGTGTCTTATTACTGCTGTGCCTGACTGCCTTTCCCCACTAGTCTGATCAATTTTCATAGAACCATCAATAAAGAGAATTTCCCCTCCTGCTAAAGCATTTTCCTTCACACGGGGTATATCATCATAAAATTCAGCACAATTAGCACAGTCATGCACATGATCACCTTCTTCTAGTGGCTCAGCTATAAACCTGGCAGGATTCACTATTTTACATCTTACAATCTTAATTGTTGGGTTTGAAATCATTACCTCATACGCTGAAGCTCTTTGGGATGTCAATGTGCCCTTGGATTTCTATAAAATGGCAAATTGAGCAGCCCATAACAATACTTGTAGACTTCTCAATTGCGAACACAGCAGCTTCCAATGACTGTTCACAAGGAAAGTGTTCTCTCATAACTGGATCTAAATTCACACTGTAATATGCTAAAGGCTTGTACCCCCTGCTGTCATGACTGTTCCATTTGTGTGCAAAAACAAATACAATCCCTCAGCATAATTGGGAATTCCTAAACCAGGGGCTGTACAAACTCCTGTTTTCAACTCCTGAAACCCTTCCTCCATTTCCTCAGTCCATTCTATTTTCACTTTATCCACTTGTGCTTTCTTTAAAGCTTGTAAAAGGGATCTTGTGTATGAACTGTAATCAAACACACAGGCTCTAACATAGTTACATAGCCCCAAAAGCGGTTTAATCTGTTTCACTGTATTTGGCTTTGAGGTTTTCATAATCGCCTCAGCTCATTCAGGTGTCACCTTCTATCTCTTCATGTGATATCAACTGTGCTATGTATAACACCACATCTTGACAATATGGTAACTTCTCCTTGTCTACCGTGTATCCCTAGTCTGCTAGAATAGTCATCAACTGAATAGAATCTTGTCTGCACTCATCTTCCGTGGTGCTACAAATTAAAATGTCATCTACATGCTGTAAGACTCTAAAGATCAAGGGGGACTCACAGTAACCCTGCGGCAAACAAGTATGTTTCAGTCAAGTTTTGCACAATGTATAGCAAATCAAGTCTTGTGAGTGCAACGGGATCGATAAAAATGCATTTTTCAAATCGATCACTGTGAAATATCGAGCTTCGACTTGGATACTGCATATTATCATCGCTGGGTTAGGAACTAAAGGAAACTCTGCCTCTACAATCTGATTAATTTGTCTAATATCTTGTATAAATCTCCACGACCCTCCCTTAGATTTTTTGATCGGATACACAGCGGTATTACACAACGATTATGATGGCACCAGAATTCCTTGTTTCATCAGTGCTAAGATCTGAAAGATACCCTCATCAGCATCTTGAGACATGGGGTACTGTCGTGCTCGAGGTAAAATAGGCCCTGGCTTCAGCTTTATTTCAACTTCCCCTATTCCCTTTAATAGACTTACATCATAAGGGCCTGTGGTCCAAAGGACACTTGGCACCTTCTCCAAGTCTTCCTGAAATTATGCAGGATGCTGACAAATTATCGCCTTTCACTGTGGGTCTTCTCTATTCTTATCCAATATGTGATGCTCATAAAGAACACCATTTCATCGTCTGTTTGATCTTCCCTAAACATGTCGTCATTAGTGATGTCAGTCAATCTGTACCCTTCCTCGAGAGCTATTACTGTTCTTCATTGTCTACCCTCATTGTCTACTCCTTCGAGAATTGCCATTTCCCTTTGCACTATGGGTGCTTCTAATTCTATAGGGATTGTCTGTCCCCCCTTTTCATCCATAGGTATTCATGGTCCAAACAAGAACACGTCAGGTATTCTCCTGATTTTTCCCACTAGGCCAGGAATGCCTCGCAGAGCCACTTGACCTGTGAATGCCAGTATACATTCTCGCACATTTAAATAGTTCCTCTTGGGGGTCTGGTGTCACAGATAGTACTGAAGACATCAAGTCACCCTATGAGCTGCCCTATAGCGGGAACAGGCTCATTAACGTCCCTGTGAAAGGATTCCCACCTACCACAGTGGCACCTCTTGTTCTGGGTGTCAGAACTTGTCCTGTGTTTGTGTACTGCTGTGTCTGCATGGGGGCTTGCCCTTGTGGTGGATTCATTTGCACTCGCTCTTGCTGCTGTACCTGCTGTACTCGGAGCGCTTGTGTCTGATACACTGTACATCTTAGGCAAACCCTTCCCTAGTTTGTGTGCTATATGGTGGACGATAAGCTGTCCCCTCTCTTGAGAATTGGCCATTCTGTACATTCCCTTGGTTCCCACATAGGCGTGCAATGTGCCCTGTCATCCCATAAATCCGACATATTGGGGGTGCCCGTCTGACAAATCCCCTTTGGTTAAATCCTCAAAGGGTGCTCTGATTCTCATTATGTGTATTCTGAAACCCACCTTAATTTTTTTGAAATCATCCTCTTCCTCTTTAGCCCAGACCTCTGGCTCATGGCATGAACCCATATCCACCATGGTCCAGCGGACGCTGGTTATTCACCTGCGATGCACCCATTGCTTCCTGTATTCCCAATCCTTCTCCGCTTGGCAAAACCACCCCTTCTTTGTCAAATGTTGACAATATTTTCTGAACTAACTTGGTGTCTTGATATTGGGCAAAATCTTCCTCGGGGCCAGCCCTTTGAGAGCAAAAATACCCAATTCAGCCCAAAATACAGGTTCTATTGTGCTGAGCAGTGATCTCATGCTAGTGACAAATGACACCCTCAAAGCTTTAGCATATTTATTCTAAGCAGTGAATTTCATATACATTTGGGATTCAAGTTAGAGAGTATTACAAAGCATAAAACAAAGAGCAATGCAAAATATAGTGAAACATGGAACTTAGATAAACATAGAGAAACATAGAGAAATATAGAGAAACATAGAGAAACACAGTCTTACGTCCCTTTAAGCAGCACTGGGGAGACCTTGGGCCCTCATAAGCTAGCTGTAAACAAGCCCCGCTCAGAGGACAATGCTGAAGGACACCGTATGAGCCAATGCCGGGCACCTGTTTCTGCACGAATCAAGTCCACAGGCGATCTCCCCCTGATCCATGTGTGCATGGATATTTTATAACCTCTTGCTGTCAGTCACCATGACGCACAGTTCCAGAACTTTCCCTGTGCAACTGGCTCATGGAAAAAACCCAGCTCTCTCTGAGATGCTCCCTGCTCGCTCCTACCCCCTCCCTTGTTCCCATCTGCGCTGGCTGAGGAATGTCTTATCAGTACCTTCCCAGAGAAAAGGAAGATTAGCTTGGAGCCAGGGCTAACGTTAGTGAGGCTGAATATTCTAAGGGAAGCAGGGATGTATTAACCCCATCTGCAAGCTCTAAAAGGCATGCACTCATAGCTTAGTGTTTATAGCGCTTAAGACTGGCTATCTAAGCGCTATATAGGTGCCATGATGTTCCAAACACTCCAAAAACCTATTAGCTACATAGCTGGGGGCCCTCCCTGCCTGTCTATCAACAATGCTTAATTTGACCTATTTCATACTAGGCCTGCATATTCCTTGTAGCTCACTACTGCATAATGGAAGTGCTACAACAGACTACTGTCAGCATTTTTAGCACATACTTTGAATACACTATTGGCTTTCAGCGGCTAATGCTGTCATCTAAAGCCCTGATTGGCAAGGTTGCAATTTCGTGTATCACTACATTCCACCCCTATTCAACGTTTGTGCGACAAATGCTGACTAATACCTATCAACATAGTATTTAGTGCAGCGATAAAGACCTTGGGGCTTTGCAAGAGGTTTAAGCAAACTATCTTATAGCGGTTAGTTAGCGTGGCATGCAAGGTAAAACACTACCTAAACAAAAATGTACACAAAGTGAACAGTGACATATACCCTTGCCAAAACCTGGCCTACACAAAAATACCTACACAAAGTGAACATGGACATTTACTCTAGCCAAAACCTGGCCTACACAAAAATACCTAAATCAATTTTGTATAACTGATTGTCAGTTAAAAAGCAGCATGCAGTTAAAATGTCAAGGCAATCCAGTGTAGTCTAATCTACAATGCACTATTGCATTTATGTATGGTTACCAATTCTAAAACCTGGCAGCCTTTCACCCTAAGGGCCTACCCTCCCCCTGATCCCAGGGCATTCAAGCGTGACTATGGGCTGTGTGACTAGACACTTCCCCCAGGTAGGTGGAACCCAACCAGAAACCATCTAATTTCGTGAACAAGGTGAACCCATGGGCACCAGGTTGTCTAAATAAAAACAATTCTACTAATTTACATCAAAGCATGGCATGTGTTATTCATGCAATCAAAAGCAAGCAATTCAATCCATATGTATGCTGGTAACTGTAGCTCTGCGTGCCAGTGTGTGGAGGATGGTTGCCCCCACCCAGTAAAAAGCCAACACCTGCTGATTTAACAATGTTTGCCATACAATGCATTGTGTGTATTTAGCAGTCTTGTTGACCTGCCCTATGGCAGACAAAAATGTCTTCATGTCTAAACTTCTGTCATCTTCAATTGGCTGTCAATACTTGTAGCAGTGCTGGGCATATCAATGGGCCCCACTAGGCCAGAAGTTCTATAGCAGAGCTGGCATCGGAACCCATAGTGGCTAGCTTATTGTGCACAGTTTCTATGTCACAAGCATATAAAGCTCCTGCAATTAATGAATCTAGCTCCCTAGCTACGCGCACTCTAGTGATGGGCCATATAAATGGACTCCATTTGTAGCAGCTTGGTAGTACTAAGGAAACATTGCCTCATGATAAATCTATGTCTAAGTGTAGCACTGTAATAATGAAGGTGTGCATTACCAGTCTACAATTTACATGTTGTCTTACTACTGGAAAATCTAACAGGTTCACAGTGTCTACCTTCTGTGACTTGGAGAATACCCTTCTTCAAGTGGGATATCTACCATATACAATATTAACTTTAGCCACAAACACCATACTACTATCCGGCAGTGGCTGTTTCATCACACCATGGAAAAAATTCATTTAGTCAAGTTATAGTTCATAAGATCTTGGCGAGAACACTCGCTGCAGTTCTTGGTCAGAAAAACATCACATTAGACAAATTAAACAAATGGTATCCATTCAGTGACAAAAGATGCCTGACAATGTGCCAGGCCAGTACACTAGCAATTCCATGTGGATACTCATTTGTAGCGCTTTTCCAAAGAATTATTCCAAATGTTTACAATCAAAAGGTGACTCTTTGCATTAGTGTGCTGGAGACAGCTGTCCCCACAAAAACATGAAACTGGTTGGTTTAACAAAAACCGTGTCACACTCTGTGTCATAAAATCAAACATCAAGTCAGTCATGGTTTCATTTACCTGCCTTAAGCTGGCTGTGAAAGTATCCAGTGTTTCAAAGATTACCATTTCAAATTATAGCTCATACACTTGGCAGCATTACTTCAATTAAGAATCTTAACCTACGCACAGGTGACTTTGATGTGCGCACTCATCTTATCTCAAAATTAATTACACTCCTGCTTGCATAATTCTGCTGCCCCAACAGTTCATAAATCATTCTCCTGCCTACGTGCAATGTAGAATATTTTTTTTTTTTTCAAAAAACAAAACATCTCTGGTTAAAGCCATTCAGTTGGAAGAGTAAAACCATTTGGTTTTTTCAGATTCATCTCAACAGTGCATTTAAAAACCATTTTTCAATGTGTTAGCATTCAATTGCTGTGTCACACAGCTGTATGTGGTGCCTGATGTTACAGTCCACAATTCATTGTCCATAGTCCTTTAAACAAGAAAGGGCAAAACATGTCATTTAAATGTGTAGCATCAAATACTTGATAATTAGCCAAGTCTGCATCGTGCCAGTTCAGCAAAAGTTATTACTCTGTTGGACACTATTCGCAGGTTACAGCATTGAGTGCGGTGCAGGGCACGTTAAAGTTGAAATAGCATGTCGCAGTGGCTCGCTTTCTCTGAGAATGCGTCTGACCCTTCTTTGATCAGTGTCACCCACAAACTGCATATTAATTTCTGATATTATGAAATGTCTTGTCGTGCTTTGCCTAGGCAAAATACAAACAGAAATGTTAGGATTTCATCAAAACTTCAATATCAGCGTTATCCACCCCTTCCCATAATACCACCCCCATCTTCAAAAAGTCTCATCAGGTAACTACACACTTTGTCATAGCTACTGCAATTATTTATCACCTTTCTGCATGTTTCTGGGGGCTTATTTACACTCAACCATACGGGGTGTAACTGCCTAATCACAAACTCATTTGTGCAATGCAATCATAGCTGGTCAATGGTACCTCAGACTGATCTGTGCTTTTACAAAGCCATATAGTAAGTACCCAGGTCGCACAATGCTTTTCTTTTTCACCAAAGCGATCACCAATGCCAGGCGCCAACTTGCTTCCAGTGTCCCATGATCTTGGTTTAGGTTGCCCTGCTGGCATCACTCCATTTTTCAAAGGTAAAGTCTTTCAGTCCAATACCGCTTACAGTTGTACGAGCAGCTTTGTTTATTTATCTTTCTTTTCTTAGCAGTGTCTTTTCAAGCCTCTGGTTTTTTCACTTGTCATTTTTTCCAAAGGGCGTTTGCTGTTTTTGAACCACCCCTTTGAGTGCGATAGTCTAAGCCAGTTTCTTTTGTTGCTTCAACAAATCATTCATTCTTGCACTAAGCCGTGTGGCTTCTGGATCATGGCTAATGTGCAGTGTTCATGTTGTACTTCAAAGCCCCGCTCTGCATGTTGTCTCTTGCAAAACGGCTAAGCACTTTTTGTCAGTTTTGCTTCCATCTGGAATGCCATAATGTCTTTGTCAGTTACTCCATCCCTGGCAATGTAGCTTGCAGTTTGCCAGATGTGTATTTTCTCTTCTCAAAGCGCCTAGAGGTTTCTTCTCCAGTGCACAGCGCTTTACTTCAGTTCACATCACATGGAGCATTGGAATGCAGCTTGCACAGCAATAGCGTTTTACTTCACTTCACATCACATCACATGGGAATGCGGTTTGCACAGTAATGTCTGTTGGAATGGGCAGCTGTCTTTTCTTGGCCCATTCACAGATGCATAGGCAAATGTTCAGATGTGATGTGCCCGTCTGCCATCCTGCATGAAGCCTTTGCTCCGTACCACAGTTTACTGGGCAAATTCTTTACTTTTTGAACAGCTCTCTGTTTTTGCTCCCCCTTCCTCAGGAATGCAGGCATGTTTATCTTTCGTGTGCACCTGGCAGCGCCATTAGCACGCAGCTTATCTCTTTTGCCTATAACTCTTATACTGTGGCGGCTTCACTCGTTTCAGACAATTCATCCAGATTAACTCTTTCTTGTACTGTTTCTGCTTTTGTTTGCCTTCACGCACCTCGCCCAAGACAGCTTCAAGGCACAAGCTCTGCACACACAGCAAGACTCTTGTTTTCAAAAGCGGCACTTTTCTTGTCATTTTTCTACTCCATGTAATTTTGCAAAATGTCAAAGCGTCTTTTTTTTTCTTGTAATGTGCGATCTTTCAAGAGAACTCGCAACCCATTAAATCTTTGTGCTATCTTATCACACACAGATGTTTCATTCTGTTGTACCATTGCCAAACTATAACCACTCAGTTCAGTGCATTTAAAAAATAAAAATGCCATATTTAGTGCAGCTCCCTGCACGTTTTTTTTCTGCAAGAACAACCCACACTCTATTGCTTGTGGGCTGTTTAATGTGTCAACAACATTTTTCCCCATGTATCACAGTCAACAGGACACTATTTCCAAATCATACATCACTTATAAGGCAACAGCACAAATCCATGGCATAGCATGGGGACAGTCAAAAATACTCCAGGGGCAATTTAGAAAAATATAAATTGTTTTTCCCCCCAAACCATTGCAAACTGGTTCTGCAATTTCAAATCAGTACACAAAAATC
Organism: Ambystoma mexicanum; assembly: GCF_040938575.1. Taxonomy (NCBI): domain Eukaryota; kingdom Metazoa; phylum Chordata; class Amphibia; order Caudata; family Ambystomatidae; genus Ambystoma; species Ambystoma mexicanum. The sequence continues at coordinate 423,825,902 of NC_090921.1, read as the reverse complement.
GAAAATCCAAATAACATTCACTCACTTTCCTTTTAAGTGAGTCTCTCACCCATTAAAAGCATGGCACAGCCTAAAATGCAATATAACCATTTTAGTGTGTTTCCTTTAAACAGAATTTGCCACCATTAGCACATGGAATTTTACAGTTGCCAAAAGAAAGAAAAAAAACTCTTTAGGCTCTCAGCACAGATGTTACTCATTCTCCTAAGCATGGCTCATTCCCCTTCCTCATTATTCAGGAATGCCAACCCTTCAAAAGCATATATCAAAAAAGACGAACCTTCGCCTCCGAACATTACAGCCCCCACTCGCTAGCACACTGGGGCTGAGTCAATGGTTAAATCACTATTCACAATTTGCATGTCAAATTCTTGCAATTATTTTTCCTGCCCTCATGACAGAATAGAGATGAGAACTCCGTCTCATTATGCATTCCAAATTACAACTTTAAACTGGGAAACCACATGATAAAATTCTTTTTCTAATTGAGCATACATCTTTCTTAACCATTCATCGGAGTGCTTTAAACAAAGCCATTTCCCGCTCGTTTATTGCCTTGTACTCCCTGGCACCAATCCCATGCAATAAGTCAGTCACGACTGATTTACTGAAGGGAGTCTTAACCACACAAGCTATCGGCCACGGCAAGCCGACACAACATTGCTGCCTTTTGAAGTCTCAGAGCTGCAGTGAGACCATCAAGGAAATGCGACAGCCTGCTCCCCACTCTACACTGTGTTCTCTCACACCATTTGTCATGTCAGCATGGCACTGCTCTTCACAATCCCACAAAGCTGCCACCAAATGTCTTGATATTGGGCAAAATCTTCCTCGGGGCCAGCCCTTTGAGAGCAAAAATACCCAATTCAGCCCAAAATACAGGTTCTATTGTGCTGAGCAGTGATCTCATGCTAGTGACAAATGACACCCTCAAAGCTTTAGCATATTTATTCTAAGCAGTGAATTTCATATACATTTGGGATTCAAGTTAGAGAGTATTACAAAGCATAAAACAAAGAGCAATGCAAAATATAGTGAAACATGGAACTTAGATAAACATAGAGAAACATAGAGAAATATAGAGAAACATAGAGAAACACAGTCTTACGTCCCTTTAAGCAGCACTGGGGAGACCTTGGGCCCTCATAAGCTAGCTGTAAACAAGCCCCGCTCAGAGGACAATGCTGAAGGACACCGTATGAGCCAATGCCGGGCACCTGTTTCTGCACGAATCAAGTCCACAGGCGATCTCCCCCTGATCCATGTGTGCATGGATATTTTATAACCTCTTGCTGTCAGTCACCATGACGCACAGTTCCAGAACTTTCCCTGTGCAACTGGCTCATGGAAAAAACCCAGCTCTCTCTGAGATGCTCCCTGCTCGCTCCTACCCCCTCCCTTGTTCCCATCTGCGCTGGCTGAGGAATGTCTTATCAGTACCTTCCCAGAGAAAAGGAAGATTAGCTTGGAGCCAGGGCTAACGTTAGTGAGGCTGAATATTCTAAGGGAAGCAGGGATGTATTAACCCCATCTGCAAGCTCTAAAAGGCATGCACTCATAGCTTAGTGTTTATAGCGCTTAAGACTGGCTATCTAAGCGCTATATAGGTGCCATGATGTTCCAAACACTCCAAAAACCTATTAGCTACATAGCTGGGGGCCCTCCCTGCCTGTCTATCAACAATGCTTAATTTGACCTATTTCATACTAGGCCTGCATATTCCTTGTAGCTCACTACTGCATAATGGAAGTGCTACAACAGACTACTGTCAGCATTTTTAGCACATACTTTGAATACACTATTGGCTTTCAGCGGCTAATGCTGTCATCTAAAGCCCTGATTGGCAAGGTTGCAATTTCGTGTATCACTACATTTGGCTGCCTCGATTTTCCTAGTCTCATCTTTCTTCCTATTTTTCTCTTGTAACAACCGACAGTGATGCACTATCGTCAACTGTATCTCAGCCCACGGTTTTGCTTCAATCCCCATTTCTTTCTTCATCTGCCTCTGTGCTGGCTCAGGTAACCCCGACATAAAATGTGGTAAAATAATGCCACTGTTTTTTCCCCACAGCTCATGAGTTTCAAGCTGCCATTTCTCTTGAATGTCCTGAATGTAAGTGATAGGGTCTTCATCTTCCTGCATCCTACGTGTCATAATTGCAACCATATCTGATGTATCGGGGTACTGTACCCTGAGAGCCCTCCATACGTCTGCTCTACAATTATTAAACAGTGCTCCATCATGCGCTGTGTTTTGTGCTGTCACACTTGAATACCCTCCTCACCTCCTTATGCCATCAGCTCTTTCCAAAGAATAGCTGCCAGGAGCCCCTAATGTTCCCTGTGGCCAGTGTCTTTCCCCCTGTCCTTTTCTCTCAACTCATATTTCCACATACCAGTGCCCAAAGTAAAACTCAGGAGTTTACACCTCAAATTGTTCTTGTCCATCTGCGGCCATGGCATATATTGTGGTATTGCTCTCCCTTTTTCCATTAAGGGAAACTGTAAACCCCAACCCACAGTCGGCGCCCCCATCGTTAAGTCTATCCATAGAAGGGACGAACGTCCCTGACCGTCTTCTTGATGGTAGCAACCTTAACATGCTCACATATGGTAGCGATTCTCCCTTCTCACCATACGATCATCCTCTGGGACGCTTTGGATATACTATGGGATCTGTCGTCCTATCCTTAGGTTCTTCCATATCTGACCATCTTACTTCTTTTTCCATTTACAGGCTTCCGTCAGGGGCACACACGCTCCCACTTCTACACCAAGGATGGAGTCTATATCCTCTTCTGACATGTCTTGTCCCCAACTAGTGTGACTGCCATCCCCTTGACCCTTATCCAGGTTCAGTCTGCTTAAGGACAATGCTCGATATTCATCACTGAACAGGCATTCCTCCTCCCTTTGTGATCGGAACATTAGGGATCGATCATCGTTCCCTCGAGTTTCATACTCGCTGTTTCATCTCTAATGTTGATGGGCCTTATCGATCCTCTCTCTGATGCTTTCTGCATCAAGTCTTTCCTCTTATAACACAACTCTAGATTCCCCTTGCATTACCTCCTTTATCGGAAGGAACTCTTCTGTTCTATCCCTCGTATTTCTGGGCTTGGCCCTACAGGCTCCATACGAATAAGACACGTGTCAAGACCCTGCTGGCTCCTTCTTCATTCGTATTCTTCATCTCGTTCTCTTCGCTTTATCGCCTCCCTTCTAATTCTTTCTTCCTCTTGCCTTTGTTCTTCCCTCCTTCCCTCTTCTTCCCTTCATCTCTGTATTATTTTGCCCCTTAATTTCTGCGCTTCCTCTTCTCTCTTTCTTTCTTTTCTATCCCTGTCTTTTATTGCTCATCCTTATCTTCTTGTTACCTAACCTCATCAATGCTTTTCCCATCTATTTTAAGTAACATCTGTCCACCCATCCATTTGTTCTGCACGAGCGCTATCTCGTCAGGTTTATCATTCTCTCCTTTCCCTTTCTTAATCTCCCTTTCTATATCTTTTGATATATTCGACCGCTCACTCTCTTCTCCTTTGTCTTGCATGATCTTACAGCTCTCTTCTTTTCTCTTATACGCCTCTGGACTATCATCGCTGCTATAAGCGGTCAGTTCTTATATTGGATTGCTACACCTCGTTGCTGCTTTCAACCCTATTTCTTTTGTGCTATCGGCTTTTACTTCGGGCGAGGTAAGGGGAGCTGAGGGTTCAACACCTTACTCCTTACACTGACTAAGCATCCTCTCCTCAGTTGGTGGGTCTTCCCTTTCTTCCTGGTACATTTTCCAGAGCTCTAAAATCGCTAATTTTTTCTCTAATTTTTTCCCCGTGTATGCAGCATGCAAAGTATGTGGTCATTTTTTGCAAAACCGCTTTTGATAATAATCTCCCTTGAGGCCACAGCATGAACATTTTATCTGCCGTGCCTTTCACCCATTCCGCACTATACTGTGTGAGCTTGGACAAGTGCTTTGGCAGTGTCTTACATAAGCGCATAAGAGAAGTGTCTCCCATGATGACAAGTCTCAATTGACTATCAATACTTACCAGACCTATAAAATAACCTTTCATACTTTTTCTTAAATCACTACTTTTTCAATGCCTTTAAAACAACAAATATGAGCATGCAACATCAATCGCTGCTCAAGCCTCTAATTTCTTAATCTGCTATCGCTATTTTTGGATTGGTACCAACCTCTTCGCTAGGGTAGTTACTATAGCTTCTCGACTATTTTCAATAACCTCACAACTTCTATCGCTCTTCAATATTTTTACTCAACAAACATATAGACTAGTCGACTTTACACATCAATAAACAATGTGATCACCTTTTTCTCTCTCGGCTTTCTTTAATACCATGTACAGAGTTTGAGACATCACCTTACATGAAGCTGTTCATACATTATATCTTTCTGATCTACTCCCATTGGAGTTTGAGATGTCCCCTTCTGAGCTCCCTTGAGCTGGTACTCTAGGCGCTTTATTTTCTCTTCACACTCAAGGCCTTCATTATCGACGATTCCTTCCAATCTGACCACTTCGCCTTCCATCCGCAGAGTGCCCATGGAAACCAGTGAACTGGAGGCTCCGTCCAGCTCTTTAAGATGATTAGCGGTACCCTGGAGATAGATGGGGATGCAGATGTTAATCATACATTAATAATCAAGATGACACAAATAGTTTGACAAACGTTCATCAGTTTTCATGTCAAGTATCTAAAACATTGAGTACACCAAACATCAGCAATCACTCGAGACACTGACTCTAACTACTACATTAAAAAACTGGATCCTTATACCTATAATTGGTCATAATTGACGTGTTTACCTGCGTCATTACCAATGCCATACTATGTGGCAAACTACAAAAACCTATCGGGAGGTGGGATTGGTTCTAAGTGAATGACTAAGCATAGGTTTTATTTCTGTATGGAGTAACAGAGAGAGGTAATTGGATAGTTAACATCAGGTGGGGCAACTAAGCCCTCCCTTCAAAATGGCCATAATGAACGTCACTAAATGTGCGACGTCCCATTGGCTACACAAGCTATAGGACCCCCAACTACGTGGTCCTCTACAATTGGTTGGCTTCTAATCCCTGTCAGTACTTTTCCACCTACGTTTAGCAGCATGCAGACTGAACTTGTCTTTGCACCAGCTTCCCACCAATTAAAATATCATCCATCATCACCTCAATGGTCCAGTGTCAATTAGTGCTTTGAAGTTGGCCTTGGGTTTGTGCTGTTCTCTGATGAATTTTTAAGGAGAATGGGCACTAGCCAGCTTCTGTGCGTACGTGTGATCACCTTGCTTGTCCAACTTCCTTCTATAACATGACTGGACACCATGAATTGAGCCTTTTCGTGTATTTGATTTTATTTTCAATGGTCCTCTGACGTCTTTGTTTTTTGCTTGACCTCTCTGAACAGGAGCTTCTGTTCTTTAACGTTAATTGTATCCAATATCAGCCAATTACAGTTTGATAAGAATTTGGGTTTCTTGGCTCAGTGGACTCCTTAGCTGAACTTATATTCTGTTTAATTCAATTGCTTTTCTCAACTGTGACACTAAAATGAAGCCTTCTTGCTTTGTTCAGTACTGATTATATACGTAGTGCAAACATTCATCCTTTACTTGGCCATATGTATCTATAGAGGTATATATGTATATGTTGCCGCTTGCCGCGGTCTAATCTATTTAAAAGCATGTGGCTAGCTTTATTATTGCTTTGCTGCTTGCGTTTCATTGTACCTGTACACGTTTAAACTAAGCATCTTCATCAGGTCTGTGGCATAAGTCTCTTCATCTTGATCCCGAGATGTCACTTATCCTTGGCACCTTCTTGTACTTTATAAATCGTCTGCCTCTCTGGTCTGATTATCTTTCTATATGTGTGTCGATTCAACTTTGTATGACGTCACCATTCATCTTTGCCATTTAGTTTCTCTGCTTCATCAGGAATCTTGTTCAAATGGCCATCATATTGTCTTGGATGCAAGTATGGTTTCCTCAATGGATACTTTAGCACCCATAGTCTCTTAGGTATAGGTATTCTTATGCATACTGCACAGAGTCCACGCTCTTCTCTTTGCTGGTTTAACTTCAGTATACGTCACATACTTTGGTTTACATGTTTCAGGTAGTCTAGCCAGTGTAGTTGGAGTGGGGGTACTTGGCTCCTCCTCTACATCCCCCCCCCAGGGCGATTTATTGACCACTCTCACATCATCTTCTACATCTAGACATCCTGGTGTGAAAAAATGCTTCTTAGGGATCCATATTTTTAAGACTCTCTTCAAGCATCCAGCTGATTTCACATGCTCACCCTTGTTCCATGTCATGTGCATGCACTGTTCACTTGGATTGTAATAGATCCATCTTCCCACATATTTCTTATGGTCCTTTGGATACAGGAATTCTGTTCCCTCGGGTGCATGGATACTGGCCTTCACAAAGTCTCTAATTTCATCATCAGTCAGATCTTTAGGCTTCTATCCTGGTTCAACATCAATCATAATCTTCATCCCTATGGCTTTTTTTGCTGTCTTCTTACATTGTGAGATTATTATCTTGATCACACAGAATCCAAGCATCACTAATAATAACAAAGCTCCAAGAAATGTGAACATATCTGCCATCCATTGTGAAACCCACGAGAAGAGTGATCCAAACCAGCTGTCATCAGCAATGTCTTCAACCTCTTCTATCATCTGCCCATGGAGCTTCGTCAGCATGTCTATGGCCTCTGTCAATGATCCATTCTCGTCATCATGAGAAGGTGTAAATGTGCAACATGATTCTCCAATTTTGGCACAAACGCCTCTATCCATAGCTGTGATCATGTCCAGGAGGTATCTGTTCTGGAGGGTCATCAATCTTACAGCTCTCAGTTCTTCTCTGATTGCATTGAATCCCTTTATGGTAGTATTAATCATCTGTAGTAATTCCCATCTGGTGATCTGAAGCCACTTGGTATTTGCTCCAACCTGGATTCTTGGCATGAAGATCAACGTGAACACTGAATAAGTCCGGCTGAATAGTCTATGTTCATATGCAATAGCATCAAAGGCTTCTATTGATTTGGCAGATAAGTAGTTCTTTCTCTTTATTCACTTTATCAGCTCTACAGATCTCTTTGTCCTCAGATGTGCATCTGCGTTCGGGAAACTATTAATGTTTAGGTCAACTTTAGGAATCACCAACGCAGGAACATGAACATTCACCAATGTGCAGATTCCTCCCCAATCTTTAGGCAGTCTGATGTAGGCCTTGGATCCACAAGCCCAATAATGATCCATGATTACTGCTGTTCCGATATTCATTCCTGGTGCATCGGAGATTCGTCCACAGTTCTGATTCTCCCCCATTTTTCTTGTACCATTGTTCCTGAAGCATAATTTAGAACTCTCCAATGGTACGATCCGCAGGATTCCTCCTCTGTCTTCAACCCATGTCAGCAGTTTAGCAAGTTTTGGCCATAATGGTTTACACAACATTTGGGCATTCTCGATTGTTGGTTGGTAGTGACCCATTAGTACCCAATCTCTGAAGATTACTACTACTTCTTCCCAGCCATCTGGTAATAGGACAGTTCCCCAAATCTGCATCTGGCCTCTGTTTTTCCATCTACAGATGTCTTCTGTAGATTGTCTTGGAACTTTCAGTTTTTTATAAACTTCTCTTCTTATTCCAGTTCCTTTTACTCGAGGTTTCTCATATCTGATCACAATCTTATTTCTCTTGGCATTGTTTCTTGTCTTTATGTCTTGAAAATAGTCATCTTCATTTGGATATGTTCCTTCAGTTGCCCATTTGAGAGAGGCTGTTCAACCCATGAACTGGCCTCTTGTACTACAGAAAGCTAGGTGCACTACGCAGTGTGCAGTTAGGAGATCTATTTCAATAGCTATGAAGATCTTCCACTTCACCATGCTGTATGGCAAGAGTTCACATACGAAGCATTTTTCATCTGGTGTCCTTCTTCTAACTTCTTTCATGTGTTGGTACCATATGTTGTTTCCCAAGTGTGCTGTGCTGTCCAGATAATCATTCAGTTCATAATTATCTTCTTGGGTGCTTCTTTTGGTTCTCAAACTCTTCATGTAGTTTTCTATTTCTAAATGTATCCACATAACTTCTGCTGGCTGGTTTGTTTGCAGGAACATCCACCCGGGTTCCTTGCGTATACGAAAGTTCGGCATGTCTTTCTTTATTTATCTGTCTTTTTCTAGCAACAGCTAAAAATGGCCATAAAGATTCTGCTATAATGTCTGCGCGTGACCTTTCAGTGGGACTTGTGCTTGGGCCTCTTGTCACTGGACCAGGTGTGTCTGCATGCATTATCTGTGTCGGCCCAACCTTTTACAACCCCTTACTTTGCCTGATCCGCTGACCCTGTCTCCGGCATTTAAAAGCAGTTTCTGAAACAAATGCTGTGTGTGATTGATTACTAACAACATCCATTTCAGGTATCTTCCCATCTTTTCCTGGGACAGGAATAACTATGTAGGGTCTAGGAGGCCTTGTAGTTGCCATGCTCTCTTTTTCCTTCTGCTCAGAAACATATGCAGGAGTCTTGGCCCCATGTGTTCCTATATAAAATGCAGTTCTTACTGTCAGTGAAAGCATATGAGTATGAATATAATGCATGTGTAGATGATGCAGTGGTACGTGAGCTTGCAGCATCTACTTCTTGGATCAATGTGTCTGTCTGTTCTCATGGGGCAACACAACGTTGCTGTTAAAGTTCCCGATCTCGATCATTTGATGTTAAGGAAGGAAGAACAAACATTAATGGCTCTGCATTTGTAAATTGCTTTCTGGAAGCTGCTGTCTTCTTTCAGCAACCTCGACCAACTATCGGCTTTCTGGATGCTAAGAAATTACTTTATCTTCCTTTCTGGAACCAATCTTTTCAGCTGTCCGGATGCAAATGTTCCTTTATCGTGAAGAAAAATGTCCTCTGCAAGCCTCTACAAACTCTGCTTCGTTTATCAGCTCCCAAATGATGCCTCGAATCTGCTTCAGTCCAGATGACATGTTGCTTCCCTGTCAGCATGAACAAAATGTTTTGTCTTTTATGCACTTCCTCGATCTGTCCCTCGGAGAAAAGTTTCTACACCTCTCTGTGATTTCTTTCCAAATAGATGCTCACCTGGATTATTATTCCTTCCAGGATTACATTCAAATTTGCAGTGTTTCTTGGATCTCTCAGAAAAGTTACCACATCCGTGTTTTATTTATTTATTTATTTATTTATTCAGATTTATTTAAAGCGCACGTCAGCCCGGGGGCATCGTGGCGCTGTTACATGAGGACATACATAATCTGGTTACCGTGGAAGGAAGATGGTTACAAAGCAGTTTTCATTACATGGCACATTTCGTAACAGACGTATGCGAGCTGGTGTGGGTGAAGGAAGGATGGAGTTAGTTGAATAGAGTGGTTTTGAGAGATTTGTGAAAGGAGTACAGAGAAGGTTCTGCTCTGAGTGAGTTAGGGAGGGCATTCCAGAGCTTAGGAGCTATGTGTGGGAAGCCTATGCCGCCGGCTTTGGCTCTTTTTACAGTGGGTACTCTGAGTTGGTTGGCGTGATGGCTTCTTCTGGGACGGATGGAAGAGTTCTTAGTTATAGTTTCAGATAGGTAGGGGGGTGCTGTGTGATTGATGCACTTGTGTGTGAGAGTGAGGATTTTAAAGTTGATTCTTTCCTTGACTGGGAGCCAGTGGACAAGTCTTCTGGCCTGTGAAATATGGTCAGTTTTGGGGATGTGTAGTGCAGCGCGGAGGGCATTGTTTTGCACTATTTGGAGCCTGCTTAGGTTTTTAGACGATGTGCCTGCCAGGAGGGCGTTGCAGTAGTCCAATCTGGCTCCTATAGTAGCTCTAGCTATGGAGAGGCAGTTAGGCGTGGTGAGGTAAGGTTTGATGGCGTAAATGAGTTTGGTGGTCAGAGCAGACGCTGAGGCGATGGCGCTGGTTTGTCTAGTCATTGAGAGTGTGGCGTCAATGTAGACTCCTAAGGTCTTGACGGCAGAGGAGACAGGTATGCTAATACTGTCGATGATCATGTGAGAATAGTTGGGGCTGAGTTTGGTTAGTGTTTCGTTGGGGGCTAGGATGGTGATTTCGGTTTTGTCTCCGTTTAGGCAGAGACCATTGATAGCCATCCAAGTTTGGATTGTCGAGTAGATTTTGAAGAGGGCTTCTGAGTCTAGGTCGTAGTCTCCGGAGAGGGGGAGGAGAACTTGCGTGTCATCTGCGTGTGTCACCTTCCAACAAGATGCAGGTATTCTTCAATTAGACGAAAGAACACCACACTGACCAGTCTATGTGCTGCATCTGCTAATAAGGGCATTTGTGTTTTCTTCACTGTACTCAGGCAACTTCAAAAATTCTTCAGTGATGATTATGAGCAATCTTCTTATGAGCTTTTCTTTGTCAGGATCTTGAATAAAAGCTGGAATGCGGCAAGTTCTCCCCACCAATGACAGGTAAGAATGTAACACCAACTCAAAATACATAAAGTACGTGTCTAGAAAAGTCCTCACTGGGTAACACCATAAGTAGAACCAAACAAGAACTCTATGTAGAAGGAATCGTGATATTGTACCCTCTTCCAATTGCTGTGTCCACGATCAGAATCTAGCATAGCCTTATTCTTATCAAGGTTTAAGTATGCCTCAGTCCAAAGTCAATAAGCTACTGTGGCTTTTAAGCATGCAGGTCTTCCTTTACTCTGCAACTAAGATGCACAGAATGTTCAAATGTGTAATTTTACCCTTTTAATTATGGCTCGAAAGGGAGTGTCCAAAATCAAGCCACAGTCCAATAAAGGGTTCTTCACACTTTCCACTTGTCAGGTTATGCGTCCTTCTTCTTCGTCATCAATCTCGTTTGCACATGCTGTGGTTCTTCTCCGATGCTTGTAGCTTCTTCGCAGAGGGGTGTAGGTAGAGGGGTTTCTCCAGAGTAGATTTTTGTATCTCCCAAGAAGATCCAAGCGCACATGCCCTGCAATTTGACAGCAGGTGGTGTTACATGCTCAACGATAAAAGGACCGTTGAACCTGGGTTGGTCCCACCTTTTACTTCTGTGGTTACGAACTAGGACTGCATCTCCGGGGTATAATTTGGGAAGTTGAAATTCAGGAGGTTGGGTTGTTGAAGCATCTCCTTCTGGGTTCTCTAGTGCCCTACAACCTCATTTCTGCAACTGTCCTGAAATTACAGAAAAACTGGAAGGCATATAGTTCAAATAGTTTTGCAATTCCAATCCTAAAACCTCTGACGTTGGCTGAGCATCACTTCTAACTATGGATGGAGGCATTAAAGGTGTTCTCATTTGCCTTCCTGTCACGATTTCATGAGGCATAAGATGGTGGTCAGAACCTGGTTGGTTACCCATTGCATATAATGCCAGTGGTCGAAAATGCAACCACCCTTTTTTCAGAGTAAGCTTCAACTTGGCTATTCTTTCTTTTAACAGGCCATTGAGCTTTTCACAGAGCCCATTTGCTTGCGGATAATAAGCCAAAGAAAACTTGTGCTTTACACCAAGCAATGAGCTGATCATCTCGAAAACTGTATTAAGAAAGTGAGGTCCATTATCTGATCTCATTACCTTGCATACTCCCCATCAAGGAAACTGTTATCGCACTAAAGATTTGGCTGCGCAGGTGGAGTCTGGGTGTGTGCATTGACCTGCCTCTATCCATCTAGATAAAGGACACACTACAATAAGCAGGTATCTATGTCCATTGCATACTTGTATCATGTCGACATAGTCGATATGCAAGTGCTGAAAAGGGCCATTGGGTCTTGTGATGACGCCCCTCACTATGCGCAGTGTATGCCCAGTCGTGAATTGTTGGCAAACAATACCATTTACCATAAAAATTGCAACATGCTCCATCAAGTTTGGTATAAACCAATCCTCAGCAATAGTTACAGCAAGATTCTCCCTAGTTGTATGGGCTGGGTAGTGTAACTGTTTTAGCGCTACCCTTAATAAGGCTCTAGGCATCACTGGTTTACAAGTGCTGTCTTGTCACCGCAATGCTTCAGAGGGGTTTAAAGAACTCCCTCTTCGCTTCCACAAGTTGTTTTCCTATTGCAGTGCCCCCCCTCGGAGCGTCACTTTCTGTGTTTTAGGCATATGATTATATCCCTCACCCACAATCATCATCACAATCATCCTTTCATTCACATCAATGGTTTCACTATTCATCATCCATTTATCTGTATTTGCTATGCGCTTGACTTCAGTGTTTGCTGCTTGATTTCCGCATGAGATAAAATCTGTCCCTTTCGTGTGAGCTGCACATTTAACGACTGCTTTGCCCACTGGGAGTTGTAGTGCCTTAATAAGTCTGTCCAATAAGGCTGCATGCTGCACCGGTATGCTATCCGCTCGGAGGTAGCCCCTCCTTTTCCAGCGCGCTAATCCTGCATGCACCACATCACATAGGCAGAGTTGCTGTACACTGCTATTTCCTGGTCTGCGTGATTCTCAATCGCGAGTATCAACGCCAAAAATTCTGCAGCTTGCGCTGAATAATGAGATGGAAATCAAGTACTCACGAGCACTTATAATTCTCCATTTGCCAGATGCTTCACTACCGCAGCACCTGTAAATCTTTGCCCATCATTCTGATCGATTCTCGAAGACCCGTCAATGAAAACAATCTCTTCCCCTGCGAGTGCATTCTCCTTTACTCTAGGGAGTTCATCACAGAACTCTTCATAGTTTGTGCATTTGTGTATGGGCTCTCCTTCTGTGATGGGCTCACCTATAAACACAGCAGGGTTCACTATTTTACATCAAACTATTTTAATCGCTGGATTTGATATGACTACGTCATAGGCAGAAGCCCTTTGAGAAGTCAACATGCCTTTCAGTTTTTCCAAAATAGCAACTAGTGTGTGTTCAACAATTAACGTCATAGCACATCCCATCACTATGCTTGTAGCCTTTTCTATGGCAAACACAGCGGCTGCCAAATTTTGTTCGCTTGGAAAGTCACCTCTCATTACTGGGTCCAAAATTCCACTGTAATATTCAAGGTGCGTGTACCCCAGTGTGGTTCTCTGTGTGAATACTGTTGTCATAAAAGTACCATCTGTATGCGAGAATAAAAATAATTCCTCTGCATAATTGGGGATCCCTAGAACTGGCGCTGTGTATATTGCTTTTTTCAATTCATCAAACCCTTCTTCCATTTCCTCAGTCCACACAATTTTTTTCTTGCATTGCCTATGCTTTCTTAGAGACCTGTAAAAGAGGCTGTGTATACGAGCTGTAGTCAAAGACCCATTCCCTGACATAATTGCATAATCCTAGAAAACTTTGCATCTGTTTATCGTGTGTGTTTTAGCTGTTTTTAAAATGGCCTCAGCTCTTTCAGGGTTAACTTCTTTCCCTCATGTGAAATCAATTGGCCTATGTACAACACTTCTTGTTGACAATATTGTAACTTTTCCTTGTCAACCTTATATCCTCTGTCAGCAAGTATAATCATCAGCTAAACACAATCACGTCTGCACTCTTCCTCTGTGGTGCTGCAAACTAAAATGTCATTTACATATTGCAGCCAGCACAACGCTTTCTAAAGCAATATTGCTCAAGTCCATCTGGAGGACTCTGTTGAAAATTGATGGGGACTCACAGTACCCCTGCGGCAGTCTTGTGCGTTTTAATCGCACTTGTCTAAAAGTAAACAATGTCAAATATTTTCAGTCTTTGTGCAATGGGATTGAGAAAAATGCATTTTTCAAGTCAATCACCGTGAAATATCGTGCATCAACAGGTATATTATATAGAATTGTAGGCGGGTTCGGGACTAGAGGAAACTTGGCCTCTACAATTTGGTTTATTGGTCTCAAATCTTGTATTAGTCTCCAAGACCCCCCTTTACTTTTTTTCACAGAGTACACTGACGTATTACTTGGTGACTCTGACATCACTAAAATACCTTGCTCCATCATGGTGGAAATAGTCTTGAAAATGCCTTCATCTGCCTCTCGAGACATGGGATATTGCTGTGCTCGAGGTAAAATTGCTCCTGGTTTCAATTTAATCTTCACTTCCCCAACCCCTTTCAGTAAGCCCACGTCATAGGGGCCAGTGGTCCATAATGAAACTGGCACTTTTTCCATATCTTCATCAAAATATTCAGGACGCTTCTTTGCTAGCATCATTCTCTGTGGAACCTCTCTCTTGGTCGCTGTTACCAAATAATTAATGCACATTTCAAATATTACAAAATCATCCGATAGGTCATCTCCAAACAATTCCTCATCAGAGACATCAGTCACTCTGCAGCCTTTCTCAATGGCAATTATTGTGCTCCATCCTCTACCCTTATCATCAGTTGCATCAAGCAAAGCCATATTTCCTCAGACTATAGCTGCTTCTACGTCTAAGGGAAAAATGTGCCTGTCCTCTTCGTCCAGGGGTATCTGAGGCCTAAATAGAAACTCATCTGGTATTCTCATGGTTCTGCCTACTAGACCTGGTAGCCATATTAACATAATATGTATCCCATAATGGAACACCTCGGGTTCAAGCGGTATTGCTCTAGATGCTATTTGCCTTCTGAAAGCCATGATCATTTTGTACACGTTTAAATAATGCATTCCCGGTGTTGAGCACATTATGCCTGTGTCTGTAAACAAAATGGTCATATTCATTTATGTCATTAAATCTCATCCTAATATGTTGACGGGTGTTTGCCTAGAATAAAGCAGTGGCACCTTCATATCACACTCTCCTATGGAGACTGGTAATTCTTCTGTGAAAGGAACTCGACACGTTGCTCCTGTAAAGCACTGAGTATTCATCGCATTGCCAGACATTAAAAAGTTGCCCTCACGTATACCAAGCACGTTGCACCCGTGTCCACTGCGAACGAAAAAGCTTTGCCTCCTATATTTATGTCTATCCTTGGTTCCTCATGAGGATTTGGCATTATAGATAGGACTGAACACATCAGGTCCCCCAGTGAGCTGTCCAATTGTGAGTACAGTCTCACTCCATCACTCGTGAATGGATTTCCTCCATCAACAGTGACACCTCCTATTCTATGAGTCATTGGCGGTGCTGTGTTCGTGTTCTGCTGAAGTTGCATAGGAGATTGTTGTGATTGTCCTTGCGGTTGTTTACCTGTAACTTGCTGTGATTGCAAACCTTGCTGCACTCTCTGCGCTTGCTGCAGCACTGCGTGATTCTGTGCAAATCCATTTCCGCTCTGCTGCGAATATGCAGCTGGATTTGGCATTTCCTGTCTAGTAAACTGATCATTCTGCACCATCCCTTGGCTTCTACACATACGAGCCATGTGCCCTGTCATTACACTTGTCCAACATATAGACGGTGGTCTTCCCATCTGCCATTATTGCATATTCTGATTACCGTTTTGCATATTCTGAAAACTTCCCTGATTATTCTGCCAATTCCCTTGATTACCTTGCCAACCTCTTCCTCAATATCCCCTTCCTCATGGAGCATATCCATTATTTGTCTGATCAAACTGTCTTTGGTTATTTATCTGTGGCATGTGCCTGCTACGAATTTTATCCGCTTACGCTAGTTAACATTGCCCCTTCCATGGCGTACTTGGACAGTTTTTTCTGAACTAATTTTGCTTCCTCACCTTTTCGCGTATCGTCCTTTTTGTGATTCTTTTCCTGCAGGCGTCTGCAGTAATGTGCAATGGTTAACTGGATTTCTGACCATGGTTTAGCTTCTATACCCACTAACTTCTTGAGCTGCTTCTGAACCTGCTCTGGCAGCCCTTGGCATAATATATGATAAAACACAGGTATAGATTTCCCCCAAGCGTCATGAGTTTCAAGCGTCCAAGCGTCTTGAAAACTCTGAATGTAAAGCAACGGATCCTCTCCCTCTTTCATCTTTCTTGTCATTATAGCTCCCCTATTGGATGTGTCCAGATATAGTAAACAAAACGCTTTCCAAATCGCTGCTCTACAGTTATGTAATGGTGCTCCATCATGCTCGGTGTTGACTGTAGTCAAACCAGGGTAACCTGCCCATGTCCATACATCATCAGCTCTCTCACCAATATGGCGATTAGAAGACCTTTAATATCCCCTATAGCTAATGTATTCCCTCAAGTCTTTTTTTCTAGCTCATGTATCTATTTTCCAGTGCCGGAAGTTAAACTCAGATTATCTCTGTCCATTTGGGGCCATGGTATATACTGCAGCCTGGCCCCTCCCTTTTCTAGCAAAGGAAATTGTGATGCCCCAAACTCATTCTCATTTCTCATCATTTGGCTATCTACCGCTGGGTTAATATTCCCACATCGCTGTCTACCTGTCAATGATCTTAACCTGCTTACATAAGGCGGGGACTCCCCCCCCTCTGACCGTGGGGTTGCACCCTTGTGTCAGTCTGACTGTGTCAGCGGCTCTGGTGCCTTAGACATAGGTATTTTTAAATCTGACCATTTTACTCCTTTATCCAAAGGCAAATATCCCTCTGGATCACATATATCACTTCTCTCTTCCCTCAGGAAGGTTTCCTTTTCTTTGTCTGATACTTCTTGTGCCCAACTCGTGCAACTTCTCTCATTATCATCTCTTTTTAATGTTAGTCTGTCTAGAGACAGATAACTGAGTGCTCTCGAGGTGATCATTTTTTCCCTTCCCTTATGATTCTTTCTGGGCTTGTATTTCGTGGTATACATTATCGATTGTTTCCCCAGTACTCCACGAGTCAACCGCGTATTCTAGATTTACTGTAGACTTGCCTGGTAACGATTCAGATTGGGGAAAGAAATTCCTCTGTCTTCCCATGCTACCTGTGAATTGGGATTTCTTACTTCCCTTTCCAAATACTCAAGGTCTCATGCTCTCTGTCTTCTTTTGCATTCCATGTCGCCATCGACTTCTCTGTGCTTTCTCGCTTCCTCTCTTACTCTGTCTTCCTCTTTCTTTTTCGGATCCCTTCGTTCATATGCCCTTTGTATCTACTCATCCCTTCATCTCTGTATTCTTTTATCTCTTATCCTTTCCTGTTCATCATCTTCTATTCTTTTTCTTCCTAACCTTTCCTGTTCATCGGTTGTTCTTTGTCTATTGTCACATTTTCTTTGCTCTTCTACTCTCTACTGTTTTTTAGCTTGCTCATCTTGATATAACTGTTCTCCTCTTTGTCTTACATCTTCGATACTTTTGCCATCAAGTTTAAGTAAAATCTGACCTCCCATCCATTCGTTCTGTAAGAGCGCCATCTCATCAGTTTTATCCTTGTCTCCTTTCCATCTCTTTATTTCTCTCATTATGTCTAGAGATGTACATGCTCGATCACTTCTCTCCTTCTAACGTCTGTCCTTGTCACTCTGGACTTTGAAGGTTATATCTTTCTTCCTTTCTTTCTCTGGGCCCTCATCACTACTTTGCGTAGGTGACTCATATGACAAATTGCTATATCCCGTCACTGCTTTAAGTTCCCTTAATGGGTATTACCCTTCGTCATTCTTAGTTTTGTCTTTTATTTTAGATGGGGCAGGCAGAGCAGAAGGCTCTTCACCCCCCTCTTGGCTTACATTGAGTATTCAATATAAAGGAGGCTTCTTCTCCTTGCTGTGTTCATACATTTTCCAAAGTTCTAGACTCGCTAGGCGCTTTTCTAACTTTTTTCCTGTGTACGCAGCATGCAAATATTTCGTCATATGCTGCAGAACTGCTGCCGATAATGATCTGCTTTGTGGCCATGGCATAAACATTTTGTCTGCGGTCCCCTTAACCCACTCTGCACTGTATTGTTTAAGCTTAAGCGCATGTTTTGGTAGCTGTTTGCAGAGATGCACTAATGAAGGAACCTCTTCCATTTCTACCCTTCACTTTTCTGTTTGCTACCACTCGCTTATTGCTTATGTTTAATTACAGTTTCCAATTTATGTCTCAATCAAAATACACTTATGAGTGAGCACCAATCGTTGCAAGCTCCAATCCTGTCACAACACAATTATTTACTTTAATCTTGCTAAAAAACAACCATCAAAGTTTAATTTTAAAGCAATCAATTTTCGCATCTCAACTTTACGTTTCTATATTTCATAAAATGTTTTCTTTCAACTCTGATGTCATCACCCCTTTCAATCACATAAAACAAATAGACAAACTTGACCGGCAACATGTATTACTCATGATCTTCTCTTAAGACTCGTCTTAAACTCTAAATCTGCTCCAATTGGAACTTAAGCTAATTCCTTTAGGACTGTCTTCAACCAGTCTCGTCTTCTATATGTCCTGCTAAGGGGCTCTGAATTAAAGCTTCTGCTAGCACTCTTCAAAGTCTAGGAACAGGGCGTATTCTCTTGTCGCAGCCTCACTCACGACTATTCCTCTTTATATATTGCTTGGCCACACTCAAGTCAAATCTTGTTTCCCATATACATATATATATTACACTCTTACTCTGGCATTATATTTTATCCCACTTCCCTCCGTTACTCTCTGTTTTTTACTATGGATGCATCCCTTTGCCACACTATTTGGTCTAATAATTCACAGTTCGCATTCTTTTCCCCTTCGGACCCTCGGGATCACCGCCTTCGTTACTGCCTCTTTGAGCCGCTTTTCGATCTGCTTTGCGTAGATGTGGGAGGGGTTCCTATCTGAAAATAGGGATCCCGTCAAACTATCCCTTGCAAGCAGTTGCCTATTCTAACCACTTCTATGGGGAGCTTCATGTCCTGTCAGCCGACTGGCAAAGGTCGAGCGATATTGCCAAGACTCTGAAGTTACTTATGTCGATGGCCGATAGTTTATCTTATCTAACCATCTTATCTCTGCTAGCAAGTGAACTGGAGGCTCCGTCCAGCCCTTTAAGATGAGTAACTGTACCCTGGAGATAGATAATAATAATAATAAGATGGGGATGCAGATTTTATTCATACATCAATAATCAAGACGACACAAATAGTTTGACAAAAATTCATTTGTTTTAATGTCAAGTATCTAAAACAGGGAGTACAACGAACATCAGCAATCGCTCGATACTCTGACTCTAACTACTTCACAAAAAAACGGGGTTCTTATACTAATGATTGGTCATAATTGACGTGTTGACCTGCGTCATTACCAACGTCATCCTGCGTGGCAAACTACAAAAAACTATTGGGAGGTGGGATTGATTCTAAGTGAATAACTAAGCATAGGTTCTATGGGCCTCATTCCGAGGTGGGAGGTAAGGGATACCGGGCACCAGTAAGGAGACCGGTGCTGGTAATCCCTTACCGCCCAATTCCGAGGTCCCTTAGCGGGACCCGTAAAGGATGTGTGGTCTGACCACACGTCCTTTACGGGTCCCGCTAAGGGACCAGGGCGCTAATAACAGGCCTGCTATTCGGGGGCCCATTGTTAGCGCCTTCCCCATTCCCATTGAGCCCTATGGGGGCTCAAGTGGGAATGGGGAATGGTTTGGTGAATGGGGACTTACCGGGTCCTCCAGGGTCAGACTGACCCGGTAAATCCCCATTCAACCAGACCGGTGCCAGACCCGGTATTGGAGGCAGCCAAGGCGCAAATAGCGCCATGGCTGCCTCCAATCTCGGAATGAGGCCATATATCTGTATGGAGTAACGGAGAGAGGTATTAGATAGTTAACATCAGGTGGGGCAACTAAGCACTCCCTTAAAGATGGCCACTGTGAACGCTACTAAATGTACAACGTCCCATTGGCTACACAAGCTATAGGACCCTCAACTATGTGGTCCCCTACAATTGGTTGGCTTCTAACCCCCATCAGTACTTTTCCACCTAGGTTTAGCAGCACGCAGACTGAACAACCAGGTGTGGGTGAGCTCGTCTTTGCACCAGCTTCCATCAATTAAAATATCATTCATCATCACCTCAATGGTCCAGTGTCAATTAGTGCTTTGAAGTTGGCCTTGAGTTTGTGCTGTTCTCTGAGAATTTTTAAGGAGAATGGGCACTAGCCAGCTTCTGTGCGTAGGTGTGATCACCTTGCTTGTCCAACTTCCTTCTATAACATGACTGGACACCATGTATTGAGCCTTTTCGTGTATTTTATTTTATTTTCAATGGTCATCTGACGTCTATGTTTTTTGCTTGACCTCTCTGAACAGGTGGCACCTTCTTGTACTTCATAAATCGTCTGCCTTTCGGGTCTGATTATCTTTCTATATGTGTGTCCATTCAACTTTGTATGACGTCACCATTCATCTTTGCCATTTAGTTTCTCTGCTTCTTCAGGAATCTCGTTCAAATGGCCATCATATTGTCTTGGATGCAAGTATGGTTTCCTCAATGGGTACTTTACCTCCCATAGTTTCTTAGGTATAGGTATTCTTATGGGCACTGCACAGAGTCCACACTCTTCGCTTTGCTGGTTTAACTGTTCAGTATTCTGTGGGATATTTTGACCCACTCACTCAGATGTGCTATGTTACATCACATTGCTACTGTGATTCCAGAAACAGCACAAAATGAATGCCCTGACTCTTGTGCCTGCCAAGATCCCTAAACTGCGCATTGCAATAACCAGAAAATGGCTGCACCGCCCTGCCAACACACATTTCAGGTGGGGTGGAACAGAGTACTCACTGCAGGAGTATGACGGTGTGCTCTGCAACATGGAGCAGAGGAAGGAGGCAGCATTACTTTGCTGTACACCCAAAATGCTGTTTTAAAATGTAATCTTTTCAACCTTAAAAAGTGCTGTTTTGGCACCGAATCCATCATTTCTACTGAACCACGGTGATCAAAGGGGCCCTGCAATGCCCAGGATCAGTATTGAGTCTCAGAGGAACTGGGCATCATTTGAGTGACAGCTCATACCAAAAGTATCTTTGAAAAAGCAACCCTGGGACTTTGTTTTTCATTTTCCATGGGAAACACGGGTATTTTGTTGCAACAGTATCTAAAGAATCAGCTGTCCAGAGAAAGACTCTAAACAAATGCTTGATACATTTAACCATGCTGCAAATAATTCCAGCACTCAAGGGAAGGACTAGAGCTGCCTAAAATGTGTATTTGCTGCAGATGAAAACCGAATTTAAAAGAACAAGTTAAATGTGCTTTTTCCTGAATGAAGAACAAAATCGCCTATTTTTAAAGTATATTATTGTGTAAAGGCTTGATTATTTCAGAATGTAAAAGGATTTGCTACTGTTAAAAATCCACCTATAAACTGTTTTAATTCCATAGGTTTAAAGTAAAGATTTGAAAGGTGAAACTCAAAGCTAAACCCAGTCTGAGTTGGTAAACTATATATAAAAAAAGCCCTGCTCTGCCACTGCTAGCCCTGAGAAAGGGTGACACCTCAACTGCTGGAACTGGAAAGGCTAATTGCTAGCTGGAGGCCTTGAACACCCAAGACAATGGGACTTTCCAGTCGGCATTAGACATTCGTCTTTGCCCCAGGCTGAGACAATAGCAGGCTAAGACACTCACCCTTCCAGTGGGAGGGGCAGGAAGCTTCACTCACAAAGGAGAGGCCCCTCATTCTACTTCAAAGGGATTAACATTTGCTTACACTTGGGAAAAAGAAAAAAAACTGACACGTGGCATTTGGTGTTTAAAAAGCCTCTTTTGCAACTGAACTTTCAATACAGTTAACTTGGCAGCAAGAATGAGAACAAATTTGAAAAGTGCATAATTCTAAATCTAATTTTATGCTATTCATTTGAAGACTTGATAGGACTTACTACTGCATAAGGAACAGAAGTTATAAAGAATGACTGATTGCATGAAAAGTGTTAATGTGGTGAATATAACATTGTATACACATATACTAGGGGTAGATGCGCATCTATGTACAAAATTGGGAAATACTAGGCCAAATCCTTCAAAATCTAGCAGAAAGACTTAACCAGATCCCACAGACTTGGGAGTTGGATTGAAATGTGACCCAGAAAATAAGTAACCTGTGCACCTGATATTCTTAGAGGTCATAACTACATAAATATGTATTTGTGGGAAAGTTAGATTTTGGTTCCAGTGGCTAGGGGAGGTTCTAGTCATTGTACAAATCATCCCGTAAACATGACATCCTTTTCTGTCATCCAATCAAAAGAGAGTAAGGTGGAAACTGTGCTCCTGCCCAATCCTAGCATTAGGGGTATTGACATTAAGCCTGCCCCTGCCATATACTTTAGTGATGTCATTTGGCATGATAAATAAAAAAACCTCCCAGCACACAGACACACTGATTCCTGACTTCTTCCTGATTTTCTGCGCTGCGCCATGTTCCTGATTTCTCCATCCTTGTTCCTGATTCCTGATTTTCTTTACAAAGCCAAGGCCTCAGCATTGCTGAACTCCTTTCAGCGAGGCCCAAACTCTGAAGCAATCCCAAAACCCCAGGGAAGCATCCTGACCCAGTTGGCTTGCTACTACTAAATGCTTGCCTGCTGCAAACTTGCCATCCCACTGATCTCCAGTCTCCAGTAACCAGTTTATTCCAGTGCAGTCTCCAGCCCAGAGCAGTCCAGTTACCACAACTGCCCAGCTGACCCTATCCCGCCAGATGTGCCCTGCTGTTCTTGGCTAGGCCTGATTCGTGTGATGACCAGAACTCTTGACGGTCTTAAATCCTAAATTAAAGTGGACTGTAAGTATTAATAGGAAGCATAGAAAATCATAGCATACCTTGCTTTGTTTTGTTCCATCCCAATCTCTAAACCATCCTATCCTTACCTTAAGAACTTGTAATATTGTCACAACCATTCTTGAAACCTTGCCTTTGATTCTTTGCACTAGTGATAACTTCTTTTAATAATTGTGTCTTGTGAAATCCTAAACCCTCAATCCTCCTTCGGGTTAATCAGCTCAGGGCCGCCAGGGCGGGCGCGGAGGCACTAGGGTTGGTTCTCCTGATCAACTCTAGAGCTTACGGTGTTTCAATCTCGTAACCTAGCCTGAATGCCCTAGTGTAGAGCATAACTATCCTTGTAAAAATTGATTTCTGTTTTCTTTTTCACGCCATTATTTTCCAAAAACACCTCTCATTCAACATTGCATAACTCACTCAATTATATAGCTAGATACCTAATTTCAACTCTCGATTACACCTAAGACATTTAGCTACATCCCAACCCAATAACCACACTCAAAATCAGTATATTTCACCCGTTTTTCTTAAAAACTGTTTGGTTAATTTTAGGCAGGAATTTGTTTACATTTGCTCAAACTATAGCTCATGATTGCTAGCCTCTTTTCAATGTTTCTCCCATAGAAATTTGCATTGATTTAAGGATATTTGCACACATTCATTGTTTTACACAGCCATTTCCGAATGTCATTTTAAAAGTGTAAGATTTCAAATCCGTTTTTCTCTCTTGTTTGGGGAGGGAAGGTTGTATTCAAATTCTGTTTCCTGTACTTTATTCCTGAATACCTGCTGCTTCCTTATATCTTTTCATACTTGCCTATTTGTGGGTTGAGGAATATTGCAGGGGGAAATCCTAACTTAAGTGCTCTCTTTTCAAACAAGTCAAAAGTGTTATTTTCTCTGGTGTTTTCCTTCTGTGTTGCTAAAAGTGAATTTAACTGCCTTACATACCTTCGTATCTGTTATTGTCACTACATTGGCGATTGCTGCTCCGTATTATAAAGTATATGTTTAATTTGAATTTTAAATAAATAAAAAATATTACCTTTACCAACCAACCTGGTTCCTGGTCCATTGTGACCTGGGGTATTTTGAGAAGGGGTGTGATATGAGTGGTATATCACTCAGAATATTGACCCTATAGACATAATAAAATACGCTTTTCAGCTGTGCGATGCATACTAGGCTGTGATCAGGGTGTATCGCCTGATTGAAATACTTAACAATACATCACATACTTTGGTTCATACGTTTCAGGTAATGTAGGCAGGGCAGTTGGAGTGGGGGTACTTGGCTCCTCCTCTGCACCGGGCAGGGTTTTCATCAAAGGGGTTACCTGCCCACCGTCTTGGATCTTTTTGCAAGATTATTTCCATTCGGCCATTCTCAACAGGAAACCCTGCAACCTTCGGCTAATGCTGGAGGGTACTCGATCATCTGAAAGACTGGAGACAAGCTAGTTTGAATCTTTAAACCATCCTCTGCTACCACGTGAGGTTAGAGCCCTTTGGATAGCACGCATGATGCAGAATATCTCTGAAAAATAATCAATCCAACTC
This sequence comes from Ambystoma mexicanum, assembly GCF_040938575.1. Taxonomy (NCBI): domain Eukaryota; kingdom Metazoa; phylum Chordata; class Amphibia; order Caudata; family Ambystomatidae; genus Ambystoma; species Ambystoma mexicanum. The sequence continues at coordinate 423,801,732 of NC_090921.1, read as the reverse complement.
AGGAAGATGCCAAAGTTTAATGTTTTAATATCAATTGTCTAAAACAGGGAGTTACAAGGGACATCAATGGACGTTCGCTCGAGCTCCCGCACATTTCACATAAAAACGCATTTATATACAAAAAAGTTGTCATACTTGATGTCATACTACGTGGCAAATGAGAAACACCTACGAAGTGTTGTGATACGCTCAAGGGGTTTGTGATTGGATGTCTACTGTCAGGTGGACAACTTTATGCCTACCTCTAAAATGTGTAATCTTCAACACTATTAAGTACACAGTACATCACTGGCTCTCAAACTGTAAGGCCCTACATTATATGGCCCTCTAAAATTGGTTGGCATGCTTGTGCCATGTCTGGAACATTCGGTTCACTTATCAGCACATAAGCTCATATGCAGGTGCCAGAAGGTGGACATGACTTTACCACCCCAACCAATTAGCCCAACGTCTCTCATCGCCTATGCCTTCTGACATGAAGATTGTCTTTGAACTTGGCTTTGCAGAGTATTCTTGTCTCTGGGAATATAATGGAGTGCAAGCATGCACTATCGTTGTTCTAGGATTTATTTTTTATTTATTTATGTTTGGCATTTGTAGAGCTCACTAAAGCCCAAAGGCATTGAGGGGCGCTATAGCAAGTGATTTTAAGTAGGCTTGGTTCAGGGTTCCAAGTGCAACACTATTTCCATCCTTAGCTCACGTGACAGGAGACCACGATTTGGATCATTTTGCAGCATTTAAATGTCTTAAATGAATAAAACTTGGCATGCTTGGTGTTCTTTCTGATATGTATTCATTTTCCCGCTCCTACAATTCCGTGAGAAATGCCCCCACCTCCCGCAATTCCAACAATTCCCTTGTCCCCCCCTTGGACCTGGACCTACGTACCCACCATACCCTCTGTTCCCCGGACCACTACCTCTGTGTCCTCTGTACCCACCTCTTCCTCCCCGGCACTCCACACTTGCCACTGCGGTCCTCCGTACTGCTCCTGTCCGTTCCACTGCGATTGTCCATTTCCCGCCCATTGGCTGCCATCCTCCCTTGTATTGCTACTGACCCCTCCTCCTCTTCTACTTCTCTTTCTGTGGGGAGTGCGGCTACAGCTGCCGCGACCTTCACCAGTTTCGTTTGTATTAATTTAGCCTTGTCTGCCAACCTTTTCTGTGCTATCTCCTTCTCCCTTTCCTTGAATCTTTTGCAGTGATGTACTTTTATGCTTTGTATTTCGGGCCAGCCTTTTGCTTCGATCCCTGCTATTTTGTCAAGTGCTTTCTGAACTTCTTTTGGGAGCCCTCTCTTTATTACAAAGTAAAACAAAGATGTTGATATCCCAGGCCGTACCCGTTTCCGCTCTCCACATCTCCTGCACCCGTAAAATGAAACCCATGGCATCTTCCTCATCATTCATTGTACATTGCATTAATGACTGCAAATCTGGTGTATCTGAGAAGGTGTCTCTCAAGGCATCCCAGATTCACACAAGTACTGTATTGAAAGAGGCACCATCATGCCGGTCACAATCTAATGTTATTCCTGGGAATCCGGCCTTTGCCCAAACCATGTCAGCTTGATCACCCACCACGGTTACCAACAAACTTTTGACGTCACCTACAGCTAATGGAATCCCTGCCGTGTGCTTCTCAAATGCATATATCCATTTACTTGCTCCACCTGACATCGGGGGCAACAATTTCAACAAGTTAGCTCTATCCATCTGAGCCCAGGGTATATAATTTGGCCTCCCTCCTCATCGGTGTATCAGGGGCAGCTGTAGCCTAATCTTTGTTCCTTTCCCAATACTCACCATTGTTCCTTTCTTTCCCATTGCTGCCATTCTTCCCACTCTGCTCCTCAGTCTCCCAGTCCATTCTTCCTCCATAGGCCTCCCCACAGGCGTTTCATCTAACCTCACTAGCGCCCCTCCTGCCGCGAACACTATTCTTCTTCCTTGTAACTCATCTTCCTCTATGTCACACCACAACTCCTCCACCCCTCCAGCGGCCATTCCTTCTTCCCCTGTGTTTCCCTCTGGCAGGTGTTTTTCTAGCTCTATTATTCTGGTCAGCTCATCCTGTATTCGGAATAGTATCTCCCCCTTCTTCCACCCTTCTTCTATGGATCTGTCAGGCATCTGCACCCTCTGTGTTTGTTCATTCCTAGAAGTGCCCGATCCACTTTGTTCACATATATCTCGTGATCTAGACAATTCATTTCGGGCCATTGATAGTCTGGAATCTAAATCTTATTTGAATTTTTCAATGTCTATCGTTGGAGTGCTCACCTGTCCACTTGTTCTATAACAATCGTATTGTGGGGGTGCAGTAGGTTGGGGTGAAACTACGGGAGTAGGTGTGGACACATACCCTGGGTCACTGTATCCCTTATCGGGCACTAGTTTATTTAAAAGGGGATACAATCGTGTTATCTCTACTGGCCCTTCCTTTCCTTCACCCTTCTTTTCACTTCCTGCTATTGCCAGGGGAGAGGTAGTCTGTTCTTGTACTATTTCCTTTCTTTTCATTGGAGGCACTTCTTCAAATAGCCTCCATAAGTCTAATATTTCCCTTCTATTCTGCAATTGTTTTCCTTTGTACTTCACAAACAGGCATGTGGCCACCATGTCCAAAACGTCTTTGTCAAACGACCCCCCTTGGGGCCATACCTGGGGTAGCCCTTCCCCTTTTAATTCTGTGACCCATTGGTCATGGTATTTGGTTATGCGTTCCGTGTAACCTGGTAAATGTTTGCAAATATGGGCCAGGGGTGTTTCAGCCCCCATCTGTTCTCCCGTTTTTCACCCTCTTGTGTCACCTTTCTTTGGTAGGGGTACCTTGTGTGCACACTTCTAGTGATGGCAGTTGTTAAATACTATTGTATCTCTGTTATGTCCTGTATATTAGATCTCGAAGGTCACACTTACAATGACCACTTTTCACCTAGACCCATTACAATCAATGTATCACTTTGTCTCAACCTGGTAGTCACAGGAAAGACATAACATATTCAATACATGACGTCAATTTGACAAACGTTTTACTTACTACATATAACATTTACATCCCTTTCCTTCCTTCACACTCCTTTATTCAAATGGTCCCGTTTATTCTAACCCGTCACACCCTTTAACCCTTGAGTTGTCGGAATATCCCCTTATGGATTATTAGAGAAAGAAAAGAAAAAGTGTATTCTAAAATCGTATTCTAAATTATACTCTGAGTCTTCTACTCATCTGAGACTCTTACTTATGTTTTTCTGTTTCACTTATTCCTAGTACTAGTCAAGATAGCACTATGCGGCGCCTCCTTCTACCCCCTTCCAGAGCTAGGTTCCCGTCTTCCTTTTTCACCTTGTAATCTCCTTAACTTATCCTAATGGCCATATGCAACAGAAAGAGAAAAGTATGAACGCCCCAATTAGTTTACCATAAAAAGAGGCCCTTTTTAACTTAACTTGACCTTGCATACTCTTATCTACATCCGACTCCTTTTAATGTCGCTCGCACTAAATACTCATGTGCCCGTCTTGATCCGAGACCCTCCAGACCTGGTTTGTCCAGGCGGCGCTGCCTCACGCTCAATGGCCGCCCCCGGCTCCGGTGAGCAGTACTATGGGTTTTTTGAAGTGGGACCCGTACCCTCTCGCCCTACTGCATGCACACGTCTAAGCGTACAAGTTGCCGTAGGCGGGCAGCTCTCTTGAGGGGGCGCGCTGTGCGTCTCCACTGTGGCCGGGGACGTCTCGTGCCAAAAAGGGACAAAAACAACGCAATCGCGTCAGGATCACCACTATGAAAGTGAGAGTCCCCCAAAAGGTAGTTAAACTCTACAATGAGAGGCAATAATGGACACACCCCAGCAGGGAATGAGACCAAGACCAAGTGTGGGTGAGATATAAAAGGCTTTATCTAAATCAATGTAGGGCATGCAAAGGACTCTGCAAACTCCGAGAGCGCTCTGTCTGACAACAGCATAGACATTCATATTTATTACAACAATACGTCATGAATTAGTTAAGCAATAAGGGGCACATAATCGTGGGGAGTGTGTGATGAAGACTAGCTATTGTGTACAATGTAGGTGCGGCGGTCCATGATTGGTGGAGATCCACGTGGTGGCATCGCTGGGCGCTTGGGTCAGCTGGGCTCATCGGGGTGGAGTATCAGGTCATGAGCTGTTCATTTGGATACATTGCTGCTGCACTAACATTTTGCTCTTGCGGACACGCATACACATTCATCACTAATTTCTGTGTCGATTTAACCTATAAATCCTACAACTCATTAATCTAATACAATGGAAGAGACAGAGAGAAACAGTATATAACTCTGGGCATTTTTAATACATCATCATAAAATCGCTGGTACAAAGGACCCAGTGTCATGAATCCAGGTGTCTTCTCAGGGGGAACAGGTTAGGGTACCTTTATCATTCTACCCTGTTAGATGTAGTAAGAGACAGCTTTACGGCATGTTAGTTAAAAGGTGAATAACTGCCTCCGTGGTCTGGCGAGGGTGGGGTGAACTGGGGTACAATAGGGTCAGAGGGGCACATAGCTGGTACCTTAATAGGCGGTGGCCTGTGGGGCCGTGTTGCTCGTAATTCTTCATGACCGGGGCATGGCGGTACATGGTGATTCTATGGTGGCATCCGGTGTCAGGAGGCATGGGGAAAGGTAAATACTGATGCGGACTCAGCCGGAATGCGGGGTGGTGTAGCTGTATTAGTCAGTAAACCAGGGACCTTCAAGCCTCTGACGGGCCTTGGAGGGAGGAGGGTGGGAGTAGAATACCTGGCTAGCTTGGAGGAGGGGGAGATGGCCTTGTAGTTTCTCGCGGGTCTACATTTATCAAGTAGCATGCACATCATTATAGGGACAGAAAACTGAGGTATGTCAGTGCACTTACATGTTTACGTATATACATTTATCTATGGATATATCCTACGCGCTTATGCACACTATCCAGTTTACAATCCTTTGTGGTTTGTGGTTATACTGTATTTACAGAATCAAATAAAAAAGCCTTTGTTTACATCACATCATTTGCAGTTCTTCATTTTGTTGAGGGGACACATGGGGAAAGCTAGCATACACGTGAGGTAGAACGAGGTAGGTGTAAACACGCAAATTACAATGTTACACTTATACTTTGACTGATGTACATTCTTAAGGGTGAAAGCAATTGCTTCAAACGACATCTCATATGCCAACAGGTGGGGTGTGTTAGTTTTAAATGGCTGGTATATGTTACAACACTTAAAATTGTATCATGCATATGGATTTTGTGCATTGCCTTTTAAATATTGTGCAGTAGTGGTGATCTTTGGTTGGCGACAATACGTTTGAATATACATATGTTGGACAATTCTACATGTGAATATCTGGGATGGGCAAGGGTCATTCCCTTTTAATATGGACAATCAACATTATGAGTTTTGAGCCTCCTTGTAAATGGCTTAATAGAATGGGTAAGACTGGGTGGCACATGGGTTCAACATTCAGGTCTTATACTTCAAACGGGGAACAGGGTAGGGGATTAGGCACAACATATATCATGAGTGTGGGAGTCTACAGGGGGTCAATACATGTTTGATAGGGACAGCTTTGTTTTTTATCCCAGACCTCAATTTAATCTCCGGTCACTGTCAGGGCAATGATGTACTGCGGAAGGTAAACGATGCAGTGTTTTTTCTGTTACTTGTTCGTGCCTAGCTGCTCATGAGAACAGGCCTTCAGTGGAGCCGCCATGGGGAGGAGGCTGGGGGAAGTGCAGGCTTGCTGTGCATGATCAAGTGGGGGAGAGCTGCAGCTCTGCAGGCTGCTTGTTCCACGGAGCCCTGAATTAGTGTACTCAAAATGTAGCCTAAGTTTATTACAAAATGGAGTCTGTATCATGCTACAAGGTGAGCTGTGCAGTCTCATGCGTCGGGCCACAGCCATCCTGCATCCCGGGCCCAGGCGCATGGGTGGCTGCGGACGAGTCATAAGCCTCACGTAGGAGAAGAGTGTAGGAGAGGGGGGTCCTAAAGTCCACTATGTCCATGCCATAGTATTATGGCACCATTCTATATTTGGGTTCAGGGTCCTCACCTGTTTCCACTTGTGCCTCCTGTCTAACCTGCGCTGCTCCTCTAACATTGCCCATTGTCACCATCATCATTGTACCATTAGGAACCATGTTTGCTCAGTACCGAAAACCTAGCTGGTACACACAAAAAATCAGGAGCAAAAACACAATGATGGGTATCAGCATTTTAACAGTCATTCCGAGCCAGGAGGGTACCCATGAAACAATGTCAGCGAACCAAGAGCTCGGATCCACACCTCCTTCCTTCTTCATCTGCTCGTCCAGGTTGTGCACTGCTGTGATAACGTGAGACAGTGTTCCATTGTCCGCGTCCGCAGAAGGCACGAACGTGTAACATGCACTCACGATTTTCCGGCAAACACCTCCATCCATCGCCGTGAACAGGTCTCGGACATACCTGTTTTGCATTGTCATTAGCCGTAGGGCCCTTCGCTCCACCTTGATCACATTGAACCCCTCTTCAGTGTCGTTAGCCAGTTGGATCAGTTCCCAGCACGTGATTTGAAGCCATTTTGCATTGGCTCATGCCTGGATACTGGGTACGAGAGAGGCAAAGAATGTTTCAGCGGAATTAAATAGCCAGAACCTGTCTGGAATCTGCGCTAAAAGTTCTGTGGAGGCTTTGGATATGTAGTTGGATGACCTCCGTTTTCTTGATATCGGGCTTTGCACATTGTCTGCCGATAGGGCATATATTGGCATCTCATCTGTTGGTTGTGTGTGTTCTGGAACTTGGACGGCTTGCAGTCCCTTTCCCCCTTTGATATGACTCTCCGGAATCACCATCATGGTGGAGTGCAGCATTGCCAACGAACACGTGCCCCTCCAGGATTGTGGAAGGTGCAAGTATACCTGTTTACCGCAGACCCTGTAAGTATCCATCAAAGCGTCTGTCCCTTTCATCATATCTGGAATGATGAGTGTTTTGTTACAGTTCTTGTTTGTGCCCATGTTATTTTTTCCTTCACCGATGGAAGCATAGTTCATATGTAATTTCATTTTGCAGTTTGAAGGGTTTTTCCAGGGCTGTGATCCAGGTGAGCTTTGTGATGTGCTCGGCCCATACTGGCGTGCATGTTTTATCAACCCATTGCAGTTTTTCTGCTGCCAACCCTCGTAATGCTTCTGCTTTGCATGTCACTTGTTCTTCCTTCCATTTATTCTCTGAAAACAATGTTCCTTTAATCACCAAAAATGGTTCCTTCAAACATATCACTCCTTTAGGTTTCGAGTAGCACGTTTTTTTTTTCGTCTGCAGCATTTCAAAAGAGACTGTGGGCCTCATTACGACCCTGGCGCTAATGGGTTAACGGTGCCGTAAAAGGCTGCGGTGCCGTTAACCCATTAGCGCCTGATTACGAGGTCCCTTCGCGGGACCCGACCTTAACGGCTGGTCTACACCAGCCGTTAAAGTAGGGACCCGCAAAGGGACCTTGGTGCTAAGTACGGTTCCGCAATTTGCGGTACCGTACTTAGCGCCTTTCCCATTCCCATTGAGCCCTATGGGGCAAAAATGGGAATGAGGAAGGGCCATGGCGGAAGGGGGAATTACCGCCCACCAACCTTGTAATGGGGTGGTAATTCCCCCTTTCTCCATGGCGGAGTCGGTAAGTTACCGGCATGGACCATGGTGCTATTAGCACCATGGTTTTCCGCCTGGGTCGTAATGAGGCCCTGTGTGTGCCTGGAAGGTGTTCTTTATTCTACATGAAGTGAGATGAAGGAGACACTGGGTGTCTGCAAGAGGCAGTTCTTGAGGCAGGAGCACCTTAGGGGTACCTGAGGCGTGGGGTATCAGAGAGCATACGTAACAGCTCTTGTTGGTGGTTTGTTTGGCAGTGAGACTCATGTCTGCATACCATTTATTTGATTGTTGCGGGTGCCTTGGGTCTTCTATCGTGTCTAGCCCCAGCCCAGCGTACTCGTCATATTGTCATGATGCCTACCCCCGGGGACCCAGACCAAGTCCAGCAACCCCGGAAGCAGGCATCAAGTTATCCTAAGCAAGCCCAACAACCCCTGCTAGGGGCTATTTGGGTCCATTCCTGGCGCCTATGGCGCCAGGCTCATATGGAGAGTCAGTCCTGGTGCCATAGCCGCCAGGCTCATAGATTAAAACTTACCTGATGCAGACCATGCTGCAAACGTACCTGATGCAGACCATGCTGCAAGAGCTCCAAGCCAAAAGAGGCTTGGAAGGGACTACTTTACTTAGGGACTATTTTTTTACTCGGGCGGGGCTGGGGTGGAATACTTACCTGGGACTACTTTGGAGGCTATTTAAACCACGCCTGAAGAGCAGCACACGCTTCACGTTAATTCTGCATCCAGCAGCGTAACGCTCACCGTGCCTGCAAGTCTGCATCCAGCCTTCTGCCACGCCCGTCTCGAATTTAGAGCTCCTAGAAAAAGGGAGAAAGAAGGAGAAAAGGTTAGAACAAGAGCAATACCTTTGATCCTTACCTGAATTCCCGATCCATCGCGCCTTCGAGCTGGAAGAAAGAAGTTATTTTATGCGCGTTGCCTCGCCTGCTGCAGCGCCGCGCTGACCTCACCGGCCTTCGCAGCATCTTCGCATTCCACCGCATCCTCCTGCATGTTCCCGCCGCACGCCGGCACCTAAGGAGAAGACAAGAACAGCAAGGTGAGCCAAGGGAATACACAGAGGAATATTAGTTACCCCCCCGTAGACTTACCTGATTTTACCACCTGGGGTACTATTCCTCTTCACGGGTCGGCGCAGCTTCCACTGCATCTTCGCCAAACCCCAGCCCCTAAGGGTAAACAAAAGGACAGCAAGGTGAAACAAAGGGACTAACAAGGGTAATCCTCCTCACCACAATAGACCTGATTTTACAACCTGAGGTATTATTCCCCGAGACTTCATACTTTCTCTCAGCGCCTGAAGAAGGGAGAAAGCAACAGGTTACATATTGACATTATTTTATCGAACTGTGTTGGAAAATACAAATCCTTACCAGAATACTACCGGTTGCCACGAGGAACTCTTCATTAGGGTCAAGCTGCAACCTGCAAGGAATCGGACAAGAGTGAAAGTCAGGCATTTGAACTCTTACGAACTTTATACTTACGGCGTCTTGCCGGGAATCTCAGAGTCAATATTGTTCTGGAACTCACCAATTCTTTCGAGCCAGTGAAGCAACTGGTTATCAACGCGCCACTGCGCCCAATGCAGGATGGAGAGCTCATCTTTTCAAACCATCAGGTGAGACTATAAGAGGGGAAATCAAAGGTGATCTGTGGGGAGAACAGCTGGGGTGGGGGGATTTACGCTCAACTCCACGGGTGCTTAATTCCCTTTCTCCATTTGCAGAAGAATATTCCTACGGACCAAGCAAACGAAGCTAGGTGGGCCAGTCCAGTCCGTCATCTCGGGAGAGAGAGAGAGAGAGAGAGAGAGAGAGAGATAGAGAGAGAGAGAGAGAGAGAGAGAGAGACATTTCTGCAGCTCATCAACATTATGTACATCAAAGCTGTCATGTTTCTAATACTTCACATATTTTCTCACATAAGTACTGGCAGGGAAGCAAATATTTCCCCTTTAATTATCACATCTGTGTTTCTTCCTCATTCACTTTCCCTTCTTGTTCTTGTGTGACACTTTCATAAGCCTTTTCCACGTCTGTCAAATGTATCCAGTATCTCAGGCCTTTCACTTTAACTGCTGTCTGTGTGCAATACACTACCTCGTATGGGCCATGAAATCTTGGAGCATTCCACCTATGAACGAAACTCCTCACGTACACTATCTCCCCTGGCATCAACTGTCCTGTTGGGCTTTCTCCTGCAGGTGTCATTGTCTCACTTGAATCCTCGCGTGTAAATGGCGGTGCTAGTTGCCTTGCTATCATACGAGCCACCTTTGTGAGCTTTGTCAAATATTCATTGAATTCTTCCCCTAGCACTGTAGCACTTCTGTGGGCGTCTGATTGTCTGTGGAGTGGGGAATTTGCCCTATGCATGCGCCTTCCTGTTACAATTTCATGGGGCGACAAGTGGTGGTCCTTGCTGGGTTGATTTCTCAACTCAAACAAGGCCAAAGGTAAACAGTACACCCAATTTTTCTTGAGTGTAAAACAACAACCTTCCCTTAAGGAGGCCATTGATGTTCTCCACCACGCCGTTACTTTGCGGGCGATAAATAGTGCACAATTTATGTTTTATACCCTGCAGGGCAGTGACCTCCTTAACCAGATCATTAACAAAATGTGTGCCGTTATTGGAGCGAATTACGTCACAAATTCCCCAGCGTGGAAACACTTCCCGCACTAAGAACTTTGCAGCGCACTTCACATCCTGGTGGGCGCACGGTCCTGCTCCCACCCATCTTGAAAATGGGCAGGCCACCACTATCATGTAGCGTGACCCATTGCACCTTTCTCCCATGTCTGCATAATCAATATGCAGTTCCCTAAAGGGGCCTGTTGGTCTGTGCAATGCCCCCCGCAATGTTCTCAATGTCATTTCTGTATTATATATTTGACAAGTTGTACATTCCATTGCAATTTTGACAATTGTTCTTGCAACCCTGGGATGAATCAATTTTCTTGTATTTCTGTGGCAATGTGCTGTCTTGCATTGTGTGCTGGGAAGTGAAGCTGTTGAAATGCTATATCTAGTAGTTTACGGGGCATCACTACTTTACCTGTATTATTCTGGCGCCAGAGGAGGTCCGTAGAGGACTGGCTGCACCCTCTTTTTCCCCATAACTCCTTTTCCTCATCTAACGCCCCATCTTGTAGTTCTAATATTTGTGATATGGGCATTGAGCTATAGCCGTCCGGATGATCTTCCTCTACATGTTTCTGTAGCAGGTACTCACCTGTTCTCTGTTTTGTTAAGTATGACGCCTCCTTTGCGGCAGCGTCTGCTGCCGCGTTCCCCAAAGAGATGATGTCAGTGTTATTTGTATGGGCCTGACATTTCACTATGGCTACAATTGTAGGCTCTTTTAGTGCTTCTATCAATTCTTTAAGTAACTCAGCGTGATGCACAGGGGATCCATCTGCTCTATTAAATCCTCTTCTCCCCCGCCTAGCCAACCCACCGTGTACGGTAGTAGTCATATAGGCTGAGTCTGTATATATTGTAAGCGCACAACCCTTGGGTGTATGCAACGCTTCAATGAGTACTACTAGCCCTGCTGCATGTGCTGAGTAATGGGCTGGTAATCTTTGCTGGTCGAGTACTTTATAGACATCTTCCTCTAATCTCACAACAGCTATTCCCACAAGTTTTTCTCCTGTTTCTGAGTTTATTGATGCTGTCCCGTCGTTGAAGTATATTTCTCCTTCAGCCAGTGCATTTTCGCTTACTGTGGGTGTATCCCCATCCTCACCTCTGTATGTTGCACAATCATGAGTTTGCATGTCTTCCACTGTACATGCTTCTGTGATGAATGTGGCAGGGTTAACTGTTTTGCATCTCACTATGTGTATGTTGACACTGGACAGAATAATTTCATATGCTGTTGCTCTCTGAGTCGTTAATGTGCTTTTTGATCTTTCTAATATGGCGAATAATGAATGTTCTACGAACAGTGTCACAGAACACCCCATCACAATTGTCACACTTTTTTCAATCGCGAATGCTGCGGCTGCGAGAGATTGCTCGCAGGCGAAGAGTCCTTGCATCACTGCATCCAGTGTTCCACTGTAATAGGCCAATGGTTTGTACCCCAGAGATGTTTTTTGTGTCAAGACCGCCGCCATGAGTGTCCCGTTGCAATGTGAAAATAAGTAGAACTTGCGTTCATAGTCTGGGTTCGCGGGTACTGGTGCAGTTGAAATTAGTTCTTTAAGTGAGGAGAAGGCCTCATCTATCTCTGCTGTCCATTGTATGTCTGTGTTTTCTCTCTGCGCTTCCTTTAGTCCCTGTAGTAATGGCTTTGTGTATCCTGCATGTTCTGATATCCAGGCTCGGCAGTAGTTACACATGCTGAGGAATTTCTGCATCTCCTTCGCTGTTTTTGGTTTGCTTACTGCTTTGATGGCGGCTACCCTGTCTGGTATGATTCGTTTACCATCCTTTGAGATTAGTTGTCCCAAATACAACACTTCTTGTTGACAGTATTGTAATTTTTCTTTGTCTACTGTGTGACCTTTGTGGGCCAACAATGTCAAAAGAGTAATAGAATCCTTCCTACACTCATCTTCATTCTTTCCACAAATCAGCAAATCATCCACATACTGAATAATTGTGCTTTCCGTGGCAACATTTCCTAGATCTTAGTGTAGAATCCTATTGAATATACCTGGGCTTTCACAGTATCCCTAGGGTAACCTACAATGTTCGTATCTCTTTCCTCCCAATGTGAATGCTGTCAAATATTGGGACTCTTCATCTAGTGGTACTGAGAAGAATGCATTCAAATCCATCACTGTAAAACAAGATGCATCTTTTGTTATGGTGCACAAAATTGATGCTGGGTTAGGAACTAATGGGAATTCCTTCTGTATAACGTCATTGACTGGGCGTAGGTCTTGGATCATCCTCCAGTCCCATCTCTTTGCTTCCTTGATGGGCTAAATGCAAGTATTGCATGGTGAATTTGATGAAACTATTATGCCCTGTGCTACCAGCGCGTTAATCGTTTCTTTTATCCCTTCCTCTGATTCCCAGGACAGGGGGTACTGCTTCACTCTGGGCAATAAGGCTCCATGTTTAAGTTTTATCTTGACTGGTGTTACCTCATGCAACAGACACACATCATGTGGGCCGGTGGTCCATAGGTCATCCGGCACTGATTGCATGTCATTATCAAAAAATTAAGGTGGTGCTCCTACCACTGCCATCAGCTGCACTGGTACCTGTCTTGTCTGTATCATTATACCACAGAGGATTGCTATTTCCATTATTCTTTCCCCATCACTGTCTGAGTATGTGAAGAGGTCTTCGTCTGATAAATCTCGCAATGCAATGTTAGCATTTATCCACAATACTGTGCGCCACTGGCGGCCGTGTATGTCCATTCCAATAACCGCTATCCTTTTCGCTGATACCTGTATTGCATGCAAATCTAATGACATCACTGTTCCTGGCACTATCTCTGGGCGTGCTATAGGATGGAAAGCAAACTCTGCAGGCACCTTCCATTCCTGGCGTTTTAACTCGGTAACCACCCGTTCCAGTGTTTTTAACCCTTGAATGAACATATCTGGGTCCACTGGTATGCCTCGTATTACTGGTGCTGTAGCTCGTGTGTGTACTACCAACATCACTCGCAATGGGCAGATCCCTGGGGTCGAGCAAACTATTCCCCTCTTGGTAAAAGAAATATTCATGTTCAGTTTACTGAGGAGGTCCCTCCCCAGCAAGTTGATTGGAGATTGTTCATAGTACAGCAGGAGAGCTCGTACTGTTTTCCCCCCACTGTTACATCTAAATCTTCTGTGTAAGGAACTTCTACCACCGCCCCAGAGAACCCCTGCGTCGCCAATTTACGATTAGATAGCGGAAACTTGCCTTCTCGTAGGCGTGATTTTTCAGGTCCCGAATCTACCATAAAAATGAATTGTTTGTTCCCTATCTACGCCCCCCACCAATGGTTCCTCTGCTGCATCGAGGGTTGTTGATAGTACTGGACACACAAGTGCTCTCTGTGGGCTGTCCTATGCTGGATACCTCCTGGTACCCCCATGGTCGAAAACATTTCCCAATATCATGGCTATCCCTCCAAAGGGTGCAGGTGCAACATTTACGGTTGTGGCGAAAGGGTTGCCCTGTGTGTGTGTCATGTGCTCTCGGCATTGTGGATGTTGCTGGACAATATGCGTTGGCACCCTATGTTCCACCGGGCACCTCTCATCTTGCTGTCCCCTTCCCCCTCCACCTCCCATTGGCAGCCCATGTGGGCTTCCTGGGTGGGGGTGGCCATACTGCTGTTCATTCTGATATGTATTCATTGGCCTGCTCCTACATTCCCGTGAGAAATGCCCCCACCTCCCGCAATTCCAACAATTCCTTTGTCCCCCCCTTGGACCTGGACCTCCGTACCCACCATTCCCTCCGTAACCCGGACCACCACCTCTGTGTCCTCTGTACCCACCTCTTCGTCCTTGGGCGCTCCACACTTGCCACTGCGGTCCTCCATACTGCGCCTGTCCGTTCCACTGTGATTGCCCATTTTCCGCCCAATTGGCTGCCATCCTCCCTTGTATTGCTACTGACCCCTCCTCCTCTTCTACTTCTCTATCTGTGGGGAGTGTGGCTACAGCTGCCGCGACCTTCACCAGTTTCGTTTGTATTAATTTAGCCTCATTTGCCAACCTTTTCTGTGCTATCTCCTTCTCCCTTTCCTTGATTCTTTTGCAGTGATGTACTATTATGCTTTGTATTTCGGGCCAGCCTTTTGCTTCGATCCCTGCTATTTTGTCAAGTGCTTTCTGAACTTCTTTTGGGAGCCCTCTCTTTATTATAAAGTAGAACAAAGATGTTGATTGATCCCAGTCCGTACCCGTTTCCGCTCTCCACATCTCCTGCACCCATAAAATGAAACCCATGGCATCTTCTTCATCATTCATTGTACACTGCATTGCTGACTGCAAATATGGTGTATCTGGGAAGGTGTCTCTCAAGGCATCCCAGATTCTCACAAGTACTGTATTGAAAGGGGCACCATCATGCCGGTCACAATCTAATGTTATTCCTGGGAATCCGGCCTTTGCCCAAACCCTGTCAGCTTGATCACCCACCGCGGTTACAAACAAACTTTTGACATTACCTACAGCTAATGGAACCCCTGTCGTGTGCTTCTCAAATGCATATAACCAATTACTTGCTCCTCCTAACTGTGGGAGGCAACAATTTTAACAAGTTGGCTTTATCCATCAGAGCCCAGGGTATATAATTTGGCCTCCCGCCTCTTCCGTGTATCAGGGGCAGCTGTAGCCTACTCTTTGTTCCTTTCCCAATACTCACCTTTGTTCCTTTCTTTCCCAATGCTGCCATTCTTCCTACTCTGCTCCTCAGTCTCCCAGTCCATTCTTCCTCCATAGCCCTCCCAGAGGCGTTTCATCTAACCTCACTGGCACCCCTCCTGCCGCGAACCCTATTCTTCTTCCTTCTAACTCATCTTCCTCTATGTCACACCACAACTCCTCCACCCCTCAAGCGGCCATTCCTTCTTACCCTGTTTTTCCCTCTGGTAGGTGTTGTTCTAGCTCTATTATTCAGCTCAGCTCATCCTGTATTCGGAATAGTATCTCCCCCTTCTTCCACCCTTCTTCTATGGATCTGTCATGCGTCTGCACCCTCTGTGTTTGTCCGATCCTAGAAGTGCCCGATCCACTTTGTTCACATATATCTCGTAATCTAGACAATTCATTTTGGGCCATTGATAGTCTGAAATCTAAATCTTCTGTGAATTTTTCAATGTCTATCGTTGGAGTACTCACCTGTCCACTTGCTCTATTACAATCGTATGGTGGGGGCGCAGTGGGTTGGGGTGCAACTACAGGAGTAGGTGTGGACACATACACTGGGTCACTGTATCCCTCAGCCGGAACTGGTTTATTTAAAAGGGGATACAATCGTGTTACCTCTACTGGCCCTTCCTTTCCTTCACGCATCTTTTCACTTCCTGCTGTTGCCAGAGGAGCGGTCGTCTGTTCTTGTACTATTTCCTTTCTTTTCATTGGAGGCACTTCTTCAAATAGCCTCCATAAGTCTAATATTTCCCTTCTATTCTGCAATTGTTTTCACAAACAGGCATGTGGCCACCATGTCCAACACCTCTTTGTCAAACAACCCTCCTTGGGGCCATACCTGGGGTAGCCCTTCCCCTTTTAATTCCGTGACCCCATTGGTCATGGTATTTGGTTATGCGTTCCACGTAACATGGCAAATTTTTGCAAATATGGGACAGGGGTATTTCAGCCCCCATCTGTTCGCCCGTTTTTCACACTCTTGTGTCACCTTACGTTGGTCGGGATACCTTGTGTGCACACTTCGAGCATAGGCAGTTCTTAAATACTAATGTATCTCTGTTATGTCCTGTATATTAGATCTCGAAGGTCACACTTACAATGACACACTGCGGTTTTTCTTTCCAAGTTTCTCAGGCTCCTCCGGCTCGGAGGAGCCTGAGAAACTCGGAAAGAAAAACCGCAGCGTTTTCCAACACAACCGCGTTGTTTCTGCCTGAATCTGCTTTCCCATTTGGGGCTCTCGGGCTCCCCAGGGAGCCCGAGAGCCCCAAATGGGAAAGCAGATTCAGGCAGAAACAACGCGGCATTGCGGAAAACAACCGCGTTGTTTCTGCCTGAATCTGCTTTCCCATTTGGGGCTCTCGGGCTCCCGGGGAGCCCGAGAGCCCCAAATGGGAAACCAGATTTAGGCAGACAATGCAGCATTTAGCATTTCCCATTTGGGTCTCTCGGGCTCCCCACAGGGAGCCCGAGTGCCCCAAATGGGAAATCAGCTGCAGGTAGAAACACTACGCGGCATGTAAACATAACCGCGTGTGTTTCTGCCTGCTGTGGCTTTCACTTTGGGTCTCCGGAGCACCGGAGACCCAAAGTGATAGCCACAGCAGGCAGAAACACACGCGGTTGTGTTGGAAAACGCTGTGGTTTTTCTTTCCAAGTTTCTCAGGCTCCTCCGAGCCGGAGAAGCCTGAGAAACTTGGAAAGAAAAACTGCAGCGTTTTCCAACACAATAACGTTGTATTTATGTTTGCGGTCGCTTCAAAAGCGACCGCAAACATAAATACAACGTTTTTAAAGCTGCGGTTTTATTTCTAAGTTTTCCGGGCTCCTCCAGCCCGGAAAACTTAGAAAAAAAACCACAGCTAGTGCTTATTTTTTTTAAAAAAAATAAATAGCACTTACCGAGATTCAGCTGCAGCTTTCCTGCTCTGGTCTCTGGTCCCCGTCCTCCGCCTACAGCACTAATGAAGGGAAAGCCACCCAGCGGTAGCCTTTGTTTACTACAGCTGGCTGGCTTTTCCTTCATTAGTGCCGCAAAAGCAAAAGCCAGCACAGGCGGGCCTCCATTTCACAAAATGGATGCGCCCATGTGCTTGCTTTTGCGAATTTTGAGCTTGAATAGCTCAAAATTTTACATAGGAAGTTTTAAAACGGAGAATGCTAGTATTTTTTTTTTTATGTTGCCTATCTATTTTTTAAATAACATTTTTTACTAGACCATCCCTTTAAGCTATAGGGGGCACATAATCGTGGGGATTGGGTGATGAAGACTAGCTATTATGTACAATGTAGGTGCGGCGGTCCATGATTGGTGGAGATCCACGTGGTGGCATCGCTGGGCGCTTGGGTCAGCTGGGCTCATCGGGGTGGAGTATCAGGTCATGAGCTGTTCATTTGGATACATTGCTGCTGCACTAACATTTTGCTCTTGCGGACACGCATACACATTCATCACTAATTTCTGTGTCGATTTAACCTATAAATCCTACAACTCATTAATCTAATACCATGGAAGAGACATAGAGAAACAGTATATAACTCTGGGCATTCTTAATACATCATCATAAAATCGCTGGTTCAAAGGACCCAGTGTCATGAATCCAGGTGTCTTCTCAGGGGGCACGGGTTAAGGTACCTTTATCATTCTACCTTGTTAGATGTAGTAAGAGACAGCTTTACAGCATGTTAGTAAAAAGGTGAACAACTGCCTCCGTGGTCTGGCGAGGGTGGGGTGAACTGGGGTACCATAGGGTCAGAGAGGAACATAGCTGGCACCTTAACAGGCGGGTGGCTGTGGGGCCATATTGCTCGTAATTCTTTGTGACCGGGGCATGGCAGTACATGGTGATTCTATGCTGGCATCAGGTGTCAGGAGGCATGGGGGAAGGTAAATACTTGATGCAGACTCAGCCGGAATGTGGGGTGGTATATCTGTATTGGTCAGTAAACCAGGGACCTTCAAGCCTCAGCCGGGCCTTGGAGGGAGGAGGGTGGGAGTTGAATACTTTGCTCGCTTGGAGGAGGGGGAGATGGCCTTGTAGTTTCTCACAGGTCTACATTTATCAAGTAGCGTGCACATCATTATAGGGCCGGAAAACGGAGGTATGTCAGTACACTTACATGTTTATGTATATACATTTATCTATGGATATATCGTACAAGCTTATGCACACTATTTAGTTTACACTCCTTTGTGGTTTGTGAATACTGTATTTACAGAATCAAATAAAAAAGCTTTTGTTAACATCACATCATTCACATTTCTTCATTTTGTTGAAGGGACACATGGGGAAAGCTAGCATACAACGTGAGGTAGAACGAGGTTGGTGTAAACGCGCAAATTACAATGTTACACTTATACTTGGACTGATGTACATTCTTAAGGGTGAAAGCAATTGCTTCAAACGACATCTCATATGCCAAAAGGTGGGGTGTGTTAGTTTTAAATGGCTGGTATATGTTACAACACTTAAAATTGTATCATGCATATGGATTTTGTGCATTGCCTTTTAAATATTGCGCAGCAGTGGTGATCTTTG
The DNA here is from genome assembly GCF_040938575.1 of Ambystoma mexicanum. Taxonomy (NCBI): domain Eukaryota; kingdom Metazoa; phylum Chordata; class Amphibia; order Caudata; family Ambystomatidae; genus Ambystoma; species Ambystoma mexicanum. The sequence continues at coordinate 423,783,154 of NC_090921.1, read as the reverse complement.
ATTGGCGACAATAGGTTTGAATATACATATGTTGGACAACTTTACATGTGAATATCTAGGATGGGCAAGGGTCATTCCCTTTTAATATGGACAATCAACATTATGGGCCTCATTAGAACCCTGGCGCTAAGTGTTTAACGGCACCGTAAAAGGCTGCGGCGCCGTTAAACACTTAGCGCCTTACTACGAGGTCCCTTTGCGGGACCGACCTGAACGGCTGGTCTAGACCAGCCATTAAAGTAGGGACCCGCAAAGGGACCTTGGTGCTAAGTACGGTACTGCAATCTGCGGTACCGTTCTTAGCGCCTTCCCCATTCCCATAGAGCCCTATGGGGCGAAAATGGGAATGGGGAAGGGCTATGGTTCAATGGGGAATTACCGCCCCGCCAACCTTGGAATGGGGTGGTAATTCCCCATTGAACCATGGCGGACCCGTTGCAACACCGGCACCAACCATGGTTCTAATAGCGCCATGGTTTAGTGCCGGTGTTGTAATGAGGGCCCATGAGCTTTGAGCCTCCTTGTAAATGGCTTAATAGCATGGGTAAGACTGGGTGGCACACGGGTTCAACATTCAGGTCTTATACTTCAAACGAGGAACAGGGTAGGGGATTAGGCACAACATATATCATGAGTGTGGGGGTCTACAGGGGGTCAAGACATGTTTGATAGGGACAGCTTTGTTTTTTCACAGACCTCAACTTAAGCTCCGGTCACCGTCAGGGCAATGATGTACTGCGGAAGGTAAACGATACAGTGTTTGTTCTGTTACTTGTTCGTGCCTAGCTGCTCGTGAGAACAGGCCTTCAGTGGAGCCGCCATGGGGAGGAGGCTGGGGGCAGTGCAGGCTTGCTGTGCGTGATCAAGTGGGGTAGAGCTGCAGCTCTGCAAGCTGCTTGTTCCACGGAGGCCTGAATTAGTGTACTCAAAATGGAGCCTAAGTGTATTACAAAATGGAGTCTGTATCATGCTACAAGGTGAGCCGTGCAGTCTCATGCGTTGGGCCGCAGCCATCCTGTATCCTAGGTGCATGGGTGGCTGCGGACGTGTCATAAGCCTCACGTAGGAGAGGAGTGTAGGGGAGGGGGGTTCTAAAGACCTTTCCTCCCATACACAGGCTTCCAACATACAGGAGGTAGGGTGGCGGGGCTTCCTGCAGAGGCATTCAGCCTCTCCTCCACATTACTATACACAGACTCACAAGACTTGACTTCTTTTCTATATAGAAATAAGAAGTGGAAACATACAAGACTTCCTCAAGGGTATTGTGAACCACCCTCCATATTCAATAGTGTACTCCAGATGGACCAAGGCAATGTACAAATGGAGAGCATGGTCATACAGTACGTAGATGAAATATTGATCTACAGCATCACTGAAGAACAGTGTAGAAATGACTCAGTACACATGCTGACATTGTTAGCAGACAAGGGATACAAGGTGGAAAATGCCAAAATGCAATATAGCCAGACAGAGGTTCTGTACATTGGACACATGATCTCCCAAAATGGCCGACAGGTGATGCCAGAGAGGGCGCAAGAAATACACAGGACAGAAAAACCCACAACAGTTGGAGGGATGCAGCATTTTGTGTCACAGGTTTCCTCCCATCTCACCTGTCTGTGTTGTTTATTGGAGTTCTTTGATGGAGTCTTCTTGCGCACAGTTCGGGTCTTGTATAACCCTGTGCGTACGTCCTCGGGTTCCAGCATGCTTCCGGCTATCCGACTCCTGGAACGTTCAGAATGTACGGGAAGTTCTGGAAAATGATGAAGAGTGTACTCAGAGACGGGTACGCAGAGATCCGGGATGCACAAGGTAATAAAGAGGAGGGGAATGAATGAGGAGGAAAAATAGGGGCCAGGAACCAGGAATCAAAGAAGTTGGCGAGAGAGAACTACGATAACGCACATCTAGCCACTGCAAGCGGTAGCGCTGAGACGCGCAGGGCCGCGGGGAGTGGCTTTTTATAGAACGTGCAGCGTCCGACGCGGAAGCTGGTTAACAGCGTTCCGTGTTTGACGGCCATGTTGGGAGAACTGCTGAGTGCAAGCCCCTATGTGTCAGGGACCAGGAAGTCCAAAAGGGACCCGTCCGATGGTTCATGACAGCATGCCTCCTCCGAAGGCCTGTCCCTCTGGGTTTGCCCGGGTGTATAGGATGATACCTTCTGAGTAATCTGGGGGCATTTAGGTTTGAGATCGGTTCCCGGTGCGTTCACTAAGGGGGTACCCTTTCCACTCAACCAGGTACTGTAGCTGACCACGTCTGTACCTGGAGTCACATATTCTGGACACTTATTCCAGCTGGTCATCGACGATTACAGGGGTAGACCTCGGGGCAGTCCGGGAGGACTGGACGTATGGTTTCATTAGAGACGTGTGAAACACTGGATGGATCCTCTTCCAGGAGTCTGGTAGTTTGAGTCGGAAGGCCACTGGGTTTATGATTTCCTTTATGGGAAAGTGGCCATAGTACCGGGGAGCCAATTTATTCGTCCGTAAATGTTGAGGCAGTAGTTTTGAGGATTGCCAGACCTTATCACCCACTGCATAGGAAGGCCCTGATCTTCTTTTGGAGTCTGCATAATGCCTGGTGTTAGTTCGGGCCCTTTCTAGGTGTTCCTTGGCTTCCTTGTGTACGTTGATGAGAGTTTCAATCCAGGAGTCGATTGTAGGTATTGGTGTAGGATGTGGGAGAATGGAAGGTAAAACAGAGGGTGGAATCCTTGGCTGCAAAAAAAAGGGCTGGTCTTAACAGCCGAGTGATCCGAATTGTTGTAGGCAAATTCAGTCACTGGTATTAAGAGTGACCAATCATCCTGTACCTTGGTGGTGAAACAACAAAGATATTGCTCGAGGGTTTGGTTCACACGTTCAGTAGCTCGGTTAGTCTGTGGATGATAACCTGAAGAGAGGGTGTGTTGGATTCCTAGTATACGGCATAAGTGTTTCCAAAATTGAGAGATGTATTGAGGTCCTCTGTCTGATATGATCTTGGAAGGGAGTCCATGAAGTCGAAATATGTGTTCCAGGAAGATTCCAGTGAGTTCTGAGGAAGATGGTAGTTTATACAATGGTGTAAAATGAGCCATGTGAGTGAATAAATCAATGGTGACCATGATAGTCGTGTATCCCCTGGAAGGTGGCAATTCCACAATAAAGTCTGTAGCAATTAATTCCCATGGCCTTGTCGGTAGCGTAGGTTGAAGTAGGAGACCCGCCGGTCTCTTGTTATCATGTTTGTTCTGATTGCAGACTGCACAGGCTTGGATGTACAGTTGAATGCCAACTTTCATTCTTGGCCACCAGAATTGTCTTTGTATTAGACAAAGAGTGTTGGTGATGCCACGATGTCCTGAGTGAAAGGTATCGTGACAGAGGTTTATAATCCTTTGTTGTAGTCTCTGTGTGGGAATGACCAGGCCATTATCCTTGAACAGATACCCGTCCCTTGTTCTAAGATTCCATCGATTCTTCCCTGTAAATTCCTTCCAGATCTCAGAGGACTGGGTTTCCATCGAATGTCTTCCAGGAGGCTGATTACTTGGGCTACAAAAATTGTGTGGGGAAACATCTTTGGGAAGGACCGATCTTCAAGAGTTTCGTAGTCGGGACGTTGGGATAAGGCATCAGCAATTATGTTCTGTGTTCCAGGGACATGATGGATCTGGAACTGGTATTGGGCAAAGAAGAAGGCCCAACGGGCTTGACGACTATTCCTACATTCCAGAGATTGTAAAACTTGAAGATTCTGATGGTCTGTACAGACCTGAACAGGATGTTTTGCTCCCAGAAGTAGATGACGCCACTCTGTGAAGGCTTGACGGATGGCTAACAGTTCCTTTCCCAAAACAGAATAATGAGACTCGCTGGGAGTTAGGGTTTGTGAAAGGTAAGCGATGGGATGTTCTAAGTTGTCCTCAAATTCCTGCTTTAGAACTGCTCCTATGGCGTAGTTAGAGGCATCTGTCTCCACTAGGAAAGGTCGATTGATGTCAAATTGAGCCAGGATGGGGGCTTGTGTAAACTCTGCCTTCAATAATTGGAACGCTTCATCTTGGGCTGCTGTCCAGAGGAAGGGAGTATCTTTTTTCAACAATGTAATGATCGGCTGAACTATCTCAGGAAAGGATGGTATGAATTTCCGGTAAAAGTTGGCAAGCCCCAGGAAGGATTGAATCTGTTTCACGGTAGTTGGAACAGGCCAGGATAGTATGGCCTTTACTTTGGAGTGGTCCATTCCAATTTCTTCTGCACTAAGGACAAATCCTAGATAGTGAACAGTAGAGACATGGAAAATGCATTTCTCGGGTTTAGCCAGGAGCTTGTGTTCACGTAGTCGCTGTAAGACTGCCTTAACATGCTCTTCATGCTTAAGATGATCCTTGGAATATATCAGAATATCGTCCAGGTAAACTATGACGAAGAGGAACAGTATATCGGAGAACACCCGGTCCATGACACGTTGGAAGACCGCTGGGGCATTGGCGAGTCCGAAGGGCATGACCAGGTATTCAAAGTGACCAGAAGGTGTTCTAAAGGCTGTTTTCCATTCGTCACCCTCCCTTATACGGATCAGATGGTAGGCACCTCTGAGATCCAATTTCGTGAAGATTACGGCTCCTCTCACCGCTTCCAGGATATCTGAGATTAAGGGCAATGGGTAGCGGTCCTTGAGGATGCATTGATTTACACCTCGATAATCAAGACAAGGCCTAAGCTCCTTAGTATCTTTCTTGGGAACAAAAAACAACGAAGCACCCACTGGAGATTTGGATGGTCGTATGGTGCCATTTTCAAGGTTGGTATCCAAGTATTCTCAGAGGGCCCTTTTCTCTGGTTCGGAAAGAATGAACATCCTTCCAAAAGAAATCACTGCCGAGGGTTCAGTATCAATAGCGCAGTCTTCAGGTCTGTGAGGGGGTAGGGCCTGAACTATGGCAGTTGAAAACACATCAGTGTAATCCTGATAGGCCCTAGGAACCTGGATAATATTTGAGACCGTGAATGGGCCTCGTTGGTCTGTCAGCGTACCTTCAGAAGATGTCGACGAGGAATCCAGGGATAGACAGTGAGACATACAATGCTCGGAGACAGGAAACAATGATCCTGCTGCTCAGTTGATATATGGGTTGTGCTTCTGTAACCAGGGCATACCCAGTGCCATTGGGTAATGGCCAGACTTTATGATGTCAAATTTGATCACCTCTCGATGATGGTTTATCGAGAGCTGGATCTGTTTGGTTAGTAGGGTTATGGGTCCTGAAGAGAGAGGTCTTCCATCGATAGCCTCTACAGGTTGCATAATGCCTCGAGTTTCGTATGGAATGTGGTTGGTAGTGACCCAATCTTGATCTATAAATATCCCCATGGCTCCACAATCCACCAATGCCAAAATGGGGTAGGTTTCTTTCTTGGATGGCCATAGAATGGCCTGCAAGATCACAAGATTGTTTTGTCCAGGAGAGTTCAAGGATGGAATAGATGTGGAGCAAACATCTCTCTCCCGAAGCTGTGCTCCTTCTAGGATCGGGAGCTGGCGTTTCCTGAACGCCGAGGAGGAGCTAAGGGACATTCTCTCACAAGATGTTTGTCTGAGGCACAATACATACACAGCCCAGTATGAATCTGTTGCATTCTTTCTTGCAGGGATATGGGCCCGCGGAAGGCTCCCAGTTGCATGGGTTCTGGATCTGTAGTGGAGCCAGGAGTGGGCTCAGCCTTAGAGGAAGGTTCTATGGAGGTCTTTTGGTAAGGCACTCTAGTCTTCTTCTTTTCTGCCTTCCTTTCCTGGATACGGAAGTCTATCTGTAAAGAGAGGTCCATAAGAGCCTGGAAGGAACCTGGGCGAGCCACTCTGGCTAGCTCATCTTTTATTTCTTCATTCAGACCCCTTCGAAAAAGGGTAAAGCAGGCTTCTCAGGACCAATCTGCATCTTTGGCCAGTTGCTTAAAGTGTGTCACACATGTAAGTATATCCTGGGAACCTTGTTGGAAATCCAGTAGGCATTCCTGGGCACTGTAGACCTGTTCTGGGCGGTCAAACATGGTCTTTAGAGCCCGTATGAATCCATCCTAGTCATCCAAGAGGGCATCTCCAGAATTAACTAAGGGTTTAGCCCAAGTTAATGCATTTCCGGAAAGATGCGAAATCATGAAGCCCACTTTTGCCCTGGGGGTAGAGAAGTAGTAGGGCTTAAAGGTAAAGTGGACTAAACACGAATCAAGGAATCCGCGAAGGGTTTTTGAAGAACCGTCATATTTATCTACTACTCCGCCCAGCAATACGCTTTCCTTGCTCGTGGAATCACAGGACAGGACTAATTGTTTGTATGCGGCATTCTCGGCTTTAAGATTCTGCACTTCTGTTGTTAACTCATGCATGCCACGCATGATGTCTTGAACTGCCGCCTCCATGTCCGTATCAATTGCAGTTTGTTGACGTCTCAATCTGTCACAGGTTTCCCCCCTTCTCACCTGCCTGTGTTGTTTATTGGAGTTCTTTGATGGAGTCTTCTTGCGCACAGTTCGGGTCTTGTATAACCCTGTGCATAGGGAAGAGGGAACCAATGAGGTAGTGGTCAGTGCACGATTGTGGTCACATTATTCAGCGCCCTGGGGTTCCATCGTGCGTCCGGCGATCCGATTCCTGGAACGTTCAGAATGTCCGGGAAGTCCTGGAAAAGGATGAAGAGTGTACTCAGAGACGGGTACACAGAGATCCGGGATGCAAGAGGTAATAAAGAGGAAGGGAATGAATGAGGAGTAAAAATAGGGGCCAGGAACCAGGAATAAAAGAAGTTGGCGAGAGCGAACTACGATAGCGCACGTCTAGCCACTGCAAGCGGTAGCGTTGAGACGCGCGGGGCCGCAAGGGCGTGGCTTCTTTATAGAACGTGCAGCGTATGACGCGGAAGCTGGTAAACAGCGTTTCGTGTTTGACGGCCATGTTGGGAGAACTGCTGAGTGCAAGCCCCTACGTGTCAGGGACCAGGAAGTCCAAAAGGGACGCGTCCAAGGGTTCATGACATTTTGGGGGGTTATGCAATTATGGCAGGGCTTGGGTCTTTGACTGCAGCACTTACACCAGGCCTCTACTGAGTGCACTGATGGAAGCACAAAAAAGGGGCAAGATAATATGAGGGACAACAGAAATGACTGAGGCAGTCAATGAGCTGATGGAAGCGATATGCACCACTCCAGTGTTAGGGATCTCAGACTATAAAAAGGAATTATTTTTGTTCTCACACTCCAACGGGGTATTGATGACAGCAGTACTGACCCAGAAGATGAGCTTGGGGCACAAGCCACTAGCATACTACAGTGGTAAATTAGACAAAGTAATGAGAGGACATTATCCGTGCGAACAAGCTTCAGCTGAAGCCGCATTCACAGTGGACTAGTCTGCGAGTATTATCTTGGGGTGCAGCACCACTCTTCGCAATACTGGAAAGACCAAAGATCACACTAACAACACAAAGAGCATTGGGGTACGAGGTGTTACTATTGAATCCAGGTCTCAAAGTAGTGAGGTGCAGACTCTTCAATCCGGCAACCTTTCTCGCCAACGTTTTACAGGAGGGGGACTACGCACTTGACTGGACAGCAAACTTACAAGAATTCAGTGACGCTCGCAAGGTCCAGGAGGACGCACTTAAGGGGGTAGACATACTCTATATTTATGGGTCTTCAACAATTGGCCAGGCATATGAGGTAAGACATACAGGGACAGCAGTGGTGAGACTAAGGGAAGAGGGAACCAGTGAGATAGTGGTCATTGCACGATTGTGGTCACATTATTCAGCGCAAGCAGCAGAATTAGTGGCCTTAATATTGGCAATGGAGCACAGCGGAAAAAGGGAGGTGACGATTTACTCAGATTCAGACTACGTGACTTCCACAGTACATTCAGGACTGTCATGGTGGATGAGGAGGGGTTTCAGAGGTGTTGACGGATCACCAGTGCAGCATGTACTCCTATTGGGCAGAGTTGTGGACGTCATATATTATCCCGAGCAACTAGCAATAGTAAAATGCCAACAACACACACGAGGGGAGGACACTGTCTCAAGCGGGAGTGAAGCAACAGACACGGAAGCATAATGCGCCTCATATTTTGGAGAGCTCCCAGAAATTGAGGCCTCGTCCAATGCCTGTGACTATGCAAAGACAGTGATACTCAAGGAGGGGTACAATGTATTGCCAGCAACGTGAATATTGGAGCTGATATCTTAAGCTGCACAAGGATCCAGCAGCACAGGTAAATGGGAGAAGTAATTACAAATATGCTTATCTTGTTGTGTCTCTTATTTCACAGTGGGGTTTTTGTATTTCTCTTTTGTTGAATATCTCATTTGTCTAGTGAAACCATTGTATCCTCTACCAACATTGCCACAACTCCAGCAGGTGGAATGACCATGTCAGGTGGACTGGAGAGCACAGTAAGCGTGATAAGGAGAGATAAGCATAGTGCTGACACAAACATTTATCTCACTGACACTGCTGAGTGTCTAACAACATGTGGTATAAACACATGAACAAAGGAGGGCTGTTATGTCTGCTCATTAATCCCCTATGCCGTGAATGCCTCCAGAACGTTCATAGCAACTGAAATACCAGCAGCAAGAGCACAATGCCTCATGTACCTATCCATTTTTTTTAAAACTTTGTTTATTGCAATTTATAAGTTATGCATTACATAATGATCAGAATTAAATAGTATTGCAGTGCCATTACTTACATTTGTGGAAAACAAAATCCAACCTGTAACAAACAATAAACATTAACTGTCTTAATTTGCTCTAACACATTGTAGATCTTGCCTCAACATTCTGGGGGTATGTTTCTAGTTCATCAATACACAACTGAAGGTTGGTGCTAGAGGTGGGTCAGCATCCCTTTTATGTTTTCAATGTGTTAACTACGTTTCTGGTTGCCTCCGTGTGTTCAGGGGGCATGTCATCGGATTGTTGGAACATGTCTCTAATCAAGGCCTTCATGCTTCAAATGTAGCATTGATCTCAACAGTGTTCCCAGCAGTTACCGCACCCCATTCCTCTGTTTCTGCTGCAGCCCATAGTTCCATTTCCCCTTTCCACCGTGCATAGTGTGGGCCCACCTTTGATTTCCATGCCATTGTAATTGTCCTTTTTGCTAATATGCATGCCATGCCCATAAGCTTCACAATATGTTTGATTTTACTCAGTCTGGGGTATGTGCCTAAGAGACATTCTTCCAGGGACCAGTCATATCTGTTAACTCCAGCTTTTTTACACTCCTGCTCAATTTTTGACCAGAAATTTCGTACTTACGCGCATCCCCAAAACATGTGCATCAAGCCAGCCTCACCATTGCCACACCGCGGGCATGCCGCCCTTGATTGTTTGTTGAAACTTGCCACTTTCATTGGGGTCATATATGTTCTGTATAGGACATTCATTTGTATTCATCTGAACCTGGCATTCCTGGACACTTCTTTAGGTTGCATCAGTGCCCTTTCCCATTCCTTCTCTGTAATAATTTCACAGAGATCTGCCTCCCATTTAGCTTTCAGTGTGGTGCTACGGGGATTAGGCCTGTCGTTTAATTGGGCATACAGTCTTGACACTGGTCTCCATCCATCGCTCAGGTTGTATAGTTCTGTCACCAGGGGGTTTATTGTTGGTTCTGCCGGCCACTCGTCCCATCTCTCCCCAGCCGCATGTTTAATTCTTTGGTACTACAGAAATTCTCCTTTTGGTAGCCCCTCCTTTTCATGAAGCGATTCCAGGTTTCTGAACGTTCCATCCTTGTACATGTCCCCCCAGGTATATAAGCCCAGCCTTTCCCAGTGTCTCATGGTGCGGAGGTCAGCGGATGCCATCCTTACCTCTGCCATTATCCGCATTTCAGGCGAGTAAGGGTGCACTAGGCATAAGACAGTTTTAGCCCTATTCGACACCTGCCTGCCCGACAGCACTAACATGGGAGTGTGTCTCATGTAGTTTTGCGGGATCCATAGTATTTCTTTCAAGTTTGTAAAAGTCCTGTCTCAGCAGTGACATCATCTGATAGCCATCTGGTTATGTGGCTGAGTTGTGCCACCAAGTAGTACCTTTGGAAGTCAGGGAGTTGTATACCCCGCCCTGCTAGGCAGAGTTAGTGTGGTCAGTGCTAGTTTGTGGCGTGTCGTTCCCCATATGAAATCTCTGATCAGGGCCTCTAAGTTTTGGAAGAATGGCAGCTTAACATAGTAGCAAACATTTTGGAAATAGTATAAAAACCTCGGTAGGAAAATCATTTTGACAATCAATGCCCTGCCCATCATCGATAGTGGTAATTTGGACCAGAACTTCATTGAGTTGCGGAGGCCCTGCTTCACAGCCATTGTATTGTGCACATGTGTGAGTTCTGGTGTATGTCTGATCTTAACCCCCAGGTACTTGAATAAGTCCAATTGCCACTATATTCCCACCTCTAGTAGATTCCCAATTGCCTTCCCCCTCAAGCCTGCCAGCGGGAACATACCCGATTTTTGCTTACTAAAATGTATCCCAGAGTATCGTGCAAAGTTATCCAACACTTCCAGGACCGCTGGGGCATTGTTTTGTGGGTCCCTCAAGTAGAGTAGTACATCATCTGTGTATAGTGATATTATATGATATTTCTCGCCTATACGTATCCCTGCATCCCAAATCTGTTTCCTGATATATATCGCAGCTGGTTCCAGTCCCAGAATATAAAGCATGGGCGATAGTGGGCATCCTTGCCTAGTACTCCTCTGTATATCCCAGGCCTCTGACACCAATTTACAATTTTTTACTCTTGCTGTGGGGTTTTTATATAATATTTTTATCCGCCTCACAAAGCCTTCCCCGAACCCAAATTCCCTCAGTACCTCTATCAACCACTCCCAATATATGGAGTCAAATGCCTTAATGGCATCTAGCGACATCACCGCTAAGTGTTCCCCTTCTTGCATTGTTTGCGCCATAATATGTTATAGCCTGTGTAAATTGGCAGTCGTGTTATGACCTGACGCAAAACCACTTTGGTCCTCGTGTACAAGACTCCCTATCACTCTGGACAGACGTTTGGCCAGTATAGTGGTCAGAATTTTGATGACGTAGTTTAGCATTGCTAACGGCCGTATGAATCGCAGTCGTCTGTCGGTTTATTCGGTTTGGGTATTGGGACTATTAGTGTTTCCCTCATACTTTTGGGCAGGGTTCCAACTTCATAAGCTTCATGGAACACCTCATGGAGTACCGGGGTACATGGGTACTCATGGAGTACCCAAGTGAACACTCCTCTTGCATATTTGGAGTAAGGAGCACTGTATCCTTTCCCCCCCAGTATTCCCTTAGTTTAATCAGGGCCTCTGCTGTGAGGTGGGTCTCTTGGAGTAATGCTATGTCTATCTTCTTCCTATGTAAATATGATTTGATTCTATTTCTGCATAAATTGGTCCCACGCACATTCCATGTCAATATTTTAAGTTGTACGGCCTGATCAACCACGAACACAACCCAGGCCCACATCCCATCCTGCATTACATGTTCCAAGCACTTGTGTATAGGCGCGTTATAAATGCCTTATCATATCGTATCATATATCACATCATATCATTCGCCATTGAGCCCCCTTTGCCTATGCCCCACCCAGTACCTGTCCAGTTGTGGACTTTGTTTGGGGACTTTCCCCAAACACCTCTGTATTGTTTGAAGACATTGAAACAATAAAAAACAGCAGTAACAACAAACACAAACCAAACAACCGCACCCAGCAACTGCATTACCACTGCTGTGCTCAGGCATCTCCACACTGTCCTGCCCCTTCCAGGGCATCCAGCGCAAATGTTCACGTGCCGGCAACAGGCCCACATTGGTCATTTCGTGGGTTAGGACTCAGTGCCTAGGCTGAGTGGCCAAGCGTGTCTCCCAGCCGTACGAAAAATGCTTCAACGGTTGTTTCATTTCAATAACTTGTTTCGCTAGTAGTAACTCAGGATAGCCTCATTTCCCTGTGACTGTTCGTTCCTCGGTGTTGATGTGCTTCAAGTGACCTTTTCTTTTCCATCCGCTAGGTTATTATGTTCCACCCACATGTTGGCTGCCTCCAGAGTCTCCAAGAATATAGCTCGCCCCTTGTGGATCACCTTCAATCTGGAGGGGTATAGTAACATGTACTTCAGGTTCAATTGTCGGAGCCGTACTTTGATCAGGACATAGGAGTTTCTTGCACTTTGTACAGCTTGTGTGTAGTCGTGATATATGGTAATCTTGGAGTCGCCCCGTTCTATCACCCCTCCATCTCTCGAGTACTTAAGTATGATCTCTCTGTCCTGGAAATTGAGGATCTTCGCGATCATTGGGCGATGATGCGAGCTCGGTGGTGGTTTCTTTTGGAGGGACCTGTGGGCTCTCTCCACTGCGAAGCCCTGCAAAAGTTTGCGAGCACCCATCACCTGCTGTGTAGGGACTCCACATGCCTAGTCGGGTTCGAGCCCTCCATTCCTTCCGGGATCCCAAGCAGCCTAACGTTACTGCGTCTGACCCTCCTTCTGCCTCTTCAGCTCTTGCTTCCAGCATAGCAACCTTCCTTTCTAGTTCAGCTACTTTGGATTTTAAGTCCGTCATGGTCTCTGTTGTCTCCAGTAGTCCAGCTTCAGCAGTAGTCACCCTCTACGTCAGATTTCTAGCATCTTGCCTCATTATTTGCATGTCCGTTTTTACCTCGTCAATTTTTGTATCAATGAAGGACCTAAAAGCTGCTATGGCCTCAAGTACTTGCACATCTTTGTTGTTCACTTCTGTTGATTTTTGGGCCTCCAGTGTAGTTCTTCCTTCCTGTGGCAAGGTGTGTGTTCTCGTTGCCGCAAATTAGACCATTATTGTCGCCTTTGTCTTGTCTTTATCTTTAGTGGATGGCATATTTGCTTGGGTGTTGTCAGATGGGTTGTTCGTTTGTATTTGACGGCTTCTGGGATCAAAGTGGAGTTGCACTTCGATGTTGCAGGCAGAGGGGTTGGGGGTTTTGTGCTTATCGTGCTTCCACCGGGGGCAGTAATTCTGTTCAACTTGGTTGTGCTTTAGCCACCTGCCTCGTATGCCCCTTGCGCGCCCAGGTGCCAGAACTTATCTTGACCCTCCACCAATCACCACTCCACTGCGCCCAGACCACTGCTGCACCCCTCCAAGCTCAGTCGTCAGGTTGCACCATTGCCACTCCCTTCTTTCCTTGTGTTGTGGTATGGTCCTACTTATTGGCAAGGTTCTGATGTGTTCCTATGCTCTGGTCCAGTTATCAGCGGGGTCTTGCGACGTACTTCCCACACCCCCGCGCCATGTGTTTACTATCGAAATTACGTGTCCCTTCAGTGTTTCTTTTCGATCTGTAGCTGGGTTCAGCTGTGTTTGTTTTATTATTCTGATTGCTGCATAGCCCTCTGTCAGCCTGTAGGGCTACCTAGCAGTGCAGGCCACTCGTCCAGGATTCCCGGGGTAGCGTATTGTGCCGCGCAACGGTTGCGAGCCACTCGTTGATTCTGGGGGCCTTGTGCACCGCACTACACTTGTTCAATCACCATTTTTCCGAGCTTACGCCATTTGCCAAGGTTGGCCCAGGTGCCCGCACTCGTGTGGGGCCCCCGGTCGCCCTGGCAACCTCCAGGAATGCCCAGAGACAGTTATGTTTTAGGGTTCTTCGCGCTTATTGCTTGCCCCAGTGCGTTATTGGCCACACTGTGCCTCTCACCTTATGTGTCATATGCCGTCAGTTCACCCTGTGCAGTGAGACAGGCTGAATATTTTCTGGTTCCCTTTTTTTCTTCCCCCAGTCAGTGCGTTGCCGTTGTCACAAGGCTCAGTAGTCCGCCTTGGGTGTGCGGTCTGCCCGCAGCTTACAAGATCCTCTGTGCGATTCACACGCACGCCGCCGGAGCGCGCCGAGCCAGTCTCCACCTTTCACCTTTCTGCAGTCCAACACTGTCGCCGCTGTGGGTCTGCATTGACCCAGTGTAGGTTCCCGGCACCGATTTGTTACGTTTATTGTCACCCACACATGGGGAAGCCTTTCTACCACCACTGGGTGGGCTTTATGATCTTTGTCGTGCTATCTTGCTGTCGATGAAGGATCTTCATTGAGGATCTCGGCTGGTGCTAAGCACTGCAGCCACCTCACGCCATGCGTGCCAAGCCACGCCCCCCTAATGTACCTATCCATGGTTACAAGCCGAGGAAGATTCCAAGGGAAGGCAGCAACATTGAGATTTATGTCAAACAACATTCCCCTATGAAGATAGTTACATAAAGACTCTTGACATGATGAACAATTATTGGCAGTTAGACCAAGTTATACAATACATAACTGATGACCCGAAGAAAGGCGGGATGAAGACAATAACACTGAAGAAATGACCCTGCCCTAAAAGGAGGGTGAAAGAAAGAGGAGAACCAGAATGTTGGGAAAGACCACAGATGCTCGTGTATGGCCAAGTATACACAGAGGAAGGATGGAAAGATGCAGAAAGCAAAGCACACGCCGTAGTACAATCACCAGCGAACACTGTGCAAGGAGAAAATGACAAGTGCCTGAAAGAATGGGATGTAAGTGCTAACGTTGCTGATGCCCTTAATACCTCTGAAGAAGCCAGCATTGTGCTACAAGAACATAGAATGTAGGTACACAAAAAAGCGCCCAGAAACGAAGGTCCGCACAGCAGTATTAATGGACCACTATTGGTGTGTGGATCAAAAGCATCTGAGAAACTGCCACCCAACTGGGGAGGAGTTTGCTTGTTGGTGCACATCAATATGCCAGCACTAGTAGTACCACAGAAAGACATGAAGCTAGATGACTTGCCGAAGATGGATACTAACAAAGGAAAGAAAAGGTCATTGGTAGTAGAAGAAAAGGGAATAAAGAAATGATCCAAGGAAATGAGTAGAGTGAAGAGAGGCAACTAGAGTCAGAAGCATCACCTGACGATGTACCATCTGAACATCACTTATTTAGCAGGACAGAAATGTTTTTCGCATCAGTGGTTCCAGTTCCAGTGGGAGCTGATGCAGACAATAAACTCTACAGTAAATGGCTTCAATGCGATAAAGCAAGAGCTCCGAGCAGTAAGGTTGATGGCACTTCAAAACAGATATGTTCTAGACCTTCTCAAAGCAATGGAAGGAGGAGTTTGTGCCAAGATCGGGTGTTCCTGTTGCACATTTTCACCTGCCAATGACAGAGAGAATGGCACACTGACGGAAGCAGTGATGCGACTATCGAAGATGCATGTCAAGATCGAGGAAGAAGCTAAGGGGACCGGAAAAGAGCAGAGCTGGGTGGAGTACCTATGGTCTTGGATGCCGTCATGACTGGCGGATGGACTGAAAGTATTACTAGGGGAAGTAATACTAGTACTAGTGGGACTGTGTGTGTTAAAAATCTGCATTACACAATGCCACAAAACTACTGAGATATCGATAGGGATAAAGGTGATGGTGGACGTGGATATGGGAGGCGGAAAGGACAAGATAGTGGAAGAAAGAGATCACCGGAGAAGACGAATAAGGGAATGTCCACTGTTCCCAACTGCGATGGTAATATTCGATAACCCATCCGACAAGATGTATGGGTGGAAATGGCTTTGGTGCAACCAAGAAGGAGAATGCAGTTATATTACCTGGAGTTTTGACGATCACGCAAATTACTATTGACATCTCGGAGGAGTGACAAAAATATGGCTACCAAGAACGAAGGTGACAACATATGGAGGATTGGTCGACAAGTCGACCAGAGGGGGGACTGAATTGAGGGTCCCAGGAATGCCCATCCTCACCCCCATGAACATGACAGCCCGAAGAGTCAAGAACACTCGAAGTCACTCATTATTTGGACACTCCCCAAATGCACTACTGACTGGCACGTATGCAGAAAGGTATCCCCTCATACAGCCATTCCAACCGTATCCAATGCATTTCTTTACAGATAAAGGTGACTCGACAGTGATCATGGATCCAAACACTATAATGGACTGCATCAATTAAATGCCAAGCAAACACTGGGCTGATGTCACTAGTGACACCACGACATAGCAGCATCAATCATGAAGCACACTTGCAGCTCTGTACAGCATTACACAAACACACACTTGTATACATGAAGAACACGCTTACACAGTTCTGTAGACAGAGGACAGATACATATTCATACTGTCAAAGCTTTTATTGTTTTTCTCATTGGCCAAGTGCAGTAACGCTGAAACGCAAGGCAACAAGAGATCTTGAGCAGGCTTGCAGATGCTTATGGCAATTAACTCTATGGGGCTACAGGAGTATATATGGAGCCTCCTAGCACCACGTACAACTAACCTATATGAAATGTAGCACAGTATGAGCATGTACAAATCACATTGTAAGTTTAAGAAAAATTACAGAAGGCCCAGGCTACAAGACACCAGACAAGGGAAGCAGGCTTAGGCTGAAAGAATGAATGACTAAGCTCACAGCCATGGTCAGAGATGAACAGGTGCATTCCAAGCTCCAAACGAAAAAGGGGCTAGCTGCAAGAAAACAGAATAAATCCTCATGAATGCAGACCCAAGGAGCTCGATTTTGTGGTCCACAACCACGTGATAAAGCTGAACTAGACAATGTGCATTACCTGTGGTGAGAAGAGGAGCCGTTCTCAGCAACCCAGGCACGAACTGAAACAAATGTTGCAATGTGGGGCGCTCTCTCATAGGCAAAGGTGATCTACTACCTGATACATATGCATCACATAGTCACTTCACATCATTTTGGAGAGGTGCACAGAGGGCTGAGAACCGAGTCAGGTGCCAGGCCTGGGGAGACCAGTTCCAACCAATTAGTAGACAGGAACACAGGGGTGGATGACAAAAGGGCAAGAGCCAATGGTAAATCTGCAACAATGTAATAAATAGTTTCATGGGGAATGGATAGACTAGCATCCTGACACAAGGGGGGCCAATCGACGAAACCACCTATAGAGGTTCCATAGGATATACTACTCCCATCACCCTATTATAAATGGCGACAGGTTTTTGGGGGAGGGCCCAGGTGATGTCGCCATGTGGCATTAAAACTGTGAAACGCGCCTTGTGAAATTGCAAATTACTGGGGAATTGTGATGGTCCTGTATGATCCCTGTCAGGTTTTTTTGTTGGTGTAATAAACAGCTTGGCTGAATCCTCTGTTATTCTGGGGAGAAGGTTGCTGGGCCCTCGGGGGAGCAATCACCAGACCTCTGGTATACCGGTCTCTCACCAACATTCCCATAATTTCCACAGTACTGGTACGAGAAAGAGGGATGGAGAGGAGCACAACTGTGGGAGTGGTCTACTAATTAGTGTAGATGACCTCCACCTGGAGGGGACAGAGAGGCTTAAAAATCCACCTCAGGTGGAGGCATTAAAAGAAGAAGGTGAAAGAGAAGGAGTAGAGCAGCAGAAGAGCAAGAAGCGCGGGCCGTGGTTGCAGCCGAGAGGGAAGCCTGAGGTGAGAAAAGATGCTGGGACCACTGAAATGCTGTAAGCAGTGGTGGGACCTAAGAGAGTCTTTGCCGTGAACTCTCCCTGCTGGAGAGGTTGCGCAGTGGGAAGCGTGAGCAAGAGACCCTTCCTGACAAAGATTTGTTGCGCAGACACTGTTCAGCAGGAATCAGCAGTAGCGAGGGACGTGTGGCCTCTTTGGAGGTTCCAGGTGGCTGGGTTGCACCTGACCCTACATGGAGCAGAAGATGCTCCGTTCCTCAGTGTTGTGAGATGGGGAGGACGAGAGGACGCTGTCCACCCAACCCAGGGGAGGACCAGCAACTTTTGTCCTGGATAGACATATAACATAGTGGCCCATGGTGCACAGGAACCAGCCCATAGTCCAGTGCCCCAAGCCATCATTCAAATTATACATTTGATTTTAAAAAATATGTACAGAGTAAAACACATGAAAAAATAATGTCCTTCTGTTAAACATGGGAATACATTTTTAAGGGAAATAGCATAGATAGGGAAAGTAGAAGCAACAACTCACCACTTTCTACAGGCATGCTGGAAATCTGTAGGTCCACTGACCAGTACCACGTGACACATTTGTGATTACACGAATGCAACACTTCCATTGTGCCCTATTGAAGTTTAGGCGTTCATATTTTGTCAATCCTGTAGCTTTCCATGCAAAGGCCAGCCCAGGCAACACGTCTGTATATGGAAATGCAGTTCTGCCACAAGCCACGTTCATTCAGGTCTGCAGCAAAAAAAGAACACTAGAAAAGTGGCCCTCCGGATTCTTCGGTGCTCACGTGCTTATCTGCTATTGTCTTTGAATACATATTCATGTTGCATTCTACACTACAAAGACACATCATTATTGAAATAGATCCTTTTGTGCCCTATCTAAAACCAAAATTAGTGGCACTGTAGTACTGGAACTCGAACAACCCCCAAAGTAAGGCAGAAAAGTAAGACCATGGGCCACATTACGAGGTAGGAGGTAGCCATGGTGCTACTAGCACCATGGCTACCCCCTTACCGCATACCGGGTCCAGGTTCTCGGAATGGGTACCCACCGGGTAATTCCAACCTTGGAGGACCCAGTAAGTCCCCATTCTGAGAACCATTCCCCATTCCCATTTGAGCCCCCATAGGGCTCAATGGGAATGGGGAAGTAGCTAATAACGGTACCGCAATTTGCGGTATCGGTATTAGCTCTGAAGTCCCTTAGCGGGTCCCGTCCATTACACCTGGTCAGACCAGGCGTTAAGGAAGGGACCCGCTAAGGGACCTCGGAATATGGAGGTAAGGGATTACCGGCACCAGCACCCTTACCGGTGCCTGTAATCCCTTACTCCTACCTCGTAATGAGGCCCCATCTTTTTATACTGCACTTAGTTCTTAGTGATTCCTGTTATTATGCAATCCTAATAATGTTAGCTAAGTGGAATAGAAGGTGATTTGCCTCCAGGTCACATACATTTTGTCACGCGAGGAACCTTGGATAGTAACTCAGATCTCGTTTTAGCAAATTCGATATCTCCTCTCATAATGGTTGACACATGAATAAATGTCCAGGGAATGTAATCTAAATCCCATATGTACAAATTACTTTCCTCATTTCATCTGAGGGCAGGATTCCGCTTTTCTCCAGCTTTCTTTATTTCTGTAATTATCTCTTGGAGGCTCATGCCTTAAGGAAGCTCTCCAACCCACTAAGCTGTGAAGAAGTCGATCATTTGACTATTTGACTCTGTTGGGAGTCTGTTTGGAGGTTATGCCACAATGTGTTTAAACGATACTAAATCAAAAGCATAGTGGTCTCAGAGTGCCTGGCTTGTTTGAGGGTTGGCGTAATGTGCCTCAACCCAGGATATCCCGACCTTACTCTGCAGAGGAAAAGGAATAGGGCAATGAGAAGAGAAAGGAAAAGCAGGCGGAAAATACACACACATGTTGTAATGGAATAATCTAGAAGGGGAAACGTAATGTTTTGTAATAGCCTGACTGTGTGGATCCATTAGGGTGGAACAGATATTGGGATTGCAGAAAGCAAGGCATGTTCTAAAAGTGTTTGTCATCAAACTGTCTATGAGAAGCATTTTAGAGGAGCAATAGGTAGTTCAGAACACATTTGGTTTGGCTATCTGATGAGCTTGAGATGTGCTACAGTCGAACAATTAAATTATATTTGTTTTTTGACCTGAGATTTTTAGTTTTTACATTTTTCCTCTGGGGAAACTCCAGAAAAGAGTGTTAGCACTACAAAGCCGTCAGGCGAGTGGTAGCCCACTCTAGTAAACTTTGGGGAGAACAATCAAGAGGGTTTATGTATTGTTGAAAGCATATCCCTCACTTCCCCTACTAATATCACTCATTGTTGTCATGATAAAACCCATTTCAGACATTCTTTTGTGTTATTGCTTTAGTTATCAAGAGCTTTTGAGAATGTCAGATCATGCATGGTTTTTGTAGGTGTTTTATAATGTTCATATTTTTTATGTTTTGTATATAATGATTAAAATATGTATTACCTGTGCATTTCTGTCTAAATAAAATATGACAGCTCTCTATTGGTGTTAAGTGTGGATTTTCACACCTTGTGCATGATAAGGTGGGTAGCTGTTTTGTAGAACCCCTTGTGTACCACTCTAGTAAAGACAGTCTGAAAGGAATAATATGTTGCTGAACGAAAGGCTAGGGTGTGTTGCTATGGATCAATGGGGATATTCTAGGACATTGTGCAAGAATGGTGCACTGAAGGAGGGGTATAGTATGATATTCTGATAATATCTTGTCTGAGGATGCAGATTCTGCACAGCTCAGGATTCCTGTGCAGGGAGCTTGTGTGTTACAAGACCTATCCCATAAGGCCCTGGTACATTTTTTAGTTGTATAGCACTCTATGCCCCACTACGGCAGCATCAAAACCTTGAGGAGCGGGGCGATAATCTTTCAGCCAACAATCTACATATCTCTGTGCCCAAAGATCAGAACGAAGGGGCCCTGAGTGGCAAATGGACACAGATGGTCAGTTCTATAGTAGGGAAAGGTTGGTGACCCTGAAGACAAGGCCAGGTTAGGCTGGCTTTCAGTCTGCAGGTTTCTGGCTGAGGATACAAGCCTAGTGCTGTTTCCCAAGCAGTTATTGTGCCTCGCCAGCCTTCCTAACACAATGCACACTTAACAAAATCAACTCTAGCTGCTGACAATTTTATTATGATATGATATGGCATTTATAACGCGCCTATACACAAGTATTAGCACGGTGGAGCAAAGTGATTTAACCCCTAGGATCACAATTCTTTGAAGATGGGAAAACTTGGATTTGATCATGGCTTTCCTTCTTGCACAATGTGAAATTTGGCCTCAGATTATTTCACATCAAATATTTTGTTTTCAATCAGTGTACAATGTTTTCTGCACGTTTGTCTTTCAAGTGCTAATCTAGTAATCAGTGTTCAATAACGATTGCCAAAATGGGTAAATGCATAGTAAATCAGCCTGACAACATATAAGAACAATGTCCATAGATAGATATTTGGAAAATGAAGTATGGTGCTCTCTGAAAGGAGGAACGAACACAAAAGCATGAATGCATGCAAGCTTATTCAGTAAACTATGTGGAGAAAACTGTGTCCATTTAAGGCTGGTTTTAATCTGCACTTAAAACTTCCCAACATAGAGCGAGGTGCCTGAAAACATTCCCCACTTGTAGTAATCCTGAAAGACATTGGGCCTCATTACGAGCATGCTGGTCCGGTAACAACAGTGCCGGTAAGCCTACTGGCACCGTTGTTACCAGACCGGCACACTCCGAGTCTGCGGCCGGCTGCGTCCCACTCGCAGACTTTCGGGGATGCACCAGCACCGTTGTTAACGGTGCTGGTGCTTCCGTCATCCGTCATCCCATTCCCATTGAGTCCTATTGGGCGGGAATGGGGATTAACAGTTTTCTAGCTCCTGACTTCAAGGAACACTGGGGTCGTTGCAGGAACACTAGGGTCGTAATCCCCCGGTGTTTCCGTGGAACCAGGTGCAGGAAAAATACACGAGTCAGAGGCAGCCTGCCGGTTTTACCGGCACGGCTACCGCCGGACTAGTAATGAGGCCCATTGGCTCAATACCTGTGATGTCAACATTAAATTCACCATCGAATGGAGCCGAGATCAGATCAGCTTTCTTGACCTGATGATCAAGAAAAAAGGCAGTAACTTAGCTACCTCCCTATATCGCAAAACCACGGATACAAATACTCTACTACACTACTCTAGCTTCCATCCCGAGAGCCTGAAATATAACTTACCCTACGGACAATTCCTACGGATCCGTCGGAACTGCACATACAGAGAAGACTACAACATACATGCTACTCAATTGAAAGAATGGTTAGGCAAAAGGGTATAGCTGAAACAACTGATAAAGAACAACCAGAAGAGAGCTGCAAACACGAATAGGAAAATAAGTCTAAAAAGTAAAGAAAATAAGTCCAACGAGAGACTGGTTTGTGTCACCACATACAATCCAGTCAGCAACGAGATTAAGAAGATCATCAACTGCAACTGGGGCCTTGTGAACAATCTGGGTTCTTTATCTAAAGAACCCATGTTTTCTTTCAAATGTAACTGTAACTTACAACAACAACTGGTACACACATACTGAGAAAAACCCAAGGAACAAACTATCCTGAACCAATAGGGGCTTCCACCTATCATTGGACATCACAAGTGTGGGAATTGTAGTGTATGTCCCCTTACCAAAACGAAATATACATTTCAATACGGGGCGAAGACATGGACAATGAAGAACCACACCAATTGCCACACCAGGAATGCCATTTATGTCATTTCATGCCCATGCCTCCTATTATATGTGGGCAAAACCACAAGAGAGGTCAAGGTGATAATTGGTGAACATCGCTCCTGTATAAGGAATCACACACCAGACAAACCTCTGGTAGACCACTTCAGTAAAAACAACCACAAAGACACTGACATGAAATTGTACCATCAAAACACAAACAGGAGGTGGTGATATGGCAACTGCTCTTCATCGCCTAGAGCAATGGTGGATTTATTCTTTGGACACAGTTCTTCACGGACTCAACATTTCAGTGAAATGGAATGCACTAAATACTAAACAACTCCACCACTGTCCGTTCTTTGGCACTCACACATATTTGCCAAAGACTATCTCCCAGTGTGCCAATCTACTTGGCGCCCTGCTAACAGCAGCTGTTCATTAGAAGTTGCTGTCCCCAAAGAAACCGGAAACTACGTTTCTAACAATTCCGTGTCCCCACTGGGACCGAGTTGCAGATTGGACTAGAAACACGCACTGGTTGCATCCGGATATGGCATCCACACCGGGCTATCTGTTAGCTCTCCAGATCACAGATGCGGATCTCAGCTGCTTCTTCACCTATTCCTTAGCCAATTCTATGAGACCCAAACTACATTACCCACAAATCCGTGTCCTCATCTGACACGGATGGGCAACCAAACCGGTCGGTCCATGAGGTAAGCAGTTGTTACTGACTTTACCTTGGAAACGGCACAAATAGAAGTTTTCTCCGAGCCTGCAGGTGCGGATCTAAGGTCGCAGATTACAGCCGTATTTCTCAAATGTCAAGATTCTCTTGAGGTAAGATTGACGATCAGCTCGACCTGACCGTACCAGCCTCTAACGAGGCTTGTCGCCTTAGGACTGCTAGTGACTCTGTCCTCCCATGTTTTCACAGCTATACAGCCACGCAGCGTCTGAATTAGTGACTCACGCCTACCCAAGCCGCGACCTACTGGGCCCACGAGCAGACCACCTAGAAGTAAGCTAGGAACTCTAGTTTCTACCCATTTCTACTCTCCCCACACTAGATGTCTGGGGGTAGTAACAGGCATTTTTCATATTTGTTTCTTCCTATGCAGGCGCTCATTTCTAGCTGGACAACAGGTGTCGCCACTAGTGACCTGGCACCCATCACGAACAATGCAGAGCCGGACACGTGGTCGACATTTAGGACTCCCACTATAGGAGTGAGTACCATCTTTGGGGGCTACTAAGCCTCCCCTTCCCTCTGAATAATATTTAAGAAGCACAGGGCCTCTAACTTTGGCACCTGTTTATGTCCCCACACTACAGATGAGGTACTATATTGATGTGGAACCCCACTACTGGCAGTACCCACACTAGGACTCTTTCCATATTGCCGAGCCACCGGCCCCTAGTAGTCCAGAAGAGGTGAGTCGGCCCCATGCAACCGATAAATACAGTTGTATCAGATATCATTAAAAAGTTATTATTAAGCAAAGATGACAACACTGTTTTACGAGACTAATTTAGTCCATCTCATTTTTCCTGGAACTGAGCCTCTCCCGATTCACCCCCCGCCCCCCTTTTTTGTTTATGAAGAGGCAACGTGCAATTGGCGTTCGCACTCCATCCTGAGTAAGGTTGATCAAAATAACTGTGCAAGGGGACCCAACCCTTGTTTAAGAACTCAAGAGAAACATGTGTTGCCGATAGTTTTCTTACCCCTGGAGATGCACGGAGGGTCACATCGTTCAATATTAGAGTGTTAAAGTGACATTTATTTCATTACTTTTTGAGATGGTAACATCACTTTACCTTATTGTCCAAACGTATGCGAGTATGAGCAATGTTTGTGTGAGTTATGAGTGAATAGAATGTGGAGGGATGATTTTTAGTGCATTGAGCCTAATTTATTAATTTCTGTGAAACTGTTTTCTGTATTTGTAAAATAAATATGATGTTTTACTAAGAGTTGATAAACAGTATCTTGTCATCTTTGGTCTAGTTGGTCTACCCCTTCTTTTATCATTAGCTAGCACAATGCCAGTGAAATTCAACAGCTTTTAATTCACGTTTTGCCCGCTGAAATTTCTGGCTGAGTTTTAACAGCATACATGATTCTCTATTTAGTAATTAGCTAGCTTAGGTCATAATAAACTGTCCTTACATTTTCCACCGATAGGTTACTCGCTTTGCACGGTGCACACATTCCCAATATACATGCAGGTGGACGTGTAAACAATGAGCCTCATTACAGGTCAGGCGGTCCGGAAATAACAGTGGTGGTAAACCCGCCGCCACTGTTAATTCCGGACAGCCCGATTCCGACTCCTGCAGGCGGGAGGTGGCGTTCCCGCCAGGTCTGACCTGGCGGGTTTACCACCGCCCGCCTACAGGCGGACGTGGAAACACCGGCACCATCACGAGATGGTGCCAGTGTTTCCATGATCCCCATTCCCATTGAATCCCACAGGACTCAATGGGAATGGGGATTTACCCCATTCCGCCTCCGGAATTCCCGGGACACCGGGGTTGTAATGCCCCGGTAATTCCGGGGATCACGGAGGCGGAATGGTAATACGAGTCCGGCGGTAAATGAGGCGGTAACCGCGGTTTTACCGCCTCGGTTACCGCCGTACTCGTAATGAGGCCCAATATCTCTTAGGCCTGTAACACCAAAACGGTATGTTACCAGGAAAATTCCACAGCCACAGTTAGGAAGATAAAGACACATGCATGGATGTGGTGTGGCAAGGACAGAGCACAGCTCTCTCTTCGGTAGAACAAGAACAATCTCTTTTATTAGGCAAGGGAACATATTGCAGAGCTCTCACTCTGTCCAAACCATGCACAGTAGCAAACGAATCCAGTGCAGTGTTGCATTCTCATATTTGCGATACATGTGCGACAACGGTAGCGGAATTAAAGAAGGTTTAACAGGTTCGGATGAGCTGCATGATTTACAAAAAGAGAATTAAAGAGTACTGCTTTCAGGGTTGCTCTGACCCTCTAACTGCTATCATATGGCTTTCCTCTTCTACACATTGGTAATGACAATGGTGCTCATGCCCCCTCATGTTATGCTAAGTGCTCACCAACCTGTAAAAACAGATCTCTTAAGACAATGAATGCTCAGCATAGCACATGCTGTGGAGGCTTCCAAATGTGTATTCATTGTGCTAGGGAAGCAGGCTGCGGAAGAGAATGGAGATCTGCTCTAGGTCCCACATTGTGCCAAGATAGAATACTACAGCCCTCTCAATAGTGAGGAAAGAGGCATCATGTTTTTGCTTCTAAAATGCACATGGATTTACATCTCTGTAAAGTCAAGCAGCTGCCAGAGCTCTCCGTTTTCTCCACAAGCAATGTTACCGGCAATCAAATTACAATGACATCCCTTCCATTACTGATACTCCCATGCAGGGGTGTTGCTAGGCTTGGAAAAGATCAGGGGCTAAGCTAATGTCGGGTCTGGACGGGATTCAGTGCTAGCTAAAACCTTTTGGTTGTAGTCCCTGAGCTTCAATCCGGGGCTACAACCAAAGACCCGGGCTATAGCCACCTCACCCGTCCCACCCCCCACCCATAGCAACGCCTCTGCTCCCATGCCATGTGAGTTTCAAAGTTCATTACCCCCAGAATGCAGCCCTGAGCGGTGGACTCAGCCCAATAAATGTCAAGGAACAACTCATAAGGCATGGCATCCTTATCTTCTTTTACCAATGAGAGAAAATGGGAGGCTGAATGACCACTCCCCTAAAGTATTTGCCCGGACAGTCTCGTCCGCACTCGCGTTATGTGCACCTGGCGCCTAGGCTCTTCCCTCTCTCGCCACAGTGACTGCAGAGACCGAAAAAAGTTACAAAATTGTTGCACGTTTTCTGTAGAAGCCCAGCTGAGCTCATTGCCACATATTTTACAGGTTCCCAGTTTCAAGCAGGCTGAGACAAATGTTGTCTTTACAATACTCAAACACCAGCCCTGCCAGCCCAGATAGAAACAGCACTGTCAGCCTGGGGGCAGATGCCCTCCTGCCCCCCAGAGCAGTCCACCCCTGCCGACCGCGAGGAACCACAAGTACCGAAGACCTGTGAACACTGATTGGAGGATGATCGAGCGACTTAGCCGGCGAGTTCATAGCTTGCCAGTGACTCTGGAGTGCTGCAACACTGTCCACGTGTTCACAGCAGGCAGCTTCACTCGTGTATGACTGAAAGCAGGGGTAACTATATTTTTGAATACCGTACAATACGAAACCAACAAAAGATGTGTGGGAAAGATGTAGAAGCCCCAAAAACCTACAAGCAGTACCCAAGCCAAGAGTGTGTTAACAACCGGGCATACCAATTGTGAAAGCATCATGAGTCAGACACCAGGTTCAATTTTTCTTAACAAACTTTATTTCAACTTAATTGTCAGCATGGAGTAAGGCCTAACTTGACTTATGCGAAAGAGGGATTTCCCTACCCAAACAAAAAAAAAGGATAGTCTGAGTCAGGCAGTCCAAATGAAAAGTCAGTCTGTGTCCAAAACCTATACTTGCCCTCAAAATTAAATGAATACAATGTGTAAGGATGTCAGCCTCAAAATGAATAGTGTTCAAAACAAAGTTCTGAGCTTCTGCCAGCTCTTGGCTTGTAATCTGCCCTAAGTTCAACACAGTTCACAAAGTATCGGGGTTCCCTTCCCCAAGAGTTCAAATCTTTCAGCTTTTTAAAAATAACACAATTTCTTGGGACACTTCCCACCTCTCTTGTCATCAGTACTCTGTAATGGTTCTCCAAAAGAGTTCTGTCTCTTGAATTCAAAATCACTTGAGCAACTGTAGCAAAATACAAGCTTCTTCATAGTTACTTTCATTTGCATTTTCCAAAAGGGCGCAGATGTCAGGCCACACGGTCCACCCATTACAGGTCCCCTTGTTCATCTGCTTTTCATTAACAATTGTCCTCTGCTTTTCCTTGACAGTGAAGATATACTCTTCCAACACTTTGCTGTTGCTAGTTTACCCACCGTTCACTTGGTTACACTTTCAGTACTCTTTTGGCTCTTGCCCATACATGATTCTTCTTAACCTGCAGTTCTTTTAAAACTTTGTTTGTGTCAATGCTTGTTTCTCTTCTCATCTCCTTCTTGGGATTCTATTTGCTTTGCCAACACTTGTATTTCAACCATTTCACTCAGTGGTGTTTGCCACTTGTTCCACCTTGCTTTCATTCCATTGAATCATGATCATTACTTGCTTTAGCTCTGTGCAGTATTAAGAAATGCTTAATTACATTCAGAAATATTCATAACTTGATTTGGTTCAGTACGGCATTCATAAATGCTTATAATGTCTTTCAGTTTGTTCGGTATTCAAAAATCATCGGTTTAACCCTTGAAACTTCTTTCAGTTCATTCGAGATTTAATGGAACTTGTTTCAGCATTCAAAAGTGCTTACAACAATCTCCAGTTCTTTCGATATTCAAGAAGTGCTTGCTTCGGGTTCCTGGAGTGCCCCGGTATGAGTGTTGTCTGTTTCCACTCACCGGTTTCGTGCCATAGCTCCCGTCAGCTTTCTTGCCTTATTCACTCTACATTCAGCTTCCACTGACTCCGCTCTTCCCTCGCAGTCGGAGAGAGCACCGCTCACTCTCCTGGAGCTTCACAACAACCGGTGCGCTTTGGTGTCCACAGCTCCTGCTGCTTGCGCCCGACATGGAGGGTATGCAGGCCTTCCAGACCTTCTCATGGCCGATCTCGGCCCGGTGTCCCCTGTCCCTGCTCGGCACGGCTTCCAGCACCCGTGTCTCCCACTCCTGTCTCTTCGGTCCACCTCTCTTCAGCTCTAGCCGTCTCCACACTCCAGCCAAATAATTGCAAAATGGTAAACAAATGTCTGCAACATTTATCTACCATGCTGCAATTTATTGCACTTCAATTCAACATGTATCATTTATTGTACTTTAATTGAACACTGAGGGTGTTCTAATAGCTTTATAGACCTGCAGCTCATGCCCATAACGCCCGGTACGGCCCTCGCTGCAGGTCTATAAATCTATATTTTTTGTAAACAATGGACCTGATTGATGGTTGGCAACCAGACCTCCCTTTCCAGGACCAGCAAAGGAAAGGTCTTGGAGATTAAGTGCAGAGCTGCATTTAAAATTCTGCAAGAAATGGCTTTTAAACACACACACACAATACATTTTACATGACATTTTATAAGGCACCTGGGCCTTATATCCATGTCTAATGTACTTCTTTAATCTCACAGTTACAAAAGACTTGAATATCACTTCTGGATTGTTCATATGTATAGGGTAGTTATATTAGAAAACCATGTTCAAACTCTGAAACCAAGTGAGCACTTCTCTTAGCATATTGTAATTTGGATGAGGAAAAGGGATGTTCTTTTATTTCTTATAATTGCAATACGTTTGGTGTCACTTGAGATTCTTGGAGCACACTCTGGTATTACATCAAAGATGATTTACACACTACTATCTGTCTCTTTAAGTAAAAAGTGTAACTTTCCATGTATTTAGTAAAACAGTATTGCCAGCCACATGTCTTTCATTTCCTTGCTGAAATGCACTGTGCATAGCTTTGCACTTTTAAACTTCCCAGCATATATCTCCTTCATTTGAGATCTAGGCCTGTCTTTAGTTCAATAAGCTTCATGTCCAACATCACCATTTCTGTGCTGGATTTAGACTTCAATGGGACTTTACAAATCACTGTGGCCTCTTTATTTCTGGTATTCACACCCCCGACATGTCAAAGAAAATTTACCATTCTTCTGAGACCCTAAATTGTGACAAAACATCCCGATAAAGACATTTGATATATGTAATCTAACGAGTACAGAGGTGACACCTGTTCTTACTCCAGGAGGAGTTGGAACAAACCATTTCTTTGTGAAAGTCAAAGTTGTTGTAAATCATCCTGACAAAGACATTTGCTGTTATTCATCTAAAGAATGCAGAGGTGAAATCTGTTCTTATGCCAGGAGGAGTTGGACAAACTATTTCTTGGTAAAACCCAAAGTTGTAGTAAATCATCCTGACAAAGACATTTGCTGTTATTCACCATGGCCCCTCTATTGCCAATTGTTTTATGTTTAAGTTTGAGTTGGATCATATACTTCAGCATCCAGTTTAGCAGAAATATATTAAGTACTAGGCTCGTAACATAGACAATATCTTCCGAATTTGGAACAGACCCAATGAAATCCTATTGGACTTTGTAGACTACCTTAATTTGATTGACTCCAGAATACAATTAACTGTCAAATTAGGCAAGTCTGGTGTTAACTTCCTACTGGGCCTGGCTCACCCCAGTCTGTGCACTATTGTACCCTCACCCCTGTTCTGAAAGCACTTTCCCTCTTGGCTCCCTTTAGCACTTGTCCAGTTCTTCCACCTTCTCCCTCCTGCACTTCCCCCTCCCCTTCTCGGTCTTACCTCCCTGACCTTTCCCCTCTCCCTGCACTTCCCCTTTCTGCACTTGCACAATCCGAATGTCACAAGGTCTAGTGGGACCGTTATTGTTTTTCTCCTCTGTTCCCCACCCCTAGCCTTGTGGCGACCGGAAACACCTTTGGCTCTATAGGCACCATAAAAAAAAAAATATACAAAATGCACAGATGAAGCCTGTTGGAACACATTTCAAAATGAATGTTTATCGTAAACAAATGGCTAGAAATGGCATACTTAACTGCTTGAATTTTCACCCTCCTGTAGAGGAGGAGCCAAGTACCCCCCTCCAACTGCCTCGCCCTTATTACCTATAGAGTGGGAACCAAATTATGTGACGTATGCGGAACAATTAAAAGAACAAAGGGCAGAACGTGGACTCTGTGCAGTACCCATAAGAGTACCAGTACGTAAGAGAATCTGGGATGCAAGGTACCCATTGAGAAAACCGTACCTACATGCAAGACAATATGATGGCCATTTGAATGAGATTCCTGAAGAAGCAGAACAGATGAAGGGTAAGGATGAATGGTGACGTCACACAGAGAGAGATGATGCACACAGAAGAGATGCAGAGACCAGAGAATGCAGATAGTCTATAAGTCATCAAGAAGGTACCAAGGATGAGTGACATCTTGGGATCAAGGTGAAGAAACTTATGCCACAGAAACAGATAAAGATATTAAGCCAGTTTAAACGTGTACAGATGCAAAAGACACTCAAGCAGCACTAATCTTGAAAGCTAGCCTCAAGCTTTATAGTAAATAGATTGCGGCAACGCTAATATGTATATACATATATATATATATATTGACAAGAATTCTCAGCAGAAGGATTTGAATGAGCCAAGAAGCCAAGATCTTATCAAACAGGAATTGGCTGGCTGACATTGGATACAAATTGTGTGAAAGAACAGAGACTCTGTTCAGAAGGCTTGAGCAAAACAAAAGACGTCAGAGGACTATTAAAAATTAATATTAAATACAGGAAATGGCTCGATTTCATGGTGTCCAATCACGTGGAAGAAGGAAGTTTACGTTTGAGATGGATCATATACTTGAGCATCCTGTTTAGCAGAAATATCTTAAGAACTATGCTTGATATTTTCCGAACATGGAACAGACACAATGAGATCCTATTGAACTTTGTAGTCTACCTTAATTTGATTTACTCCAGAGTACAATTACCTGTTGAATTGGGCAGGTCTGGTGTTAATTTCCTTGAGGCAGAGGTGAATCCTGTTGGAAAAAATTTCAAAACTAATGTTTATTGTAAACAAATGTCTAGAAACAGCTTACTTCACTGCTTGAGTTTTCACCCTCCTTATGCAAATTCATGTCCACGGTGGCACATGCTACCCCTGGAATTTGTTTTGCCATCCAGGGGCCACCCCATTATCCTACTATGGTCATTATCTGTGTGTGCGCTCTTACATCATGCCATCCCTGCATAAGTCAGTGGCCCACTTGCGCCACCTGAGTCAAGAGTCTGGACACGCCACTGTCCCAAACTTATCAAGACAGGGCTCAAGTCGAGGGTACACCCAGGTGGACAGAGTCCACCCACTTTTCTCAGAGGGTGGACGCCGTCCTCCTGGGCATTTTAGAGGACGTGTGTAAAATGAGTACATTTGACTGCCTTCTTTGAATTTATGCTGAAGTGGCGATTCGAACCACAGTCGCCACGTTCGCAGGCCAGGCAAATCTCTCCACTGGCTCCCAGTTGCTGCAAGGATCAAGTTCATGTCCCTCACAAGGACTTCTGGGGCCAGAGCCTGCACTACCTACAATGCTCTCTCCCCTTCTAGAGCCCTCTGCTCGGCCTCTTCCAACACTCTGTGGGTGAGCCATTTCTCCAAACAGAGATTTGGATTAAGAACTTTATCCTCTGCAGGAGCCTCCCTCTGGAACAGCCTCCCTGCCTCTCTCCGTCTTGAGCCAGATCTCCTCAAGTTCTGGAACTCCTCAAGACCTGCCTCTTCTCTTCCTCTCTCCCTCTCCCCGGCTAACCCCTTTTCTCCTCCCACCTGCTTTCCTCCTCAACCCTGCTCAGTTTCACTGACTGGTCGCCTGGTGCACCTCCAGAACCGCACAGGTCCCAGGCTCCCCAACCAGTCCTACACTTTCCCCCTGGCCTCTGAACTCTGCCTCACACTCTGCACTCAGAATACTTTTCAGGTGAGATGCAACCTCTTCTGCACTTAACCCAGGCCCCTGCACTTGCTCCCTCTCCCCTGCACTTCCTGTCTGTGCACTTGCACGGTCTTGAATGCACTAGGCCTAGCAAGCTCTTTTGTCATGTCCTCCCTGTCTTCCCTCCTTAGCTGGGTTGCGCCTGGAACATTTGTGCATAGGGTCATTATTGATGATGACCTATCATCATTCAACATGAATGTCGCGGTAGATTATTGTTATGTATGTCCTTCCCTCTTCCCCCTGCCCCTTCGCTCCACACTCCTTGTCATGCACTTGAACGATCTGGCAAGTCGTTAGGCCTAGCACGGCAGCCTATTGATGGTTTGCTCTTCCCTTCTCCCCCTCCCTTCTCTCCTTCCCTCCTGTCATGCACTTGCACTAGTAGAAATGCTGCTGGTCTAGTATACTAGTTACTTTTGTTAGATAATTTTGTTAGATAATTCGGAAACTTCAAGGCCTAAGAATGACTACTGTTTTCCTGTGTCCCCTTCCCGCCTTGAAGCGCTTTGAAGCACTTCACTTGTGTATAAGTGCTTTACAACTAAAACATTACAATTACAATTACCACTGCACCATCTAACCTGATAAAAAAAATTACTTGCAGCTAGAGTTGAAATGACATATTTTGGCACTATATGCCTGCCTGCGGGCTCCAGCGCGGTAGAAATAAATAAATAAATATATGTTTCAGAGCAAACATTGATATTGATTCTTGGAGTTTAAAACATATACACCTTTTGATATGTTCAAATACTATTAGAAGTAAATATCCTCTCTTAGTTTTTTTGGAGTTTATTGATTTTATGAAAGACAAATTCCATTCATCCTGTGCAATTTGTATGATTATGGAAAACCAATTGAAGAAAATGTGCATATTTCACCTTGATATGCTCATTTCTAATGACGTCACGCCCCACTGCGTATGTTAAAGAGCCCCCCAACCCACCTTTTGTTTTAGGTGTTGACCCCCGATAAAGAACCTATGCTATATCCAGCTGCTGTGGGTTAACCACATTGTGGGCAATACTGATCAATGTGGCATTGAAATGAAGAAGATGATGGAGACGTTTCGCCAGAGTGGTTATCCAGAACACAAACTCTTGACCACTAAAACAAGGTAGCGGGATTGAGTAGAGAAAATATACTAGCCAAGACTATGCCCAGACCCAATCCTAATCTGGATCTGGATACTGCATCCAAAGCAATAAAATAAAGAAAATCATATATAACATTATAACCAGTGACGATGGTGTCATAACGTTGCTCACTGTTCCACCTATGTTTGATATAAAAGTAGCAACAATTTAGGAAGTTTGTTAATACACGCTGGTGGGACAAGTGATACGAAAAAGCATGTGCAATGATATTTCAAAATGTGGTACTGTTAAAGTCATCAAGGACATAATTGTTAAACTTCCAAAAACTGGTAAAAAGACAATTTGCAACCTGTGATACTGCGCAGATTATATATTAAATCAAGTGTCGTTGCAGCATATATCACGTAGGACATTTGAAGAGACCTACGAAAATTCGGTAGAACGAACACAGATAACATTCGGACTCGGAACTTAAATTCAGTGGTCACAAGACACTACTGTGAATATTGCTATGTAGATACGCTGTCAAATATTAGAGGATATCTCCACCAAACCACATGAATACATGAACACAACATTAGATTGTAGTGAGCCATTTTGGATTGATAGACTTGATTCTGTGGCCACAGGGGAATGAATGAAGAATTTAATCTGTCATGATTTCTATTCATTCACCTTGATGCGCCTTCCGGTTATTGTTTATATTTGTTTTTAATTGTTTTTCTGGAAGGGGTTTCTCATGTAAATAACAATACAATTGATGGGATGTAAGATACGTGTGATTATCCATTACATACATTTTCACTTTTTGTATGTAGGAATTTGGACTTCAGATGTTTTGTATATATCGGTATCTGATCATTCATACCTATTTTTCTATAGTAGAGTATTAACCCTACAAATGGTTCAGACCATCGGAAATCATACATGGAATTGCCGGTTCTTCATATGCACTCCAGTTATCTCCACTACTTGTCTACTGTTTGGTTAATTTTACTTTTTTATGTATACCATTTCCCTCTTGGCAGTGGGTGACATACAAGTTATTATGTTATTTTGTGTGCTGTGTTACGTTTCGCAAGATTCCCCAGGAACGATGTGAATATTATCTTCTTTTTAGGTACAACAATTTATATTTTATTTTTTTTGTTTTCTTTTTCACTTTTTCATATAGGCCTTTTTTACACAGTCCTTTTTACTTACTTTTTCGCGTACTTTTATTACTATAATTTTTTTGTATGGATCCATCCCCAGCCTTGCTTGCTTACTTCAGGTAGCCTGTACTATATGTTGTATGTTCTATGCTGTTACGTCATTACGTATCAGCCAGGATGTCATCACGCTAACGTGTTCGCCGAGTTAGCCATTTTATACACCAACCGGAGCCATTTTCAGTTACCACACTTGTACATCTGGGTCCTGAGCAGCTTGTGTGCTTTTATTCTACTACTAATTATACTATTCTTTGGTAAGTTGCTTTGCTTTTCCAAGATAGCCCCTCCTTTCCCTAATTTGTACTTTTATTTTTATTGTTATTTTTACTCCATGGACTAACAACGTTTTGGACTCAGACGTGATACTTTTTCAGAACATGGTTCACTGAGTGACAGAGGTGCATTTCTCTGTTATGTCTCCGTTACTAGATTGGGGTTATATTCCAGTATGAGATTCTCACTCTGAATGTTATGACGGTGCCATGCCTTTAAAGGGAACAGAGGGGAAGGGCAGTTTCCTCTGATAAAGTGAGGATGTATAAGTGACCAATTGCTCTAAGGCCCGTCATTTCAACATGCTGAGGGGAAAGCGAAAAATGGGAGTGGAGGCGTAGGGATGAAGGAAGACAAGCATGGGAGGAGGAATATGCTGTTATGTTGGAAACGTGTGTAGCTTAGTCAGAACTTCCTTTCTCCTGTTTCTCTCTCCTCTGCCTTCCTCTTCTTCACTGGCTTCTCTGCACTTCGATGCCAAATGGTCTCAGCTCCATGACATGCCTTTGGTCTTGTACCAATACTGTGTTCGTCTCACTGTCATGATGGGCACTTCACTGTAGTAATCCTCGGAGGAGTGGTGCAAGCTTGCAAGGCCAGGAGACGGAAGCAATGAGCCTGAAGTAGAGGAAGACCATTTCTGTCTCTATCTAAGATTCACTAGCATAGCCATGGTTCTGTGACTCCCCAGCAGGGAAGCTAGTTGTTTCTCAGGGAATTGTGTAGTGGAAAGTGGAGCAGTTCTATGGTGGCTTACGCATGGAGTATCTGTCAGAACAGGAGGTCAGGTACATGAGTTGTCCATATTAGAATTGATGTTCACAAACCATGGAAGCAATGAGGATACCCTCTGAAATCAATGAAGTTAGGGGTGGTAAACCCTATCTATACTTTGCGAGTAATTATGTTTTGGTCTAGCAGTGGGAGAAACATAGCACTGAATAAGTCAGGCAGCAGGTCATTCGAGCCAGGGCACAGAAAGTAGTGCATAAGACCATAAAGCACTTCACCTATGGACCTCCATCCTGCTCTTCTGCCTTAAAACAATCTGCAAGTCATAGCTTTTCCCAGATGTGATTATGGCAATGTGATACCCGACTTGCATTGGGCGACCCTTAAAGTGGTCGGTTCAGCTCATTATACCAATAGTTTGAATTCGTGTTAATGCCTCGAAACAAAACAGAGCTGACTCAGGAGGGGATTCAAGCCAAGCCTTAAAATACACTAGTTTGATTAGGCTCAAACCATAAACACGTATATTTTTGATTCTGGTTTGAATAAGGTTTTTATTATTTTGATCCTAATAAATCATTACAGACAAATAATGTTACTGGAATTCACATAAAACCATATTGAAAAGGAAATACGTTTTTGAAAAAAGGAAAAAGAGAAAATGTTGCACATGTTTCCAGGGGGCCAGCGAGCACCTGTGTCTGTTTGAGCCATTTGAATATTTAGAAAAATGTTGAGCATCAGTGCCAAATGGGTGAAATATGTTGAACAGATGCCAGTCGCCATTGTTTAGATCTGTTTGAATCGGATACAATCCAGCTCAATCAGGTAAATGTGTCTTTCGCTGAGAGAAAGACACTGCCGTGGACACGTGGGTTTGGGGGGAGGGGAAGGCAACAGCAGTTTGTGGGGAGGAGAATAAAGTAAACGGTCCACCACTAACCCTGAGGTCAGTGTTTTCATTTCACATTAATAATGTATGACAACTGGCGACGAGGCCCATAGTCCACCCTCCGCTCCTTGCGCCGCATTAGTGATCCCTCTAGTTGGGTCCCCGCTGCACCACAGGTGTCCTCTGAGCACTGGACTGCACCTGCAGCACCAGAACTGTTTATACACGGCGATTCCTGCCGTGCGCTGTGCCACTGCTGCGGCGGCCTAAGCGCAACAATCCGAGGCGATCCCGCTTACCTCCTTCCACACAGGCACTTCCAGCCGGCTTGTGCCACAGAGGACCTGCCAAGTTCAACTAAAATAAGAATTCGAGGTGATCCCGACTATGCCATTTCCTTCCACACAGGCATTTCCAGGCAGCTTGTGCTACGGCAATCCTGCTGAGCCAAATACCTCGGGGTGATTCCGCCCATGGCACTTGGTGGTGATTTCCAACTTACTATGGTGCCAAGGAGCATCCGTGGAAAAGAAAGTATAGGAGAGAATCTACAAGGCACAATAACTACCTGACAACGAAGGCCGTTCGCGACGGCCACAAAGGGAAGACCAACCATCCTGCACGTGTGCTCTTTCTCCGCAACCCGTGGCTCTAGCAAGGGGAACGCGTATGTTGTTCAAAGTAAAGGCGGACATTTAAGCATTTAAAAGGCATAACAATGGGGATGCATCCCACCCTGGCACCATACCAGCAAGCTCGCTAAACACAAGACACGCCCAACTTCACTGCACACGCCAGCACACACCCACCTCCCTGCATAACACCAAAAATGGAGCAGGCTGTGCAGGACGACATTGCCCCACCAAGTAGCATGTCGTCCACATCAAGGGCAGTTTTTTAAAAGATGGCCTGTCCCATTCACGCTGATGCCCCACGATGACAAGGGGCCCGTTGGGTTGAATAGGTAGAAATGTTTGAGGATTTTGTCAAGGCGATGGGTGAGGACAAATCCCCGGCACTAGTTGAAGTATTCACAAATCTGTCTGGGAAAGAAATAAAATCCATTATTAAAGCGATCCCCGAAGGGGAAAGTAACACGTATGAGACATTGATTGGTGCCCTCAACAAAAACATGTCATCCAACCCAACAGAGATTACGAACAATACATATTCAATCAATGCACCCAACAAGCTCAAGAATCCATTGATGTATTCATGACATGACTATGCCAAAAACTGCTGCACTGCCAGTTTTCACAATTCTCTGATGATGAAGTCGTCAGGCTCAGAGTAATCAAAGGATGTATCTCCTCCAACTTCAAGAAACAGTTCCCCGAAAAAAGTCTCCCCTTAGATGAGGTCATTGAATAAGCCAGGAGTAGCGAGAGAGTAGACACACAAGCGGCGTCCATGGAAAGCACGTTGCTCAAAAAAACAGAAAAAGGCTTAGCAGTAGTAGCAATGCAAACACAAAAGCAAGGAGATTGCAGGCACTTCACAGTGTGGTCTCCCAACCGACAACCAAGCAGAGTCCAACGACAGTGCTACAGGTGTGAGATGAGTTTTCCACATGCCAAGACATGTCCAGCACTCACCCAACAATGCTCCAACTGTGGAAGAGAGGGTCACTTTCAAGCTGTATGTCGGGAAAGGAGGCCATTCACGACACCATGGACAAGCCCAATGTGGAGACAAGAAATCAGAGATAACCAAACCCCACAAAGCCGAGGAAGACCACAACCCGATAATGTGCCAATCCCACGAAGATACGTGAGAGCAATAGAACAGTTGCCAAATACGTGACCCGACCAAACCAACCCAGACCCTCGGTACGGGGATGAGTATGATGACCCGCCGCACGCCTACCAAACCTACATGGAGCGCCCAACAGACTCATACTATGACCAACCACCTGAATATGACCAAGACTACCTGCAGGAATACTTGAACTTAATACAGGACGAACGTGAAGTCGAAGAGGCGCCAAGGATAC
Source organism: Ambystoma mexicanum (assembly GCF_040938575.1). Lineage (NCBI taxonomy): Eukaryota > Metazoa > Chordata > Amphibia > Caudata > Ambystomatidae > Ambystoma > Ambystoma mexicanum. The sequence goes on along the minus strand of NC_090921.1, from coordinate 423,745,004 downwards.
TTATCTACATGGGGACAATAACCACTGTTTCCTAATAGACTCAGGAGCAACCGTTAACATCATGGACACTGTCCAAATCAACCACAAGAATCTTTCAATGGGGAGCCATTAGCCTACACTTATCGATAGGACAGTTTCCACGCACATTAACACACTGAAACCAATCGACCACCACCACGATACATATGATCTGCAGCCTCACAAAAGGATGCTGCCTGCGCAGATAAAAAACAGCAAAACAGCTGGGACTCATTGACATCCATTATCGGAGCAACAAGGTCATACAATCGACCCCTGGCATTCCAGAAACCAGAGAGTTCATCCACAATATAGCTGCGACTATGCCATCAAAAGAACCCATACAAGCACAATTTTCACATTTATGCAAAAGCCTGGACAAGTTCAAAGGATTTATCATCAAACTACACATCGACGACCCCATTAAACCAATTCCCCAACATCGTCAAAGAGTGGGATTCCACCTCCAGAAGGTAGTGTTGCAAGAACTAAAACAACTTCTACAGAATAACATCATATAATGGGCCACTTGTCCCACACCATGGGTCTCCCCAGTGGTGGTTGTCCCGAAAGAAGGAGACAAAATAAGACTGTGCTTGGATATGTGAGTTGTAAATACAGCCATCCAATGAGAACGTCATCCCGGTCCCAGCATTGAGGACAAGATTGTCCAACTTAACAAAGCCACCACGTTCTGGAAACACAACCTAAACCAGGGATGTCACCAATTTAAACTGCACCCTGCCTATAGAATCATCACAACTTTCTCCCCACATGATGGCCTATTTCGATATAAGTGGCTCAACTTCAGGATCTTCACAGCCACAGAGATTTATCAAGCAGCCATCCATCAGGCCATCTGCCCAGTCAAGACAGCTCTAAACTACAGTGACGACATCCTAGTATATGGTTTGTCACAGGCTGAACGCGACCAAGCGATGTTGGACACATGTGCAGCACTCCAATCAGCAGGACTGATGCTCAATCTGCCCAAATGCAATATCAATAAAAGAAAGCTAAGATTCTTTGGACACATTTTCTCTGACGCAGGCATGACCCCAGACCCTGACAAAGTCAGCACCATCTCCAATCTAAAGGCAACAGCTCACGCTCATGTGGTGGATGTACGCTCATTCCTGGGGTTGGCAGGATACTGCGCCAGGTAGCTCCCACATTATGACACACACACTGAACCACTAAGATGCCTCCTACAAAAATATTCTGATTTTCAATGGACAGAGGAATTCCAGAGCGTGTTTGACAAGATCAGGAGCGCACTGGCAGAAGCAAAACAGCTTGCCTACTTTGACCCAATGTGGCATACCGAAATCATTGTCAACGCGAGTCAGTTGAGGTTAGGCACAATCCTTGCACAGATAAAGGATGAAGGTTCACATCTGAGGCACATTGTAGCATATGTTTGTTTATTTGTTTGTTTATTTGATATAGCGTGAAACCAAACCCGTAGGTAGCCGGGCACGAACATTACAAGGATACTTGAGAACTTGGTTACAGTGACACACATAGAAATAAGCAGTGGGAACAGTTCAACAACATTATAGTCTGCATGTGCTTATACAGTTGGAGCCGGGTGTTGGAGGCAAAAGAGATAGGCGGTGGGACCATACAGCAACATTACAGTTTGAGTGTACTTCAGCAGTTGAGTGCCAGGAGTAGGAAGCAAGAGAGAGCTGAGTGGGAGTCAACCACAGGATGTAGTCCCAGTTGGGTCCAGTGAGGTAGATGGATACTAGCAGTGGAGGTCAGGGTCCCTCGGGGACAGGTTAGCAAGGGCATAGTCAGGAAGGTGTCGAGTGGTTCTCTTAAGGAGGAGGATCACATTAGATGTCATTAGATCGTATCCATGAGAGAACCTTGCGCCTGAAACTTGGGTAAGGTTGGTCCTTTCTGAGTTCTAAGGGGAGTTTGTTCCAGGTTTGGGCAGCTGTGACTGGAAAACTGGTGCCGCCAGCTGTGCTTTTTTTATATCTAGGCACCAGGAAGGTGAAGGCGTTGGACATTCTTGTGGAGCGATTCGAGATTCTTTTGTTGATTCTGTTTGCTAGGTAGGGTGGAGCTATATTGTTGAGGCATTTGGAGGTGAGCGAGAGAGTTTTGAGGGTGATCCTGTCTTTAACTTTTAGCCAGTGGATGTTCCTTCTGACGGTGGAGACATGGCTCTGTTGGGTAAGGTTAAGGCTACTCTAAGAGCGTTATTTTGGAGACTTTGGAGTTTGTTAAGGATATACTTGTTAGATCCCGCATATAGGGCATTACAGTAGTCCAATCTGGATATGATGAGTGCATTGGCTAAGGTAGTACAGCTGGCCTCCGTTAGGAATGGCCTACATGCTCGGATCAGTTTACAAGTATAGGCTGTGGAGGAGGCTAGGGAGTTAATTTGTTTCTTGAAAGTGAGTGCTGAGACTGCGGGCATCACTTTGATGATATTGTTGTCAATGTTAAATGAGGCAGAGTTGGGGTCTAGTTTTTTAATCGCTGTCTCTGTGCAGAGGATCAGAATCTCTGTTTTGTCGTCATTCAGGCAGAGGCTGTGGGATGCCATCCATGCCTGAATGAGGAGATATATCTTATTTACCAAAGCTGAGTCTTCCAAGAAGTTGCCCGAAAGGGGGATGAGGATCTGAGTGTCATCTGCATAGTTGGTGTAGATGACACCCAGTCTATCCAACTTGTCAAACAAGGGTTTGGTAAATATGTTATACATAGTAGGAGACACACATGATCCTTGGGGGACGCCGCAGGAGACTTGTATGGGATCAGCAGCTGCAAGGTGTGAGAAGACACTCATAGTCCGGTTAGCAAGGAAGGATTGAACCCAGGTTATGCCGTCGCTTGACAAATGGGCAGCGGAGGTGAGGTGATTGCATAAAACTGCGTGATCTACCAGGTCGAAGGCTGCCGATAGGTCAAGGAGTAGTAGCATAGCTGATTTTCCATTGTCCTTCAACTCGTCAATTTGAGTCGTAAGATCAATCAAGGCTGTTTCGGTGCCTTGAAGAGGGCGGAAGCTAGATTGGCGTGAGCCTAGTAGATTGTTGGTCTCAAGGTAATTCTGGATTTGCAGGTAGATTACCCTGTCGATAATTTTGAGAAGGAATGAGACGGTAGTGATAGGTCTATAGTTTGTCGGGATGGAGGGGTCGAGAGTTTGTTTTTTTAGCAGGGGTAGGACCAGGACCTTTTCAGGTTATTGGGCACTAGGTTAGTCCTAAAGGAGGCGTGGATTAGTTTCGAGATGAAGGGAGCTTGGTCTCTCGCTGCATCTTTTATAATTTGAGGAGGGCAGTTGTCTCCTTTGCAGTTGGATGGCTTTAGAGAGAGTATATTTTTTTCTGTCTCTAGTATGGTTATTTGTTTGACGCTAAAGGGGTGAGGAGTGTTATTGGGCTGGTTTGGGGAGGGCTGTGCCTTGGGAGTGGGTTCAGATGGCACTAACAAAGTAGCTTTTTTAATTGCAATTTTGGTTTGAAGAGATCTAATTGTTCCTGCAAGGGCATTTTGTATGTTAGTGCACCAGAGTTTATTTTTGGGAGCATTATCCGTTTACGGCATGGGCGATTCCATTTCACGCAGGATGGAGAATAGCTCCTTAGTATCAGATTTGGCTTTGGTTATTCTGTCGTTGTAGGTGTTCTTTTTTGTACTAATGATTTCCTTTTTATATTGTTTGGCATGGGTGGCTAACTTGATTTAGTTCTCCTCAGTAGGCGAGTGTCGTCATATAGATTGCAGAGTTCTGAGGTCTTTCAGTTGAGGTGTGAACCAGTTATTTAGGTGGGAGAGTTGTTTTCCTTTACAGATTTTAATGGGGGCGATCATATCTAATACTGTGGTCATGGTATTATTATAGGTTTCCACAAGTAAGGACGGGTCTGTAATATTGTCTACATTGTTAAGGCTGGGGAGGAGGTGAGGAAGGAGTCGTTCTGCAGCGATGTCTTTTTTGCTTCTAGTGGGGAGTGGCGTGGCCATTGTTATCTGTTTAGGATGGGTAAGGTGAGGTGGAGAATGAGATTAAATGGTGGTCTGTCCATATTTGTGAGTTATATTAGTGATGCTGATGTTGCAGTTCAGGTCAGCAACCCAGTCGAGAGTCCTGCCTTTGGAGTGCGTGGAGGTGGTGACTTTTTGCATAAATCCATAGTCGTGCAGTAGTGCTGCAACAGATGTGGCATGTTTGTCGTTGCAGTCATTGAAACCAAGGTTGAAGTCTCTTAGTAGAAGGATATAAGAGAGACACTCAGCCATTGAAAGGAGAGCCTTGCTGCAGTATGTGCCTGTGAACACTTCCACAACTTAGTAATCAGGAAATTGTTAACGCTGATCACAGACCACCAGGCCCTGCTGTCTCTGTTCGAAAACCCAAGAACCAAGATGCCACCCAGAATTGAAAGGTGGGGAATACGGTTACAGGACTACGACTGTAACTTTATCCATTGAAAGTGAGGAAAAGGCCGCAACCCAGCGGATTACATCGCAAGACATCCAGTTGGAGAACAAAAGACAGGAAAGGGTGACGGTGAGTACATCAATTACATCACAACCAATGCTCTACCACCCGCTCTCACACTAGAGAATACGATTGAGTGTTCCCTCACCGCCACTTCTCTGTGTACTTTGGCGATCCTGCTTACTTCTTCCTGATTTATATTTGGATGAGCTTGGAATTGTCTGCGAAAGTCTTTACAATTGTTTCCGGTTTGTTAGTTCGATGCCCATTATCATGGATGGATCTCTGGTTGACTCTTGTAGGCTAGCTGTTTTGCTTCTGCCAGTGCGCTCCTGATCTTGTCAAAAACATCCATGATTTTGCAACATTTGCCAAACACACGGGTTTGAACCATCAGAAAATTACACCAAGATGACCCAAGGCACAGGGGATGGTCGAAAGACTCATGTCATCAATAAAGAAAATCCTCCAGAGAGCAAGCATTGAGGGCACGTCTCCACATCAGGCCCTATACAGAATGCTAAGAGACTTCTGAAACACCCCGCACAAGGCCACTGTTAAGGCACCGCTGAAATTATGATAGCCTACCAAGTACACACTAGAATTGCCAAGGTGCCAGCAGACTGTGAAATGCAGGATGACGATATGAAGAGAAGAGATATGGAAAGGAAGCAACACGGCAAAGAGAGAACCAACCACAGGAGAGGAATGAAACAGAAATACTTTTTACCAGGAGAGGAAGTCCTTATGAAACAGCAAATCCAGAGGAGGATTGACTCCAGATATGCAACGCACCCATCCAATGTGATGGAAGTAAAAGAAATGACGGTGACGGCACGAAATGCAAACCAAGAACTAACCAGAGATGTGTCGCAGTTGAAACACCTACTTAGAAATGATGATGATGGCTTGGCCATCATAGTGCCAGCGAAGAAGACGTATGTCCCGGCGGATCCGGCATCTCAGCAGGCCAGCGAGAAATTGAGAGGCCCGTTCCAAGAGGGGCTGGTGGGAAATATAAACCCAAGGCCAACGAGGGGGGAAGCAGCATTAAGAGATGCCGGGCATAATCAGAGGCCATAATCTACCGCAGTATTGCATTGGGTCGGTCCCTGCCCGAGAAGATTGGTCCAAGACCGCCGTGTGGGACCAGGGGCAGACGGATGGGACAGTGAGGCCTTTTCCGAAAAGACAGAGGGCTCCAAGTGGGGGGGGCTTGAATAAATCCACCCGCCGGTAGGCGGCCCGCCTTGCGAGACACCCACAGCCAAATCTGAGCATGAAGAAAGTAGCATGGACCCCCCCATGACACTGAAGTGGAGGGTGTGAGGACATCCCTGCATTGTGGGGGAAGCAAGTAAACACCAACAAAGAGCACAGGACAGCCAAGGCGTAGGATACAAGCCACAAAGGGACCCAGTCAAGGGAGGGGGGGTTACCTACCTTCAGACCACTGCTGGCATAAACACCTGAACCGAGTGCAAGCGTATGAATGTAGATACGCGAGGGGGGCAATCCACAGTGTCTCTTAAGGCACCCTGAACTGTACGCATACCACCAGGACTGGCGGATAGTGGACCAGAATGCCTTGGGACCATACACCTCCAAGGGTCACAACAGCAAAGGCCCTGGACCAGAGTGACACACCTATGACACTGGGGGACTAGAGAATATCCTCTGTACAGATAGGGGTGATAAACAGCACTTTGCACGAATGGACAACTGAAACAAGGGCATATATCATTCTGATAAGTGGGAGAGAACAACACACAGTGTTTCATACAGCCCTTTGAACTCTACCCGCAAGGCCCCACTGTGCCAATACAAAACATAAGCATTCAGCAAGCAGACACTCCATATGAACAAGCAGAAACCAGCTGTAGAAGCACGAAAGGAGGGAAGACCCCACCCTAGAGGAGAGCATCTGTCACGAGGGATACCAAGATACATCTAGCAAGCAAGGTGCAGAGCAAATCCCCAGTGGACCTGGGGAGCGGAAGGCAAACAGTGTGACGACGCAAGAACCGGACCCCTAGGCCCACAAGGAATCAAAGGGGGCGAGACCTCCCCACTCGGAATTGACAGCCTAAAATGTACGCTACAGGGCACCACATGACTCGTTGATGAGGATACCTCCACACAACCACGTGACAACATCGCCAAGGCTAGGAGATTGCACTCCTGGCACTGGGGAAGCATTGATGCCGGCACAACGTCACGAAAACAGGGATGGCAAATCAAAAGGTGCTAGAGGCAAACAGACTATCATGGAATCCTTTGCCAAGAAGCAAGACAAAAGCCAACCCACCACGTCGGATGCAAACATGGCTGCAAGCAGCTCTGCACAGCATGAAGGAAGCAGAGCAGAGAGCCCCGTACTGGAGGCTATAACGGCCTTAAGGGTGTCCCTGGAAAACAAATTGGATGCGCTGATGGTGGATATGAGCCTCTGACAGGATGTGAGGACCCTGTCAGACCGAGTGAGCACGACAGAACAGCAGGTACAGAACAACACCACTGATATTGCCACCACCCAGACCCAAATGTCAGATGTATTACAAAGGGTAAAGATCCTGTAGACCAGGGCGCAACATGCTGAAAGGGAGGGCTTGAAGAAATAACATCCGGATTGTTGGATTCCCAGAAGGAGAGAAGGCAGGGACTGCACAAACTATGTTGAAAATTTGCCACTGCAGGAGATTGGGGCAGGGGTCCTCAGGGCCCTGACCAGGAAACCAAAAGTGGGAGCCCCCCCTGCCCAGATCAGTGAACTCTAAAATCATGAACTTTAAAGACCGGAGAAAATACTTTTTTGAGAGAAGCGGGGGTGATAACCGGGAGCTCCTCCAGAATAGCAATCTACCCAGACTATATGGCTCTGGTCCAGAGACAGCGGGCGTGCTTTGGCCCGACTAAAGAACGCCTCAGGGTAGTGAACATACGCTACATGCTGCTGTACCTTGCCAAACTGAAGGTGATACGAGACGGCAGATCATACTTCCTCGAAACGACAGAGGAGGCCCACGCATGGATGGAACAACAGAGCATCCCCCAACAGAGACCCAGAAATGCTAATAATAATGAGAAACCTCCCCAGTGACAACACATGCGAACCTAACCCCAAAAAGGAACACTAAGACACCATTGATTCGACGTAGGCCAGCAGGAATATAAATAAAGGAGCAACAAACTCTGGTTCTGCCACAGAAGATGACAGGACACAGAACACCACTGAGTTTAACTAGTTCATATGCCAGTTTTAAGGCATCACGCTGCAGCGGGCCTGTCCCATCTAGGGGGGTAGTGCAAGAGAAGCAGCGGTGCCTAAGTGGGTGTAGGGTGGAGGGTGGCTGGCCGTTTGTTCACGGTTTATGTTTTTTGTTCAGAACAAGGAACTAGAAGGGGAGGATATTTTATAAGGACGGGATGGAATGGTGGCGCAACCAACAGGAAGGTTGCGAGGGGAGAATGAAGACCACTGTGCATTATGTTACCCAATCGGGAGCACGTCACTGGACCCACGAGGCATGAGGGGAATAGGGAAGCTCAGAGACTGACCAACACAGCAGGCGCGATGCCTAACATGAAGACAAGCGGCCAGGACAAAGGCAGGAGAGCAGGAGGAGTCCCAAGGGAATGGAAGGACCCATGCAAGACACAGTGATAATAACTCAGAAGAACTCATGATAGCAACCTGGAATGTCCGGGGGCTGAATGCCTATGTCAAGAGCTTGCGGGTGCATAGCTGGCTGAATAAATTGAGGGTCAAAATAGCGTTGCTGCGGGAAACCCATTTGACAAGAGACAAGCAATCCAAGATAACAGCCAAATGGGGTGGACAAATGTTTAGCTCGACCTACTCCACCTATGCCAGAGGGGTGCTAACGTAGATAACTCTGGGGGTCCTATTCCAGCTACTGACCCCTGAACAGGACAGAGAAGGCAGGTGGGTGCTGGTGCATGGGATGCTGGAAGATAAAGAGGTGTGCTTGGTCAACACATATGCCCCAAACCAGGATGCAACAACGTTCTTTCAGAAGCTGTCATCACAGCTGTCCCCGTACAGGGAGGCAGCATTCATTTGAGCAGGCAACTTCATCTGTGCTTTGGAACTGCTCCTAGACGGTTCAGACAATAAATAAAACAAGTCAGCTCCACTGGCGAAGGTACTCCATAGAATTTTGGAGCAACTAAAGCTGGAGGATGTCTGGAGGAAATCTGCACCCAGACGAACGAGGATACGCCTATTACAGTGCCCACATGGTACGTTTACACGCATAGACTATCTCTTTACAGGTAGCGAGAAACTGGGGGAATTTAGCACTGCACAGCACAGAGCAAGAACACTTTTAGACCATACCCCGGTGGTGGCAAAATGGGTGTACACAGACAGTAGGGCCCCTATACCGACATGGAGGTTTAGGGCAGGGACCCTGTTGGAGGGGGAGGTACAGGGGCATCTGCAGGATACAATAGATGAGTACCTTCATCTCAAAACCTGCAGCTTGGATAGATCGGAAACGGTGTGGGACGCTTTTAAGGTATTAGTTAGAGGCGCTGGAATTGGGAAGACAGCAGGACTTAAAGGGAGGGTTATGAAAAAACTCCTGGACATTGAATGAGAAATGGAGAAGATGGAATCACTAGCAAGTCCACGGAGGGAGGACCACCTGAATTTACATCCCTCAGAATAAGAAGTGCAAAGCAACCTTGGTGAAATTGGGGAATTGGGGAATTTAAACTATGCAAAATACACACAGAGACTACATGCTGAATGGGATAAACCGGGAAGACTCCTGGCCTGGCTAACCAAACAGTAGGTTAACAAAGTCCTGATCAACGCGATCAATAACAAAGCTGGGGAAGAAGTGAGAACCCAAGAGGGCATAAACCAAGTTTTCTCAGAATTCTATGAGAACCTATACTCGAGCACTTGAGAGGCACATAACTCAGATATTACAGACGAAGTAGACCAGATCAACCTCCCAAAGCTGGATGCAGAGCATGCACGGATGCTTGAGGCCCCCTTCACAGACCCCAGGACCCGACGGGCTATCCAGACAGTTCCTCAAGGCGTATAAGGCCACTCTAGCTACTAAACTACTATAGGTGGGAGGCCACCAGGGGGCGCACAGGCAATGGCTGCCTGACTGCGGAGTTCCCGCCGAGGCTGGGCCTTTTCAGGGGATTGAGCCCCCCCCGAGCGAGCACAACGGGTGGCAGGAGCTGGTGAACCCCCCGTTAGCCCCCGCTTGAAGGAACGGACCTCCAACTCCGAGTGGAACCGGAGATCTGGGAGTGACGGTGCGCGACTAGGCAGGCGCCGCGCGTGACGGCGCTGGATGAGAAGGAGCCCGGTGGTGGAAGGCGAGTGTCGGAGGGGTGGCACTCCCCGGGCGGGGACCAGCGGCGGCCCCCCCGCCCGACCTGGGACAGATGAAACTGACATCTTTCTGGCCCTGCTCCGGGTCCCATGGCGCGGCGGCGCAGGCCCGGGAAGACAATGCCGGAGGAGGCCCAGGAGAGGAGGCCCACAGCAGCTGCCCCAGCCCGGGTCCCACCCAGAGCCACGACAGCAACCTCCGGCTGGAGAGCCGACGGCGAGGTCCCCCACGGCCCTGGGCACGGCGGGGGGAGGCCCCATGCCGGGCCCCGGCATGAAGCCCGCCAGACGACGGACGACGCCGGGGGGACTACCCTGGGAGACGACAGTGACTCGGCAGCCCAGGTGAGAGGCCCCCGTCTGCAACGGCGGGGCGTGTGCCCGCCTGAGGGGCCATCCCACTCCCCAAAGGGGTCAAACCTCACTCCTGCAACCCCCACCTGAGAAACGTGCAACAATACGACCCCGGGACAGCGCAGCACACCCTCAAGGGCCCAGTAGGCTGCAACAGACCACGCAGCTGGGGGTCAGCACGCCCTCACGTGGGGAAGGAAGACCCCACGAGCTCCCGCTCTCGCGAACTGAAGAGCGCCTTTGGCGTTCTCAACTTCATCTGGCCCACGGCCTGCCCTGAGCCAGCAGGCGGCCTGCGACCCAGGTGAGAGGCCCCATCCTCGGTTGGCGGGGCGAGTGCCCGCCTGGTGGGCTGCTCCACCCCTAGCATGGGATAATTCACCGTCTACAAACCACACTGGTGAAACGTGAATCTGTCTGGCCCTGGGGCGGCACAGTATTCCCCTCAGAGGCCCCCCACACCGCAGCAGACCCTGCGACAGGGGACCAGTAACACCCCATGAGCTGGAGGAAGACCCTACAAACGTTTCGCTTCCAAGAAGCAGAGATCACTAACGAGGTCCCTACTCTCTCCGGAACCATGGCCCACCCTGAACCTGCTGGCCAGCCCGCAATGACGATGGAAAGAGGCTTCGCCTCCATCCTCCAGGAGATTAGAGAAATGAGATCTGATATCGCCCAGAAGTTCGAGAAATTGGACCAAACAGTCGACAAAATCGAGGACAGGGTCCTGCAAGTGGAAAACCAATTCGGCACACGGCTCGCGGCTCTGGAAAAGAGGGATGAAGAGAGAGCCAGGTTAATTGACGACTATGAAAATAGGAAGAGACGGAACAATCTTAGGTTCTTTGGGATCCCGGAAACGGAGGGCGAACGGAGAGGGAGTTGACCCGAGTGGTGAGAGACATTGTCACTCTTCTGTTTGCAGAAGAAATGACAACAGAACTCACGTTTGACCGGGTGCACAGAGCCGGGGGAAGGTCAGGGAGCCCCAGTTCGGTTCTGGCCCGTTTTCACTATTACACTGAAAAAGCCAAAGTCCAGGAGGCTGCGAGGAAGGCAGGGACAATAACTTACAACAGCGCCCAAATCTCTATTTTTCAAGATCTATCAGCTTACACCGTTGCCAAACGAAGGATGTGCCGCCCCCTGACACAACAACTGAAAGAGAAGGGCGTTCGTTATAGATGGGGATATCTTTTCTCCCTGTCCTTTGATACTCAGGCCAACGCACAACTCTGATAACGAAGGAGGACATCAAGGGTGCTATCCAGGACTACGTGGGTGATCCCGCCCCCAGGAGGGGGCGGGTCGGCCCGAAAGCACTCAGCAGGGGCACCCCGGCCAGTCTAACTCCAGAAGAAAGAAAACCGGCGCTAGGAAGTTCAAGAAATTGAACACACTACCAACTCCGATGGAGGAAGATCAAGCCGATTCGGAGGGGTGACACCAGCGACCCCACGATGATCATCGGGAACAGACAACTGGAAGACTCCGGGGATGCTTCATTCGCTGCACCCCCTCGAACTGCAAGTATAAGGGGACATCGGGGGCTCACAACCATGGGCGCTGTGAGAAATACCATCCTGGGCCCAGGGGTCGGTCGCCATCGGGGCGGGGGATACTGCCCGGTACACTCATAGATCGGGCCAGACAATCGGGAGGGGAAAACATTTCTAGTTCCCCCTCAAGCAATGCTCAAGCCGGGAAGTTCGGGGGGGGATGAGATGGGGGGCTCACGTTAGCTTGCTTTGTTATTGACGCCTAGTCGTAGGGAACCGGATGGTGGTCCAGCCAAGAATTCAGGAATGGAGGGACTACATGGCTGGGCGCCGGGGAGGGGGGTGGGGGTTAGTACACAAGTTGGGGGTTTTGGGGTGAGGAATGGTTTGGGGGTAAGTTGGGGAAAGGTTTCAAAAATGTCCAAACAAGGAAACACAGAATGCAGGGAGGGAGCGACCATACGACATCAGTGACCAAGGGGGAAGGTGACAGCGATTATGGCTGACGACCGACCAGCCCTAGGGGTGGGAACCCTGAATGTGCGGGGCCTGAACACCCCCACAAAAAGATCCCTAATCAGTAGAGAGTTTAGGAGGGCTAAGCTGGACCTACTCTTCGTGCAGGAGACGCACTGGGCGAGGGGGAGGGAGCCCAGGATGCGTGGGAGTGGTATCGAGGACATTTTTTGTGCATCCCACAAAGGGAAGAAAAGAGGGGTTGCAATTCTGATCGCTAGGGGGTTGGGATTCGAGAAAGACTCCATCCTCAGGGACCCCGAAGGCCGCTATCTCTTGGTGCGGAGCTCCCTACAGGGCGCGCCCATAACCTTGGCAGTAGTATACGCTCCAAACGAGGGCCAGGCCCAATTTTGGGAGGGAGTGGGGGAAAGGCTGAAAACTTTTGTCCAGGGCCCATTGATGGTGGGAGGTGATTTTAATATGGTCCTCGACCCATCCAGACATAGACAGAGGGTGGGAGCTTCAAATCCCAGACCCGCAGGAGACGCCATGTCACGCTGTTTTCAGAGGGTGAATGAGGGCCTGGGCCTGGTGGACACGATTCCCACCCCCCGAACGGGGACTCCCTCTTTCTCATACTATTCCTCGACTCACAAAGCCTTCTCCAGGATAGACTATATTCTCGCGGACGAGGTGCTCCGCCCACACGTAGCGGGTTACAGGATAGACCCCGTGCCATGGATGGACCACAACTTGGTCAGAGTCACCTTGGCAGGGGACTGTTGTAGAGAACGGAGGGGACGCTGGAGATGTAACTGAAGTGGCAGAATGGGACAAAAGAGTCCCACCCATCCCCTCACGCCCCTGGCCTAGAGGATCGCGACCCAGACACCCGCCACGAGAGGAGTTTGCCTATCTACCAGGCGACCAAATACCCTGGTACAGGAACATATGGATGTGCCCACCAGCCTGCCCACCAGCCTGCCCTGCCCAAGCCGACACCTGCGGCATGGATGAACTCGACTGAACCATTCAACAGTAAATAAACACATCGTTAGAGATGCCATGACAACCTAGCCAACAGTCAGAACACCCGTGCAAACAGGCACACTGGACACTCCCACACCAATCCACACAAAGAACATATTCAGTGCTATGACGTAGGTGACGGACACACCCACTGACGCGCATCTTTATTATTTTTCACATAGGTTTTTCAAAATGCAGAAACGCAAGACGCACAACGAACTCATCTAAAATGCTTGCTGACGCTTCTCCTAACCCATGCATTGCGATGAGAAATATAACGAAGACATGATACTGGGGATAAAGCAATATGATACCGTAACTTAAAGTGCTGTGCATCAAACATCCCCACCTATGCACCAGGCCCAAGTAGGCCGCAAGCAAGAGCCTCCACGAACATTGAACAAGCAAGAGTACAATTGCTGACCCTGCAGAATGAGCCGGCGAGAACAGACAGCCAAGGGAGCAATGTTGCAAACTCGCATACCACAAGCCGAAGCCAAGGTCACACCTGCAAACTAAGCCAGACACCCAGTGGAAAATGCAACATTAAATGTGCAGAATTCTGCTCAACCACGGTCTCTCCTCACGTGACTAAGCCGAACCTGACAGGGTGCCAGACCCAGAAGGGAGGAGGCGCCTGGGTCCCACGTTTTGAGACACAGGCAGCAACAACAAAGCGACTCAATGGACACCTGTGGCGGTGGGAGTAGTCTGCTGTCAAGCATATGAACAAATCCACGCATTGTATGCACAAACACATAGTTACACATTGTTGCAAATGGCAGGTGCACCGCGAGCTGGGAACAACGATGGTCCCAGGCTGGGGGGCTCGCAAGTGGACCAATCAGAACATGGGGCACTCATCACTGACGCCATTAACATTAGCCAATCATCAGGGGTCTTCATGTAACAATTTTCATGTATCTAATAGAAGGGACAACCCAAGTATACCACCTGACTGACCCTTAACCACTAACAGCGTTCTCTATACGTATGCTATACTAACCCTACCACTGGAGGAACCAATCCAGAGTGACCATAGGTTTTTTGCTAACTTTCCCAGGTGACGCGAATAGCGCGTCATACTGAGGCAAAAAGGGCCTGCGAGCCCCACGAATTTCGAGAGTCAGGACGGACGCGTACGATCCTTGACCCAACCCTGCCGTTGTTTAATAAACAGCAGAACCACCTTGCTTCTTGCGTGTGCCTCATACTCATTTTTGGGATACACGGGAGGAGTTGGGGCCTCCCTGCCCGGGGGTCCACGGACGACCCAGCAGACCCCGGGAGAATTTCCCCCCGACAAGTTGGAGGCACTGCTGAGATCTGTTTAACATCTGCTTTTATTTTATTTTTCCGAGTGCTCTCGTTGCGAGAAGGCCCGGCGGCGCGGCCCCCTCTGCCGCTGCCCCCTTTTTGAGGACTACAGGACCATCGCGGAACTGCGAGAAGACCGGACAGCGCAATCCAGATATTGGCCTTCGGGAGCCGGTTGAGAAGTATCCCGCCCGCGGTTGGCGAGTGTCCAGACGTGGTCCAGACGAGGGGAGGTGGCGAGCCGCTTGGAGGGGTGCACGCAGTCGAGCGGCCCCACATTAAGAGAACTTGGTGAGTATGCCACGCCCAACAAGCAATGTGAAATTGGAAGGGAGGGGGGGAATAGAATACGGGAGGTGGGAGGTGTTACACAGGTGCGCGGCGAAGGTTTGATAAATTAGTGTTGAGGGTGAAGTGAATGGTAGCTGGACAAGTGCGAGAGCAGTCTGCTACGTTACGGAAGAGGAGGGGGCGGAGCATGAAAACACCACGTGCGGCCGCTCGTAGACACTGATTGGCCTAGGTCGCGACCACCTGTAAGGGTTTGTGTGTGTGCGGTTTCCTACAATTTGGTGATTATTGATCAATGAGTAGATGAGGATCCCTATTGATCGAGCAGAAAACTCGATAGATAGACGTTTCCCTGTAGGCGGTAGCTAGCTGGTTGCCTAATACGGAAGATAATTGGCTGGTTAAGCCCTCCTGTCGAGGGGCGTATCACACGCGAGGCGACGCAGTGTGCGCAGTCTGATTATATTGTTGATTACCTTGTTCCAGGCGTGACAAAAGGACAGCTGTGGGGTTAACGGGGGTAGATTGGAAGCGTATTTCGAACTTTTAAAAACATGTAAAGAACTTACCAGTAGTTTTGGAAGTGATCAGTGACATCACCAGTAGGGCTTTCATAGGATATCTCGAACACAAGGCATTTTTCGGAGAGTGGTTGGGAAGAGAATAATGGTAAGGGAGTGGAGACAGAGATAAACGGTAACGAGTAGATCGGGGCAAGGTAAAAAGGGGGACGTGGCCGCGCACGGAGAACGCCGGCCACGACAAGTGAAGAAAGAGGAGGAGGGGTAAAACAAAAGTGGGACGGCTGTATAAGAACGTCGCACAGGGCACGCAGCCGCAGGGGGCTACGTGCGCCTCGGCCATAGGGGGCCGTAAAGGTGTTCGGTAAAGGAAGGAAAGAAAGAAAAGAATATACAAATGCAAATGCTATATTTTACTATTTTTTCTTAGCGGACAATCGCAAGTCCCCAAAATTACGGGGCCAGGTAAAGTTCTAAGATTGCACAGCGTACACTGTTAGCAAGATAACCGCTACCAAATAGGGGTAGGACAACAAGTGAAGTGCTACTATGTCATACGGGACAGGATCGGGAGTGTGGAGGAACACCCTCACTACCCCGCTACAGCATATATGTAAAACACTGTCACCCCATAGGGAGAAACTGATCAAATACAGCATAGAATGGACACAGGGGACGGACAACAAAATGACAACGCCATGGCCGCCTAATGGCAGTTTCGATCCATATACCCAACATTCACTATTAACCCATCTGCATAACACATACAAGGGGAAGAAGTTGACACACCACGTGGAGGTGTTTAACTTATGGAGGATGTTCCAAGGCACCCGACCAGGACCAAACGGAATGTTCACTATGGGGGAAACAACGGAAGCGAAGAAGATTAAGGAGGAAGGAGAAAATGGGGAAAAAGAGAGTTAAGGCACATAGAACACGGGGAACGGACAAGAGGGAGGAGGAAAGAGTAACAACCTAAACGAAAAGGAAATTAAAAAGGAACAGAGCGACGATATGCCCCTGGCAAAGGTAGTGAAAACGGAGGAAGGGGGGTTATATCCTTTAACAGAACTACGAGAAATAGTAAGAGAACAATTAAGGGCGGCTGAGGGGTACTCGAACCCGGCATACAGCCCACCACCATATACAGCTACAGGTGGCCACACGAGAGGGGAGCAGACTAGTACGACGGGATCAGCTCATACGAAGATGCCCGCAGGGGAGGGGAGGACTGGCGAAGAACAGATCGCAGCAATAGGACATGATGAGTGGGTAGCTGCGCAGGTATTATTAAAATTACGAGGTTCATTAACAGGAGAAGAGAAGGAGGTAGTAAGGAAAATGGACGAGAATAACACCAGAAGGAGTGAAATGAAAGGGGAAGAGGGGAAAAGAAAGGAGGAAGAGCTGTTATGCCAAAAGGAAGAGATTTTGGAGGAACGATTAGCAGAATTAAAGGATGAGCAGAATGCACTGATCAAGGAGCTTGAGAGAGAGGAAAGAGAGAGAGCACGGGAAAGGAAAGAAAGTAAGAATGAGTTGGAAAAAATGAGGGAACGAACTGAGGAGCAAAAGAGAGAAGCCGAAAGGGTAAAGGCAGTAGCAGAAAGGGTATCCAGAGCAGCACTGCGTGACAAGAAAAGAGAAGAAGAAGAGAAAGAAAAAGAAATGGAAATATGGAAGAGGAGAATATTATCAGAAACAGCAAAGAAATGCGAAGAAGGGAGGATGATAGAGAGTATATTAGAGCGGAAAAGAGCGAGATGGGAAAGGAAGAGAGAAGAAGAAAGGATATTGTAACAGATGAGTAGTGAAGTAATGGAGGAATTAATAAAGAAAAGAGAGGAAATTGGTAGAGAAATAGCGGAGAGAAAAGAAGGGGAAAGAGAAGATAGGAGAGGGGAGAGTGAAGTAAGGAGGTATGTACGCAGAGACACAGAAGTAGCAACGACATCAGCACAAAGGGGAGCAATTGGTAAAGAAGAAACGGGAGGAACGGATCTAATAGACTTAAAAACAGTAACGATTAGGGGGAAAAAGACAGATTGGGGGTTGTCACTCCTGGATGGCTTTTGTAGTGAGGAAGAAGAAGGAATGGAGAAGGAAGGAAGAAATAGTGAAAGGGAAAGCCTAGATAAATTGTACATCACCCGGACAAATAGAGAATCACCATGGGCCTGTAGGAGAAAGGAAGAACTGGAGGGAAGTGAGGGGGAAGAGCAAGGAATAGCGGGAAGGCAGACACATGCAGCTACACCCTCACCATCCCGTCCAACATGCTTCACCACCCCACTCTCATCCCGTGCAACATGCCCACCTACACCCGCACCCGCCCGTCACGAACTCACACCCTAGGCAGGCAGGCTTAGAGATCTCCCTGGACGCAGGCAGGAAGAACGAATACACACGCCCACATCAAATAAAGGAAATGATAAAAGAAGGGGAAGAGATGGAGGAGAAACGGTTACGAGAAGGGGAAATATGGACACAATTGACGATGTAGTCGACACGGAAGAAGAGGAGGGGTACACAGACTCGACTTTGGGGAACCCAGGGGGTCAAACAGGACACAACTTAATGCCACTTCTGGAGAGGGGAGGGGTTAGACCACAATACGTCGCTTGGAAGCATGCAGACAAGGAAAATATAAAGTGCAGGCTCCCATCATTAAGTGGAGGTGCGGGAAAGTGGATATATGAAATGGAAAAACACACCGCAGGACAGAAAATGGCAGTAGGGGATGTAAAGGGCCTTCTAATATCAATATTGGGGGATACAGCAGATGACATCTGGAAGAGAGCAGGCTTCCCCGGGGTCACAATAACAAACACATCACACGATGGGGCACCATTCGCAAACTGCAGACATGCATTATGGCAAGCGCTGAGGGTACAGTACCCAGACACATCAGACATAGGAGCAATTACATCACGCAAGATGCGTGAGAACGAAGATCCTGTTGATTATATCCAGGAAATTCAAGAGAAGTGGCGTATGGAAACTAGAGAACAATGGGACAAAACACCAGCAATATTCTATCATATACTAATACAAGGGCTCCCAGAAGCAGTTCAGAAACAACTGAAGAAGGTAGTGGAGATGGAAGCAAAAGCATGGCCAGAAATACAACTGACGATAGTACATCATTGTAGGACATGGCAAGAAAAGATGAAACAAAAGGAAGAGGACAGAAAAGCGGAAGAGGCTAAATTGGTACAGAAAAAACTTACTAAATACTCGATGAAAGGTGCACTAATAACTACACCTACAACAATGACTCAAAACCCCACACAAGTAGTGGCTGCACAAGATCCCTCCCAAATACAATCATCACAGATTGTAGCACAACAGCTGCCACCGCCCCAACCATACACGACTAACATGGGAGGAGGATACTCAACGCCAGGCGCTGGATATTATAATTATAACTGGGGAAGGGGAGGGATGATGAGGGGGAGGGGATACGGCTATAACACACAACAGCAAGGGGGAGGATTCAGAAATTTCTACCCCACCGGGCAACCAGTATACCAGGACAATTCAGGGAGCTTTCCATGGCAGAATAGGGAACCACCGGTATGTTGGATTTGTGGATTACTAGGACACATGTCACGCACATGTAGAATGAGACCCAACACACCAGCATGGGGAGAACAGGGACAACAAGGGCCTACAAGGGAACAGCAGGACATCCAACAACAGCAGGCACTGCAACCGGGAAACGTGCAGCAACAACTAGTAACACAACAACAGCCACAGACATATTCACTACCACAACAACAGTTAGCGATAACACAACAACGTCAAGTGCAGCAAGTACAGCTACCTGCCCAAATTCAAGACCATAAAATAACCTCTACCAATACACAACTACAGCAAACACAACTGGGAAGGGTGACGGTCCTGGGATACAACCCTTACACAGGAAGAGGTCAGTCACTATACCCACAATAGGACAGCCCACAGACGGCCTTGGTGTGTCCCATCCTGTCGGTAACACCTAATAGTGCGGAGGAACCACGCATAGAGGTAACAATAGGTGACAAAAAATTATCATTCCTTGTCGAGACCGGGGCGACCCGGTCTTGCATAAGGGAAGGTAAATTTAAGATGTCAGGTGAGGCCATGAACA
Source organism: Ambystoma mexicanum (assembly GCF_040938575.1). NCBI lineage: Eukaryota > Metazoa > Chordata > Amphibia > Caudata > Ambystomatidae > Ambystoma > Ambystoma mexicanum. Next base: position 423,725,524 of record NC_090921.1, on the reverse strand, counting down.
CCCAAGGATTCTCTGGGGCTAGGGGGTTGGTTCCCTTTACTGATAGCATTCCCTTATCGATAGGGGATTATGACATGTCCGTCCCGCTTTTATATTCTAGGGACTCACCAGTAAACATACTTGGGAGAGACATCATGAGCAGGTTGAATATGACGATCTCCTTTACGAAAGACGGCATAATTTGCTCCACTCCTGGAATAAACATGCTCACTGCACGGCAAATTATGCAAGCATACTGCGGACAGACAGTGATTAGGGCTGAGCCAGTAGATGGCAAACTGTTCCAGTACGGAACAGACATGGCATTCGCATGGATGCCAGGAATAGAAGGAAAGATCTTGAGGAGGCCAACAGCTTATTTGTTTAGACCAGAAACAGCAGCCAATGAACCAGAAGGAAAGGTGATTTCAGTGAGCATGGAGAGCATTATAGCAATTGCTGATTATATCGCAGTACATGCCCAAGACAGGGAAGGAAGAGCATGGAGGGCAGTGATAGCCCTAGCTGAGGGATGCAGGCTCACCCAGGTGTCAGACGAGGAGCTCTTTTCAGAAGAAAAGGAAGAAGGTGAAATGGTATTTATGATGAGTGTAGAGATATGGCTAAGAGTGACATACAAACAAGTGGCACAGAAAATTGCAATGGCACTTGAAGCACCCACATCCACCCCAGCTCCCTTCTTTGAGGAGGATATGGCAAAAGTCATTATTATGGACTACTAGTCCCTATGACGTGGGGTGCATAAAGAGTATAGGGGGAGTAAGAATAAAATTGAAAAAAGGTGCAATACTCCCTAGAGTGAAGCAATACCCACTATCAAAAGAGGCAGATGAGGGCATATATGAAACAATAACGGCCCTTATAAATAATGGCATATTGGTACCATCAGAATCACCATGTAACACAGCCGTATATCCAGTGCGCAATGCTAAGGGAGGGTCTTGGCATTTCATCCAGGACCTCAGGCCCTTGAACAACATAGTGGAAGCAGAATACCCCATAGCAGCAAACCCGGCCACAATATTGTGTGGCATTCCAGCAGAGGCATCACGATTTACAGTGATTGACCTCAAAAATGCCTTTTTCTCAATACCCCTGCATCCAGACTCACAAGATCTAACAAGCTTCACGTACAGAAACACAAAATGGAAACACACCAGATTGCCACAAGGGTACTGCGAGTCACCCTCAATTTTCAACAGAGTAATACAGATGGACTTGGGAAACATTGAATTGGAAAGCACAGTGTTGCAGTATGTTGACGATATAATAATTTGCAGCACAAGCGAAAAAAGATGCAGAGAGGACTCATTGAAGATGCTGACAATATTGGCTGAAAAGGGTTACAAGGTAGATAAAGAAAAGTTACAGTACTGTCAGGAACAGGTACTATACATTGGTCAGCTCATATCCCAATACGGAAGAAAGATTGCACCACAAAGAGCACAGGCCATATCAAAAACGCCGTTGCCACAAACAGTGAGGGAACTGCAGCAGTTCCTGGGACTGTGCAACTACTGTAGAGCATGGGTATTTGATTACAGCTCATACATAGGACCCCTACTTGAGGCATTAAGAGAAGCTAACAAAGGTGAGAAGAAATTGGGGTGGACAATGGAAATGAAAGAGGCCTTTGATGAACTGAAAGATGCAATATCAACTGCTCCGTTACCAGCCACCCCAGATTATGAACGACAATTCTTTATATTTTCACATTGCGACTCAGCAGTAATGAAAGCAGTGTTGGCTCAAAAAACAAGCATGGGTTACAAACCAGTAGCATTTTACAGTGGACAGTTGGATCCTGTAATGTTAGGACATTTCCCTTGCGAACAAGGTCTCGCCGCAGCTGCCTTCGCGGTAGAGAAAGCATCATCAATTACAATGGGGTGCCCAACTACACTATTTGTGGAACATGCACTATTTGCAATATTGAACAAGCCTAAGTCCACACTAACCACGCAGAGGGCGTCAGGTTATGAGATCATCTTATCTAGACCAGAATTATCAATTGTTAGATGCAGCACAGTTAATCCTGCAAGGTTTATAGCGGAAGTCATTGAGGAAGGCGACTATGCACATGATTGTACGCAGACCACCGAAATGTACTCATGTACTAGAAAAGTTGAAGAGGACGCGCTAAATGGTGGAGAGCTCTTGTTCATTGATGGGTCATCAACAATAGACCAAAGTGATGGGATAAGGAGAACTGGGGCAGCAGTGGTAAAAATGACAGAGGATTTGGTGTGTGTGGCGGTGAAATGTGTACAACTACCACAACATTACTCTGCTCAAGCAGCAGAATTGGCTGCACTGATCTTGGCGTTGAAGGAAAGCTTTGACAAAAGAGTGACTATATATTCTGACAGCGCATATGTCACGTCTAGTGTCCACTCAGGATTGTCCAAATGGAGGAGAAGAGGGTTTAGGAGAGCTGACGGCACCCCAGTGCAACATGCTCTCTTGTTAGCTGAGTTAATTGAAGTAATAAATGATCCCCAAGAACTAGCTTTGGTCAAATGTCTAGCACACACAAACGGAGAAGATCATATCTCAAAAGGAAATGCAGCAGCAGACACACATGCGAAGTATGCTGCATATTTTGTTGAGATATGGAACCCCCCAGAGTCAGAGAGAGGGAGAGGGAGATAGCTAAATAAATGTTGATGAGAGAAGAGTACACCCATCTCCCAGCCACACAGATAATGGAATTACAAGCGGCTGCACCAATGGCAGAAAAAGAAATATGGGTAAAAAGAGGATGTACAATGTCGCCAACTGACGCACTATGGCGCCAGGGTAACACTGGAAAGATGGTAATGCCATTGGCACTATTGAACACCGCCCTGAGCCAACTCCACCACCCAGCCCATACAGGCAAGGAAGTTATTGCAGCACAAATTAGGGAAGATTGGTTCTGTCCCGAATTAAATTCCCATGTGACAAATTTTATCAGCAATAGTCTCACATGTCAACAGTTTACGGGCGGTCACACGCTGAAAGTGATAAAAGGTACTATACCCCGGCCAGAGGGACCCTTCCTGCACATCCATATTGACTACGTTGATATGATCAACGTATGTCAAGGAAATAGGTATATAATTGCAGTAATATGCCTGTTCTCCAGGTGGATTGAGGCAGGGCCCTGCTCACATCCAGATGCATTCAGAGCAGCTAAAGTTCTAGTGAGGGAGGTTTTCCCCAGGTGGGGAGTGTGCGAGGTACTGCGGTCGGATAACGGCCCGCATTTCGCTAATGAAATGTTCCAGCACATCACATCCTTACTGAACATCAAGCATAAATTTGCATGTGCATATTACCCGCAGGCCAACGGTATATGCGAACGCCTGAATGGCCTACTGAAGGAGGCAATTGCAAAGATACAGCAAACAACAAAGAAGAGTTGGTTGTATTGCCTTCCGCTATCTCTATTTGAGCTGAGGAATAGACCAGGCTCCGACCACCACCTCACTCCTCATGAGGTGGTGACCGGACGTCAAATGCGCCTTCCTCTAACGCCAACATCAAGGGCATTAACAGACTATGAAAACACTGCAACTGTTCTTGGTGATGAAATGTACCAATATGTGTCTTCTTTGATTACTAGTGTAGTGTTTGTGTCCCAACAGCTCGAGCGCACGCGGGGCGGGTCTAAGAGTTATCAACAAGAAGACAAGGACCGGAAAAGGAAAAACTGTGCAAAATTGCTTAAGGTTACCACGTGCTACTCCGCAATTTCAACAGGAAGTGGAACAGCCCATGCTTCACTGGTCCCCACCTTGTAGAGGAGGTATCTACGAGAGCAGTAAAGTTGCAGGATAAGCGTGCTTGGAATCACCTACACGACGTAAAGATCTGCAAACTCCAGACCCGCCCTGGCGTCACCGAAAAGGCCATTGGAAGAACAGCGACAGCGTCACCCAAGGAGGAAGAGACTTCTATCACAGCTGACGACCTAAGTGTCTCCATACCCTGCCACCCCCCAGATTCCCCAGAGACAACTACTGAAATAGAAACTGGTAATTCCCATACTGCCCACCCCATGGTCACACGATCAAAGAGTAAAGAGACTTCCGCCAGTTGAACACCAAACCCTCTGCCCATCGACCTCCTACCCACTACAGTAACCACCCAATTGAAGGAAATTGTCTTGTACATATACACATGTAAACACTTGAATGTTCTCTTTTTTCTTTCTCGCACATGCAGGTACCGCGTATTATTGTATTGCTAAGAAAACAGATAACTAATAAAGTTCATTGCCCAGGAGTAGATGCTACCCTCAGACGATAACTACCCTGAAGCCCTATCACACCAATTTGTCTATCACATAAAAAGGCCAAAGTACCTAAAAAGAAGGAGGGTACGTGTCTACTACACAGCATTTCTCTTGGCCATAGAACAATCAATGCCCCATCTTCACCAACACTTGCCTGCCCTAAGAGACAGATTGCTTAGATTGGCGTGGGAACAGCTCTTCGCCTGGGCACTGGACGACTACTTGATAGGGAGAGCTTGAGAACAACAACTAACACTAATAACAAGCATATTGAGAATTTTCAGGTGGGCAACTTTAACGTCGCAAGAATAAGCTGCCGGACTGCAGCAAGGTAAGAGCAAAGTGCTGGTGAGACTAGCTTCTGTAATAAAGATGATAGGGATTTTGATGATCACTGGGTTTTTGGCTGCCTCTGTATGGCAGAAAAGTTATGCTATCAATATTTTGGCTGTACCCAAACCTAATGTACCCCCACCCACGGCTGCAACAGGTGTTACGTCAGGTGGTACTAGCAAGCCTCCACATAAGGGAAATAGAGTTAAACGCAGCACATACTCAGATAACAAAGGTATTGATAATTACATAACAGATTCAGCACACGTCTCGAACAACATGTGGTACCAAATAGGTAAGCAGACAACAGAAGACAGCTGCTACGTCTGCTCATTGATCTCATACGCCATGAGCGGTTCTCGAACATTCGTTGCCACGGAAATAGATGAAAAGACAGCACGATGTATAATATACCTGGCACTGTTCCAAACGAGAGGGAGATTTCAAGGGACGGTGGTGAGACTGGTGTGGAAAACGCGAGACACGTATCCATACGAAAACAACTTCCTCAACACTTATTTGAGTTACCACAAAAGCAGGTTGCATGCTGAAGCATTCAGATACATGACAAGTGGTCCTGAAAAGGGAGAAACAAAGAAAGTAACACTACAATATCTACCATGTGACTGGTACGCCACTGAAGTTCCTGGTACACAAGGATGTTGGGAAAGACCACTGGTAACAATAACAGGGAAGGTGTACATGGATAACAAATGGGACATAGGAGTGATTGGCAGCAACATGGTAACAAGAGAAAATATTACAACTATTGATGAACACAATAACAGATGTTGGACGATTTGGGGCAAGTACGTACCCAGGATGAGGTGGATGGAGAAGGATGAAGACCCAATGAGCATACTGCCGCTGTCTGCACCTAAGATATGCTACCAACATAGAGGAGAAGTGGACGTGGGATACAACACCAACTGTGCAAGCTTGATAGAGTTACCTGAGGGGGGAGCAGGAACAGCAGTTTTAATGGACCATTATTGGGCCTGCGGAAACAAGGCATACCACACACTGCCCCCTCTGTGGAATGGTATATGCACCATGCTACACATTAATGTACCATCACTAGTGGTGCCCCAGAAACATGTGAACATGGCGAACTTCCCTAAAATGGATGAAGGAAACAAGAGGAAGAAGAGAACTGTAAAACCTCAGAAGGGGCCAGAAAACAAAAACAACAACAACAGCAATGTCCTGAATAGGAAGAAGAGACAAGGAGAACCTCTGACAGGAAATTACCTATGGGGAAGGTCGGAAACAGCACTCACTTCAATCCCACCGGAACACGAACTATTCAGCAGAGCAGCAATGTTCTTCTCGTCAATAATACATCCGGGACTACTAGCTTACGCAAACGCAAAATGGCTCCAGATAACTAGATGGGAGCTAATGATGACAATTAATTCTACAGTAAATGGATTCAACGCAATAAAAGAGGAACTGCGAGCAGTAAGGATGGTAGCACTACAGAACAGATATGTATTAGATCTCCTTACAGCAATGGAAGGAGGAATTTGCGCAAAGATAGGACAATCATGCTGCACATTTATTCCTGCTAACGATGCTGACAATGGTACACTGACAGAAGCAGTATCACAACTGGCCCAGATGCACTCCAAAATGATGGAAGAAAGTAAAGGGGTGAAGGAGGATGACAGCTGGTTTTCAATGTTATGGTCATGGATGCCATCTTGGCTGTCGGACGGACTGAAGATTATAGTTGGATGCATAATACTGGCCGGAGCTGCACTGATCATAATAAGATTTTGGAAGGCCCGGAAGGCACGCACTACAGACGAAATGATCGAAATGGTTGGTATGCACCCCTTGATGCCGACAGATGATGGCCAGCACACAAGCACGATAATAAAAGAAAGAGAAAAACTGCGCAAACAGATCATCACCAACCACCTGGACCCACCATCTGTGGAGCTCGAAAACCCAAGAAACCCAAGGAGCTACATAGGGAAATGGGTATACTGCACACCTGGAGGAACCTGTGTATATATGTATTGGTCATTTGAAGACCATGTCAACCACTATGGACACTTGGGAGGAGTAACTAAAATATGGAGAGTAAGAGGAGATAAGGAAAAAGATATGTTTGTGGTCGACAAGTCGACCAGAGGGGGGACTGAAGTGGGAGAATGGGACAAAAGAGTCCCACCCATCCCCTCACGCCCCTGGCCTAGAGGATCGCGGCCCAGACACCCGCCATGAGAGGAGTTTGCCTATCTACCAGACGACCAAATACCCTGGTACAGGAACATACGGATGTGCCCACCAGCCTGCCCACCAGCCTGTCCTGCCCAAGCCGACACCTGCGGCATGGATGAACTCGACTGAACCATTCAAGAGTAAATAAACACATCGTTAGAGATGCCATGACGACCTAGCCAACGGTCAGAACACCCGTGCAAACAGGCACACTGGACACTCCCACACCAATCCACACGAAGAACATATTCAGTGCTATGACGTAGGTGACGGACACACCCACTGACGCGCATCTTTATTATTTTTCACATAGGTTTTTCAAAATGCAGAAACGCAAGACGCACAACAAACTCATCTAAAATGCTTGCTGACGCTTCTCCTAACCCATGCATTGCGATGAGAAATATAACGAAGACATGATACTGGGGATAAAGCAATATGATACCGTAACTTAAAGTGCCGTGCATCAAACATCCCCACCTATGCACCAGGCCCAAGTAGGCCGCAAGCAAGAGCCTCCACGAACATTGAATGAGCAAGAGTACAATTGCTGACCCTGCAGAATGAGCCGGCGAGAAACAGACAGCCAAGGGAGCAATGTTGCAAACTCGCATACCACAAGCCGAAGCCAAGGTCACACCTGCAAACTAAGCCAGACACCCAGTGGAAAATGCAACATTAAATGTGCAGAATTCGGCCTCAACCACGGTCTCTCCTCACGTGACTAAGCCGAACCTGACAGGGTGCCAGACCCAGAAGGGAGGAGGCGCCTGGGTCCCACGTTTTGAGACACAGGCAGCAACAAAGAAGTGACTCAATGGACACCTGCAGCGGTGGGAGTAGTCTGCTCTCAAGCATATGAACAAATCCACGGATTGTATGCACAAACACATAGTTACACATTGTTGCAAATGGCAGGTGCACCGCGAGCTGGGAACAACGATGGTCCCAGGCTGGGGGGCTCGCGAGTGGACCAATCAGAACATGGGGCACTCATCACTGACGCCATTAACATTAGCCAATCATCAGGGGTCTTCATGTAACAATTTTCATGTATCTAGTAGAAGGGACAACCCAAGTATACCGCCTGACTGACCCTTAACCACTAACAGCGTTCTCTATACGTATGCTATACTAACCCTACCACTCGAGGAACCAATCCAGAGTGACGATAGGTTTTTTGCTAACTTTCCCAGGTGACGCGAATAGCGCGTCATCCTGAGGCAAAAAGGGCCTGCAAGCCTCACGAATTTCGAGAGTCAGGACGGACGCGTACGATCCTTGACCCATCCCTGCCGTTGTTTAATAAACAGCAGAACCACCTTGCTTCTTGCGTGTGCCTCATACTCATTTTTGGGATACGCGGGAGGAGTTGGGGCCTCCCTGCCCGGGGGTCCGCGGACGACCCAGCAGACCCCGGGAGAATTTCCCCCCGACAAGTTGGAGGCACTGCTGAGATCTGTTTAAGATCTGCTTTTATTTTATTTTCCTGAGTGCTCTCGTTGCGAGGAGGCCCGGCGGCGCGGCCCCCTCTGCCGCTGCCCCCTTTTTGAGGACTACAGGACCATTGCGGAACTGCGAGAAGACCGGACAGCGCAATCCGGATATTGGCCTTTGGGAGCCGGTTGAGAAGTATCCCGCCCGCGGTTGGCGAGTGTCCAGACGTGGCCCAGACGAGGGAAGGTGGCGAGCCGCTTGGAGGGGTGCACACAGTTGAGCGGCCCCGCATCAAGAGAACTTGGTGAGTATGCCACGCCCAAGGGGAGGACGGCTTTTCGGTCTATTTCTATAAGAGGTTTCGCTCCTCCCTGTCTCCCTACCTGGCAAAGGCTTTCAACTCGGTTTTGGAAGGGGGCACCCTCCCCGACTCCATGATGGGAGCCATCATAGTGGTCCTACCCAAGGAAGGAAAAGACCAGAGGGAATGTTCGTCCTACCGGCCCATATCACTGCTCAACATCGATGTCAAGATCTTGGCCAAGGTGGTGGGTAGGCGGATGGAGGGGATAATGCAGAGGCTAGTCCACGGGGACCAGGTGGGTTTCATTAGGGGTAGACAAGGGTCAGACAATATCCGCAAAACAATAGACCTGATACATTTCGCCCAAAACTCAAATCTTGATGCATGCATCCTGTCCCTGGATTCGGAAAAAGCTTTCGATAGAGTAGAGTGGTGATACATGACCCTCCTCCTCCAGCGAATAGGTTTCGGGATGCACATCCTGAGTTGGGTGGCCGCCCTCTATAGAGCCCCTACCGCAAGGGTCCAGGTGAACGGATCGCTGTCAAAATCCTTTCCTCTCACCCGAGGGACTAGACAGGGCTGCCCCCTCTCCCCCCTGCTATATGTCCTCACTATGGAGGCTTTGGCCATAGCGGTTAGATCCCATCCAGACATCAGGGTTATCAGAAGGGGGGTTATCAGAAGGGGAGAGGTGGAATTCAAGCTCTCCCTGTTTGCCGATGACATCCTGGCATCCTCTTCGATCCCTCCCCTTCTGTCCCTGGTTAGCTCCTTTGGGTGTTTTTCAGGCCTAAAAATCAACACAACTAAGTCCGTTCTCCTTCCAATGCACCTGGTGGACCCGGTACTCGACCTCTTGATCAGGTTTCATGGGATAGCTGTGGGCAAGAGCAACATAAAATATCTGGGCGTCCTCCTTACCAGGGACCTATCAGAACTGGGAACCTCCAAGTACGAGCCCATACTGTCCGAGATCACTTCTGACCTGAGGAGATGGGGAAAAATGATCCTCTGATGGTATGCCCAGATGACGGCAGTCAACATGAATATAATGCCCCGTCTTTTATACCTCTTTACAGCCCTCCCTACCCGGGTACACGCTCAAACCTTCATAGACTTGCATAAGGGGGTCTGAGACTTCATTTGGCAGGGGAAAACCCCAAGGGTCGGAAGAGCCACCCTGATGCTTCCAAGGGAGGAGGGGGGATTCGGTCTCCCAGATTTCCAGTTGTATTATCACGCAGCACAACTATGGGTCCTCCTAGAGCATATGAAGGAAGGCCTGCGGACATATTGGTCATATTTGGAGGACATGGACGTCCACCCCCTCAAAGTCCGAGACCTCCTGTGGGCCCCTCGCAAGTCAATCCCGAAACAAGTACTGGCCCACCCGACCCTGGGTGTTCTTTGGGAGATCTGGAAGGAGTGTCCCCGGACGGCCCACCTTTCCTCTTGGCCGTCCCCTATGACCTCCTTGTAGGGGTCCCCCGTGAATCTGGGCAGCAGAGGGATTAGACAATCCCAGCGTTGGTCTGATGAGGGCCTGAAATGGGCGGGCCAGCTATTCAGGGAGGGTGAATTCCTGAGTTATGAGGACCTCAGGGATGGGCTGGGAGGCGGGACCCTCTCCATCTTCGAATACCTTCGTCTTAAGGGCATTCTCAATGACCCCGCATGGGGATAAAACTTGCGGAGACAACTAACTCCATTCGAGAAACTCCTGGATTTAGCAACCTCTAGAAAGGGTGCGGTTTCCTGTATATACGCAATTCTAAACACCCATAACCTTCAGGCTAGGAGAGGCTTCCGTGGGTTTTGGAATGGTCTAGCGGGGGAGGAGATATCAGAGGATGCCTGGGCTCACATTTTTAGGATATCATTTCATGGCAATCTCTTCACCTCGGACATGGAACACAACTTCAAAATCCTGCAGGGGTGGCACAGAGATCCGGCAAAACTCTCGAAAATGTTCACAGGGGTGTCACCAGAATGCCCGAGGGGCTTTGGTCAGGTAGGGACTAGAGGCCACATGTGGTGGCTATGCCCGAAAGTGCAGACCTACTGGGAATCCGTTAGAGATTGGATAGTGGAGGTAACGGAGGACCCCCTACCCCTCAACCCACTGACCATGCTCCTGGGCCTCCCCCCGGAGGAGGCTGATCTGCACAGGTACCCAAGGATGTGGGAAACTATGTTGAGAGCGGGCAAAGTGGCCCTGGCCCAGAGGTGGAAGAGCCCGGAAACACCTTCTAAGGAGGATTGGTTGAAAAAACTCAAGAACATGTTCTTGATGGACAAACTGACTGCCTTGGTGATCAATGACTCATGCTCATTCCTCGCTGACTGGTATGGGGTCCAGCAGACATGGGGATGGGACGTCCATTAGTTCCAGGATCGTGCCCCCGGATGGTTGGGGCATGATCATCATTGAGAAGGACTACACCCAGCGGGGGGATCCCCCGACCCGGGGCGACGTCGGCCCCAAGCCAGCTACAGAGTTGGTCACATGTCGCATTGCTTCAAAGACTGAGGAAATGATATGAAAGTTTGGTCTCTTTACTGCTGTTATGTTTGAATCAGACATGGGGGACGGGGGAGGAAGAAGGAGGAGGGGACGGGTTTACGTTAAGGGGGTTCGGGGTTCATGCAATATTTTCCTTTTTGTTCTTTGTCTCACAAAATGCCAATAAAAACCAAAGTTTAAAAAAAAAAAAACTACTATAGGTATATCGGGAAGTGTTTGACCAGTTGCCAGGCAGTATGCGTGAATCCCTAATACTACCCATCTTAAAACTGGTCAAACCCCCCCTAGACTCCGGTTCCTATCTCATTGACAAAACAGGACTGTAAAATCTCAACGGCGGTCCTTGCCAATAGGCTGAAAAGAGTCATACACACAATAGTGCGCCACGATCAAAGGGGATATGTCCCGGGGCGTAACACTTCGTGGAACTTACGGAAGCTAGACGACATTTTGGATCATACCAGTGACGTGCGGGGTGAGTGCGCAATAGCGTCTTCAGATGCGGTTAAGGCCTTCGACTCTGTAAACTGGAATTGGCCTCTCAGGGTGCTGCCCTACTATGGTATGGGACGAGGGCTTCCTCGGATGGATAAGGTTTCTGTATAAAGACCCTAGGGCCAAAGTTAAGACAGGGAGAGATAGTTTGAAACCATGGAGGATATACAGGGGCACAAAACAGTGTTGCCCATTATCCCCAATACTCTACATATTGGCGCTGGTACCCCTGGCGGTCTTCCTGTGGGCTACATATACAGATACGGGGATAAGCATAGACAATGTCACGCACCTCTTGTCACTGTACGCTGACAATATGCTTTTGTTTGTCATGCACCCCACGACAACCTCCCCGAACTTCCAGAGGCAATAGACGCCTATGCCAAATTATTGGGTATCTCCATAAACAGAGCAAAATCCATCTTATATCCCCTTGCAGAACTCAGATTACTTCCCATAGACCACTTACCACACCTGGGTCTCACGTAGGCACCAAGCAACTTACACTACTTAGGTGTAGACATTTTTTACGACCCCGCACAAACACACGCTGGCAACACAAAAAGGGCCCTTGAAAAAACAAGGAAGTCCATGGATTTTTGGAGGACATTGCCATTGTGGATGCTAGGGAGAGCAGCTCTATTAAAATGACGGTGTCTACCCTTGCTGTTATATTAGTGTACGAATATACCCTACAATATTCCGGGCAAATTTTTTAAGAAATTGAATACGATAGAGAATTCCTGTGGGGAGGAGGGCAGAAGGGCAGAACAGACTAACTTTATATGCTCTGCAAAGAGACCGCCTGTCCGGGGGAATCAATGTGCCGGACTACGACAGAATACTATTTAGCGGGGCAGCTGCAATTTGTAGTCCGATGGTTAGAGGATGAAGAATCCATCTGGATGGGAAAATCCTGGGCTAAGAGACTCCTTATCCTGCTCATATTGGGGCTAATGTTAATGAAAAGGCCGTGGAGGCTGCAAGGAACCCAAGACCCCTGCTCTCTGCAGCTCCCCCTGGCGGGACTTGTGGGTGCCAGACCAGCTGCTCTTACCGCTTAAGGGACACACTGGGAGGCGAAAGGTGTGGCACAGGTTGGAGACCTATGGCAGGAGGGAAAATGGGTGGATTTCAATACCCTCACAGAAGATAACGGAATACACAAGGGCAATTTATGCTCCACCACAGCATGGTCCAAACCATTAAAAGGAGGTGGCCGGATCTCACTGAGGTCATAGAACCACGGGAGGACTTAGATAAGTGGTACGACATCTCCGAAGGTGGACACACGACATCGAGGCTGTATGAGCCGCTCATGAAAACTAGCAACACCAAGAAACTACAGGTGCAAGACCGATGGGAGTCAGAACTCCAGAAGCCCTTCACAGATCAGGAATGGTCAAGAGTCCTCAGATACACTAAAACGGTCTCGAGAGATGCGAGATTCAAGCAGACACCGCTTTACGTCACGCACAGAGCGTACCTCACCCCACAATGACTGTCCAAAATGGGGAACAAGGATATTCACACCTGCCCACAATGTGCCTCAGAAAATGCAGACATGCTCCACATGTTTTGGGGGTTCCCGATAATATACAAATTTTGGGAAGACATCAGGGCAAGGGCAGCAACGGGTGGAGTGCAAATGCAGCAATGGACATCAGAAATCTACCTGTTCCCAAGGGGTGATGCACAAAGAACATACATAGACAAGATGAAGGACTTGATGTGCATTGTGGTGAAACACTGGATCGTTATGGCGTGGAAGACCGACACAGGGCCCAGGATAGAAGCATGGTGGGCCGACTTAAATCGTTGGGCATTGGCAGAGACACTAGTTTAGACCAGTACAATGCAAAGAGGGTTGAGGGGTAGTATCGACATGCTGTTGCCGTGGAAAACACTTCTACAGGAAATGCTGTGATCCAGAGAAGACACAGACACTGAGGAGCAAGTGGGTTGGGAAAGTATGATCCCGAATCTGATGGACCAGATGGGTAGTACTAATGAGGCCGTCTAACTAGCTGAGTGCGTGGTCCTTGAAACCATGGGGTTGGGTCAAATGGACATCCCGCTGGACAAGGAATACCCACGAATTGCATATACAGACAAGAGCAAGCGCCATCATTATCATAACTGAGAGTGACTCCCCGCCAGCAGTGCCATTAGTTTGTTATGTTTTGATGTTTGTTGTATTGTTGTTTATGTTGATTGTTATAAAATACAATAAAGAAATTTAAAAAAAGAAATGATGATTATAACTGTGGGATATATTGACCCACTCTGCTGTTCTTTACCACATCACTAAGCTGCATTTGCGCAAGAACAGCAAAATGGCTGTGCTGGCTCCTGTGTGTGCCAGTACCTCAAAACTGCATTTTTGCAACAACCAAAAAGATGGCTGCATCATCCTGCCACACACACTTCAGGCAGGATGAAACAGGGGACACACTCCAGGAGCGTGCCAGTGTGCCCTGAAACATATAAATGGAATTAAGTCAAGAGGAAGCATTGCTTTGCTGAAAACCCAATATTCCCCTTCTAAATGAAACCTTTTTCACCCTTTAAAAATGCTGTTTGACACCAATTCCCTCCATTCATCTGAAACCACTGTGATTGAAAAGGCCCTGCCGTGCCCAGGAGAATTCATTGTGCCTCAGCGAAACCGGGCATAATTCCTGAATGACAGGACCAGTCAAATTAGCTTTGAAAAAAAATCAACAAGGATCTTTATTTTCACTCAAACGGGAACGTGCGTTCATTTTCGTCATAATGTAACAAAACACCACCTGTCTTCAAAGGAACTCCACTATCTGAGCCAGGTCAGTTTCATATATCCGTGTTCAGATAAAACCTCTGTCTTCAGAGAAAAATGACTTTAGCTGCAAAGACATAGTGGAAATCTAATGAAGCTGCTAAAACCGAATTAGAGAAAGAAATGTCAGCTTGACACCAGGTGTAAAAATAGGCTTTTGCAAAATAAAGAAAAATGAATGCTTGTGTTTTAAAACACATTACACTGGTAAATAAAAGCTCCACAGTCTTCAGCAATATGAAGGGGTTTGTTACTGGTGAGACTGTCTCACATGTGTTGTTTGATCAACAGGTTTGTTTAATTCTGGATTTAAGATCAATAAGTGAAGGATGTTAAACCCAGGATGGCTTAACTTGCGAAGTTGAAAAACAGGTTTCTGCCAAAAGGGAGGGCTATCTCTCTCAGCAGATCCTGGCAACCCCCTGATAATTAAATGGTGGAGCAGACTTTCGTCTCTGCTGGGACCCAGGATGATGTGGTCCCAGGGAAGGAAGCCGGAGGTGTGAGACACAATAACACTTCAATCAGGCTGAGAAACCCCCCATCCTGTTTTGAAGGAAATGGCAGGTGGGGTCAGCTGAAAAAAAAAATGATTCAGTGACGCACATTTGTTTCTAAAGACTATTTCATAAGGAAACTTTAAAGACGTGTATCTCGGCAGCAAAACTTTGTAGAAATGTAGAATTTTTGCAGTGTCAAATTGAATTTGTGGGGGTTATTTTAAAACTTGGTAGGGTGTATTGACCACCTTGTGGACAGAAATGGTGATATATGTTGGATTACAAGAAAAGCATCCACGTTGCAAATGTAAAATTATGTACATATGATGATATGATATGGCATTTATAACGCGCCTATACACAAGTGTTTCAAGGTGCGACGAGGCAAGGGAGGGGGAACAGAGGGAAGACAGACCACGATCTTACTAGGCCAGGTGTCATTCAGATCGAGCAAGTGCAGGGGAAGCGGGTAAAGGAAAGTGCAGGGGGGCGGGAGAGGGAAAGTGCAGTACATAGGATAATAAATAACAAGATAAATAAAAGAACAGCCAGCTGGTGGCAAGTGCAGGGTGAGAGCAGAACAAGTGCAGGTGGGGGGGGGCTGTGGGGATACAGACACAGTCCTCAGGTGCAGGGGTTGCCAGGGAGGCAGTGCAGGCGTGCAACTGGAAGGGCATTGGCCCAAAAATCAGACAGGTGGCCAGGTAACCCTGCAGTAACAGTACAGGACTTCAGCAGGGGAGAGGGGGAGAGAAAACAGAAGCAAAGAGGAGGGTTTTAAGGAGCTTCCGGAACCGAAGATGGTTCTCCTCATGTTTCAGGGAGGCAGGGAGGCTGTTCCAGAGGGAGCCACCAGCCGAAGAAAGAGATCTACCACAAACTCGTTGCTAGGTGAAGCGACGGACCCTAAGGGAGTTGGAATTGGATGAGCGAAGAGCTTGAGAAGAGAGATATTTAGGAAGAGAGAGTTGCAGATATTGGGGCCCCAGAAGGCCTTGTGGACAATGCAGAGGGTTTTGAACTTAATCCTTGCAGCCACTGGGAGCCAGTGCAGAGATTTCAGTCCTGGAGAGATACGATCCCTGGGCTTGAAGCCAAGGACAAGTCTCGCAGTCCTGTTTTGGATGAGTTGCAGAGGGCGAAGAGTCGAGGCAGGCAGGTTTAGATAGAGGCTCTTGCAGTAGTCTAGTTTAGAAAGAATAAGAGCTCTGGAGACAGTGAGCTTCTGGAGGAACGAGAGGAAAGGAAGAATACCTCTGAGGAGGAGGAGTTGGTAGTGTGACTTCTTGGAGACGTCAGAGATGTGAGGAGAGAAGGCGAGTGTGGAGTCGAAGATGACCCCAAGGTTTTTTGCCACACAGGTGGGAGCAGGAGGAGGGCCAAGTGAGACCGGGCAGAGTGTGACAGGAGTGTACATCCCTAATGACAATCTCCACCTCTGTATAAAGTTGTAGAATTTTGAGTGACATAAATCCCATTGAAAAGCATGAAAAACTGGTAGAGCAACAAAACCAGGCCTCATGGAATGGAGGTTTGGACTGAAATGTGATGCACAAAATATGTAACCTGTGTATCTGGTTTTCTAAGAGGTTGCAATTGTGTAAACATAGGTTTGTGGCAAAATTAGATTTTAGTTCCAGTAACTATGGGAGGTTTCTGAACACTGTAAAACTCACCCCATAAACCTGACATCATTTTTCTGAAATATAGCCAGCAAAAAGCTAGGCAGAGACTATTACCCCTGCCCAATCTGGTTGATAGAGGCTTGTGTAGTAAAGCCTGCCCCGGTCATATACTGTGATGATGTCACTAGGCATTATAAATGAGAGCCCCTGACAACACACAGGGAGTCACTGATTCCTGATTTCCTACGCCAGCGTCCTGTTCCTGTCTGTTCCTGTCTTCATCTTGCATTTATCCATCTAGACTCCAGATCCCAACCACAAGGTCAAGCATTGCTGATCCTGATTCAGCTAGGCCTCAATTCTAAAATAATCCCAATAACCAAGGGAAACGCTGTGGTGTTTTGGGAAGCATCCTGAATTAACCTGGCTTGTTGCTCACTAAATGTATGCCTGCTGCAAACTTGCCATCCAACTGATCTGTAGTATCCAGTGACCAGTCCAGTGCCAGTCCAGTGCCATCCGGTGACCAGAACTGCCCAGCTGTCTTGCCAGGCGCCTTGTCGTGTAGAGACCAGAACACTTGACGGTCCAATACCCTAAACTAAAGTGGACTGTAAGTATCATCCCTACCTCATAGAAATCCATAGTCTACTTATTTTGTCTTTGACCCTATCACATCTCTATACCATCCGTATTCTGACCCCAAGATCCTGTTAAAATTGTCAGACTTATTTATGCAACCCTGCTTTGATTCTTAGTGGTAGCGCAGAGTTTCTCTTAATTTCTGTTTTGCTAGAACATAAGCCATTAGTGATTTTGATTAAATAAATTAATTTTCCAAAAAGGAAACGGGGTACACCACGTGAAGGGTTACAATGGCCACATTATTGTGGAGATTCACTGGTGACATTCTCTTTTCCCTAGTCATTAAATCTAGTTTAAGTCAAGTTTGCAATCCATTTTAAAGCCACTTTTCTTTTTTTCTCTGCTCTATTTTTCTAACAACAAACCTCACTATATCTAGAATAACTCACTCAATTTACCAGCTAGAGACTTAATTTCACTTCCAGATTGTACCTACGATCTATAGCTACACTCCAACTAAAAGACTAAATTTCACCCATTTTTATCAAAAACCATTTGGTTAATTCCAGGTGGGAATCGAAATACTTGCAAAAGTTCCCACGTATCATTTTGATTATAAACTGTTGTAAATCTTCCATTCAATTTCGAATTGTACGCTTTTGCTCAATCCCTTGCTTGTGGTTGCTAGTATCTTTCCAGTGTTGCTTCAATAAAGAATTGTTTTTGTTTCAAGATTTTTATACACATTCATTGTTTTATTCAGCCATACCCGAGTGTCATTTTAACATTGCTAGGGTTTCAAATACGTCTTTCACTCTCATTTGAGGAGGGAGAGTTAGATTTGAATTCCATTTCCAGATTCATATTCCTAACTGTGTGCTGCTTCCTTATATCCATTCAGAAGTGATTATTTGTGGGTTGAGAAAACATTGCAGGGGGAAATCCTAACTTGAGTGCTATCTTTCCGCAAATCCAAAAGTGTTTCTATTCCCTGGTGTTTTCTATCTGTGTTAATAAAGGGTTGAATTAAGTGTGTTGCCTACATTCCTATTGTTATTATCATCACATTGGTGATTGTTTCCCCATTTATTAAAACGTGTATGATTTCTTTTGAATTTTTTAAATAAATAAATATTACCTTTACCCACCAGCTTGGTTCCTGGTCCATCATGACCCGGGGTATTTGAAAAGGGGGTGTGATATGAGTGGTGTATCTCTCAAATATTGAATCTATATATAAATAAATAAGCATTTCAGTTGTGCGCTGCATACTAGACTGAGACCAGGGTGTGTAGCCTGATTGAAATCCTTAACATAACGAAGCACAGGCAAGTGAATGTGAGAAATCGCCTGATGACCTGTGGATCCCCGCCCCCGTTGAAATGTGGAGTACAGCAACCAAGAATCCAAGAATTGGAGTAAACCCTGATGTCATAGATCGGCCCCAATGAGCTCTGATGATGGAAATGGAATATGAGTAGTGGGCAATCTATGGAATATATATACTTATATTTTTAGAATTTTCTTTCATAATGGTCTTAATAGGACCGGGATGCAAACCTGTGTTGCTACATGTTGTCTTGCTTCCAAGACAAAAGCATTACCCCTGAGCTTCCTCCCCCTATCAGTGATTCATTTAAAAGAAATATTTTATACTTTTTTATTGTGTTGTTGGTTTGCCAGGTGTATTAAGTGCGGTTGCTTTAAATAAACGCATCGGTAAGGAACTGGTGAGAAGGGATCGAGAAGAAGAGAAAAGGAAGAGAGAAAAATGGGGTAGTGCAGATGCATTCACAGTACAGAATATGTACATTCCCGACAATCGAAGTATTCATACCTAGCAGATTTCCTGGCAGGTTGGTTTTTGGTACATATCATACCTTTCAGATTATTGGTCGTCTAGATAAGTGTAATACCAATCTAAAACACCAAATGGAGATGTTTATTTCCTTCGTCATGCTTCTTTGAAGCTCTGAAGAAAAATGTTTTTGCCTACCTTTTGGTTCGCAACAGTTTATCTGACAAGACTTTTAGGGTTAACACTACCTTCTTTCAATGTCCTCCCTCCCTAAGAGAGATTTCTTGATGGACCAACCCTTGAAGTTTTTCTTGACCTTGCCAGAGGATATATTGTTCCAGAGTGCTGGTGCTGCCATCGCTGAGGTCGGCCTCTGACATGCTGTGCTTTGCTGGTGTCCTTCAGCGCAGGGAGACCAACCATTGGGCCCTGGAGAAGGTATGTTTCAATGTACTCTGCATAGAGATTTGAAGGTAATCCTGGATTCTGCAGGTGGCCAGTGCAGTGCTCCTAGACCTGGGCGGGTGAAATCTATTGCTGTGAGGCCTAGAATCATTCTGGCTGCTCTTCTTTGAAGGATTATTCTGAATGAAAGGCCTACCTTAAGCACTGAGTAAGCAAGCAGCTGATTGCAAAATGCCTCATTTAGGCATGTACTGTTTCCTATCTAGGAATGTAATGAGTATGAATGATTTTTAAACATTCAGCGACATTTTTTTCAAGCATTTTAGTCAATGCCTAGAGAATGAATGAACTGCTTGTAGAAGAGACATGCTTTATCCTTGCTAGTGGATTGATATGCAAGCAATCAAACCTTGTGATAAGTGCTTGTGAAATGTCAAGCAGGCCAAGCAGGTCTTTCTCTTTGCGGAGGGAGGATTGTTTTTTTCAGGTCTAGATGCAAGCTGTGACGGGTCTCAAGGTTCAATTAGAATAAAGGTAGGTTCTGCTGTTACACCATCTCCAGGTAAGCTACACATTATTCCTAAGCAGCTGGAGTGGGAAATGACATTTATTTGTGGAAAGGGCGACATGTGTTTGCCTAATATGCTGCCAGGGTCGTTTGGAGGTGGGGCAAAGCCCATTCAGTCTGGCCATTTGAGTGGCCGTTTAGCGGAAGTGGTGTTCTTTTTTGAGGTTTTTCATTCGTTTCAGCATCGAGGCATAGGTTGTACATTTTCTTTGGGATTTTGTTACCTTTCTCGGGGCATGGGGGGGGGTGTTTACGGGCTATGATGGGCAAGACTTTCGGTGCAGTATTTAGCTTGCCACTGCACTGAAGCTGTCTTCTTCTCCTTAAGGCCTGCTCTTTCTCTGGGCCCATTTACCACAGACTGAAGAAGGCGTTGGAGAGAAAGCACCGGAAAAGATTTACACCTCCGTGCCCAAAGTATGGGGAGGGTGGACAGGGAAGTGGTGAACGCCTGGAATTTAGAGTAAAGCAATTTAGACCCGAAGAAAAATTCAATAAAGGAAAATGAAGAGGCCATTGGGATAAAGAATCAGCAAATCAATTGGCTGTTCAGGGAGTTCTACAGGCAATTCTACTCTGATCAATCTTCTGTGATAAGTGCATTTTCCTTCAAATAACAGAGTCCTACATTAAATGCGGGCTGTCTGGGAACACAGCAGAGTGAAGTCTAAACATCACATGATAAGAAGTTGCATAAACTGCAGAAAACAAACATTTCGTTTACTAGAGATGACTAGTACAGAAACATCTAATCTTTAACAGCAGTCCTAAATGGAGAAGGCTGTACTGCGTGTATGACACAGTCTGAGGCGTGCGTGCCCATCTATTCCAGAGCAACTGATTACAGTATGGTGCACAGTTGTCGTTGGTTTGACTTCACAGTGCCCTGCGCCCACTTCATGGTTCCTGTGCAGGGTGCTACACTTAATGCATGGCTACGAACACGTATGGTCATGACTTTTTTGTTGCGTGTACAGTTCTTTATGCCACTGCACAGTGCTGTGGCGGAGGATAGTGGAAGTGTTTGTGTCTGCAGACCAACACAGTCAGCAACTTTGTACCAGAAGATCTGGCACAGGAAGGCCTCTCAGCCCTGAAAGTGTAGTACAGATATAACTGTATTGTCATGGGTGTAATTTTAGGGGGGGCAAGGGTGTTTGTCCCCCCCAACATTTGCGGCATACCATTTTGTCCCCCTCATTTGGCAGAGGCCCCTTTCATTTAGATGCCATGCCCCTCCAAACCCCCCAACATTTTCAGCAAAGTTACTCCACTGTGCATAACTGTAATTTTTGGAAGAATTGTTCTTTTTCTAAATACGAGACTGCATTACCTGGCCCTATTAAACAGAAAGCTCACCGAACAATGTTCTCTTCATATCACAGTCACAATGAAGGCCAGGAAGGATCCAGCAACCACCATCCACCATGTGAACAACAACATGGGAGACTTGCAGAAGTGACTGGAGTCCACGCTAAAAATGTATTTATTGTTGAGGATATTGGATCCACTTTGCACACATGTGAACATGGCCCATTCCATTCGGGAGATACTAGTCCAGACTTGGTTTTAACTTTGCATTCTGGGTCTTGTGGATCTGTGTTTGTCATGGGGAAATCCGGGACTACAAGTCCCAGAATGCAAAGTTAAAAACAGGACTGGACTAGCATCTCCCAAATAAAATGGGGCATGTTAAGATGCATGACTTTGTAATATCTGTTTGTAATGTCACAATGGGATATGGAGGATTGCATAACGATACCTTATTTAGAGTCAAAGAAAAATGGCTAGAGTTTCTTTGTTAAAAACTGCAAATTCCCTTGAGGACCTGTTGATTTACATCCAGACTCCTGACGGCATTACATACTGCTTTTCACTTGTACAATCAATGCATTAACATATACTTGACAGTAAGCAAGCTCAAATGCACCCCAGTGGTTGCTGTAGGTACAGTGAATGGGAAACACCAGGCAAGCTAGACATTGCTACATTTGCTAAATCAGTTATCCTATGTTCTCTTATTTAGATTGCACATCGCTACCATTTTAATGGTCTCCATGTGCTCTCCCGGTTCTGAAAAGGGAAGTGGGGTGGGTTGGTTAGGGGAGAAAGAGAGAAAAGACAAGTATACTCAGCTGTTGATGTATGTACAACCAGGAGTAACTGGCATCTGCACGGTTCTATTTCCTAGGTGCGTTTTGTTGTGTACACTGGAGGTGTATTGTTGCCTGATGGGAGACATCCAGTGTTTGACTTGATCAGGTGTTTGAGGGAGTTGGGGACTTTGCAAGTTGGTTTGAGAGATGTGTGGTTTGGGGAATTTTTGCCAGCAGGATTTCTCTATCCATCTTAGGCATGTATGTTCCGTGTGTGTTGAGTGAGGATGGTTGAGTAGGACATTGTTAGCAGGTTTTTGGGTATCTATTTGCGGATAGCTTCTGGGCTCAGTGCAACTTTGTTGAGGCATCCACCTTCGTATATGTGTGAGGTTTAGGTATCTTCTGAACATGGTTTGGTAATGTCTGGCTTGTCTGGGTGTTGACAACTGGATGTAGTGCGAACTGATATTGAAGTGATATGGTTTGGGAATATATATGTCTTAAACCAGGCATTTGTCTTGACACACTGGAGTTAGTGTTGGCCACCTTAAATTATACGGCTCGTCCCAATATGCTATCATAAGTAGTTAAGTTTGCCTATGTGACTTGCTTGGGCATTGAATGGACAAGATTTTACATCCCCAAGAACAGTGATCGATATCTGGTTGTTACTAGTCAACCTCTATCCCTGGAATGTTGAAAAACCAGGTTTTCTACCGTTTCTAGTCCTCAGTCCTGATTTCTTTAGGCATTGAGTTCCATAGTATTGCTATGAGAATAGAGAAAGCTGTTCATCCAAATTTAGTTTTCTCATAGTACCTTATTTCTATGGCCAAGTCAGTGCTTGATCCAAGAGTTCTTCTTGACGCATATTATGTGATTTTTGATTGGAGAAATTCAGCTCCCTTCTCAATGCTGGGGTACTTTGTTGGTTTCTGTTTAGTCTGCGAAGGAGTCTTGCCTCTGTGTTTTGTATGAGTTGTAATTTCCCACATAGATAGTCGGGAATTCTAAGGAATACGCTTTTCTCGATAAAACCAGGGAGATGATGACGAGGGTTCGGAGAGGGAAGTTTAGGTATGGGCGGATACCTCTTATTAAGCATAGGTGTTAGAAGCATTTTCCTACTATTCCATTAACCTGCAGTTCTAGGGTGAGACCACTGCCCATGCTCATTTCCAGGTTTTTTATTACCGGTGAGGATTCTGGTTGTGTTTCCATTCTTTGGGGCCAGGCAAGAATTGTCTTTGTTTGGTTGCAGTTTTGTGAGGTGATCATTATTTCTGTTTTGTTTGGGGTTTAGTTTTAGGTTTTTATTAGTCATCCAGATGCTTTTCTTTTTGAGGTATTTATGGAGATTCGTTGTTGTCATTGTCGGTTGTCATCCTGCAGGTAAGCTGGTGGCATTTGCGTAGATGTAGCATGTGAGTCTGTGGGCTTCGATGGGTTTCATGAGCAGGGCAATTTACTTATTGAAGGGAAGAAGTGGTGAGAGACTTTATCCTTGTGGTAGGCCACATGTAGTGCTTCCATTTTTTGTGATTGAAGCATGTAGGTAGGTTCTTTCATTTTGATGAGTGCAGAATGACTTTAGCCCTTACAGTGCAGAGGTATGAATGCACAATTGAATGCACAATTATCCACAAATAGTATCTGGTTCTCCAACAGTTGTCAAACAGAGCATGAAAAGGTGAATTGTCAATGATCATGTCTTGCAAGTAGATTCCATTTGGGGTAGTCCCATCCTTCGGAGGTTTGGAATGAGTCTGCTGTAGCAGAGCTGTATCAAAACTGGAATCCTGCCTTTGCATCATCGGGTAGTGTCTAAAGATGATGTTGGACACTACCTACGCAAAAAGCTTTGCATTGCAAGCCTGCCAGAGTACTAACTGCACGAATCAAACAATACCATCCCTCTGGAACCTTACTGTCCTCATCTGCAAAGAAACATTTGCCTCCTATCATTAGGATAAAAACGCTTGGGACAACACTCTCAGTGTGAGACGCCTGCTTATGGAACTCCCTTCCTGCCGGCATAGAGCAAGAACAAAGATTTGTAAAATCCAGACAAAAATGAAAACACACAACCAAAATCAAGCTTATGACTCTACGTCTCAAAGGATTTCTGAATAGTGGTTGCTAGACGCATTTGATAAATTCATGGATGTTGATTACACTAGCCCCCGCTCCCCTGACTCTAAGCCTGCAAATGATCACCATATCTATGATGTCCCTTCTTCCTTGCAACCCCCACACCTTCTTAGGGTGACAAAAAATGATCTTGTACTGGGTTTGGCACCGTATAAATCAACATTAAATAAATAATAAGTAATACCATCCAGTATCCCGCAATATATGCTTTTAATCCTGCAGCGTCTCAATTATGGAATAGGGTTGAAGCAAGTGTCCGTTGGAGAGAACAGTTTCAGTGGTAATGTAATCTTATGGCTGCTGTGACGAATCCCAGGGTATTGTCACCGTTTCTATGGGGGAGGCCCCTTTCCATGAGGAAGACCTCCTGGTTTTGCGAAATTGTTGAAAACTCGACTATTTGAATGAAAACATCTTCATTTTGTGTGTGTCCTATCTGTATAGCGCCTGGATGCCCTCTGGCTTTGGCGCTTAATAAGTGAAATAACATAACAACATAACTTCATGGAAGAGGACACTACGTTGAACACTCTGGGCTCAAGAACACACAACCCCCAAGAAGTCAAGCGCCCGGGGTAAACTGAGCCCAGGTCTCTGGTTTTGCAGTCTCAGGAAAAAAGTTATATTTGCTTGAACAGTTTTGACTCCCATCACCATTCCACGCTAGGCGTACTGCAGCAGAGCATGTCGGATGTGCAAACCCTGACATGGAGTGGGGTACGCAGCCAGAAAGAAATCACTCATCAGCAAAGAGAGACATGCATGCAGCAAGTGCTCATTCCCAGCACTGGGATGTTAAATGCCACAGAACAAAGTCGCTTGTGAATCTGAGAGCCAAAATGTTGTTTGAGCGGGTTGTCATGACAAAGCAATCTGATCCCAAAGTGTCACCTAAGACCACGGCTAAACCGCTTCCCAGTTCATGTTATTCGAAAGGGCATAATACCAGTAGACAAGGAAATTCACCAGGCACATTAATGGGGAGGATGTAGAGCCCTTAAGCAAGGCAATTAATTGAGTACAAAGCATATGGTGAAATTAACAGATGAATCATATTACTCATTGATACAATCTCTTCATCAGCGTCCTGACTGTGTGGGTGTTACAACGGACTTTTTGAGAGAGAGAGTGGTGCTATAGACAGCGAGGAGATTCAGGAGAATAGAACCGCTGTTGCAAAACCAAAAATCCCAGGTAGTAGCAGGGATGCAGAGACGAGTAGTAGAAGAGCAAAACCTGTTAGCCAAACAAAGAAGGCCAACTAGTGACAGCCAATGAGGTGGTTGGCCAGTTAAGCCAGGGCTTGAGAGAAGCCATGTGAAATTGTCCTGGGTAGATTAGGAGGCTACCCGAGAACCTGAGCCCAGAGTCTTGCTGGGACAATCCATGAAGAAGCATTGTGCTCTAGCACCTTGAAGCGTATTTTGTGATATAATATGATCTGATGTGGCATTTATAATGCGCCTGTGCACAAGTGTTTCTAGATGCGACAAGGAGGGGGAAACAAAGGGAGGACAAAATAATGATCCTACTAGGCCTTGTGTCATTTAGATCGTGCAAGTGCAGGGAAGAGGGTAGGGGAGAAGTGCAGTTACCTCACAAGTGCAGCCAGCGAGTGGTTCATAAGTGCAGAGAAAAGGGACTGTAGGGTTGCAGATACCGAACCCTAAGTGCTGAGGAGCCCGCAGGCAGTGCGAAAGCAACTGGACATGCAGGAGCCTGGGCCCGAGTTCAGAGGGTGACCAGGTGACCAGTGCATGGAGCAGTCAGGTGCATCAGCAGCGGAGAGTAAGAGAGAGAGAGCAGAAGGGAAAAGGAAGGTCTTGAGTTGCTTCCGGAACCAGAGATGGTTCTGCTCAAGTTTCAGAGAGGCAGAGAGGCTGTTCCAGAGGGAGGCCCCAGCAGAGGAGATAGATCTGCCCCAAACTCAATGCTTGGAGAAGCGTTGGAGGTAGATGAGCGGAGAGCTCAAGAAAGAAGATGTTTTGGAAGAGAAAGTTGGAGGTAGAGCAGCTCCAGGCCCCAGAAAGCCTTGTGGACAATGCAGATGGTCTTGAAGTTGATCCTTGCAGCCAATGGGAGCCAGTGAAGAGATTTCAGAGCTGGAGAGATATGATCCCTGGGCTTGAGGTCAAGGACAAGTCTTGCAGTCCTGTTCTGGATAAGTTGTAAAGGTGGAAGAGTAGAGGCAGGAAGATTTAGAAAGAGTCTGTTGCAATAGTCCAGCCTACAGAGGACCACAGCTCTGGAGACAGTGAGCTTCAGGGGGAAACTGAAAAAATGAAGAATACTTCCGAGGAGGTGCAGCTAAGTTTGACTTAGAGACGTCGGAGATGTGAGGAAAGAAGGAGAGGGTTGGGTGGAGTCAAAAATGATCTCGGTCCAAATAATCAGACAGACTCAAAGAGTATGGCAAAATACTACTTTATTCTCAATTAATAAAGCAGGGAGAACTGACAGGCATTGGACTTGTGCATGCACACTCACACAGTAGCTTAATTACATAGAGGTCTTATATCGCAATGTGCATCACCTATGACGTCATTACTTGGCGAATCATAAAACCTATTATGGAATGGGATTGGTTTAAGGGAACATATCTACATATAGAATACATTTGGGTTAATACTTCATTGGCTACCCCTTAATAACTCCTTATTGAACTACCTTTAAATATGTATAGTACTGATTATAGGGGACAAATTGGCAGTGCATGCGTCTATGCAACATTGTATGTTAGGTTGCCCCTTGAACCCGCTGATTGGTTTGTATCCTATCCCAACCTTGGACTTTTGGCTCTTTAGAAGCACGTACATGAAACGAAACTTAGGTGTTTGAATCCCGTCAAACTACTCCCCGTTTTCCCAACTAGGCCATCATCTTTCATTGGTCAGCCATAAGCCAAAGTCTTCCATCTGTAGTTGACCTTGTAGTCTGCTCACTGTCCTGGAACATTCCAGGGAGTGTGAGCACATCACTATTGGCATCTGAGGCCCTAATGAATAGCCCTTGTCTTCAACTTCTGAGTCACATGTGAAGAGACCACAAATGTATCCATTTCAGCCTCCTATTTTTTCTTCTATTTGATTCAAGTATGCAGGGTGCTGTTGCTCCTCTTGCCCTCTAGAGATTTGCTCACTCTACCTTGCATAGACTTCATACACGTTGAATTGTCCAATTCTTTGGCCATTGCCAATGTTTTCTTCTCCTTTAATCTAAGAGTAATGTCTCCTTTGTTCATGACTTAGCCTGGTTAACTCCCCTTGTGCCATGCAGTTATTCCTTAAAATAGCATCCTTGATCCTAGGACAACATAGCCTTTCTGTTGTTCTGCACACAGAGCTTTCCAGCCTCTCCTGATTCTGACACCTTAGCCTGTTTCGGAGCTAGTCAGCGTCCTTTTGTCTATCATGGTCATCCTTGCCACATTACATATTCCACTATAGCAAGCCTCTATATGTTTCCTTTCTACCTTGCGTTACTGAGCTTTACAGTTATTAACCAGTAAGTTACTTCATTGTCTTTGTATTCACAATTATTTTAGCCTTAGGTAGACGTTTCTCTTGGTACATCAGTTACATTGTCACTGTTAAGTATTTTCATATTGTTTCAATATAGGTTTATATATCATCTTCATGACATCACTCTGTCCATGTCAGATTTCACTTTAACGTTCCATGATGTCCATACGTAGGTGTTGACATCCATCCATGCAGCGTCCTTCCACACTTTCAGTGTGATGGTACATTCTGTATGGCTGTCTGCATGCATAACTTTCTCAAACACTTAATGCTGAATAGGAACAATACACAGGATCCCATGTACTGCTCTTCTTCTACTATTCCAACATGACAGTGGTGAGGGGGCAGGAACTAGTGTGAAAGCATCCACCTGTTCCTCTATATTTCCCCCTCTGGTCATATTTTCAACCACATTCTCTTCTTCCATCATCTTCACCTTCTCATCATCATTTGTCTTCATCTTCTCTTCATACTGTTTCTCATTGGCCTTTTATCATGTCTTCATACAATTGTTTCTTGGGAACCCAAATCTTTGTCACCCCGCTCAGGTGACCTGCATTCTTTTTATGTTCATCCACACTCCAGGTCATTTGACAGCACTCTCCAGATGGTGGACAGAATATTCAACGTCCCACATATTTATTAGGACCCTTAGGATAATATAACTCAGGAGGTGCAAGGGTGCTTTTCTTTATATTCTCATGAGTAGTTTCCTCATTTTGCTCACTAGTTCCAGAGTCCGTATCAACCATGATCTTCAGCCCAATAGCGTTCTTGGCTGCCTTCTGTCATTGTCCCAAGATGTTCCAAGATTGTCCGTCTCTATAGAGAACTGAGCACTCTTGGCATCCTCACTTGTGAACTCACTGCTAGACTACTTCAATAGTCTGCTGTTAAGCACCTCACAGGGAAACCTCCATCATCCCCAGACTACTCAAAATGGGGATGTTAGAGCAGCGTTCGGACAATCTAGGTGTGATTGTGTCACGCCTTTCAGGAAGGAACTTCACTGCCTTCCAGTTAAGCAGAGAATAAAACATAAGATATTGTCTGTCACATTCAGATGTCAGAACATGTGTGCTCCCCTTTATCTTTCTAAGAGACTGTCAGTGAAACAATCCCATCGAGTGCTGCGTTCCTCTGATAATCCTCATTTGAACCAACCTCACTTTCGCCTAAAAAGATTTGGTAAGTCTAGCTTTGATTTTCATGCTCCGCGAGAGTGGAATGTGTTACCCCTTGCTATTAAATCATCTCAGTCTTTGACAACAATTAAGAGAAGTATAAAAACGTTACTCTTCAACTCAGCTGACTAACAGCCCTGTCTTTACTGGGTCTGATCTCTCTGTTTCTGTCACTTCACTGGTATGCTTCGTTGCTGCACTCTTAGGCCTTCGGGCATGTGGCGCCTTATCAAAAATTAAAATAAATGATCCTTATGAGACAAAATCCTAGCAATACCAACACTTGTTTTGCTCCAAGTATTTGTCATGAGATGGTGGGAACGTACAGCAAGAAGGCCTGATCTTGGCGCATACACCTCCTTCTATTGCTGTAATCAGGGCAATGACATACCTGTTCTGCAGAGTCATCAGCCTGATGGTTGTCAGTTCTTATCTGATAGAATTAAATATTTTTATTGTTGCATTAATCATTTGCAGTAGCTCCCATCTTGTAATCTGCAGCCACTTAGCGTTTACTGCAGCTTGAAGTCCTGGCAAAAATATAGCTGTCATTATAATTGCTCTCTTGCTGAACAGTTCATGCTCATCTGGAATATTGTCATAGGCCTCTGTTGATTTTGCTGAAAAATTATTCTCTCTCTTCAGCCGGCGGAGTTCAGGTGATCTCTTTTTCTTCTGGTGTTCATTCATTTTTAGAAATTCATATGGCGGTCACTTTGGGGAATCACCAATGCTAGAACGTGTATCGTTATTATAGAACATACTGTCACGATCCATGCCCCTGACCCCCTCAGGTATAACAGCCCCCTGGCAGCAGTGGGGCTTTAGCCCTTCAAACTGGCCCCAAGGGCCTTAAAGCTCCATCAGAAACATACATGGAGTCAGTCCTGGCGCGTTTGGTGCCAGGCTCATTATCAGGAATAAAGAAATACCAGTTTTGGAACTTAATCCAACATGGAGGCCTATTACACAGCTCAGTTCTTTAGAACCAAGCCATGTGGTCTAGTGTTTTGGGTGTAGCTGGGCCTGGAACTACTTTAACTGAGCTATTTAAACCACACTCAAGCAGCAGAACACGCTTCGGGTTATTCTGCAGTCCTGCAGCGTACCGCTCACCGTGTCCAGCTCCTGCTCATCTGCTTCTTCGGCGGCCCGGTCTTGAAGCCCTAGATCCGGATTCCATTAATAACCTGGAAGAACAAGAGCAGCATTAGCAAGCAAGAACACTTACCTGTGAAGTATCCGGCCTTGAATCCATCCTGCGCTTCGCTTACCTCGCCCATCTCCGGGTTTCACTACAAACTACAAGGGAAAAGGAACAAGGTCAGCATTAACAAAGCTCTTACCTGGGCACGCAGCGCTTCGATCGCTCATCACTCCGGAGCATCACTGCAACCTGTACAAAGAAGAGAAGAGAACACAGGTTAGCAATTAACATGAATAAACAGCGCATCAATAACTCAAAGCGGTCTTCGCCATAGGTGCGGCAACTCCGAGGTCGCAACCATCCCTGTGAAAACAAAAAGGGACATTGTTAGGGAACAGCGTAGTGGAGCAAGATGCCGAGAAGACAGAGAAAAAGGGATGGAAAGAAAGAGACAGAAGAAAGACGGAAAAGACATTATAACTCACCTGGAAGACAACAAGCAGAGTCGGAGGCACACGACCAGTGAAGCAACTAGGTCCACGGAATGCCCGCACCAACCACGCGCCCCTGCACAGAGATGCAGGACGGAGAGTTCAACACACAAAAACCTAAGGTGAGCAATAACCCTAATGGAGGGAATTTGGACCAGAGGGAGATGGGAGTCCACCCATCACAGAACCAGTATCTTAAGCCTCCAGTCTCCTGTTATAGGAACTACCCAACGTCTGGCACATAACCAAGCAGAGAGGGGTCCAGGATAGCGCTTAGACCTCCATCCAGTATTGTGTGACGCCCCCGTGGATACCAGGTGAGCGTAACACATACTCCTCCCCAATTCCTAGGCAACTGCATCTAAGGTCTGGACCCACAGGCCCCATATCGATCCATTAACACTGCAGTTCCTCCATTCATTCCTGGCACTTCAATTATCCATCCACATTCTTTGTTTTTTCCAACCAGGATCAGGCCATTATTCTTGAAGCATATTGTTGCATTCCTTAGTGGTATCATGGCTACTGGTCATTCTTCTTTGTCGAATGATTTAAGTAACATTCGAGTACTTAGCGCATGATCCTAGGCATTTGTCACTTGCTATCTGCACTATGCTTGCCGATTCTTTCTTCAATAAGAGTGCAGGGCAACCCAATAGTCCTTCTTTACATCCAGTTCTAGTGAAACCAAGTCCATATAACACTAGCTGAGGTCTATTTCTGCATCTTGGCTCTCATAGTTTTTCAGTTATGTCTGAGCAATTCAGCTCCTTCATCTAGACACAATTTATTCCTTCACCAATCTGGGATGGGTACATACGTTTCTTGCTTGTCCACCCTAGTCTATTTTCCATCCTTCTCGTTTTTACATAGGTATCTTCATATGGGAATGCTACTTTTGATCACCATTGTAACATAGCCCATTTTCCTTCAAATTGTCCTCTGGTTGTGCGTGCTACTAAATGACTGAGGCATTTTTCGTCATGTGTAAACATTTCTCTTGCAATGAATGTTCTTGCTGCATTCAAATCGTGGTAGGGAACAAACATAGCGGCTTTCGTCTATCTTTCTCTTAACTCTTTCAAATGATTGTAGAGAAAGAGTCAAGTACCGCTACCAAATGCTCTGCCCCATATTGCCTATATTTTGGGAGCCGGAAATTGCGACACGTGCAGTACCAGTGAAAGTGCCTGTACCGCAAAGAATTCTTGAAACAAGGTATCCATTGAGAAAACCCTGTATGCCTTCACGAAGATATGATGGCCTTCTGGGCAAAGTCCCGGAAGATGTCTGAGAATGAGTGAGAAAAGAAGACTGGTGACATCATGCAGAGCAGAGCTGACACACCCAGAAAAGATGCACAAGGCAAAAGAGAATAAACATTCTATAATATCTGAAGAAGAAATGTTAAAGATGAGCAACATTTCGGGCTCGAGATGAAGATGCTTATGCTACAGAAATGCGGAAGCAAATGCAAAATCAGTTTATGCTTGTACAGATGCAGTAACGCAAGTAGACAAAGTGATCTTAAGGCTGGCTACGTAGTGAATAGTTTGCAACTATGCACCAACGCATATACATAGGCATGTATAGAATCTGGATATTCCACAATGCACTTTAGCAAGGCTTGAAACCCAGTGATTGGAAAGGGTTTTCAGTGTGGCGCAGTTGGAAAATAACTGATGGCCGAGGAGAAATACAAGAAAGGCTTTGCTTTCCCAGCACCAAGAAGTCGAGGCCACCATGAGCCTGCTTGTCCATCCAGTAGTTACACGAACATGGGAAAGAAACAAACTTCTTATGAGGTGGAATTGAAAAGTTCAGCATTTAATAGTATTAAATGCAGCAAAGAGCTCGAAAACACGGTCTCCAGTCACATGGTCAGATCAAAATACATTGGGTCAAGCTACACCGAAACCAAGAAGATACTCCCTTTTATTCTCAGGAACAGAGAGCTTCTGCAAGGCCAAGTTCAAAGCCTTAAATGATTGGCAGACTGCAGGAGTGATGATAGATGTTGGGCTAATTGGGTGGGGAGGCATGTTCATGCCGACCCTCCCTGCACCTGGAGTGGTAGCCTGCGTGCTGCTAGCTGTGGAATATTCCAGATGGGTACAAAGGTGCCAAACCAATTGTAGAGGGCCACTTATCAAAGAGCCCTATAGTTGTTGTAATCAATAAAGTGTTGAGTATCAGTATAACACGGAAGATAACTTGGACTTGGGATGGGTTTACTTGCCCATCTGACAGTAGAGACCCAATCATTCCCCCGTCTGTATGGAACGTATACTTAGATGTTCCTTCTAAGCCTATCACATCCCCAAGTAGGTTTTTGCAGTGTGCCACGGAGTATAACGTCACTGATGATGAGTTTTACTATAAAAGTTGTGTTTTTTATAACATGTGTTGAGAGAAATCAAGCAAAAGTCCACTGATGCCCGTTGTAGCTCCCTGTTTTAGATAAATGCAAATAAAACAGCACCAAGTTTTGCCAACTTCCTGAGTCGGTTTGATTATTGATGTTTGAGTAAATTCTGCATACCCATCCATCTCTAAGTATTGCTACCTCGTCTTAAAAGGCCCTTGGTCTATGGGTTCACAATGATACTATAGATTATTCTTTAAATAGACTGAATTTTCAAGATACATATTTATATCTTCTTGGTTATCCTCAACATCCCTTTTAAATCGAAATAGACACCTAGTTATATTGTAAAACAGACTAGCTGTACCTCTGGTAGGGATAATATTAGATGTTTCATTGACAACCTCAATATCACTTTTTATAACATGTTGAAATGCCATAATAATAAGAGAAACAAAAATCATTCTACCAAATGATACCATCATCAATATTCCATTAAAACCTATCCACTTTCTGGATGGCAGTGAATCTCTGAAATTTTGAAGCCTCTCCATTTTGTGTTTGCTTTAATATGCACATATGTTATCTCCTTTTGAATCATTTTTACATTAAAAATTGTAATATAATTGCAATTACCACTCTCCAAATGGTACAATAGTTCTTGAGATCTTCGAAAAACATAATTATGTTTAATCCTCTTCAGATCACAGCTGGATAAGACTGTAATATGTAGGAATAAATAGCATACAAGAGTGTGTGTATTGTCACTATACTAGCATACTCGATGAACGATACTCTTCCTTCTCTTCAAACTCCAAAT
The DNA here is from genome assembly GCF_040938575.1 of Ambystoma mexicanum. NCBI lineage: Eukaryota > Metazoa > Chordata > Amphibia > Caudata > Ambystomatidae > Ambystoma > Ambystoma mexicanum. The sequence goes on along the minus strand of NC_090921.1, from coordinate 423,691,843 downwards.
TCTTCTCTCATTGTCTCTGTAGTCCTGTCTAAAAAAGTTCCAAGATGGCTGTAAGTCTATTTTCTTCTTTTTGGAAAATGTTAATTCCTAATCTAAAAGACTGTTGTGCTCATCATTCTCTTTAACCTTGCTTCTGGCCATCAGAAGGGTCAGCATGCACAGAACTACTTCTCTTGCATCACTTTGGGTAGTTGCAGGAGGGATCAGTGTTTCGCCTTTATACATCTTCACCTTCTCATCATCATTTGTCTTCATCTTCTCTTCATACTGTTTCTCATTGGCCTTTTATCATGTCTTCATACAATTGTTTCTTGGGAACCCAAATCTTTGTCACCCCGCTCAGGTGACCTGCATTCTTTTTATGTTCATCCACACTCCAGGTCATTTGACAGCACTCTCCAGATGGTGGACAGAATATTCAACGTCCCACATATTTATTAGGACCCTTAGGATAATATAACTCAGGAGGTGCAAGGGTGCTTTTCTTTATATTCTCATGAGTAGTTTCCTCATTTTGCTCACTAGTTCCAGAGTCCGTATCAACCATGATCTTCAGCCCAATAGCGTTCTTGGCTGCCTTCTGTCATTGTCCCAAGATGTTCCAAGATTGTCCGTCTCTATAGAGAACTGAGCACTCTTGGCATCCTCACTTGTGAACTCACTGCTAGACTACTTCAATAGTCTGCTGTTAAGCACCTCACAGGGAAACCTCCATCATCCCCAGACTACTCAAAATGGGGATGTTAGAGCAGCGTTCGGACAATCTAGGTGTGATTGTGTCACGGCTTTCAGGAAGGAACTTCACTGCCTTCCAGTTAAGCAGAGAATAAAACATAAGATATTGTCTGTCACATTCAGATGTCAGAACATGTGTGCTCCCCTTTATCTTTCTAAGAGACTGTCAGTGAAACAATCCCATCGAGTGCTGCGTTCCTCTGATAATCCTCATTTGAACCAACCTCACTTTCGCCTAAAAAGATTTGGTAAGTCTAGCTTTGATTTTCATGCTCCGCGAGAGTGGAATGTGTTACCCCTTGCTATTAAATCATCTCAGTCTTTGACAACAATTAAGAGAAGTATAAAAACGTTACTCTTCAACTCAGCTGACTAACAGCCCTGTCTTTACTGGGTCTGATCTCTCTGTTTCTGTCACTTCACTGGTATGCTTCGTTGCTGCACTCTTAGGCCTTCGGGCATGTGGCGCCTTATCAAAAATTAAAATAAATGATCCTTATGAGACAAAATCCTAGCAATACCAACACTTGTTTTGCTCCAAGTATTTGTCATGAGATGGTGGGAACGTACAGCAAGAAGGCCTGATCTTGGCGCATACACCTCCTTCTATTGCTGTAATCAGGGCAATGACATACCTGTTCTGCAGAGTCATCAGCCTGATGGTTGTCAGTTCTTATCTGATAGAATTAAATATTTTTATTGTTGCATTAATCATTTGCAGTAGCTCCCATCTTGTAATCTGCAGCCACTTAGCGTTTACTGCAGCTTGAAGTCCTGGCAAAAATATAGCTGTCATTATAATTGCTCTCTTGCTGAACAGTTCATGCTCATCTGGAATATTGTCATAGGCCTCTGTTGATTTTGCTGAAAAATTATTCTCTCTCTTCAGCCGGCGGAGTTCAGGTGATCTCTTTTTCTTCTGGTGTTCATTCATTTTTAGAAATTCATATGGCGGTCACTTTGGGGAATCACCAATGCTAGAACGTGTATCGTTATTATAGAACATACTGTCACGATCCATGCCCCTGACCCCCTCAGGTATAACAGCCCCCTGGCAGCAGTGGGGCTTTAGCCCTTCAAACTGGCCCCAAGGGCCTTAAAGCTCCATCAGAAACATACATGGAGTCAGTCCTGGCGCGTTTGGTGCCAGGCTCATTATCAGGAATAAAGAAATACCAGTTTTGGAACTTAATCCAACATGGAGGCCTATTACACAGCTCAGTTCTTTAGAACCAAGCCATGTGGTCTAGTGTTTTGGGTGTAGCTGGGCCTGGAACTACTTTAACTGAGCTATTTAAACCACACTCAAACAGCAGAACACGCTTCGAGTTATTCTGCAGTCCTGCAGCGTACCGCTCACCGTGTCCAGCTCCTGCTCATCTGCTTCTTCGGCGGCCCGGTCTTGAAGCCCTAGATCCGGATTCCATTAATAACCTGGAAGAACAAGAGCAGCATTAGCAAGCAAGAACACTTACCTGTGAAGTATCCGGCCTTGAATCCATCCTGCGCTTCGCTTACCTCGCCCATCTACGGGTTTCACCACAAACTACAAGGGAAAAGGAACAAGGTCAGCATTAACAAAGCTCTTACCTGGGCACGCAGCGCTTCGATCGCTCATCACTCCGGAGCATCACTGCAACCTGTACAAAGAAGAGAAGAGAACACAGGTTAGCAATTAACATGAATAAACAGCGCATCAATAACTCAAAGCGGTCTTCGCCATAGGTGCGGCAACTCCGAGGTCGCAACCATCCCTGTGAAAACAAAAAGGGACATTGTTAGGGAACAGCGTAGTGGAGCAAGATGCCGAGAAGACAGAGAAAAAGGGATAGAAAGAAAGAGACAGAAGAAAGACGTAAAAGACATTATAACTCACCTGGAAGACAACAAGCAGAGTCGGAGGCACACGACCAGTGAAGCAACTAGGTCCACGGAATGCCCGCACCAACCACGCGCCCCTGCACAGAGATGCAGGACGGAGAGTTCAACACACAAAAACCTAAGGTGAGCAATAACCCTAATGGAGGGAATTTGGACCAGAGGGAGATGGGAGTCCACCCATCACAGAACCAGTATCTTAAGCCTCCAGTCTCCTGTTATAGGAACTACCCAACGTCTGGCACATAACCAAGCAGAGAGGGGTCCAGGATAGCGCTTAGACCTCCATCCAGTATTGTGTGACGCCCCCGTGGATACCAGGTGAGCGTAACACATACTCCTCCCCAATTCCTAGGCAACTGCATCTAAGGTCTGGACCCACAGGCCCCATATCGATCCATTAACACTGCAGTTCCTCCATTCATTCCTGGCACTTCAATTATCCATCCACATTCTTTGTTTTTTCCAACCAGGATCAGGCCATTATTCTTGAAGCATATTGTTGCATTCCTTAGTGGTATCATGGCTACTGGTCCTTCTTCTTTGTCGAATGATTTAAGTAACATTCGAGTACTTAGCGCATGATCCTAGGCATTTGTCACTTGCTATCTGCACTATGCTTGCCGATTCTTTCTTCAATAAGAGTGCAGGGCAACCCAATAGTCCTTCTTTACATCCAGTTCTAGTGAAACCAAGTCCATATAACACTAGCTGAGGTCTATCTCTGCATCTTGGCTCTCATAGTTTTTCAGTTATGTCTGAGCAATTCAGCTCCTTCATCTAGACACAATTTATTCCTTCACCAATCTGGGATGGGTACATACGTTTCTTGCTTGTCCACCCTAGTCTATTTTCCATCCTTCTCGTTTTTACATAGGTATCTTCATATGGGAATGCTACTTTTGATCACCATTGTAACATAGCCCATTTTCCTTCAAATTGTCCTCTGGTTGTGCGTGCTACTAAATGACTGAGGCATTTTTCGTCATGTGTAAACATTTCTCTTGCAATGAATGTTCTTGCTGCATTCAAATCGTGGTAGGGAACAAACATAGCGGCTTTCGTCTATCTTTCTCTTAACTCTTTCAAATGATTGTAGAGAAAGAGTCAAGTACCGCTACCAAATGCTCTGCCCCATATTGCCTATATTTTGGGAGCCGGAAATTGCGACACGTGCAGTACCAGTGAAAGTGCCTGTACCGCAAAGAATTCTTGAAACATGGTATCCATTGAGAAAACCCTGTATGCCTTCACGAAGATATGATGGCCTTCTGGGCAAAGTCCCGGAAGATGTCTGAGAATGAGTGAGAAAAGAAGACTGGTGACATCATGCAGAGCAGAGCTGACACACCCAGAAAAGATGCACAAGGCAAAAGAGAATAAACATTCTATAATATCTGAAGAATAAATGTTAAAGATGAGCAACATTTCGGGCTCGAGATGAAGATGCTTATGCTACAGAAATGCGGAAGCAAATGCAAAATCAGTTTATGCTTGTACAGATGCAGTAACGCAAGTAGACAAAGTGATCTTAAGACTGGCTACGTAGTGAATAGTTTGCAACTATGCACCAAAGCATATACATAGGAATGTATAGAATCTGGATATTCCACAATGCACTTTAGCAAGGCTTGAAACCCAGTGATTGGAAAGGGTTTTCAGTGTGGCGCAGTTGGAAAATAACTGATGGCCGAGGAGAAATACAAGAAAGGCTTTGCTTTCCCAGCACCAAGAAGTCGAGGCCACCATGAGCCTGCTTGTCCATCCAGTAGTTACACGAACATGGGAAAGAAACAAACTTCTTATGAGGTGGAATTGAAAAGTTCAGCATTTAATAGTATTAAATGCAGCAAAGAGCTCGAAAACACGGTCTCCAGTCACATGGTCAGATCAAAATACATTGGGTCAAGCTACACCGAAACCAAGAAGATACTCCCTTTTATTCTCAGGAACAGAGAGCTTCTGCAAGGCCAAGTTCAAAGCCTTAAATGATTGGCAGACTGCAGGAGTGATGATAGATGTTGGGCTAATTGGGTGGGGAGGCATGTTCATGCCGACCCTCCCTGCACCTGGAGTGGTAGCCTGCGTGCTGCTAGCTGTGGAATATTCCAGATGGGTACAAAGGTGCCAAACCAATTGTAGAGGGCCACTTATCAAAGAGCCCTATAGTTGTTGTAATCAATAAAGTGTTGAGTATCAGTATGACACGGAAGATAACTTGGACTTGGGATGGGTTTACTTGCCCATCTGACAATAGAGACCCAATCATTCCCCCGTCTGTATGGAACGTATACTTAGATGTTCCTTCTAAGCCTATCACATCCCCAAGTAGGTTTTTGCAGTGTGCCACGGAGTATAACGTCACTGATGATGAGTTTTACTATAAAAGTTGTGTTTTTTATAACATGTGTTGAGAGAAATCAAGCAAAAGTCCACTGATGCCCGTTGTAGCTCCCTGTTTTAGATAAATGCAAATAAAACAGCACCAAGTTTTGCCAACTTCCTGAGTCGGTTTGATTATTGATGTTTGAGTAAATTCTGCATACCCATCCATCTCTAAGTATTGCTACCTCGACTTAAAAGGCCCTTGGTCTATGGGTTCACAATGATACTATAGATTATTCTTTAAATAGACTGAATTTTCAAGATACATATTTATATCTTCTTGGTTATCCTCAACATCCCTTTTAAATCGAAATAGACACCTAGTTATATTGTAAAACAGACTAGCTGTACCTCTGGTAGGGATAATATTAGATGTTTCATTGACAACCTCAATATCACTTTTTATAACATGTTGAAATGCCATAATAATAAGAGAAACAAAAATCATTCTACCAAATGATACCATCATCAATATTCCATTAAAACCTATCCACTTTCTGGATGGCAGTGAATCTCTGAAATTTTGAAGCCTCTCCATTTTGTGTTTGCTTTAATATGCACATATGTTATCTCCTTTTGAATCATTTTTACATCAAAAATTGTAATATAATTGCAATTACCACTCTCCAAATGGTACAATAGTTCTTGAGATCTTCGAAAAACATAATTATGTTTAATCCTCTTCAGATCACAGCTGGATAAGACTGTAATATGTAGGAATAAATAGCATACAAGAGTGTGTGTATTGTCACTATACTAGCATACTCGATGAACGATACTCTTCCTTCTCTTCAAACTCCAAATTCTTCTCTCATTGTCTCTGTAGTCCTGTCTAAAAAAGTTCCAAGATGGCTGTAAGTCTATTTTCTTCTTTTTGGAAAATGTTAATTCCTAATCTAAAAGACTGTTGTGCTCATCATTCTCTTTATCCTTGCTTCTGGCCATCAGAAGGGTCAGCATGCACAGAACTACTTCTCTTGCATCACTTTGGGTAGTTGCAGGAGGGATCAGTGTTTCGCCTTTATACATCTTCACCTTCTCATCATCATTTGTCTTCATCTTCTCTTCATACTGTTTCTCATTGGCCTTTTATCATGTCTTCATACAATTGTTTCTTGGGAACCCAAATCTTTGTCACCCCGCTCAGGTGACCTGCATTCTTTTTATGTTCATCCACACTCCAGGTCATTTGACAGCACTCTCCAGATGGTGGACAGAATATTCAACGTCCCACATATTTATTAGGACCCTTAGGATAATATAACTCAGGAGGTGCAAGGGTGCTTTTCTTTATATTCTCATGAGTAGTTTCCTCATTTTGCTCGCTAGTTCCAGAGTCCGTATCAACCATGATCTTCAGCCCAATAGCGTTCTTGGCTGCCTTCTGTCATTGTCCCAAGATGTTCCAAGATTGTCCGTCTCTATAGAGAACTGAGCACTCTTGGCATCCTCACTTGTGAACTCACTGCTAGACTACTGCAATAGTCTGCTGTTAAGCACCTCACAGGGAAACCTCCATCATCCCCAGACTACTCAAAATGGGGATGTTAGAGCAGCGTTCGGACAATCTAGGTGTGAGTGTGTCACGGCTTTCAGGAAGGAACTTCACTGCCTTCCAGTTAAGCAGAGAATAAAACATAAGATATTGTCTGTCACATTCAGATGTCAGAACATGTGTGCTCCCCTTTATCTTTCTAAGAGACTGTCAGTGAAACAATCCCATCGAGGGCTGCGTTCCTCTGATAATCCTCATTTGAACCAACCTCACTTTCGCCTAAAAAGATTTGGTAAGTCTAGCTTTGATTTTCATGCTCCGCGAGAGTGGAATGTGTTACCCCTTGCTATTAAATCATCTCAGTCTTTGACAACAATTAAGAGAAGTATAAAAACGTTACTCTTCAACTCAGCTGACTAACAGCCCTGTCTTTACTGGGTCTGATCTCTCTGTTTTTGTCACTTCACTGGTATGCTTCGTTGCTGCACTCTTAGGCCTTCGGGCATGTGGCGCCTTATCAAAAATTAAAATAAATGATCCTTATGAGACAAAATCCTAGCAATAGCAACACTTGTTTTGCTCCAAGTATTTGTCATGAGATGGTGGGAACGTACAGCAAGAAGGCCTGATCTTGGCGCATACACCTCCTTCTATTGCTGTAATCAGGGCAAGGACATACCTGTTCTGCAGAGTCATCAGCCTGATGGTTGTCAGTTCTTATCTGATAGAATTAAATATTTTTATTGTTGCATTAATCATTTGCAGTAGCTCCCATCTTGTAATGTGCAGCCACTTAGCGTTTACTGCAGCTTGAAGTCCTGGCAAAAATATAGCTGTCATTATAATTGCTCTCTTGCTGAACAGTTCATGCTCATCTGGAATATTGTCATAGGCCTCTGTTGATTTTGCTGAAAAATTATTCTCTCTCTTCAGCCGGCGGAGTTCAGGTGATCTCTTTTTCTTCTGGTGTTCATTCATTTTTAGAAATTCATATGGAGGTCACTTTGGGGAATCACCAATGCTAGAACGTGTATCGTTATTATAGAACATACTGTCACGATCCATGCCCCTGACCCCCTCAGGTATAACAGCCCCCTGGCAGCAGTGGGGCTTTAGCCCTTCAAACTGGCCCCAAGGGCCTTAAAGCTCCATCAGAAACATACATGGAGTCAGTCCTGGCGCGTTTGGTGCCAGGCTCATTATCAGGAATAAAGAAATACCAGTTTTGGAACTTAATCCAACATGGAGGCCTATTACACAGCTCAGTTCTTTAGAACCAAGCCATGTGGTCTAGTGTTTTGGGTGTAGCTGGGCCTGGAACTACTTTAACTGAGCTATTTAAACCACACTCAAACAGCAGAACACGCTTCGAGCTATTCTGCAGTCCTGCAGCGTACCGCTCACCGTGTCCAGCTCCTGCTCATCTGCTTCTTCGGCAGCCCGGTCTTGAAGCCCTAGATCCGGATTCCATTAATAACCTGGAAGAACAAGAGCAGCATTAGCAAGCAAGAACACTTACCTGTGAAGTATCCGGCCTTGAATCCATCCTGCGCTTCGCTTACCTCGCCCATCTCCGGGTTTCACCACAAACTACAAGGGAAAAGGAACAAGGTCAGCATTAACAAAGCTCTTACCTGGGCACGCAGCGCTTCGATCGCTCATCACTCCGGAGCATCACTGCAACCTGTACAAAGAAGAGAAGAGAACACAGGTTAGCAATTAACATGAATAAACAGCGCATCAATAACTCAAAGCGGTCTTCGCCATAGGTGCGGCAACTCCGAGGTCGCAACCATCCCTGTGAAAACAAAAAGGGACATTGTTAGGGAACAGCGTAGTGGAGCAAGATGCCGAGAAGACAGAGAAAAAGGGATGGAAAGAAAGAGACAGAAGAAAGACGGAAAAGACATTATAACTCACCTGGAAGACAACAAGCAGAGTCGGAGGCACACGACCAGTGAAGCTACTAGGTCCACGGAATGCCCGCACCAACCACGCGCCCCTGCACAGAGATGCAGGACGGAGAGTTCAACGCACAAAAACCTAAGGTGAGCAATAACCCCAATGGAGGGGATTTGGACCAGAGGGAGATGGGAGTCCACCCATCACAGAACCAGTATCTTAAGCCTCCAGTCTCCTGTTATAGGAACTACCCAACGTCTGGCACATAACCAAGCAGAGAGGGGTCCAGTATAGCGCTTAGACCTCCATCCAGTATTGTGTGACGCCCCCGTGGATACCAGGTGAGCGTAACACATACTCCTCCCCAATTCCTAGGCAACTGCATGTAAGGTCTGGACCCACAGGCCCCATATCGATCCATTAACACTGCAGTTCCTCCATTCATTCCTGGCACTTCAATTATCCATCCACATTCTTTGTTTTTTCCAACCAGGATCAGGCCATTATTCTTGAAGCATATTGTTGCATTCCTTAGTGGTATCATGGCTACTGGTCCTTCTTCTTTGTCGAATGATTTAAGTAACATTCGAGTACTTAGCGCATGATCCTAGGCATTTGTCACTTGCTATCTGCACTATGCTTGCCGATTCTTTCTTCAATAAGAGTGCAGGGCAACCCAATAGTCCTTCTTTACATCCAGTTCTAGTGAAACCAAGTCCATATAACACTAGCTGAGGTCTATCTCTGCATCTTGGCTCTCATAGTTTTTCAGTTATGTCTGAGCAATTCAGCTCCTTCATCTAGACACAATTTATTCCTTCACCAATCTGGGATGGGTACATACGTTTCTTGCTTGTCCACCCAAGTCTATTTTCCATCCTTCTCGTTTTTACATAGGTATCTTCATATGGGAATGCTACTTTTGATCACCATTGTAACATAGCCCATTTTCCTTCAAATTGTCCTCTGGTTGTGCGTGCTACTAAATGACTGAGGCATTTTTCGTCATGTGTAAACATTTCTCTTGCAATGAATGTTCTTGCTGCATTCAAATCGTGGTAGGGAACAAACATAGCGGCTTTCGTCTATCTTTCTCTTAACTCTTTCAAATGATTGTAGAGAAAGAGTCAAGTACCGCTACCAAATGCTCTGCCCCATATTGCCTATATTTTGGGAGCCGGAAATTGCGACACGTGCAGTACCAGTGAAAGTGCCTGTACCGCAAAGAATTCTTGAAACAAGGTATCCATTGAGAAAACCCTGTATGCCTTCACGAAGATATGATGGCCTTCTGGGCAAAGTCCCGGAAGATGTCTGAGAATGAGTGAGAAAAGAAGACTGGTGACATCATGCAGAGCAGAGCTGACACACCCAGAAAAGATGCACAAGGCAAAAGAGAATAAACATTCTATAATATCTGAAGAAGAAATGTTAAAGATGAGCAACATTTCGGGCTCGAGATGAAGATGCTTATGCTACAGAAATGCGGAAGCAAATGCAAAATCAGTTTATGCTTGTACAGATGCAGTAACGCAAGTAGACAAAGTGATCTTAAGGCTGGCTACGTAGTGAATAGTTTGCAACTATGCACCAAAGCATATACATAGGAATGTATAGAATCTGGATATTCCACAATGCACTTTAGCAAGGCTTGAAACCCAGTGATTGGAAAGGGTTTTCAGTGTGGCGCAGTTGGAAAATAACTGATGGCCGAGGAGAAATACAAGAAAGGCTTTGCTTTCCCAGCACCAAGAAGTCGAGGCCACCATGAGCCTGCTTGTCCATCCAGTAGTTACACGAACATGGGAAAGAAACAAACTTCTTATGAGGTGGAATTGAAAAGTTCAGCATTTAATAGTATTACATGCAGCAAAGAGCTCGAAAACACGGTCTCCAGTCACATGGTCAGATCAAAATACTTTGGGTCAAGCTACACCGAAACCAAGAAGATACTCCCTTTTATTCTCAGGAACAGAGAGCTTCTGCAAGGCCAAGTTCAAAGCCTTAAATGATTGGCAGACTGCAGGAGTGATGATAGATGTTGGGCTAATTGGGTGGGGAGGCATGTTCATGCCGACCCTCCCTGCACCTGGAGTGGTAGCCTGCGTGCTGCTAGCTGTGGAATATTCCAGATGGGTACAAAGGTGCCAAACCAATTGTAGAGGGCCACGTATCAAAGAGCCCTATAGTTGTTGTAATCAATAAAGTGTTGAGTATCAGTATGACACGGAAGATAACTTGGACTTGGGATGGGTTTACTTGCCCATCTGACAGTAGAGACCCAATCATTCCCCCGTCTGTATGGAACGTATACTTAGATGTTCCTTCTAAGCCTATCACATCCCCAAGTAGGTTTTTGCAGTGTGCCACGGAGTATAACGTCACTGATGATGAGTTTTACTATAAAAGTTGTGTTTTTTTATAACATGTGTTGAGAGAAATCAAGCAAAAGTCCACTGATGCCCGTTGTAGCTCCCTGTTTTAGATAAATGCAAATAAAACAGCACCAAGTTTTGCCAACTTCCTGAGTCGGTTTGATTATTGATGTTTGAGTAAATTCTGCATACCCATCCATCTCTAAGTATTGCTACCTCGTCTTAAAAGGCCCTTGGTCTATGGGTTCACAATGATACTATAGATTATTCTTTAAATAGACTGAATTTTCAAGATACATATTTATATCTTCTTGGTTATCCTCAACATCCCTTTTAAATCGAAATAGACACCTAGTTATATTGTAAAACAGACTAGCTGTACCTCTGGTAGGGATAATATTAGATGTTTCATTGACAACCTCAATATCACTTTTTATAACATGTTGAAATGCCATAATAATAAGAGAAACAAAAATCATTCTACCAAATGATACCATCATCAATATTCCATTAAAACCTATCCACTTTCTGGATGGCAGTGAATCTCTGAAATTTTGAAGCCTCTCCATTTTGTGTTTGCTTTAATATGCACATATGTTATCTCCTTTTGAATCATTTTTACATCAAAAATTGTAATATAATTGTAATTACCACTCTCCAAATGGTACAATAGTTCTTGAGATCTTCGAAAAACATAATTATGTTTAATCCTCTTCAGATCACAGCTGGATAAGACTGTAATATGTAGGAATAAATAGCATACAAGAGTGTGTGTATTGTCACTATACTAGCATACTCGATGAACGATACTCTTCCTTCTCTTCAAACTCCAAATTCTTCTCTCATTGTCTCTGTAGTCCTGTCTAAAAAAGTTCCAAGATGGCTGTAAGTCTATTTTCTTCTTTTTGGAAAATGTTAATTCCTAATCTAAAAGACTGTTGTGCTCATCATTCTCTTTATCCTTGCTTCTGGCCATCAGAAGGGTCAGCATGCACAGAACTACTTCTCTTGCATCACTTTGGGTAGTTGCAGGAGGGATCAGTGTTTCGCCTTTATAGGGTTTGACGTCGGTTAGATGCAGCAACGCTCTCCGTCCCCTTAGTTTCACAGCGGTGGGGCTAACTTCTTCCACTACGTGTGGCCCTTCAAAGCGAAGTGCGAACAAATTTGTGCATCAAGACCTGGCTGCCTGGATACAAACTTGGGGGCTTTTTAAATTCTTCTGTTTCAAGAAGTTGATTGTCTTTGTCACTTCTTTTTCACCCTTCCATTCTGTTCTTAATCTGTTGAGACATGCCAAGGGCCAAGGCAAAGGGTCCTGTTTGCCTCTGTCCTCCCCATTGCAGCGCCATACTTGGAGAGGGCAGGAGCCCTTCTCCCCTTTCCCTGGATGATCCAGGCACGGCCTCCCAGTTCGAGCTGGCGCATGCAAGGCGCATTCCCTTCTTCGCGAACGTCCGTGTGTGATTCCAGCTGGTGCCTTAATACCCACTTCTTTGATGCCTGACTCCTCTTGAGCCTGTGCCGATCATCGCACATCAGGTACCCACGTTGTGCATCTTTAATCCATGAAGGGAATCATTTTAAAATGGAGGCCACCATCGACCTGCAAACGTCGGGCGACATTGCCTAGCAAGGTGCCTACATTTATGCTTGCGTTTCCGCCGGCAGGCAGAAGGAGCCGGCGGCAGGCCTTCCGGCGAAGGGCCAAGGCAAAAGGTCCTGTTTGCCTCTGTTCGCCTCGGGGCGGAAGGGGCTACCTTGTTGATACTTCATCAGAAGTTTTAGACTATTGCACCACCTCGACCTGGATTACGAACAACAACCCACACCGCTCTTCACATGTCATCTCTTATAGCGCTGCCACCATTAATACTGTGTTCAGCCACATACTACTGCTATTAGCTCTAACACTTGCTGTTCAGCCGAATACCAATCATTCTGTCATTTGCTACATAGAACAGCACTGCCACCCAGCACATTATTTCTGTAAAGTGCACTTTCATGTCAACCAGCCCAAAGGTTATGACAATAGCTTCAAGTACTAAAATCAATGGCTCACAATGGCTTTTATATATACTCTCTCCCATAGTGCATCTGCCACTGCTAACTACTAACAGCGTACTCCATTCAAAGTACCAGTCCAGCCATAGTGCTTAACCATTATCCAGCCCTGGAGCTTAATTGTCCTACCTCCAATGCTGTCCAGTCCTGCTTGCTTGATACCAAACAGAGCATTCTGTGTGGCCCCATATCCGAACTTGTGCATAACGGCACATACACTCGCTCAGCACACAATATGTGCCACTTCAAAATGCCCTTGATTATGATGTAATTATTCATCAAGTGTTTATGTTAATATGACTGCAATTCTACCGATTTCTGCCGACCCTGCTCATGTGGTTTGAACTGCACCTGTGAATTGCCTCTTGCGTATTCCCATCTGGCGACTTTAATTGTGTGCCTTACCTTGTACCCCATATCGCTGCACTGTGAATTGCCCCTTGCACCCTGCCACCTGGTGACTATAATTGTGTCCCCTACTTTGTGCCCATATTGCTGCTCTGTGAATTGCCCCTTGCACTAAAATAGCGAACAAAAAACCTCCTTGTGCTCCACAGAGACGCCCACTACCCCACTGCTCGATACACCACGTACTGACAAACCCTTCAGGTTCATTAATATCTCCATACTGGAAACAGAATAGGTTATCCTATCTCTGAAACCCTCCAACTGCCAGGGTGACAGCTGCCCCGCACAAATCATAAAGGATGCAGCCAGAGACTTAGCACCCTTTATCTCAAAGCTTATCAATGCTTCCTTTAATTCAAGTACAGTCCCTTCGAACCTCAAAGAATCCTGGGTGCTACCACGCCTCAAAAAACAGACTTTAGACCCGGCTATACCCACTAACTATAGACCCATTACTACAGTCCCATTTCTCCTCAGAATTATCGACATAGTAGCCTATCTACAAATCCAAAAGTATTTGGAGGCAAACCAACTTTTGGGATCTTGCCAATCTGCTTTCAGACCACAACACAGCACTGAAAGAGCTTTAATTGACCTCAAAACACAAATCGACGAGTTGAAGGACAAAGGTAAAACAGCTATGCTGCTCCTCCTTGACCTATCAGCAGCCTTTAACTTGGTGGACCATGCAGTATTATTGAAACACCTAGCGTCAGCTGCCTATTTCTCAAGTGAAGCCATAGCCTCGGTTCCATCCTTCCTACCGAACCGTACGATGAGAGTGTTCTCCGTCTCAGCTTCAGCAGACCCAAACCACATCACCTGTGGAGTTCCACAAGGTTCCTGTGTTTCTCCAACTATGTATAACATTTTTACTAAGCCACTCTTCGACAAACTTGACAGGCTAGGGGTCACATATACAAACTACGCTGATGACACCCAGATTCTTATACCACTTTCGGGCAACTTCGTTGAGGACACAGCCTTAGTAAATAAAATATACCTCCTCATCCAGGCATGGGTGGCCTCACAAGGCCTCTGCCTAAATGACGACAAAATGGAGATTCTGATCCTGGGTTCTGACTCCAACCTCAAAAAACGTAGCCCCAGTTACGCTGCCTTCAACATTGACAGTAACATTATCAAAGTAGTCACTGAGGTAAAAACATTTGGATTTTACCTTGATTCCGCATTATCTCTCAAAAAACAAGTCAGCTCCATGGCCTCCTCCACAGCTTATACCTGTAAATTGATTTGGGCCTGCAGACCCTATTTATCCAAAACAAATCGTATTACGCTTGTTAATGCACTTATAATGTCCAAGTTTGATTACTGTAACGCCCTCTATGGAGGCAATAGCAATAATTTCTTAAACAAAATGCAAATACTGCAAAATAATACACTAAGAGCAGCTCTCAACTTACCCCGGATAGAGCACATTTCCAACACCAGGAAAGACAACCACTGGCTACAAATCAGCGACAGAATACTCCTTAAAACAGTAACCCCTCACATTCAAAGGACTTAACAATGCTGCGCCCCCCTATATCTACGCTAGATTTTCCAAATGAACGTCTACTCACCATACTAGAGCCTCTAATGACCTATGCCTAGACGTTCCTAGGTTCAAACTGTCCAAAGCTGGAGGAGAAAGCTTCCCGTTCAAAGCTGCGATTGCCTAAAATGCACTACCCACTACCTTGAGAGAGGACCAGCCTTACTCTATATTTAGACGAAACCAGAAGAACTGGCTCCATACTAAAGACAGCTTATAAACTTCAATCTACCACTGAATGACATCTTAACCCCAACTCCTTCTTCTTATGACTCTGTTATATATGTACCTTTTGTATATTCTACCTTGCCTCTGCTTCCTGTATATATATTTGTAATGTATGCATTGTAATAACTATCTGCTGTAACTAACCTCTAAATATTCTTGTAACTGCGGCACCCTGCTACCTGAGGGTTTGGTGCGCATTATTAAATAAATAAACATAAACATGAAAGAAATACTTCCAGTCATTGTTGTTAGGTAATCATGCATCTGATTGCCTAATGCCTTTGCTACACTTTGGGCATCAGTTCTTAGCCTAGTTGGCAGAGCAAGTGGGGTTCTCATACATTGTCCGGAGTTAGATAGTGATCTGAGCAAGGCTAATTTATCAAGGTATACAGGGCAAGGGGCAGACAATGAAGCCATCCCTTCTTTAAGGTTATTTTGAGCTTTGCTATGCTTTCCTTTAATAATCCATTTACTCTCTCACAGGCGCCATTCGCCTGTGCGTGATAAGCGGAGGAACATGTATGTTTTATACCTAATAGGAGGACTATCTGTTTGAACAGCTCATTTACAAAATGTGGCCCATTGTCAGACTGCAAACCACCCCCACCTAGGAAACACCTCGCATACAAAGTATTTGCAGCACACAAGGCATCAGGGTGTGTGCATGGTCCTGCCTTGATCCATCTAGAAAAAGGACATACTACAACCAGCATATATCCGTAGCCGTTGCAGGTTTGTAACATATCCACATAATATATATGTACATGCTGAAATGGTCCATTGTGTCTAGGAATTGCTCCTCTTACTGGTTCGCAAATTGTGCCTTGTAGTCAATTTACAATGATCTGTGCCATGTGTTCTAATAGAATGGGGGAGAACCACTCTTCTGCAATTGTAGTGTGCTGGGTAGTGAAGCTGCTCCAGTGCTACTCTTAATAATGCTAGAGGCATAACTGGCTTTTCAGTGATATCCTGTCTCCAAATTGCCTCAGTGGGGGATAAAGAACATCCCTGCTTTCTCCACAAATACTGTTCTCCTTGTGGGGCTCGACCTTGCATCTCAATTAACTGAACAAAAGACAGCATGTTAAAGCCCTCCTTCACCAACAGGCATTGTCCTGTCATTTGTTCAACATCTTTTTCTTCACAAATAGATAGGGATGGATAATAAGCTACTTTTTTGGCTTCTAAATCTGTGGCTTTGTTTCTGTGGAAAATGAAATCTGTTCTTTGGAATGTGCTGCACATTTTACAACTGCTAGGGTCAATGGAAGATTTAATGCTTCTATAATCCTGTCCAATAGCGCTGCATGTTGCACTGGAGTGCCGTCTGCACAGAGGAAAGCCCCCATCTTCCTTCATGACAAACTTTCATGTACAGTTGACGTCACATAGGCAGAGCCAGAGTACACTTCCTCACTCTCAAATCTCTGCAATGCTTCAATGCGTGCCACTAATTCTGCAGCCTGTGCTGAATAATTCAAAGACAATCTCATACTCATCACTAACACAAAATCACCTTCTCGATTTAGCTTTATTACCGCTAATCAAGTCTGCCTTTCACCAGTTATCTGGTCAATTCTTAAAGAAGCATCATTAAAAACAACTTCCCCCCTCACAAGGGCATTTCCTGTAGTTTGGGGAATATCATTATAACTCTTTGTATGTGTTGTGCAAGCAAGTACATAATCGTCCTTGCCTACTAGTTCTGCTATAAACATTGCTGGATCTACTGTCTTACATCTAAAAATGTTGATTGCAGGGTTGGAAATAATGACCTCATATCCAGATGCTCTTTGTGTGGTCAATGTACTCTTGGGTTTCTCTAAAATTTCGAATATTGCATGCTCTACAAATAACCTTTTTGGACATCCCACTGTTATGCTTGAAGCCTTTTCAATTGCAAATGTAGCAGTTGGTAAAGACTGCTCACAGGGATAATGTCTCTTCATAAATGGGTCTAAAATCCCACTATAATAAGCCAATGGTTTGTGTACATGTCCTAATGTTGTCTTCTGTGTAAGGACTGTGATCATAACTTCTGCATTTAAATGGGAAAATAAATAAAATTCTTCATTTTAATCTGGGATCCCCAACAAAGGGGCTGTACTAATGGCCTTTTAATTCTTCAAATCCTTCAGTTATCTCATCTGTCCATGTTATTGGGCTTTTGTCCACCTATGCTTCTTTAAGTCCTTTTAAAAGTGATTGAATATGTGTAGTGTAATCGAAAGCCCAGGCCCTACAATAGTTACATAAGCCTAGAAACTATTGCATTCCCCAACATGTCTTAGGTGCTATAGTTTTCATGATTGCTTCTTCTGTTTCAGGTGTCACTTTTCTCCCTTTGTGAGAGATCACATGTCCTATGTACAAGACATCTACCTGACAGTATTGTAACTTCTCTTTGTCTATCTTGTATCCATTCTCTGAGAGTATAGTCATGAGTTTAACTGAAGCGTCTCTACATCTTTCTTCTGTCTCACTGCACACCAAAATGTCATCCACATACTGGATTATTATACTTTAGAGTTGAGCATTACCCAGGTCCATCTGGGGGACTCTGTTCAATATTGAAAGGGACTCACAGCACCCCTAGGGCAAACAAGTATGTTTCAGGTGGGTATTTCTATAGGAAAAGGAAGTCAAATTGTGTGAGTCTTCATAAAGGGGAATCGAAAAGAATGCATTTTTTGAAATCTTTTAAAAAAATGTTTTTACATTTTTTAATTGTATATGGTTACAAAATTAACCTTTCACAAACAAGCAAAATATTTTTTTAACTATGAATAGGAACCAAGAGCTTAAAAATAAATCCATTACAGATGAACCAATTTTTCAACCTTCAACTCTTAAAAAACAGAGAAAAAAAAGAAAAGGAAGAAAGAGAAGAGGAAAGAGGGCAAAATAAAGGAAAAAGAGACGAGAACTTCCACAAAAAGTCAATTGTCAACAGCTTTGTCTTCCTAAAGGGAAACATGTTGAGCGTCAGAACCCCAAAAAGCACTTGCCAAGATTTCACAGGTCTAACTTCCAGTCCTCCAGCATCTTAACTAACGTCTTTTGTTGGCCATCAATCAAACTTTCCCAAAAGTGATTGTCTACCCAATACTTTGATTCGGAGACAAACCTGCTGAAGAACTGTTGTCTGGAGCTTCTCGTGCCATTGCACTCCATTAAATCTATAACAGTGAAATATTTAGATGGGAAGTTGCACAACAATATTGTTGCAGGATTTGGAACTAAAGGAAACTCAGCTTCGGCTATATTGTGTAGGGGCGCAAGTCCGGTATAAATCTCCATGACCTCCCTCCTTTGATTTCCTCATGGGGTACATGGCCATATTACATGATTAATTTAATGGCAACAATATGGTTTGCTTTATTAAAGCGGAAATGGTCTCAAATATACCTTCATCCGCCTCTGTTGACATGGGATGGTGCTTTGCATGTGGCAAAAGGGCTCCTGGTTTTAATTGAATTTTACGGCTCCTATCCATTTTAATAGACCCACATCATATGGGCTTGTGGTCTCAGCAGGTACCTCCCCTAGAATAGCCTCCCTACCGCTCTCCGTCTTGAGGCGGATTTCCTTGAATTCTGGAAACTCCTCAAGACTTTCCTCTTCTCGTCTTCCTTCTCTCACCCTCTACCCTGCTAACCTAGTTCTCAGTTTTTCTCCCTTTCTCCCTCCTCTTCCTTACAGCATTCTGTTGGCCGCCGGGTGTACACCGCCAGTCCTCTTTCTCACTTAACCCCACCCAAACAAAATACACTCTAGAAATTAACCCAAGAGAGTGGCTCTCTCTGCACTTAACCCAGTCTCAACTGGCCGATTGCACTGATCCTCCCTGCCCTGTGACCCTCTGCGCACTTGCTGGATCTGCACACACCTCGCCTGAAGATTGTCTAGTCTGTTCTCCCTTGCCTTCACCCCTTAATTGTACTGTTCTAACTGCAGAATCGCCGTCAGGCCTATTTGCTGTATCCCAAACTGTTAAATGTATTTTTGCGCACTTACTCTACCTGCACAGACTATTATCATCTCAGAATTTCAAGGGCTCTGAGCGACTATTTGTTTTTTCCCCATGTTCCTACACTCCTTGAGCACTTTGAAACACTTGCCTGTGTATAGGCGCTATCTAAATAAACAATACAATAAAATCTTTGGCACCTTCTCTAAGAATTCCTTGAAAAGTCAGTCCTTGTTTTACTAACGCCATTCTCTGCAGTACTTATATATTCTCTACTTTAATACAATAAATGAGACTTATGAAAAACACTAGTTCATCATCAGATTAGTTATCTCTAAATAGTTCTTCGTCTGTCAAATCCTCCACTAAGGGCTGTCGCCATTCTCCATCCTCTTTCTTAATCGTCTGCCCCATGAAGCATCATTTGTTCTCTCTGATCACTGCTGCTTCTAACTCTAAGGGGATAGTCTGCCCTTCCTCATCATCCATGGGAATCTCTGGTCTGAACAAGACGTCATCAGGTATTCTCAATACTTTACCTTCCAATACGGGCAACAATGATAATAAGATAGTCACTCCATGCAAAAATACCTCTGGATCTAAAGGAACTCCTTGTAATGATTCTGCCTTTAAAGGCTAATAAAAACTCTCTCACATTCATATAGTGTATCCCTGAAGTAGAGCACACTTTTCCTTTGACAGTAAAAGATATTGGGGGGTCATTATGAGTTTGGAGGCAGCCATGGCGCTATTAGCGCCATGGCTGCCTCCAAACCCGGGTCCGGTCTCACTGAATGGGGACTTACCGGGACATTCCGACCTATGCGGACCCGGTAAATCGCCATTCAGTAAACCATTCCCCATTTCCATTTGAGCCCCATGGGGCTCAATGGGAATGGGGAAGGCGCTAATAACGCAATTAGCAGGCCCGTTATTAGCTCCAGGGTCCCTTAACGGGTCCCGCAAAAAATGGCTGGTCAGACCAGCCGTTCCTGCTGGGACCCGCTAGGGGACCTCGGAATAGGGCGGTAAGGGTTTACCGGCATCCTTACTGGTGCCCATAAACCCTTACCGCCCAACTCTGAATGACCCCCATTGTCATGTTAAGCTTTGTCAAGTCAAGGCCTAATATGTTAACTGGCATCTGCTTAGAATATAATAATGGCATTGACATATCGTGTTCTCCTATAGAGACTGGCAATTTGTCTGTAAAAGGAACTAAACTCATCACCCCAGAAAATCTCTGAACACTCATGGCAGTACCTGACGTTGGGTGTATTCCATCACGGACACAGGATCGAGTTGCTCCATTATCCACGAGAAATGAAAATATCTTACCTCCTATAGTTACCCCGAACCTTGGTTCCTCTTGGGGGTCTGGTGTCAATGATAGTACGGAACATATCAGGTCACACGGTGGGCTGTCCTATTCTGAGTATATATTCATCCCCATACCTGTGAAAGGATTTCCTCCTATGTGATATGTGATAGGTTGTTTATAACACGCTTAATACCCAGAGGTTGCTAAGCATGGACCCGGGGATCGAACCTGTGGTGCTCCATGTCGTCTTGCTTCCAAGGCCAGCATGTTGCTCCTGAGCTATCGTCCAGAGACCTCCCTATACTTCCAATTACAGTCACACTCCCTAATTTGGGTGCGGGTGCTTGTTGGGCTCCTGTGGTCATGTTCCAATGTGGTACCATAACCTGCTGTGTCTGTGCTTGCTGCGTTTGTAAATGCTGGGCTTGCATGGGTAATTGCTGTGGTTGCCCTTGTGGTACGTGCATTTGCAGAGGCACCGGCTGCATTTGTTGGGGTTGTGGCGCCTATGTCAGAGCCTGCATGTGATTGTGGGTACAATATTCCTGTGGCTCTGTATTATACTGTGGAGAAAAACCCACTACCCCTCTTGGAGCTTGCCAATTCTGTTGCATGGCTCCTCTTCTTCCGAATGTCCTAGCTATGTGTCCCATTCTTCCGCAATTACATTGTTGCGACTGTCTACCATTAAACCCTCCTCTTTCCTGAGAGTTTTAAAATCCACCTCATCCTACTCCTCTAGACACATTCCCTCTTCCTCTTGACAAAGGTTGTACCTATTCTGATCTGGGGGATACCCTGCATTATTTTTCTTCCCTTACTGCATATCCTGTGTCTCCCCTCCTTCCTTACTTGTCAATACCGCTCCCTCTATGGCTATTTTTAACTAATCCTTCTGAACTAACTTCGCTTCCTCCTGCTTTCTATTCTCAACTTTCTTTTTATTCTTCTCCTTCATTAATCGGCAATGATGCATGATTGTCAATTGCATTTCCATCCATGGCTTTTCTTCCATTCCCACCTGTTTCTTCAATTGACATTGCACTGGCTCGGGCAGCACTTGACACAAAATATGGTAAAATAATACTACCATTTTATCCCACGGTTCACAAGTCTCCTGACACCATCTATCTTGAATATTTTTTTTAAAAAACTTTATTTTAGGTTTTTCATATAAAACAAAACAGAACTGCACCAATCGGGTGCAGTCTAAACAGAAACGATCATGACATACAAAATTCTGTGCTTAACCGCCATCCCTCCTGTAATGTTTGGTTTAAGCTCTGTTCTGTTGACTTGTTCACTGTAGTTCAATCCACCACGTGGGTTGTCGGAGATGTGGACGCATTTGCCCTCTGCGTTTGCGAGAGTTGTGATTGAGAGTCTGAGGTATCTGAGTTGGAAAGTAGTTAGGCGATGTATGGACCCCAGATGTCAGGGGGTCGTGCATGGAGGGGTAAAGTTCTTATGAATTCGGTGTCCATGTCTTGAAAGTACGTGATAACTTTTTTCCAAGCTGTTAGTGTAGGAAGAGGACCACGTCCCCATGTCATAGCAATCCTCCTGTGTGCCAGCACTAGGAGAAGGGCTGCGAGTCTCATCGACGGAGGTTGCAAGTATTTGGTCAGGCTTAGAAGTGCAATTGTTGGGAGAGGGGCTAGCTCCTCCCCCACTATATCGACAGTCGTCTGTAGGACCGAAGACCAGAACCGGGATACCCCGGGACAGTTCCTGGCGAGGTGGAGAAAGTCTGCGGCCGAGGCGGCGCATCTTTCGCATTGTGCTGATAGTTCTGGATAATGTCGCTGTTTTTTCGCAGGGGTATAGTAGGTTTGATGCACAAAGTGGAAATTAATTTGTTTGAAGCAAGTGTTTATAGCAACTTTCTGGGTTTGGCGAAGAATGTAGGTCCAGTCGTCTTCTGGTATTGTAGTCTGGATGGCTGTCTCCCAACATCATTTCGTGCGGGTGTCGATAATTGCTGTGTCTGTTAGTAGGAATTTGTATATCATGAACACTAGTCTTCCCTCTCCTTTTGCCTGGATCACATTGTGTAACAGATCCCATGTCTCTGGCTGTTTGGGGAATGATGGGAACTGGGCTTGTAGGGTATAGCGTAATCTAAAATAGATAAATATATCGAGTGAAGTATTACCTCCTCTCTCTTTAGCCAACTGCGGGGATATAAACATGCCTTCGGAGAGGTCACCCAGGGATTAGATATTGACTTTATTGAGCCATATAAGAAATATTTTTTCACTTGTTATGGGTATGCCGGGGATGAACTTGACTGGTAGTAGGGGAGAGTATCTCGTGTGTATTTCGTATTTTTTGGCGATTTTATTCCAGATCGCGTAGGATGGACAGGACAGTGTTCACCGTGTTGTGTGGTACTGGGAGGTTGCTGAGAATGACAGCTCTCAGTAGGTTTGGAGATGCTAGGGCCCTTTCAACCTGCACATGTGGGCGTATAAAGTGTATACCGTACCAGTGGCTCAGGAATTGTGCCTGTGCTGCCCAATAGTATTTCTCAATGTCTGGGAGTGCGAGGCCACCTTGTGATGTTGTTAATGTCAGCGTTGTGTGAGCGACTCTTGCTGGTTTTTCTGCCCATATTAGTTTGAGGATGAGGCTTTTAACTTTTTTTGGAAAAAAGAGCGCGGTAGTATCAAAGGTATATTTGTGAATGGATAACGAAGTTTGGGGAGAATCACTATTTTGGTCAATGAGGCCCGCCCCCCATAGTGTTAGTGGGAGTGACTTCCATCTGTGAATGCGCTCCTGAAGGGAATTTATTGTCTTTGCATAGTTGTCTTTGAATATTTCGTTACAGTTAAGTGACACATAGATGCCTAGGTATTGGACTTTGGAGCATTCCCATTTAAATCCATGATCATCAGGGAACCTAAGGGTATTTGGTGTCAGAGGAAATATCACTGATTTGGAGTGGTTGGTCTTGAGGCCTGAGATATTGCTGAATTTGATAACTTGTTTGGGGATCATTGACGAATAGCATAACATCATCGGCGTATAGGGAGACCACTAGTTTATGCGGACCTAAGGTGAGGCCTCTGTGGAGTTGGTGGGATCTTAGTCTTGAGGCTAGGGGTTCCATTATTAAGGTAAAGATGAGGGCAGATAGGGGGCAGCCTTGTCTGGTGCCGCATTCTAGCCTGATACTGGAGGATTTAGTGTTGCCTAGGGTAATATAGGATTGTGGGTCATTATAGAGCAACAAGATCATTTTGATGAAGAGATTCCCTAGTCCCATTTGTTTGAGCGTCGCAAAGAGGTATGGCCACTCCACGGAGTCAAAGGCCTTTTTGGCGTCCAGTAGGATGGCAATTGCTTGTTGTGTTGGGTCGAGTGCCGCAATGATGCCGAATAGCCGTCGGATGCCGTAGGTTGTGCTGCGCCCTGGGATTAAACCGGCCTGGTCACCTACTACCAGTGCAGGCATGAGGGGGGAGTAGTCGTGCCGCTAGAATTTTGGCCAAAATCTTGTTATCAAGGTTGATTAAGGAAATCGGTCTGTACAAGGCACAGTCTTCCTGGGGTTTGCCTGCTTTATGTATTAAAAACACTTTGGCTTTGCGTAGTGTGGGTGTGAGGATCCCCTGCTCTAGGGCTTCTTCATTCCCCTGTGAGGCCGTCAGGGCCTGGTGCCTTGGTGTTTGGAAGAGTCTTTATTGCTTCTAATATTTCTTCTAGTGAGATGGGTGTGTTTAGTGGTTCTCAAAGTTCCTGAGCTACCCAGTAAAGTTCGGTGTCTTTGAGGAAGTCTTGGAGTATCTCAGGGCTCATGGTGTTTTTGGAGCTGTATAGGTCTTGATAAAACTCACAGAATGTATTAACTATTTCCTCCTCTGTGTAAACTAGGGTTCCTTGTGCATCACGGATGTGTTCTACGCGGGCAGGTGTTTGGTCTATTTTTAGTAAATGGGCCAGAAGTGCCCCAGGTTTTTGGCCGTCGCCGTATTGTTGAATCTGGTGTCTGCGTCCGAGGAACCTTAGCTCGCGCCCAGCTGATTCTTGGAATTTCAGCAGTTCTTCTTTCAGGTCAGCTTGGGTTTGTGGTTCGTTGGATGTAGTGCACTTAGGTGCGAGCTCCTTCAGACGTCGTTCACTGCTTGTCAATTCGTGTCGTATTAGTTTTAGAATGCCATTCTCTTTTGCCATGCACACCCCCGTACATAAAATTTACGTGTTTCCCACAAAGTACCGGCAGAACTAACCGAGTCCTAGTTTATTTCAAGAAAGGTTGTGATCTCTTGATGTAGCTCCGTTCCAAATACAGAATCTAATAGTGATCCTGCTTTGAATCTCCAGTTGAGGGCAGTCACCCTAGTGCTGGATAGAGTGAACTCAAGTGTCACCATTGAGTGGTCGGAAAAGGATTGTGGGAGGATTTGACTGGATCCCCAGCGGTATGGGCTGCTGGTCGACACCATGATATAGTCAATACGTGAGGTGGTATTGTGGACTGCTGAATGAAATGTGTATTCTCGCACGCCATGATGGGTGTATCTCCAGATGTCGATTAATTCAAATGCTTGACAAATCTCAATAACCTGAAGACTTGCTTTGGAGGGTTTGCTGGCTGTGTTGTGTGATTTATCGGTTTTGGGATCTAGTGGAGTGTTGAGGTCCGTGCCCCAGATGATTGTTGCTGTGGTGAGTGTTTCTGGCTGGGACATGACCCAATTGAAGTTATTTGGTCCGTCTGTGTTGGGGGCATATGAGTTCACCAGGACTATTTCTTTTCCTGCGAGGATTCCTCTCACAAGTAGAGCTCTTCCCTGTGTGTCTTTCTTTGATTCGATTAGGCTGAAGTTGGCCTTTTTGTCAATCAAGATTGCGACCCCTCTTGCAAATGATGAGTGCAATGAGAAGTATCTATGACATCCCCAGGAGCGGGCCCAGTGTTGTTCTCCGGTTGGCATGAGATGGGTCTCCTGTAGCATAACAATACTGATTTTATGCCTCCTGAGGTATTGAAGGATCCTCCTGATTTTGGCTGGTTGGTTGCCACCTCGGATATTCAGGTGGCTACTTTGAACGGATCCATAGGAGGGGGATTGAATAAGCAGTGCTGGGCTCAGCGTAGTCGGCCGGTTTCGGTTGGCGCTGAGCGTAGATGAGAAGCTGTTGGTATTCATAGTTGTTGTGGTGGGTGTATATGGTAATTTTGCGTTAGAACGTTGGTGAACAGTTAGTAATAACTTTGTGAGATTAACATCCGTCCCCTGCATTGACAACCCCCAACTGGCCCATGGTGTGCCCTCCCTTGTGAAGCAAACAGTTAACATTGCTGTGCCTGGGGCGTTATTAGCCTTCCAAGAGGGAAAAAGGCTCCCTGTGGTTGTAGGATTGAGTTTCTGTGGTGAATATTTTGCGTGCTGGTGGAGGTGTATAGATACCTCCGTCGTTTATGGCTTGAGAGGTCTGCTATGGTGGGTCCCTTCGCATTCGGTCTCCGCGTTGTGACCACGAGTTGTCTGAGGCGGGTCTGCATCCAGCGCGATCTAGGAAGTCACTGGCATCCTCTGGCGTATTGAAAAATTGGGCTTTACCCTCATGTTGGATTCAGAGTTTTGCAGGGAAAAGCATTGAATAGAGTATTTGGTTGTCCTGCAGCCGCCGTTTGACAGCTGTGTATGAACGCCTTTGCGTCTGTACTGTTGGGGAGAAGTCTGGGAAAAACTGTATTGGGTCCCTGTCATACTGAAGTTTTCCTTTTCTCTGGCAGCCTTAAATATTGTGTTGCGGTCTTTGTAATTTAGGAGCTTTGCTATGATTGGGCGTGGGTTTGCCCCTGGGATCAGTCTGGAGTTGGGTATTCTGTGTGCTCTCTCAATAACAAATAACTGGGAAAGAGATTCCTTTCCAAATAGTTCCACGCAGATCTGTTCAACATGGTCTTCCATTTTAGTGTGAAGTTGTTGCTCTCTGACCCTGATGATTCTGATATTGTTTCTACGAGAGCGGCCTTCTAAATCTTCGTTCTTGGCGCAGACTGCCTTCATTTGGGATTCTAGCATGGAGACTCTGGAGGCCAGGGTTGTAGTGCCATCATCGATGCCCAATACGCATTGTTCGACTGTGTCCAGTCTGTCTGCATGTTTGTCGAGGCGGTGTTGGAGTTGGTCGACCTTCGACGATAGAGTATCTAATTTGCTCCCTAGCCCACCAATTCTGGCTTTTAGATCCATTAGGAGTTCTCTAATGTAAAAATTTTGGGCCTGCTCCTCTGCTGGAGGTGTGTCTCGTGTAGGCGACTCCGGTCTGCTGCTTGGGTTGGATGGTTTAGTTGAAGAACTGGCTTCGAAGTTTAGTTTCTTTTGGGTCTTGTCGGTTTTCCCCATGATTAGCTTTGACTTGGTTTCTGCTAGTTTGCGGACTTTGGTGAATTGGGCCGATAGTGGTAATATCTCAGCGTGGTCAGCCGTTTGGGATGCTTTTAACCGTTCCGTGGGACCCTCGGATGTGGAAAAAGGCACAATCACCACACACGAACTGATACACCAGACTCGAGGTTGTATTCCCAAAATCTAGGGTTTATTGCAAAACAAATAGTGCCAGTTGGCCAAATGGTCCCACGCCCCGCGACGTGTGTCCAACAGACCTCGGGGGACGCAAGAGAGCGAAAATTGTACATCAGTTACATATATACAAAATGAGCATCTTATAATCAGTAATGACACATTCGATGCCGCTCCTAATTCATTCCCTTTGAATTGGAGGCGATGATTGACCATGATGACGAATATGACACCTTAAACCACCATATTTAGTAACAGTTGGCAATCTCGAATTTACAGACACCATTCTTTATTTGAGAGAACACAGCGCTTCTGTTTTCATGGGCAAGCTGCGCGTAGGGGACTGGCACATTCCAGGCCTCACTATCTCCTGGTTTCGATTCATGCTCTAGAGGTGAGCTTGCTCCCTGGGGCCTCACAGTGCTCAGAAAGGGGGGCCGTAAGAAGAGCATTATTCAAACCTTTTAATATTAGTTTTGTACATTGCTATTCTTTTAAGGAGACTCGCTGGCATCCGTGTACTGATTAAAATGCCTTGCTCCTTGCCTTCAAGGATATGTGAGGGAGGGAACTGGGCATTTCTGTCTTGCTCTCCAGCGTAATGTTTCAACATGTCTTTAGTAACCTTGGACCAATGAAGCGAAATAATATCTACAGCAAAGCAGTTTTACATGAGGCAAAGTGGCAACGTTAGAGAGAGCAGAGAGAGAAAACAAAATGGCGATTCTGGTCATCTTAAAATGGCCGCACTCTAATTGAGCTAATAGCTATGTAATGACTAATGAGCATATATTCTTAACACTTTAAATGAGGCGGTTGGTCTTCGGTCTTCAATTATCATGCATTACCTTCCGTTCGAGGGGTGTCTAGTTTTTCTAGACGGACAGTGAGGGTCTGGTTGTTGATTATTGCGTGGATAAGTTAACTTGGATCCAGTCTGGGGGACAAGTCGGGTCTTTGCTGCTGGTTGGCGTGAACCTGAGACTCCTTGCACACTCAGTTGCCGCGAAAGGTCTCCGCAGTGTTTTGGGGTGATTGCCAGGATCGTGGCACCTGTGGCTGGCTGTGATATTCAGTCGTCGTTGTGATACTCTTGGTGCGGTTTTGGTAGCGTGTTTTGCCGGCAGCTTGCACAATTTTTTCCCAGCTTCACAGCGATCGGGCCCAGTGGAAGGTATTGTATAATGTGTTGGTTTAGCTGTGTTGCACAGTCCCCCCTTCTAGATTTGCATACGTGTGTCCAGGGTGCTTGTGGTAATTGTGGCACTATTTGGCAATTGGGGGCAGTTATTGGCATGCTAAGATGGGGCGTTGTGGCTTGAACTACCAGATCGGTTGCCCTTCTATTATTGGAGCATTGAGTGGGGCTGTTGAGGAGGGCGCCTTCCCGCTGCTCCACTGGCCGTGAGATGCGAGCATCCTGTCCGGCTGCCTCGCGTACAAAAATGCTTTCTCCCTGGAGCGCTGGTGGAGGTTGCCAGTGGAGGCGCTTGCCTCTGCGCCCACCGCTGACTCGGCTTCTTGTGCAGGCAGGCCGGGGTGCCCTGCGGGCCTGTTTGGGGCGCAAACTAGAAGCCGCGCACACTGCCGCTCACTCCTACCTGGGCGCTGCTCTGGGTTTGCTTGCGCAGGCCAGAGTCACTCCTACACCCGCACCAAGCTGCCGCAGGGACGGAGACTTCCGCGTCTCTCTAGGCACCAAGGGCACACATGTCCACCCACCTTCTTGAAGCGGCTCGAGCTCTCGCTGGTTGCTTGCCCTTGACGGTGGTTCAGGCCTCTGTGGGGCCCCTCTTTCTTCGCTTACCAGCCACGCCTGCAGCTCGGGATCACAGCTAGCACGGGCCAACGGGCCTTTGATGTTTGGGCTGTGAATATTCGGAGATTTGGCCGCCAGAAGTGAAAATGGTCTCAAATTATGCAGCGGGGTCTCATAGATCTGCACAGCGATAGCCGCAGACGAGCAGGTCACCACAGAAGCGTTGATGTTGCAGGATTAATTAGGAGCTACACAGAGATGTTTAGGAAGCAGCCATCTTGGTTAGCTCTCTAGCGCCCTCACCATCTATCTCGAATATAAGCAACAGGGTCTTCATCATGCCCCATGTTCCTAGTCATAATAATACCCATGTCTGATGTATGGGGTATTGTACGCTGGGCGCCCGCCATACGTCTATTCAGCAATTTTTAAATGACACTCCATCACGTGTCGTGTTTTGCACAGTCACACCTGTGTATCCTGCTTGTTTTCAAATTTCGTCAGTTCTCTCCCCTATGATAGCTGCTAGAAAGTCTTTTACATCACCTATAGCTAGCGTCATTCGTGATGTCATTCTCTCTAATTCAAAAACCCATTCTCCTGCATCAGAAGTCAAACTTGGCAATTTACATCTTAAATAGTCTTTATCCATCTAAGGCCATGGTATAGGTTGTGGTCGTCCTCCCCCTTCTCTAATAATGGGAATTGAAAAAAACTGTCCATAATCATACTTGCCTACACTCGTCGTCTTCCAGGCGGGGTTAGTCTCGCTCCTTCCTGGTTATATTTTTAATCTGCTTAAATATGGTGGGGCTATATCCCCTGTACTGTGCGATCGTGCTTGTGGTCGCTCAGTATATGGTCTCGGTTCTGGTGTTCTGGTGTTCTTTCTTCATGGTCCTCCAGGTCTGACCATTTTATCCCTTATCCCATTTTATCCCTTTTTCTACACTTGATTCTCTTAAAAACCTGCATGCGCTCCTTCTTTGTGCTCTTTCATTCTCCTTTCTTTCAGTGGCACCCCCAGACATTTTTCAAAGGGGTGGCCTGATGAGGTCACTGGGGTGGCACACCAAAACAAACACATAATCGGCAAGTTGGCTGGTGGAGGCGGGGGTGGGGCAGCGTTTTTATAAGGGTGGCTGTGGCCCCCCCTTGGCCATCCCTTGGTGGCACCTCTGCTCCCTTTCTTCGTATGACATTATGCCACCAATCGTATGGCTGTTATCCCGGCCCGTATCACCAAGATCTAATCTGTATAAAGACAACGTCCCTACTCATCTGTTATGACGTCATCTAACCCACCTTCACTTCCCTTTAACAGAGATCCCTCACATTCTCCTGTGTTTTATGTCCATCTTTATCCCTTATTTGCCTATAAAAATTCCAAAGTCTTTCAACTATATCTTCTTAGTCCTGTCCATCAGCCCATGCTGATCTCAGAATTCCTTGCAGCTCCCTATGGAGCTGTTGTGACCCTCTCTCTTCCTTCAATCGTTCTCGTACATCAATTGGCATTATGCTGCTATGACATAAATATTCTATCTCATCATCTTTTAATCCCCTACTTCTGTTCATTTCTTCTTCTCCTCATCTCCCTCAATTCGTCTTCCTATTGCCTTCTTTGTAACCTACATACTTTCATTCTTTGAGCTTCTATCTCTGCTTGTTTCTTTTCTTCTAATCTCTCCTTTTCCTTCCTTGCCTCATATCTTCTTCGTTCTTCCCTTTGCTTGCATTCTTTATCCCTCTATTATTTGTTTGCTCTTTCTGCTTCCTTCTCTTTCTTTTCCCACTCTTCCCTTGCTTCTCCTTCCCGAACCCCATCATTGCCCTTATAGTCTAACATAAGTAATATTTTAATAGAAGAAATGTGAGGGGCATTTAGACTAGAACCAGCTGCGCATTGCCAAAATATTAAAGCATATAACATCGTATGTAGATGCACTGGTCCTGCTGCGGGTGGTTGTGTAAAGATGGACCATCTTCCCTAAGAGTCTTGAGTAATATTGTTTTCAATGTAAACACAACCTCACTGTGCAGAACAAATAAAATATAATTCAATGAAAAGTGATTCAACCTCATGGTCCTTTTCTAGGCTGTTTTGCGAACAATAGGAAACATTGATTTAACATATACATATAATTGAACATATATTTCCAGCAAGAGGGCATCAATTTTAATCAACAAGGCCCCATGGGTACAGCCAACAGGTGCGTCGTACACATATTCATCATTATATTGGATTGAGACCAATCCATACAAGAATGAAAAATATGTGCATAGGACATCCAATGGGAAACGTACATCAAGACAAAATGAAACAAAAATTACAATGGGTCAAATCCAACCTGAAACACAGCAAAAAAGGGATGTACAAAAATATTGAATGAGAAGTAAGGAAGGGGTGAGGGAAAAACCACAAACACACAGTTAGATAAAGTGGAAATATAACTAAATAACCTGTTGTCCACATTTAGGTGACATTGTGAGCCATGTTTTAAACACCAACCATTGATGCATGTGTATTTATACAAGCATGTGGGTTCCCTCTGTAAGAGAAAAGAAATATCGAGGCTGAGTGCCACAAATGAAATACACAAAACACGGGCTATAAAGATTCACAGATCTTTAATTTACTGTACAGTTTACAAAGAAACACAGATACAGATAGCTATCTGGCTCTCAACACCCCGCAACATATACCAGCCTGACAATGAGAGGTGAGAGAGTGCTGGACATCTAAACATTCGTGCTTTTATACAATTTCGAATAATATTGTCCAGCCCCTCTTCATGTTAATAATTCGTGGTCTAGAGTTTGTGCTTAGTTCACATACAGCGTATACAATAATATGCAGAAGGATTACATAAGTTTGCATTTCCATCAAGTTACAATGGTGGTATATATTCTCGGATCCCGCGGTAAGCCTTAGTCTATATTCCTATAAAATGCAGTTCGGCCTGTGTCTACGCTTGAGATTTACTTTAAATTGTTCCAACGTTTCCACAGGGATGAGTTTTATGTGTACAGACATTACTCAGATGGCAGTTCATATGGAGCACAAGGTCTCTTTACCTAGTCTAAAGAGTCAGCTCTCGGACAACCTAAACATTAACAGAACTCAAAGGTCGGGAGGTTTGGTTCCAAGTTGAAAACACAGTCAACCATTTTAGAACAGAGAATCGTACCAACAGAAATCAAAATGGCGGATGACTCTAAAATTGCGGCGAAGTTGACCCAAAATCGGAACTTTGCAATGTGGTTTTCCCCATAGAGCGACTAGGCTTAGGCCAATATAAATCAAAAAGAGGCACTGTATGATTTCCGTTTAACACCTCCTAGTCCGCATGCAATGGCCTGTGTGCAATTCCCTGACCGTTGCACAATTTAAGAATTCTAATCTGCACCATACTGTTAGTCTATTTATCCAAGTTCCTAAGGATGTGACTATTTGTAGGTAACAATGCTGCATTGCCCATGATCTTAGATGCCAAAAAAAGGGGAGAAAGCGTACATTTGCGATGGCGCTGAATCAACAAGTGCCCATGCACTTCCAGCACTATATTGGCATAAAATCCTACCTCCAATCAAAACTGTGAGTCTTAATCGTCTATCGATGACTAAGGTAAAATCTGTAAAACCATGCAATCGAGGCTTTGAAATTATTTTGCCACGATGCAAGCAAGCCTATCTTAACATTATGCACCCTCTAA
Organism: Ambystoma mexicanum; assembly: GCF_040938575.1. Classification (NCBI taxonomy): domain Eukaryota; kingdom Metazoa; phylum Chordata; class Amphibia; order Caudata; family Ambystomatidae; genus Ambystoma; species Ambystoma mexicanum. Next base: position 423,659,504 of record NC_090921.1, on the reverse strand, counting down.
CCACCAGGCTGTAACAGAACATACCTGCATAATACTGAAGTGGACCGGCAATACGGTAGCATACATAGCAACAGACTGACAAAAGAACACAAATATATGCCTGGTCCGTTACTAAGCACGACATTATAACATTTTAAAATAATAATGCATCTAACCACTCTTGGGTCAGGGTTCACTCATATTCTAAATAATGCCATGAACCGTCCGTGTGAATCTAGTGCATCCCCAAATGCTTACCGAGTGTGCACTGTTTTAAACAGCAAACGCTGTTGCTAACCGGAAGAAATTGTACAGGTTTAGTTCTTATTCGACTTGATCTAACTCTTTGATTGTGGTTTTTCCCTCGACCCTTTCCTTTTCTTTCATTTAATACTTCTCATTTTATATTTTTGTCCATCCCTTTTCTGCTGTGTTTCGGGTTGGATTTGATCCAATATAATTTTTGTTTCATTTTGTCTTAAGTAATATTTGTCCTCCCATCCATTCATTCTGTGCTATCATTATTCCTTTAGCCTTATTCTTTATTTCCTTCAGTTTCGGAGTTTGATACGCACTCTTCTGCGGCCTTGCCTCAGGAATCCTTAATAGGCTTTACTTTAGTGTGTACCCTTCTGTCCCCTTGTAATCAGGAATCACGGTATCTACTTTTTCTATTTATAATCTCCCCAAAAAATCCCATTACTGTTTTATATGTATTATATACAAGACAATACCTCCCCCATTTTTGCCAACATCGTTGCTCTACTTACATCTGTTACACAGCTCGAGTCCTTCGACATCGGCTCTCCCTCAACCGACCAGTTCGCCTTCCATCCACGTGGCATCTGTAGGGACCTGACAGGAATTTCCTCTAAGGGGGACCTGCCAACCGAATCTTCTTACAAGTGTTTTCTGCGTGCCGATCTCAACAGGAAGCTCTGTGGTCTTCTGGCTAAAGGCAGTAGCAGCCAAGCATCCAGGGGTCTGGATCTGGCCTAGGTTCATTAGACCGCAACCATCTGCACCACTAACAAAATGTGCTCTAGCACCTTGAAGCACCTCTTGTGCTAGATGGAATTACAAACAATGATCCTAGACCAAATAATCAGACAGACTAAAAGAGTATGGCAAAATACGACTTTATTCTCATTTAATAAGGCAGGGAGAACTGACAGACATCGGACTGATGCATGCACCCTCACACAGTAGCTTCATTACATAGAGATCTTATACCCCAATATACATCACCTATGACGTCATTCTATGTGGCAAATCATCAAACCTTTTTATATTATAATATTTTATAGAATACACATGGGTTAGTACTTCATTGGCTACCCCTTATCTGTAGGGCACTACCTCCAAATATGTAAAGTATTGATTATAGCGGACAAATTGGCAGTGGATTAGTCTATGCAACATTGTATGTTAGGTTTTCCCTTAGACCCACTGATTGGTTGGCATGTTATCCCAACCTTGGACTTATGGCTCTTTAGCAGCTCATATGTGAAACAAAACGTAGGTGTTTACATACCATCAGACTACTCTGCATTTTCCCAATTATGCCATCATCTCTCATCGGTTGGCCGTAAGCCAAAGTCTTCCATCTCTAGTTGACTTTGTAGCCTGCTCACTGTCCTGAAACATTCAAGGGAGTCTGAGCACATCACTATCTCCATCGGAGGCTCAAATGAATAGCCCTTGTCTTCGATTTCTGAGCCACATGTGAAGAGACCACACATTTCTCCATTTCAGCCTCTGATTTACTGCTATTTGATTCAAGCATGCATGGTGCTGTCACTCCTCTTTGCCTCTAGAGACTTGCTCACTGTACTTTGCATAGACTTCACACACTTTTAATTATCCAATACTTTGACATTGCCAATGTTTTCCTCTTCTTTAATCTAAGATGCATGTCTCCTTCGTTCATAACTTATCTGGGTTAACTCCCCTTGTGCCTTGCAATTATTCCTTAAAATAGAATCCTTGGTCCTAGGCCAACACAGCCTCTCTGTTGTTCTGCACACAGAGATCTCCAGCTTCTCCTGACTCTGCAACCTTGGTCTGTTTCTCACATAGCCTGGTAGAATTGGAAGTGTGCCAGCGTCCATTTTCCTATCATGATCATCTTTGCCACATTATCCATTGCTCTATAGAAAGCCTCTATATGTTTCCTTTCTACCTTGCGTTACTGCATATTTACAGTTATTGACCAGTAAACTGCTTTATCTTCTTTGTATTCACGATTACTTTAGCCTTAGGTACATGTTTCTCTTAGTGCTTCAGGTACATTGTCACTCTTAAGTATTCTGATATCATTTCAATATAGGTTCATATATCTTCTTCATGACATCACTCTGCCCATGTCAGATTTCATTTTAACGTAACGTTCTATGATGTCCAGAGGTACGTGATGCCATCCTTCCATGCAGCATCCTTCCACATTTTCATTGTGAGGGTACATTCTTTATGGCTGCCTGAGTGCATAACATCTCTCATACACTCGATGCGGTATAGGAAAAATAAACAGGATCCCATTTACTGCTCTTCTCCTGTTGTTCCAATATGACAGCAGTGAGAGGGTGGGAACTAGTGTGAAAGCATCCACCTGCTCCTCTACAGCATTTTGAATAAAAACGGAGGGTCCAATAATAGGTTTGCACCAGTGGCAGCTGTGAGACTGTTGCCTCATCCTGTTCCTGAGGACAAAGGAAAAGACTAAGGCCAAGACAAGTCCAAAGCAAAGACCAACAATGTGACCAAACCAATTGCCAAGGCAAAGAAAAACACAGAAGGAGCAAGATCAGGATCAGGATAAGGACATTGTGAAAGAAGTGTGCTATGAGACTTAAAATCCCCTATGAGTGTGGTTCACTTTGAAATACTATGCTGGGGAGACACCTGGACGTTTAGAATCTAGGATAGGGATTGTACTCTTGACATTTGAGACCATATTACAGAAACTTTGCATCAGTGCAACTCTAATTAGTAGCTGGGCAAAACTGCACTAATGCAACACATGTTATTCCAATAATTAATTTTTACACCAGGGCAAAGTACTAGGAATAGGGCAAACATTGCCATGGTGCAACATTACATTCAAAGAATATCTTTTTTACCCTGGTGCTAGTAGTACTTGCACATGTGAACCCTAGAAGGCCTTTTAATTAAGGTAACACAACATACTATGGATGGGAAGGAGAATAACTTCTGAAATTAAGCAATAAGACCGACTCAGGAAGTTGGCAAATAACTGTTTTATTTTAATTTGCAATTGACTCAAACAGGGAGTACAGTGGACATCTAGGGACGTCACAGAGCATAATCTCAATGCATTTCATACAAAATCACATTTATATACTAAAAGTTTGTCATGCGTGACATCATACTACGTGGCAAACTAAGAAAAACCTAGAGGAGATTGTGGGTGGACTAAGGGTACTATCTAAGTATACTTTCTATATGGGATAGGATCGAGATTGGGTCTTTATGTTTACATGGACAAGTTAAGCCTGTCTTCGACACTTATTAAGTACACAGAATACTATTGGTTCTTAATCCATAAGGCCCTTCATTATTCGGCCTTCTACAATTGATTGGCATGCGTGTGCCCTCCTGGAACAATCGATTCTCTAGCAGCACGTAAGCTGGTACCCCAGTGCTGGTGGGTGAACTTGACCGTATCTTCCCACCCAATTAGCCCATCATCTCTCATCACTCATACCATCTGCCATTCACATTGTCTTTGAACTCGGCCTTGTAGTAGCTTCTCGTCTCTGGGGAATATAAGGGAGTGTGAGCACTTGCTATCTCCAATCTGAAGCACCATACTCTTCATCTTTTTTCACCCTCAGCTCAAGTGATCAGAGACCATGAATCAGCCCATACTATAGCATTTAATTGCCTTTAATAACGAAACTTGCCACTCATGGTGTTTTCTCCAAAAAGGGATGCCTCGGCTTCTCACGTATACTGTTCTTTGCAGGCTGATAACTAATTCTTGGCTGCTTCCAGTCTTTGACATTAATCTTTGGTCTTGCTTCAAATTTGAGCCTATTCTTTGTTGCGACACACACGCATAGCTCTCAATCCATCTTCCTTCATGGAGACTTGCTTACTAAAATTGTATCATCGAATGTCCAGAATTCTATATACATATATGTTGGCGGCACCGCCACAGTCTATATACTACATATAGCCAGCCTTATGAATACTTAGTCTACGTGCATTGCAGCATAAAACAGCGTGTGTTTTCTGCATTGTTCTTCACACATGCAATCTTCATTCCGCACATAAAAGTCTTCTTGATTCTCTACTTTGCCATCAAATTCTATATCATCTATGCATTCTCTTCTCTAGTCATCCTTTTCCGTGGGTCACACATTCCTTGTGATGTCACCAGCTTCTTCTTTTCATGTCTTCACACTTCTTCAGGCGCTTCCTTCAGAAGACCACCAGTCTTTCGGGGATACTTCATGTAGGGTCTTATCAACGGATACCTTGTCTCAAATACTTTTTGTGGTATAGGTATCATTACTGAGGTTCCAACATATAGGCAAAATAGGGGCGGGACTTCCTGTAGAGGCATTCGGGTGCTACTCTACATTCCTCCCTCTGGTCGATTCATAGACCACTCTTTCATCAGCTTCCACATCTTGACATTCTTTCTTGAAAAAGTGCTTCTTTGGAGTCCAAATTTTGATTACTCCTTTCAGGCATCCTGCTGATTTTACATTTTCATCGAGATTCCAGGTCATATGGCTGCATCGGCCATTCAGGTTACAGTAAATCCGTCGTCCCATGTACTTCCTGTGCTTCCTTGGATGCAGGAACTTTGTTCCCTCTGCTGCTGAGATACTGGCCTTTATGTAGTCTCTGATTTCTTCATCTGTCAATTCCTTTGGTTTAAACCCTGATTCGACATCTATCATGATCTTCATTCCTATTGCTTTTTTCACTGTCTTCTTGCACTGCGTAATTATTATCCTGATTACGCAGAACCCAGACATCACCATCACTAGTTTTTAGTTGTAAAAGATGCAGTCAATGAACTGCCTCTTGGTGAGTCTAATGCTTTGTTTTTCTCCACTTGTCTGCATAGGTATATACCCCTATTTTGACTGCCCATTAGTGAATAATGTTTTATTTTTGTAGAGTATTGTCCTTTTGCGCCAACTGTGTTAGAGTTAACTTCACTCTTAAAAATCGTAGAATGTTTGTTTCCAGCTTAATACATATATCAAATTGCTGAGGTTCCTCCAGGTAAGGTTTCAAATAATTGTCTATTCATGTTGACATTTTATTCAAATTAATTTTTAATATACTAATGCAGTATTCATTTTCACTGAGTATAACATTGTTACATCTTCATTTTGTCTCTCATCCTTTTTAATTTCTCAAAACGTGTTTCACCCGTACTTTCTAGGAGGCTCATCAAGAAAGAATCTTTAACAATAACAGAATACACTATAAGCAAGAAGTAATAATTGAAAATAATACTTTCAAAGCTTTCTATCAACAAATACATCTCAATGAATAGTTGGTTTTGGCTAATTATTGTCTGGCTAAGATTAGCCACTCACCTTTTGGAAACTCTAAAATATTTTTCAAAGTAGGATTTCGATTCGATTTGCTTCCTCCTCATTCTGCTCAAAACTGTTCTCCTTTCCTTCAAATAGCGTCTTGAAAATTTGAAATTGTTGTGAGACCTGGAATAAAATAATGTTTAAAGTTGAAATTCCTTTTCCATTCAAAAATGTACTACCCTTTCCTAGCACTCGCTAAAATTAAAAAGAGGGGGGGTGCATGTATCCAAAAGGTTTTTCTTATCTTTGTTAACTGGATTGGGGATCCGAATGTCCTTTTTTGTGATGCCGCTGATCCATGACATGGATTACTACTGAGTTTGGCGGTCTTTTTATACTTATAGTGCTGCCGCGTAATGACATCCTCATGCCCAAGTTCTTTAGAGCGATGGCGTCATCACGCCGCTGCGTGCCACGGCCATGTTTTTATTTTAGTAATTGTTAATGTGCTTTCCAATCCCATTGAACAACATTGTTGATCCTAACTGGCTTACTTAAAACTTACTGCAGACTACATTTTTTGTTTCAAATTAAAACCTAGTCTCTATTTATTACTGTATTAATTGCGTGTGTTATTTCAAGTACAGCTACCAATTTCTAGAGTTGTTATAATATTATATCTTCCCAAAAAGTTATTTTATGTCACGTTGTCTATATCCTAAGGTTATTACCGATCTTTATAAGTGCTAATTTAGTTCTACACCTGTATGATGTATCCTTGTTGTTTAGTTACTGTTTTGAATGTTGCTAGTTATATATAACTAAAAGTTAACATTTCTTTAACTATAGTCTCAATTGGATATTGCCCGTATCAAGCAAATAGTATTCAATTTCAAAGAAGCATAGTACAAATAACTATAAAGGTTGCAGCCAAAAGGGAAATATAAAGATTACTGCAGTTGAACATTTCATTATCGCTATTTAAACCAGTTGCACATGTGTCCATGAGGCAAATACATTTGGCTTCCTTTTGCCTCAGAAGGACTTCTATGTTGTCACCTGTTGGCAATTCTTTAATTAATTTTAAGTTCCAACACTCTGATTTGTTCCACTTTGGAGTCTGGATGTTCCGTACAAAAGTGTATGGACATGGGGAATCTCTGGTCATTGTTCTTAATTGTACGCATTCTTATTTTCATATTTTCAAAGCTCAAATTGTACTTCCTATATAGAGTTTATTACAGATACATCTGATCCCATAAATAACATATTTTATATTGCAATTCATGTACCGGAGCATTTTCTTTTCTTTTCCATTGGTAGTTGTAGAGTTTTGGTTCCATTTAGCATTTGCGGACCGAGTTTGCAACCCCTACACCTGTGGGTTCCCAGGATAGTGGTCAAATTTACCATACTGCTTAAGTCACCATCACTTGTGTTGCTCGCAAGAGCTTGAAGATATTCAACATCCATTGTGGAATCCACGAGAAGATGGATGTGAACCAGCTGTCATCTGCAATATCTTCTGTCTAGTCCTCCATTTTATTGTGCAGGTTTGTCAGCATCGTTATGGCATCTGTCAAAGTTCCATTCTCGTCATCATGAGAAGGTATGAACGTGCAACATGATTCTTCAATTTTGACGCAAACACCTCCATCCATTGCTGTGATCATGTCAAGGACCTATCTATTCTGGAGAGTCATTAGTCTTATGGCTCTCAATTCTTCCTTGATTGCATTGAATCATTTCATAGTAATGTTAATCGTCTGCAGGAGTTCCCATCTGATAATCTATAGCCATTTAGGATTGGCAATCATCTGGCTCCCTAGCATAAAGATAATTGTGATGATTGAGGCAGTCTTGCTGAATAGTCTGTGCTCATGAGGAATAGCATCAAAGGCTTCTATCGATTTAGCAGAGAAATTATTCTCCCTCCCTGTCTGGTTGAAAAACTCAAGTGATCTTCTTTTCCTCAAATGGCCATCTGCCTTTGGAAATCCTCCAATAGTCAGGTCACTTTTCAGTTTCACTAATACTGCCATGTGAATAAGCACTAGGGAACACATCCCTACCCAATCTTGGGGCAGCTTCATGTAAGCTCTGGACCCACAGGCCCAGTAGTGATCCATTAAGACTACTGTTCCATCCTTCATTCCTGCTACGTCAAAGATTTGGCAACACTGATGATTTACTCCAACCTTCCTTGTACCATTATTTCAGAAACATACGGCTGCACTGGCCAGAGGCACAATCTTCAAAGGTCCTCCTTTATCGTTGACCGATGTCAACAGCTTCACAATATTTGGCCAGTGGTGCTTGCATTCATTCTCTTCTGTATCTATAACTGGCTCATAATATCCGGTTATTGCTGCTGCTCTGCACACTATCAGTCCTTCTGCCCATCCTTCCGGAGTCAACACGGTTCCTTCATTTTGTAACTGGCCTCTTTCCTTGCTTCTCCGTATCTCTTCCGGGTTTTTGCTTGACAATCTAGCATTGTGGTTTCTTCTCTTCTGATACCTACCCTGTTTATTGCAGACTGTTCATATTTTATCACTAGATTTGGTGTTTCTGGCTTTTCTCTTGTCTTCAGATCGTGTACATAGTTGTCTTCTCTTGGAGACGTCTTCTCAGTCACCCATATCAAGGATGCTGTTCTACTCTGGAACTGTCCTTGTGTCTGGCAGAGTGCAAGATGCATCAGACAATGAGCATTCTGTACTGGCAGTTCTGTAGCTATGAAGATCTTAGAGGTCCTCACAGCATACGGTAGGAGAGCACAAACATAGCACCTCTCCTTAGAAATTTTTCCACACATCTTTTTCATGTGCGGATACCACATGCTGTTACCAAAATGTCTCTCTAAAATGTACTGTCTAAATATGTGTCAATCCAATTATCATCTTCCTCTGTACTCCTTCTGTGTCATCCAAACAGAATGGTTGCTGCCCATGGAAACAAATCTAAATCAGCTCTGCCCTGAGCAGAAGACACTTGAGACCTAGGTTCATTGGTAATAGGTCAATATACACGAGTTACTGGAGTGGGGAAAATCAAAGCAATCTCTGCTATGTTTGGATCAATAAAATAATAAATCAAAAGGAACGGAGTGGCACAAAGCATGACTGTGAACACATATATTAAGAACCAGCATATAAGACCCCACCACTTGTGCCATTCTGGAATCTCTTGGACTTGCTCATTTTCTTAGATCATACCATTTTCAAAATTCCTCATTTTGCTTTAAGGAAGGAAAAAACCCTTTTAATCAAGCAATTCTGGTAAATTAGGTAACTGCAGGATTTCTTCAACTATTACCATAATCAGACTCCTAATCACAGGGCCATTTTTAGGATTGTACACAATAGTAAGTATGTCAACACTACACCAAACAAGAGCAGGGTACTCTCGAAGAATATATATTTAAACAGTGAGTAAGAGCCTATGGACATTGCTACTTGTCAGGACCATAGACTCAATCGAACAAATACTCAGTAAGGAATGAATCGGGATCCTGCTCCCTTTTCCAGTAATCAAAGTTGAATTCAAAATCTTGTTCAGGCATTTTTGTAATGCATCAACTATTTTCTAAAGTACATTTTTGAAGAACTCTGTGGCTCAAGAAATGGATTTTCACGGCTGCTACAATATCTATAAGGAGTGTTCAAGAGAGCCACAGTACAATAGCAAAATCTGCACCGTCAATCAATCCATTGGTTTATCGTCCGTCTTCCTCTTCATTGATCGAGGCTGCACATGCTGAAATTCTTCTTCTTGTCTTGCTTCCGAATCAATCGTTAGGGGTGCGTTGGCTTCTCCAATGCAGATTTTAACATTAATAAGATGGATCCAGGCTCTGCTGCCTTGAACATTGACTGCAGAGGGAGTAACGTCCTCCACAATATATGGTCCAACAAATCTAGGTACGTGCCACTTTCTAGTAAAATTGCGAATCAGCGCTGTATCTCCAACAAACAATCCAGGTGCTGATAATGATTTAGAAACTCTGGTTGCTGAATGGTTTTCATCTCTATTCTAGGACCAAACACCTTGGAGCATGAGTTGATCTGAAATGACAGAGATAACTAGCGGTCATGTATACTAAGTATTCATTTAATTCATTTCACTTCTACTCCTCGATGGTGGAGCCAAAGGCATTTGAAGGCACTCCTGAAGGCTGTGCTGCCCTTCAACATCATTGATCTGAGGTAGGATTTGATCTTGGTGATCCCCCAAATATCCTCCTTGTTTATGTGTGTGTGAACACAAAAAAAACAAAAAGAAAAAAGAAACAAGAAACGAATTTGGATATGCTCATTTCAATTTAGCCACCTTCTTGGTACCCTTTGCGCACTATCTGTGCTGCACGCAGCCCCCCTTGCACTAACTACCTTGTGTGGCTAAAGTAGCTGTTTTCCCCGCACTGGTGGGGGTTCCCCATTGCCATCTCACAGCAATTCAAACATGGCTGCCAACTTTTCTTCATCCTTTGTCTCTGCCTGAGTGCCTGCTGCAGTGTTCAGGTATTGGGCAACTCCTTGTACTTACCATCCAATCCGGGACCTGCAGGCTTTAGCCGGCCCCCTAACCAAAGGCCCACTTCCAAGGCCCTTGTCTGCCCCCTATCCGCTGCCGATTCAGTGCGTGAGATCTCCCTGGACCCTTCTAATGCACCGTGAGGATGCTGCTCTAACCTTTTTCCCTGTAACCCTAAACTACCTTGACACTTTCACCTCTGCACCCATGGGTTAGTCACCCCTATCTCGTCATTCTAGACCCATGACTTTTTTCACCCCCACCCCATCTCACCCTTTTCCCATGCTCATGGCCTGTGACTGTACTGCATTTAGTAAAATTTGCTGCTGTTCGGTACCGAGCTGTTAGTAACATTTGCTGCTGTTTGGTACCGAGCTGTTAGTAACATCTGCTGCTGTTTTGTTCTTAGCTGTTAGTAAGTAACATCTGCTACTGTTTTTTTACTTAGCTGTTAGTAACATCTTCTGCTGTTTTGTACTTAGCTATTAGTAACATCTGCTGCTGTTTGGTGCCTATCTGTTAGTAACATCTGCTGCTGTTTTGTGCTTAGCTGTTTGTACCATTTGCTGCTTTCCTGAGGTTAGCTGTGTGTACCATTTGCTGCTTTCTAGAAGTTAGCTGTGCCCAGTGACTACCATGTGCTACCCCTTCCTGCTATCGCCCCACATCCTGTCTACCCCCACCCTCCCACCACTACTCTCTCTTTTTCTTCCCCCACGACACCTAAGGCATTCCTTGTCTCTCCCATTTATTCTACTGTTTCTCCATTGACTATCCTACCCTTCTCACTAAGTATGGCAGGAAGAAGTTCAAAAAGGATATCTTGGCCTCTAACCCTGGTCTCCCTATCGCTGACATCTACTCCAGTGCTTCCCCCAGACAGACCCTCACTGGCATCCTCTTTGTCGTTCCTTCGCCGGACCTTTCGACTCCTCATAGGGTCTCTGTGCTCTCTCCTTTCTCTTCTTTACCCATTAATGGTGGCACCCGGTGGGAGGCACTCTTGGACCCCTTCCACTCCTCTAAGGTCATCTTTAATGTTTACTTTAATGGCACTGTCATGGTCCAAGGTCATCATTAATGTTTACCTTAATGGCACCGTCATGGCCCGAGGTCCTCAGGCGAACCTTCTCCTCTTTGACAGACGCTTCCCACACCTCATCAATTTCCTTTGTTCTCCTGCTGTCCCGTCTCTCCCTTCTTCAGCTTCCTTGTCTCCCCCTGTCCCCCCTCATTGGCTACCTTGCCCTCTCCTCCTTCCTCTTCTGCAGGGCGTACCTCTGATTTGTACCCCTCCCCAGAAGTCTTTCAAGGATGGCAACCTTTTCAATAATATCACTCTCAATTCTCCCTCAGCTGTCAAACATTCCTCTGACATCTGCTGCCTCCTGGAAGAACGTGACCTTGATATCCTCAGTCTCACGGAGACATGGTTCACGGCCAGTCTGTCACAGAAACTGACACTCTCCTACCTGACGGCTACAAGATCCTCTCCGCTCCCAGGCCCAACTACTCCGGAGGTGGTGTAGCCTTGATCTTCCCAGAGTGGATTCCTGCCTCTGTCATTCCTATGCAGGACTACTTCTCTTTTGAATGACTTGTCTGTAGGCTTTCTCTCTCTCTTGGCCACTCTCTTACCGTGACTAGTATCTATCGGCCACCTCTTCAGATCTCAGCCTTCCTCTCTGAGGGGGCGGGCCTCTCTTCCTCCCACCTTGCCTCGACAACTCAACTCCTCCTTGTCGGAGACTTCAACATCCTTCTGAATGCTTCCTGTCCCTCATTTTGATTCTTTTGCGACCTCTGCGACTCTCTCTCTCTTTCTATTGTCCCCTCTGGCCTGACTCACTCTGCAGGACACACTCTGGATGTTCTGATCTCTTCAGACCTCTCCCTCTCTATCCCTCTGACCACTCCTCTCTCCTGGAGTGATCACTCCCTCCTCTCCTCCCATCTCTCCCTCGCTACCCCTCAGGCCAAGCCAACTCCAATACTTCCACCTACCTTCTCGGTCATCCAACCCATGAAGCGTGTGTCAGTTGAGGCTTTCGCTACCACTTTCTTTCCCCCTCCTCCACCTCTGGCTGACTCACATCCTGACACAGCCCTTTCCAAACTCTACTCCTCTATCTCTGATACTCTTGATCTTCTTGCCCCCGTCATGAGGATCCGCTTGAAGCCCAAAGCCAAGTGCAACTCTTGGTATGATTCTGACCTAGTTACCCTTAAACGCAAGTGTAGGGTGGCTCAGAGAAAATGGCGGTCTTCTTGTGCATCCTCTGACAAACTGGCCTGCCGCCTTTTCCAAAGGCATTACCGGCTCATTGTCTGCACTAAGAAGAGAGCCCATATCCAAGCCTGTTTCTCTGCGGCATCTAACAACTCAGTCAAACTCTTTAAAATCTACAAGGAGCTGGCCAAACCTGCTGCAGTATCTACCTCTCCTGTCGCATTCTCATCTTTTCCTCTGTTCTCCCCTGATGAGATTTCTAGACAAGTCCGATCTATGAAAGTCTTGTCAAAACAGGTTCTTCCATGTTTGTCCAAAACCATCAAGGACCACATTGACACCCTTGCTCCAGCTCTGGCCGACTTCTGTAACCATTCCTTCACCTCTGGAGCCTGTCCCTCCCCTCTGAAGCGCTCTCTCATGCACCCTCTTCTCAAAAAACCCACAGCCGACCCATCTTGCCCAGCTAACTATCACCCGATTTCTATCACTGCTTTCCTGGGCAAACTCTTGAAAAAGCTGGCCATCTCTCAGCTTAATCTTCACACCGACTCTGTTGGTTGTCTCCATGACCACCCGTCTGGCTTCAGAGCTGCCAGAAGTATGGAAACTGCTCTCTTGAACATCCGTGAAGACTTGATCTCCAACCTTGACTCTAACATCCCTTCTGTCCTCATCCTACTCGATCTCTCTTCTGCCTTTGGCATGGTCAACCATGCCATCCTGCTCAACTGTCTCTGTGATAACCTGGGTATCACCGATCAGGCCCTGGCCTGGCTGACCTCTTTCTTCTCTGATCGACCCTCCCAGGTCCAACTTGGGCCTTTGCTTTCTTCCATCTCACTTGCTACTTTTGGTGTTCCCCAGTGTTCTAACGTCTCTCCCTGGCTGATCAACCAATACCTAGCACCCCTTGCCCACTGCATTGCCGCTCAGCTCGTTTTCAGGCTTCCCTCCACCACCTCCTCACCCTCCTTCATCTCTGACTGTCTGTTTCCCATCCAGGAGTGGTGTGCAACAAATGATATATGCCTTAATGCCTTAATGCCAGTATGATGGAGATTCTCCTCATCAGCACACCCGCACCCGCCTTTCCTGTCACTCTCTGGCCTGCCTCCCTTGGCCCTCTTCCTGCTCCCACCTATGAGGCTAAGAACCTCTGCGTCATCTTTGACTCCACACTGTTCTTTTCTGCTCACATCTCTGACATCTCTAAGAAGTCAAACTACCAATTGCACCTCCTCAGAGGTATTCTTCCTTTCCTCTCCTTCCCCCAGAAGCGTACTGTCTCTTGAGCTCTGTTTCTCTCTAGGCTAGACTACTGCAACAGCCTCTTTCTAAATCTACCTGTTTCTACTCTCCGCCCTCTGCAACTCATCCAGAACAGGACTGCGAGACGTGTCCTTGGCCTCAAGCCCTGGGATTGTATCTCTCCAGCCCTGACATCTCTTAATTGTCTCCCGTTGGCTGAAAGGCTTACATTCAAGACCCTCTGCATTGTCCATAAGGCTTTTTGGGGCCTGTGTCCAAAATACTTTCAACTCTCCCTCCATAAATACATTCCCACGAGGGCTCTTCACTCCTCCACCTCCAACCGCCATATCATATCTCCCTCAGGCTCAGTCACTTTTGCAAGAAATGAGTTGGGGTTAGATCTCTTTCTTTGGCTGGGGCCTCCCTCTGGAACAGCCTGCCTGCCATTCTGAAACTTGAGGAGAACCATCTCCGGTTCTGGAAGCACCTCAAGACTGCTGATCTGTCTGATTTGGCTGTGTGTACCTGGCTACCCTCTGATTTTGGGCCAAGGTACCCGCCCACCAAGCCACACATAAGTACTGCCTCCTGGCAACCCTTGGGTCTGTGTCTGTAATCCTACAGTCCCCTTACCTGCACTTATAAGACACCCCTTGTCTGCGCTTTGAACCTTGCACTTGCCACCATGCTGGCTGCACTATCAGTTCTTGTTTTTATCCCCTGCTCAGCACTTTTCACCTCTCCCTTGCACTTTCCCCCTTCCCTCTCCCCTGCACTTGCGCATTTTCAATGTCACTGGGCCTAGTAATATGTTGTTTTTGTTGTCCCTTGTTCCCCTCCCTTGGCTCGTTGCGCTCTGAAACACATGTGTATGAGCATGATACAAATAAATTATCAGATCATTCTGATTTGTCTTCCTGTCACTAACTCGTGGGGTGTGATGTGATGGTCCGAACCAGGCTGATTCCTTAGGGCATATAATGCTAAGGGAAGGCAATATAGCCATCCCTTTTTCAGTGTCAATTTGAGCTTGGCGACTCTCTCTTTTAGAAGGCCGTTGAGTCTCTCACATATTCCGTATGCCTTTGGGTGATAAGCAGAAGAAAACTTGTGTTTAATATTTAGTAATAGCCCAAGTTGTTCAAATACTTCATTAACAAAATATGGCCCATTATTGGATCTCAGCACTTCACACACTCCCCATCTTGGAAAGACTACACATACTAAAACCTTTGCTATGCAAGTGGCATCAGTGTGTATACAAGGACCTGCTTTGATCCACCTGGAGAAGGGACACACCACCACTATCAGATACCTATATCCATTACATACTTGCAGCATGTCAAAATAATCAATATGTAAATGCTGAAACGGACCATTCGGTCAAGGAATTACTCCTCTAATTGTTCACAGTGTAAACCCAGCAGTAAACATTTGACACACAATGCAATTTACTACATAAAATGCAATGTGTTCTAACAGGTTCGATACGAACCAGTCTTCTGCAATAGCTGCAGAGAGACTCTCCCTAGTTATATGCGCAGGGTAGTGCAGCTGTTCAAGCGCAACCTTTAATAATGCTACAGGCATCACCGGCTTTCCGGTACTGTCCTGTAGCGACAATGCTTTTGTTGGGGACAGAGAACACCCCTTTGTTTCCATAATTCTTGCTCTTCCTGTGGTGTCCTGCCTTGGATTTCCATTAACTGTGCTCTTGATAAATGGTTAGACCCTATATTTACCACCATAAACTTAACCACTTTTTTCTTTAACTTCTGGAACATCAAACTTGAAATATCTGGTGTGTATGCAACACTTTTCACTTCTGCGTCTGTGGCTTTGTTCCCGCAAGAAATAAAGTCAGTTTTCTTAGTATGCACTGTGCATTTAAAGGGATAGGGCCTCATTCCGAGTACGGCGCTAACCAATGGCGCTATTAACGCCTTGGTTGACGCCGTACCCGGAACGGCAGCGCTTTGGTGGATGGCGGAATCACCGCCCCATTCCAAGGTTGGCGGGGCGGTAATTCCCCATTCACCAAGGCTCTTCCCCATTCCCAAATGAGCCCCCATAGGGCTCAATGGGAATGGGGAAGATGCAAATAACGGTGACTGTTCATTACGGTCACCGTTATTGGCTTGGAGGCCCCTTTGCGCCCTCGACTTTAACACCTGCTCAAAGCAGGCGTTAAAGGCGAGGGCGCAGAGGGAACTCGGAGTATGGCGGTAAGGGAATACCGCCACCGGTCTCATTACCGGTGGCCGCTATCCCTTACCGCCATACTCGGAATGAGGCCCATAGTCCAGTAAAAAAAAATATTTTAAAAATAGATAGGCAACATTAAAAAAATAATACTAGCACTTTTTTTTTAAAACTTCCTATGTAAAATTTGGAGCTATTCAAGCTCAAAATTCGCAAAAGCAAGCACATGGGCGCATCCATTTTGTGAAATGGATGCCGCCTGTGCTGGCTTTTGCGGCACTAATGAAGCAAAAGCCAGCCAGCTGTAGTAAACAAAAGCTACCGCTGGGTGGCTTTTCCTTCATTGGTGCTGTACGCGGAGGACGGGGACCGGAGACCAGAGCAGGAAAGCTGCAGCTGAATCTCAGTAAGTGCTATTTATTTAAAAAAAAAAATAAGCACTAGCTGCGTTTTTTTTCTCAGTTTTCCAGGCTGGCACCGCATGGGGGAGCACCGGAGACCCAAAGTGAAAGCCAAGGCAGGCAGAAACACAACACGGTTGTGTTTGAAAACGCTGCGGTTTTTCTTACCGAGTTTCTCAGTCTCCTCCGAGCCGGAGGAGCCTGAGAAACTTGGAAAGAAAAACTGCAGCGTTTTCAAACACAACATTGTATTTATGTTTGCAGTCGCTTCAAAAGCGACCGCAAACATAAATACAACGTTTTTAAAGCTGCGGTTTTATTTCTAAGTTTTCCGGGCTCCTCCAGCCCGGAAAACTTAGAAAAAAAAACGCAGCTAGTGCTTATTTTAAAAAAAAAATAAATAGCACTTACCGAGATTCAGCTGCAGCTTTCCTGCTCTGGTCCCCGGTCCCCGTCCTCCGCGTACAGCACCAATGAAGGAAAAGCCACCCAGCGGTAGCTTTTGTTTACAACAGCTGGCTGGCTTTTCCTTCATTAGTGCCGCAAAAGCAAAAGCCAGCACAGGCGGGCATCCATTTCACAAAATGGATGCGCCCATGTGCTTGCTTTTGCGAATTTTGAGCTTGAATAGCTCAAAATTTTACATAGGAAGTTTAAAAAGAAAAAGTGCTAGTATTATTTTTTTAATGTTGCCTATCTATTTTTAAAATACATTTTTTTACTGGACTATCCCTTTAACTATCGCTATGGCTACTGGGAGTTGTAGTAAACAGATGGATGTATAAGCAGGCACCGCTGTATTATTCAATTTCTTCAATGGTGAACCTCAGAGACCCAATATACACTATATTGGTATACAAAAGCAATGAAAAGAGAGTGTCTGTCGAAGGTTTTCATCAGACCTGGGGTCTGCAATTGTTGTAGTGAATACTACTGGAAATGTTTATTCATTCATTACATCTTATTGTGTGTATGATAAAAAACAAGAATTCCTTGTGTCACTGTCAGGTGAACAATAAGTATATTAATTAGAGTTTATTTTTGTGAAGAAGCAGAATACAAGTAAAGCCAATGCATTTCAGACCTTTTCTGTGGTCCTTCTTTAGGGTGAATTCTACAAGGTCAAAAAACAATGTACATACTTGTTTAGATCAGGTTGCCCATCGTATCAACTGAACATTTAAGTGCAAATGTCACATGTCAATAATACATAAGCCTCTTGAGTTAATATGCATTGTAGACCAAAAAATAGTATACACAAAGTACCTGCTGTCTTCTGTGTTTAACAAATTAGCACATATGTTTGTGTGTCACTTCACAAGTCTGCTTTCTCTGCAATGCCGGTGCAAATTTGTTCATGAAACCAAAACAATTCTCTGTTTGCTTGGTGACAACTTTTTATTTTCTCTGTAATGTGTACATTCCATTGTATACCTGGGTCATTTTCTTCTGCACAACTTTTTATTTTCTCTGTAATGTGTACAAACATTGTATACCTGGGTCATTTTCTTCTGCAAAACATATAATAACAAAGTGGCATATAAGCCACAAGTGCACTCTAAGCATCCTGTTGTATTTAGATATCTCACTCTAACCCCATATGCCTTTAAAAATGTGAAATAAAGTGTCCTTCCATGCTCAGTAGGATGATGTTTACATCTGTGCTATATTTCATAGTTGTCCGGGTTGCGGAGACTATGGCGGCGTCTAGCTGTTGGCTTCTGCTATGCTGTCTGGTCTGTATGACACTGCTGGATCACACATTTCCACAACATTACTAACGCTCTTAAGGTACAGTCAATTTCTAAGAAACGCCATGATTCAGCTACAGAACTCTTACTGTTTCTGTTTTTACTGGGTTAATCCGATATCGACAGCGTGCGAGTGGCCAGGGAAACAAACCGAACTTCATTGCAAAGTCGTTGTTATGGTAACACTATAGTTGGGTACAACGCTGCATGCACCCGCATGGAGACGGCCGGGCATGCAGCGTCGTCTGTTGCCTGGGTGATGTCTCTACCTTACTGTTGCGTAGAGCGTAGTGGTTAAGAATACATAATTTTAAATTGTGAAAAAGCAACTAACACTTAGAAATAAAGATATGGAGTGGTCCTGAGGCAGATGAAGTAAGAGATTAATTACTCATTATGTGTAAAGGGAATGTTGAATTAAAAGTGAAGTAACATGCAACGAGGTCACACATAGCATGTTGATTACCATGATATAAGGTCAGCATTATCGCCACGCAATGTGTAATGATAAGCAAATCTCTTTCTAATGATAAGGTCACAAATAACGTGTTGATTGACATGACATAATGTCAGCATTATCGTCACGCAATGTGTAATGATAAGCAAATCTCTTTCTAATGATGAGGTCACACATAACGTGTTGATTATCATGATATAATGTCAGCATTATCGTCACGCAATGTGCAAGGATAAGCAAATCTCTTTCTTAAATAAAAAATAGATATCCGTCGTTAAACCGTGAAGTGATCTATATCTTCTGAGCTCCAGAACGAAGCATCAAGTAACGGAGGGACAGGTAGCATCACAATTACCATGGTAATGTTTAGGCCATAAAATTGCGTAGTGTGTGATATTTTAAACTGTCTCGCTCTCAGTAAGGAGCAGGTACCAGAAAGCTGATAGGTAGAGTGGTAGAAATGAAAGGAAATATAACCCTAGCCTACTCATGATGTATGAAAGTGTTTATGAATAGAAATAAAGCATTAAGTAGTGAAAGGACGCATCATTAGTAGGAGTCTCATCTTGTTATGTGGCCATACTATGGGCCTCATCATGAGTTGGGCGGTAACGCTGGCGCTAATAGCGCTGGCGTTATCTGCCCTACCGCCAAATCCATTGACCTCATTCGGGAATGCCCCATTCCCCATTGGGCTGAATGGGGAAAGTTTGCGCTCTTACCACCGGCAGATTTCCGCCGGTGGTATGAGTGCGAAATTTCAGCGGATTTCCCCCCAGCTAAGAGCCCTGATTTGGCAGACCCTTAAATCCGGCGGTAACAGCGGTACCACCGGATTTAAGGGTTACCGCATAACTCGTGATGAGGCCCTATGTATCTACTCAATGTGTTATTGAACTAATGCAAATATCTATTTGGAAGTACGACTTAACAGATTACAGTGCCTGATGCTGTTCCTAACCATACATACACCAGAAATCTAGGCTATGTAGTGCATATGGAGTTCATATTTGGTACTAATCTGTTATTTTAGTCAGTGGAAACAATTGCATAATTGAGGACATTTATTAAAGTCCTCTATCTGGCATCAAAGTTTGCCTGGCCCAGGAGCGTAGAATAAGCTGTGTCCCATTATTGCACAAAATGAAAAATGTTACACCAAGAATTAAGTCAATCCTGTAATGCATCTAGTGCCCATGCTCAAAGATATTCATGCATGTGCACAACAATATAGTACTCATTTTCTTATAAGAAACAGTGTAGATCCAGTTCTTCATTTAGACCGCAAGGAGATACTGTATCCAGTCTCTCAATCCAATATGCTTCTCTCTGCTCACGTTTTTTTGAAAAGCTGATCCTTAAATTAGTTGCTTTGACCACTTCCAGAATTTGAAACCTTATTTGTGACACTTGATGTTGATGTTTAGCCTGCTCAAAATGTCTTGCAACTTGTGAATGCTGGTTATGCGTCCTTATATTAGACTTATGTTCATTCAATTTTAAGAAGGCTTTTCTACTGGTTTGTCCAATATACAACAGACCACATGGGCATTTGATACAGTATATTACTCCTTGCGATATGCAGGTCATATAATCGTTTATTTAAATGTTCTCTCCCTTCCTGGTGTGTGTCACAGTGTTACCTTTAATGATGTTGTTGCAATTGCTACATGTCATACATCGGAAAGTTCCTTCCTTTTTCGGTTTTTGTCTTGTGATTACTTTAGGTTTTATCTTCACCAGAAGGTCTTTTAAATGGCTGCTCCACTGATTGGCAAATATAGGTTTATCTTGAAACAGATTCCCAAATTTGTAATCACAGGTTAGAAAGGGCCAGTGTTTCAGGATGATTGTTTTGATTCTCTGTGTCTGTACACTATATTTACTCACAAATACCAGTGGATTCTCAACCACAGTGGTGCTCTCTGGAGTCAACAAACCTATTCTCTTGGATAGATACTTTGTCAGCTGCTCTAAAGAGTTCCCCATCCTTGTATCCCCTTCCCTTGAACTTGTCCAGCATTTCCTTCTTCTCTCGTTCAGATTTGGAGCCAATATTGGTGATCCTTTTTATCCAAAGTAATTGACTATACAGCAGGCTTTTGATGGTGGCAGGTGGATGAAAGCTCATCCTATCTGGAAGATTTTTTCTGTCAGTGGGTTTATGGTATAAATATGTTTAAACATATTCAAACAAGGGTGCATTGGGGGATGACGCATACGTCCAAAAAATGAATGCATGGTTGCCAATTTCATATGTAAATTGAATCCTTTGATTGATCATGTTCAAGTATGCCAAAAATGAATTCAGTGTTTCTTGTGTGTTACTCCAGACCAAGAAGATATCATCTATGTATCGCCCCCAGTGTTTAATGTACCGATGCCAGACTGGATGTTTGATGATGTGGCCTTCCTTGAATTTCAACATAAATGAGTTGCCGTATACTAGTGCCATGATGGCCCCCATGGCCGTACCGCTGGTTTGTAGACAGTACGACTGTTCGTATTGAAAATACACATTTTGTGAAATGAATTCTAGTAATATCATTATCCATTCTTTTGATGCACCTACCTCCTCCTTTTGTAATAGCAACCATTCAACTGCTTGCTACCCTAGCGAGTGTGGAATTGAGGTATACAAGCTATTCACATCAATAGTTACCAGAAAGTCATGTCCATCAAAGCTGAATATGTGAGAGTCTATTCAGAAAGTCTGTTGTGTCTTTGATGTAGGTGGGATACTTCTGTATAATGGGTAGGAGTATTGTGGCGATGTGAATACTAAGAGGCTGTAGAATGCTATGAGTGGCTGCCACTATGGGTCGTCCCAGAGGTTTTGTCAATGATTTATGGATCTTCGGAAGGAGATAAAAGTGCAGTACCTTGGGAAAATTCTGTGTAAGGAAAATCTTGGTTTTGTCGCTGATCCAGCCATTCTCTTCTGCCATCTCCAGAATAGATTTAAGTTTATCCCTGATTTCTTTAGTTGGATCACAGTGTAAGATGTTGAAGATATGGTGTTATTATTCACTTGTCTCAAGCAGTATGTCCGATACTCCTCTGTGTTCATAACAACCAGGGCACCGCCTTTGTCTGCGGGACGAATGGTAATAGTATCATCTTTGTACAAGTTTCTGATGATTGAAAGGTCACTTTTGCTTAAATTACATAGGTGGAGTCACTGTATATCATCACGTCCTGTCCTTCATGTTTTTCTAGCACAGCAAAGAGCGCTACCAATTCTGCCGCTTGCACTGAAAAGTTAAACAGTAATCTTGCACTTGCTACAACTTCAAATACACTGTTTGTTCTATGCCTCACTACAGCTGCACCAGAATGCCTTTCCCACCTTGTCTGATTGATTTTCAAAGAACCATCAATAAAAAGATTCTCCCCTCCTGACAACGCATTTTGTTTAACGTGTGGTATGTCTTTTTAAAACTCCTCATAGTTCGCACAATCATACACATGCACACCCTATGCCAATGGCTCAGCTACAAATGTGGCAGGGTTCACTATTTTACATCTAACAATTTTAATCACTGGATTTTATATAACAACTTTGTACATGGAAGCCCTCTGAGATGTCATTGTACACTTAGGTTTCTCCAAAATGGCAAATAAAGTATCCTCTACTTAAAGTGTCATAGGACAACACATTACAATGCTTGTAGACTTCTCAATTGGGAACAGGGCAGCTATCAATGGCTGTTTGCACAGAAAATGCCCTTTCATGACTTGGTCTAACATCCCACTGTAATATGCCAGAGGTGTGTACCCTTATGTACTGCTGTCATAACTGTCCCATTAGTGTGTGAAAATAAAATAAACTCTTCAGCATAATTGGGAATTCCTGAAGTGGGAGTCGTACATATTGCTTTCTTCAACTCTTCAAATCCTTCCTCTTTTTCCTCAGTCCATTCTATTTTCTCCTTATTTACTTATGCTTTCCTTAAAGCCTGCAACAGGGGTCTTGTGTATGAGCTGTAGTCAATGACCCATGCTCTTATATCATTTCATAATACCAAGAACCATTGCATCTGCTTTACCGTTTGCGGTTTTGCAGTTTTCATAATTGCTTCAGCTCTTTCAAGTATCACCTTCTTTCCCTCATATCAACTGGCCTGTATACAACACTTCTTCTTGACAATACTGTAACTTCTCTTTATCTACCTTGTATCCTTTATCTGCAAGGATAGTCATTCATTGAATTGCGTCTTGTCTACACTCATCTTCTGTTATGCTACAAATCAGAATGTCATCTACGTACTGTATCATGGTACTTTTCAAATCAATATTAGAAAGGTTCATCTGCAGGACTCTATTAAAGATCAACTGACACTCACAATACCCTTGAGGCAAACAAGTATGTTTCGGTCGACTTTGGCGAAACGTAAGGGAGGTTAAATGTTTTGAGTCTTTGTGCAACAGAATTGAGAAAAACGCATCACCATAAAATAGTGTGCTTGTACTGGGACACTACATAGTTTCCTCAACGGATTTGGAACTAAAGGAAACTCGGACTCTACAGTCTGGTTAATTGGTCTCATATCTTGTATGAATCTCCACAATCCTCCCTTTAATTTCTTCACAGGGTATACTATGGCTCTGATGCTACCAGAATACCTTGCTTCATCAATGCTGAGATAGTCTCAAAATGCCTTCATCTGCCGCTCAAGACATTGGGCATCGTCTCACTCGAGGTAAAAATGCTCCTGGTTTCAGCTTCATTTTAACCTCTCCCACTCCTTTTAATAGGCCTACATCATAAGGGCCTGTAGTCCATAAAACACTTGGCACTTTCTCCAAGTCTTCTTCAAAGAATGCTGGACATTGTTGCATTATTGCCTTACGCTGTGGCATCTCCCTTTTCTCTATTCTGATTCAATACGTAATGCGTAAAGCACACCACTTCATCATTTGATAGATCATCTCTGAACATATCATAAATGATGTCAGTCAATCTGCACCCTTCCCCAGTGGCATTCACTGTTCTCCATGGCCTACCTTCATCATCTGTTCCTTCGAGTATTGCTATTTCCCCTCGTACTATGGCTGCATCTAATTCTAAGGGGATAGTCTGTCCCCCCTCTTTGTCCATAGGTACCTGTGGTCTAAACAGAAATTCATCAGGTATCCTCATAATCCTTCCCACTAAACCAGGTAGCCATGTTAACAGAATTCTCACCCCACACCTCACAGAGCCATTTGCCCTGTAAATGCCAATATAATTTCACCCACATTCATATAGTGTATCCCAGGCATGAAGCACACTATACCTTCATCAGTAAAAGGAATCGTCGTATTAAGTCTTCTCATAAAGTCTCTTCCCAAATTATTAACTGCTGTCTGTCGTGCATACAACAATGGAACAAATATGTCACATTCTCCAATAGAGACTGGTAATTCGTCAGTAAAAAGAACTCGACTTGTAGCTCCATAAAATCCTTGAGCATTCATGGCATTTTCCGACATTGGGTCTTTTCCCTCTCGTATACATGAATGAGTTGCCTCTGTGTCAACTAAAAATGAAAAAGATTTGCCTCCTATTGTCACATCAACCTGTGATTTCTCTTGGGGGTCTGGTGTCACGGATAGTACTGAACACATCAGGTCGCCCTGTGAGCTGTCCTATTGTGGATACATACATACCCCTGTACCTGTGAAAGGATTCCCTCCTACCACTGTGACACCCCCTATTCTAGGTGTCAGTAACTGTCCTGTGTTTGCATTCTGCTGTATCTGCATGGGGGCCTGCTGCGACTGCCCTTGTGGTAGGTTCAATGGTGCTTGCTGTGATTGCTGTGGTTACTGTACCTGTTGCACTTGTGGTGCTTTTGCCTGATACACTGTCTGTTCCTGGACAAATCCATCCCTAATTCGTGATCTATATGCTGGAGGATAAGCTGTCCCCCTCCTAAGTATTGACCATATTGTATAAACCCTTGGCTCCCGCATGTGCACGTAATGTGCCCTGTCATTCCACATGTCCAACATATAGGAGGGTTTCGTCTGATTAGCCCTCCTTGGTTAAGTCATCCTTGCACACTCTGATTCCCATTCTGCCCATTCTGAAACCCTTTTTGAGTGTTTTGAAATTCACCCCTTCCTCCTTGATTCATCGGGTGTTGATTATTCGCCTGCAATGTATTCACTTCCTGCTGTACTCCTCGCCCTTGTCAATACCGCCCCTTCTATGGCGTATTTTGACAGGTTTTTTCTGGTCTAACTTGACTGCATTGTCTTTCTTTTTATTCTTTTCCTGCAACAGTCGACAGTGATGCACTATAATCAACTGTATTTCAGGCCACGGTTTTGCATCCATTTCCCCTAACTTCTTAAGTTGTCTTTGTACCTGCTCAGGAAATCCCTGACACAAAATGTGATAATATACCACCACTGTTTTTCCCCATGGCTTGCGCATTTCAAGATACCATCGCTCTTTAATGCCTTGAATGTAAGCAAGCGGATCCTCATCTGTTTTCATCTCTCGCATCATAATCGCACCTATATCAGACACGTCAGGGTATTGTACCCTAAGGGCTCTCCAGACGTCTGACCTACAGTTATTAAATAGCGCTCCATGGGGGGGTGTGGCTAACTTGCCATGAAGTAGGACGTCTTTCCTGGCAGCTCCTGGTGATCCATAATCAATTATGCATATTGTCACTTGAATACCCTGTCAACGGAGGAGGGAGCGTTGGAAGGTGGACTGCAGGGATCCTCGAGGCTACGAGTGTGAGATGTTGCAGGATCTGGAGATATTTGTGTCGGGAGCCACGGCATATTGTTAACAAAGGAAACAAAATGGCGGACCCGGACTTCAGAGGGCCAGCCCACAACATTGTATCAGGCGAGAAGCTTTGCCCGATCGAGTGAAACGCGCCCAGAGCATGCAAAGATAGACAAATGCTTCGCTCCGGCGGCGGCAGAGGCAGAGCGCAGTCAGTGATTTCAGTAGAGCGGGGGCCGCAGAGCGGCAGCAGGAGACTGATACGGCCCGAGGACCCGGCAGGGGAGAGAGCACGGCAGACCCAGTCATTGGATGGTGCAACGCCTATGCGGTGGAAATAAGTCCCAGAGCGGATATTTTGTGGCACAGAATGGTACGGACCCTCTGTTAAGGCCATCGGAACACGCTCGCGTGAGCAACCTCATGGACGCAATAAAAGAAAGAAGAGATACACATCTGAAAGTCAGCTATCCACTGCAGACACTGATAATAACGAGCCCTGCCCTTGCATCCGCACCCCAGATGAATGAAGCAAGGTAGAGCGAACTACTGTGTCGGTGCGCGATGAGACTGGGACAGTGTGAGCCACTAATGTATGGGCTAAACTGTATACATAGTGCAGCGCTCCTTGGGTGGCAAAAGCACGCAGTGCGCAGAGCGCCGGGCGCAGAGGAGAGGAGCTGAGCAGTGCCTCTTGTGCAGGAGCATAGGATGGCCGGAGTGGTGTGGGCCGCAAATGCAGGCGCCGCACGGAAGGCGCAGGGCAGCGCTCCATAAGCCATGGAACGCAGCAAAGTGGGGCGGCCTGCTGTAGTGGAGCGTGAGTGGCCAGGAAGAAGCGGGTCATATGCGTACGGGCCATGCAGGAAGCGCATAGCAGTGCCCTGTAAGGAACGAAAAACGTGCAACAGCACACAGCACACCTGGAGGAAGGTGCCCGAATAGATGGTGATGCAGGCTTTGCTGGCACCATGGTAGAGAAGAGTGCAGCATATGGGGAATAACAGTGGCATGTAACACACAATCAATGGACATTGGATGAGTGGAATGAGTGAGTGGAAGACGCTCCTCTGACACAACGGATTGAGCGGCAGGGACAGTGCCGCACACCGCTATCAGAAGACAAGCAATAACATAGACGGCACCCCTCTGCACCGGGAGCTAGACCGTGTCATAGTACGGCTGGACAGGGGTTCCCATAGAAGAATGGCAGCACGGCTCCGAAAAAATTGAAAATGCACAGATACGCTCGCATAACTTTAGTTGGGACGGAAGCACCCCCATAACGGTGGGGAGCGCCCACAAGCACGGAGGACGCCGCGCTCAGAGACAACCGCCACGAGGCCCCTAACACTCAAAGGAATGGCAGCTTAAGCACCCAAAACTAAAGATAAACAACCCTCCTTTGAGGAATTCGCTAGAACACCACAAGCATCGGAAGCAAGTAGCGGGGGACGCCAGGGCACTAATGCCTCGGAGAAGACCAACAAGTGCTAGCTGCTATTGCTGATCTGAAGATATCGCTGGGAAACAAGATGGACACGGCACTATCGGACATGAGGACAGCGCTCAAGTTCAAAATTGACGCAGTTAAGTGTGGACGTTAACCTGCTACTGCAAGATGTAAGGGCACTATCAGAGCACACGGGAACACTGGAAAAGGAGGTGAAAAGCAATGCGACCATGGGCATTACTAATACAAAAGTCATCCACGTGCTGCAACAACAAGTGCGCAACCTAGAGCCCAGAGCAGAAGAAGCAGAAGGGCGGGCTCGAAGAAATAGTGCGCATAATAGGACACCCGTAAGGGGAGGAGGGTGCTGACCCGGCGAATTATGCTGTTACAGGAGATCACGGGCAGTGAGCCTAGCCAAGGGTTTGCAGTAGAGAGGGTGCACAGGGCCCAGTCAAGGAGGCCGCTGCTGGGAGCCCCACCAATGCCCATCATCGCCAAGATCCTGAATTACAAGGACAGGGAGAAGGTCTTAGAGCACTTTCGCAAAGGGGGAACAATAAACAGAGCATTGGCGACCATCACCGCATACCCGGACTACACACTTCTGGTGCAAAGGCGGCGCTTGAGCTATGTCGCAGTGAAAAGGAGGATGCGTGAAACTGGCTACAGATACATGTTGCTGTACCCAGCAAAAATGAAGGTGCTTCTGAAGAACAAAGCTTTGTTTTTCCAGACACCAGAGGACGTGACCGCATGGCTGGACACACGGAACTGCCCGACAGGAGGGGAGTACCAGAAGAAGGGCATGGAGTAACGTAGACATGAGGACACGCGGAACTATGGCACTAAAGGCCTTATGTGAGATATGTGCAGCATACACGCAGACATTGGGACTGGATTATAATTGTTTGAGGCATGCAGTCATTGCATTGTAGAAGGCTTTTTTTCAGGAGACTCGCTACCAACCCCCCAGGTAGGAGATGCACCTGCACCCTCAGCAGTTGGATTAATTAGGATATTAGTAGCATAGTATCCCCCTGCTGGGTGCCAAGTATCGGCTAAGCCGCAGAAAGGAACTAGATGCGGGGAAGCCTGAGATCCAGGGATGGAGCTGGGCAATTGTTTAAGGAGTTGGGGATGGGCGGGGCAGAGGACGGGTGGGGAGTTGAGGGACATGGGGGAGGGGAGGGAGTTGTGGGATTTGGGGTGTTCATAGTTAGAAGGGTGTTGGGGGGATTGGAGGGAGGGAACGGGAGGGAGAACGGGAAAGTTGAGTTGGGGAAGTGAGAGAGGGGAACAAGCTTATATTTGTGCGCGGCAGTTAGATGGTGGAAGGGCAAAGCAGGCCAGAAGCGAGTCGAGATGTGGACAACTGATGGGGGACCTTAAGATAGTAATCTGGAATGTCAGGGGACTCAATAATTATCTGAAAAGGAACAAGGTCATGTTGTACTTGAGGAGACAAAAAAGAGATATAGCCTTGCTGCAGGAAACACACCTTACAAAAGAAAGTGATAAAGAGAAAATGGAAAGGGACCGTTATTGGGGCAACGTATTCGGCATACGCGAGTGGGGTGATCACTTGGATAGCGCCACATGTACCCTTTCAATTATTGCAGCACACAGTAGAAGCAGATGGGAGAATGGTGGGGATACGAGGGATGGTGGAAAACAGGGAGTTGTGCATTATATGCCCCGAATCAAAACACAATGGCATATTTTAAGGCCCTGTATGGAAAAAGTAGCCTGTATCTGGGAGGCGCGATTATCTGGGGAGGTGACTTTAACTGCACACTGGACCCCAGGGTGGATAGGTCAGATAACAAGCAGTGTAGGCCCACCCCGGCAGCCAGAGTGCTGCGGACCCTGCTAGGTGACCTTAAGCTAGAAGACGTATGGATAATGCACCACCCCAACGATAGGCATTATTCGCACTACTCTGCTCCACAGAACCTATATACTAGATTAGATTATATGTTTGCCAATTCTGAACTTACCGGGGAGATAGCGAGCTTGGAGTATAAAGCAAGGGTTCTATCAGAGAACTCACCGTTGCTCCTGAAGTGGCAACACCAGCCCCCCAGACCCAATATTCCAACGTGGCGGCTCAGAGCCGAAGCATTATAAGACACAGAGCTCAGGGAGGATCTGAGGGAGGAGATAATTTGATATTTTGAGAAAAATACCGGTAGCGTAGACTCAGAGAGCACCCTGTGGGAGGCATTCAAACTAGTGGTAAGGGGTGCAGTGATATCAAAATCTAAAAGGCTCCACGGCGACATAGTAAAAGAGCTGCAAAAAACGGAAAGTAAATTAGAAGCAATGATGAACAAAAGGGATGCCACCCGGGAAGACGCAGAAACCATGAGTCAATTGCAACAAGAATGTGGAAGACACTGGGAGAGACTATGGGCCTCATTACACGTTGTGCGGTAACCATGGCGCTATTAGCCGGTATTTTAACGTGCCCGCCTTGATGGATGGCGGGTTTACCGGCCTACACCAAGGCCCTTCGCCATTCCCATTTTTGCCCCCATAGGGCATAATGGGAATGTGGAAGGTGGTAATTACGGTACCGCAAATTTCAGTACCGTGATTAGCACCGAGGTCCCTTTGCGGTACCCTACTTTAATGGCTGGTAAAACCAGCCGTTAAGGTCGGGTCCCGCAAAGGGAACTCGTAGTAAGGCGGTAAGGGTTTACCGGTACCGGTGCCCTTACCGGTACCGGTAAACCTTTACCGCTTACCGTGTAATGAGGCCCTATGTAACCTAAATTACAAGAAGTACATAGAAAGGCAACATGCTGGAGGAGATAAGCCGGGAAGGCTGCTGGCATGGCTATACAAGCAAGAGAGGCCCAGACCTACGATAAGAGAGATAAGGGAAGAGAGTGGGCAAATACTAGACACCCACAAGAGTGTAAAGAAGGGATTCCAGAAATTCTACCAACACTTATACACAGATGCAGGTGGAGTGGATGAGAGAGTGATGAAAGAGATACTGAAAGACATTGGGTTACCTAAATTGAGTATAGAAGAGAAGGAGACCCTGGAAGCCCCCATTACATTAGAAGAGTTGGAATTGGTGATTAGACAGTTGCCCACCGGCAAAGCCCTGGGAACAGATGGGCTCCCTAGCGAATTTCATAAAACATATAAGTCGGAGGTGCTGCCCCCGTTATTGGCGATGCTAAATGAAGCGTTTGACATTGGAGACTACCAGAATCACTGAGAGAAGCAACGATTATCCTGCTTCTCATGCCAAATAAGCCTAGCACAGATTGCGGGTCATACAGACCGCTATCCATGCTAAATTAAGACAGCAAAATACTCACAACAGTGTTGGCAAATAGGCTTGGTCGGGTTATAAATAAATTGATACACCATGATCAGACAGGTTATGTTCCAGGGAGAAGTATAGCAGATAACCATAGGCGGCTTCACTGCATCATCGAACAGACAGAAAGAGATGCAAATGAAGTGGCAATAGTTTTGCTTGATGCGGTGAAGGCCTTTGACTCAGTGAGGTGGCCTTGGCTGATGGCGGCTTTGAAGGAATATGGAATGGGGCCCGGGTATCTGAGATGGGTGACGCTACTGTATAGTTCGTCGATAGCTAGAGTCAAGACGGGAGCGATCATCTCGGATAAGTGGCAACTCAGTAGGGGCACCAGACAAGGCTACCCATGGTCCCCGATGCAGTATATTCTTGCATTGGAGCCTCTAGCGATATACCTAAGGCAACAATACGAAGAGATAGGAGTTCACACTAGAGAAGGGCCACACCTCATATCACTATACGCAGACGACATGCTGCTTTACCTGAAGTACCCAGAAGAAAATCTGCAATATATCCTAGAAGTGATGGAACGATTTGCGACATTGTCAGGCATTGCGGTTAACCCCAGGAAGTCGAGCATATTCCCCTAAGGAATGTATAAGGGCAATGCGCTAGAAAAGTTGCCGGTACTACAAATACCGTGGGAGATTAACACATTTCGATATCTAGGGATAGATATTTATCATGAGGTGGAAGACGAACATAAATATAATACAGAGATAGCAGTAGCGAACATTGGAAACAGCATGAAGTTCTGGGCCAAACTCCCCTTAGCTATGATGGGAAGAGTGGCACTGCTGAAAATGGTGGTCTTGCCTAGATTATTGCACTTTTTTGTGAACATCCCTTATTTGCCACCCAAAGGTTTTTTTGGTAAACTATATAGCTTATGTAGCGGTTTCATCTGGCTTAACTCCAGAAACAGAGTAGCATTATGGAAACTACAAAACGCGTACGCGAAAGGGGGAACAACACTGCCTAACTTCAAGATATACCATTTGGCGGGGCAGCTACAGTATATAGCCAAGTGGCTGACCGAAGAGACAACAGCAGAGTCCAGACTGCTGAGGGCCAAATGTGCACCCTTCTTTCTGAAAGAACTAATATGGCTGCCTAGATCAGAGCTGAAAGGACAACCAAAACTGTTAAAACTGGGGTGGAAAATGTGGCATAAGTCATGCCAGATTATGGAAAACCCGACTCCGTGCTCCCCCCAAGCGCCGCTAGTAGCACTAAGGGGAGTAGACAAGCAACTAAGGAAAATGATATGTAGGCATTGGGAACCGATGGGCATAGCAACAATGGGGGATGTGTGGCGGGAAGGGAGGGCACTGGAATTCACAACATTAATGGAGGAAACCGGAGTGCACCCTGGGCAATATATTACCCACTACAGGGTGTTAAGGCAGAAAAAAGCCACGTGGTCAGAAGTAGTATTGGAAGACCAACCAGACTCGGTCATAGAGACAATGTAAGACATCTCTGAGGGAGGGCATGAGGTGTCCCGGATATATGAACTCTTAATGTCCATGGTGGGGAAGGAGATGACCCAGCTGAGACAAGAGTTGGAGGAGGAAGCTGGAGAACCCATGCAAGACGGGCAATGGGAAAGAGCACAGTGATACCATAAGAAAGTGTCCAGAATGCTAGATTACAACAGATCCAGTTATATATAACCCACAGAGCATACATGACCCCTCAAAGGATGGCGCAATTTGAAAACACATATACACAAAAATGCCCCAAATGCAGAGAAGTGAATGCAGGGATGGCACACATGTTTTGGGCATGCCCAGAGATTCGCAAATTCTGGAGAGAGGTTACCCACTGCCTCACCGAGGAAGGTATCATACTAGACGTAGAATCGGTGTGGGCATGTATGGTGGGAGGTTTCACCAGAACCAGCAAAATGAAGCATATATGCAAACCCAAGGATTTGGCTTACATCTTGGCCAAACGTAAAATATCTATGGGGTGGAAAGCAAGCCAGAGACCTCGGTTAGAGGTGTGGTGGCATGATCTACTAAAATGGGCAGAAGCTGAAACAGCAGCATGGTATGATGCGGTCTACAAGGGGGAAGACGAAGAAGTGGGAGCGTTGATGGCCTGGAGGCAGCTAATAACTACATTAACTGAGCCTGCGCACGCCAGCTTAAGCGAACATGAAACCTCCGGGAGCACAGAGGAAGAAGTGCCCCAGGAGGAATTAAGTTTAAGGTGCAATAAGTAAGCTCAAGTTAAGGGTGGGAGAGATGGGATGACAGCGACAACATAAGATAATGTATATGATGTTTGAATAAGTAATGTTTTCGCCGCCGGGGGTGCTGTGATGTTGTGTTTATTATGGAAGAAAACTTAATAAAAATAGTTTTAAAATAAATATCACTCCATCGTGTACTGTGTTTTGTGCCGTGACACATGAATAACCGGCTCTCGTCCAAATGTCATCTGC
This sequence comes from Ambystoma mexicanum, assembly GCF_040938575.1. Taxonomy (NCBI): domain Eukaryota; kingdom Metazoa; phylum Chordata; class Amphibia; order Caudata; family Ambystomatidae; genus Ambystoma; species Ambystoma mexicanum. Next base: position 423,627,188 of record NC_090921.1, on the reverse strand, counting down.
TCTTTCCCTAGGGATAGCTGCTAGGAGACCCTTAATATCCCCTATAGCTAAGGTAATTCCTCCGGTCAGTTTTTCTAACTCATATATCAATTTTCCCTCACCCGCCATTAAGCTGGGGAGTTTACACCTTAAATCATCCTTGTCCATTTGTGGCCATGGAATATACTGTGGTCTTACACCTCCCTTTTCCAATAGGGGAAACTGAGTAAATCCTATTCCTCAATCCGCTCCCATCATCTGCCTATCCATAGTAGGAACAATAGTTCCTGATCACCTGCTTCCTGGCAGGGACCTTAACCGGTTTACATATGGCGGGGATACCCCTATCTCACTATACAATCATCCTTTAGGGTGCTCAGGCATGGTATAGGATCTGGCGTCCTATCCTTAGGTTGTTCCAGATCAGCCCATCTTACTCCCTTGTCTGCCTGTCCCTCAGGTGCACACACGCTTCTTTCCTACCTACTGAAGGATTCTCTCTCTTCGTCCCATAAGTCTAGTCCCCAACTGGTTTGACTCTCCTCTCTTTCATCCTTGTCTAAGGTTAGCCTACTTAAATACTAAATTGGGAGTTTCTAAATCGATCTCCTTTTCCTCGGCTTCCCGATTTACCTCCTTCCCTTAAGTACTGATAGGCCTTATTAATTCTATCTCTGATGCTCCCTATATCGAAATCCACATCTGGTATAACCTTAGATGGCCCTGACGTTGCTCTCTGTAACAGAAGAAACTCTTATATGTCACTCCATCGTATCACTGGACTTCGCTCCAACAATTAATTGTGAATGCAATCAATCTCGCGTTCCCTCTTTCTCCTTTTTCATTCTAAATCTTCCTCTACTTTTCTCTGCTTTCTTGCTTCCCAACAAACTCTTTCCTCTTCCTTTCTCAATTTTTCTCTCCTTTCCCCGCTCTCCTTTCTTCCTCTTCATTTCTTCTCCATAACCTCTTATCTCTCAATTTCTGAGCTTCCTCTTCTTCTCTCTTTCTGTCCTGTCTGTCCCGTTCTTTCATTGCCCTCTGTCTGTTATCATACTCCCTTTGTTCCTCTGCCCTCTTTTGTTGCTCCTCCTGATACAGCTGTACTCGCCGCTGTCAGCTTTCTTTTCTGCTCATCTTTTAATCTCTTTTCTCATTCCCTTTCTTTCCTATCTTGCTCATCTCGATCTTCCTTTTGCCTAACTTCCTCAATGCTTTTCCCATCTAGCTTAAGTAATATCTGTCCTCCGATCCATTTGTTCTGTATGAGCGTTACCTCATCAGCTTTCTCCTTTTCTCCTTTCCATCTCTTAATTTCCCGTTCTATGTCCGTCGAAACATTTGATTGCTCACTTCTCTCTTCCTATTTTGTAAAACCTTAAAAATCTCCTCTTTTCTTGTAGTCTCCTCTGGACTATCATCACTGTTATAAGCAGGCGGTTCGTATATTGGATTACTATACACCGCCGCTGCTTTCAGTTCCTTCAATGGATACAATCCTTCAAGCGATGCAAGGGGAGCAGAAGGATGGACATCTTCCTTTTTACACTGGTTAAGCATCCAATCCTCAGGTGGTGGATCCTCTCTCTTCCTGGTATATTTTCCAAAGCTCTAAAATAGCTAACCTCTTCTCCAATTTCTTTCCCGTATTTGTATTTATTTATTTATTTGTATTTTATTTATTTATATAGCACATCTGGCCCAAAAGCATCTTTGTACATGTACGTAGTGTGCAAGTATGTGGTCATGTGTTGCAATACTGCTTTTGATGAAGATCCCCCTTGTGGCTACAGCATTAACACAGCAAGGTTTTACACAAATGGCAAGGTTTTCCACAAATGCATCAAAGGAGTAACATCTTCCATTGTGACAATTGTCAATTGACTGTCAATACTTACCAGTGCTTTACAAAAAGACTTTTATGAAAACAAAAAATATGAGTGTGCTTCAACAATCGCTGCTCAAGACCTCTGTTTTCCAATAGTCTCAATGTAGCTCTAAGTTGGTACTGACAACTTCTCTAGATAGATGCTATGTCTTCTCAACCTTCTCTTGGTTTTCTTTTACACAATTGTCGCTCTTCGACACCTTAATATATCACAAATACACAAACAGACAGACTAGTCGACTCCTCACATTAATCCTCAGCGCTTTATTCCTTAACTCTGACCCTGAATATACCCTTATTAACAGGATTAAAGTCATCATTTTACAGGGACCTGTCCTCTGCGTAGCCTAAGTTACTTCGACTGAAGTGTATGATGACTTCTTCTGAAATCCCCTTGGACCCACACTCTCAGATCTTTTATCTCATTGGGCCTCATTACGACTTTGGCGGTAGCCATGCCGCTATTGGCGGCATGGCTGCGGCCGAAATCGCCTCCGGGTCCCCAGAATGGGGAATTACCGGGCCATTCTGAGTTCAGAGGGCCCGGTAATTCCTCCCTCCAGGAACCCGGGCCCGGACCTTCCCCATTCCCATTGAGCCCCCATAGGGGTGCAAACAACGGGCCGATTACGAGCAGCCTGTTGTTTGCTCTCTCTTCCCCTCGCGGGACCCGGTAAGGACGCTGGGTTTGACCAGGCGTTACTTACTGGGTCCCGCGAGGGGAGCTTGTAATGAGGCCCATTATCTCTTATCTATATACACAAAAAACCCCACTCTTCTTTTCTGCACTATTTTCTTGGTCCCTGTTACTTATACTATACTACCACAATCGCATCCCCTCCATTTGCCATTCCCCTTAGTCTACTCACCATTTGCTCTTTCAGCTCGAGACCTTCGGTATCGACTCCCTCCTCCAATCGACCACTTTCGCCTTCCTTCCGCAGAGCACCTTTGGAAACCAGGAGGGATTTCGTGAAAGAGGGACCCGTCCCACCTGTCTCGATTTTCTTGCAAAAATTCTATACCGGCCGCTCTCAACAGGAAACTTTGCAATCTTCTGGATAGATAGAGGAGGGCACTCGATCGTCCAAAGCACTGGAGTCTACTGGGTCGATGGGTCTTTCATCAACCATCCGACATGCTACCACGTGAACCCTAGAGGACCTTTCAATCAAGATAACACATCATAATATGGATGGGACAGAGAATAGGTTCTCAAATTAAGCAATAAAACCAACTCAGGAAGTTGGCAAATAACTCAGATTTTTTTGCAATTGTCTAAAACAGGGAGTACAACAGACATCAACAGACGTCACACAGCATAATCTCAACGCATTTCATACAAAATCATATTTATATACAAAAAATATGTCATGCGGGATGTCATACTACGTGGCAAACTAAGAAAAACCTATGGGAGATTGTGGTTGAATGAAGGGTACTATCTAAGTATACTTTCTATGTGGGATAGGATCGTGATTGGGTCTCTACCGTCAGGTGGACAACTTAAGCCTGCCTCCAGTGCAAGTCATCCTCAACACTTATTAAGTACTCAGAATATCACTGGTTCTTAAATTATAAGGCCCGTCGTTATGTGGCCTTCTACAACTGGTTGGCATGCGTGTACCCTTCTGGATCATTCGGTTCCCTTAGCAGCACGTAAGCCCATAGCCAGGTGCCAGGAGGTGGACTTGACTTTACCTCCCCACCCAATTAGCCCAACATCTCTCATCACCCATGCCTTCTGCCATTCAGATTGTCTTTGAACTTGGGCTTGCAAAGTATCCTTGTCTGTGGGTATATATGGGGGTATAGGCTCTCACTATCCTTGTTCTAGGACTCCAGACTCAACTCTATTTACATCCTCCGCTCACGCGACAGGAGACCATGATTCTGGTCCATTCTGCAGCATTTAAATGTCTTAAATGAATAAACCTTGGCACTCTTGGTGTTCTTTCTTTGCCCCTTGATAAGGGATGATTCATCCTTTGCACATTCACTGCTTTCAAGAATAGATAACCGACCTTGACTACTTCTGTTTTGATGCCAGGCCTCCAAAGACTCTTCCACGATCTCAGCTTATTCTTGAGGCAACACAATTCTCAACCTTTCCTCTCCATGGGTCCGAGCTTACTAAATTCATGACATTGATGTCAAGTTCCTATCCAATGGCGGCTTCGCCTGCAGTCTATTCACTACGTATAGCCAGCTTCTAGGATCACTTAGTCTACTTGCATTTCTGTGTCTGTACAATTATTGAATGGTTGCATTTCTGTAGCACTTTACATACATGCAATCTTCTTTTCTGCATATGAAAGTTTGCTATATTCTTAACTTCATCATCAGTTTCTGTAAGATCCATGCATTCTCTTCATCCAGTATTCTCAGTGTGTCACGCTTGTCTCTTGTGATGTCACTAACTTCTCTTTTACTCCTTTTCATATTCCTTCAGGGAGTTCCTGCCTCAGATTGTCATCTCTTCTGGGATACATTCAATAGGGTTTACTCAGTGGATACCTTTCTCAAATACTCGCTGCGGTATTGGCACAACTTCTGGTGTCAAGCATGGCACAGTCCCTGACTTCCAACATATAGGAGGCAGGGATTTCCTGCAATGGCATGCATCTACTCCTCTACACCTTGTTTAGTGAGTGTGTGACATCACCCATTATGTCTGTGCATAGGGCACGGAGAGGACGAGATGTTGTGGAAACAGTGTTGAGAAACGTAAGATTGCCAGAGAAGGTTGTCCAGTGGTGATGCGCAGAAGGCGCATGCTCGAGAGTGGTTGCTGTGCCTAAGGAGGCAGAGAGTTGTAGAGGAGTGGTGCGTAGAGCATGCCTGACAGGTTGTTTTGGGGCCAGAGAGGCTTAAGAATAAGTGATAAAAAACTGTTATTTGATTGTGCTTGAGTAACAGCAGAGTATCTAAAAGCCTCGACTTGAGGTCAAATAAGTATAAGGGCAATGTACCAAGGGAAGTGCGGTAGGGACATGCCCCTACAGCACTTGTGTAAGACCCTCCACCCTATATGATTTGTAAATATAGCGCGGAATGATGAAAAGCACATAGGGTAAAAACAATGCAGACTTTTCTCCAAAAATGTGCAGCAACCACTACTGACACTTACAGGACACTTTTAAGGGGAAGAAATTAGCCAACCATATGGCGATATTCAAGCTTTGGAGAATGTTCCAGGAGGATGAGGGGGAAGTAGCAAGGCTTCAATGGATGCTGAGTCAACAGGAGACACCAGGGCCAGTGTCCCTGCCCTCTACTCCCCCACATTCTCCTGTGAGCGAAAAGGGAGAGGATACAGAAGACAAGCAAGGTCTATAACCACTACATGAGCTAAATGCAGCAGAGGGGTACACAATCCCAGTATTTCGACCTCCACCATATACCATATACCAAAGAGGAGGGCCAGAAGGGGGTGGACAGACGGACAGTGGAAAGGCAGCGTACGGCAAGGCACAGAATAACACCAAGGAGGGGCTTGAGGGCAAATCCTCGAACAAATGGGTAAGAGGGCAGATCCTCCTCAAGCTAGATGGAAAGACAATGGGAGAAGCCACGGGCGGTGAAATAAATGGAGGGCCTTAAGGGGAGCAGCAAAGCAAGAGACTGGGTGGAGATAATGGAAGAAGTAGACAAAGGAAAAGGGAAGCAGAAGAGAGATGTGAGAGAGCGTGTAGGGACAGGCAAAGGAAGTAATAGAAAGAGCAAGAGCAGCGCGAGGAGGAGGGACCTACAAGAGATTGAAAGATGAAGAGAAGAGGACGAGAAGGCAAAGCTAGTTTTAGTGAAGAGGGAACAGAGAAAGTGGCAACTAGAGCGACTCATGAGAGAGCGCAACCGTGAGGAGGAGGAGCATGCGATCAGAGATATGAGGATAAAGTGAGCAATGGACAGGGGAGATAAAAAATGGGAGGGGGCAGGCGAACAGAGCCACACAGGACAGGACAGGATTGCTGCTTTGTCAGACAGGAAAGACATGGGGTCCTGTGGGGGAGGGGGCAGAAAGGACTTAATTGACTTCAGAAGAAAACCCAGCAAAGATACGACCTCTAGGAAGCTGAGCTTCGTGGATGATTTTTGACGTGATATGGACATCGACTCAGAAGGGGATAACGAGGGTGACCCAGGCACAGCTCAATGGGGAAGAGCAGTGAGAAAAGCTTGGCATTGGAAGCAGGGAAAGATACAGGGGGATCTAAGGGTGACAAATACGGTCGATCGCCATGGACCAGAGATACATCACCCAGTTTTGACGACTTGCTCCCATGCAAGCAGGCATTGGGGATCTCCCATGATGGAAGAAGGGGGGGGGACAACCATAGCATGTACAGAAATTAAAAACGCTGGGGGATCAGATAGGCAGATCCAATTGAAAAGAGGAGTGAATGGGGAGATCAGGTTCTCACAACTGGAAAAGGGAGGGGGCGACCTCAATATATACCATGGAAAAACATAGGCAAGGAAAACCTGAGGTATAGGCTACCCTCATTAACCGCTGGTGTGGGGAAATGGATATACGAAATGGAAAGGATGACAGCGGGACAGAAATTAGCAGTAGGGGACGTAAAGGGATTACTAGTGGCAATCCTTGTGGAAGCCGCTGAGGACGTATGGAGAAGGGCGGGGTACCCAGGAGTAACCACCCAGGACAATGCACACAATTGTTCAGCATTTCAGAACTGCCGATCAGCCGTATGGCAAGCTCTAAGGACACAATACCCAGACACGTCAGACATTAGTGCGATTATGGCATGCAAAATGGGGGAAGACGAATACCCCTTACACTACATTTAGACGATTCAAGAGCTCTGGCATCTTGAAACATGAGAACTGTGGGACAAAAAAGTAGTATTATTCTATCACATATTATGCCAAAAGTTGCCAGAGCAGGGGCAGAAGCAACTCAAGAAATTGGTGGGGATGGAGACTAAAGCGTGGTCAGAAATACAGCTCACAATAGTACGCTATTGTAGGCTAATGCAGGAAAATGCGAGGAAGAAGCATGAGAAAAGGAAGCCAAGAGGAAGTGAAAATAGTACAGATAAAGCTATCTAAATATGCCATGGAAGGGACAGTACTGAAGAGCACAAGGGGCACCACAGACAAAGTAGTAACCGCTGCCCACAGGGGGAGGATTTATGGTGAAGTGGAATGCGCAGCATGGGTTTCGACGAAGAGGGGGGCCACCTAGAGGATGTGGGTTATGGCCTCAGATACACCACGACCAGGGGGGATTTCCAGTAGGGTCTCGAAGATATGGGAAACAGATGCTGCAGGGCCCAGGGAGATTTCCTGGTGGGTTCCAATGACAGGGGAGAGAGCTGTCCCAATGCTGGGTGAGCAGACAGATAGGACACATCACGAGAGTGTACAGAAGCAGGGGAATGCCACAAAATGGGGAAATGCAATACCAGCCAGCATATCAGGTGGAACAGGATGAGTGTTATGCAGAGGACCAGACAGCACAAATGCAGCACAGCAGAAACCACAGATGCAGACTAGTCCCCAACCAAATGACGAGACAGTGGCACATACAGACTTCATGACAACGACTCCCATTAGGAACCTGGCGGGGTTACAGTGGCGGGGCAATCCATTCCTAGGGAACATGAACAGGATATCCCCATACCCTCAATAGGACAGCCCACAGACAGACTTGATTTGTTCCATTCAAATGATTACACCCAACCCTGAGGAGGAACCACATATAGGCGACTAAATCCTGCATCCAGGAGGGGAAATATAGTTTGTCAGGTGATGCCATGAATGCTCAAGGATTCTCTGTGGTGATGGAAGTGATTCCTTTTACAGACAATTTTGCACTTTCAATAGGAGAGCACAATCTATCCTTGCCCCTACTCTACTCCCGACACACACCTATAAATATACTGGGGAGAGACATTATGAACAGACTCAAGATGACCATCTCATTCACTGACCAATGGATTGTGTGCTCCACACCAGGAATACACATTCTTAATGTGAGGGAAATCATTCAAGCATATTTTGGACAAAGGGTACAGAGGGGGATGCCAGTGGGCGAGCAGCTGTTCCAATATGGACTGAGATTGTAATAGCATGGCTCCCAGGGATTATGGGGAGGATGTGAGTCTTCCAAATGAGTACTTATTCACACCAGAGACTCCATTAGATGAGGAGGAAGGGACGATAGTGCCACTAGAACTAGAGGCAGTGATTGTTGGAGATGAATGGAAAGCAGTGCATGGGACAGATGATAAAAGGTGACTATGAAACGCAGTGATCACCATAGCTGAAGGGTACAGGTGACCACAGTCACAGATTAAGTATTCAGAGACAACAAATCAGACCACAAGATGGTCTTCGAACTAAGCATCACATATTGGGTGAGAATACATGACAGAGAGGTACGACAGAGAATGGCAATGGCACTGAAGGCGCTGAAAACTTTTCTCGAGGAGGATATGGCAAAGGTGCCCAGTATTTTATGGAATACAAGTCCCTATGATGATCGGCTTCTGAAAGGGATTGGAGCAGTGAATTTAAACCTAAAGCCAGGAGTAATTTTACCACAAGTTAAACAATACCCACTCTCAAGAGAAGCAGATGAGGGAATCTATGAAACCATTGCATCCTAGTGTCATCAGAGTCACCATGCAATATGACTTTGTACCCAGTTAAAAAAGTCACAAGGTGACAGGGGGGTTTTGGCATTTTATATAGGACTTGCGCCCCCTTAACCATATTGTAGAAGCAGAGTATCCTTTAGTTCCGAATCTAGCCACAATTTTGTGGAGCATTCTGATGCAAGCCCCTTGTTCACAGTCATAGATTTGAAGAATGCTTTCTTCTCTATACCACTACATCCAGACTCACAAGACTTGACTTCATTTCTATTTAGAAATAAGAAGTGGAAACATACATGACTTCCTCAATGGTATTTTGAATCACCGTCCATATTCAATAGGGTCTTCCAAATGGACCTTGGCAATGTACATGTGAAGAGCACAGTCATCCAGTATATAGATGACATACTGATCCACAGCAAGACAGAAGAACAGTATAGAAATGACTTGGTACACATGCTGACAGTGTTAGCCGACAAGGGATACAAAGTGGACAAGGCCAAATTACAATATTGCCATGCAGAAGTGCTATACATCGGAGAGGTGATCTCCCAAAATGGCCGACGGTTGATGCCAGAGTGGGCAGAGACAATACGTAAAACAGCAAAACCCACAACAGTCACAGAAATACCGCAGTTCTTGGGGCTATGTAATTACTGCAAGGCATGGGTCTTTGGTTACAACACCTACACCAGGTCTTTACTGAGTGCACTGAAGGAAGCACAGAAAGGGGAGAGAATAATACGATGGAAACAGAAATGACTGAGGCATTTAATGAGCTGAATGAAGCAATATGCACAGCTCCAGTGTTAGGGATCCCAGACTATCAAAAGGAATTCTTTTTGTTCACACACTCCGATGGAGCAGTGATGACGGCAGTACTGACACAGAAGACAAGCTTGGGGCATAACCCACTAGCCTACTACAGTGGGAAGTTAGATCCAGTTATGAGAGGACATTATCTGTGCAAACAAGCTTTGGCTGCAGCCGCATTCATAGTGGAGAAGTCAGCAAGTATTAACATGGGATGCAGCACCACTCTTTACCTGGAGAATGCTCTCTTCGCAATACTTGAGAGACCAAAGAGCACACTGACAACACAAAGAGCATCAGGGTATGAGGTGTTACTATCCAATCCCACTCTCAAGGTAGTGAGATGCAGATTTGTCAACCCGGATACATTTATCGCTGATGTTCTAGAAGAGGGTGACTATGCCCATGACTGCACAGCAAACCTAGAATAATTCAGTGACACTCGCAAGGTACAGGAGGACGCACTTGAGGAGAGACGTGCTCTATGTTGACTGGTCTTCAACAATCGACCAGACAGATGGGGTAAGACATACTGGGACTGCAGTACTGAAACTGAGGGAGGACGGGATATGTGAGGTAGTGATGAACATACAATTGCCAGTGCATTACTCAGCTAAAGCAGCAGAATTAGTTGCCTTAATTTTTGCCTTACCATCGACACAAATCATGTAGCTGCAGGGAGCTGCACCCAGGGAGGAAAAGGAATTGTGGCTTAGGAGGGGATGTACAATGTGACAAAACAACACAGGGAAAGTGGTTATGCCACTCACATTATTGTACCCAGCACTGACACAATTACATTACCCAAGATATACAGGGAAGGAAGTTCTTGCCGACAATATTAGAGAAACATGGTTCTGTCCTAACTTGGCTGAACACTTTTTCCGAGTAAATGAGTAATTGTTTGACATGCAAGCAGTTTACTGCAGGGCATACATTGAGGATAGTGAGAGGAGCCATACCTCGCCCAGTTGGCTCATTCCAACATCTCCACGTTGACTGTTGACATGATCTTAGTCTGCTAAGGGTACCGCTACATGATAGTGGTCATGTGTCTATTTTCCCATTGGATCAAAGTGGGTCCTTATTCTCATCCTGACGCCCTTAGAATGACGAAATTCTTGGTCCGAGAATTATTCCCACAATGGGGCTTGTGTGAGGTCCTGCAGTCTGACAACGGCCCTCACTTTGCCATATTTTCCTGTGCTTATCACCCACAAGTGAACGAGATGTGTAAATGCCTTAATGGCCTGCTTAAAGAAGCCACAGCCAAGACCAAAAAGAGTCTCAATAAAAATTGGTTGCATTGCCTGCCCCTAGCCATGTTCGCATTGCGCAACAAGCCCGGGTCCGACCACCATTTAACCCCACACAAGGCGGTGACAGGACAGTGCATGCAACTTCCCCTTGCTCCTCCTGCTAGGGCAGTGAGAAATGCAGAAAGTGCAGCAAATCTATTGGGTCAGGAATGTATGAATATGTGACTTCCTTGATTGCAAGTGCCTTTTATCGCTCGCCAGATACAACACCACAGGGGGCAGAAGTTGGCGAGGAAACCAACATCATCAATAGCCTAGAGGGCTTACTTAAGCAGCCACCTGTATACACCGGGGACAAGGTCCTCCTTTCGGAATTTCTCTAGACGTTGGGATGCACCCAGGTTCACGGGTCCCCACACCCGTGAGGAGGCGGTGACTGAGAAAGCAGGAAAGAGTGTCTGGGACCATATCGGCAACATCAAGCCCTACAAAGCTCTGGCCTCACCTGGAAATGATATCAACAGGGCCAATGATCCTCAACAACCAGAGCAAAGAGACAATTTGAAAGCAGCACTGCCGAGCCGTGGACACCCAATGGTTACTCGCTCATGGGACGCAGAGTTAGGGCAAGGACTTCCTACACATGCAGAGTGAGGGTACACTGTCTGTTATTTTTCTTTCCGCATACATTGATCGTGAAAGTGCGATTGTTTGTATTGCATTTTTTCCATGCAGCCCTCTGATCATCAGCCTCATAGTTTCCAAAGCTAATTTGTCCAACTTATTAGAAGGTCCAACAGATTCCAAGCATGTCCTCCTAATGTGTATTATCATGTCTTCATAGCATATTTGAGCAAAGCATACCCAAAACTCGATCAAGGAAATCCATCCGTCCTTTCAATCCTCAGAGACCCTAGAATTCGGACTGTATGGGAACAACTATTAATTTTTGCCATGACAGATTACATGATTAACATAGCTTGAACTAACACAACACTAAGCAAATAACGCTAATTTTTGCACATTTCAGGCAGGCAATTGATATGTTCAAGTTCCATAAGGATCCAAGCAGCACAGGTAAAATGGAGGGAGTTATTAAAAACATGCTCATCTTTTCTTGTCTCTTATTCCCAAGTGGCGTTTTTGCATTTCTCTTTTGGCAAATATCTCTTGTAGCTAATGAAGCCTCTGTATCCTCTACTAACATTACCCCAACTCGAGCAGGTGGAACAGTTATTTCATGTGGATAGGGGAGCACTGTAAGCACGGCAAGGAGAGGTAACCGCAGTGCTGACACAGACATGAGGGTGGTGGATCTATATCTCACTGACACTCTTCGAGTGTCCAATAATATGTGATACAAACACATGACCAAAGGAAGTAAAGAAACCACTGGGCAGAGCTACTATGTCTGCTTAGTAATCCCCTGTGCCATGAGTGCCTCCAGAATGTTTATAGCAACTGAAATACCAGCAGCAAGGGCACAATGCCTCATGTACCTATCCATGATTAGAACAGCAACATTGAGATGGATGTCTCAGACAACATTCCCCTATGAAGACAGTTGCATAAAGACTCTCAACATGATGAACAATTATGGGCAGTTAGACCAAGCTATACAATACATAACTGATGGTCCGCAGAAAGGAGAGACAAAAACAATAAAACTGAAGAAACTATGGGCAAATATACACAGCAGAAAGGTGGAAAAACAGAGTAGTAGCAAGCAAAGCATACGCCCTAGTACAAGCACCAGTGAACACAGTCCATGGAAAAACACCAAGTGCCTGAAAGAATGGGCTGAGAGGAACAAATTGCCTAACTGGGTAGAGAATGAAGCTGGACCAATGCCCATAATACCCCCGAAGAAACCAGCATTATGTTACCAGAATGAAGGTGCTGTAAAGGTTGTAGATAACACAGGGTGTAGGTACACGGAGAAACATCCAGCGATGAAGGTCGGCACAGCAATTCTAACAGACCACTAATTGGCCTGTGGGTGCAAGGCATACGACAAGCTGCCACCCAAAGGGGAGGAGTTTGCTCATTGGTTCAGATCAATATGCCAACACTGGTAGTGCCCCAGAAAGACATAAAGATAGATGCCTTCCCTAAAATGGACAACAACAAGAGAACGAAGAGGTCTGTGAAAGTAGAAGAAAAAGGATGAAAGAAAAGGCCAGTGGAAGTGAATAGAGTGAAAACAGATAACTACTGCTCATCAGAATCAGAAGCAACACTAGACGATGTACCACCTGAACATCAGTTATTCAGCAGGACGGAAATGTTTGTCGTGTCAGTGGTTCTAGCTGTCAAGACATATACAAACGCGAAATGGTTGCAGATAACCAGATGGGAGCTGATGCAGACAATAAACTCTACAGTAAATGGCTTCAATGCGTTAAAATAAGTGCTCCAAGCAGTAAGTCTAATGACACTCCAGAACAGATATGTTCTAGACCTTCTCACAGATAGGGAAGGAGGAGTTTGTGCCAAGCTCTGGAGTTCCTGTTGCACATTCATGCCTGCAAATGACGGACAGAATGGCAGACTGACAGAATCAGTGACAAGATTATCGAAGATGCAGAAGCCAAGGGGACAGGAAAATACCAGAGCTGGTTGTCCTACTTATGGTCCTAAATGCCGGCATGGCTAGCAGACGGACTGAAAGTATTACTAGGAGCACTAATATTAGTACTAGTGGGACTGTGTGTGGTGAAGATCTGCATTACACAATGCCGCAAAAATACTGAGAAGACAATATGGATGAAGGTGATGGTGGATATGAGTATGGAGAGAGAAAAGGACAAGATAGTAGAAGAAAGAGATCACCTGAAGGCAAGAATAAAGGAATGTCCACTATTCACGACTGAGATGATAACATTCGACAACCCATTCGACAAGACGTACAGAGGGAAAGGGGTATGGTGCAACCAAGAAGGATAATGCAGCTATATGACCTTGAGTTTTGACAATCATGCAAATTACTATGGCCATCTTGGTGGAGTAACAAAGCTATAGCTACCAAGCGCAACAGTGACAATGTATTGAGGATTGGTCGAAAGTTTGGCCAGAGGGGGGACTGAAGAGAGGGTCCTAGGAATGCCCCCTTTGTCCCCATGAACATTACAGCCCAAAGAGTCAAGAACGCACAAAGCCACACATTATTTGGGCAACCCCCAGGAGCACCAGTAACTAACAGATATGCTGAGAGGTGTTCCCTCAGACAGCCATTCCAACCTTATCCGGTAAATGTCTTTATGGATACAGGTGCTTCAACTGTGGTCCTAGACCAAAATGCCACGATGAATGACATTGACTAAAATTGCCAAGAAACCACAGTCCTAATGTCACTAGTGACACTACGACGTAGCTGCGTTAGTCATGAAGTACACTCACAACCATACACAGCTTTACACGTATACACGAAGAACATGCCTACACAGTTATGTAGAGAGAGAGAGAGGACAGACACATATAGATACTGTCAAAGCTTTTATTATTTTCTCATTAGCCAAGTGCAGAAACGCTGAACGCAAGGCAATGAAGAGACACAGAGAAGCTTGCAGATGCTTATGGCAACTAACCCAATGGAACTACCGGAGTACATAAGGAGCCTGGTAGGATCAATTTTGACTTACCAATAGGAAACATATAAGTCTAATGAAAATCACATAAGGCCTCAAGCCACAGAACAAGGGACGAAGGGGAACAGAACCAGGCTGCGCAGAGCTGGCAGCCCAGAGCCAAAGTCAGAGATAAGCACATTCCGAACTTGGAACAACACTGCAGAAAAACAGAATAAATCCTCATTATTACAAGCGAGAAGAGCTTGATTTTGTGGTCCTCAACCACGTGATGCAGCCGAGCTAGACAATGGGTTTTCATCCAAGGTGGGAAGATTAACCATTCTCAGCCACCCAGACAAGAAGCGACACACAGACAGGGCAATCTCGTAGGCAAGTGTGGTATTGCTAACAGATACATTGGGAACACATAACCACAACACATCACCTTGAAGAGGTGCACAGAGTGCTGAGACCAGTTCCAGCCAATCAGAGGACAGAAATCCAGGGGTGAGTGGTAGGGGACAAGGGCCAATGGTAATCCTGTGAACCTGCAACAATGTAATAGATAGTTTCATGGGGTAGGGTTTGACCAGCCACCTGACACGGAAGGTCCAATAGAGTTAGATGTACATAGGTGATCCATACTACCTACCACTCCGAGCACCCAATTAACGCTGGCAATAGGTATTTGGTGGAGAGCCCAGGTGATGACGCCATTATGTATCAAAAGCGGGTGACATGCTTGTTGAGTTGGAAAATCTGGAGATCGTTCTGAATGTCCTGTATGATCCCTGTCATTTTTTGTAATAAACGACAGTTCTAACTTGCCCTTGGCTGAGTCCTCTGTCAGTTCTGGGGAAAGGGTTTTTGTGCCCTTGGGAGTGGAACATGTGAGGAATCCCCAGTCCTCTGGCATACAGTGACTTCTCCAATAGGATAGAGGTTGTGCTCTTCTGTTGGTCCTTGTAGAACCGGAAGAAACTTACATCTGTCTGTGTCAGCTTTCTGAGTGTGTTTGGATTGTGCACACTGGGGTTAATGTGTCCGGATGGGCAACGTCCGGTGAATAGGCTGTTTGTTTGCAGCAGTTTGTTCTTATGGAGGATGTGTGAATTGTGTGTGAGGCAGCGATGGCTTGTTAGTTTGTGTGATTTATTTGTAGGTATGCTGGAGAGGAGTGTAGGCTTCTCAGGGCTGTTGTGATGTAGTTTCTTCTGCTTAGTCTCAAGAGTTTCCTTGCTGCAGTTTTTTGGATGGGTTGGAGTTTTTTAGACAGCCGTTCTGGCATTCCAATGTAGAGGCTTTTCACGTAGTCAGTTCTTGATAATACTAAGGAGATGATTTCAAGTGTTATGTGTGGTCATCCAGGTGTATATATGTCAGTGAGGCATTTGTTGAGGGTGTTGTTTGGGTCTTGGGTTGAGGTTATCTTGAATTTGAGTTGGGTATCATCTGCCTAGTTGTCAGCGGTCAGTCCGTGGGTTCGAATGAGTTTCATGACGGGGGACATGTATATGTTGAAGAGCAGTGGGGAGAGGCTAGAACTTTGTGATACAGCAAAGGAGATGTTTTTTGTGTTCAAAATCAATGGCGGTAGGTTAGTTCTTTCGGTTTGGTTAGTGAGAAAAGATTTTAGCCATTGTAAAGCACAGTCTTTTACGCCACATTCCTCCAGTCTCTGGATTAGTGTTGCATGTCTGATTGTGTTGAAGGCAGCTGATATGCTCAGTAGTATGAGGGTAGATTGTGTTCTGTTGTCTGATTTATTTTTAGGTCATTCGATATGCATAGAATTGCTGATTTCCGTTCCTCTCATGGGTCCGAAGCTGACTTTTGAGTGGTTGAGTATTCTGTTTGATTCTATGTGGTTGAGTACCATTTTGTAGACGTAGTTCCTCAATAGCTTCGCCGGGAAGAGATGATTCATTATATGGGTCTGTAGTTGGTGGGATCATCCGTACTTCTTGTTTCATTTTTTAGAAGTGGCTTGATGTATGCTGATTTTAAAGTTTTAGGTTCTATTCATGTGTTTAGGGATAGGTTCATTAGTAGCCAGAAGTAAGATGCTGTGGTTCTGTGGTTGAGGATTTCTTTGTAGATACCAGTTGGGCATGGATCACTGAGGGATCTGTTGAGGTTGGTGCCTTTTAATTGTGTTGAGAAAGCTTTATCATCTATAGGTTCGAAGCAGTTGAGTGTTGCTGCGCTTGGTGGCGTGCTGGTTATTGATAGTCCCATACTTGTGATTATTGTTGCGTGGCTTGCGTCAATGGTCTGTTGAATTGTTTCTATTTTTGTTCTTGGGTGGTTGGTGATGTTGTCGCATAGGGATTGAGATGGGATGATACCTTTGAAACAAGACATTGGGTTTTTGATTTCTTTGATGATTTTGAATAGTTATTTTTGTGGGTTTTTGGCCGATTGGATTCTTGTGGCGTAGTAGGTTTTTTAGCTTTAAGCACTGCTGATTTGTACATTCTGAGATGTTGTTGGTATTTTATTTTGTCCGATTGACTGTAATGGTTTCTACATAGTCTTTCCAGTTTGCAATTTGTTTTTCTGGTTTTCTATGTTCCCCCAGTTCTTCTGACAACCATCTTCCTTCTATTATTTTTGCAGTGGCTTTGAAAGGTTTCGCTGGTGCTAGTTAGTCAAGGGCCTCTGTGATACATTTTTTTTCCCGCTGAGTCGGGGAGTCATTCTGTTTAGCTGAGAGATGTTTGATTTGGTTGATTACATCAGTTCTGTTAGGAATTCCAAATAAAGACTCTTCCAGTTTCTTTTGTTAGTAGTGTGCAGTAATGTTTTCCCAGGCAATATGTTGTTTGGGAATTGACAATGAATGGGAACAAGTGGTGATCACTCCATACGATTGGTACCAGTGGGGAGGTAGTCGAGAGTTTGTCACTGCAGAAAATTGCATCCAATGTGGGTCCAGCACCGTGGGTTGGTCTGTTCACTATTTGCTCGAAGTGGAGTGTTTCTAGAAGGTTGGTGAGGGAGTTTTCTCTAGTTTTGTTTTCTCTTTCGAACCAGTTGTTGAAATCCCACAGGACAATTATGTTATCATGCTAAGTGGCGAGATTGGCAGTAGAGTCAGTGAGCTTTGTTGTGAAATTGGGTTGTAAGATGGCGGTCTGTAAATCAAGGGGAACATAAATTGGCTTGGTCGTTGAGCTTGATGATGATTAAGAGGGATTTTCACTCTTCTATGTCAGTTGGAGGGAGTGGCGTGGTGCAGATGTGGTCTTTGTGCACCATAGCAATTCCACCTCCTCTTTAGGTTTTCTCTGTTGCCTTGTATTAGTTTGAAGTTGTCTGATATGACTTCATGGGTTTTTCCTTGTTTATTTGTTGCCACTCCTTTCTTGTGTATCGGTCAGGTGGTGTTTTTTGGTTTCGATTTCCTGCGGTTCTCTCTTGGGTGAGGCTGTTTTATAGCTGGTATTGTGGTTGGGACTGCTTTCTCTTCGTTGTCGGCTCAATTTAATTGATGGAGGGGTTTCTTTGTTCTGGTTGGCAATGGTTGGTTGTTTTTGAACGTGTCTTTTTTCCGTCTTTCGTCATGTAAGCGGTGTGGAAGATTAGGGATTCAAGTTTGGCTATCATTCTTGTTGGGGACTTTCCAAAAGTGTCTTTCGAGTTGCTCTGTTCTGTGTATTGCGATGCGAGTTTTGGCATCCTGTTGGGGTCCAGGTTTGCTTGGATCCGTGCTTGTGGGTTGTTTGTCGGTTGGTTATTTTCCATAGATGTACAGTTTTAGGTGTAGAATTGGCGTGAGATGTACTGTTTTATTTCTTTTTTCTTGTCGTGGTCTGTATCCTTCTTTCATTCAGTGGTGTCCGAATGGGATTTTGGGGTGTTGGAAATTCTAGTAGATGGTTTCCGTTCTTCAAGGTTGTGGTTTCCTTCCTATTTATGTTTAACTTTCATGTTTTTGCTTTCTTATATTGGGCATGTTTGTTGTCTATGTCTACTGTTCTGAGGTTTTGAATTTGTTGTATGTTCCAGGGGCAGGTGCCCTACTGGATTGTTTTCTTTACTTGGAATTAGTGGTTGGGATGTTTGCTGTTGGGTACCTTGGTGTCTGCCTCGGTGTGGCTGTAAGTTGTAGCCTCCATTTTGTGGACCGTTTGCATTTGATATATTGAGGTATATTCCAGGTGCGGATCTCCTCCAGGGTCTATTATTTCCTGCTCTCCAGTTAGATTGGTGTGTTTTAACCCTTTCCCGGTTTCAGTTTAAATCGGTGTGCCCCGAGGTACAGTGGTGTTTGCCTTGCTGTGATTGTTGCAATGTGCCTCTATTTTGAGCTTGTGGTATGTATATATTGTATGGGGTGGTTATATCTCAGAGTCTCATGGCTTTGGGGGCCTCCAGTCTCTGGGGTTTTTGTGGCTGTGTGGGGTTTGCTTCAGCGAAAGCTGGTTGTATTTCCTTGTCAGAGTTTCTTATTTTATGGCGCCTGGTCCCCTTGTATTGATGATTGATTTGGATTGGTGTTATTCTCCCGATGGTTGTGTTTTTGCTTATGGGGTCTTGTATAGTTATCTGCTTCTTAGTGGCATACTTCTCTGCGTGGATGTAGTTTCTCAGTCTCAGAGACTCGTGGTGCCCATGCCCCTTCGGGTCACTTGTGTTTTAATGGCTGTATGGGGCTCACAGTGGCGAAAGCCTCTCTGTAGTGGTTGTATTTCTGTCTCAGAGATTATTTGTTGTGGTTCCGGATTCCCTCATAATGATGAGCTGCTTATATTATTTTTTATTCTCCCTGTGGTTTGCTCTTCCCTTGTGGGGTCTTATGTAGTTATGTGCTTCACAGTTTCGAAGACCTCTCTGTGGTGGTTGGATTTTGTAGTTGTATTGGGTTCACAGTGGCACGAAAGCCGATCTCTGTGGTGGTTGTATTTATGTCTCAGAATGTTTGTTATGGCTCCTGATTCTCTTGTATAGATGAGTGGCTTATATTGGTTTTATTCTCCCAGTAGTTTGCTCTTCCCCTGTACGGTCTTATAGTTATCTGCTTCACAGTGGCGATAACTTCTCTGTGGTGGTTGGAATTTGTAGTTGTATCAGATTCAAAGTTGCGAAAGCCTCCCTGAGGTGGTCTGATACTAGGAGGCTGTAAGATGTAACCAGCCTTATTGCCGAATTGTGCTGTGGGAGGGAGTACAGTGTGGTGTAACAATATTATCTAGGTTCTGAATGCAACCTACCACTGTGTCGAAGTACCTTACATGAGTGTTGCTGCAGGCTGCCGTACCTATACTTTGCGGGGTGAGATGTTTAGCAGAGCTTCTGAGCAGTGGTGTTCTCCAGATAGCACCAGGATACAGCACATTGGGCCTCATTAGGACCCTGGCGGTCCTTCGATGAACGGTGCCAGTACGGGACTGGAACCGTTCATTACGGGATGCCCTATTACGAGGCCTGCTAGCGGGTCCCGCTTTTCACGTCTGGTCTGACCAGATGTGAAAAGCGGGACCCGCTAGCAGGCCAGAATGCTAACAACGGGCCAGTCATTAACGAGCCCGTTGTTAGCATCCTTCCCATTCCTATTGGGCTCAAATGGGAATGGGGATTGATTTTTACTGGGTCCAAGAAAAGGGCAATTACCGGGTCCACCAAGGACGGCATAACCGGGTTATTGCCCTTTTCTTGGACCCGGTAAAAAATAATTACCGACGGCAGCTGTGCCCTTAATAAGGGCACGGCTACCGTCAGGGCCGTGATGAGGCCCATTGTCTAACTTCACAGTGCAGCAAGATTTTAAGCAGTTGCAATCACAATGTCAACCTCTTGGAGCGCAGCCCGGTTTACAGCAGATATCAAACTTTCAACACAGTGTCTGACCTCAGTGTGCAGCAAGGTTTGAAGCAGTGGGAAACACAATGACTATTAATAAAGCAGTGGAAAATTTCAGGGATCACCTGTATTTGACAAAATGGTTAACTCCAGCGTGCAGCAAAATTCAAAGCAGCGGTGAACTTCACAAGGCACCT
Organism: Ambystoma mexicanum; assembly: GCF_040938575.1. Taxonomy (NCBI): domain Eukaryota; kingdom Metazoa; phylum Chordata; class Amphibia; order Caudata; family Ambystomatidae; genus Ambystoma; species Ambystoma mexicanum. The sequence goes on along the minus strand of NC_090921.1, from coordinate 423,607,055 downwards.
GGGTTCAACAAAGTGGCTAAGTTCGGGACACATCAACTCTTAAAGCAGTAGCGAACATAGCAATGACTTCACACTACACCTGGATTCAACAAATGGCTATTTTCTTAGTGCAGTAACTTTTAAAGGTGTAGCAAACTTACCAGGACAGCTGGATTCAACAAATGGCTAACTTTAGAGTGCAGCAACTTTAAAAGCCGAGGCCATCTTCACAAAGCACCTGGATTAAAAAGAAATGCTAATTTTGGAGCACATCAACTTTGATGATAGGATATAGGATATCACAGTCTAGGTGCAGTGTTGACTGTGCCTATTCAGCAAGCCTCTCTAAGACCTGCTGTGGCCAATTTCATAACCCCCTACACGACCCCAACAATTCCCAGAGCTCCAGAGACTTCCGAATGCAGCTTAAGGACCTTTAGTCTCTCTGATTCCTTAAAAGATTTAGCCTTCCTTGGCACTAGTTCCAAGGGTTCAGGCAGCACCTTTTAATCAGGAGCAAGGTTTATTTTCTTTCTAGGCAACCATAGGACTGCTGCCCTTCGATTCTAGAAGCTAATGTCCCCCAAGTTGTTAAAATACATAATAAAAGCACTGGTTGACGCTGACTCCATTGAGCCATGACTACAGTGGTTGGTGGGATCTCTGAATGTCAAAATTGCACAGATGGAAGAAAGTCTAAGAATCAAGTTTCCAGCTCCATCTATACGCCTATGTTCCTCTGCTCAACAGCCCACATCGGACTCTCGCCTAACAACTCCAAATATTCAAATTATGCAAAATGCAGACATTTGCTGGGAACGAACCTTCGACTGGACTGGCATGAATGTGTTTCTTTTGGTCAACTTCTATCACTCTTGCTCACATGTCAATCCAGCTCAAATCCCAACTAGAGATAGGTTACTCTTATTAGCAGACTACACAATTTCCTGATCCCCCACTCAAGGGAAGCACTGGGAGTTTAGCCCCTTGATCTGATTGCCTGCTTCCTAATGAAACCCTCCGATGACAGGTCTGGATCATCCATGTTTCAGCAGCACGTGATATTGGAACTCAAAATGTCACTTGTATTAATCACCTGGAAGCTGTCTCTTCTATGGATGATACCCAGTGACAAGAAAAAGGGCAAGGTTAGCATTCAATTTCGTCAAGTCACACCCTACCCAGCACCATCAGGAGGGCAAAAGCCCGCTGTAACTATTCCTGGCGATCCGCCTGAGCGGGTCCCTTCGCTGAGCCACAGCACGCTGAGCGCATACCACATCAGAGCAGGCATCTTCAAAAATCCAGGGTAAGCCATTGCCACATACCTGACTGCCTGCTGCCATTTCACACGACAGGGACTGAAGCCCATTGGCTGCCGCTCGTCTCTTCCGTGACGCGAGGATGCCGGAGGGCGAGAACCGGCGCCTCACAAAGGGCGCACGCTAAGGGTGCTGCCTTCCTGCGCACCCAGTTCCCCAGCACCATCAGGAGGGCAGGAGCCCCTTGCAACTGTTCTGATGATCCGCCGGAGCGGGCACCTTCGCTGAGCCACAGCCAGCTGAGCGCATACCACAACAGACCAGGCATCTTCACAAATCCAGGGTAACCCCTTGCCACATACCCGCCTGCTGCCATTGCACACGACAGGGAGAACCCACGACCACATCAAACCCTGTGCCCACAGACGCCTGCTATTCCCCACAAGGAGTTCCCCATGACGAAAATGGCCGCCGCATATGTATTTACACGTTGCTATGCAACATGACTGTAGCCCATTGGCTGCCGCTCGTCTCTTCTGTGACGCGAGGATGCTGGAAGGCGAGAGCCGGCGCCTCAAGAAGGGTGCACGCTAAGGGTGCTGCCTGTATGTGCACCCAGTTCCCCAGCACCATCAGGAGGGCAGGAGCCCCCTACAACTGTTCCTGATGATCCGCCGGAGCAGGTCCCTTCGCTGAGCCACAGCACGCTGAGCGCATACCACAACAGAGCAGGCATCTTCAAAAATCCAGGGTAAGCCCTTGCCACATACCTGCCTGCCGCCATTGCACACGACAGGGAGAACCCACAACCACATCACGCCCTGTGCCCACAGATGCCCGCCATTCCCCACGAGGAGTTCCCCACGACAAAAATGGCTGCCGCATATGTATTTACACATTGCTATGTAACGCGACTGAAGCCCATTGGCTGCCGCTTGTCTCTTCCGTGACGTGAGAACGCCGGAAGGCGAGAGCCGGCGCCTCACGAAGGGCGCACACTAAAGGTGCTGCCTGTCTGCACCTGTCTTCGCACGGCCGAACAGCTTACACCCAATATTTGCCTCCCCACCACTGGTCCTGGAAACACATCATTGCTCCTGCAGCTCACCTTGAATTTACACCCACATCGCAATCTACGCCCCTGGCCCACTATATCACAAACAATACTGCATGCCAGACACTGGACTGACGGCAGTAAAATGATGGATATACTCTGCAACAAAACCACAAAACTTAGTTTCTGAAAAAAGGAACTGGTACATTCATTCCGACAAGACACATGTCAGTATCCCATGCCGGCAAACCACTTGCAGCGTACAGCGCCTCTCACAGTCAACAATATTGTAGGTACCCATGCCTGAAAAATGCATGTAATATATTAAGCCACAGAATGTACCCAACAATATATATGCCCATGCATCCATACTGCTTCTACTGTATGCATACTGCTTCTAGTATAGAAAGATATCCACTGTGCCTATATCCCTATAGCTATAGGTACCCTTGCCTGCAAATTGATTTGAACATATTGAGCTAACTATATGTATTTAATTATATATGCTCATACCTGCATTCTGCTCCTAGTATAGAGAGCTATCCACTGTCCCTATTTGTACCTATGCTTGCAACGCAACTGTGTTTTGCATCCAGCACATATTGCCACCCACTACACCAAATACCACTACTACTAGCCATGACTCAGGCCCTTCGCAAAATTCTCATATGCCTAATGACACTCTTCTTAACCATCAAAACCAGTGCAAATCTCATACCCAAGCCACTTCACCTCACTCCACCACCTGCCGACATACTGGCAACCACCATGCCTACACTCACTATGCCCACACTGCCCACCATCCAGGCACCAAGCAGTGACTCCCCAGTCACGTCTGAGATACTAGCACCCATCCAATCGATCACCCGCTTTGCAAGCAGGCTTAAGCCTAACCAACCCTGCTCCACCAAATGGAGAAACTTCAGATTAGGTTCCAGACTCACACAACCCTATAACCACGATACCCAAGAAACACACCAACAACCACAAATCTAAATTGAACCATAACAATTACCAAAAAAAACTAAATACAAAGCCATCAAGGAACCACCCAAAATTAGTGGCGCTCTCATCAATGTCAGATCATTAGTTGCCCATTCCACTGAAATTGCAGATATTATCACAACCAACCAACTCGACTTCCTGGCCATCACAGAAACTTGGCTCCACAAAGCAGTGGGACCAGCCCTCTCCCTTGCCATTGCTGAGAATATCACCATCATTAGAAAAGACAGGGAAAACACAAAGGAGGAGGCATAGCCATTATCTGCAAAACTAGCCTTGATATGAGAGAAATCGAGTCAACCCTCTGCGACTCTGCCGAACTACTCTCAGTCAAACTTCAACTCTCAGCCTAACGAACCCTCACCATGCACCTGATATACCGCCCCCCAGGATCAATAGGCACCTTTGAAGAAGACATAACAACCCTCCTCCATTCCAATACCAAACCTAACTGCCAAACCATCCCGCTAGGTGATTTCAATCTAGGCCTCAACGATACAAATGACACCAACGCCACCATCTTATCCAATGTCATCACAGAAGCAGGCCTCACCATAAGGAGCAAACGTCCTACCCACTCAAAAAGCCGGAAGCTAGATTGGATAGCAGACATCAACTGCACACCATCCAGAACTAACTCTGAACCCTATGTGTGGACAGATCACAACCTGATCTCATTCACCATCCAGGACACAGCCCTAACCAAATCGGAGAGGCCCATGGTCCCCCCAGCCTTAACCAGAAATAGGAAAAACATCATTGTCTCCAACCTCTTGCCTCTACTACATCCTATCACCAACTCTGCATCTCCCCAATCCAACCCCGCTGGACCTATACAATAACACCATCAACGCAGCTATCAACATCATTGCACCACTCAAACCTAGTAAAGTGAAACCCTTGGCTCATCTCAACACTTGGTTCACTCCCCACCTTAAAGCATTACACCTAGAGAAAAGACTTGCTGAGAACAAATGGAAAAGAAATCCCTCAGCGCAAAATAAGCTCTCTCTCACAACACTATGCAACAAATATAAAAAGGATAGTATTCAAACTAAAAAAGATACCTTTAATGAAAGAATCGAAAAAGCCAACTCCAATACTAGAGAAATCTTCAACATATTAAGGGAACTAGAAACACCTATCAAGCCCAAAGACTCATACATAAAAAACAACCCTAGTGCACAGACATCCAAAACGCCCTATGCAAATAAATCACCCTACTTCAAGACAAAATCAATAACAAAAAGGCCACCCTTCACAAGATTGCACTGGACACACAAGAAGCCATTCTGCAAGAAACCACTGCCAAACAAACCCCACCCACTCACCAATTTAACTTCATGTCCATTTCCATCGCAGAAACTGAGAAGATATTCATGTTCCTAAAACCATCCAAATGCCTGGGAGACACCTGCCGTGCCCCATAATCAAAGAAGCAGCAAGAACCTTAGTCCCATTAATCTCTACCTTCATCAATACCTCTTTCAAATCCTGCTCAGTACCCTTCAATCTCAAAGATGCCTGGGTACTACCCCTAATAAAAAGAAAATAACCTAGACCCCGAAATCCCCACCAACCATAGGCCCATCACTACCATTCCCTTTCTCCTCAAAATCTTAGGAAAAGCCGCATACATCCAGATCCAAGCATATCTGGAAATCAATAATTTACTGGGTACACGCCAGTCAGGCTTCAGGCCCAGACACGGGACAGAGATGGCTCTTATAGACCTTAAGGACCAACAAGACGATTGGAAAGATCAAGGCAAAGCATCCATCCTCCTCCTCCTGACCTATCCGCCACATTCGACCTGGTAAACCATAATGTCCTTTGCAATCAGCTCCAATCAGCTGCCCACTTCACTAATGATGCCACCACCTGGATTAATTCATTCCTGGACAAAAGGACCATCAGGTCTTCTCACTGATCGCTGCAGCTGACCCAGTACCCATCACTTGGGAAGTACCTCAAGGCTCCTGCGTCTCCCCCACCCTTTACAATATTTTTACTAAGCCCTTGTTTGACATACATGATAATCTGGGTGTCTCATATACTAATTATGCCGATGACACCCAGATTCTCATCCCCATCTCCGGCAATCACGACAAAGACACTTCCATGATCAACAAAAATTACCTAATTATACAAACATGGATGGCCACTCATGGATTATGCCTTAACAATGAGAAAACTGAGCTCCTCATCATTGGGTCCCCAAAAAAACTGCATAACCTCTCTTCCCACTACCACTCCATTATCATTGATGGCATCATGATCAAAGTATCCAATGTGGTAAAATCCCTAGGTTTCTACCACGACTCAGGCCTCAACCTCAACAAACAAATTAGCGCCACAGCCTCAGCCTCCAACTACGCTTGCAAACTGATACATGCGTGCAAACCCTTCCTGTCCACAGCTAGCTGTATCACAATTGTCAGAGCCCTCATCCGCTCCAAAATTGATTACTGTAATGCCCTATACCTTGGCACCAGCAAACGCAACACATCCAAACTACAAATAATCCAGAACAAAGCCCTTCGGGCAGCACTTGGCCTCCCCAAATCCCACCACATCTCCCACATGAGACGTGACATCAAATGGCTATCCATAAATGATTGAATCAAATTCACAGCACTCAATCTCATGCATAAATGCCTCCACAACAAGGCCCCACTCTACCTAACGGACAGGTCTTCCAATCACACCTCAACACGCCCCACCAGAAAAGCCCAAACAAATAGTCTCAGAATGCCAAAGTTCAAACTTAAAAAAACAGGTGGCGGTAGCTTCCCAGTCCTAGCTGCGCAGTTGTGGAACTCCATCCCAGACTCGCTCAGAGCCATATCTCCCTTCCTATGCTTCAAAGCCAATGTAAAGAATTGGCTGCACTCACAAGACGGCTGATAAGACACCACTTCTGCACACATCAGGATGTTCCTGTACCACTGTATATAGCACCTCCTGTTATCTGTAACATATTTTTCATATGTATACATCGTTGTCTAACGTATTCCTTTTATGCCATGTGTAACCTGTAACCATGTTTATAACCTGTAAACCTTCTCTTTGCCCAGATGCCTCAAGGCCCGGCGCGCTTTATAAATGAATAAACAATTACAATTACAGTCCTCACAGGCCCATCAGCCTGCTATTGTTTCTCTCTCGGAATATTGCCAGGTTACGGAGTAGAGTAATTATTCCTAATTGGGTATCGTTCATATCCAATTATTTTTTGCAGGTGCCTCTCCTTTGCCTCCCAGCAAAGAAATCACCAAAAGGGCGTATAGCCAGAGACAGCGGGCCAATGCTCCCTCCTAACGCCTAGATAAACAAGTCTGGGTGTGAATGGCTACACCTGCTCACAGGATGTGATGTGCAAACAAACAATCACTATTCTAAATCACAGACCACAGCAGCTTCCATATTTAAAGCAGGAAGATGAACAAGTATTATAAATTGTTTTGTGATGACCATTCACTTTACTTTGGGTAACGATCTTCTGGTCATTAGAAAAGTTGAGAGTGACTTAAACCCTTTATGCTTAACTATAGAGTTCGCAAACCTAGAAAAGAGGCAATAATCCCATCATCCCTGATGTGGTGACCTCGAAACCCCTCAGCTGCCTTCACTGGAAGGGTCTTCACCCAGATATACTACACAGACCTTCAGATAAACATCAGAGGCCCAAAGTGATATTGCTGAAGCTTTGCTGAGATAACTAAACATATCAATTAACTCCTGGCTGGGAACACTCCAGTAATAAGTCCATGCAAATGGGCTGGTTTAACGACCTATGCAAGACAGCAAAACCAGAACGTGGGCCTCATTACAAGTGTTCCGGTAGGGGGATAACGGTGCCGGTAGCACCGTACCAGTACCGTTTTCCAGACCGGCAAATTCAGAGCCGCAGGTGCGGAAACACCGTTATCGCAAAGTGACACCCAAGGTGTCGCCACACCCGGTAGCACCTTGACCAGAAACTGCGGAAAGAGTCGCCAGACATGCCTGAATTACCGGCGCAGCGTTAGTACAGGCCCATTCAGAGTACCGCCTACCCGGAAACACCACCATGAAAATGCCCCTGGCACCGGGGACCAGGCGTTAAACAGTGCCAGATGAGCAGCAACAGGCTCCAGGTGTCCAAAACCACCACAGCTGCACAACATTGACCACAGTGAATGCCGAAAAAGGACCACAGCCACACCAAACACCCCTACCTGCCCAACCATGCTGCCAGACTGGCCATAGGTTTACAAAATTAGCCCAGCCGCAAACCATTGACCACTGGGAATGTACAAAAAGACCACACCAACATAAATACAACCATGCTGGCAGTCGCTTTAGCAGCAATTGGACTGGGGAACCTGCAAGGAGGGATTGATGCTGAATCAGCTGAGAGGCAGAGGAGGTGCCGAAGGCGCAGGAGGCGAAGGAGGAACCAGTTGGCCATGCCTAACATCAATGTCCAGCAGCTAGCACCCCGCAGGCAGCCTTCAATACGCTTCATCAAGGCCTCGCCCTGGATCCTTACCCCAAGCCAAATCCACACCTTTTACCGGCTTGGCTGGGAGACCATAAAATCAATAGTCACCCTCATTCATGATGAAATCAGCAGCCGGATAAATACACAGACTGCAATCCCCACCTTGCTGGAGATAGTGTCGGTACTGCACTTCCTTGCAACTGGCATACATACCAACACACTGTAGGTGAGCTGCATGGGCTGTCTCAACCCTGTTTTTCCAGGGTCTTGTTCCAGGTACTGGTTGCACTACTGTGCCATGTGGCAGACCACATTGCTACCCCGAACCCATGCCCAGGTTAAAGCCACCAAAGTGGCCTTCCTTGCCCTGGCAGGCATACCCAATTACATTGGTGCGTTAGATTGCACACATGTGGAGTTGGTGGCCAGACATGCCATTGAGGCAGTGAATAGAAAGCGCAATCAATTCCACTCCCTCAATGTGCACATGGTCTGAGATGCTGAACACCTCATCACCCATTGCTGTGCACGGTTTCCACACACGACTCAATGGTTTGTAGAACTCACACATCGAAAAGCGCATCTAGCTGTTGGGAAAGTATAATGACCAATGCATCACCTCTGTGTATTAGGGGTTGAGGTGGCAAATAAACACTCACCACAGTGCACCTGGCTGTTGGGTGAGTAGAATGACCAATACATGAACCGGTGGGGGGGTGTTGGTAGAAGCACAGTTAGCAGGGCATGTTGCAAAAGCAACCCAATGTAAATACATTGCATCCTTTATTCCAAAGGCATGTAACACATGTACCAAAGGGGCATATGGATCACACACAATATCAGCATCAGACAACCAACAACTGTGACTTCTAAAACACTGTGCACAATCCCCCTCCCCCCGCCTGGTTCACACACAAGTCCAAAAAATGCAAACCTACACACCATTAGCATTGAAGCCCACACCAGGTATCCAGTACACATGCCTACACAACTGGTCAGCAAGCACCAAGTGCTCAGGACTGGTCATACACCCACCTCTAATATGAGCACTCTTAGGATGTTGATTAGCATGTTGAAGCACGCAAAACATACAACATGAAAGAACAATGCAGTGGGAATGGCCACCAATATGTGAGAGACATGAATGCTAACAGGCACATGGCCCACAACCATATGCCCGCAGGGAGGTCGAGGTTCCCCCTGCTGTTGTTGTGTCGGACACCACACACATTACATGCACCTGGTTTACCGGTGGCACAGGGCCATTGTAGGTTTCTGTGGGACAGGAAGCCAGGTGTTGTTAAATTGTAAGTCTCCCTAAGTATGGATGGACACAATATGCAGTGGGGACATGTACTTGGGAGTATTATCACGGTTGATAAAGTAGCTTGTGCTCCCCTGCGCACACTGCCTACCAGGCCAGCTGAGCCGGGCACTGTCTGGCCTCTTGTGCGCTGCAGTAGACATATATTTGCCCTGTACAAGAAAGGACACTCCTATACAAGCCAAAATACATGTAGCAGCATGGAAGGCCATATCATGACTGCAGACAGTGACTACGCCAAACAGTTTCTAATTGAAGGAGTGACCAAACATTATAACATGGTTATGCCATTCGATGTAACATTGCAAACATCTATACGGTAATCTATGTCATGTGGTACGTCTTGTGCAAATCAAATGTGGTAAATGTGTACATGCTCACATCACTGACATGAGATTGACACCACAAACATTAAATCCACATTCTGTCACTCCCATGCAGGCGATGCCGGATACCCCCTCATGCCATGGCTGATGACACCCATTAGACGGCCACGGAACATGCATGAAGAAGTCTACACCCGGGCACATATCCGCTGCCTCAGCACATACGGTGGGGTACTTATGTTTAGCCACATCAAGGTTGGCAAAATTGTCCTGGCATGTGCAATGTTGCACAATATGTGTATTCGACGCAACATTGTATTGCCCCCAGACATGGATCCTGCAGAGGAGGAGGATGGGGATGACGACAATGACGGGATGATAGCGCAACCAAGGCGGGATGCAATGGATGGCCAAAATACACGGATCAACAAAAAAAAAAAGAAAAAAAATCCTCACAAGCATATGGTGCACAATTTCTGACACTTCTATTAAATAATTAATACTCACACAGAAAACGAATGGCCATCGTAATTGATATGCACAACCCAGTGTATTATTAATTAGACAATCGAAAAACAGGTGCAACATCAATACCCACTCAAAGATACCCTCCCACTCCCCAACTAGCTATCCCAACTACAGACCCCCCTCCCACTCCCAAATATACCTTCCCACCTCCCACTCTCCATCTATCTATCCCAACTATGGACCCCCTCCCACTAACAAATGTACCCTCCCACTACACACTTCCCAACTAGCTATCCAAACTATGGACCCCCTCCCACTCCCAAACGTACCTCCCACGCCCCAACTAGTTACACGTGTAGCAAGTGTCCATGGTTCCACACTACTTTCGGCCATGCTTGGCAGCATGTGTGTCCTTGTGAGAACGAGCCAGATAGGTGCATGGATCTCCTCCTATGGATGGCAGGAATGCAGCTGGTGGAGGGCAATGGCGTGTTTTCACATGAGAGTCGGGACATGCATGTCTGGAGGGCCAGTGCCATTGTCTCTGCAATATTTTAATGTACAATATTGCCCTCACAGACCCTCCTAGCCAAAAAGATGGTGGCATGAGCTGACCGCCCAACGGCACAGACAACCTGCCGCCTGATTGACTGATTGCTCTCCCGCATCAGACGGGACTCTTCTATGTGCTGCTGCACCTGGCCAGTTAGTGTGTCCTGTCGCTCCTCCATGCATCGGAGAAGCACATTCATCTCGCTTGGTGAGGGTTAGGGCAAGCGCTCAGGACTTCTTGGGCTCATAGGTCTGAATGTGCCCAAAACATCCGGGTGTGGTCTGCGTCCTTGCTGGTGTTAAGGCCTGCCTTGACAGCTCCATCCCCATCACTGCTGTCTGTGGCATATGAGTCGGGCTGCTGGGTGAGGGTGGTGCATGTCCCTGTGGAATTCCACTTGGGGATATCTGGGTGACAGGGGCAGCTGGTAGAGCAAGCAGAGGGGCTGCCTGGATTACAGGGGCAGCTGGTGGGGCAAGCAGCGGTGCTGCCTGGGTTACATGGGCAGCTGGTGGAGCAATCGGAAGGGCTGCCTGGGTGACTGGGGCAGCTGGGATATCTGCCGGATATGTCTGGTGTATGGTGCAGTTGTCACTCCCACGATGCCAGATGTGCTTGCGCGGGAGGTTGGTGGACGTTGCAATGTGCCCCTTGCATGTCTGCTGGCCCTTAATGTCTGTTGTAAAGGATTCCAATCGGGCGTCACACACCGGACCAGGACTCTTGCCCTTAGCCTCTGATGTAGCGCTCAATTAGAACACTTTGGGACTCATTACGAGTTTGGAGGTAGCCATGGAGCTATTAGCTCCATGGATGCCTCCAAACCGGGCTCCTTTTCCGGGTTCCTACGATGGGGACTTACCGGGTCATTCCGATGTACGAGGACCCAGTAAGTCCTCATTGCAGGAACCATTCCCCATTCCCATTTGAGCCCCCCTAGGGCTCAATGGGAATGGGGATGGAGGTAACAATGGGCACATTATAAGTGTCCCGTTGTTACCTCCCTCTTCCCCTCGCGGGACCCGGAAAGGACGCATGGTTTTATCAGGCGTCCAATCCAGGTCCTGCGATGGGAAGCTCGTAATCAGCCCCGATGGAATGAAGGGGGCCAGTCCCGTACCTGCCCCATTCATTCCGTCAGCGCCTGCCTCATAATGAGGCCATTTTTCTTTATTTTCTACGAATTCGGATTGAGCTGGCACACAACCCATCTCACACCCCCTTTTACGAATACCACAGGTCACAATGGACCATGAAACAGACTGGTTGGTGGGAATATAATATTTATTTTAAATTCAAAGAAAATCACACAGGGCCTCATTACGTGTTTGGAGGCAGCCATGGTGCTTTTAACATCATGGCTGCCTCCAAGCTCGGGTCCGGGTTCCTTGAATAAGGAATTACTGGGTCATTCCAACCTTGGAGGACCCGGTAATTCCTCATTCAAAAAACCCATCCCCATTCCCATTCGAGCCACCATAGGGCTCAATGGGAATGGGGATGGAGCTAATAACGGGCCCGTTAATAACGGGCCCGTTATTAGCTCCGTGGTCCCATTGCGGGACCTGCAAAGGACGTCTGGACTGACCAGATGTTCAGAGCAGGTCCCGCAAGGGAACCTCGTAATAGGGCGGAATGGGTTTACCGGCACCGGCACCATTACCAGCGCTGGTAAACCCATTCCGCCCACCTTATAATGAGGCCCACAGTTTGATTATTGGGCAGCAATCACCAATGGGGTGATAATTACAATGTAAACTAATGAAATACACTTGGTTGACCTTCTACATATCCAAAGCACAGATGAATAGGAACAATTTTACATTTCGGGTAGATAGCACCTGAGTTAAGATTTCCCCCTGCAATGCTCCCTCAAACCCCAATTAATTGAATTTTGAGGGGATGGAAAGGAGCAGCAATGGATCAGGGATATTAGGCAGCAAACAAACCCTTAGCAATTGCATAAAATGACACTCAGAATTGCCAAATAATTAAATTAATTTACGGTTGAATCAAGGAGGTAAATATGATTTATCACAGTATCAGGGATGTAATATCACTAGCAACTAAAAGGCAAGGTATCAACAAAGGTCATACAGTTCAGAAAGCAACTTGATAGTAAGAACAGAGAGCAGCCAGAATCGCACGTTGAAAAGTTGCATTTGACCCTTTTAGCAGTTTTAAATGTCAAAACGTTTTTTTTTTAAAAAACGGGTGAAATAGACAAAACCGGAATGCGATTTTTAGGCTTGGTGATCGATGCACATCACAGGGACAATATAGAAGTGAAAGAGTGACTCTAGCTGAATAATTGGATGACATTTTTAGTATGGAAGGAGGTTCGGTTTTTGGGAAAATAAAGCAGCTAAGAGAAAATCGGTTTGGAAAGAAAGGACAAGTTTTACTTAAACTACTTTAAAATGACTAAATTGTTAAAGAAAGACACAGTACGCTCCAAGGTTAATTTACAACTTAACCTTTTCACCCCGTGTTCAGCTCTATGTGGTAATTAATTTAAATTATTCAAAATATGACAAGGATCTAGGCAAGACAGAAACGAATAGAAAAATGGTGCTAATCGCTTGGAGATCAAGGACAGGAGGCACAGAGAATTCTGACAGTTTCAAATAAGTTACCAGGGAATGGCTATGATTACTTAGAGAGTGGAACAAAGACAAGGTATCAAGATGGGGTATGCTATGTGTTGCTATGGGATGGGGAAATACAATCCGCACTTGAGTTTGGGATTTGGGACAGTCAACCGGGTTCTGGACTCAAAGGCTCTGGTCACTGCACAGCGGCAGACTCTCCTAACAGCAAAAAGCTGGGAAAGTCTGGTCACTGGATGGGAAGGGTACAGCTGGTATGCAGGTAGTGGCAAAAAACCGGTCTGGTCACAGGATACTCCCACAAGGGTACCACTGCTTTCCCCCCTTCTCCCTGAGTTAGTGGGATTTTGTTAGGGGGTTTAGTTATGAAGGGTGGTTCTGCCTGGATAGGAGGCACTGAACCAACTATCCCTTTTCTGGCAGTGGAGTCTGGAGTCTGCAGGGGGGATCTGGAATGTCAGGATACGCAGGCACAGGAAAATTCAGAAGAGAGAGTCCCTGTCTCTGTCAGCATCCCCTTTTTATAAGGCAGGTGACTCACAGGATTTATTGTTGGGCAGGACTAAGCTAGACCTACCCCGAAGAACCGGATAGGTCAGCCTATGTTGGTTGCCTCCTCCAGGAGGGGACTCAGTTTATGGGGTTGTGTTTTATGAGGTGCAAAGCCATCCCACAGTCATTTTTGCCTAAAATCATCAATCTTAACATAAATCACACATTTATGTAGTTGTGGCACTTTTGCAAATCACATAGGCAAATTGCATATTTCATACAGAGCATGGTGTTCCCACTCCCAGGTCTGTATGATATTATTTTGCCCTTGTAATCGTTCTTCACAGTTTTCAGTGGGAACCGCTTCACCCAAAATCCCACAATTTTAAGCATGTATACATATTATCATAGGGCACATTTCCATTAATTTTTAACGTTCCACCATATGTACTTTTACCATGATTCACATTCTCCTGGCGTTTATATTACTGCATTGTCCGGTTAAAGAATTAACAGTCTTGAAAGTGTATTCATTAAATAGTCTTTTGAGACAAAATGGGCTGGCCTTTGTCCTTCAACTGGGACAATTTTTTTTCCAGGACACCACCAAATGTCAGTTTAGCCCAGGGTAAAATTAATATATAAGGGCACCTGGCTAAGCCCTGAACAGCCCAGGTGGGGATATGTTTTAAAAGTCACAAGAAATCACACATTCATTTCGTATTGTATTCCAGTGAAGTATCAACAATGTTTCTTAGGTTGCAAAAAGAAGTCAATCGAAAAAGTGTTTTGACCTAATATGTTTAATTCACGCATTTTTAACAAATGTGGAGTACCCACGGACATTCTTATTTGGCACTTAAAATGTACAATACAGGTGAGTACAAAACAGTCAGGTGGACTGGATTTTGATAAACAGACAACATGTTTTGCTTTCATTCATCGGCATATTGTGTTTTACAAATACACTGTCAACACAGAACAAATTTCAGTGAACATAACAAATATATATCAGTGTGTGAGGTCAACACTGGATCAGTAATGGAATCGTCAATCATCGACACTATGGTGTTTCGGCCCAGAGACAATCTGTTGAGTGAAGCTTATATGTAAAGGCCTTCATCAGGATGTGTGGTAGATGGTAAATCCAAGTCCTGGGTTCTCTATCTACAGGCATTAATGGTAGAGGTGTTGATTAGAAATGATGTGACCTCAGAGAAACTTAGTGCATTATTTATAAAGCTCAACAAGGTGCTTAATACTCAAAAGAGGAACACTATGTGGGAATAACATGATGTGAGGCTTACCGTAGACTATCCTGTACTATGGTAAGTCTGATTGTCCACTTTTGCGTGGATGAAAGCCGGTGTATGAATAACCAACAAGAAGATGTGGCCGTGAGAGGGAGATAACTACCTAAAACGACAGAGAGACATGAACAAATTAATGAAGTGCCTGGTCTGACCGGGTCATGTGAGGGTAACTACTCCAAAATGCAGTGGAGATCTTACCTCCAGATCCTATTTTCAGCGTGAGTCTTGGTGGGGTGTCTGATTTCCGAAATAGAAGACTTGCGGCTATTCCAAATGCCTGCCATTGAAGTACGAAATCTGTAGAGGGGGCAGTGTAATAGACAAAGTCAGAGTCTATATCTAAAGGGGCTGATGCAAATGATGGTCTAAGCATATATCACCCATGCAGATACGTGGCATACGTTAGTGGTGGAGGAATTCATATCTACAAGACACCCCCCAGATGCCATCTATTTCATAACAGTATCGCGATCAAGAGCCTGTGGATACAGACTCATTTGGTTGCGGAGTCATACCCAATGGAGAAAAAGAGCGAGATGTCAGTGCCCGTGTAAGCGATCGTATGGGTAAAAAACACTTGAGAGAGCGGCTCGTCTCAATACAGAGTAGTGCGTGGCACTTACTTGTTCGTGAAAAGTAGCTGAGTCAGGTCCTAGTCCTGTTGCTTGGTCTGACGCGAGCGCACTGAATGCGGCCATGAAGCCGTTGTCACGGTAACGGCTGTGTATTGGTCAGGGCGCAGCCATTACTGGGCCAGTCTGAGCACGCCCACAGGGACGTGTCATAGTGCAGCAATCCAACGGCTGTCTGCCGTGTATGTTTCAGCTGGCGTGCATGGGATGCCGCCCACTATGGAAGTCAGGATGTACGTGACATGACAGCCGTTGTCTTGGTAACGGAAAAAAAGCAAAAACGCCTGGTCCGGCATGTGTTTACACAGGGTGCGCCTCACAGGGTATGCCACTTGGGTTCAAACGGGCGGTGTGTATGTGAGTAATCCACCCACACGGGCAGTCGGTGAAAAGCATAGGTCTGGGCACATGTTAGTGAGAACAGCCTATGGGTTGAAAACATAGGGTTGAAGCATACATTTGCTATCTCAATTGTGAAGGAGACAGATAATCCAAAGTATTTCAATCTACATCATCGTATCGTGTTAGCCAAAGCCAAATTGTATTAAATTATAGATCGGTTTACAACTGCATCGCACAACTTCTGTCTTACATGGTGTCTGACTTAGTGTTCAGGAACCAATTAACGAGTGCGTCAACATTTAACATTTTTATACGCCCAAAGGAGCAAGTACATCAAATTCATCAGAACATGACAACTGGCATTTTGAAATAGGCAAAAACTTATGCTGTGTAACAACTTGATATCACAGCTTTTGGTGTACTTAGTATGTGACTCCAAGTCTGGATTCCAAACATTGTTTGCAACCCTAGTCAGTTTCTCTTACACAGCAGTATGTTCAAGGCAAATGTCAACTGAAATTGACATGTGCACAGAGAGCTAGGGTTTCTTTTGAAGGGTTTATTTTTGATACATTATCGCAAAAAAGTCAAGCGTTTTTCTGTACGGATGAGAGTAAAGTTTCTGGTGATTCCCCAGATCTTGCATGACACAGCCTGTCATTCAGTGATAATGCTTTTTTTGGCGGCAGCACAATCTGAATGTGGATGGGCACAGCCGGATCTCCCTGGATCAGAACTGTGTAGTGTTGAATAGATGAACAGATCATCAGGGCGCCATCATTTCAAATGCCAAATATTTCCTTTTTGAAAGGGGAAATGTGGAACTAGCAGCAAAGCATCGCTGCTTTTCAATTCTCTTCCTTGGTTCATGTAAGAAAACACACTAGCAGCCTTTCTCAGTGTTCTCCCTGTTCCATCTTGCCCAATAGGTGTTTGGTAAAACAGTGCAGCCATCATTTTGTAGCTGCAAAACGCAGTTTTGATGCGAGGCAATGGTGCTCAAGGGAGCCAGCGCAGCCATTCTGCGGGTAACTGCTGAAATGCAGCTTGGAGATGGAGGGCAATTCTGTTGAGTGGGTAAATATATCCCATACTGTGGTTGGCTCCCGTTCGTGTCAGATGATGTTCCTGTGGGTGAATGAAAGGCAGGATGTATGTGGGTTTTTCATGGTAGGGCTGGCAGGGTCATGTAAGGAACATGCACTCAATCAATTGGTGGATGCCCATTTGGACATGCATGTGAGGGCTTACCAGTGTTGTGCTGTGCTGGCAGTGGCAGCACGGCAGACACACATGCAGTACTAGTGACCAGGTTGCACAGTGTTTGCGTTGTGGATTATGTTTTCTTCTATTGTCAGTTGAGTCTGCCTATGAGTTGTTCATCAGTGTTCTCAGGTGCGGGTTGAAGGGCTGGGTGCGTGGCCTACACCATAGCCATGCTGTACATGCAGCTGTGTATGGGTGTCCCTGCAAGAGTGTATGTGCTGCAGTGTGCAGGTGACGCTGTGCCTCATTATGGATCCGGTGGTAACCATGCCAGTTCTACCGGCTGCTTGCTGCCAGGCCCCTTAACAATGTACATATGCTGACTTCACAGTGCCACTGTCCATGTCAAGGGGCCAGGAAGTCAGGGACATTCCCATACGGACCCATGGGACTGGGTAGGCAGGAGCAGCAGCAGTGTTGTTGATGGTGGTGGTGCTTCCATGGCAACGCAGCATGCCAGGTATACAGACCCCCGCTACAGACAGGCCTGTTGTGCACTGCAGCCGTGGCAGCCGCTGTAATGGGGCATCATCATGTGTTTGCCGGTCCTGTAACATGTGCGCCGGTCTACATACAGGCACCCTTGTTTTGGTTCACACATCAAGTCATGTGTGGTGCCTGTCTCATGTGGTTGTGTATGGGGCATGGATGGGGTCTGGCCATGTGACTTGCTTAGCACTAAATTCACTGGGGGGGCATGTGAGTGCCTGGTCTGGTCGGGGTGATGTGGCCAGTGCTATGGCCATTTATGTGCATTGATGGTATGGGGGGCAGGATGTGCATGTGTGAGCTTCATATTTGTGCAGTTTGTCTACTCATCAGCCTCGACAGGTGTTCCAGCTCCCGCCTCTGCTGCACCGACTCCCTCTATGCCCCCCAAATGCAGCACACTGCTGCACTTTTCCTCCCAGGGCAGCAGCATGATGGGTGAGGGTGGTCCGCCGCCTGTAGCTGTACAGTGCCTGCAGTGTGCTGCCAGAAGGATGCGCACCCTCAGCCGGAGGTCCTCCGACCGCTTATGGCAGTCTTTCACACTACGTGCTGTCACCCCCACAGCAGTCACCTTCCAGGCTGCTTCCGCCCAGATTGCCTTCCTTCTATGCTTATTTGTTGTTATATTGCATAGTCTGTTTTAGTGACATGTGCACTATTTACAGCAATGTTTAAGGTCTACTGTTTTCAGTAGGAGGAATTGTAATGGTGTATGAATTTCCTTTTGGAAGTGGTGCTACTATGGTTTCAGTTAGATACCAGTTGGCATATTCTGACTGTCTACTGTGTATGATGTTCCTTTTGGAAGTGGTGGTACTATGGTTGCAGTTTGGTACTAGTTGGCATATTCAAACTGTTGATAGTTTGGAAGTTGTTGAGGTTTTGTTTGTAGCATTGTGGTTGCTGAAGGTTGGTTTTGGCAGTTTGATCTCTGGAAGTAATATCGAAGTACTATGGTTGCAGTTAGATACCAGTTGGCGTATTGTAACTGTTTACCGTTTTTCAGTTTTGCAGGGTATGTTTTCAAGCACGTTCATTATTGTTGGTACATTTACATTTTTCACTATTGTGAAGTGCCTTTGCAGCACTGTGGGTGTAGTTAATGCATTGGAATGGGCATTGCTAGAAATCTGTTGCCTTAATCTACCAGTTGGTGGTTTCAGAGGTTATTGATGACAGTTTGTAGTCCCTCCTACTGAGTACTTTTCTTTTTAAGTACTGCGTAGGAAACAATATTAGTGTGTTTTTAGTACAGTTGTTGTTTCTGTGATTATAATTATTGGGTCATTGGGGAAAAATTGGATAGCAGTGCATCTCATGTCTTTGTTAGATAGTTGCTGTATGACAAGTTGTTTCCTTTTGCAATTACATATTTGATGGTGGGTATTGGGCAGTAGGTTATTCTATTTTTGTAGATTAGTCAGTACATTTTGGTTTCAAGAATATTAAGTAAGCATTTGCAAGATTTGCTGATAGTCTCTGCTTCAGAGTAATAGAAGTATTGCATTCAAACATCCACATTTCATTTTAATGTATACAGTATAGTGAACTGCACTGGTTGTGGCGCCTGTGTTGTAGATTATGCCTACCGTTGTGCAGGTTTTCTTTCCAAGTGATAATTGCCCATGTGTGAAGCTAGTAAGCTGCAGTTGTTTTTTGTACCATCTGTATTGTATCATAAAAGCATTATTATTACGTATTGGCTATGTGATTGTTTTTGTAAGGTGGAACGATTATCTGAATTGCAAGTAGTAAATAATATGCTATAGTTTGTATTTTGTATGTGTACAATCTGGAAGATTTCATTTATAGGTATGTTTTTGCTTACCAGTATTTGCAGTAGGTACATTAGAAATTCTTGTGGATCCTCTTGTGTGTTTATAGTGTTTCTCACCATTCCTGCGCAGTAGTCCAATTCCTGCCTTATTCCAGATACACTGTAAGGAGTAACATTTGCAAACACAACTGGTCCGTGCCATTTAATTAAATGTTTTCAAGAATTGGTGGTAATTGGAATAGAATATTGATTGCTACATTTGCATAGCAATTAACACCAGTTGTATTGGAAAATTTGAATGGACCAGACAGTTATGTGTCTGAGTTATTTGATGGAAGAGGTAGTTCACTTTGTTTGTGCAGTTTAGTATGCAGTCGACTTTTTAGAACATCCTTCTGTGGTTGTGGTTATTGATGGAGTAACAGTTCCTTTTAATTTCTCTGGTGGTACTGTTGGGAGATCTTGTATTAGTTTTGTTTGCAGTAGTTTTCTTCTACAAAGTTTGTCTTTATGAGGCACAGGGTACATTTTGAGTTGGGGTGTGTAGAGGGCACATAGTCTATTGTACTTTACGATACAAGGAATGTCAGCGTTGACTTTACTTGCATCAAAATTGACTAGAAATAGTCCTTCGAGTGTACCTCATGCCTTCTTTAAAAACTGTGCAGCCAATATCAATCAATGCTTGATCTAGGGTTAGACCTTGTGATTTATGAATAGTGACTGCATATGCTAGAGCCAGAGAAAACTGTTCTATGCGTACATACATGTCTTTGAGAAGAAGGAATCGGGCTGTTGAACGTCCTATCCTTCTAACTTCTGAAAGTTTGTCAAAGTGAACATTGACAAACTGAATGCTGTTGTCACGTGTGTATGTTTGGAAGCCGCAACAACTGTACCAAGTGCTCCATTGACTAATCATTGCCCCATGTTAAGGTTACGCTTTAGCATCACTCTACACTTTAAACACAATGGCCCTCATTACAACACTGGCGCTAAACCATGGTGCTATTCGCACCATGGTTGATGCCGGTGTTGTAACGGGTCCGCCATGGTTCAATGGGGAATTACCACCCCATTCCAAAGTTGGCGGGGCAGTAATTCCCCATTGAACCATGGCCCTTCCCCATTCCCATTTTCACCCCATAGGGCTCTATGGGAATGGGGAAGGTGCTAAGTACATTACCGCAAATTGCGGTACTGTACTTAGCACCAAGGTCCCTTTGCGGGTCCCTACTTTAACGGCTGGTGTAAACCAGCCATTAAGGTCGGGTCCCGCAAAGGGACCTCGTAGTAAGGCGCTAAGTGTTTAACGGCGCCGCAGCCTTTTACGGCACCGTTAAACACTTAGCGCTAGGGTCGTAATGAGGCCCAATGTTAACATTTTATCTAAACCAGCTGTGTTAGAGATAGAGTTTTCTAAGGTATTTAGTCACGCTGTGGCTTGTTGACACATAGGTAGTGTCATACCATGCACGTCCAGTTTGTCTGTGGAGTAAATTTGCACTGGTGGTTGCATTTCTTTATTCAGCATTGTTTCGTTGAATTGTGCAACGCTTGCAAGAGCTGGCATTAAGGACATGCATTTTACATTTCTGTGTTCTAATTGATCCATGACAACAGCAGCACAGGTGTTATGGCCATATAGCTCATGGATGCATCTAGTATTTAATATAGATTGTGCTTCCTTAGATAGTATACCAATCCAAATACTTTTCAAAATGTTGGCATCGGTGAGGTCTGCAGACTGACACATGTTTTCAGTTACTTCCTTGTATTGGAAATGTTGCCAGAGATTTACATTTCCTATACTGCCAAGACTTTTACGGCACAGTTTGTGTCGTAAGGTTTTAAAAATAGGCTCACCTTTCACTGGTGTTAATTGAAGAAGATCTCCGAAAACAATGACGGGTTTTCCTCCAAAGAGTTCTTCGTAGTCTCTTTTACGGACCTATTCAGACCTTCCAGGATTTTGCGGCATGAAATGGCAAATTTTGCGGCATGAAATGGCAAATTTTGCTGCACAAACCTTTATTTATTACGGCATTTTTGCGGGACATTTTGTATTAACTGGAGGGTGTAAAATTGCCACATTGCAGGAAATAGGCAGAGTGCTAGGCTACAAGAGAGCCAGGGTATCATTATTATGTATCTTTTGTATTAATCTAATATGAAGAGTCCCAGATGTCTCTGGCTTGACAGATCAGTTTTTGATTTGGCTACATTTTTGGTTTAATGTGCATACTTATTTAATAGTATTAACTAAATTGATCGTTATCAATTGTAATGCTGAAAATATTCCCCTTCTATGTTCCCCAATCCCCCAAACACCCACACACCTGTCTCACAAACACACATCACACATCTCACCAACTCCCCATCACAACTTGCAATCCTGAACCTCTCACTCTCTCATACAAATACTCACGTGCTATGTCACACTGTTAAGTCACAATTTGCACTGCCCATCCCCTGCCACACTCCAAATCATACTCCCAACTCACACCTTACACTCAATCCCTTCCGCAATATACAGTCCTTCATTCTTTTGTGCTGCTTCTGCGTCTTGCATCCTTTGTCCCATTCTATTGCACTCTTTCCTTATCCTTTTTCCCAATCTGCAGCTCACTGCCTCTTTCCAGCCAACCGCTTCCTCTCTGCTTTCTGGCTCACTAACCACATGCTCCCTCTACTTTCTGTACCTCCGCTCGCTCTCAGATTTCGGGCCCATCGCATCACTGATTCCTCTGCTCTCTTGTGCAACGCTTCCTCCTGTGACCCACTGCTCTCCCTCTGCTTTCTTGCCTATCACTTCACATCTCACCCATCACTCTCCCTCTCTCTTCTTTCCCTCTCATAGTGTACCATTATTTTTTAATATTTTTTAAATGTAGATTTTGACCCAGATCCTCAAAAAATGGGGCATTTAAAAATAGAGCCGAGGATATGCTATTTTTAGACAACCCATTTTTGGAAATGAGCAGGTCACCTTATTCTCAAAGGTGACCGGCTCATTTCCACAGGCTTGAGCTGTAGCACAAATTGTGCGCTGACCAGCTGCTTTGAATGGTGTTCTGGGTTGTTTGACCGAAGTGTAATTATTTGCGGCGGAATTGACCGTAGTCCATTTTGCCGCAAATTGATTTGCACTTCAGCCAAACAACCCAAAATGTACCTTTCACCACCAGCCCCTCCCCTACTTAACTGCTTGGTCGCTGCCACTTCCCCTGCAACCCTGCGTTGTCAGAGCCGTCCCTCTAACGTGGGTCGGATCCGACTCCGCAGGGTCCCTTTTTCGTTATTTTCTTTTTTTTTCTGTCCCCGCCTCCAATTTTGTGGAAGTGGGGAACACCCCTGCAACCACCTAACCCAAATAATACTGAGCTTGGGGAGCGGGTGACACCCCCGCAACACATGTTCGATCGAATAGTACTGGACGAAATAGGTCAAATTGTACCATTCGATCGATTTTTGTCATCAAAATGGGTAGTACCTTGAATAGAATCGTTCTCCCAACAGTGTTCTGCAAGCTCCCAGCTCCTTTCACAGGGACAGGCCCTTCAGGGGCCTGCCACTATAAATTGCGACCCAAAAAATGCAATTTTATCCTGTTTGAGGAACAGAAATGCAAGCAACACAGCAGCTGTTCATACCTTAAAAGAAATGCATGATAGGGTCAGGAAAGTCCCTGTCATGCAGTGGCACCCCCACAACCCGTGCGCGTAGTGCTGCCTACAATTTCTGCACATCTAAAAGTGCATCTTGCTTGGAAATGAGTGATGCGATTTTAAATTGGCAGAAACGCCATCTGAATGGGTGTGCATATAAAATGGCCCATTCATGTGTCCCTTGTGGATTGGGCTGCTCTTTTTTTGGGTGCAAGTGATGAGATGTGTTGGCGCATTTCATTTCTTGTGAAAAAAATAGTTGAGAACCTGGCACCCTGAGTAATTAGTAATTTTTGCAGATTAATTAAAACATTTTTTTTAAATGTGCTGTTTTTGCGCAAAACTTCCATTTTCGCTGCATTTTAAGGGATCGCAAAATAGCTATAAGCTGGGGGCACTGCCTATTGCAATCTCAGGTGAATTAAATTCCAACATTAGATTGGAGACCATCCTCACCTCATCTATTAGTAGCATTTTCATTTGTTTTAAAACTCTGAATAATTCCATAGTAGCTTCTGCTGAAAGTTTGTAGTAGTCTAATTTGTTTTGGTGCTCTACAGAAGGAGTAGCAATCGGTGTAAAGTGACACCACGTATGGTGTTGGCAGCTAAACATGTGGGACAGTTACAACAGCTGAAAGTTTGTTATTTGTCACTTGATGGAGGAATTTGCTGATGATTTTTATTAAGAATGTTTTTCCTGAACCAGCTTGACCACTTACGTACAGCAGTATAGGTTTATAATCATGATAGGTACAAGTTTTAGTTTCGTGCTGCACACCATGTTCAGTTTGTTTGGTTACTTCTCGGAATATGTTATGCTGCTCATTGTTTAATTGTGATTTCAGTAGAGTAAAGTCTTCTGCAGATTGCTCATACTGACACATGGTGTTTTCTACTTCAGCCATGGCTAATTCTGCCTAATTTGCTATGATTGTCTATATTTGTGCCTGGAGTTCTTCTTCTTGTTGGTGTTCATTGTCCAACATGTTTTTGTGTGCGTAACATTTATATCAGTTATAATGCTTTCACTTGCATTGAAAGCATCTTCATAGCAGGCATGGGTGTCTAATAAATCTTCTTTTCTCCGTGCTTTAAAAAGTTGCAGTAGTGCCATGTAGTACTGTTCTTTATGTTCTGGAGTTTTTAATGATCGTTTCATATCATTAATCAGGCTGCATTTGTTAAGTTTGACCAGGCTGCCCCCACAACCATTGACTATGTATTTATGTATTTACCTTTTTTCTCATCTGGTTTAATATTATTTAATATTATTTTTCTATGAGAAATTTTGAGCTAAGTGGCATAGGCACATGGTTTCCAAAGTTGTACTCATGTTTGGGTAATATGTGTCCAATAAGTTCTTTTTCAAAATGTCCTGGCCGTTGGGATTGCTTTTGGCTGCTGTTTCTATGTCTTGGTATGATTTGATAACTCTTTTTATGCATGCAGCAGGACCAAGGCTTATCCAGACTATGTTTTCCGATTTCCCATACAAGGCGGTGCCTGTGAAATGGTCTGTGGCTTCGTACCAGCCACATTCTCTATCGGAGAGCATTTTTATGCTGAAGCTTTACAAGTTCTGTGACAGTGTTTTGTCAGATGATATGTCATCCCAGAGGTCTTTGAGCTCTGTTTTCTCTGCTTTGGTTAAGTAGGCTGTGACATATCATCCAACTACAGTGGAATTGTATGCAATGTAGTGCACATCTATGTTTGCATTCCATAGGAGGGCAATGACTAACTGAAGATATGAAGCTGTTCACTTGTCCTGTTGCTGAAACTGGTCTAGGGAAACCAAAGCGGCATGTATTATACCTTTTGTCTGAATCTGGGGTCTTCAGAATACATCCGTAAAGAGCAGTATTCTGATGCTGTTATTTGTGTGCACCTTTGATCGTACCTTCCACCTTTTCCAGTAGGAAAAAGTAGAGGAAAGGCTCAGGCTTCTACACTTTTTTCCCCAAATGCTGGTTGGAGATCCTTTTGCTTCTCACATTTGATATGTTTCTAGTGTATTGTCTATGGTGTCCTTGTAGTGCGCTGGGTGAATTGTATAGTGGTCTAAAATATTGGAGGCCGTAGTAGGATCTAGAAGTGCAAATCGACAAGTTGCTGAGGAATCCTGAATTATTTTGGTCGTTTCCCTCAGGTTTTCTTCAATGTTTATTTCTTTGTAGTATTCATTGTTGTCTTTAAGATATTGCAGGTCTTCCCTAACTTTGTTTAAGTCTACTAGTTGCTGCCACATTTTATTTGTCTTTTGTAGGTTCACCATTCACTAGGATAATCAAACATTGATCTATTGGCCGATGTACTCCTAGGGCCTCATTACGACCCTGGCGCTAAGGGATTACCGGTACCGGTAAGGGTACCGTTACCGGTAATCCCTTAGTGCCTGATTACGAGGTCCCTTTGCGGGTTCCCACCTTAACGGCTGGTTTTACCAGCCGTTAAGGAATGGACCCGCAAAGGGACCTTGGTGCTAATTACGTTACCGCAATTTGCGGTACCGTAATTACCGCCTTCCCCATTCCCATTATGCCCTACGGGGCAAAAATGGGAATGGGGAAGGGCCATGGTGAAATGGGGAAGTACCGCCCCACCAACCTTGGAATGGGGTGGTACTTCCCCATTTCACCATGGCGGACTTGTTACAATACCGGCAGCAACCATGGTGCTAATAGCGCCATGGTTTAGCGCCGGTGTTGTAATGAGGGCCCTAGAGTGTCTACATTTTCTTTGAGATCTGATGGCAAATAAACTACGTTGCCACAAATGCCTTTCAGTAATTCAGAGGGAGGCAACTTTGCTGTTTTTGGTTGAAGGCGTATTATCGCTTGAAATGGGTGTACTGTTTGGATTATAATTCTCTCATGTAAATTAAGCTGTTGGAGTGGTTTTGAAAGTGGTGATATTTCTAAGTTATTACTGATAGCCCTTGAAGGCATTTTGTTATTGTCAAGTTTTGTAATGCAGTATGTGCACAGTATTGAGGGTTTAGTAATGTTGTATAAGCTTTCTGCTGTAAGGTAGAGAGCTAATTGCAACCATTGGGATTCCTGATGTCTTCTATTTTGTGCATTATATCTACTGTTTTGGTGCTCTTTGTATAAAAAGTTATTCGGTTAACACACATACTTGGTTTGGTACTTCAGCAGATGGGCGCTTAAAGTTTGCTATTTCTTTTTTGTATGTGGGTAATAGAAGGTTAACGTTGGCAAGAGTGTCGCTATTCTTTTCTAAAGTCACTGGATTTTGATAGAGCTCTTCAGTTCAAAATATTTGATTTGAATGTGGTCTATTTCTTCGAGGAGTTGTTTGGCTGTACCATGTAGGAGAATGTCATTTAAATGGTCCAGTACTAAAGCAGGAATTTTTGCATAGTACAGTTTGTGAACGAGATTTCTTACACCAGAATGGTGTGTTGCCAACATTTTCATATGGTGGAAATTAATTTTTGCACGCAGGTCCAGAAATGCATGCTAATGAATGTTCTTGTAGTCATGTGTATTTGCGCACTGGACAGGAGTCCATAGTTGTAATATTTAAATTGTAACTTTGTCTTTGCTTTTCACATACTGATTGAGGAACTGTTGTAAAGATTTTAAAGTTTGTTTGCGCACTTTACACATTGATGTGCATGGCCATTAGTAGACGAGGCATATTGATTTGGTGGATTGGAGAGTTGATGCTAGGTTTGCTGGGGATATTGTTGAAAGCATTGTTTCTTCTTCCATAATGGTATTGTTTACCTTTTGATACGCTCGACCACTGCTGTGTATGCCAATTTGGTTTGTTTGCTCTTGTTTGTATGCCTCTTCATTGAAATATGGCTCTGTGCTGGCGGTGTGACTCCACTCTCCTGTACAGATGTTTCCAGAGGTATTTCTGCTTATATTGCGTTTGTTGCGAAGCTATTAGCGCCAGATCACAGGTTTGGCGGAAGGGTTATTGCCCAATCCCCATTGGGCCCATTTGGGAATTCCTCATTCCCTGGAGGTAATCGTCCTGAAAATGGGCAATTTTGCCGCAGATTCCCCCAGCTCAGAGCTGGGGAGAAATCCACTGAAGCCATGATCTGGCGGACCCTTAAATGCAGCAGTGAAAGCGATACCGCCGCATTTAAGGGTTACTGCCAGACTCGTGATGAGGCCCAATATAAAGATGTTCCTTTTGAGGACCATTGCACTGTCTATGAGAGCTTCCAGGATCAGTTGTCTGTGGTAAGTTTTAAGGGTTGAGCGTGATTTCTCTTGTTTTTAAAAGTTTCTGAAGAACGCTGTGGTGGAAAGGTTTTTTTGTAAAATTCATTTTTTTGAATGCTTACGTGTGGCTACATTAACATTTGTAGGTGCACTGTTAGCACCATTGGTAGTTGCAATCTTTTTAAAACATTTATTTTTACTTTTTCATTTTGAAAGAGGAGTCACAGTGTCTTTCCTGCTAGCTGCTTCAGTTTGGCTTATTGACTGTACTGGCTGTTTTGTTTGATTTTTCCACATTCTGCTAGAGGCGGATGGCTATTTTGTATGCTTCTAGTTTAATCTGCTGTATTTCTGTGTTGCTTTCTACAGAGTCGCTTTTTGGTAGGCATTCTTTGGTGTCTGTTGGAGAAAAAAGGAAAGTGTGGGTTGGGAGGTTGTGTAATGTATATGCGTGCACTGTGCATGAGTGTTTGAATATGAGGGAAGGCATACATATAGAGGTGTGTGATTGTGAAATTTACTTCTGGTTGGGAAGGCTGTACTGGTATCTGTGTGTTACTATAATGGCTTTCAGATGAGAATACAAAGTGTGCACCTGCTGAGGTGCAATGAGTAAGAGTGAAGCAAATGCTGTTGGGTTGATACAATTGTGTAGCCTAGCATACAGGAGAACTGCACTATCTTAGTAACAGGAAGAATACTACGACAGTATTGCACTTTCTTTGTTGGATGTGAACAGTAGGTTTCTTCTGGGTTCGATTTTCCACTTGAGACGCCACTGGCTTTCAGGAGAGGGGTCTTCTCTGTACTTGCGAAAGAATGAAGTTAGTACATATGTTTGTTAATGGGACAGTAATTGCACTTGGAGAACACATTATTTAAAGTTATAGAAGGATTTCTTGCCAGGAAGAGTTAGTTTGTGCATGAAATTGCACAGCTTTGTGTATGAATGGGGACTTAAGAGCATCAGCATTTTTGCTTTGGGGGGACAGTGTTGTATTTATAAGTGTGTTTTATGAGGTGCACTTTTGCAGGTGTATGCGTTGCTGTTGCACTATTTACTTAGGAAATGGATTAATGCAAGTTGTAGTACGGTGAGAAAAAGACTTAGAAAGATGTAGAGTTTGGAAAGGAGAATGTTTTTCGTGTGTGGAATGTCATTAACTTTCCCGCACATAGATATGTGCTGCATTCATGCATAAATTGTTTCTGTTGTTTGATTTATTTATCCACATTTACAAATGGCACTGTTCCTAATGCACACTTGCATTTTGTTGCATTTCAATTAATGGTGCGATCTGTCATTTGTGCAAAGTATATTTGCCATGCTTTGCCAACATAAATGCAGTTTCCATTTTCTGTGTGCATTCTGGGTATTTCACACAGGACCTGCCACTTCAACTTGCTTTAAATAGTTTCCAATGTGGTTTTCTTTTTTTCATTTACAAATACATCAGGGAGAGTGGTGATAGCATGGACATATGAAGTTTGAAACAGTTATGCAAGTGGGCAGTAAAAGAAAGGTTTGTAAGCACACAGCATTGAGAGTGCCACTTGATGTTAGGAGATAAGTAGGTTATCAAGGTAAGTGGCAGGCACCCTGTTCATATGCATGCAATCTATGTACTTGAAATGCTTTGGTAAGATACATGCAGTTTTATTTTTATGTGTGCATAGTAGGCAATTCATAGGAAGTGTGTCTGTGGGGGAAGTGGTTGTAAAAATGATAGAAGGAAAGAAGAGAATAAGAGTTTGCACATTACAATGGGTGATATGGGTAAAAGAAAACTCTCAAAGCACACAGTATTGTAAGTGCCACTTGATGGTAGGAGATGAGACAAATTACAGTATGCTTATTGAGTAGGTTATACAGGGTAAGTGGCAGGTATCCTGGTACACATGCATTTGTAAAGAAAATTGGAAATGTACTCTACAAAATATATGCATACCTGTAGTTTGTGTTGATGGATGCAGATGTGGATGAATGTGGAAGCAGAAATCTTGGACAGTTTTACAGTACTTTTTGCTGGCGGTGCTTTGCAATCACAGGAGACTTGTACTCCGAGTTTTGAACAGTAGATCTAAAGTGCTGAACTGTGATCACAGAGTTAGATGTACAGTTCTTGGATGTGATTCATGGATGGTTGTGTGACTGTTTAACAGTAGCCAATGAGGGAATGGTGCAGAGAGTGATGTGGAAAGGGAAGAAGGGCTGCCCCTGTGTTACAGGATCCATGGACACTGCGGTAGTTCGCAGACAGGGCGTGCCACATCTGCAGCTTCTCAGCATGCCTGGCATGTAAATGGGACTGGGGGATTAGCCAATCAGTTGTTGAGGTCGTCATTCATAGTGAGAGAGGATAATCCTTTTTTCATTGCTGTGTGTAGTGAAGATGGCTGTGGTTGGAGAGATGGAGAGAGTGCGTGTGTGGATGGTGGGAGATTGTTTTATGACTAATCTGCAGAGGTATGCAGAGATATGTGGCATTTCTGCCAAACTTGGATTTGAGGGAGTGGATTCTTTGTGGCGTGGTATGGCAGAGAGAAATTTGAAAGGTATATTTACACTTTGTAAAAATATGGCTGTTTTCAACCGTCCAGATGTCCTGGTGATTTATTTGGGGTATGTGAGGGCAATAAATGCTGAAGGAACTAATGCACCTCTTTCCATGTGCAAAGGTTATTTTTTCCCAAATACCACCTAGGGCTGCATGGATGTGTCGTAGTGTCTTCAATCCTCAACAAGACACACGAAGGTGTCTTGTTAACCAAGGGATATCTTGTTTTATGTGTGCTGTTGGAATGTCATCATTCCCAAATGAGAACATTTTGGAGGATGGTGCAAGTTCTTTTTTTGTGATAGCATTACTTTAACGGGTTATGGGAATAAAATCTTCCTGAGTAATATTCAAAATACAATCAGAAGGTTGTTGTAAAGTCATGTAGAGTGCATTTAGTAGGTGTAGCAGAAGAAATCTGAAAAGGCCGCCCCAAAAAAAGGCTCTTTTCAGAGCCACCACCAAATAGGAAATATGCTACCCTGGTTGCAATTTCTGTCCCCACCCTCACAAATTGGACAGTATGTCCACAGACATCGCGATAGTCCATGGATCGCACGTCCAGGGCTTTTGAGGCTGGTAGGCATGGAAATGGGAATGTGGAGCCAGGGGTTGGTCAATAGGTTTTCTGGGGCACCTTGCTTACACACATAATCATTTTGATTGTGTTAGGCACTGTGGGGCCCAGGGGACAGGGATGGTATCTTTTTACTGGACATCTATCATAGATGTCCAATTAAAAATATTGTGCCTTCCACCTACGCCCCCCAACGCCAATTGCAAACTGTTTGGCTTTTTATCCAATTTTGTTTCTAAAGTATGCTCTAAAATGCAACTATTTAACCCATTATTTTAAAAAAATGCATGGGGGAGTGCTCAAACTCCCCCCCCCGATTGGTTTGCGCTCCCTCGCTACGCTCAGTTGCTATGACATATCTGGTGGAAATATGTATGCCCCTCCACTTAACAAAATTTACCATCCGCCACTGACCGTGGGACTGTGCTGTGAGCAGGGTGGGGGAGTCCAAGGACTGTGGTGGGAACAGGATGGGTGGGAGACATGTGATAGTGGTGGGAGCAGGGTGGGGAGAGTCCAGCGTCTGTATTGGGGTGGGGGGAGCCCAGGGACTGGGTAGGAGTTGGATGAAAGAGCCCAGAAACTGTGATGGGAGTAGGTGTGGGAGCCCAGAAACTATACTGGAAGTAGGGTGCGGTGATGGTGCGCAATCATTCATAGCCATTTGGACTTACTGACCATTTGGCATTTTTAGGGGGGGGCCTGGCCTGTCCATGTTTTGCTCGGGGGGGGCCAGGTCTAAAATGTTTGAAGACCACTGACGTATACCATCATTTATTGTATTTGTTTTTCTTTTAAATTACTTAAGAGCCTTGTGTGCTGTCACAGGTGGCTTCCACAGAACATAACACACACACAAACAAATTGGTTTTAACACCATTATTCATAATGTAAGAGGAGGTTTTGAGGACAGTATATTGGACGGGTGGGCAGTCAACATGAATGGAGAGAATCTAACCAACACAGTGGAAGTGAGGTAGGATAAAGCAAATTCCATGGAGGGCCTATTCTACGAGACTCTTAGCCTCGTTCTGGTTCGGAATTTCCGACGCATCTATTCAGGACAGTCTTTCTAGAGTCACTCACGGTCACACACATGTAAGTGCCCCAGGACCTCTGTAATTAGGTTATTGGTCTTTGAATATCTCTTGCTGTAGATTTCTCCACTGAAATACTGGGGTAAGACTTGTAACTTCCATCTCAGCCCATGAGATTCTTATTTGCTGGCAGGAGTTCTACCACTTGTCTTGGTACTTCTTTCTAGGTTATTCTGCCCCATGTCCCGCCATGCCTGGATTCTGAAGGGTTTGCAAGACTTCTACATTTAGTCTGGTGGCCTTGCAACATCCACCAGAGTCATGGCTATAGCCCCCATCCAGTGTCTCTCTGATTGCTCTGACTCAAAACTGGCCTCTACCTGCCTTTTGTCCCAGGTTCTCTGCAGGCCTCCTGCTTTAGCCTGCACCATTATCCTGGCCCGTTCTATATTGTGCCTTAAATGACGCATACCTTTCCATTTCTGTCTCCTATTACTAGTTGGCCTTCTATGAGTAGACAACACAGGTTCAAAATGCAAAACGGCCTTACCTGTCAGGTAAGATGGCAGCCGTATAAATGATCATGGAGTCCTAGCAACAGCCTTACTAACGCCTCAGCCAGGTCTCCGTGAATCGTAGAATGACTCAGCGGTTCGTACGCTACAGCGGCAGACTGCGAGCAGGTCCTGCACCCTGACAGGTAAGGCCATTTTGCCCGCACTCGGCAGACATTCAGAACCACTGAGGTGCCCTGAGTGCCATAAAATACTAATTGGATATTCCCGTTCTATTCAGATTTTTGTCCGCTGGACCATTTTAAAGAAAAGAGAAACTAGGCTCATTTAAAAGTGAAACTTCACCTCCAGCTGAGAGGTAAGAGTCTGTGTTATGAAAAGAGTGCCCGCCATAACCGAGTTGTTTCCGATCCCTTCTTAGGTGATCTTCATACCAATAAGAAACTCCTTTCTTTCTGTTTTTCCACAATAGGATCAGACAGAGATCAGCCCCTGTGG
Source organism: Ambystoma mexicanum (assembly GCF_040938575.1). Taxonomy (NCBI): domain Eukaryota; kingdom Metazoa; phylum Chordata; class Amphibia; order Caudata; family Ambystomatidae; genus Ambystoma; species Ambystoma mexicanum. Next base: position 423,574,615 of record NC_090921.1, on the reverse strand, counting down.
CTTATAAAACTTTCAAATAACAGAACCTTTGGAATTAATACACCCATAGGTAAACTGTGTGTGTTTTCAATACTGCACAGCACATGATTTATTCTTCTTTAAATAATCGGTGCATGAATACCCCCCTGACAACTGTCTCCCTTCCCCCTGCAGCACAGACATCATACAGTACAGACCCCCGTCCTGATGAAGGCCGTATACCAGATGTGGCATATTAAGCCCATCTAGACACGGCTGAAACACGGTGGTGTAGACGCACTATCCCCAACTGCAGTATATCCATGCAGCTTTACACAATGAAAATGACCTGTTTTTGTTGAAATGTTCAAGTGATGTTGTAAATGTCCAATTGTTTATATGTTTGCCATTTTCATGCGAACTCCATGACAAATGAAATTTGAATTTGATTTTGTCTTGCACACACAAAATGGTTGTTTTACCGAAAAACTTTTGGCTCTGTGTGATGTAAATATTTTCTGTACTTTAGGTCAATGACCTCCCCCTTTTTTGATGTTAACTCGAAGCGTCCATTTTATATTGAACTGTACAACTTTACATAAAGAATAAGATTGATTCTACAACAGAGTTTGAAAATATTTATTCTTTCTTGATACAGAGGGTGACAAAAAACAGGAGTATTATGACAGCACCTATTTTTTTTAACCTATTCAATTGTAATCATTGTTCCATATTTAAAGTGAGGCCTAGTAAATTGCAGGCCCTGGTGAAAGTAGCAGCGTAGTTTGGTAATGAGTTCTGAATCACCTTCCCATCCCAAGTCACAGCAGTGGAACTGAACACAGAGGACTTCAAACATGTCATTGTATCGAGCTAGGGGCTTGCAAAACAAGAAAAGAATGTGAATGGGTGAGCACAGGCATGGCAGCGAACCTCCCGAAGGACAAACTCATGGGAGCCGGGATAAAGGTCTTGAACTGTCAAAAGGCCTGGCATAGATTTAGAGCATTAGTGCCCCCCAGAATAATGGCCATCCCATTTGAACTGCCAGACGCCCATAAAACAGAATATGATATGATATGGCATTTACAACGGGCCTATACAAAAGTGTTTCAAGGCGCGACGATGCAAGGGAGGGGGATCAGAGGGAAGACGGAGACAACGATCTTACTAGGCCAGGTGACATTGAGATTGTGCAAGGGTTGGGGAAGGGGAAGGGGGAAACATGCGGGGGGAAATGGTAGGGGGCAGTGCAGTACATAGGATAACAGTAAAATAAATAAGACAATAAATAATTAATACCTAAATCCATCAGAATTTGGCTGATTAGTGTGGTCCTCGAGATGCCCAGGAGAAACTCCAGAAAGGGGTAGGTGATAAGGATTGAGCCAGGAGTGAAGCATCCCATAATTTGTAATACAAGGAGCAAGAGGTGATGCCAGTAAATGTAGTCCCATGACGGGTGCATGGTGGAGGTGCCTACATGTCTGGTATCAATAGAAGTGCTCCATTATTCTTAAGGGCCAATTTGACAATGAAGGTATCCACTGAGTTCATGTCATTGACCAAGTACACACCATGTGACTAGATCCATGGGGAGGTAACATCCTAGGAGGTCCGCCAATCAGGTAGCAAAAACCCAAGGGGGCGTAGTCGGAGACCACATGTTAGAGAGCAGGGGTAGATTCGAGTGTGGCCAATTGGCTGTGGGATTATAGGGGACTAGTAGTATGTATATAGGTGGTAGACAATGAGGGTAGGTGATGAACACTGTATACTGTATGTGTCATTCGTGACAATGTCTCGCCTTATAATGGTGTGTGTGTTTTCAACTGAGAGCTCTGTGGCAGCTGGTTTCTATAGGACCCTATGTCCCCTTTTCCTTTTTGTATATAGAATAAACTTGTTTTCCTTGCAAAGAGGTGCACCAAGATTGTTTTCTTAGAGGCTTGTTCTTTTATCTGTCTGGTTGTCTGGAGGTCTACCTTACCAATTCTGCCTCTTTTTGTACAGGTGAGATAGTAATTGTCCTAATGAATGATTTGAATCATGGCTCTGTTTACTATTTAGGAATTTCCTTCATTATAGTTATTCCTCTAATGGTTCCACCTCCTAACCATGTGTGTAGCAGGTGATTTCATTTGTCTGCATGTGTTGTGCATTTTAATGCTAAAAAGCCCCCAAGGTCTGAGGTTCGAAGAACCCTGCCCTCTATGCTGATATGAGGCAGCACTGTTATGGCAGCTTGCTTCATGCTGAGTGCTCACTTTATGTGTTACTGCTGAACTCTTTCTGTTAGATAACAGAAAGTGGTCCATGGTAGAGCTTGTGCACCCAACAATGTGATGTATCCTCACAGAATCCCTGCTTAAAGTCTCCTCCCAGGTGGCCAGGGAAAGACATCCGCTAATTGATCCTAACCCTGGGGTGGTATTAGCTGGGTAGATCACCTGGGAGGAGAAGGATCCCAAAGGAGCAGGATGATTCCGTTAGGAGAGACGATGTATTTATCTTCTTCAGAATAGGAAATCTCCATTATGCCAGAATATTTACAGGGTAATTCATAGAAATTCGCACAAAAATGGCGCACGCGGCTGGCGCACAGTGTCCCCGTGCGATACACTGCGCCAGCCGCGTGCGAAAAAATCATTTTCATCGCACAGCGTATTCATGGATTTTAGCCTCCGAAACCAGCCGTGGCGGAGAGTGGCGCAGCGACCCTGCAGCAGCGCCAGTTACGCCCCCAAGAACGCCGTCACGCAAGGAAAAGCCTTCAAAATCCCCAAATCATCGCAAAGGGCTGCGCTAACCCTGGACCAGTTCACAGGGCTGCCAAACAGCAAACGCCAAGCGGGGAACGTGTGGGTCCTCCCAGGTGTTCCCTCTACACCCTCCACGGCCCCTGCAGGTGGCCCACACCACAGGGGCCTACCCTGCACATGTCCCGCAGGCACCCCATCCACCATGGCCATGCCCACCAGCCAACCCACATGTCACCTTGCACTACTGCCCACCAACGCATGTCCCCCTGCACCCCCAGCCACCAGGGGCACCCTCCACCAGGCCCCCACTCATGTCTACCACCACCCCCACCCCCCAGCAGTGCAGGGGCAGCCTCCACCAGGCCCCCACTCATGTCCCCCTGCACCCTCACCCCCCAGCATCCAGGGGCACCCTCCACCAGGCCCCCACTCATGTCTACCACCACCCCCACTGTGAAAACATAAAAATAATATGAGGCCGGGAAGCCCAAAAAGAAACACACCAACACAGGTTACAAAGAACATACAAGTGCTTTATTTAAAACAGTTACCAAAGTCAATTGACAAACGGATAGCTATTCGGCTCTCAGAGTAACGTAACGAACTTCAACGAAGGTTCGATGCATTAGTAAGAGAGACCATACATTGGAATACTTGGGCTTTTTATATTCTTTATCCAGCCCTTGGCCAACCCCCTCGCGGGTTAACCATTCTGGGGATCGGGCCTATGGGTTCCTAGCCAGGTCAATCCTATAATATATGCATTTTGATTAGTTTCGCTGATATAGTTGTACATTTACACATAGGTTAGCAATAGGACAAGGTCTCAGTTCGCGACCCCGACAAGTGGCCTGCAGGCATATTAATTATTTGTGTGTACGGATATCACAACGGCCAGAATCTTACTCAGAATGTCATGCGGCCTCCATTTTGATGTTCAGGGTGACTTCCATATTACAAGAGAACCTAAAATGGCGGCTTAATCCAAGATGGCGACTTACATTACTTTCTCTAAGGTGAAGACCTTGCCGCAGAGTTTGTTCGCATATGATGTTTAGACAACTTGGCGTAGGCCAATACACATACAATTGCTGCGATAGGAGGCATAATATTGTTTCAATTCTGACAAACCCTCCTTTTGGCCTATGCCAAGTGCTAATATCATTTCTAATACTTCTGTAAATAACTCCATACATTGTCGTCTATACATCCAGAATCATTATCTGTAATGTCTATAGCCATTAGGTCGTTCATCAGAACCTCTTGTAACACAAAGGGGGTCATTCCCAGTCGGGCGGTTTTAGAGGGTAAATTTCTTCGAAGTACCAAAGTCCCACAGCAGTAATTACACAAATTCCAATTATTATTAACACAACACAGCAATACGTTTTCGGTGCCCAGGCACATTGTTCATTTTCCGAGTTGGTCACCCCCTTATTTACAAGTCCAGTGCGGAGAGCAGCGGTGGAGGTGGCAGGCATCGTAGTTTCTCAATCGACGACCCCAATGTTCGTTGCTGGCGACACTACGGTCGCGTGACTTCTTAGTCCTTCCCAACCCTAGCCAGCAGAATCCCTTTTTTTCCTTTTGTTCGAAAGGAACTTTCTTTTACAAGAGGAAACTTTCAATCACTTCTTCTTTCCAAATGCACGGAAAGACCCGTGACGTAGTTCTATTTTCTTTGTCGAAGGTCGTACCTTGTGGTACCCAAAACTGTTTGATCCGGAAACAAGGTAACGTCACTTTCTGAGGAAATGACTTTTTCAAAGAGTGCAGAGACGAAATGGACTGTTCCCCAAGCTCCACGGGCTCAGGGAAATTCTCTGACGCACTCACAGTGCTGTTTGCTACTCCAGGATCAGAGATTGTAGCATCAGCGAGGGGTTCTGCTTCTTCTGTAACGTGTGGCGTCGGGTGAGGAAGTTTCTTGACATGCGTCGCGTGGATCCAATGTTTTTTTCCAGCCACCCGCACTGCTGTCTGAGTGACCAACAGCACCTGATAGGGTCCCCTCCAGCGAGGAGCGAGACAGGAAGACCTTTTGTAGGCCTTCACTAGCACCCAACTTCCAGGCTGAATATTGTGTCCTGGGCCCGTAAACCGTGCAGGTAAAGCTGATTGGACCTGATGATAAATGAAATACAGGTTTTTAGTCAACTGGTTGCAGTAGTCTACAAGCAATACATTTTCTACCTCCCTCAATGCTTTAGGCTTTGGAAGACCCCAAATGTTAGCAGGTCTCCCCATCACTACCTCAAATGGAGAAAGCCCAGTCTTAGTTTGAGGTGTGGTACGCATGGCTAACAATACAATAGGTAAGGCATCTGGCCATTTCAATTTGGTGTCGGCACATGTTTTTTCAAGCTTATTATTTAAGATACCGTTTTGTCTCTCTACCAACCCAGCACTTTGAGGGTGTCTAGCCGAGTGGAATCGCTTTTCAATGTGTAACGCTGTGCATATCTGCAAAATTACTGCTGCAACAAAATGGGGACCATTGTCCGACCAAATTACCCTTGGAAGCCCAAATCGTGGAAAGAATTCTTTTACTATAGTCTTTGCAGTGGTCATGGCAGTAGCATCTTTAACGGGGAAAGCCTCGACCCATTTACTAAAAGCACAAATAATCACAAGAACATATTTTAGATTGTTACACCGTTCCATCTCAATAAAATCAAAGTGGATGACCTTGAAGGGAACAGAAGGGGGCCCAAAGCTACCCCTTGGAGTTACTGTCCCCTTCCCCACATTGTGCTGTAAACAAATCATACAATTCTGAACATGTCACTGTGCAGTCTTCAAAATTTTATCATTCACCCAGACTTGTTCTAGCATTTTCGTGATCTGTTGAGCACACACATGCGTAGGACCGTGTGCCATCGTAACCATTGGCAGCACATATGAATCAGGGAGCAACCATTTTCCTTCAGATGTATCCACCCAACACCCATCATAATCCAGTTTCCCCATTCATTCGGCCCACCTTTTAGACTCTTCTATTGTGGCATCAGTTTGAATATCTCGCACAGACCTAATACCCTCATCCATTACATAGGCATCTTTTGTTTCCCTTAGAGCATACATGTCTGCGCTAAGGTCTGTAGCCGTTTGCCTGGCTATCTGGTCAGCAAAAGCGTTCCCTTTTCCCACATCATCTATGACCTTACGATGTGATGCACATTTCACGATCGTTAACTGCCTAGGGAGTGAGAGTGCCGAGAGCAATTGCACTATTAGGGGACCATGCTGGATCTTGGTCCCATGTGAGGTTAGGAACCCTCTTTCCGACCAGAGCCTCCCAAAGTTGTGAGCCACCCCAAAGGCGTACTGGCTATCAGTATATATGTTTACTATACGCCCTTCGGAGAGTTCACAAGCTCGGGTCAACGCTATAATCTCTGCGGCCTGCGCAGAGTTATGCGAAATTCTCTTAGTTTCAACAACCGTACTCAAAGTAGTAACTGCATAGGCAGCTGTAGATGTACCATCTGGGAGTTTGAAGCAGGAGCCATCACAAAACAGCTCCCCTTCTGCATTACCTAATGGAGTATCTATAAGATCTATCCTGCCCTTCGTTTCCTGTTCAGTGGTATACAGGCAGTTATGTAATTCTTCATCACCGCAAACAGTATTTTCGGGAAAGGTAGAAGTTCAGCCGGATTAAGAACACAACACCTCTTAATTTGAATGTGAGGGGCAAACAGAATTAATTCATACCTTGTCAGCCGTGCAGAGGTGAGGTGTTGCGTTTGAGTCTTATTCAATAGGACATCTACAGAGTGAGGAACCATCAAAATTAAATCATGGCCTAGAACCATTCCCTCACTCTGTTCTACGGACGCGGCAGCAGCAGCGACAGCTCGCAAAAATCTCTGCAAAGCGCATGCGACGGGATCAAGGGCGGAGGAGTAGTAGCCGCACGGCCTATTCTTCCCTCCATGTTCCTGCGTTAACACAGCCAAAGCACATCCATCACATTCATGCACAAACAACACAAAGGCCTTGTCATAATTTGGAGTACCCAGAACCGGTGCAGAGCATAATGCGGTTTTGAGAAGCTCAAATGATCGTGATGTTCCGATTTCCATGGCAGCGGCAGAGAAATGCCCTTCTTCGTCAAAGCCAACATCGGTTTTATCACTAGTGAAAAGTTCGGGATCCACAACCTACAGTAAGAAGCCATACCTATTAAGGCTCTGACTTCCTTCTGCGTATTTGGAACAGACATGCCAGAAATGAGTTTTATTCTTTCAGGTGTCAATCTTCTCCCCTCCTTTAACAGGAGGTAGCCTAAATAGGCGACCTCCTGACAACAATATTGAAATTTTTTGAGCAAAGCTTTATGACCATTTTTAGCTAGATGAACAAGCAACAGTACAGTGCCTTCCTTACAAGCACTTTCAGAATCTGCGGCCAAAAGCAAATCATCGACATACTGAAGTAGTGTACAAGTAGGTGGCAATTCAAGGGTGTCGAGCTGGTCTTTCAAAGCTCTACTATAAATACTTGGACTTTCAGTATACCCTTGAGGTGCCCGAGTAAATGTAAATGAACGTCCTCCCAAGGTGAACGCGAACAAATATCTACTCTCCTTGTGTATAGGAATGCTAAAGAAAGCATTCTTTAAATCCACAACACTAAAGTGCGTAGCCGTAGCAGGGATCATTGTTAGTATCGTTGTTACATCAGGCACAATTGGAAATTGTGGGGCGACAACTTTGTTAATAGCACGAAGATCAATTATGAAACGGTATGGGATTGAATTGTCACCTTTCTTGTATACAGGCAAAATCGGGCTGTTACATAAACTACCTGCAATCTCTTCAATCACCCCTCGATGCACAAAATCGGAGACAATGCACTTCAAAGCACGCTCGCCCTCAACTGATATTTTATATTGCGGACTGCGTGGTAGTTTAACTCCATGCTTCAAAACTATTTTAACTGGCTCAATCTGTAGCACCCCGACATCATTCACGTCAGCCGCCCATAAACATTCTGGAAGAACACTAAACTCAGGAGGCAATGGTCGAGTCAAATCCTGAGAATTGGGAAGTTTCTGTGGTGAAACCGCCAGTCGTACTCCATCAGAGGAACAATGAATTACTGCATTCAATTTCTTGAACAGATTTAACCCCAGCAAATTCTCTCCACAGTTCGAAGTCAGAAGGAAGGGACAATGGTCCGTAAAGGGACCCAAAGAAACAGACACCGGCGAAGAAACCGGACAAACAATTGCTATACCAGAAAACCCTACAGAAACATTTGTTTGCCCTGACAGTGGAATGTTTGGAACCCGGGAATGATCAATGGAGCACTTCTGTGCTCCAGTGTCTATCAAAAACTGATGTTTCCTATTCCCCACTAACAATTCAACGTAGGGACCTTTCTGATTACCGGGAATAGGTGAAGGTTACAAACCCTGCTTCGGGCAGTCCTAACGGAATAAAATGTTATCGGAAGGAAGCTCTTCAGAAAGGTAGGCAGCAGAAGGGTGATCAAATATGTTTCTTGCGTCCACACTCGAAGTCTGATTTTCTCGTGAAAAAGGTTGCTGAGGATCTTGTGAAAACTGACCTCTATCAGGGCCCCCTGCTCCAGGGCGACCTCTAGGTCATCTACCCATACTCCCAAACGCATTGTTTGACCTTTGTCGAAGGACGGGGCACTGTGCTCGCCAATGACCTTCCTGGCGGCAATAGGCACATTGTTTAACATTCACAGGACCCAAAGGAGCGTTTCCTTTTGGGACATACTGACCTCTGATCTGTGAAGTACCTCCTCTGGGATTTCTAACTATTTGTTGTAACAATATTTTAGTCTTCAAATCTCCTTTCCTCTTCTCTATTTTCTCCTTTTCATTATTAACACGGTTCTCATAATACTGAGCCATGTGCAAAACTTCAGATTGGGATTTCGCCTGCCAAGCGCTCTCAGAGGACATAATCTGTGACTGGATGTCGGGCAACAATCCACGTACAAATTTGTCCACAAACAACCTTTTCCCAGACTCTGTACCCAAGTCCTGTCCAGTGAAGTCAGAGAATACCTGTTCGAATCGATTAAAGAATTCGGTGGCACCTTCAGTTTTTCCTTGAACACAGGCCGTAAGCTTTTCCCAAATAATTCTTTTCTCAGGAATTATGGTTTTCAATTTTGCGACAATTCTATCAGGCAAAGTAAGTATTACCTGAGGTGGTTTCTCACCAGCTGGTCTTTCCCCATCAAACCTAGTCATGTTAGCCCATGTATCTCCCAACCCTGGCACATCGTCTATTGTCCGAACCTGCTTCCATAAATCTACGGGTAGGAGTACAGGGAATAGCAAGTCAATATCACTTAAGGTGAACACAGAGGACTGCAAAACGGACTCTATCTCTTTGTAAAACCCTGTCAGGTTTTTCCTGATATCGGGAATTGATTGTCTAATAGTGTACACTTCCTGTCGTGAAAACGGGACGTGAACAAATTGCGATACATAATGCGCAGGGATATCCACAGCGGGTGCACCAGTCCCAGCGTTAGCGGGAATCTCAACCTTTGGGACAAATGTCGGAGGAACCTCTCTCATAGGCAACTGAGATATAGGTAACTCCGACCGCTTACTAAGTAACAGAGCCAGGTCGAGCGCTAAGGCAGTCAAAGAAGTGTCGGGCGAAAAAGCCCTTTTACAAATTCCCAATAACTCTACAGGACAATTAACCTTTTTCCTTATACATTCTTCCTGCAGGTACTGTACCATTATCTGAATCACTTTCCTTTGCATTTCTACTGTATACTGACTATACGTGTCATATACTTCATCTGGTCGGTATCGATGAATCCGAGATCAATCGAATCGCATCTTTGGTACAAATCCGTACTTCCTCAGGTGCCGATCTACGACACGGAAGGAACCGTTTCTGCACATACATACTGTCGTCTTCATCATCCTCATCTCGTGATTTCTCAAAGTCCCTCCTATACTCAAACAATCTTTCAACATGACCATATACTTTCTCCTCTGTGTCCCTCGAAAGTGCTAAAGCATTTAGATCCCTCACCCCTTGTGGGAGATCCGAATTTTGTAATCTACCCCACATCACACATAAATGAGTCCCCAAACCTTCGATAAAAACATTTTTCTCGGGAAAATTGTTCAAATTTGATAATGTGGAAAAAACGTTAACTTGATCACCTTTCTCCATACAGTGCTTAGCCCATGCAAATAATTCTCGTTTCTTGTCTGCGGAAACAGTATTACGAGTGACAATCTTTGACCCCGCACCCTGATCAACTTCAGTCAATACAGAACCACTCGGGAGCGGAGGTGTGGGCAAATTCAATAAGGGTGCAACTATCGGCGCAAGAGGAAGGGGTGGCGGGATAGGTGGAGGAACAACCACTAGAGGAATAGGAACAATAGGTTGTACAGGGGGAATAGGAATAACAGCAGGAACAACAGCAGGAATGGGCAGAGCACCCGGGAGAGGATCATACGGAGGTGGCGCAGAGGCACCAGGCCTGTGTTCGTTTAACAATTTTTCAATAAATTCTTCAGAAACATGGAAATCTTTAGAGGGATACATTTTCTGGATTCCGAGTGAAAAAGCCCTATCCATATTTTTAAGTGACTCCGACTGTTTTTCCTTATCATATAACAACGCCTTTTCGGCATTTGTTTTATGACGGCGTGCATGTTTATCCCTACTTTTAAGCTGCTGCAATGCTTCTTTTTTTCAATTCTGCAAAACATCAAATGCTGCAGGTCTGGCCTTCTTTTTTAGCAAGACCGATTCTAGGTATTCAATACAGGGGATCTCGAAACTACCATTGATTGGCCACTGAAATTCGGAGGCATGCCTGGTTTGTCTGTGCCAAATATCATTAAATACTATACTTCCAATGCCATACTTACAGTACATAGTACATGCCGGCGACCCCTCCTTTGATGCCAGGCGGCTAAATTCCAAAGATTGTCGATCGCTGCGGAACAGAGCCCTAAAGCAGCTAGACAATTTCCCAGGCATTTCACAAAAAATTGGTGTTACCTGGTCAGTAATTGTGTCTGAAGATACAATACGCCAAATTCAAATTGTCAGGGTTAAATTAAGAGCCGGGTCACGACTGCACCTGACCAAACCTAAGGAGGACCGTACGGTTTACCAAAGAACTTACCTAACGAATTTTACCTTGTGTTTGGTGGTTTCGACAAATCTGCTCGCCTCAAAAAATGGACCCTCGTCAAGATGCCGTGTCAGACCACACGACTATCGTCCAAGGATCGGATCGTGCAGTGCTGCCGAGGTATCGCGTCTCGTTCAGTCGGGCCCGCAGTATCACACCGTCCGATCCCGGTTCGATAGTCTGCGTCAACCTTCAATGATCCGGCATCAATCTTGAGGGTCCCTATTCGGTCGCCAACTGTGAAAACATAAAAATAATATGAGGCCGGGAAGCCCAAAAAGAAACACACCAACACAAGTTACAAAGAACATACAAGTGCTTTCTTTAAAGCTACAACAGTTACCAAAGTCAATTGACAAACGAATAGCTATTCGGCTCTCAGAGTAACGTAACAAACTTCAATGAAGGTTCGATGCTTTAGTAAGAGGGACCGTACATTGGAATAATTGGGCTTTTTATATTCTTTATCCAGCCCTTGGCCAACCCCCTCGCGGGTTAACCATTCTAGGGATCGGGCCTATGGGTTCCTAGCCAGGTCAATCCTATAATATATGCATTTTGATTAGTTTCGCTGATATAGTTGTACATTTACACATAGGTCAGCAATAGGACAAGGTCTCAGTTCGCGACCCCGACAATTGGCCTGCAGGCATATTCATTATTTGTGTGTACGGAGGTCACAACGGCCAGAATCTTACTCAGAATGTCATTCAGCCTCCATTTTGATGTTCAGGGTGACTTCCATATTACAAGAGAACCTAAAATGGCGGCTTAATCCAAGATGGCGACTTACATTACTTTCTCTAAGGTCAAGACCTTGCCGCAGAGTTTGTTCGCATATGATGTTTAGAACTCTTGGCGTAGGCCAATACACATACAATTGCTGCGATAGGAGGCATAATATTGTTTCAATTCCGACACCACCCCCCAGCATCCAGGGGCACCCTCCGCCAGGCCCCCACTAATGTCTACCATCACCCACACCCCCCAGCAGTGCAGGGGCAGCCTCCACCAGGCCAGCACTCATGTCCCCCTGCACCCCCACCCCCCAGCAGTGCAGGGGCAGCCTCCACCAGGCCCCCACTCATGTCCCCCTGCACCCCCACCCCCAGCAGTGCAGGGGCACCCTCCACCAGGCCCCCACTCATGTCTCCCATCACCCCCACCCCCCAGCAGTGCAGGGCACCCTCTACCATGCCCCCACTCATGTCTCCCACCACCCCCACCCCCCAGCAGTGCAGGGCACCCTCCACCAGGCCCCCACTCATGTCCAACTCATGTCTCCCTGCACCCCCACCGCCCAGCAGTGCAGGGCACCCTCCACCAGGCCCCCACTCATGTCTCCCATCACCCCCACCCCCCAGCATCCAGGGGCACCCTCCACCAGGCCCGCACACATGTCCCCCTGCACCCCCACCCCCCAGCAGTGCAGGGACAGCCTCTACCAGGCCCCCACTCATGTCTCCCACCACCCCCACCCCCAGCAGTGCAGGGGCACCCTCCACCAGGCCCCCACTCATGTCCAACTCATGTCTCCCTGCACACCCACCCCCCAGCAGTGCAGGGCACCCTCCACCAGGCCCCCACTCATGTCTCCCATCACCCCCACCCCCCAGCAGTGCAGGGGCAGCCTCCACCAGGCCCCCACTCATGTCTCCCATCACCCTCACCCCCCAGCAGTGCAGGGCACCCTCCACCATGCCCCCACTCATGTCCAACTCATGTATCCCTGCACCCCCACCCCCCAGCAGTGCAGGGCACCCTCCACCAGGCCCCCACTCATGTCTCCCATCACCCCCACCCCCCAGCATCCAGGGGCACCCTCCACCAGGCCCCCACTCATGTCTCCCACCACCCCCACCCCCAGCATCCAGGGGCACCCTCCACCAGGCCCCCACTCATGTCTCCCACCACCCCCACCCCCAGCAGTGCAGGACACCCTCCACCAGGCCCCCACACATGTCTCCCACCACCCCCACCCCCAGCAGTGCAGGGGCACCCTCCACCAGGCCCCCACTCATGTCTCCCACCACCCCCACCCCCAGCAGTGCAGGGGCACCCTCCACCAAGCCCCCACTCATGTCTCCCACCACCCCCACCCCCAGCAGTGCAGGGGCACCCTCCACCAGGCCCCAACTCATGTCCAACTCATGTCTCCCTGCACCCCCACCCCCCAGCAGTGCAGGGCACCCTCCACCAGGTCCCCACTCATGTCTCCCATCACCCCCACCCTCCAGCATCCAGGGGCAGCCTCCACCAGGCCCCCACTCATGTCTCCCATCACCCCCACCCCCCAGCATCCAGGGGTAGCCTCCACCAGGCCCCCACTCATGTCTCCCACCACCCCCACCCCAGCAGTGCAGGGGCACCTTCCACTAGGCCCCCACTCATGTCCAACTCATGTCTCCCTGCACCCCCACCCCCCAGCATCCAGGGGCACCCTCCACCAGGCCCCCACACATGTCCCCCTGCACCCCCACCCCCCAGCAGTGCAGGGGCAGCTCCACCAGGCCAGCACTCATGTCTCCCACCACCCCCAACCCGGCAGTGCAGGGCACCCTCCACCAGGCACCCACTCATGTCTCCCACCACCCCAACCCCAGGCAGTGCAGGGGCACCCTCCACCCGGCCCCCACTCATGTCTCCCATCACCCTCACCCCCCAGCAGTGCAGGGCACCCTCCACCAGGCCCCCACTCATGTCCAACTCATGTCTCCCTGCACCCCCACCCCCCAGCAGTGCAGGGCACCCTCCACCCTGCCCCCACTCATGTCTCCCATCACCCCACCCCCCAGCATCCAGGGGCACCCTCCACCAGGCCCCCACTCATGTCTCCCATCACCCCCAACCCCCAGCATCCAGGGGCACCCTCCACTAGGCCCCCACTCATGTCTCCCACCACCCCCACCCCCAGCAGTGCAGGGGCACCCTCCACCAGGCCCCCACTCATGTCCAACTCATGTCTCCCTGCACCCCCACACCCCAGCCTCCACCATGCCCCCACTCATGTCTCCCACCACCCCCATGCCCCAGCAGTGCAGGGCACCCTCCACCAGGCCCCCACTCATGTCTCCCACCACCCCCAGCAGTGCAGGGGCACCCTCCACCAGGCCCCCACTCATGTCCAACTCATGTCTCCCTGCACCCCCACCCCAGAGCATCCAGGGGCAGCCTCCACCAGGGCCCCACTCATGTCCCCTGCACCCCCACCCCCCAGCAGTGCAGGGCACCCTCCACCAGGCCCCCACTCATGTCTCCCACCACCCCCACCCCCAACAGTGCAGGGGCACCCTCCACCAGGCCCTCACTCATGTCCAACTCATGTCTCCCTGCACCCCCACCCCCCAGCATCCAGGGGCAGCCCCCACCAGGCCCCCACTCATGTCTCCCATCACCCCCACCCCCCAGCAGTGCAGGGCACCCTCCACCATGCCCCCACTCATGTCTCCCACCACCCCCACCCCCCAGCAGTGCAGGGCACCCTCCACCAGGCCCCACTCATGTCCAACTCATGTCTCCCTGCACCCCCACCCCCCAGCAGTGCAGGGCACCCTCCACCAGGCCCCCACTCATGTCTCCCATCACCCCCACCCCCCAGCATCCAGGGGCACCCTCCACCAGGCCCGCACACATGTCCCCCTGCACCCCCACCCCCCAGCAGTGCAGGGACAGCCTCCACCAGGCCCCCACTCATGTCTCCCACCACCCCCACCCCCAGCAGTGCAGGGGCACCCTCCACCAGGCCCCCACTCATGTCCAACTCATGTCTCCCTGCACACCCACCCCCCAGCAGTGCAGGGCACCCTCGACCAGGCCCCCACTCATGTCTCCCATCACCCCCACCCCCCCAGCAGTGCAGGGGCAGCCTCCACCAGGCCCCCACTCATGTCTGCCATCACCCTCACCCCCCAGCAGTGCAGGGCACCCTCCACCATGCCCCCGCTCATGTCCAACTCATGTCTCCCTGCACCCCCCAGCAGTACAGGGCACCCTCCACCAGGCCCCCACTCATGTCTCCCATCACCCCACCCCCCAGCATCCAGGGGTACCCTCCACCAGGCCCCCACTCATGTCTCCCAGCACCCCCACCCCCCAGCATCCAGGGGCACCCTCCACCAGGCCCCCACTCATGTCTCCCACCACCGCCACCCCCCAGCAGTGCAGGACACCCTCCACCAGGCCCCCACACATGTCTCCCACCACCCCCACCCCCAGCAGTGCAGGGGCACCCTCCACCAGACCCCCACTCATGTCTCCCACCACCCCCACCCCCAGCAGTGCAGGGGCACCCTCCACCAGGCCCCCACTCTTGTCCAACTCATGTCTCCCTGCACCCCCACCTCCCAGCAGTGCAGGGCACCCTCCACCAGGACCCCACTCATGTCTCCCATCACCCCCACCCCTAAGCAGTGCAGGGGCAGCCCCCACCCGGCCCCCACTCATGATTCCCATCACCCCCAACCTCCAGCAGTGCAGGGCACCCTCCACCATGCCCCCACTCATGTCCAACTCATGTCTCCCAGCACCCCCACCTCCCAGCAGTGCAGGGCACCCTCCACCAGGTCCCCACTCATGTCTCCCATCACCCCCACCCCCCAGCATCCAGGGGCACCCTCCACCAGGCCCCCACTCATGTCTCCCACCACCCCCACCCCCCAGCATCCAGGGGCACCCTCCACCAGGCCCCCACTCATGTCTCCCACCACCCCCACCCCCAGCAGTGCAGGACACCCTCCACCAGGCCCCCACACATGTCTCCCACCACCCCCACCCCCAGCAATGCAGGGGCACCCTCCACCAGGCCCCCACTCATGTCTCCCACCACCCCCACCCCCAGCAGTGCAGGGGCACCCTCCACCAAGCCCCCACTCATGTCTCCCACCACCCCCACCCCCAGCAGTGCAGGGGCACCCTCCACCAGGCCCCAACTCATGTCCAACTCATGTCTCCCTGCACCCCCACCGCCCAGCAGTGCAGGGCACCCTCCACCAGGTCCCCACTCATGTCTCCCATCACCCCCACCCTCCAGCATCCAGGGGCAGCCTCCACCAGGCCCCCACTCATGTCTCCCATCACCCCCACCCCCCAGCATCCAGGGGTAGCCTCCACCAGGCCCCCACTCATGTCTCCCACCACCCCCACCCCCAGCAGTGCAGGGGCACCCTCCACTAGGCCCCCACTCATGTCCAACTCATGTCTCCCTGCACCCCCACCCCCCAGCATCCAGGGGCACCCTCCACCAGGCCCCCACACATGTCCCCCTGCACCCCCACCCCCCAGCAGTGCAGGGGCAGCTCCACCAGGCCAGCACTCATGTCTCCCACCACCCCCACCCCCGGCAGTGCAGGGCACCCTCCACCAGGCACCCACTCATGTCTCCCACCACCCCAACCCCAGGCAGTGCAGGGGCACCCTCACCAGGCCCCCACTCATGTCTCCCATCACCCTCACCCCCCAGCAGTGCAGGGCACCCTCCACCAGGCCCCCACTCATGTCCAACTCATGTCTCCCTGCACCCCCACCCCCCAGCAGTGCAGGGCACCCTCCACCAGGCCCCCACTCATGTCTCCCATCACCCCACCCCCCAGCATCCAGGGGCACCCTCCACCAGGCCCCCACTCATGTCTCCCACCACCCCCACCCCCAGCAGTTCAGGGGCACCCTCCACCAGGCCCCCACTCATGTCCAACTCATGTCTCCCTGCACCCCCACCCCCCAGCAGTGCAGGGCACCCTCCACCATGCCCCCACTCATGTCTCCCACCACCCCCACCCCCCAGCAGTGCAGGGCACCCTCCACCAGGCCCCCACTCATGTCTCCCACCACCCCCAGCAGTGCAGGGGCACCCTCCACCAGGCCCCCACTCATGTCCAACTCATGTCTCCCTGCACCCCCACCCCCCAGCATCCAGGGGCAGCCTCCACCAGGCCCCCACTCATGTCCCCTGCACCCCCACCCCCCAGCAGTGCAGGGCACACTCCACCAGGCCCCCACTCATGTCTCCCACCACCCCCAGCAGTGCAGGGGCACCCTCCACCAGGCCCCCACTCATGTCCAACTCATGTCTCCCTGCACCCCCACCCCCCAGCATCCAGGGGCAGCCCCCACCAGGCCCCCACTCATGTCCCCTGCACCCGCACCCCCCAGCAGTGAAGGGGCAGCCACCACCTGGCCCCCACTCATGTCTACCACAACCACCACCCCCCAGCATCCAGGGGCACCCTCCACCAGGCCCCCACTCATGTCTACCATCACCCCCACCCCCCAGCAGTGCTAGGGCAGCCTCCACCAGGCCCCCACTCATGTCCCCTGCACCCCCACCCACCAGCAGTGCAGGGGCAGCCTCCACCAGGGCCCCACTCATGTCCCCCAGCCAACATGTCACCACAATCTAGATCCCTGGCCCTTATGGTCAGCCTCCAAATGCCAAACACCCACCTGAGTTTTGCATCCACCCACTTAGAAATGGCAAAAACATGATAGAACCCAAATTGCAAGTTTGGAAATGAACACATGTCCCTCACATACACCCAATGGGTGTCAGTGAATGTCAAAACCCATATCATGATATGCATGAAACCAATGAGATGATACTACACATTGAAGTATGAAGAAAAAATATGTATTAAACGCAACATAAATTGAATCAAAAATAAACAAACAATAATGGACATTTTAAAAAAAAAAAACAGCAGGTACATGAAATAATGCAAAACCACAAATCATAATGCAAAGGAAAGGTGTCCAAAGTCACAGTCCACAAAAGTAAATCCAATGGAAAATTAAAATCGAAAACCATTGCTCCATGGGGAAATCATAAAAAAAAAATGAAAATCCAAAAGTCAACTATATACAGATAAACAATCCAGGGTCCATGATCCCAACCGAAGAAATTAAACCTAATAACACTACTTAAAAAAAACTATATACAAAAATGTGGCCCATTGTCCAAAAGGTCCAAAAAAAATGCAAAACCAAAGGAAACCTAACACTAACTACAGAACTATTTACAAGGGAAGCGGGCTAGTCCAACGGCTCACTTCGGGATGTTCTGGGCCAGGGCATCATCGAACTCCTGCTCAATGTCCCAGAGGCGGTCCTCCTCTATGGCCCCGAGGGTCCGCAGGGCCATCCACATGTTCACCCCAAACTCCCTGCGGATTGCCTCGAGGCACTCGGCCCGCCTCAGGGCCCTACGCATGGAGTTCTCCGCCCTGACCATCGTGAGCCGTGCCTCTTCCGCCCGCTGCCGCTCCGCATCTATGGCATGGCCCAACCGCTGCCACACGGAAGACACTTCCCGTCCTGGGTCCTCCTGCCCTCCGGCCGATGCCTGCCCCTCCTATGTCGAAGGCCCCGAGCCATCATGGCTCCCACCACGTTGCTGCTGCTGCTGCGCCTCTGCCCGTGCACTGCCTCCTGCTGCCTGCACATCCTCCACTGGCTGGGGTGCAATCGTTGATGTGGCCACCCCTGCTGGACGTCTGACTCCCACTGTGGCAGGGATGCCTCCTCCACCAGCCTGGCCGCACCGTCAAAGGCAGCTCCACAGGGCACCCAGGGGACTGATGGGTGGGAAGATGGCACGGAGGACGACTGGCGCATAGGGGGTTCAGTTGAGGAGGGGGTCTGAGCAAGCCCCATCAAACGGAGGAATCCGGCCTGGGTGTCCTGTCCCAGTAGGCCGACGCGGTCAACGAGCCATTCGAGATGACGTCCAGTCTCCTCATGAAAAGACTGCAGGTCACCTCGCATGGCCCTTTGACGCAACGCCACACCAGTCAGGACAGGCTCAACCCGGACCCGGATAGCCATGTCCGCAGGCAGAGGAAGGCCAGTTGTCGTGAGCTCATCCCCTGCCTGAAAACGGGTCTGGACGTAGGCATCCCTGCTGGTGCAAGATGATGCAGTGACAGGATCAGGGACTGGATTGCACACAGGCACCTCCGCGCGACCTGTGCTGCCTCCTGTCCATGGTCCTGCACTGCACCACTAGCACCAATGGAATCCCCACCTCCAGACCTCGTCTCTGTTGCTTGCACGGCCTCCTCCTCCACCAAACCCCCCACCAACCTGGATGACTCCGTGCCATCTTCCCCCGTTGGGCCCTGTGGGGTCCCAGCTGCCCCTTCTGCTTCCGAGGAGTCCAACTCCGACCTCCGCCTCTTGGACCTCCCCCCGGCAGCTGCGGCCTGGGACGCGGCACCGGACTCCTCACTCCCCGACGAGATCACAACCTGGGAGGGGAGCCGGGCCTTGCGTCTCCAGCTGGTGGTGCGATCCCCGCCGCTGTGCTCCACAGCACCTTCTCCGCCCTCTTCATCAGTTGACGCTGCAGACAGGGAGAAATAAAACACAGGCATCAGGGCACTGTACAATGGACACATACACACATGACAGTTGCGCATGAGTGGCATTGGCAAACCTGAGACATGGCATCACAATTGGCAACACACATGTCATTTCAACTTGCACACATGAGCCATACCACAGCCACATCGCAACTGCCAGCACCATCCGTACACATACAACAGCATGAGCAGGCAAAGGTGAGCCAGACATCACATGCAACACAGGGAGTGCACTACACATGCACGCACACCACCACACTTGCATGCATGTGTACACCTCAGCCAACTGTCGCAGTGTTCCCATGGGCATCCATGTCACATCTGCCAATCAGGCTTCCTCATCCCGCTGTCACATGCATCCATGTTGCATCACTGTTGCACCCTTGTCAAATACACACACATGCACATGTACACAGTGCTGATACATGCAGCTGAAAACAACATACATGCGTGACATGACGAACATGCCTACTTACATACACATTCATCCAAACATGTGTGCCCACACAACTGCATTTGGCATGCAAGCCTACACACACAAGCACCATCCATGTCTCACCCATGACAGCCCTCGCATGTGTTAGCCTCACGGTCCTGTACACCCCCACCCATACTCGGCCCCATACAAACAGATACGCAACCGGCACACTACTGGCACATCACCACACGCACAGCTTACAATCATGATGCATGTACACTTACCGCTCGACTCCAGACGGGTCTGCCTCTCAAGGACCTGGACGTGGAGCGCTGGGGATATGCGTTCCAGGACCCTCATCTGATCTTCCGACAAGTGGCCCCGGCGCCCCTTAGCATCCGCTGCCTTCAAGAGGCGCTGGGCCTTGTTCAGGGTCCTGGACCTGAAGTCCTCTCAGCCCTTCTTGACATGTTGGAAGTCGCGGACTGCCACCCCCTCCGCGTTGATGGCAGTCACAATGTCCGTCCAGATCAGAGTCCGTTCTTCCTTGTCTGCGCGCACACTTCCGTAGAGGGCATCATACTGCCCCAGGACTTGCTCCACCAGGACACCAACTTCCCTGGCACTGAAGCTGGTGCCCCTCTGCCTCTCTGGGCGGGGGTTGTCAGTGGTGCCAGATGTTGCAGTGCCCGACATGACAACCCCATAGGCAGGAGTGGGTGGGCAACTGGGTCCTGGGGCTGGGCTGTGGAGCGATGGAATCCCAGTCGGGAGTCTTCGGTTCCGGCAGGGGTGGTCACAGCAACAGCACCCCTGGCTGATGTGCAGGCAGCAAATGGCAGGGCACGTGGGCAGCAGGCAGTCAGGCAGCAGCAGATGGCAGGTGGGAGCGTGCTCGGGGCTCTGGGGGGCAGTAAATCGGCTTTCTGGGCAGGAGCGTGGTCTTCCGTGTGCTTACGCGTGGCCAGCCTGATACGGAGTGATTTGGCACGTGAAAATCCTGCACGTCTGCGTGTAATTCGAGGAAAGGCCCTTAGCGCGTAAGCGCGTCTGCACGCATACGCGATTTAATTGGCCCAAAGGCCCCCATGCGCAGCTATGACGTCACGCGCATGGCCGTAGAGAATGGCGCATGTAAAAAAAAAGATACATGTCCCAGTGTCAAAGCGTGTAATTGGTGGAAATGGCCTCATCGCGTATGCGCGTCTGTGACGTGTGTATAAAAGGTACGTGTAGAACGCCATTTCCTTGTACGTGCTTTTCGTGGAGAGCGAGTGGGTGAAATCTGTGCTTCTTATCGGTTCACACGCGATTTACTTCACAGCGTTTCAAGTTCGTACTCCCTGTTACCTCTGACAGCTTTTTCTCTTTTCCTCTTTTTCCTGGGCCTGTTTCCTCAAACAGCGTTCCCTTCTACTGTTGTCCTGTCACCTCAGACAGCGTACAATTCTTCTTTTGGCGGGGGTGTTGCCAACGCGCACACGTGCATATTTTTCACGCTTTTGTTCCTGGCAGACGGTGAGTCGTGCACGTATTTAACATCTGTGCTTGCCCCGTGTGTCGCATACCCCTTCAGAGGTCATTCTAGGCTGCGTGTGACATGCATACGTTCATTCTTGTGTTTCTGGGTGCCACAGCGTAGTGCAGGTTTAATTTTCCACACACGTGGTCTAGGAGGGGTTGCGTGCACCTTACTTCCCTTTTTTGGGGTGCCTGTGCGTTGCGTGACCCGTCATCTTTCCCCAGGGGTGACATACAGCCTTGCTAGAGCACTAGGGTACGATTACCATCTGGTACCCAACCCCTTTGACCCCCAATTGCCCAGGACAATAGTTCACATCGACTCCCATACGCACAATAACATCAGTGCCATGGCTGGGAGGCGAACAAGCCGTAAGGGTGGCAAAGGTGGCCAAGCCCCAAGTGGTGGCCGTGGTGGATCCGGTAGGGGACGTGGCCGTGACCTGCAGGGTGCCCCTAGCCCCCCATGTGTAGAGGACCAGTCAGGGACACCCATTCCCCCCCCGGTTGAGGGTAACGTGGCTGACACCATCCATGCTCAGCCCTTATTGGACCAGCCCACTGTGGAACCAGACCTGGCACAGGGTGACTCCATGGCTGACTTCCAGGTCAGCAGGTCTAGGCCACGTGCGCCGGTGCACGTTGGTGTCATCAGGCCACGTGGATCAGGGGCAGCTAGGTCATCTGCTGCCCCGCGTAGGCAGGCTGGGGAGGCTGCAGGGGCAGCTGCGGCTCCATCCACCCCACCTCTCACACACCCAGCCAGGACAGTGTCGGTCCAAGTCCATCATGCTGACATTCCCCCTGACACCATCACACTTGAGCTAATACCTGCACCAACTCCCATGCTGAGTGTGCAATCCCACACTCCTAGTACAGAGTCTGCCCCTAGTGTCCAGAGCGGCGTAGGACACTCAGGATCCCCATCACCTTCCAAGCGGAAGAGGAAGAGTGCTCGACCAGCAGAGGCTGATGTCCCAGACACGGCTACACAGTCCGGCCCGTCAAGGAAGCCCAGCTTCAATGAGGCCGAACTGAATGCACTTGTAGAGTATGTGTCCGCACATGACCACAAAATGGTGATTGTTGCAGGATCCAAGACCACACCTGCACAACGTCAGGCACACTGCCAGACCATTGCGGACCACATAAGTGCCCTTGGAATCGTGAGGCGCACAGCTACTGAATGCTACAAGTGCTGGAATGACCTGAAGCGCAGGGCAAAGAATAAGCTGGCCTCAAGTCATGCCGCAACCCTAGTGACTGGAGGTGGGTCTCCAGCAGACGACATAGAACTCACTCCACATGAGCAGGTTGCTGGGACCTACGTCACGGAGGAACAGATCGAAGGCGTGGGAAAACTGGCAGATTACGAGGCATTGTCCAGTGAGTGCACATGCATGTGTGTGTCATCCATGTGCATGGTGTGTGTGGGAGGGCTTCTGTTTGGGTGCCAGGTGAGGGTGTGTGTGCCTGAGTGGTTTGGGTCACCCATGTGCCTCATCCAATACATTCTGCGCACCAGCATTTGGGTATAGCAGTATCCCTTCTGCCAACATTAGACATCCAGACCAACACCACGCCAGTTGCCCTTGAAGTGTAATCTTGCCACAGCATTGTTGCTTATTTTCCTCTGTTTATTCAGGCAGATTGTTTGCATACTACCACTTTTACTCAGCATTTCTCAGTTCTATTGTCACATGTCTGACATTGCTATGGTACAGTGGACTGGATTTGCTTCCTGGACATGATTTGTTTAGACATGTCCCTGTGCTATAGGACCATTTTGGACTGGCAGCTCCAGGTGAAACATTTGAACCATTTCAATTAAAAAAGTCAATTTCATGAGCAAACTGGACTGAATGAATAATTGGTGCCCTCCTCTCCCTCTTCACTTTATGGCTAGGGTACATGCCATCTGTGTGATGGCATGTGTATTTGACCTGCCAATCACTGGCCAATGTGTGATGCCACTGCTAGGCAGCATGCAGCAAATGTGTTCATCTTCCATCTTGGTGTCATCAATGTGTGCCATGTGCCTACCCTTCACACGCAGTGACGGTGCATGCATGGGAGGGTTTTAGTCATGTGGGACATGTGTCAATCAAGTACTGTTTCTGTCACCTCTCAGCCCTAATTGTGTGCCATAGTGCTAATGCCTGTTTCCATTTGTTTTCTTTCATGTCTTTGCAGGGGATGACGCACTTGATACTGCTGGGGTTGTGGAGATGGTGCAGACCCAGGAGGGGTCTGAGGCCCGACTGACCACCAGTGAGGGACGTGGTGTGGTGGTGGGTGAGAACCCACAACTGTTGCAGGTCGTGCTCTCAAGGGGTGTCTCTGGCTGCACCTCCCCCGAGCTGTATTCAGGTGTCGATTTGGATGATGAGACCTATGTGCCATCGCAGGTGAGTGTTCCTGGGAGGGATTCTGTTCTGTCCGACCCACCTGCACCAGGGTTAGAACCCTCAATGGGGATGTCCGTGTTGGCAGGTACGCCTTTGGTGGTTACGGATGCAGGGTCACACTCCGCAACATCTGATCCTGTTCCTGGATCAGTCCTGCAGCCTCAGGCAGTGCCGGCACAGCAAGGCGCAGTTCGCCTTGCCCCAGACAGGTGTGGTGCCCGCCAACGTGGTGGCCGTCCGCCACCTGGCAATACCGAATGGGAGAAATCCATACGGTATGGCAACCCAACAGGCAGCATCATCAGAGATGATGGCTCAGGCCATGGATAGGGTGGCCACTTCCATTGTCCCCCCCGAAAGGCTGATGGAGCGACTACAGCAGGCAACAGACTCCATCTGACAATCACACAGGGAGGATATGTTGGCGCCCGACAGGAACATGCGGGCGGCACTGGCGACTCTGCGGGAAGCCATTTCCATAGAGTCCTAGGGCCACAGGGAAGCCCTGAGGGTGGAACTCCTTCACCTCAGGACGACTCTTGTTGAGCTTGAGGCTTCAACAAACAGAAGGACAGAACAGCAGCTGGAGCGTCTCACACATACTCTCTTAGCTGAGATGCAGGCAACTAGGGCGGAGGTCCGGGCATCCCGTGAGTTGTTGCATGGGGACCTACGCACAATCATCCTCCAGAACGAGACCTACCACACCCGCATGCTTGCTGCCATGGAGGAACAGACTAGGGCTTTGCGTGGGCTGCCTCCCATAGTGCCACCACCTCCTGATGCAGCTGCAGAGGGTGAGGAGAGCGACAGCAGTGATTCTCCCACAATAGGGTAGCCGTGTAGGCCTTGAGCCCATGGAGGTGTTTTTTTTCTGCAAGATGCACACAGGTGGGTTTTGGTGTGCACCCTGTCCTCGGACCTCCTGGGTGGAAACCCCCCCCCCCCCGGGCCCATTAATGGCATTTTTGATTTTTTTTAAATTTATTTATTTTTTAAACATGTTTGTTTTTTGGGCAGTGTGTTGCCTTGTGTGGCTCCCGTGGGCATACGCTGCATTGTGGCTGGGCACATGCAGGCTTGTCATGAATTTGGTTCAGATGCTTGGGTTTGTGTGACACACACCCCTCCTACTTCCCGTTTCCATGGGCTTGCAAAGGGTGTGCCCAAGTGACATTGACGTACATGGTGACATTGGACTCCCATTTCATGTGTGGGCAGTCTGTAGTCAATACTGTGTATACATTCATAGTGCATATTGTTGTTGTATTGTACACTGCATGGTGTATTGATATGTGCCTCTGCATCCATCTCATTCTCCTAATTTGCAGGTCCATTTCTCATATCTTCAAAAGGCGGTCTACCTTGGAACTGGAGTCCATGTTGTAAGCAGTGCACCTACACGCTTGCGTGGCGCGAACACTGTATACCTGGAAGTGTTCGAAGTGCTGGCATTATCAGGTAGTGAGGCTACCAAATTTTTAAGTCTGGAATGTCATGTTTAAGGTAGGTTGGAGGTTGTGTAGGTGACTGGCATTCTTGGTAAGTATTTGGTAATGTGTGTTGTAGGTCCTGCATTACTGTGAGCATTTCATGTGTGGCCAGTTTCCATTACGGACACTGTAGTTGGTGACACTTGGGGCATGTTGTGAGGATTAATTTGTTTGCTCTCACATTGCATGACATGCCATGGTGTGTTGTGTGGCCGTGCCGGGGAGGGGTTGGGTGACATGGCACTGTTCTCATGTAGTATTTTGCAAGTGGGTATTCATTTCTGCAGCATGGAAGTGTGTCTTTTGATGACACTGCATTGGTGTTGTTTGTGTAGGTAGGGATGCACACATTGTGACATTTCCACATGAACAATCTCAGGCTGCTATGGTTCTGACAGTTGACTGTCCCTTTGTTCGTCATAATTGTCAGGTCGAGTCATCATTGCAGATGGTATGTGCCAGGGCTGTGTGCACTCCACAGGGGTGTGATTTCTATGTGAAGTAATTAGCCACCAGCTGCGTACGGGCTGCCTCACCGCGTGCCCTTTCCCCTCCCATGCGCAGCAGGCGTGCATGTGGTTGGGATGTGGGGGCACCACCATGTCCACAGCCAGGCCCCGGCGTGTTGCAACATTGCGCAGGACACATGCTGCCACTATGATCCTGCACACTACTGGGGGCGCATATAACAGCTGCCCACCAGAACGGTCAAGGGAGCAAAAGCGTGACTTGAGCACTCCGAATGTGCGCTCCACTATGCCCCGGGTTGCAATATGGGCTGTGTTGTATCTTACCTTGGGAGGCGTGATGGGGTTCCTAATTGGCGTCATCATGTGGGTGCTCAGAGGGTAGGCACTGTCCCCTGGTGAGGAGGTGATGGGTATCATTAGTGGGGTAGTGACATAACTCTGCATCTGACATGCATGCATGTGCAGTGGTATTCATACTCACCAAGCAGCCATGTATCATCATGCCGCCCAGCTTCTAGGTCCCGGCTTAGGGTAGACATTCTGTAAATGAAGCTGTCGTGGGTGGACCCTGGATAGTTGGCATATACTGAGGTGATGATTCCCTTGGCATTACATACTACCTGCACGTTGATGGAATGCCAGTGCTTGCAGTTCCTATAGATGTGCTCAGATGCCCTGGGTGGACGTAGTGCCACATGGGTGCAGTCAATGGCACCTAGCACTTTGGGGAATTGTGCCACACCGTAGAAATCGAGGGCGGCAGCCTGCCTTTCTGCAGGTGTCCTGGGCAGGTATATGTGCCTACGGACTGATGGGCGTGCAGTGATGATGTTCAAGACCTGGTGTAGGCAGCGTGACTTTGTGGCCTGTGACACCCCACCCACTATGGCACTTGTCCGCTGAAATGATCCTGTGGCCAAGAAGTGCAGTACATTGAGGACCTTCTCCAGGGGGCTGAGTGCTTGGGAGCACAGGGTGGGTGATGTGAGGTCATCCTCCCACTCACTGACCAGGTCCAGTATTATGTGTGGTGGAAACCTGTACCTCCCATACACCTGGTCATCAGGCATCCCAAAAAGGCTGGTTCTGGGAGTGAAAATTCGGGCCCTCACTATCCTCCTCCTCCTCCTTTGGTAACACACGGCCACTGCTGCTAGGAACGGTATATTCATCCTGGCGTCTGAGCTTGTTTGTTGTTTGCGCGCACTTTTATGCTGCGCAGGTCGACGTACGCCTGCTTCATGCTGGCGTACGTGTTTCAGGATTGGACCATTTATTTTTCGCGCGTTGTAGGCGAACGTGTGAATCTTCCCGCCCACCACAGGAATACATGTAACACGCTCTCCCAGGCCCAGTCGCGAGTAAATATTCCCGCCCACCCCTGGAATACACGTACCCCACTCTCACAGGCCCAGTCGCGTGTTGAAGTTCACGCGCACCCTGAAATACACGTACCCAGGGCAATCGTGTGTGGAACTTCCCGCGAACCCCGTAATACACGTAGCCTGCTGGTATCGCATGTGGAAGTTCACGCGGACCCATGATAAACGTACCCTGATGGTATCGCATGGGAGACTACCCGCGCACCCCAGGGATACACGTACCCAGGCAAATCGCACTGCTGGGGGGTGGGGGTGCAGGGAGACATGAGTTGGACATGAGTGGGGGCCTGGTGGAGGGTGCCCCTGCACTGCTGGGGGTGGGGGTGGTGGGAGATATGAGTGGGGGCCTGGTGGAGGCTGCCCCTGGATGCTGGGGGGTGGGGGTGATGGGAGACATGAGCGGGGGCCTGGTGGAGGGTGCCCCTGGATGCTGGGGGTGGGGGTGATGGGAGACATGAGTGGGGGCCTGGTGGAGGGTGCCCTGCACTGCTGGGGGGTGGGGGTGCAGGGAGACATGTGTTGGACATGAGTGGGGGCCTGGTGGAGAGTGCCCTGCACTTCTGGGGGGTGGGGGTGATGGGAGACATGAGTGGGGGCCTGGTGGAGGGTACCCCTGCACTGCTGGGGGTGGGGGTGGTGGGAGACATGAGTGGGGGCCTGGTGGAGGCTGCCCATGCACTGCTGGGGGGTGAGGGTGCAGGGGGACATGTGTGGGGGCCTGGTGGAGGGTGCCCCTGGATGCTGGGGGGTGGGGGTGCAGGGAGACATGAGTTGGACATGAATGGGGGCCTGGTGGAGGGTTCCCCTGCACTGCTGGGGGTGGGGGTGGTGGGAGACATGAGTGGGGGCCTGGTGGAGGCTGCCCCTGGATGCTGGGGGGTGGGGGTGATGGGAGACATGAGGGGGGCGTGGTGGAGGCTGCCCCTGGATGCTGGGGGGTGGGGGTGATGGGAGACATGAGTGGGGGCATGGTGGAGGGTGCCCTGCACCGCCTGGGGGTGGGGGTGCAGTGAGACATGAGTTGGACATGAGTGGGGGACATGGTGGAGGGTGCCCCTGCACTGCTGGGGGGTGGGGGTGGTGGGAGACATGAGTGGGGGCCTGGTGGAGGATGCCCCTGCACTGCTGGGGGTGGGGGTGGTGGGAGTCATGTGTGGGGGCCTGGTGGAGGGTGTCCTGCACTGCTGGGGGGTGGGGGTGGTGGGAGACATGAGTGGGGGCCTGGTGGAGGGTGCCCCTGGATGCTGGGAGGTGGGGGTGGTGGGAGACATGAGTGGGGGCCTGGTGGAAGGTGCCCTGCACTGCTGGGGGGTGATGGTGGAGGGAGACATGAGTTGGACATGAGTGGGGGCATGGTGGAGGGTGCCCTGCACTGCTGGGGGTGGGGGTGATGGGAGACATGAGTGGGGGCCTGGTGGAGGCTGCCCCTGCACTGCTGAGGGGTGGGGGTGATGGGAGACATGAGTGGGGGCCTGGTGGAGGGTGCCCTGCACGGCTGGGGGGTGGGGGTGCAGGGAGACATGAGTTGGACATGAGTGGGGGCCTGGTGGAGGGTGCCCCTGCACTTCTGGGGGGTGGGGGTGATGGGAGACATGAGTGGGGGCCTGGTGGAGGCTGCCCCTGCACTGCTGGGGGGTGGGGGTGATGGGAGACATGAGTGGGGGCCTGGTGGAGGGTGCCCTGC
This sequence comes from Ambystoma mexicanum, assembly GCF_040938575.1. NCBI lineage: Eukaryota > Metazoa > Chordata > Amphibia > Caudata > Ambystomatidae > Ambystoma > Ambystoma mexicanum. The sequence goes on along the minus strand of NC_090921.1, from coordinate 423,546,002 downwards.
CCGGCTGGGGGGTGGGGGTGCAGGGAGACATGAGTTGGACATGAGTGGGGGCATGGTGGAGGGTGCCCTGCACTGCTGGGGGTGGGGGTGGTGGGAGACATAGTGGGGGCCTGGTGGAGGCTGCCCATGCACTGCTGGGGGGTAAGGGTGCAGGGGGACATGTGTGGGGCCCTGGTGGAGGGTGCCCCTGGATGCTGGGGGGTGGGGGTGCAGGGAGACATGAGTTGGACATGAGTGGGGGTCTGGTGGAGGGTGCCCCTGCACTGCTGGGGGTGGGGGCGGTGGGAGACATGAGTGGGGGCCTGGTGGAGGCTGCCCCTGGATGCTGGGGGGTGGGGGTGATGGGAGACATGAGGGGGGCCTGGTGTAGGCTGCCCCTGGATGCTGGGGGGTGGGGTTGATGGGAGACATGAGTGGGGGCCTGGTGGAGGGTGCCCTGCACTGCTGGGGGTGGGGGTGATGGGAGACATAGTGGGGGCCTGGTGGAGGCTGCCCATGCACTGCTGGGGGGTGAGGGTGCAGGGGGACATGTGTGGGGCCCTGGTGGAGGGAGCCCCTGGATGCTGGGGGGTGGGGGTGCAGGGAGACATGAGTTGGACATGAGTGGGGGCCTGGTGGAGGGTGCCCCTGCACTGCTGGGGGTGGGGGCGGTGGGAGACATGAGTGGGGGCCTGGTGGAGGCTGCCCCTGGATGCTGGGGGGTGGGGGTGATGGGAGACATGAGGGGGGCCTGGTGTAGGCTGCCCCTGGATGCTGGGGGGCGGGGTTGATGGGAGACATGAGTGGGGGCCTGGTGGAGGGTGCCCTGCACTGCTAGGGGGTGGGGGTGCAGGGAGACATGAGTTGGACATGAGTGGGGGCCATGGTGGAGGGTGCCCCTGCACTGCTGGGGTTGGGGGTGGTGGGAGACATGAGTGGGGGCCTGGTGGAGGATGCCCCTGCACTGCTGGGGGTGGGGGTGGTGGGAGACATGTGTGGGGGCCTGGTGGAGGGTGTCCTGCACTGCTGGGGGGTGGGGGTGGTGGGAGACATGAGTGGGGGCCTGGTGGAGGGTGCCCCTGGATGCTGGGGGGTGGGGGTGGTGGGAGACATGAGTGGGGGCCTGGTGGAAGGTGCCCTGCACTGCTGGGGGGTGATGGTGCAGGGAGACATGAGTTGGACATGAGTGGGGGCATGGTGGAGGGTGCCCTGCACTGCTGGGGGTGGGGGTGATGGGAGACATGAGTGGGGGCCTGGTGGAGGCTGCCCCTGGATGCTGGGGGGTGGGGGTGATGGGAGACCTGAGTGGGGGCCTGGTGGAGGGTGCCCTGCACTGCTAGGGGGTGGGGGTGCAGGGAGACATGAGTTGGACATGAGTGGGGGCCATGGTGGAGGGTGCCCCTGCACTGCTGGGGTTGGGGGTGGTGGGAGACATGAGTGGGGGCCTGGTGGAGGATGCCCCTGCACTGCTGGGGGTGGGGGTGGTGGGAGACATGTGTGGGGGCCTGGTGGAGGGTGTCCTGCACTGCTGGGGGTGGGGGTGGTGGGAGACATGAGTGGGGGCCTGGTGGAGGGTGCCCCTGGATGCTGGGAGGTGGGGGTGGTGGGAGACATGAGTGGGGGCCTGGTGGAAGGTCCCCTGCACTGCTGGGGGGTGATGGTGCAGGGAGACATGAGTTGGACATGAGTGGGGGCATGGTGGAGGGTGCCCTGCACTGCTGGGGGTGGGGGTGATGGGAGACATGAGTGGGGGCCTGGTGGAGGCTGCCCCTGCACTGCTGGGGGGTGGGGGTGATGGGAGACATGAATGGGGGCCTGGTGGAGGGTGCCCTGCACAGCTGGGGGGTGGGGGTGCAGGGAGACATGAGTTGGACATGAGTGGGGGCCTGGTGGAGGGTGCCCCTGCACTTCTGGGGGGTGGGGGTGATGGGAGACATGAGTGGGCGCCTGGTGGAGGCTGCCCCTGCACTGCTGGGGGGTGGGGGTGATGGGAGACATGAGTGGGGGCCTGGTGGAGGGTGCCCTGCACGGCTGGGGGGTGGGGGTGCAGGGTGACATGAGTTGGACATGAGTGGGGGCATGGTGGAGGGTGCCCTGCACTGCTGGGGGTGGGGGTGATGGGAGACATGAGTGGGGGCCTGGTGGAGGCTGCCCATGCACTGCTGGGGGGTGAGGGTGCAGGGGGACATGTTTGGGGCCCTGGTGGAGGGTGCCCCTGGATGCTGGGGGGTGGGGGTGCAGGGAGACATGAGTTGGACATGAGTGGGGGACTGGTGGAGGGTGCCCCTGCACTGCTGGGGGTGGGGGTGGTGGGAGACATGAGTGGGGGCCTGGTGGAGGCTGCCCCTGGATGCTGGTGGGTAGGGGTGATGGGAGACATGAGGGGGGCCTGGTGGAGGCTGCCCCTGGATGCTGGGGGGTGGGGTTGATGGGAGACATGAGTGGGGGCCTGGTGGAGGGTGCCCTGCACTGCTAGGGGGTGGGGGTGCAGGGAGACATGAGTTGGATATGAGTGGGGGCCATGGCGGAGGGTGCCCCTGCACTGCTGGGGTTGGGGGTGGTGGGAGACATGAGTGGGGACCTGGTGGAGGATTCCCCTGCACTGCTGGGGGTGGGGGTGGTGGGAGACATGTGTGGGGGCCTGGTGGAGGGTGTCCTGCACTGCTGGGGGGTGGGGGTGGTGGGAGACATGAGTGGGGGCCTGGCGGAGGGTGCCCCTGGATGCTGGGGGGTGGGGGTGGTGGGAGACATGAGTGGGGGCCTGGTGGAAGGTGCCCTGCACTGCTGGGGGGTGATGGTGCAGGGAGACATGAGTTGGACATGAGTGGGGGCATGGTGGAGGGTGCCCTGCACTGCTGGGGGTGGGGGTGATGGGAGACATGAGTGGGGGCCTGGTGGAGGCTGCCCCTGCACTGCTGGGGGGTGGGGGTGATGGGAGACATGAGTGGGGGCCTGGCGGAGGGTGCCCTGCATGGCTGGGGGGTGGGGGTGCAGGGAGACATGAGTTGGACATGAGTGGGGGCCTGGTGGAGGGTGCCCCTGCACTTCTGGGGGGTGGGGGTGATGGGAGACATGAGTGGGGGCCTGGTGGAGGCTGCCCCTGCACTGCTGGCGGGTGGGGGTGATGGGAGGCATGAGTGGGGGCCTGGTGGAGGGTGCCCCGCACGGCTGGGGGGTGGGGGTGCAGGGAGACATGAGTTGGACATGAGTGGGGGCCTGGTGGAGGGTGCCCCTGCACTGCTGGTGGTGGGGGTGGTGGGAGACATGAGTTGGGGCCTGGTGGAGGCTGCCCCTGCACTGATGGGGGGTGGGGGTGCAGGGGGACATGTGTGGGGGCCTGGTGGAGGGTGCCCCTGGATGCTGGGGGTAGGGGTGATGGGAGACATGAGTGGGGGCCTGGTGGAGGGTGATCTGCACTGCTGGGGGTGGGGGTGGTGGGAGACATGTGTGGGGGCCTGGTGGAGGGTGTCCTGCACTGCTGGGGGGTGGGGGTGGTGGGGGACAAGAGTGGGGGCATGGTGGAGGGTGCCCTGCACTGCTGGGGGGTGGGGGTGATGGGAGACATGAATGGGGGCCTGGTGGAGGGTGCCCCTGCACTGCTGGGGGTGGGGGTGGTGGGAGACATGAGTGGGGGTCTGGTGGAGGGTGCCCTGCACTGCTGGGGGGTGGGGGTGGTGGGCGACATGAGTGGGGGCCTGGTGGAGGCTTCCCCTGCACTGCTGGGGGTTGGGGGTGCAGGGGGACATGTGTGGGGGCCTGGTGGAGGGTGCCCCTGGATGCTGGGGTTTGGGGGTGCAGGGAGACATGAGTTGGACATGAGTGGGGGCCTGGTGGAGGGTGCCCCTGCACTGCTGGGGGTGGGGGTGGTGGAAGACATGAGTGGGGGCCTGGTGGAGGCTGCCCCTGGATGCTGGGGGTGGGGGTGATGGGAGACATGAATGGGGGCCTGGTGGAGGGTGCCCCTGGATGCTGGGGGGTGGGGGTGATGGGAGACATGAGTGGGGGCCTGATGGAGGGTGCCCTGCACTGCTGGGGGTGGGGGTGGTGGGAGACATGAGTGGGGGCCTGGTGGAGGGTGCCCTCCACTGCTGGGGGGTGGGGGTGATGGGAGACATGAGTGGGGGACTGGTGGAGGGTGCCCCTGCACTGCTGGGGGTGGGGGTGGTGGGAGACATGAGTGGGGGCCTGGTGGAGGGTTCCCTGCAATGCTGGGGGGTGGGGGTGGTGGGAGACATGAGTGGGGGCCTGGTGGAGGCTGCCCCTGCACTGCTGGGGGGTGGGGGTGATGGGAGACATGAGTGGGGGCCTGGTGGAGGGTGCCCTGCACTGCTGGGGGGTGGGGGTGCAGGGAGACATGAGTTGGACATGAGTGGGGGCATGGTGGAGGGTGCCCTGCACTGCTGGGGGGTGGGGGTGATGGGAGACATGAGTGGGGGCCTGGTGGAGGGTGCCCCTGGATGCTGGGGGGTGTGGGTGCAGGGAGACATGAGTGGGGGCCTGGTGGAGGGTGTCCTGCACTGCTGGGTGGTGGGGGTGCAGGGAGACATGCCCTGCACTGCTGGGGGGTGGGGGTGGTGGGAGACATGGGTGGGGGCCTGGTGGAGGGTGCCCCTGGATGCTGGGGGGTGGGGGTGATGGGAGACATGAGTGGGGGCCTGGTGGAGGGTGCCCTGCACTGCTGGGAGGTGGGGGTGCAGGGAGACATGAGTTGGACATGAGTGCAGGCATGGTGGAGGGTGCCCTTCACTGCTGGGGGTTGGGGTGATGGGAGACATGAGTGGGGGCCTGGTGGAGGCTGCCCCTGCACTGCTGGGGGGTGCGGGTGATGGTAGACATGAGGGGGTCTGGTGGAGGGTACCCTGCACTGCTGGGGGGTGGGGGTTCAGGGAGACATGAGTTGGACATGAGTGGGGGCCTGGTGGAGGGTGCCCCTGCACTGCTGGGCGTGGGGGTGGTGGGAGACATGAGTGGGGGCCTGGTGGTGGCTGCCCCTGCACTGCTGGGGGGTGGGGGTGCAGGGGGACATGTGTGGGGGCCTGGTGGAGGGTGACCCTGGATGCTGGGGAGTGGGGGTGATGGGAGACATGAGTGGGGGCCTGGTGGAGGGTGCCCTGCACTGCTGGGGGGTGGGGGTGCAGGGAGACATGAGTTGGACATGAGTGGGGGCCTGGTGGAGGATGCCCAGCACTGCTGGGCGGTGGGGGCGGTGGGAGACATGAGTGGGGGCCTGGTGGAGGGTGCCCTGCACTGCTGGGGGGTGGGGGTGGTGGGAGACATGAGTGGGGGCCTGGTGGAGGCTGCCACTGCACTGCTGGGGGGTGGCGGTGCAGGGGGACATGTGTGGGGGCCTGGTGGAGGGTGCCCCTGGATGCTGGGGGTTCAGGGAGATATGAGTTGGACATGAGTGGGGGCCTGGTGGAGGGTGCCTTGCACTGCTGGGGGGTGGGGGTGGTGGGAGACATGTGTGGGGGCCTGGTGGAGGGTGCCCCTGGATGCTGGGGGTAGGGGTGATGGGAGACATGAGTGGGGGCCTGGTGGAGGGTGCCCTGCACTGCTGGGGGTGGGGGTGGTGGGAGACATGTGTGAGGGCCTGGTGGACGGTGTCCTGCACTGCTGGGGGGTGGGGGTGGTGGGAGACAAGAGTGGGGGCATGGTGGAGGGTGCCCTGCACTGCTGGGGGGTGGGGGTGATGGGAGACATGAATGGGGGCCTGGTGGAGGGTGCCCCTGCACTGCTGGGGGTGGGGGTGGTGGGAGACATGAGTGGGGGCCTGGTGGAGGGTGCCCTGCACTGCTGGGGGGTGGGGGTGGTGGGCGACATGAGTGGGGGCCTGGTGGAGGCTGCCCCTGCACTGCTGGGGGTTGGGGGTGCAGGGGGGCATGTGTGGGGGCCTGGTGGAGGGTGCCCCTGGATGCTGGGGTTTGGGGGTGCAGGGAGACATGAGTTGGACATGAGTGGGGGCCTGGTGGAGGGTGCCCCTGCACTGCTGGGGGTGGGGGTGGTGGGAGGCATGAGTTGGGGCCTGGTGGAGGCTGCCCCTGGATGCTGGGGGTGGGGGTGATGGGAGACATGAGTGGGGGCCTGGTGGAGGGTGCCCCTGGATGCTGGGGGGTGGGGGTGATGGGAGACATGAGTGGGGGCCTGATGGAGGGTGCCCTGCACTGCTGGGGGGTGGGGCTGCAGGGAGACATGAGTTGGACATGAGTGGGGGCCTGGTGGAGGGTGCCCTCCACTGCTGGGGGGTGGGGGTGATGGGAGACATGAGTGGGGGCCTGGTGGAGGGTGCCCCTGCACTGCTGGGGGTGGGGGTGGTGGGAGACATGAGTGGGGGCCTGGTGGAGGGTGCCCTGCAATGCTGGGGGGTGGGGGTGGTGGGAGACATGAGTGGGGGCCTGGTGGAGGCTGCCCCTGCACTGCTGGGGGGTGGGGGTGCAGGGGGACATGTGTGGGGGCCTGGTGGAGGGTGCCCCTGGATGATGGGGGGTGGGGGTGCAGGGAGACATGAGTTGGACATGAGTGGGGGCCTGGTGGAGGGTGCCCCTGCACTGCTGGGGGTGGGGGTGGTGGGAGACATGAGTGGGGGCCTGGTGGAGGCTGCCCCTGGATGCTAGGGGGTGGGGGTGATGGAAGACATGAGTGGGGACCTGGTGGAGGCTGCCCCTGGAGGCTGGGGGGTGGGGGTGATGGGAGACATGAGTGGGGTACCTGGTGGAGGGTGCCCTGCACTGCTGGTGGGTGAGTGTGCAGGGAGACATGAGTTGGACATGAGTGGGGGCCTGGTTAGGGGGCCCCTAAACTGCTGGGGGTGGGGGTGGTGAGAGACATGAGTGGGGGCCAGGTGGAGGGTGCCCCTGCACTGCTGGGGGGTGGGGGTGATGGGAGACATGAGGGGGGCCTGGTGGAGGGTACCCTGCACTGCTGGGGGGTGGGGGTGCAGGGAGACATGAGTTGGACATGAGTGGGGGCCTGGTGGAGGGTGCCCAGCACTGCTGGGCGGTGGGGGTGGTGGGAGGCATGAGTGGGTGCCTGGTGGAGGGTGACCTGCACTGCTGGGGGGTGGGGGTGGTGGGAGACAAGAGTGGGGGCCTGGTGGAGGCTGCCACTGCACTGCTGGGGGGTGGCGGTGCAGGGGGACATGTGTGGGGGCCTGGTGGAGGGTGCCCCTGGATGCTGGGGGGTGGGGGTTCAGGGAGATATGCGTTGGACATGAGTGGGGGCCTGGTGGAGGGTGCCTTGCACTGCTGGGGGGTGGGGGTGGTGGGAGACATGAGTGGGGGCCTGGTGGAGGGTGCCCTGCACTGCTGGGGGGTGGGGGTGGTGGGAGACATGAGTGGGGGCCTGGTGGAGGCTGCCACTGCACTGCTGGGGGGTGGGGGTGCAGGGGGACATTTGTGGGGGCCTGGTGGAGGGTGCCCCTGGATGCTGGGGGGTGGGGGTTCAGGGAGACATGAGTTGGACATGAGTGGGGGCCTGGTGGAGGGTGCCCCTGCACTGCTGGGGGTGGGGGTGGTGGGAGACATGAGTGGGGGCCTGGTGGTGGCTGCCCCTGCACTGCTGGGGGGTGGGGGTGCAGGGGGACATGTGTGGGGGCCTGGTGGAGGGTGACCCTGGATGCTGGGGGGTGGGGGTGATGGGAAACATGAGTGGGGGCCTGGTGGAGGGTGCCCTGCACTGCTGGGGGGTGGGGGTGCAGGGAGACATGAGTTGGACATGAGTGGGGGCCTGGTGGAGGGTGCCCTGCACTGCTGGACGGTGGGGGTGGTGGGAGACATGAGTGGGGGCCTGGTGGAGGGTGCCCTGCACTGCTGGGGAGTGGGGGTGGTGGGAGACATGAGTGGGGGCCTGGTGGAGGCTGACACTGCACTGCTGGGGGGTGGCGGTGCAGGGGGACATGTGTGGGGGCCTGGTGGAGGGTGCCCCTGGATGCTGGGGGGTGGGGGTTCAGGGAGATATGAGTTGGACATGAGTGGGGGCCTGGTGGAGGGTTCCTTGCACTGCTGGGGGGTGGGGGTGGTGGGAGACATGAGTGGGGGCCTGGTGGAGGGTGCCCTGCACTGCTGGGGGGTGGGGGTGGTGGGAGACATGAGTGGGGGCCTGGTGGAGGCTGCCACTGCACTGCTGGGGGGTGGGGGTGCAGGGGGACATTTGTGGGGGCCTGGTGGAGGGTGCCCCTGGATGCTGGGGGTGGGGGTTCAGGGAGACATGAGTTGGACATGAGTGGGGGCATGGTGGAGGGTGCCCTGCACTGCTGGGGGGGTGGGGGTGATGGGAGACATGAGTGGGGGCCTGGTGGAGGCTGCCCCTGCACTGCTGGGGGGTGGGGGTGATGGGAGACATGAGTGGGGGCCTGGTGGAGGGTGCCCTGCACGGCTGGGGGGTGGGGGTGCAGGGAGACATGAGTTGGACATGAGTGGGGACCTGGTGGAGGGTGCCCCTGCACTGCTGGGGGTGGGGGTGGTGGGAGACATGAGTGGGGGCCTGGTGGAGGGTGTCCCTGGATTCTGGGGGGTAGGGGTGATGGGAGACATGAGTGGGGGCCTGGTGGAGGGTGCACTGCACTGCTGGGGGGTGGGGGTGCAGGGAGACATGAGTTGGACATGAGTGGGGGCATGGTGGAGGGTGCCCTGCACTGCTGGGGGGTGGGGGTGATTTGAGACATGAGTGGGGGCCTGGTGGAGGGTGCCCCTGGATGCTGGGGGGTGTGGGTGCAGGGAGACATGAGTGGGGGCCTGGTGGAGGGTGTCCTGCACTGCTGGGTGGTGGGGGTGCAGGGAGACATGCCCTGCACTGCTGGGGGGTGGGGGTGGTGGAAGACATGGGTGGGGGCCTGGTGGAGGGTGCCCCTGGATGCTGGGGGGTGGGGGTGATGGGAGACATGAGTGGGGGCCTGGTGGAGGGTGCCCTGCACTGCTGGGAGGTGGGGGTGCAGGGAGACATGATTTGGACATGAGTGCGGGCATGGTGGAGGGTGCCCTTCACTGCTGGGGGCTGGGGGTGATGGGAGACATGAGTGGGGGCCTGGTGGAGGCTGCCCCTGCACTGCTGGGGGGTGGGGGTGATGGGAGACATGAGGGGGGCCTGCACTGCTGGGGGTGGGGTGCAGGGAGACATGAGTTGGACATGAGTGGGGGCCTGGTGGAGGGTGCCCCTGCACTGCTGGGGGTGGGGTGGTGGGAGACATGTGTGGGGGCCTGGTGGAGGGTGACCCTGGATGCTGGGGGGTGGGGGTGATGGGAGACATGAGTGGGGGCCTGGTGGAGGGTGCCCTGCACTGCTGGGGGGTGGGGGTGCAGGGAGACATGAGTTGGACATGAGTGGGGGCCTGGTGGAGGGTGCCCAGCACTGCTGGGCGGTGGGGGTGGTGGGAGGCATGAGTGGGTGCCTGGTGGAGGGTGACCTGCACTGCTGGGGGGTGGGGGTGGTGGGAGACAAGAGTGGGGGCCTGGTGGAGGCTGCCACTGCACTGCTGGGGGGTGGCGGTGCAGGGGGACATGTGTGGGGGCCTGGTGGAGGGTGCCCCTGGATGCTGGGGGGTGGGGGTTCAGGGAGATATGCGTTGGACATGAGTGGGGGCCTGGTGGAGGGTGCCTTGCACTGCTGGGGGTGGTGGGAGACATGAGTGGGGGCCTGGTGGAGGGTGCCCTGCACTGCTGGGGGGTGGGGGTGGTGGGAGACATGAGTGGGGGCCTGGTGGAGGCTGCCACTGCACTGCTGGGGGGTGGGGGTGCAGGGGGACATTTGTGGGGGCCTGGTGGAGGGTGCCCCTGGATGCTGGGGGGTGGGGGTTCAGGGAGACATGAGTTGGACATGAGTGGGGTCATGGTGGAGGGTGCCCTGCACTGCTGGGGGGTGGGGGTGATGGGAGACATGAGTGGGGGCCTGGTGGAGGGTGCCCTGCAATGCTGGGGGGTGGGGGTGGTGGGAGACATGTGTGGGGGCCTGGTGGAGGCTGCCCCTGCACTGCTGGGGGTTGGGGGTGCAGGGGGACATGTGTGGGGGCCTGGTGGAGGGTGCCCCTGGATGCTGGGGGGTGGGGGTGCAGGGAGACATGAGTTGGACATGAGTGGGGGCCTGGTGGAGGGTGCCCCTGCACTGCTGGGGGTGGGGGTGGTGGGAGACATGAGTGGGGGCCTGGTGGAGGCTGCCCCTGGATGCTGGGGGTTGGGGGTGATGGAAGACATGAGTGGGGGCCTGGTGGAGGCTGCCCCTGGAGGCTGGGGGGTGGGGGTGATGGGAGACATGAGTGGGGGCCTGGTGGAGGGTGCCCTGCACTGCTGGTGGGTGGGTGTGCAGGGAGACATGATTTGGACATGAGTGGGGGCCTGGTTAGGGGGCCCCTAAACTGCTGGGGTGGGGGTGGTGAGAGACATGAGTGGGGGCCTGGTGGAGGGTGCCCCTGCACTGCTGGGGGAGGGGGTGGTGGGAGACATGTGTGGGGGCCTGGTGGAGGGTGTCCCTGGATTCTGGGGGGTAGGGGTGATGGGAGACATGAGTGGGGGGCTGGTGGAGGGTGCCCTGCACTGCTGGGGGGTGGGGGTGCAGGGAGACATGAGTTGGACATGAGTGGGGGCATGGTGGAGGGTGCCCTGCACTGCTGGGGGGTGGGGTGAGGGGAGACATGAGTGGGGGCCTGGTGGAGGGTGCCCCTGGATGCTGGGGGGTGTGGGTGCAGGGAGACATGAGTGGGGGCCTGGTGAAGGGTGTCCTGCACTGCTGGGTGGTGGGGGTGCAGGGAAACATGCCCTGCACTGCTGGGGGGTGGGGGTGGTGGGAGACATGGGTGGGGACCTGGTGGAGGGTGCCCCTGGATGCTGGGGGGTGATGGGAGACATGAGTGGGGGCCTGGTGGAGGGTGCCCTGCACTTCTGGGAGGTGGGGGTGCAGGGAGACATGAGTTGGACATGAGTGCAGGCATGGTGGAGGGTGCCCTTCACTGCTGGGGGGTGGGGGTGATGGGAGACATGAGTGGGGGCCTGGTGGAGGCTGCCCCTGCACTGCTGGGGGGTGGGGGTGATGGGAGACATGAGGGGGGGCTGGTGGAGGGTACCCTGCACTGCTGGGGGATGGGGGTGCAGGGAGACATGAGTTGGACATGAGTGGGGGCCTGGTGGAGGGTGCCCCTGCACTGCTGGGGGTGGGGGTGGTGGGAGACATGAGTGGGGGCCTGGTGGTGGCTGCCCCTGCACTGCTGGGGGGTGGGGGTGCAGGGGGACATGTGTGGGGGCCTGGTGGAGGGTGACCCTGGATGCTGGGGGGTGGGGGTGATGGGAAACATGAGTGGGGGCCTGGTGGAGGGTGCCCTGCACTGCTGGGGGGTGGGGGTGCAGGGAGACATGAGTTGGACATGAGTGGGGGCCTGGTGGAGGGTGCCCTGCACTGCTGGACGGTGGGGGTGGTGGGAGACATGAGTGGGGGCCTGGTGGAGGGTGCCCTGCACTGCTGGGGAGTGGGGGTGGTGGGAGACATGAGTGGGGGCCTGGTGGAGGCTGACACTGCACTGCTGGGGGGTGGCGGTGCAGGGGGACATGTGTGGGGGCCTGGTGGAGGGTGCCCCTGGATGCTGGGGGGTGGGGGTTCAGGGAGATATGAGTTGGACATGAGTGGGGGCCTGGTGGAGGGTTCCTTGCACTGCTGGGGGGTGGGGGTGGTGGGAGACATGAGTGGGGGCCTGGTGGAGGGTGCCCTGCACTGCTGGGGGTGGTGGGAGACATGAGTGGGGGCCTGGTGGAGGCTGCCACTGCACTGCTGGGGGGTGGGGGTGCAGGGGGACATTTGTGGGGGCCTGGTGGAGGGTGCCCCTGGATGCTGGGGGTGGGGGTTCAGGGAGACATGAGTTGGACATGAGTGGGGGCATGGTGGAGGGTGCCCTGCACTGCTGGGGGGGTGGGGGTGATGGGAGACATGAGTGGGGGCCTGGTGGAGGCTGCCCCTGCACTGCTGTGGGGTGGGGGTGATGGGAGACATGAGTGGGGGCCTGGTGGAGGGTGCCCTGCACGGCTGGGGGGTGGGGGTGCAGGGAGACATGAGTTGGACATGAGTGGGGACCTGGTGGAGGGTGCCCCTGCAATGCTGGGGGTGGGGGTGGTGGGAGACATGAGTGGGGGCCTGGTGGAGGCTGCCCATGCACTGCTGGGGGGTGGGGGTGCAGGGGGACATGTGTGGGGGCCTGGTGGAGAGTGCCCCTGGATGCTGGGGGTAGAGGTGATGGGAGACATGAGTGGGGGCCTGGTGGAGGGTGCCCTGCACTGCTGGGGGTGGGGGTGCTGGGAGACATGTGTGGGGGCCTGGTGGAGGGTGTCCTGCACTGCTGGGGGGTGGGGTGATGGGAGATATGAATGGGGGCCTGGTGGAGGGTGCCCCTGCACTGCTGGGGGTGGGGGTGGTGGGAGACATGAGTGGGGGCCTGGTGGAGGGTGCCCTGCACTGCTGGGGGGTGGGGGTGCAGGGGGACATGTGTGGGGGCCTGGTGGAGGGTGCCCCTGGATGCTGGGGGGTGGGGGTGCAGGGAGACATGAGTTGGACATGAGTGGGGGCCTGGTGGAGGGTGCCCCTGCACTGCTGGCGGTGGGGGTGGTGGGAGACATGAGTGGGGGCCTGGTGGAGGCTGCCCCTGGATGCTGGGGGGTGGGGGTGATGGGAGACATGAGTGGGGGTCTGGTGGAGGGTGCCCCTGGATGCTGGGGGGTGGGGGTGATGGGAGACATGAGTGGGGGCCTGGTGGAGGGTGCCCTGCACTGCTGGGGGGTGGGGGTGCAGGGAGACATGAGTTGGACATGATTGGGGGCTTGGTGGAGGGTGCCCTCCACTGCTGGGGGGTCGGGGTGATGGGAGACATGAGTGGGGGCCTGGTGGAGGGTGCCCCTGCACTGCTGGGGGTGGGGGTGGTGCGAGACATGAGTGGGGGCCTGGTGGAGGGTGCCCTGCAATGCTGGGGGGTGGCGGTGGTGGGAGACATGAGTGGGGACCTGGTGGAGGCTGCCCCCGCACTGCTGGGGGGTGGGGGTGCAGGGGGACATGTGTGGGGGCCTGGTGGAGGGTGCCCCTGGATGCTGGGGGGGTGCAGGGAGACATGAGTTGGACATGAGTGGGGGCCTGGTGAAGGGTGCCCCTGCACTGCTGGGGGTGGGGGTGGTGGGAGACATGAGTGGGGGCCTGATGGAGGCTGCCCCTGGATGCTGGGGGGTGGGGGTGATGGAAGACATGAGTGGGGGCCTGGTGGAGGCTGCCCCTGGAGGCTGGGGGGTGGGGGTGATGGGAGACATGAGTGGGGGCCTGGTGGAGGGTGCCCTGCACTGCTGGTGGGTGGGTGTGCAGGGAGACATGAGTTGGACATGAGTGGGGGCCTGGTGGAGGGTGCCCCTGCACTTCTGGGGGTGGGGGTGGTGGGAGACATGAGTGAGGGCCTGGTGGAGGGTGCCCCTGCACTGCTGGGGGTGGGGGTGGTGGGAGACATGTGAGGGGGTCTGGTGGAGGTGTCCTGCACTGCAGGGGGTGGGGGTGGTGGGAGACATGAGTGGGGGCCTGGTGGAGGGTGTCCCTGGATTCTGGGGGGTAGGGGTGATGGGAGACATGAGTGGGGGCCTGGTGGAGGGTGCCCTGCACTGCTGGGGGGTGGGGTGCACGGAGACATGAGTTGGACATGAGTGGGGGCATGGTGGAGGGTGCCCTGCACTGCTGGGGGGTGGGGGTGATGGGAGGCATGAGTGGGGGCCTGGTGGAGGGTGCCCCTGGATGCTGGGGGGTGGGGGTGATGGGAGGCATGAGGGGGGGCCTGGTGGAGGGTGGCCTGCACTGCTGGGGGTGGGGGTGCAGGGAGACATGAGTTGGACATGAGTGGGGGCCTGGTGGAGGGTGCCCCTGCACTGCTGGGGGTGGGGGTGGTGGGAGACATGAGTGGGGGCCTGGTGGTGGCTGTCCCTGCACTGCTGGGTGGTGGGGGTGCAGGGGGACATGTGTGGGGGCCTGGTGGAGGGTGACCCTGGATGCTGGGGGGTGGGGGTGATGGGAGACATGAGTGGGAGCCTGGTGGAGGGTGCCCTGCACTGCTGGGGGGTGGGGGTGATGGGAGACATGAGTGGGGGCCTGGTGGAGGCTGCCCCTGCACTGCTGGGGGGTGGGGGTGATGGGAGACATGAGGGGGGGCCTGGTGGAGGGTGGCCTGCACTGCTGGGGGGTGGGGGTGCAGGGAGACATGAGTTGGACATGAGTGGGGGCCTGGTGGAGGGTGCCCCTGCACTGCTGAGGGTGGGGGTGGTGGCACACATGAGTGGGGGCCTGGTGGTGGCTGTCCCTGCACTGCTGGGGGGTGGGGGTGCAGGGGGACATGTGTGGGGGCCTGGTGGAGGGTGACCCTGGATGCTGGGGGGTGGGGGTGATGGGAGACATGAGTGGAAGCCTGGTGGAGGGTGCCCTGCACTGGTGGGGGGTGGGGGTGCAGGGAGACATGAGTTGGACATGAGTGGGGGCCTGGTGGAGGGTGCCCTGCACTGCTGGGGGTGGGGGTGGTGGGAGACATGAGTGGGGGCCTGGTGGAGGGTGCCCTGCACTGCTGGGGGGTGGGGGTGGTGGGAGACATGAGTGGGGGCCTGGTGGAGGCTGCCACTGCACTGCTGGGGGGTGGGGATGCAGGGCGACATGTGTGGGGGCCTGGTGGAGGGTGCCCCTGGATGCTGGGGGGTGGGGGTTCAGGGAGACATGAGTTGGACATGAGTGAGGGCCTGGTGGAGGGTGCCCCTGCACTGCTGGGGGTGGGGGTGGGGGTGGTGGGAGACATGAGTGGGGACCTGGTGGAGGCTGCCCCTGGATGCTGGGGGGTGGGGGTGATGGGAGACTGAGTGGGGGCTGGGTGGAGGCTGCCCCTGCACTGCTGGGGGGTGGGGGTGATGGGAGACATGAGTGGGGGCCTGGTGGAGGGTGCCCTGCACTGCTGAGGGGTGGGGTTGCAGGGAGACATGAGTTGGACATGAGTGGGGGCCTGGTGGAGGGTGCCCCTGCACTGCTGGGGGTGGGGGTGGTGGGAGACATGATTGGGGGCCTGGAGGAGGCTGCCCCTGCACTGCTGGGGGGTGGGGGTGCAGGGGGACATGTGTGGGGGCCTGGTGGAGGGTGCCCCTGATGCTGGGGGGTGGGGGTAATGGGAGACATGAGTGGGGACCTGGTGGAGGGTGCCCTGCACTGCTGGGGGGTGGGGGTGCAGGGAGACATGAGTTGGACATGAGTCTAAGGCCTGGTGGAGGGTGCCCTGCACTGCTGGGGGGTGGGGGTGGTGGGAGACATGAGTGTGGGCATGGTGGAGGGTGCCCTGCACTGCTGGGGGGTGGGGGTGATGGGAGACATGCGTGGGGGCCTGGTGGAGGGTGCCCCTGCACTGCTGGGGGTGGGGGTGGTGGGAGACATGAGTGGGGGCCTGGTGGAGGGTGCCCTGCACTGCTGGGGGGTGGGGGTGGTGGGAGACATGAGTGGGGGCCTGGTGGAGGCTGCCCCTGCACTGCTGGGGGGTGGGGGTGCAGGGGGACATGTGTGGGGGCCTGGTGGAGGGTGCCCCTGGATGCTGGGGGGTGCAGGGAGACATGAGTTGGACATGAGTGGGGGCCTGGTGGAGGGTGCCCCTGCACTGCCGGGGGTGGGGTGGTGGGAGACATGAGTGGGGGCCTGGTGGAGGCTGCCCCTGGATGCTGGGGGGTGGGGTGATGGGAGACATGAGTGGGGGCCTGGTGGAGGGTGCCCCTGGATGCTGGGGGGTAGGGGTGATGGGAGACATGAGTGGGGGCCTGGTGGAGGGTGCCCTGCACTGCTGGGGGGTGGGGGTGCATGGAGACATGAGTTGGACATGAGTGGGGGCCTGGTGGAGGGTGCCCTGCACTGCTGGGGGGTGGGGGTGATGGGAGACATGAGTGGCGGCCTGGTGGAGGGTGCCCCTGCACTGCTGGGGGTGGGGGTGGTGGGAGACTGAGTGGGGGCCTGGTGGAGGGTGCCCTGCACTGCTGAGGGGTGGGGGTGCCTGGAGACATGGGTTGGACATGAGTGGGGGACTGGTGGAGGGTGCCCTGCACTGCTGGGGGTGGGGGTGGTGGGAGACATGAGTGGGGGCCTGGTGGAGGCTGCCCCTGGATGCTGGGGGGTGGGGGTGATGGGAGACTGAGTGGGGGCTTGGTGGAGGGTGCCCTGCACTGCTGGGGGGTGGGGGTGATGGGAGGCATGAGTGGGGGCCTGGTGGAGGCTGCCCCTGCACTGCTGGGGGGTGGGGGTGATGGGAGACATGAGGGGGGGGCCTGGTGGAGGGTGGCCTGCACTGCTGGGGGGTGGGGGTGCAGGGAGACATGAGTTGGACATGAGTGGGGGCCTGGTGGAGGGTGCCCCTGCACTGCTGAGGGTGGGGGTGGTGGCAGACATGAGTGGGGGCCTGGTGGTGGCTGTCCCTGCACTGCTGGGGGGTGGGGGTGCAGGGGGACATGTGTGGGGGCCTGGTGGAGGGTGACCCTGGATGCTGGGGGGTGGGGGTGATGGGAGACATGAGTGGGAGCCTGGTGGAGGGTGCCCTGCACTGGTGGCGGGTGGGGGTGCAGGGAGACATGAGTTGGACATGAGTGGGGGCCTGGTGGAGGGTGCCCTGCACTGCTGGGGGTGGGGGTGGTGGGAGACATGAGTGGGGGCCTGGTGGATTGTGCCCTGCACTGCTGGGGGGTGGGGGTGGTGGGAGTCATGAGTGGGGGCCTGGTGGAGGCTGCCACTGCACTGCTGGGGGGTGGGGGTGCAGGGGGACATGTGTGGGGGCCTGGTGGAGGGTGCCCCTGGATGCTGGGGGGTGGGGGTTCAGGGAGACATGAGTTGGACATGAGTGAGGGCCTGGTGGAGGGTGCCCCTGCACTGCTGGGGGTGGGGGTGGGGGTGGTGGGAGACATGAGTGGGGACCTGGTGGAGGCTGCCCCTGGATGCTGGGGGGTGGGGGTGATGGGAGACTGAGTGGGGGCTTGGTGGAGGCTGCCCCTGCACTGCTGGGGGGTGGGGGTGATGGGAGACATGAGTGGGGGCCTGGTGGAGGGTGCCCTGCACTGCTGAGGGGTGGGGTTGCAGGGAGACATGAGTTGGACATGAGTGGGGGCCTGTTGGAGGGTGCCCCTGCACTGCTGGGGGTGGGGGTGGTGGGAGACATGATTGGGGGCCTGGAGGAGGCTGCCCCTGCACTGCTGGGGGGTGGGGGTGCAGGGGGACATGTGTGGGGGCCTGGTGGAGGGTGCCCCTGGATGCTGGGGGGTGGGGGTAATGGGAGACATGAGTGGGGACCTGGTGGAGGGTGCCCTGCACTGCTGGGGGGTGGGGGTGCAGGGAGACATGAGTTGGACATGAGTCTAAGGCCTGGTGGAGGGTGCCCTGCACTGCTGGGGGGTGGGGGTGGTGGGAGACATGAGTGTGGGCATGGTGGAGGGTGCCCTGCACTGCTGGGGGGTCGGGGTGATGGGAGACATGCGTGGGGGCCTGGTGGAGGGTGCCCCTGCACTGCTGGGGGTGGGGGTGGTGGGAGACATGAGTGGGGGCCTGGTGGAGGGTGCCCTGCACTGCTGGGGGGTGGGGGTGGTGGGAGACATGAGTGGGGGCCTGGTGGAGGCTGCCCCTGCACTGCTGGGGGGTGGGGGTGCAGGGGACATGTGTGGGGGCCTGGTGGAGGGTGCCCCTGGATGCTGGGGGGTGTGGGTGCAGGGAGACATGAGTTGGACATGAGTGGGGGCCTGGTGGAGGGTGCCCCTGCACTGCTGGGGGTGGGGGTGGTGGGAGACATGAGTGGGGGCCTGGTGGAGGCTGCCCCTGGATGCTGGGGGGTGGGGTGATGGGAGACATGAGTGGGGGCCTGGTGGAGGGTGCCCCTGGATGCTGGGGGGTGGGGGTGATGGGAGACATGAGTGGGGGCCTGGTGGAGGGTGCCCTGCACTGCTGGGGGGTGGGGGTGCATGGAGACATGAGTTGGACATGAGTGGGGGCCTGGTGGAGGGTGCTCTGCACTGCTGGGGGGTGGGGGTGATGGGAGACATGAGTGGCGGCCTGGTGGAGGGTGCCCCTGCACTGCTGGGGGTGGGGGTGGTGGGAGACTGAGTGGGGGCCTGGTGGAGGGTGCCCTGCACTGCTGAGGGGTGGGGGTGCCTGGAGACATGGGTTGGACATGAGTGGGGGACTGGTGGAGGGTGCCCTGCACTGCTGGGGGGTGGGGGTGGTGGGAGACATGAGTGGGGGCCTGGTGGAGGGTGCCATGCACTGCTGGGGGGTGGGGGTGGTGGGAGACATGAGTGGGGGCCTGGTGGAGGCTGCCCCTGCACTGCTGGGGGGTGGGGGTGCAGGGGGGCATGTGTGGGGGCCTGGTGGATTGTGCCCTGCACTGCTGGGGGGTGGGGGTGGTGGGAGTCATGAGTGGGGGCCTGGTGGAGGCTGCCACTGCACTGCTGGGGGGTGGGGGTGCAGGGGGACATGTGTGGGGGCCTGGTGGAGGGTGCCCCTGGATGCTGGGGGGTGGGGGTTCAGGGAGACATGAGTTGGACATGAGTGAGGGCCTGGTGGAGGGTGCCCCTGCACTGCTGGGGGTGGGGGTGGGGGTGGTGGGAGACATGAGTGGGGACCTGGTGGAGGCTGCCCCTGGATGCTGGGGGGTGGGGGTGATGGGAGACTGAGTGGGGGCTGGGTGGAGGCTGCCCCTGCACTGCTGGGGGGTGGGGGTGATGGGAGACATGAGTGGGGGCCTGGTGGAGGGTGCCCTGCACTGCTGAGGGGTGGGGTTGCAGGGAGACATGAGTTGGACATGAGTGGGGGCCTGGTGGAGGGTGCCCCTGCACTGCTGGGGGTGGGGGTGGTGGGAGACATGATTGGGGGCCTGGAGGAGGCTGCCCCTGCACTGCTGGGGGGTGGGGGTGCAGGGGGACATGTGTGGGGGCCTGGTGGAGGGTGCCCCTGATGCTGGGGGGTGGGGGTAATGGGAGACATGAGTGGGGACCTGGTGGAGGGTGCCCTGCACTGCTGGGGGGTGGGGGTGCAGGGAGACATGAGTTGGACATGAGTCTAAGGCCTGGTGGAGGGTGCCCTGCACTGCTGGGGGGTGGGGGTGGTGGGAGACATGAGTGTGGGCATGGTGGAGGGTGCCCTGCACTGCTGGGGGGTGGGGGTGATGGGAGACATGCGTGGGGGCCTGGTGGAGGGTGCCCCTGCACTGCTGGGGGTGGGGGTGGTGGGAGACATGAGTGGGGGCCTGGTGGAGGGTGCCCTGCACTGCTGGGGGGTGGGGGTGGTGGGAGACATGAGTGGGGGCCTGGTGGAGGCTGCCCCTGCACTGCTGGGGGGTGGGGGAGCAGGGGGACATGTGTGGGGGCCTGGTGGAGGGTGCCCCTGGATGCTGGGGGGTGCAGGGAGACATGAGTTGGACATGAGTGGGGGCCTGGTGGAGGGTGCCCCTGCACTGCTGGGGGTGGGGTGGTGGGAGACATGAGTGGGGGCCTGGTGGAGGCTGCCCCTGGATGCTGGGGGGTGGGGTGATGGGAGACATGATTGGGGGCCTGGTGGAGGGTGCCCCTGGATGCTGGGGGGTAGGGGTGATGGGAGACATGAGTGGGGGCCTGGTGGAGGGTGCCCTGCACTGCTGGGGGGTGGGGGTGCATGGAGACATGAGTTGGACATGAGTGGGGGCCTGGTGGAGGGTGCCCTGCACTGCTGGGGGGTGGGGGTGATGGGAGACATGAGTGGCGGCCTGGTGGAGGGTGCCCCTGCACTGCTGGGGGTGGGGGTGGTGGGAGACTGAGTGGGGGCCTGGTGGAGGGTGCCCTGCACTGCTGAGGGGTGGGGGTGCCTGGAGACATGGGTTGGACATGAGTGGGGGACTGGTGGAGGGTGCCCTGCACTGCTGGGGGTGGGGGTGGTGGGAGACATGAGTGGGGGCCTGGTGGAGGCTGCCCCTGGATGCTGGGGGGTGGGGGTGATGGGAGACTGAGTGGGGGCTTGGTGGAGGGTGCCCTGCACTGCTGGGGGGTGGGGGTGATGGGAGGCATGAGTGGGGGCCTGGTGGAGGCTGCCCCTGCACTGCTGGGGGGTGGGGGTGATGGGAGACATGAGGGGGGGGCCTGGTGGAGGGTGGCCTGCACTGCTGGGGGGTGGGGGTGCAGGGAGACATGAGTTGGACATGAGTGGGGGCCTGGTGGAGGGTGCCCCTGCACTGCTGAGGGTGGGGGTGGTGGCAGACATGAGTGGGGGCCTGGTGGTGGCTGTCCCTGCACTGCTGGGGGGTGGGGGTGCAGGGGGACATGTGTGGGGGCCTGGTGGAGGGTGACCCTGGATGCTGGGGGGTGGGGGTGATGGGAGACATGAGTGGGAGCCTGGTGGAGGGTGCCCTGCACTGGTGGCGGGTGGGGGTGCAGGGAGACATGAGTTGGACATGAGTGGGGGCCTGGTGGAGGGTGCCCTGCACTGCTGGGGGTGGGGGTGGTGGGAGACATGAGTGGGGGCCTGGTGGATTGTGCCCTGCACTGCTGGGGGGTGGGGGTGGTGGGAGTCATGAGTGGGGGCCTGGTGGAGGCTGCCACTGCACTGCTGGGGGGTGGGGGTGCAGGGGGACATGTGTGGGGGCCTGGTGGAGGGTGCCCCTGGATGCTGGGGGGTGGGGGTTCAGGGAGACATGAGTTGGACATGAGTGAGGGCCTGGTGGAGGGTGCCCCTGCACTGCTGGGGGTGGGGGTGGGTGTGGTGGGAGACATGAGTGGGGACCTGGTGGAGGCTGCCCCTGGATGCTGGGGGGTGGGGGTGATGGGAGACTGAGTGGGGGCTTGGTGGAGGCTGCCCCTGCACTGCTGGGGGGTGGGGGTGATGGGAGACATGAGTGGGGGCCTGGTGGAGGGTGCCCTGCACTGCTGAGGGGTGGGGTTGCAGGGAGACATGAGTTGGACATGAGTGGGGGCCTGTTGGAGGGTGCCCCTGCACTGCTGGGGGTGGGGGTGGTGGGAGACATGATTGGGGGCCTGGAGGAGGCTGCCCCTGCACTGCTGGGGGGTGGGGGTGCAGGGGGACATGTGTGGGGGCCTGGTGGAGGGTGCCCCTGGATGCTGGGGGGTGGGGGTAATGGGAGACATGAGTGGGGACCTGGTGGAGGGTGCCCTGCACTGCTGGGGGGTGGGGGTGCAGGGAGACATGAGTTGGACATGAGTCTAAGGCCTGGTGGAGGGTGCCCTGCACTGCTGGGGGGTGGGGGTGGTGGGAGACATGAGTGTGGGCATGGTGGAGGGTGCCCTGCACTGCTGGGGGGTCGGGGTGATGGGAGACATGCGTGGGGGCCTGGTGGAGGGTGCCCCTGCACTGCTGGGGGTGGGGGTGGTGGGAGACATGAGTGGGGGCCTGGTGGAGGGTGCCCTGCACTGCTGGGGGGTGGGGGTGGTGGGAGACATGAGTGGGGGCCTGGTGGAGGCTGCCCCTGCACTGCTGGGGGGTGGGGGTGCAGGGGACATGTGTGGGGGCCTGGTGGAGGGTGCCCCTGGATGCTGGGGGGTGTGGGTGCAGGGAGACATGAGATGGACATGAGTGGGGGCCTGGTGGAGGGTGCCCCTGCACTGCTGGGGGTGGGGGTGGTGGGAGACATGAGTGGGGGCCTGGTGGAGGCTGCCCCTGGATGCTGGGGGGTGGGGTGATGGGAGACATGAGTGGGGGCCTGGTGGAGGGTGCCCCTGGATGCTGGGGGGTGGGGGTGATGGGAGACATGAGTGGGGGCCTGGTGGAGGGTGCCCTGCACTGCTGGGGGGTGGGGGTGCATGGAGACATGAGTTGGACATGAGTGGGGGCCTGGTGGAGGGTGCTCTGCACTGCTGGGGGGTGGGGGTGATGGGAGACATGAGTGGCGGCCTGGTGGAGGGTGCCCCTGCACTGCTGGGGGTGGGGGTGGTGGGAGACTGAGTGGGGGCCTGGTGGAGGGTGCCCTGCACTGCTGAGGGGTGGGGGTGCCTGGAGACATGGGTTGGACATGAGTGGGGGACTGGTGGAGGGTGCCCTGCACTGCTGGGGGGTGGGGGTGGTGGGAGACATGAGTGGGGGCCTGGTGGAGGGTGCCATGCACTGCTGGGGGGTGGGGGTGGTGGGAGACATGAGTGGGGGCCTGGTGGAGGCTGCCCCTGCACTGCTGGGGGGTGGGGGTGCAGGGGGGCATGTGTGGGGGCCTGGTGGAGGGTGCCCCTGGATGCTGGGGGGTGGGGGTTCAGGGAGACATGTGTTGGACATGAGTGATGGCCTGGTGGAGGGTGCCCCTGCACTGCTGGGGGTGGGGGTGGTGGGAGACATGAGTGGGGGCCTGGTGGAGGCTGCCCCTGGATGCTGGGGGGTGGGGGTGATGGGAGACATGAGTGGGGGCCTGGTGGAGGCTGCCCCTGCACTGCTGGGGGGTGGGGGTGATGGGAGACATGAGTGGGGGCCTGGTGGAGGCTGCCCCTGCACTGCTGGGGGTGGGGGTGCAGGGGGACATGTGTGGGGGCCTTGTGGAGGGTGCCCCTGGATGCTGGGGGTGTGGGTGCAGGGAGACATGAGTTGGACATGAGTGGGGGCCTGGTGGAGGGTGCCCCTGCAGTGCTGGGGGTGGGGGTGGTGGGAGACATGAGTGGGGGCCTGGTGGAGGCTGCCCCTGGATGCTGGGGGGTGGGGGTAATGGGAGACATGAGTGGGGGCCTGGTGGAGGGTGCCCCTGGATGCTGGGGGGTGGGGGTGATGGGAGACATGAGTGGGGGCCTGGTGGAGGGTGCGCTGCACTGCTGGGGGGTGGGGGTGCATGGAGACATGAGTTGGACATGAGTGGGGGCCTGGTGGAGGGTGCCCTGCACTGCTGGGGGGTGGGGTGATGGGAGACATGAGTGGGGACCTGGAGGAGGGTGCCCCATGCACTGCTGGGGGTGGGGGTGTTGGGAGACTGAGTGGGGGCCTGGTGGAGGGTGCCCTGCACTGCTGGGGAGTGGGGGTGGTGGGAGACATGAGTGGGGGCCTGGTGGAGGCTGCCCCTGGATGCTGGGGGGTGGGGTGGTGGGAGACATTAGTGGGGGCCTGGTGGAGGGTGCCCCTGGATGCTGGGGGGTTGGGGTGATGGGAGACATGAGTGGGGGCCTGGTGGAGGGTGCCCTGCACTGCTGGGGGGTAGGGTGCAGGGAGACATGAGTTGGACATGAGTGGGGGCCTGGTGGAGGGTGCCCTGCACTGCTGGGGGGTGGGGGTGATGGGAGACATGAGTGGGGGCCTGGTGGAGGTGCCCCTGCACTGCTGGGGGGTGGGGGTGGTGGGAGACATGAGTGGGGGCCTGGTGGAGGCTGCCCCTGCACTGCTGGGGGGGTGGGGGTGTAGGGGGACATGTGTGGGGGCCTGGTGGAGGGTGCCCCTGGATGCTGGGGGGTGGGGGTGCAGGGAGACATGAGTTGGACATGAGTGGAGGCCTGGTGGAGGGTGCCCCTGCACTGCTGGGGATGGGGGTGGTGGGAGACATGAGTCGGGGCCTGGTGGAGGCAGCCCCTGGATGCTGGGGGGTGGGGGTGATGGGAGACATGAGTGGGGGCCTGGTGGAGGCTGCCCCTGGTTGCTGGGGGGTGGGGGTGATGGGAGACATGAGTGGGGGCCTGGTGGAGGGTGCCCTGCACTGCTGGGGGGTGGGGGTGCAGGGAGACATGATTTGGATATGAGTGGGGGCCTGGTGGAGGGTGCCCCTGCACTGCTGTAGGTGGGGGTGGTGGGAGACATGAGTGGGGGCCTGGTGGATGGTGCCCCTGCACTGCTGGGGGTGGGGGTGGTGGGAGACATGTGTTTTTGCCTGGTGGAGGGTGTCCTGCACTGCTGGGGGGTGGGGGTGGTGGGAGACATGAGTGGGGGCCTGGCGGAGGGTGCCCCTGGATGCTGGGGGGTGGGGTGGTGGGAGACATTAGTGGGGGCCTGGTGGAGGGTGCCCCTGGATGCTGGGGGGTGGGGGTGATGGGAGACATGAGTGGGGACCTGGTGGAGGGTGCCCTGCACTGCTGGGGGGTGGGGGTGCAGGGAGACATGAGTTGGACATGAGTGGGGGCATGGTGGAGGTTGCCCCTGCACTGCTGGGTGGTGGGGGTGATGGGAGACATGAGTGGGGGCCTGGTGGAGGGTGCCCTGCACTGCTGGGGGGTGGGGGTGCAGTGAGACATGAGTTGGACATGAGTGGGGCCTGGTGGAGGGTGCCCCTGCACTGCTGGGGGTGGGGGTGGTGGGAGACATGAGTGGGGGCCTGGTGGAGGCTGCCCCTGCACTGCTGGGGATGGTTGTGCAGGGGGACATGTGTGGGGGCCTGGTGGAGGGTGCCCCTGGATGCTGGGGGGTGGGGGTGGTGGGAGACATGAGTGGGGACCTGGTGGAGGGTGCCCCTGCACTGCTGGGGGGTGGGGGTGCAGGGAGACATGAGTTGGACATGAGTGGGGCCTGGTGGAGGGTGCCCCTGCACTGCTGGGGGTGGGGGTGGTGGGAGACATGAGTGGGGGCCTGGTGGAGGCTGCCCCAGCACTGCTGGGGGATGGTGGTGCAGGGGGACATGTGTGGGGGCCTGGTGGAGGGTGCCCCTGGATGCTGGGGGATGGGGGTGGTGGGAGACATGAGTGGGGGCATGGTGGAGGGTGCCCTGCACTGCTGGGGGGGTGCGGTCACTGGGAGACATGTGTTGGTGCAAGGTGACATGTGGGTTGGCGGGGGGGCATGGCCATGGTGGATGGGTTGCCTGTGGGACATGAGCAGGGGTGCAGGGTAGTCCCCTGTGCTGTGGGCTGCCTGCAGGGGCCGTGGAGGGTGTTGAGGGAACACCTGGGAAGACCCATACAGCCAAATCATGTGTAGCATTCCCCGGCACCACCGAAATACACGTACCCTGCTGAAATCGCGTGGGAATCTTCCCGTGCACCTCAGAATACCCAGGCCAATCGCGTGTGGAACTTCCCGCGCACCCCGAAACACACGTACCCAGGCTAATCGCGTGTGGAACTTCCCGCGCACCCCGTAGTACACGTACCCAGGCTAATCGCGTGTGGGACTTCCCGCGCACCCCGAAGTACACATACCCAGGCCAATCGCGTGTGGAACTTCCCGCGCATCCCGAAGTACACGTACCCAGGCCAATTGCGTGTGGAACTTCCCGCGCACCCCGAAACACACGTACCCAGGCTAATCGCGTGTGGACGTTCCCACGCACCTCATAGTACACATACCCAGGCTAATCGCGTGTGGGACTTCCCACGCACCCCGAAGTACATGTACCCAGGCCAATCGCGTGTGGAACTTCCTGCGCACCCAGGAACACACGCACACGCTATTTTTCACACAGCGGGTGTCCGTGTTTGTTGGTACCCCTTTGCACCTCATTTGTCGTAGAGGGCCACTGTATGGACCATTCATCATGGCTGTATATGGGTGCTCTTTGTTAGCGCACATTTTTGCGCACATTTTTTTCAGGCGCAGGGACGCTACCGCCTGCTTTCTTGTGGCGTACTTGTTTGGCCCTGTGCGCGTCTTTGACCGTGCGCTGGTTTGCCCTATTCGATTCCATGAATACGGGTTGTGGGCGAGCGTGTGGGTGTTCCGCCCACTTGCCTCCTGTACTTCCCCCGTGACGCCCATATTTTCACGCGTTGTTCCCCATTCTGAGTGTTACGCCCCGTGTTCAGACTACTTTTGTGATGTGCGCCGCGCTATGTGCAATTTCGCAGTGGCCGTGGCGCACGCTGTTGGATGACCTGTGCGCCGGCGTGCGCGGCGCACATTTTCAGCGCACATCCAATGTTTTTCTCGCGCACGGACTTCCATGAATCGATGTGCGCTGGTTTCCCTGCGATTTTCGCACTTGCACTGCGAATCGCACATTTTGGCACCTCTGCGTGGGAATTTTCAGCGCACATTAATTCCATGAATCGCCCCTTAATGGCTTGCATCAGAGTAAGGATTTTCTTCACAAAGCTACCCACATTGATGGTCGTTAAAACACTTGTGATCCACAGGGGAATAAAATGTGTGGGAATCAAAACCTTAATAACCTAACTTCTGATGAATATAATGCTCCATTAAATCTGAACCAACCATTAACTCCTATAAAACCCTTCCCTAGAGATCTATGTAATAAACCAAGTATATCCAATAAAGATGAAGTTTGTGCTCCTGAAGAAAAAAGGAACAATGGTAATTTTAGAGGTTTAGGTAAACTAGCAAGGGCTTAAGTGACTGGATTGAGAGGTCAATTAGAAGACCAACCTGCATAGGAATGTGTCTAGCACTTGCTTCCACTATCCTCATTTTGTCTTTGAAACCAATCGTGTTATTAATGATTGTGTATATATTGTTTGTCCTATATGCTTCAGAAAAACAGAGAGGTATATGTTTATAATCATATCAGGGCCATCTTAAGCACTTTTGGGGCCCTAGGCATGGACATCTTTGGGGCCTCCCCTCCACCACACCAAAGGAATTAAGTGATCACGAATACTGGTCACGCCCCCCACCCGTCGCGCTCACAACCTATAGATTGACATGCTGTCTCGCAGCATAATAAGCATGTTTACTCCCTTTAAGTCCCCTTGTCCTCTTAATTCTTGCTCTAATCAGAATGATAAACAATTAGCATTTGAAGATCAACATTATTAGTCTACATAGGGATTACTGTTCTAGTACATACAGGATACTTGTTGTCAATAACATCCAGGAAGGTAGATGTAGTATTAATGCAGAACCGTATGTAATAGGTACATGCAACCCATAATAGACAGAGAACTCACATTAGCCGCCTCACAGACTGCAAAAGTGCTCCCACATGGATAGAGACCACCATTTGGAAGGAAGGAGAACTCTACACATCCCATAGCATGGATAGCAGAGGCAGATTAGAAGCTACCAGGAAGGTGTCTTTATCCAGACAGACTGAGATTAGAAGTGGGATATAGTTTTCAAATAGTGTTGCCATTAGGAACAAATGCCTGTGGTGTGCGATATAAATATGCTCACTATTAACACAATGAAACCATTAAAAAGGCTTTTATGAAGATCACACCATGAGAAGGAAATCACTCGGAAGGGCTGGCCATTTTGAAAGTTTTAGGGACTGGCAATATTGAGAGGTTAGGCAATACAATATTAAATGAGATGCCCAGGATTAAGGGGCGAAGGGGTGCAGCTGGGATTTCTGCCAGCTCTGCAATTTCTGCATTTGAACACTTTCTTTTCCAGTTCTTACCATGAACTAAAACCATCTAATTTAATTTTGAAAAATCAGACTCGGAAAGTACACTAATAACATTACCAAACATGACAATTTTTAAACAAAATACTATAGAAGGGTGTTATGCAAAATGGGAATGATTCTAGCTTCATTCTCTCCATCATGAATTGAAGCATATTAGACCCAGCATACCAATCAATGTGATATAACAAATTTAATCTGGGTTTGTCTTGTATATTTTAAAGCTTTGAATACTTCCAAAACAATGGCTTGTGGCATTTTCATTTATAAACATGCATAAACACCTTTGACTTTTACCAAAAAGCACACTGTTTTTTGTGTCAAACAAGCAGACCTTAAAATATGCGTGCTGGAGGCCTGCAACCTATGGTCAACTCTCTTCTGTCTAACAACCCTTCCACCCAAATGGCCTACATAAGAAGAAAGGTCAAGTAATGGGCTAAACGATACCAGCAGCATGCAAGAAGGCACACCTCGCAGAAGACAGCACAGTAGTGTAAAATATATTAGATGATTTGACCAGCATCACTGTATCGTCTGCTGGCAAATCCAGGATACAAACACGAATGCTGTCGTTCCATAGTCTTGAATTTGGATACTTATTCACCTCTTGGACTAACAGTGTATGTCATTGTTGGAGGCGATTGCCTAGGTTTTACCACATCCCATCTGAACAAACCAATTTCTAGACCTTTACCATACGGATGATATGTTAGTTTTTATAGCAACCCCTATCTGGTACAGGTATATTGCTGATAATAGCAGATGTTGTTCTACAAAACCAAGTTCATATGCAGACATGTTTATAAACTTCAGACATAGGAAAGGCTCAGCCAGCCTTGCTGGAATGTGATATTCTAATTTTGCATATGAACACAAATCTCTGCAATGGGTGCTTCACAGCCGGAGCTAACTTCTGAACCATTGCATTGTGTCAATCAATTTATCAATATGCATTTCACCATTGCTTATTGCACATGATCAACATAATTCCCACAAGAAGGAAAGAATGCTACATAGTTGCGCCATAAGGAACACACAAACTATGTATACCACAGTGAACACAGAAAGCAATACATGATGAATTGATCAAGGCAGAATGCACGTGCCAAAACAGAAAGTCAATGGGTTTAGAGCCTCAGCAGCACCCCATAAAATATCCTGACATGTGCTATTTAAGACTGGTGAACAATGGAATCTTACTTTTTCAGATCAGCTAGCCTTATGGGGCCCCCTCCAAGGTGGGCGCCCTGGGCAAGTGCCCCTTCTGCCATCCCATAAAAACGTCTCTGAATCATATATAGTGAATAATTATGATGTTGAAATTCAATAAAACCTTCAAATTGCAAGGAAAAGCTAAAATTGCAATTTGTTTGTTCCACAATAAACTGGAATGTCTCTGCCGTGGATTGTCTCAGGCAGATTGGAGAGGAATTATATGTAATATTCCTCCAACATTGATTGCCTTAAATGCAGAGTTTGCATCGTGGGAAGCGGTGTTGTTTTTTTAATTTTTTTTAATACTTTATTTTCATTTTAAGTACCTAGCATATATGATATTTGTTACTATCAACACCCAAAGAACAACAATTTCATAATAACACAGTTCTCAGCGAGCATCCTGTAAATATTTACAAACCCCATCCACAAACCCCATCCACCCCCCCCCTACCCAGCACCAGAGTCCACAACCAACACAGAGTATAGTGAGGAATTTCTTCCATATTTTTACAAACAAATGAAGCTTTCCGTTACATTGAAAGATAACTCTCTCCATCTCCGCTAATCCATGCATTTCATCAATCCAATTTTCAATCATAACTGGATTCATTGTTTTCGAACTTCTCAATATAATCCTCTTACCCACCATTGAACCACGAAATATCATTTTTTTCTGACACATGGATAGTCCCTCCAAAAGGACATCATTATTTAGTATCAAGGTCTGAAAATCAAAGGCTATTCTTTCATCTAACACAACATCACAGATCCTACCAAATTCAAACCAAAACCCTTGCACTCTAGTGCAGGTCCAGAGCATATGTTCAAAAGCGCCTGTGTCATGTACACAAGACCAGCAATCAGAGTTATCCATCATGCCCCTTTTAAAAAGTCTTTCAGGAGTCCAAAAGACCCTATTGATGATTTTAATCTGTCGGGACCACTCCACCAAACTTAAAGAGCACAATCTAGTATTTGCACACATACTTGACCACTGATCCTCGTCAATTGCACTCCCAAGCTGTCTGCCCCATTCCTCCCTCATCAAATCATTGCTCTTAAACTCTCCTGCTATCAAACCATAGACACGGCTCACCAGGCCACATCCTCCCATTTTAGGTTTCTGCCAGAGCATATCAACATCCAGATTTTTTTCCAGGTCGATGTCACCGACAACTCTTGGAATCTTACGATAATCACTCACCGTGAAGTTCAGAATATTAAATTTAGATTGTAATCCCTTTGCAGTCAACCATCTTCCATTCTCAAATAGATCACATAACCAGTGTACGCCTGCCAGAAACCATTTCAACCAAAACAAGGGCTTCCCCATATATTTAAAACCAGGATTTAACCAAATAGAGGCTTTAGGGTCCTTCAATGCATTGTATCCTAGATCTCTCAGATCGTACACAGACTCTTGCCATGCCCCTTTTATTTCTTTCGTTCTTCCTGCCCCCTCACTTGTGGTGTCCCACAGGGATCCTCACTCTCCCCGATCCTGTTTAATATCTATATCTGGGCATTGGTCTGCCTCATCCGTTCCTACGGACTCAATTGCTATTCTTATGCTGACGACACTCAAATCCTGATCTGTCTAGATCAAGAGCAGGCGGAGATCTCGTCATGTCTGCATGAATGTCTGAGGGCAGTTGGGGACTGGATGGACCAGAACTGGCTCAAACTAAATGGCGATAAAACAGAGGTAATGGTGGTGGCTTGTCCTTTGGACCCCTCACTGTGGACCCCTGCTTTCTGGCCCACCTCTTTAGGTCCTCTTCACAGTCCAGTTAGCAAAGTGAAAAATCTGGTGTCATTCTTTCTGCCTCCCTCTCTATGTCCAACCAGGTCACCGCTGTGTGCCAGTCTGCCCACCATCAGATCAGGGTCCTCAAGAGGGTCTTACCCATGATACCAGAAGCCATTCCTCCCCCCCGTGGTGGCTGCGTTAGTCCTTTCACGGTTGGATTACTGCAACTCTTTACATCTGTCACAACCGATCAGCCTTACGCAGCGGCTTCAGCGCATGCAGAACTTGGCGGCCAGGCTAGCCACTGGGTCTCCCTACGACGCTCATATTTCGCCAGTGCTCCATAGACTCCATTGGCTTCCAGTGGCCCAACGTGTTCATTTCAAGTCACTGTGTATTGTCCATCGTGCAGTCCACGGCCAAGGAGCTGAGTTTCTGCAGTCCAAATTCTTTCGCTACATCCCTGAATGTGACTTACGCTCCTCCACGACTAACCTACTAATTGTCCCAAGGTTTAACCGTGAAAGAGTTGGAGGTAGGGCCTTTTCCATTGCAGCTGCCAAACTCTGGAATAATCTTCCACTGTCACTCAGAAGTACTCCCAAACTTTTTGGGTTTAGAAGAGCTCTTAAGACCATCCTATTTTAGCCCCCTATTTTCACTGGTTCTCCATTTCGGCTAGCAGCTTTCCTCTCCAGCGCCATGATGCCCTTGGGCGACCGTGTGCTCTATAAATTCAGATAACATAACATCCCAGCCTGGCATTCAGACATATCCACAAATTGAATAGACATTTAGTCAATGGATCTTTAACACCCGCTGACCCCGCACAGTTGTTAACAATGCTCTGGCCCGTAAAGGACCAAAATGGCTACTTTCAGCAAACAAAAGCACAAGACACACACCAGCTGTTACCAGCTGGTAGCCCTAAGCTGCACTCCTGGTGGGACTTAGTCCCCGTTGTATTTTTAGAACCTTGTAAGCCCAATTCAACTCCCAACAGGAAATGTTTAGGTCCACGATGGTTGCTTCTGTAAGTTCGTTATAATGTAATCAGACTCTCAAAATGTACATACTATTCAATCAATCAACAATGTATATAGAACTCTATCTGCTTGTCTACAGACAGGAACCAAAAGGCTGAGATAAGACAGAAATTAGGCAGATAAAGTATTTTATGTTTTACATAAAAAGTCAAATTTGCAACCACGCTATTACATAGTAGTGTGGGATGCCATTCCAGCTAAATTATATATTCACAAATTCTTTAACAATGACAGTAAAACAGTTGAGCTGAAAAACAGCACTAACAAACACCGAAATGTTCGCAGAGGTTTATAAACAGTATAACATATTAATCAGCAAAAGGATTCATTTGTGGCTGAACAAATACCACATTAGCATGATTGTCCTTCTGGGCAGTGTAATTCTTTCTGCTCAAAGTTTCCTAAACACACTCATATACAAAAACATGTGTGCCGACGCGTTTCGGATTAATCAAAATCCATCTTCAGGGCTGGGTGTGTTACAGTTTCAACAGTGTTCATTAACAATTTCCTAAGGAGAATAAGGATAAACTAATTAGACCTCTATGGTAACAGGGAGATTTATCAAGCAGCTCTCAGGTGAAGCAAAGTACACTAACCTTAATTTGTGTGTACGTAGAGTATACGGGTAACTACCTATGTGGTAAATGTAAAAATAGGATACATTGTAAGTGCTCATTCTAAGGCAAGAGTCGAATTCTCAAGTGATACATATGAAATCTAATCTACTTACCCGGAAGGAAGACAAATACCTCTCCCCGGGTAATGTAATGGTAACAGGCTGTGATTTCCAGTGAGCAATGGCTAGAGGCAAGAAGAGAGGTGAAAGGTGTTCAGTTAATGTTTAGTGAATATGTCTCCTAGCGGTTGATGAGGCATTAAACTCAATGAGGTTCATGACTAACTAGGATTCTCCCATGGATACTTCTAATACTCTTGTGGGGAGCAACGTGAGCTGCCTACTGTATATATATTCAGCGAATATACTACAAGACCACTTGTGGGACATAAATAGTAATGCAGTCAATGACTAGCTATAATCACTGCACTCATGCCGGGTCAATGGACATGATAATGTCCGTGACAGAATCGAATCACTATACTCAAGCGGAGTGAAAATTTCACTATAGCACACACCTAACAAGGTCTGATGTGTGTAGGTATGAGGAGCAATGCTGACTCGTTCTCCAATAATAGGGCGTCATACTGCATTCAGTAACCGTCTCTATGAGCACGGAGCCATCAATACTTAGGGTATTACAATAAAGACACTCACCTTAAAAGAGCACATTACACCAAGGAAGATTGAGCAGCCCGTTGCCAAGACGCGCTGCTCGTTTGTGAATTGTTTTCATGGTTGTCATGGAGGCGGCGCGCATGCGCGTCTTGGCTCCTGACTCCATCTTTGTGTGGGACTGGGCGTCTGCAGCATAGAGCTTGCAGTACGACCCTCATAGAATCATCCGCTCCTCACTAAACTAGATTAATGCAAGGGTCAAGGACCCAAAGTAACAAGATATTCAAAAATGTTTATAGTATGTGTAAAAGATTGTAGTGCTGGAATCGATCTATTTGTTGTGCGCAGGCGCATCACAATTATGAGGTGGCACGTTGGTGTGAGCGTGTCTATGTGCTGAACATGAAATAAGTATGGATCTGGGTGTCCTATAAATCGCAGCTGTTTATTTACACCACTATAGTTGGATTGGGTATAATGCTGTATGGTATCATGAAAGGGATAGCAGTCTTACAGTGATCACAGGTAAGTCAAGATGTAGGGGCTCTCAAAGGAAGAGAAAGGAAAGAGGCAACTTCACGAAGATCGAACGACAAACGCTCAAAAGGTTACTTGACAACAGCGAGATCATCTTCAAACCCGCGGACAAGGGAGGTGCCCTCGTCCTGATGGATAAGACCAAATACATTGCAGAAATTGAATGTCAACTAGCGGATCGAGAAAGTTGAATACAATCCAACTGAACAAGTAAGGAACCTGATAAAGGAGGTTCTGGACGAGGCAGAAATAAGAGAAGTGATCTCAGAAAAAACACACACAAAAAAAAAAGAAAAAGACACACCCAATCACTCCGGTGATATATATCCTCCCAAAAATTCACAAGACACTTACATACCCTCCTGGGCGACCCATTATAGCAGCAACAGATAGCATCTTGGAACCATTGGCAAAATACTTGGACAAAATCTTACAACCCTTTATACAGGAAACCCTGACCTATATCAAGGACACTACCCACTTTTTGAAAAAAACTCAAGGAGATTGAGTTTGTCAAAGAAAGGGATACTCTGTTTACTATCGATGTAACCTCTCTCTACACCAATATTGCACATGAGGCTGGTCTTGAGGCCGTTGAATGGCTATTAATAAATTGTGACAACTGCCAGGGTGACAAGATATTTGTGTTAACATTGCTCAAATTGGTTCTAATGAACAATTTCTTTAGATTTCAAGACAGATTTTACCTTCATGTCTCAGGAACCAGCATGGGGGCCGCAATGGCCCCAGCTTATGCGAACACCTACATGTATCATTTAGAAACAGAGCATGTCCTGACATCAGAAAGGTGTCTACGTCATCTGACCATCTTTGTAAGATGCATTGATGATGTATTTGGCATTTGGTCGGGTTCGGACGAGGAATTACAGGAATTCTTTTGTATGATGAATGAAATGCACCCGAGGATTAAGTTTACCACCGAAACGAGCAAAGCCACGATCAATTTCTTGGACGTTGAAGTCTATGTCAAGGCGGATAATCTGGAGACACAGATCTTCACCAAAGCCACCGACAGAAATAGCCTCCTACTGGCAACGAGTTTTCATCCTTGCAGGACAATTGACAGTGTCCCCCTAAGCCAATTCCTACGTTATCGGAGAAACATCTCAGAAGACACTGAATTTGTGAGACGATCGGCATCTCTATGTCACAAGTTCATGAAAAGAGGCTACAACCCTACCCCTTAGCCCAGATCGAGGAGAAAGTAGCAACCATAGAGAGAGACACCCTACTTAAACCCAAAGAGCGGAACAAAGATGACTCAATGGTGTACGTTACCACATACTACGCTCAGAGTAAAAAAATCATCAGAGTAAAAAAATCAAATCAAAAAGTAAAAAAAGTATTATTCAAAGAAATTGCCCAATGCTGCAAATGGACCCTTATATAAAACCACTCTTTCAACAATTGCCAATTTTCGCTTACAGAAATAGCAATGCCCTAAGAAATAGTCTGGTCAGAGCGGACTTATCCTTGCCTCAGGGGACTCTGACAAAACACAAGGGGACCCAACCTTGTCCTAACTGCCAGCATTGCAGCAACATCCTTCTAGGTAACACAATCTCACACCCACACACAGGAAAACCCATTACACTAATACATTTGTGCACTGGTGATTCCACTAATGTTGTCTATGCCATTAAATGCCCCTGTGGTTTCTATTATGTTGGGATTACCATGAGAAAGGTGAAACTGCGTTGGACTGAGCACAAGTCCAACATCCAGACAAAAAATCTCAGATCCCCAGTATCAATGCACTTTTTAGAAGCAGGACATAGCATTGCCCAACTGAAGTGTATGATTTCTGAACAAGTGAAGGTGGGACCAAGATGGGGGGATGTCCATAAGAGATTACTCCAGAGAGAGATTGCTTGGATTGATCTTTTGGATTGTCTGAGCCCAAGAGGAATGAATTGTGAATTCGACTTGATGTGTTTTCTTTAGTGCTTGTGGTTACTGGTGTAATGTCACTTGTAGAGTGTAATTGTTTATTGTTATTGTAGTGCTTTTAACAGTGTACCTCTAAGCACCCAGCACAGCAGGCTTGAGGTCAGATCTTGAGCAAGAGTAATGGTGATAACTGAGTTCACTAGATACTTGTGATCATATGTCATGAAGGTAACCGATCTAAATATAATTGAACTGTCAGGTTCACTGTGCTATGCCAGATTGTGAACGGCTTAGGCACCGGGAGATCTAATTATAGTAAATATCATTTGAGCCTTGTAACAGGTAGCTGGTTAATCTACCGTCTGATCAGATTGTGAACGTTTCTTATACCGCAAGATTGACACAATTGACATGTATCTATTGGTTAGGTCTAGCTGCCTCACTGAGGTCCAGGAGAAATTAATCTTGACATAATTGATTTCGACATCAGACCATTAATGGAGTGACCCTTGGGTAGAGAGGGGTGACTGGGTTCTCGGACCGCTCCTCACTTGCCAGATGGTCACCATAACTACGCGGCGGGAGGTAGGGGCCCCACGCAGTAGATTACTGCCTAAGCGCCCCTCCTCCCGCCCCGAATACTCTTAATCCCAGTTACCGTACTTCAAGTGACCGCGGGTGGTAGGGGCACCACGCGGTTGCATACTACACAGGTGCCCCTCCTCCGGCCCTTTATCTTCCTTTGAGAGCCCCTACATCTTGACTTACCTGTGATCACTGTAAGACTGCTATCCCTTTCATGATACCATACAGCATTATCCCCAGTCCAACTATAGTGGTGTAAATAAACAGCTGTGCCTTATTGGACACCCAGATCCATACTTATTTCATGTTCAAAACATAGACACACGCACACCAAAATGCTGCCTCATAATTGTGACATGCATGCGCACAACAAATAGATTGATTTCAGCACTACGATCTTTACACATACTATATACATTTTTGAATATCTTGTTACTTTGGGTCCTTGACCCTTGCATTACTCTAGTTTAGTGAAGAGTGGATGATTCTATGAGGGTCGTACTGCAAGCACTATGCTGCAGACACCCAGTCCCACACAAACATGCAGTCAGGAGCCAAGACGCGCATGTCCACCGCCTCCATGACAACCATGAAAACAATTCACAAACGAGCAGCGCGTCTTGGCGATGGGCTGCTCGGTCTTTCTTGGTCTAATGTGCTCTTTTAAGGTGAGTGTCTTTATTGTAATACCCTAAGTATTGACGGCTCCGTGCTCATAGAGATGGTTACTGAATGCAGTATTACGCACATTATTGAAGAATGAGTCAGCATTGCTCCTCATACCTACACACATCAGACCTTGTTAGGTGTGTGCTATAGTGAAATTTTCACCCTGCTTGAGTATAGTGATTCGATTCTGTCATAGACATTATCATGTCCAGTGACCCGGCACGAGTGCAGTGATTATAGCTAGTCATTGACTGCATTACTATTTATGCCCCACAAGTGGTCTTGTAGTATATTCGCTGAATGTATATACAGTAGGAAGCTCATGTTGCTCACCACAAGAGTATTAGAAGTATCCATGGGAGAATCCTCGTTAGTCATGAACCTCATTGAATTTAATGCCTCACCAACCGCTATGAGACATATTCACTAAACATTAACTGAACACCTTTTACCTCTCCTCTTGCCTCTAGCAATTGCTCACTGGAAATCACAGCCCGTTACCATTACATTACCCGGGGAGAGGTATTTGTCTTCCTTCCGGGTAAGTAGGTTAGATTTCATATGTATGACTTGAGAATTCGACTCTTACCTTAGAATGAGCACTTACAATGTATCCTATTTTTACATTTCCCACATAGGTAGTTAACCGTATAATCTACGTACACAGGAATTAAGGTTAGTGTACTTTGCTTCACCTGAGAGCTACTTGATAAATCTCCCTGTTACCATAGAGGTCTAATTAGTTTATCCTTATTCTCTTTAGGAAATTGTTAATGGACACTGTTGAAACTGTAACACACCCAGCCCTGAAGATGGATTTTTATTAATCCTAAACACGTCGGCACACATGGTTTTGCATATGAGTGTGTTTAGGAAACTCTGAGCAGAAAGAATTACACTGCCCAGAAGGACAATCATGCTAATGTGGTATTTGTTCAGCCACAAATGAATATTTTTGCTAATTAATATGTTATACTGTTTATAAACCTCTGCACACATTTCAGTGTTTGTTAGTGCTGTTTTTCAGCTCAACTGTTTTACTGTCATTGTTTCAGAATTTGTGAATATATAATTTAGCTGGAATGGCATCCCACACTACTATGTAATAGCGTGGTTGCAAATTTGACTTTTTATGTAAAACATAAAATACTTTATGTGCCTAATTTCTGTCTTGTCTCAGCCTTTTGGTTCCTGTCTGTAGACGAGCAGATAGAGTTTTATATACATTGTTGATTGATTGAATAGTATGTAAATTTTGGGAGTCTGATAACATTATAACGAATTTACAGAAGTAACCATCGTGGACCTAAACATTTCCTGTTGGGAGTTGGATTGGGTTTATGAGGTTCTAAAAATACAACGGGGACTTAGTCCCACCAGGGGTGCAGCTTAGGGCTACCAGCTGGTAACAGCTGGTGTGTGTCTTGTGCTTTTGTTTTGTAAATCCTGAGTGGCCTCGAGATTCTCCCTGTTGCAGCTGAAATCCTATTGGAATGAATCACATGGATTTTTATGACTTTACCCTATTGACCTGATTATACACTACACTGTTGTGCTTCCCACCCTACACTTTGTTCTACTTTCAGCACACACCCACTCACTTGGATTCGGTTTTACAAAATCCATTAAGGTGTGTGACATAAATGCCAAATGATATGCTTTAAAATTGGGCACACCCAATCCACCTTTTTCCAGAGGTAGTTGTAATTTACCCAACTTACGCCTAGGCGCTTTATGATCCCACAAAATGTTTTGGGTAAGTCTATCCAGTTCCTGCCAGAAATTCTTCCCTATATCCATCGGAATCATGCTAAGTATATAATTAATCCTAGGTGTGGAAACCATTTTTAATGCATTTACTTTCCCCCACAAGGACAACTTCAGAGAGCACCATCTGTCTAAATCCAACTTGTATGCAGTACAAATCTTGTTCATGTTTTCTGATACAAAATCACTTAAATCTGGCAAAATCCACACTCCCAGATATAGCATTTTTTTTGCACACCATTTGAAACACCAGTGTGTAATACATTTCTTGTCACAACATGGCACCAAAGGTAGGACCTCAGACTTGGCCCAGTTTATCTTATAGACTGAGAGCTTGTGAAAGGGCGATAACATTTCCATAAGAGTGGGAATTGAAGTCTAAGATTTTTTAGAACCAGCAGTAAATCGTCAGCATAGAACCAAATCTTGTGTTGCATACCCCAACAATTCACACCTTGCAGATTCCTTTCCAGCCTCAGTGCCACCACTAGGGGTTCTATACCAATGACAAAAAGTAATGGGGACAAGGGACAGCCCTGTCTAGTTCCTCTCTCTAATTCAAATATTTCTGATCTTAGACCATTGGTGTTCACATCAGCCATAGGTTTGCTATAAAGAAGGTCAATCCAAGAAATGTATCTAGAGCCAATTCCCATCTTCGCCAGGACTCTGAATAGGAATTACCAGTTAACCCTGTCAAAGGTTTTTTCAGCATCTAAAGAAAGCACAGCCGAGTCCTCCATTGACCCGGAAGCCACAGTAATAGTTTGTAGCAACTTTCTAATATTGCTAGTGGTATTCCGCTCCTAGAGAGAGAGACTCGCCCTATTGTTTGCTGTGCCCCGGTGGCTGTCGAACACCGGAGTGCAGCAGGAGTCCACACAGGCTCCCGGAAACAAATCGAAACAGTCTGCCATGCAAGAGGCAGCAGAAAAAGCACAACGAGCAGTGGGTCAAGCGGACATGTGTGCAGACACCGGTGAGTTTACCATTGTCGGGTAATCCCGGTACACTCCGTAATCGACCGCTGACTACTGCTGATAATTTTGAATACCAAACTGATTTAAAGAGGTTGAATTGGCATAATAAGAACTTTGTAAAAAGACAAGAAAAGAAATGTTTTGATCATTGCTATCATGGCCAACGCTATTGCCAAGACAAAGAGGGGGCAATACTAAAGAAAGCTTACTACAACCACCATTGCCAAAGCAAAGAAAGGGAAATACTAAAGCAAGCTAACTATAAACACCATTGTCAAAGCAAAGAAAGGGCACTACTGAAGCAAGCTAATTATAACCATTACTGTCAGAGTGAGGAAGAGGCAATACTTGAGCAGGACAACAAGTGTAACCTTTGCAAAGAGAGGGCAAGTGTAACAAAGAAACATTGTCAACAGTTGTTTGATGTACAAGTGGGAAAACAAGAGTGACAGGAGAGAAGCACTCCTGGTAGCGAGTACCAAGGAGGAGAGGAAAATAACCTGCCTTGCATGTGGCAAATACAACAGTGAAAAAAACAGCACCAATGCATCTCTAGTCTTCCCAGATTAATTTGTGAATTTCAATGTTGTTGAAAGTTAAATACGTTTCAAAAAGGTTTGAAGTAAAGTTCACCACAGAGTATTTGTAGTAGTGTTAGCAAATGTTGGTCCAGGCAGGAGAGTATACCAGGGCAGGGACCTATTAGTTGTAGTCCTGGCAGGTTAGTGGACCAGGAAGAAATCATTGAAGTATTGCATTGTGTTTGAAAGTTGTGGAGAAGAATAAGTGGTAAGACCACTAAAGTGTTTTATAAATTGTGGTGGAATCATCCTGACAAAATATTATTGTTGATACACAAGAATTGTGAAGGTATTTGTGTTCTCTTAAGAAGAAGAAGTTGTATTGAACTTTGGTCTATACTTGAAGAGATAAAGACTGTTCATCTGGTTGAACTTTTGTTAAAAGTCCAAGTGAAAGAGTTTTGGAGTAAGACAAACTTTATGATCAAAAATTGGCTACAAAAAGGAACTTTCTAATTTGAATCTTTGATTGAAAATCTTGCTTTGAATCTGGGGAAGGGGATCCAACCCTGGTTACAAGGAACCACATTTATTGGGTTTATATTGAATTTAATTGTTATTTCTGTTACTTTTGAATTTCCATCTATTTGCTTTAAGAGTTTAATGTATATATAAGTGTAAGTGACATATTCCTTTCACTAGATTGATTTCCTTTAGTTTATTTTGATAGGCAGGGAAATCCTCTTTAGGTTAAGGATAGTGAGACATTTGTCACACCCTTATGAGTTAATAAAATGGCTACTTGTGAAAAACCTTTACCAAGGTGTCCTCACATTTCTGACCCCTCATAATGTGAACTGCCTATTCAATCATGCTCTCATGGATCTGTGAGTGAGTGAGTGGTGAACTGTCAAAGCATCCACTTGCTCTGTATAAGTTAAACAGTGGTTTTGCAGTTAATTTAATATTAGTTTTCTTTCTCTGGTAATGTGACTGGCTTCTGAACTCATGGGTGTAGCCTCACTCTCCTCTGTTGTAAAGCATTTTTCATGCTCAGTGATATAATGTTGCTTTACTTATTTTGATTATAGCTGCACACCAGGATCAACCAAGTGGGCCTTCCCAGTGAGTGATTGAGAGGGAGATGAGCCTTGACCACAGACACATTTTCATATCTCTTCACTGCAATGTACATATTTAAATGACAGATTTTCTGACCCATATACCACTTGTCTGTTACAATCCTCAGCAGTTGTATCACAAACCCTACTTGACAAGGACGTAAGTATGCATATCTTAATTAGAGTATGCCCTTGGTTTCTTTCTGTAAGCATGCTTCGCATATGTTGTGGTGAATTTCTTGATCTCGAAATTAATGAGGAGAAGGTTTTACTGGCACCCTGATTAGCACCACTGGCTGTTACTATATGGTGATTATAGAAATGTCTGACGGACTGTTTGTGGTACTCACTTTTGGCTACAGTTGAAATACGTACATAGGAAAATGTAGCATTTTGGTATTCATTATTACTAGACTGCAAACTAAGGGGGCATTCAGAGTTGGGCATATTCTTTTAAAGAAATACTGCTGGAGGAATAACTGCCTGTGCTGGTGGTATTTCTGAAAATTCACCCAATTGCAAGTTTACCACCGCTGGAGGTGGCATTTCTAGAATAATCCAGATGTCCCTTCAACTTTATGGAAATCACCCTATTCTCTATAACCGATTCTCTTCTCTCTGCCTGCTATTTTACGCATTCTTCACATTCTGCTCAACCTATCCACTGTATTTGATACTGTCGATCACATGATTTTCTCTTCAAGGCTTCTGCCACTAGGTATTTCTAACATATTCACAACTATTATTTTTTGCCCAACACATCTGATTCTCCCTACTTCTACTCACCACCTTAGCATCTCATGACCCCTCACTTTCTTTCTCATCGCACATTGTATGTACCGCTCGCGTGAGGCACTCTCATAATTTACGTAAGGTTCCTTTCTAACTTTCAGATCTACCAAGCCTCTAGCATTATTCTCTCCCATATTGACTACCGCTCACCTATTGTCTTGGCCTCCCTGATTATCCACTCACTCCTCTCCACTCTATCTTTAATTTGTTTATTCACCTTATCTGCCGTCTCACTCCTCATCACTCTTCTCTTTATTCCCTCCAAAGAATATCTTCAACCCGGACAAAACAGAAATCATGATAACACCCAACAATTCTTTAGATGAAAATCACATTTTATGGACTAGAAAAATGGTAAATCGACCAGAACCTTCAAAAGTAGTTAAAAATCTCATAATATTCATGCACAACAACCTAACAATGGAACCATATGTCGTAAAGCAATGCTTCTTCCACTGACGCAAAATCAAACAGATTTTATCTTTCATCACCTTCCCACACAGAACCCTTGCCATCATCTTCCTCATCATGACTATGCTAACAGCAGCTACCTTGGAATGCTGGATTACCTCTCCATAATTCTACAGCAAATAAAGAACACTGTGGCAAGACTACTCCCAGACTCAACAAGAGAGAACACAGCACACCAGCGTTGAGAGCCCTACACTGGTTTATGTGAAGGCAAAATGAATCAAGACACAGACAACAGATTCAGAATTACAAATAAACACTTTTATTAACTTAAATGTCAGGATGGAAAATGGCCTACCTTGCCCTATGCTGATGTGGGATTTCCCTACTTAAAGAAAACTAAAGAATCTGTCTGTGTCCAAAACCTATACTTGGCTTCACAACTAAACCTGTACAATGGCTAGTGATGCCGGCAACCAAAAAGAAAACAATGTTCAACACAAAGTTCTGAGCTTCTTCCAGCTCGCAACTTCCTTTCAGCTCCCTTTCCCAAGTGTAAACCAGTTCCACAAAATGTCTAAAAATTACCTTCCTTGGACTTCAGATGAAATAGTCTGATTAAGGGCCCCAACGTTTAAGTAACAAAGATCAAAAGCAAGCTATCATTGTTTTCAAAATTTGAAGTTCCAAAGTTCAATCAATTTTGTTTTTAAACATTAGTTCCTTTAGTTTGTAGCTTTCACACAAGTTGACATCAATACTCCTTGTATTTTTTTAAGTTCCTCTCTAAATCAAGCTTCAGCACCTTTTGTTTGTATGTTCATTAAAGTCATATTCATTTTACAACTCAGTATGTTGTGGTTTGTTTATTCTTTAAAGTTGCATTCATTTCAGCATTTCAACAACATGCAATGGTTTGTTTGAATTTGAGGTTCTGTTTCCTTTCTGGGTTCCAAATGTCTTAATCCTGATTGTTAACAAGGCTTTGATTCAGTACGGTATTCAATAATGATGTGTTTTGCTTAGGATTTATTTCCGCTTTATCTGTTATTCAGTGTGTGTTTGTTTCACTTTCATTGAATTGTACAGTGTTTGGAGACCTTCGAAAACGTGTTTCTTGACATAGGCGACCACTCTGATTCAAAGTATACCATCAGAAGACAGTAATTGACAGTAAAGGATTGGAGACTTTAAAAAACGTGCTCATTCAAGGGACACGACCACTCCGATGCAAAGTATTCAGCAAATAATAAAGTTAACACTCGTGCGCACCAGGTTTCCCATTCATTCGAAAAACACCAGTCGCTTTCACAGTTATTGTTACAGCAGGAATCACACAGCCTTCTGTTTTAGGGTCAAGGCTCCAACTCCTTCCCCTCAGACGCTCCTGCGTTTGACCTCCCTGACAGTGGACTGAGCACTTCCAGCAACAAGGAAAGGGACAGCCTTCCCACACGGCTCCCTTCACCTTGTTCAGCCTGCTCTAGGGAGTCCCAACTCCCATGCCACACTTCTATGGACCGTTCTCTCCGTAGTCCCCAGCCCCTCGGCGTCCTGCTCCAGCTACTCACACCACCCTCCTTGCTGCTTCTCATGTTACTCTCTTTTCCACTGGGCTAGTCTACTTTTATAGATCTGTAGACCCTTGACAGGCTGCAGATGAGCATGTCCAATTTGCTCTGCCTGATCACAATCAAAAGGACATTCCTGACCTTCACAGCTCTTAGCAGGCATCTTCCTCGACCCAGTTCCAGCGTGGTAAAAGAGCATAGTCTTCATTGCTCTTACTTGCCTCTTCTTCTTCCCAGTAATGTCAAGTGTCAATTTTGGAGAAATGGGGAGAACTGTTTTATAACATCCTATGAAGCTTGGGAAGGCTTGAGTTGGTTGTGAATAGGAAAAGAGGGATACCATATCTTGCCCAAAGTCACCTTATTCTTTCTCATTCTCCTCCTGGGGTTTCGAGGATTTTCATTTTTCCTAATGTTAGTC
Organism: Ambystoma mexicanum; assembly: GCF_040938575.1. Taxonomy (NCBI): domain Eukaryota; kingdom Metazoa; phylum Chordata; class Amphibia; order Caudata; family Ambystomatidae; genus Ambystoma; species Ambystoma mexicanum. The sequence goes on along the minus strand of NC_090921.1, from coordinate 423,502,263 downwards.
TAACCAAAGGGCATGGGTTGACAATGTCCCACAAAGGTTTCTGGCAATAAGTGTTCATCATGAATTGGAAAGGGACAATACTTTGTCTCACCTGAGAACTCTTCCTTCCTGTTCCCCAAGAACCCTCTACCCAGGTGATCATTCCTCGCTTCCAATGGTTGTGATGCAATAGTGATGACCTTTCCCTGGCCACCAAGCAGAGGATGCAATGGAAATAGATGTGAGGGCACCCTCAGGTTTCTCACAATACCAGTCATCAAAAGGATTTACTTCAAAACCCTTTGCATAGCACACAGAGCAATACAAGAGCAAGGAGTGGAATTCATGCAGGAATAAATCTTCATCTAAAGACCAAATACTCAGATACAGCAATGACCTATGCCTCGAACCAAAGCAATACTCTGATCTAATATATGGCGGATCAGCATTCTCTGCATCTCAGCAGAACTTTGTGAAAACACTAACCAAGGAACTACAAACAACAGAAGAACACCTAAAATTCTGAAAACTGCAAAAAGCTTGTGCTTTAACTCACCCAACTGAACAGGAAGTTCTAATGAGAAGTAAACGACTGTGCAAATAGGAAAGGCACCACCAACCAATGTAAAACCAAATTGATCAAAACAAACTAGACTGGCTCAGCGAAAGGAAAGCATAATATCAACAAACCAAATATAAAGAATTCAGGCTAATCAGAACAATGCAACTTACAGGAACGCGCAGACCTACATCACTACTTACCCTATGAAAAACCTTGAACTTTCCTACGCACTCACTGCTCAACCACCAAATACAACACACACACATACCCCTATCACAGCAGAAACCGGAACTCACACAGCAAACAGCACACCCCCTCTGTGATCTCACTCAAACCAGATCACTAATTATCCTGTACTACACTACAAACACACAAAACAATCCCATATAGACCCACTCACCAAACAACACCTAAACCATACCATCTATTTGCTAACCCAACACCTACTGACCATTTTTTTCTGAACTGAAGCTACCAACAGCACAGCAAAAACCTCTCTTGCACTATCCCTCTGTGCCCCACCTACTAATCCTCCAAAACCCTCCTTCCTTTTCAGATCCCCTTGAGCGCCTGGAGACCATGAAAATGGCAGCGGTGCACAGTATAAATCTCAATAATATAACATTTACAAATCTCAGAAAGAACAGGGTGCACATTCCCAAATCACAGCTTTTCAATTCTGAAGATCTTTTTTTTATTGACTTAGGCACTGGCGTAACAGTGGCCCCAGAGCCCACACAGTGCAGGGTGCCCCTCCACCACATGTCCTAGGAGGGGGCCCCCTCAGACTTCGAAAATAATTAGTTTCTTTTTGAAGTCACTCTCCCTTCATAAAGACATTATTTCTATAACAACGTAACGGAAATAATGTGTTCATTATGGCAGAGTGGCTTCAAAAATAAACTATTTTTATGTGAAGTCCAGGGACTCCCCCCAACCCGTGACATGGAATCCTCCAGGATGGAGTCCTCCGTGTCAAGGGGTGGGAGTGCCCCATGAATTCAAAAGTAAATGGTTTCTTTTTTAATTCACTCTGCCTTCATAAAGAAATTATTTCCATTACTTTTCAGTTCTGTAATGGAAATAATTTCGTTATGAAGTCAGAGTGACTTCAAAAATAAACAATTTCTGTTTGAATTAATAGCCTTCCCTCCACCCCATGACATTGAGGCCTTCAGATCCTCTGCAGAGCACAGACGAAAGCATGTCTGGGTGTATGATGTATGGGTGGCTGCCTGGTGTTCCTGTGTAAGTCTATGGTGAAAGGGTGCACACTTAAATCTATGGGTGGCTGGGTGTGCGTGTGTGAGTTTATAGTGAAAGGATGCACACTTAAATGCTTGGGTGGCTGGATGTCCATGTGTGTGGGTATGGTGAATGGTGTGTGTGCTTGTGTTCAGGGGTGCAACAAAGCCTACATTTCAGGTGGGGGTGATAACCCTTCAAATGTTGGGAGAGGCGCTAACTGCAAGGGTGGTGGGGGAGGGGCAACCTTATTTGTGTGGGGGCATCTAACTTCTTTACACGTTCTAATGAAACAATTCTACTGCATCTTTAAGGGTACAAGCAGTTTACTCTCTCCTTTAAGTCTGAAAGAACCCACTTAAGGACTGCCGGAAGAATGAGCAGTCTCCTGTCCCCTCTCTAACCGTCCAGTCACTCACCTGGCTTGCAAGTTCTAAACTCACATCACGATTACAATTCCTAACAAATGATGCAGGTACTAACAGTTAAATGCTTTACATTAATAATTGCTGGGCCTTTGTTAACAGCAAAACCCAGGTGCCGTTTAACATCTGTGTCCTGTTCTGTCCGGCAACAGCTCTGTAGGTCAGAGAGGTCGAATCAACATAGCCCAACATTTTGAGGGGTGTGGGCTGAAGCCCAGTCAGCTCAATGGTGTTGCACCACTGCTTGTGTTTAATGCCTTGATTACTTATTGGTAATCTTCATTACTCCTAGCCCTATTCTTCATCATCCCAGTACTTGTGCATGAAGCACTTTTTCTCATACACAAGAACTGGGTTGAGATAGAGGGACATGGAGGTAATTTCTGGCTTTGCTACCTGTAATATTCATTACTCCTAGTCCCACTCTTCCCCATTCCAGTACTTACCTATGATACAAGGTGCCAGACACAACTGGGGTTTTGTTACACAGAATGCGTAGACTCAAGGTAAGCTGTACACAATATTTTATTTTTATTTCTTAACGTATGTGTAGTCCAACATTATGATAGTAGGGCAGTGGTTACCTCACCACTGCCTGGTGTCTCAGTTCTCCTATGGTGGTCCGGTGCTTGTAAAGTTCCGGCCCAGAATGTTCTAGTTATGAACAAATCCTCTGTGGCGGCGTTCCGCTTAAGAGTTCACCCTTCTCTCTTCCCCAACCCCTTTTCTCTTCACCAGGCTCACCTGCTCCCTTGTGGGCTGCGTTCCACGTGGCACTAGCCCCGGACCTCACAACGTTCACAGCAATCTTCGACAGGCTCACCTGCTCTCTCGTGGGTGGCATTCTGTGTGGCACCAGCCTCGGACCTTCTAATGTTCACTGCAATCTTTGGCATTCTCACCTGCTCCCTCGTGGGCAGTGTTCCGCGTGACCCAGATCTTCTGCTGTTGCCGCTGCGTCCGTTCACGTCAGCCTTCCGGTATCATTTTCATGGGCCGGCTATTACGTCCAGATGAATGCCTCTTCCGGCCAATGATCTGCAGTCTCCTCCGTCCCTAGTGGCATGATCTTGTCCTCTTGCCGGACCTCTTCCTCCTTTTTAAAGAAAAAAACAGAGCCAATTCATTAGCCGAGCTCCGCCTGTCTCTGCATCCGCACCCTTGCTAACACCTGACTGTCCTTCACACTTGTAACCGTCGCGCACACCCTGATTAACCCCTTCCTGCCCTGTGTGCTGCATACAGTGTTCCCTTGGTTTAACCTGTCACTCCCTCACCTTCCCCACAAAGCCTTGATGTTCGGGCAGGGTATGCACTCTTGACAAGAAGTCTGCTTGCATCAGCAGTGTAACGGGCCGGTGATAAGTCGTAAAAGTGAAAGGCTGCAGTGCCAGAAATCACTGCAGGATCCTATGATTAGAGTCCTTATTCCTTGATATCCAGAACAATCTCGCATGATCTGTAACCAGGGTAAATTTGCACCCAAGAAGGTAATACGTCAGCGACTCAATGGCCCACTTAACCGCCATACACTTCTTCTCAATAGTGGCATGGGCCCTCTCATAAGGCAACGGTTTCCTGCTGATAAACAAAATGGGGCGTTCACCTTCTCCTTGGTTCTGAAAGAGCACCACTCCAACCCCCACTCCAGACTCATCCGCATGCAAAAAGAAAGGTGCAGAATAATCCGGGAAATGTAACACTGCATGTTCAGCCGAGGTGATCTCTAAATGCTTGTCCAGTCTCTTGTTGATTATCCCCGCCCTTGGAGGTCCGTGTCAACTTTAGGCGATCTGTCAATGGGGCTGCCAATGTTGAAAAGTGCAGGATGAATCTTCTATAGTAGCCTACTAAACCCAGGAAAGCCCTGATTTGTCTGGCATTGGCTGTGAACGGGAGCCGATCAATAGCCTCTGACTTGTCCTGTTGAGTTGAATGGTGCCCTGACCAATGTAGTATCCAAGATATTCAGTATGGGCGAAGGCTATTGAAGTCTTTTTGGGATTGATGTTGGGACCAGCGGCCTCCAAAGCCTGAAACATGGCCCAAAGGTGTTGCATATTGGAGCTCCAGGATACGCTTTGTGTCCCCTCAGGAGGGAGTTCATGAGCCATTGAAAATATGCAGGGGATCCATGGAGACCAAACAGCAGCACTGTAAACTGGTACAGCCCCGAATGGGCCGCAAAGACTGTCTTTTCTTTGTCCCATGGCCAGAATGAGATTTGCCAATACCCTTTTGACAAATTGATGGTGGTGAGATACAATGCTTTTCTGAGCCTTTCCAATAGGTCATGATTTCTGGGCATCGGGTAGGCATCGAACGTGGAGACTTTGTTTACTTTACGGAAATCCATACAGAATCATATGCTCCCACCCGGTTTTGGCACCAAACCGATGGGGGAACACCACTGGCTATGCAAGTGTTCTATGACTCCCATGGCCAATGTGGACTGTATTGGCTTGTTCATGGCCCACACCCTGGCTTCTGGCTTCTGGCATCCTATATGGTGGTATCCTGATGGTGGTCCCCGGAGGGGTATTTATCACGTGATAGACTTTTGTAGTCTTCTCAGGTAAGGATGATAACATCTTTTGGATCTCCTGGAGGAGCTGGTCAAGTTGGTCTCTCTCTGTTTTTCTCAGGTCAGGATTAATTTCTACCGTCACCAAACCCACTTGGTCCCATCCGAAAAGCATCTCAGTATTTGTTTTCATTTAAAAAAAAAAATATTTGCATTTAATTGATACATTTTTAGCAAAAAACCTCAAAAATTCCTCCCACCTTATAATATAATATAGTAACATGATATTCCCCCAGAAAGAAAAAGAAATATGTCCCGAGATTCAGTAAAAGATTCCTTAGAAGTTAAACTTCAGGGGCCCCATCACGAGTTGGGTGGTATTACCGCCAGGGCTATTAGCGTTACCACCAAACCCCCAGTGCTATTAGCACTGGATCATGGGTTTGGCAGAATGGTAAGTCTCCATTCCCCATTGGGCCGATTCAGGAATTCACCATTCCCCATTGGGCCCAATGGGGAATTTTCGGCGCCACTGCCGCCTGCGGTATTAGCGCAGCTGTGATAGCGCTGAAAATCAGCAAAATTGCAGTGGATTTGCCTCCAGAGCAGAGCTGGGGGCAAATCCACCAAACCCGTGATTTGGCGGACCCTTAAATGCAGCAGTAATAGCGTTACCGCCGCATTTAAGGGTTACCGCCAAACTTGTGATGAGGCAGCAGGTCTCTTCGAATTGTAGAAGTATTTTGTTCATAAATGCGACAACTGCGATCACATGTGAGACCTTGCTTCCATTCATCAGAGTTCTCCACTAAATCTCCACATCAAGCGTGGAGAATTGTGACTTCATCTGTCCAAAATGATTCATTCTCTCTCTGGTTAGAACTGGAGAAAGCAGCAAGAGGTGTTTCAACATTTCAATAGTGGATTCCACTCCACAATAATGACAGTGATTTGTGAGTACATTGGATCCAGTTGTCAAAACTTCATCTGTGGGCAACAGGTTTAACCAGGCTCTAAAAAATGTATCACGATAACCTTGCAGGGAACTGTACTAGATAGCCCGGGAAAAAACTTAGTTTCCATGTCTCTGTCGTCAGATGCACAGCAGAATGGTAACTAGCAGCGGATGCAAGAGTGGATATCCAATCCGACTCTTTCTGTTTTTTTTTTATTTTTGTTGGGTTTGAGATCAAGTCATCAATTGAGCTGTCAAGTTTGTTGAGTTTCTCAGTGTTGTTTCTTGCACAGGTGTTTAAAGTTTCACTTGTCTGTGATGAAATGCCTTTGTTGATATAATAACTGAAATGTGTGGTCGCAATTTTTGTTTATCTTTAGTGCAATAGTCTTGATGTAATATTGAAGATTATCAAGCTGTCGCTGAAGGCCAGCTGGGGTTTGGTCTATCATGACTAAGTCATCCGCATAGAGTAAACCATTTAGCAATGCTCCACCTACTGTTGGTGGAAAACATCTGATTGCAGTCTGGGAGTGTTTAATATCTGCCAAATAAATGTTAAACAAAGCTGGGGCCATTGGACATCCTTGTTTCACCCCCCTTGAAGGTGGAATTTCTGATGATAACAGTGCAGACTGATTCAGCCACACTCTCATTGATGTTTCAGAGTGAAGAGCTATTAACGGTTCCAGTAGATATTTCGGACAGTTCTGAGTGGCCAATTTATCCCACAATAGTTATTGCTTCACTTGGTTGAAAGCTTTAGCCAGATCCACGAAAGCCACAAAGATCATAGGTTTCCCTTCTCGCACTCTTCCTTTCAGCATAGCGAGGAGTAGTATGTTTACAGCTGAACCAATACCTTTAATGAAACAAGTTTGAAATGGATCATTACAGCCAGCTGCGGAAGACCATTTTTGGAACCGCTGTAGAAGTAGTGTGCTTAGAATCTTTCAAATTACATCCAGGAGGGAGATTGGATGACAGTTGTTTGGGTTTTCTCTCTCCCCACTTTTGAAAAGTTGAACCACAATAGCCTTTCTCCAGGAGGTTGGTATCTGATGAGTTAGAATAATCTTGGAGAAGAGTTTATGAATTCACTTGGCCCATTCCTCCGGATGCTCTTTCAACATACAATTTGTTAAGTCCTCCGGGTTGGGAGTTCGTGAACTGCTTAATTTCCAGATTATCCCCAGAAAATCCTGTACCTCGTGTGGGAGATCCCAGGATCTAGATATACTTGTTAAATCTTGTGTAACAGTAAGAGTCTCTTTTGCGGTATAGAAACTTGAAAAATGACTTATCCATCTTGTTCCCTGACACTAGTCAGCTGCAGGTTCCAGTCAAGTCTGTTGGAAGCAATGCAGGTGCATTGCTTTCAACAGACTTGACTGGAGTCCAGAAGTTTTTAGATTTTTGTCCACAGATCACTTTCAGCATTGCCTCTGGGTCATGTTGGTACATAGTAGCTCTGTACGAAAGAAGTCATTTTTTGTAGGTCTTTGCTGCCGTGTTTGCTTCTGCTTGGTCATCCGGGTGGTTTGATTTCTTTGCTACTCGTTTAGATTTCCTCAGTGCTCTTCTTTTTTCTACAAGCAAAGTGTCAAAAACATGAGCTCTGATTATGGACAGAGTGTTTTAACTCTGTTTTATTATATGGTAGAATTCTAGGAGGAGGGTGTACTCCACCTTGGAGCCCTCATTTAGAAAGTCAGTTGTAAGGTTGGTGATGTTGGTTTTGACCAGTTTTAATCTTGACCCTCTGCTACATTCAGACACTTCTGCTGAGATTCTTTGTTTGTCAGCTACTGACGCAGTGGACCATTCCATGTATAACAGACTGTGGTCACTATTGGCCGTCTTGACCACCTTAAACATATTAATGAACAGGAGGGGATTACTGGAAACGAAAATATTATCAATTACCGTTATATATTCTTCTCTCTCCCAAGTTGCATGTGGTGGTATATCCCCCTTAATTTGGCCATTTAGCATGTGCATGTCTCTAGAGGCCATTAATGACAACCATAAGGTGCCTCTTGTTGTTCATATGTTTGTTTCCTTTGATCCACCTGGTAGTCGGACGTCCTTTATGCAACTTGCGTTTAGGTCTCCACATAAAAAGATATATGGGGTTTGTTGGTTGACGTAAGCGTCGTCAGTCAGGTTCGCCATTAGATATATGAAGGCTTTGTTGGCGATCACTTGAGGGTTACAATAAAGGTTGATTATTACCTTTGTTGATGAGGTAGTTTGAACAAGTGGAGTCTCAAGAGGCTGGCAGCTTGGTACCAGTTTTTGGGCAAAGGAAATAATTTTGATGAAGTTGAGATCGCTCCCAGATTTTCCCGTCGTTAGTAGGCCTGATGTGGGTCTCCCTTTATTTACTTTTACTGCTGGGCTCAGATTAAGGTTGTAACCATCAAGTGCCGGTTTTTCACATAACCAAGTTTCCTGGAAGCACATCAGGTCAAAACCTCCCAGATTTGCATTGCTTATTTCTGTAAGGTGTTTGAAACCTCTGGTGTTCTATGGGGCCATTTTTAACTTTGACGACTGGAATCCATTCAGGTTTTTGTCAGGTCTCTTTGGAGCCGAAATGTTTGGGCTCAGAGTATAGCTATACTTGCTCGTGATGTGCTAAGGAACTGGGAAGCCAGGACCAGTCCATTGGTGTGCCACTTTGGTCATGCACCTGGATTGTCGTTGTAACATTTCTAGTTTTGCCCGGAAATATTTTCCAGATTTAATAGTCATGCTAAGGTTAGCCCCCGGGCCTTTCGAGATTCTGCCCATTCATGGGGGGTCTTGGAAAGGCTGTGGAGTTTCCCTGTCTGATTTACTCTGTGGAAGTGAGATGTTGGTGTGACCTACCGATCCAGTCTCACTTTTGGGTATTGATTCAAGGGCCTCATTACGAGGTGGGCGGTAAGGGATTACCGGCACCGCTAAGGGCACCGGTGCCGGTAATCCCTTACCGCCCTACTACGAGTTTCCTTTGCGGGTCCTCCCTTAACGCCTGGTTTTTCCAGGTGTTAAGGACGGGACCCGCAAAGGGACTCTGGAGCTAATAACGGTACCGCAATTTGCGGTACCGTTATTAGCGCCTTCCCCATTCCCATTGAGCCCTATGGGGGCTCAATGGGAATGGGGAAAGGCACTGGTGAATGGGGAATTACCGGTCCCGCCAACCTTGGAATGGACCGGTAATTGCTCCATTCACCAGGGCGGAGTCGGTATGAGTTTGGAGGCAGCCATGGCGCTAATAGCGCCATGGCTGCCTCCAACCTCGTAATGAGGCCCTTGGACTGGAGATGTCATAGCAATATCTGTAGGTACCTTTACATGAGTTATGCCGAAACCCAGCATTAGGAGGCTTTTGGCTGCATCTGTAAGCATTCCCTTAACCACCGGTGAAAATATGTGGAGGAAAATTCTATCTGTGCAGCGTTTATCCCCGAATTTGACAATTGTCACATCCTGTACATGACTTGTCTTAAATTTGGGATGCAATGAAGAAGCTCCTTGACTGTTTTTCTGTAAAAGTATTAAGTCGTCTTCTTTGTCTAGGATTCTTTTGAGTTTCAATGAGAGCCCGCTAGTGCCTTTTATACTTTCGGGTTTAGACCTGTGCTTAATAGACAAACCTTGGGTTTCCTTACCTTTCCGATGGTCCCTATGTCTTCTGTGGTGAATGGTCTTTCTCCAGTAGAAGTGGAGCCACTGGTGGTTGCAGAGTTATTTCCCCTTCCAAGGTTTGTCCATCTGAGAGTTTGGTCTTTCGAAGAGAGAAGCATAGTCTTATTTCGCCTTTGATCAATTAAATTATGAGCCTGTGGTCCTGAACTCATGGTTTTTCCAGAAAGAAACGAGACGGTGGCGGTTGCAAGACAAAGGTCCCGTGCATGCCGGTCAGTTCACTGATTGGCCCAGGAACACTTCCGAGAAGGCTTGCTTTCAGGTTAAGTTGGAGGTGCTGAGAATAGTTGGTCCCATTCCAGTGGGTCGAAGTGCCTTTGCAGACCTTCTAGGTGCGATCAAAAACAGGGGGTACAACGGGACAACAGCAGGCTCAGGGTGCCAAACCTTCCAGTGGGTCACCAGTGGTTCCTCAGCTCTGCTTCCTGGTTTCAGGATACTTGGCTCCTATCCTAAGTTCGGTGTGAACTCAAGAGATCGACCTGGAATGGGTGTAAAATGCCTTCTCTTATCAAGAATCTCCTTTGCACCAAAACAAAGAGGACCCAATAACAGATCAGTTCACATACAGCCATCCCAGACGTGGACCAATCATGGACCAAGGTGGTCCCAGTCATCCCAGCACACCAGACATCCTGCCACCCCAGGTTGTGTATTGGAACAGTCCAGCCAACATCCGTACACAAGACATACAGAAGCCTGTGAAAGCTTCGGTTTGCGCAGGGATCTGCATTACCAAATAAGTGTTTTCCCATGTCTGCTCGACCTGGGGAAGGCAAAGCGACAAGATGACCAAAAGACAGAACAAAGGACCTTGTGGAATGGCCATTTTGGGGTCATGCCACTGTCCTAGTCCAAACGTGGCAAATGCAATATGGACCACAGTAAAGGGTTAAAAATGTATGAAAAGTAACAGCTGCCACCAGCTCTGTCCAAGGCACATTTTGTACTTCTACCGAAAGATCCTTTGAGGGTGTGTAGGGCCTTAAAAATGAAAGAAAGGAAGGCCCCAGCATGCTGTACTGTAAGGTACCTTGTGCACTGATAACGTGTTGCTAGAAAATAGCAACAAAGTGAAAGACTAAGGGAAACAAAGTCTCCCAGTACTGACTGTCTGAAGGGCATGTCAGTTTCCCTATAACAAAATGAGCAAGAAAGCAGAAGGCTGTGCTCCACTGGCAAAAGTCAGGCTAGGATTGTCAGACAACAGAAAAAAGTTGGGGGGTTCACAACTGGCGGGAAAATTACACATAAATGGAAATCTTTCCTGACACACATCACTCGCGCAGACAAATAAGAGAGGAGGTGATTCTTGTTAAACCTCTGAGAGAAGATGGACAAATCGGAGTTGGTTTTTCCTACTGATCGTTAGTCATCAATCTGGATTTTATCCATGTCATTCTCCGAGAGCACACATGGCCATTTAGCTCCTTTGGCAGGGCCCAAATGAACATCTTTAGTTGTTGATTTGATGTGGGTAAGATTGACGCTGGCCATTTCTTCGTCTGTTAGATCAACTTGCGGGTGAACTTGAAAAGCCTGTGTGGCTCGTCTGTGTGAGGAGGTTGGAAGATTGGTAGAGTTGGAATTACAAGAGTGCAGATGTAAATTCCCAGGAGTAGTGTTTTGTGACTCATTGGCCGTGATGTAGCCTTTGATGAATATTAATTTGGAGTTCATCATCTTGATCAATGTGGTCTGATCCTTTAGGGTATCATTCATAGACTCATATAGCTTGGTGAAAGGTGCTACAGCAATGGTTAATGTGAACATCATTGCAAGCAAGTCTGGTTTGTTTTTCCTAGGGGAATAAAGACTTTTATCAGCCCCTTTCACTTTTTCCAAGCAATGGGCATTTGAGAGATCTAGACTCAGGGCCTCATCATCAGTTGGGCGCGAACCCTGCGGTATTACCAGGCTATTAGCCCTACCGCCAAACCACCCCGGTGCTATTAGTGCCGGATCACGGGTTTGGTGGAAGGGTAAATCCCCATTCTCCATTGGGCCCATTAAGGAATTTCCCATTCCCCATTGGGCTCAATAGGGAATGTTCAGCGCTATTACTGCCGGCGGTATTACCGCCGCCAGTAATACCACTGAAAATCAGTAAAATGGCAGCATTTTTTGCCCCAGCTCAGAGCTGGGGGTAAATCCGCCAAGCCCGTGATTTGGCAGACCCTTAAATGTGGCGGTAATAGCGTTACTGCTGCATTTAAGGGTTACCACCAAACTCGTGATGAGGCAGTCAAAGTTCACGTCATCATTGGGTTTGGAAAGTCCTGGGCTGGGTCTCTTTGGTGGGTTTGCCAATCGCGGTCAGGGGTGGAAAAGTCACTTCTTGTGATGGGTAACTGCTTCTGGTAATTTGATGGTGCAGTTGTTGACCCTGCATCCCTTTTCTTTTTGTCCAGTGCAGCTGGACCCTAGGTGTTTTTTGTTTCCATGAAGCATATTCTGCATCCACCCCCATTGATTCACTAATGGAGTCAGGGCAACTTTTCCTCAGACTTGTGGATGAGCAGTGTGTATCGTCTGAATCAAGAGGGTCTGTGAGATCACTGTGGTCACACATTTTCTCCCCTTTGTAATTGAAAGGGGTCAAGGTGGGAAGGTCAAGATAAGCCACAGATGGCAGACGACTGGCAGAATTAAATCAAATACATGAAATTGCATGAAGGAAAGGCCGATCTCACAGTGTCGGAATTACGTGACGAGGCAAGCAGGAAGGGATGAAACCTTCACACCTACGCATGGACCTTTGCCTTACACAGGCACCTTAACTTTCCCAGACCAAGAAGCAGACTCGAGGCCAACCACAAAGAAATAATTGACATATGACCACTGAGGTGATGATTGATCGTAACAATAATTGGATGGAAGCTGTGGTGCAGATGAACGCCCTGCACTTGGCCGGCTATTCTGCACGCTGCTAAGCGCAAGTGGAGTGGCAAGTTGCATGCTAAGTTTTGAGAGTTACTCATCAGTGATGACGAGTTTTTGGTATAAACGTTGTTTTTTCTGAAATTAAGTGGAGTTGAAGTGAGAAGGAAGATTGAGCGATTGCTGATATTCATTGAACTATCCGTTTTTTGTACTTGTCATTAAACGGACTCCCTTTGCCAAACTATTGAGTTGTCGTTATTGATTTGGTGCAAGAATACACATCTGCATCCCCATCCATCTCAAGGGTGCTGCTGCTCAGCTTAAAGTGATGTTTGGAAGCCCCCAGTCATATGGGCCGGCTGGGGTCCATCCTGCACACTTGGTAGCAGAGATTAATGATTATCAATTAGAAACGATTAGATAAGACACCCATTGGCGGTCGACATAGGTAACTTCGGGTCCTCTGCAATATCGCGAGTCCTTTGCCATCCGGCTGAGTAGAAGGAGAGGCTCCCCATAGACAGTGGTTAGTCTAAGTAAAAACCCTGCAGGTTAGGTCTGAAATGACCTTTGCTTTCCCCCATAAACCCCTTCCAACTTCTATGAGCAGCTTATCGGACGAACGGCACAGAGAGGCGGTAATGAAGGCGATGATCCCGAGCATCCCGAGAGGAAAATAAATGCGAACGTTGAGTGAAAAAAGACTGAATACTTTGGCAAAAAGTTGCATGCCTGAGAACAAGTAAGGGGAGGTAACGAAGCAAAGTGGGACAAAAAATAGCGACAGAGCAAGAATATAATATGTACATAAGGGGAAAATATTGACTCGAGGGTGGCTGAACAATAGATACCGGGAGGATACCTGAGAAATAGAGACATAACGGGAGGATACCCGAGAAATAGAGAGAGATACCGGGAGGCTACCCGAGAGAGGAGTATACGCCCAGATAGCTAGGTTTTAATATAGCGCTAGAAGAAGACTGCCTTTAAAGTCCTGAATTAATAGGATGATGTAGATGACTAGAATCGATTAAAAGGAGATCTGAAAGAAATAGGCTTACATTCCATGGCGGAATACTGATAGGCGCAGAAATGCATCTGAGGAAGCAGATGGCTTGAGATTTATGTAGCCGGCTAGAGTCTGTCTAGTCTTTCGTGTCTGTGTGATTGAATAGACAAAATGTTCTATGGCATCAATTGATGACTGTTGTTTGAAAAAGTAAAAGTTTGTTTGTGAAACGTAAAGCATAACAAAGTCTCATATATAAGGAGAGGATAAACAGATTTAAGCATGGAAGACGTTACCCCGTTAATACACTTGTGCAAACAGTTGCCAAAACATGCACCTAAACTGAAGAAGTACAGTGCAGAATGGGTTAAAGGAACCGCAAACAAAATGTTTATGCCATGGCCCAAAGGCAGATCGCTATCTAAAATGCTCCTGCAGCACATGACGACATATTTGTACGCCACGTATACTTGCAAAAGGTTAGATAAACGCATAGCTAGTTTAGAGCTTTGGAAGATGGACCAAGAGGAAAAGGAGGAGGAGCCGCCATTGAATTGGATACTTAACTTATGCACAGAGGGGGGTGAAACACCTTCTGCGTCACCCTCCCCATATGAAACAAAAAGCAAAGCTAGTAAAGACGAAAGATTATACCCGTTGAGGGAGCTTAAAGCAGCCACAGGATATAGCAACCCGTCATATGAGTCACCTACGCAAAATAGTGACGAAAGCCCAGAGAAAAACAGAGAAAGAGATATTGGGCCTCATTACAGGTCAGGCAGTCCGGAAATAACAGTGGCGGTAAACCCGCCGCCACTGTTAATTCCAGACCACCCGATCCTGACTCCTGCAGGCGGGAGGTGCTGTTCCCGCCTTCTGACCTGGCGGGGTTAACACCGGCCACCTGCAGGTGGACGTGGAAACACCGGCACCATCACAAGATGGTGCCGGTGTTTCCACTTCCCCATTCCCATTGAGTCCTCCGGGACTCAATGGGAATGGGATTTACCGAATTCTGCCTCCAGAATTCCCGGGACACCAGGGTCGTAATGCCCTGGTATTTCCGGGAGTCACAGAGGCGGAATGGTAATACGAGTCTGGCGGTAACCAGGCGGTTTTACCGCCTCGGTTACCGACGGACTCGTAATGAGGCCTATTGCCTCCAAAGTCCCGAAGGACAGGGAGAGACGCGAAAGAGAAAAAGGAGATCAAACAAAAGTAAGTACATCTCTAGATACAGGTAGAGAGGGAAAGAGATGGAAAGGAGATGAGGACAGGACAGATGAGACGGTATTCATACAGAACGAATGGATGGGAGGTCAGATTTTATTGAATCTCAATGGTAAAGGCATTGAGGACGTGAGACAAAAGGAAGAGCCAGACGATTCAAAAAGGAAAGCGAAGGAAAAGGAAAAAGGATTGAGAGACGAAGGAATCAGAAAAAAGGACGGACAGAAACAAGAGCAGTTATATCATAAAGAGCGAGAAAGGAAACACGATCGTAAGCAGAGAACAGCTAATGATCAGAACAGGCAGGAACAACTGGAGAATAGAAGAAAAGGAGAATAAAAAGACAAAGGGATGAGAAAATACGAAGGCAAATGAACAAATAGATGCAAGGAAACAGGAAGAAGATAGGGTCAGAGAGGAAGCGAGGAAGCGCAGAGAGTTCGATGATGACATAGAACGTAAGCGAAGACAGAGAGCACGGGATCTTGAATATCTGGAAAGAGAGGTTAAAAAACCTGATCTAGTAGTAGACTAGAAAGACATAGAAGAATTCTTTCCTGAGTATGATTTAGTACCAGGCACGTCTAGGGCAAATATGGAAGATGACTTCGACACCAGAAGCATCAGAGAGACGATCGATAGAATATATGATGAAATGAGGCTTGAACAGGTACCCCAAGGGAGGGGAGAGGAGGAGTGTCTGGAGAGCGCTCAGTTGTACGATACTGAGGACGCCTCCCGAAGTAGCAGAAATAGAGAGCTGTCCCTAGATAGGTTGACGCTAAACAAGAATGAGGAGGATGAGAGAAGTTGCACGAGTTGGGCACAGACAATATCAGACGCAGAAAGAGAGGAATGTGAGGAAAGAGAAGATGAGAGAAGACGCCAAAAACGCTTCTCTAGAGGAAAGGGAATAAGATGGTTAGATTCTAGTGGATCTGCACCAAAGATATCAGAGTCAGCCACACAATGAGACCGACACAAAGGAGTGTCTTACAGTCAGAGGGGGGTGTCTTCACCACCCTATGTGTGCAGACTATGGACATTGACAGCAAGATGGCGATGCAGGAATATTACCCCTGCAGTGGATAGAAAAATTATGAGTGAGGAAAAAGAGTGCCATGTGTTACAATTCCTGTTACTCGAAAAGGGAGGAACGAGGCCACAATACATACCCTGGCCACACATGGATCGAGAAAATCTGAAAAATAAGCTTACAATGTTAACATCTGGAGCTGGAAAATGGATACATGAACTGGAAAAGATGATGGGAGGGAACACGTTAGCTATCGAGGACATTAAGGGTCTTTTAATCGCCATACTTGGTGATAGAGCTGATGATGTGTGGACACATGCAGGTTACCCTGGCGTGACTACAGTTAATACTGTGCATGATGGAGCTCCATTTACCAATTGCACAGCCGCGGTATGGAAAGCATTACGATTGCTATAATCGGACACTTCAGACATGAGGGCTATAATGACACTTGAAATGAAGGAGTCAGAGGATCCTTTGCTTTACATCCAGAATTTCCAAGATGCCTGGGTGCTGGAACCTTGTGAATCTTGGGGGTAATCCATAACCGTGTTTTACCATATATTATGCCAAGGGCTGCCAGATCAAGTACAGAAGCAGCTCAAGAAATTGGTAGGAATAGAGGCCAAACCATGGTCTGAAATACAGTTGACCATAGCACACTATTGCAGGCTGCTGCAAGAGAAAAATCGCAAAAAAGAGGCTGCACGAAAAGCTGAAGAGGAAAAATTAGTACAAAAGAAATTGTCAAAATATGCCATTGAAGGGTCAATGATAACTAACACAAGATGGATCAAACATGAATCAAGGGCAAGGTGAAGAAGAAAATTACGCGTATAATCCACAACATAGTCTGTTGACTTTGAACTTTGGACTGAGGCACACTGAAGCCTTGATAAGACTAGGATATGCCAAATGTTGATCGAGGACACAGAAATTGGAAGAAAATACAGTATCCAGACTCTTTTAACACAGAGACTTTATTCAGACTCACTTATGGTGTCACGCAGTTGTGACATCACTAAGGATGTTTTGATCTATTTCAAGTTAGTATTGAGGTCATACTCGTCATTAGTGGGAAGGCTCACTAACATCACCGAATTTCTTCAGGACCCTCAAACTGAAAAGACAATTAGGAGGCTGCTTATCGTGATTGCGTAGCAGTTCCTTTTGCTTCCAGAGTACAGGGAAGACAAGACAAATGTCCCTGTCACCGGAAGATAGCAGACTAGCAAGCAATGTGTTCTTTTGCCTAATTGAGGACTTTCCAGAGCTTGTGGGGAGACCTGCCAGTGTTGATGTCCTCACTTTCATCAGAGACCCAGCAAAATCTACACAGATGAGCATGCTCCGGCATGGTATTGTAATGCAGGTCGAACTTTCTAATCATCATAAGAATTACTGGAGAAGATTGTAAACTTTCCGACGAGGGACCGATCGCGAAATTGTTACCAGAGGGCTTCACTCCTGCTTATGCAGACAACGAAACAACATGTGTTCTGGAGTGAAACAGATGGGAGGCATTGACTGGGAGCTTGTTTATTTTGAACACGCAAATTAAAAGACTTGCTGAATTTATTACCTTATTTGACATTTTCGTAATATGGAAAAGAGAACTGTTTCCAGAGGCAAGAGGCAAACTATTATTCAGGAAAAGAGAACAATCGTTCCAGTATCTGCAACCTACATGTAGAAACAGCAGAACCCGGATATAACGACATTACCGAGAATGTATTATAGAGTTAGTCTTATTTTCTTAGATGATCGAGATGGGCAACAAAAGTAGTAATCTCGTCCTCCCTCAGGAGGAGAGGCGCTCGTATTGGCCCAGAAATAAGTACTGTAAATTGACCTGCAGAAGAATCATTTACCTATGCATAGTGTTCATTATTGTCTTACTGTCACTGATAAATCGAACTGCATTTTTTATTGGTGCACAAAGCGTTCCGATTCCAGTGCACCCACCTAATGATGTACGCATGAAACCCATGAAAGTGCCCAGACCCTACATAGTCATTCCAGTCCCTAGAAAGTTTGACAGAGGAATGAGTGAAGTTGGAAGACGTACTCCAGAGGAAGAATGCTGTGTTTGTGCACTCTTACCATACTGCATGGGAAGTCGAAAATCTTTTTAGCTGGGGAAATAGATGTCACGACTTCACACTGTCTATCACACATAGCAATGTGCAAGTGGGGACGAGAGCTAATTCAGTCACATTTGTTCTTTGTCGAACAGTGAATTTCCTTTTGCATGCATACTTCCTTTACACACTTTTTTGTACAAGAGATAGGGCAGGCAATAGGTTTTTGTTAGCATAGGCCATTTTGATTGGACAGACACGACTAAGACTGCTTTCTTTATTATGTAATGGTCGAGACGACGCCCATCTTAGTTATAGGGCAACGTAGGAGTTTTTCCAAACCCCACAAAGTTAATAAATGTTCTACAAATTGTATCTTTTGTGTGATACCATGCCTCCCCTACAGATGATACATGAACAACCCAGCATATGCCATGTTACCAACAGTGCACAGTAGCATTTTAAAACATTTTCAAAATGCCAGCACCAAATTATGCCAGCATTGCCATTGTAAGTCACGGGCATGCAGCTGTGCCAAGTATATATCAGCCATGCCACTGATAACCACTTCAGAATCATGGCCACAGGAAGTCTGAGAGCTCAGTGCCAGTGTTATCACTGTGAAGCTTTTTCATGAAGCCATGAGCACAAACTATACTTATATGCTCACTATAGATCACTTTTACGAAAGGGTCTACAATCTATGCCAGTATGGTCACAAGAAATCTCTTTCATATAGCTGCAGGCAAAATCCACAATAAAGCAATTTGATGTCATGTTACACATACAAAATAAGACTGCTGTCTTTTTTTATTATTTATTAATTCAAAGTTCTTGTATCCGTGTGCCACATGCTCATAGGCCTCAGGGCGCGCACCCTAAATATGAATCTGCTCCAGTCTCCATGTTGGCAGACACACACATGCACATGCACACTCACTCACTCACTCTAGCAAACATACACATGCACACGCACACTCACTCACTCACTCTAGCAAACATACACATGCACACGCACACTCACTCACTCACTCTAGCAAATACACAAATGCACACGCACACTCACTCACTCACTCTAGCAAACATATACATGCACACGCAAACTCACTCACTCACTCACTCACTCTAGCAAACGTATACATGCACACGCACACTCACTCACTCACTCTAGCAAACACACACATGCACACGCACACTCACTCACTCACTCTAGCAAACATACACATGCACACTCACTCACTCACTCTAGCAAACATATACATGCACACGCACACTCACTCACTCACTCTAGCAAACACACACATGCACACGCACACTCACTCACTCACTCTAGCAAACATACACATGCACACGCACACTCACTCACTCACTCTAGCAAACATACACATGCACACGCACACTCACTCACTCACTCTAGCAAACACACACATGCACACGCACACTCACTCACTCACTCACTCACTCACTCACTCACTCTAGCAAACACACACATGCACACGCACACTCACTCACTCACTCTAGCAAACATATACATGCACACGCACACTCACTCACTCACTCTAGCAAACATACACATGCACACGCACACTCACTCACTCACTCAAGAAAACACACACATGCACACGCACACTCACTCACTCACTCTAGCAAACATACACATGCACACGCACACTCACTCACTCTAGCAAACATATACATGCATACACACACTTTAAAACTCTTACATACACACACAAATATATCGCAGCACATTCAAACAGTCATGCATACATGCACTTTTTTTTAATTTTATTTACATTGGCTGCTGTTTCGGTGATCCACTCTCGTGATGGGGGGGCTTCTGTAAGGAGATCCTGGTCCTCTCACCATATTTGAGGGTTTCCACGTGTTTTGTTTTTTTCATACGGAAAATAGTGTTTGTGTTCTCTTTTTTAGGCAACCATGCGCACATTGCTTTAGAAATCGGTCCAATACACACGAAAACCCAAAGCAGCAAAAGGATCAGGATGGCTTACGGTGTAAAGTGTAGCAGGGGACCGGCGGCCCCTCGTTATGGCTGTATAGCATGAGGGCCTCCCCTTGCAACAGGGCCCTCGTCTCCTACCGCTGATGGAGGCTCTGCTGCACCAGGCACCTACCACGCCCTTTCTTTCATACCCCTCTTCCTGAGTGCTCTCCAAATGAAGAGAGCTATTGTCTTTAATTGAGAGCAAAATTGTTGAAAAAAAGGATGCAGCACCAGGAGTGCTCTTCATTTAGATATTAATTAACATGAACATGGGATAATGAAAAGTAATACCTTTTTGTAATACTGTTATGAAATGAACGTATGCGTCAATAAAACAATTCAAATTGCAACAATGTAATAAGGTTGGAGAGGAAGGGTAGTGCTGGGAGCAGTAAAGGCGCAACGTTAGGTGGGGCGTATTCTGGTGCTATGTCCTGGGAGCAATATTGTGTAGGAACTGCCCTGATGACAGAATTGTTCCAGCACTATCCACTGACCTCTTCCCTACCGAAGAGAGGAACGCAAAAAAGGGATGGCTGAAGGCGAATGTGAAAAAACGGATGAGAAGCAGAAGACTGTCAACATGGGGGAACAAAAAAGTCAGGAGAGAGAGGGAGACGAGCAGATTAAAGTGTTATTCACTGGAAACCTATACGTGTTTCTGTGCTTTTCCCCCCTCTGCTGCCATCTGTAAACACTTTCTTCTGTGTTGCCCATGGAGAGGGAAACGGGGGGTGTGTAGGACATTTATTTTCACTGCTATTAATAGGGAGAGAGCATTTTGTGTACCTAGGGCACTGTATGTCTGGGCTCTTTCTTTACTCATTTGTTCAGAGTGATGGAGAACTGTAGGAAACCACATTTCTCCTCCTTTTTCTTTTGGTAAGAATGGAAGGAGAGGGTTTCTCTGCCCGGCGTCGTATTAATGGGAAGGTCCAGGATGGAAGAAAGAGAGCGAAATAAGAGAACTAAAACAAAAGAGAGAGCGAACTGAAGGGAAAGTTGAAAGAAAACCAGGAGGATAAGAGGAATGGTGTTAACTCCAATCAGGGCTTTAGGTGGGCCAGGGCTATTTGGCACTGGCATAGCAGTGGCCCCCGCAACTCCTGCGGTGCAGGAGGCCCTGCCACAGCAGGCCTACGGGGGCCCAGTCCTCATGCTTCAGGGTGAAGGCTGGGACGAAACTCGCAGCGCGGGAAGGAGGGGCTCTGGCTCCAGCCAGAAGGGGTAGGACACAAGACATGTGGCACGTGTCATATGCCATGTTCAGCTACTACCTCTTCTCCAGCTTCCTCGTGCTGCATCATATACAGAACGCAGGAAGCTCTCCCTGCTTCCTGGTTACTGTCTGTGAGTAGCGTGGAGGAGCCGGGAGGTCCAGAGATGGTGGGTTTAAGCTGGAAAGAGGGAAGAAGGCTTTTTCTTTTTTTAAATGTAAGTGTATTTTGCATGTGTGAGGTGCGTGTCAGATGTATGTATGCGGTATGGGTCAGTGATTAGTGGGAGAATTAGTATGAATGTGATAGTGTGTTTGAATGTTCTGAGTGGGTGGGTATGTGCCTTTGTGGAAAATGCAATGTGAGTGGATGTGAGAGAAGGTTTATGGGTGAGTGAATGGGAGGCGAACGGATATGAATGTGATTATATGGTTGTTTGTTTAGGTTTGTTTATGTTTGTTTGTTTATATTGCGCCGGAGCCCCGCAGGCATCAGGTCAGGTCTTTGAATGTTCTGGGTATGTGAGTGCCTGTGTGGAGAATGCCCTGTGAGTGGATGTGCAAGAAGATTATATGGGTGAGTGACTGGTGGGTGAATGAGTATGAATGTGATTGTGTGGGTGGTTGAATGTTCTGGTTGGGTGGGTGTCTTTGTGGAGAATGCACAGTGAGTGAATGTGAAAGAAGATGTATGGATGAGTGACTGGTGGGTGAAAGGTGTTGAGTGTGTGTGTGCGTGTGCACGTCGGTCTGTCTGTCTCATGGCATGGTGCGTGTGGCACTCCGGGATGACTGGATCATTTATGACACATCCTTAAGTGACATTGCGTGTTTTACTGCTATTTTTGGGCAAAGCCAACTTAATTTGTGTTATTACGTGGCTAGACTATCCATTGCTTCCTGTAGCATGACATTTATTACTGGGCATCTTTGAGAAAGCAAGCATGAGAAGTGTTATTACATAGCTAAACTGGTATTTTTGGTGTAGATATTTCGACTGTAGCATGACAATTTATTAACTCAGCATCTATGATGAAACAAGCATGATAAGTGCTCTTATGAGTCTAGACTGGCCTACATTAGAACTAGTTTGGACATGTTTTCTTCTTGTGGAATGTCACTTGTAATGGCCAAACCAACAGGAGTATGTTCCTGCATAGGAGTACTGACATAGATTGGCAGAGCCAGCTTTGAAGTGTTTTTTATAGTATCATTACTGGCATTTTGCGCAAAGTGAACCTGAGTATGTTCTTCCATGGTAATACTGGCATATGTTGGTGGAGCCAGCATGGAAATGTATTGGCAGAGCAAGCATAAAATTGCAGGGAAATGCATCAGAATGCATTGGGAAAATCTCCTGGGAACTTTTGGTGGTTCGCATCTATAATATTTTTTCATGGGTTACCCTACAAAACCAACTGTAAATTGTCTGACCTTTTAGGAGCTATGGGGGGGGCGCAGCATGGCTTGCAGGCCCCCCCCCCAAATCTGGTGCTAACCCACTGGACCTAGGGAAATCCATCTCTTACATTTTCCATTACTCAACCTCCGCTATCAGATCTAAAACATCTCCCACATTGTGAGAAAAGGAGCCCCTGGACTGCTTAATGTCAGACTCTCAATATCCAGGTCTATGCATTCGCACTCCCAAGCCACAGAGGAACTTAAATACTAGATATTGGGGGAAGCTATTGCAAAAGGTTTCAATTCCTTACCCAGGTTGATACCAATGTCACCTTGGCAACAGACCAGTATGAAAGAAGCACCTTTCCCTGACTTGGGCACAGAATAATGTCATCCCAACAGCAACCAAAAAATCCGTAGAGCACTCAACCAGGAGCTTTCAACTACTGCTCAACTGAACTGAAATTGAACGCTGGTTGTGATTTCCACATGCAAATTAGATTGCTCAACTCCATGCAATCCTTTTAAGTGCACAATCAAAGCTCAACTACACTTCACCAAGTCCTCAACTTAACAAATTAAGGGTTTATAGAGCATCAGTGTAGTGAATGCTTGGTGAATGCTCTTTTAAAAATGTATGTGCAGACTTGTGAATCTGCACCCTGTGCTACGCAAGCATAATGGGCTGTGCTGCACTCTCGTTTGCCTGTGACCAAAGCTCGAGACATTCGATTTGCGAAGCAAACATTTTTGTAATTAGTTCCCTATAACTGTTTTTATTTTCCATTAAAAGCAGTTCCCTTAAACCTTTTTTAAAGAGCTTCACACTGCCCCACCACCCAGCCCGCGGCCATCCCGCCCCCCCCTCCCACAGGAGCCAACCCCCTAGTTTGGAGACCACTGATCTACATGATCATTTGTCAGACTGCAACTCCAGTGGCGTTACAGAACTAATGCCAGAGAGGTACCTCCAGTGTCATAAGAGCAGTGGCGTCGCTAGGGGAGGCCTGGGGGACCTGTACCCACCCTCTGAAATCCTGGGCCACCCTTGTGCCCCCCCACCTAAGGCGAGCAGTGACCGTGTTCTCTGTTCGTGGTGTTTTTGTGAAACTCACTAAGGCAAATGTCTGAAAATCACAAGGCAAATAGTCTTCTTTGTCTCAAAGCTAGCAGTGATCTTGGTATGTATTCTGGCATCGGTATGAACATGAGCACGAGCCACTTCTCAGGTGTTCCGGCCCGGCTTCTGCACCGCGACCGCCATAGTAAGCAGAGCAGCTTGCAAACCCTCCCATCAGAATGTAGGGCACGAAACTGCTAATGATGGGCCATTAGTCACTGGATGGTTTCGTGCCTGCATTGGGATGGGATGGGAGGTGCAGTGGGGTGTGAGTGGTTGGTGTGCACAAAAACCTCTCCGCAGGAGTGCTTGTGACGTCACACATGACCTTTCATAGGTGGCCCCCCACTTTTGTCTGTGCCCCCTCTACTTTTGTCTTTGGCCCCCTCTGTGCCCCTCAATTTGATTCCCTGTGACGCCATTGCTTAAGAGGCTTTCAATCTCGAGCCGCAGCTCTTAGGGGGGCGTGGCCTGGCAGAGGGTCGTGCTGCAATTAAAAAGTAACACTTGCCTCGCCCAAGAGCCCCGGCTCGATTTTTGAAAAACGCCAGGGCCTAACAGGCAGCATTCACGTAAGGCCTCGTGTTTTAATTGCTGCACTGACCCCTCTGCCTGGCTGGAACCCCTTCATTGGAGATGTAGGGATCAACACACGGTCACACTGAGGTGCAGGGTGATGATCCCTGCATCTTTAATGAAAGGGGTGCCTGCCCCAATGCACCCTTTCAATACTTAAACACACATGGTCATTGTGCAGCGAACAAAGAACTGCCAGCCTGAAAATAGAAATAAATTACAATATAGCCTCTTTTTTTGCTGGATGGTTGGCAGATTTCTGTATTACTACATGCTTATAAGCACCTGCCACGTGTTTCTAACTAGTATGACAATCTAGCCAGGAAGGTGTTGGGGCTTTTCAACCATTTCAGTTGCAACGGTCCCTGGGCCTCTGGTGGGCCCCAGAGGAGCTGCTCCATGTTGGTAGTACCAGTACACTAGAACATAGTCATTTAATTCCGAGCATTAAACGTACAGGGCGCACTCATTACAGACTGCCTTTACTGCCGTCCTCGCCAGTCACCTACATCTCAGAGAATATAGCAATGTTTTTATTTTATTTGTAATGTTTTTTTTTAAATTATTGTTTAAATAGTTTAGCAAAAACTTTAACGCAACATATCCATAAAGCAACATTTCTATCACTGTTAAGGCAAGGGTGGGCCCCAAACATCTTGTTGAAATGGGCCCCCACGAGCCCTGGCAGATTTGACAGGCCCCTGCTCACCTTCAGGTGTTCCTACCTCTAGCAATTAGGTCTGAAGGACAAATACATAAGTCAAGAGTGTCTATTGAAGCAATATTTTGACAAGATGGTCAACGTTCTTTAGCAACAACGCAATACTGAGGCACAGAATAAAAGAAATATTGCAGTCTAGACATGGACGTCATTTCACCAAAATGCCAGGGGTAGCGGAAGTGACATCACAGGACCCTTGACCCCCTGATGACATCACAGGAAGTGAAGAGTGCTGCAGCCACAACTTCAGTCATTTTCATATGACTTAGTGGTAGCTGCCTTCACTACTACTGTCCATTTGTATGTAACACGCCTTAACAATAAATGAGTGTTACTGATAAAAAAAAAGCACATGTGTACATATCTAAATATTTGCTTAATAATGTGAAAGCATGAACAAGGTTCAGCCCCATGCACCTCGTGGGGTGCATTTGACAATTTTCAAAATGACCATTCTGCGGATTGCAGTCAGCTCTGGACCTGAGCGCCATTTCAGCGTTGCTCGGCATCCTCCTTTCAGGAAGGCCGTGCTGCTGGCGGTTCGGGATTGTGAGCGGCCCGCGTCACGGGGCCTCCCTGAGCTGCAAAACAAATCTGTTTTTATCCCGCCAGGGAAAAAAAGTCGCCTGCCGCGCCTCCTGTTCTTACGGAAGGGTGCTTTTGATGACCACCGTCGGCCCACTCCCGTCGCCTGTCCTGCCCCACTTCAGACGTCACCCAGGCCACTCCTGTAGAGAAGACAAGGGTCTCGTTTTTCAACCAGTCCATACTGCTCACCTGGCGCCATTGCGGACAGTTTTCATGCGGCCTGCTTGCACCTGAGTACTGAGACATGGGGCCGGATTTGTGGAATTGTTTCCATGCTTCAAAGAGACTTTGCACTGCTGATACAAACCCTGATTCACGGAACTGTGCAAAGTGTATTTTTGGAGTGCAAAGTCAGTACAAAGTCCCTTTTCAACAATGCAAACTCTCTTTGAACCGTGCAACAAATTCAATGAATCAGGCCCTTAATCTTTACCTGGGACACCCTACTCACACCACCAGCCACTCCTGCTCCAATTATCCTGGTGGTTATTGCACGTGTGGCCCAGAGAGCATAAGACCTTCAGGGCAGTTACAGATAATTCGAGAGAGTGTGTTAACCTCTTTTTATATAAATAGTTAAAGACTCGTCTGCCGAGAGAGGCCTTAACCAAATTCCATTTGTGGCAACGCTGGAGGCTAAGGGCCTGATTTATGGATTTATTTGCACAGTGCAAAGTGACTCTTCACTTGTGCAAAGTGACTGCGCTGCCAACAAAAACCCGGATTCATGGAACATTGAAAAGTGTCTTTTTGCCATGCAAAGTCACTTTGCACTGCTGCACCCTGATTCATGGAACAGCACAAAGTGTCTTTTTGCACTACAAAGTGACTTAGGAGGTGGAAAATATACTTGGCGCTGTTCCATGAATCAGGGTGTTTGTTGGTAGTGCAAACTGACTTTGCACAAGTGAAAAGTCATTTTGCACCGTGCCAAAAATTCCCTAACTACTGAAATAGCCTGTGTTGTTATTGTAGTGTTATTCTGCCTATATATTGTGTTTATATCCTATTTAGATGGGTTGAGAGGAGCTGGGACCCTTTCATGCTCCTCACCATCCCGGTACCCTGCTTTCAAGCACTTACTCTCTATCCTAACACATTACAAACCCTGACCTAATACGTACCACCGGGACCAACAGGGTCAATTGAGACAGGTAAGAGATGGGGCAAGGGTGATAAGAGTAGATAAGAAAAGCTTAATAATGTATTGCCTTGCCCGCCTGAAACTTAGGGTGCATTAGATCACACCCACAAGATGTATGACTTCTTATTCGTAATATTTTGTAAGTTCGATTTCACTAAAATGTCCAGGATGAAACATTTCTCTTGATCACAATGCCTGTGCACAGAGCGGGATTTAGGGGCGAACGCCTGGGGAGCCACATTAGCCCACCCGCCACGCCAGTTCGTGGGAGTCTTTCAAGGGCACCCCAGAGTTGGAGTGTTTGTTGACGGCACGGCAGGCCCCTATTGTAATGAAATGCACCCCGCTCTCCTGCTGGCGTGAATGGGATTCTTTTTATAACAATATGGCGCTGATGCTAAACCAGAATGGGGCAGGCAGCCTTTGAAAGGCAACTCCATGCTGGTTTGACATATGCGCTCTACTGAAGTGATAAACTCCACGCTCATATTTCCTGGAATCTATGTCTCAGTATTTCTTGTTCACTACAATGTCTAGACAGACTGCAATATTTCTTTTATTCTGTGCCTCAGTATTGCGTTGTTGCTAAATAAGCCAACATGAAATAGCTATCTTCTCAACCGTGTTGGTTTTAACAGCACATTGAAACTTGCAACAGTTTTCCCTTAGACTTTCACTACTTTATTTCTTCGTCATTTCCATCTCCTGCTCTGGACCTTGATCGAAAATCCTTTTGCTGAGCCGGCATCTCGCCAACCCTCGCATTGCCTAGCTGGTTTGTTGTCGGAACTACTCCGTGCCTCCATTTTCTTTCCATTTGTGGAATCGTCCATTGACCCATGTCCTCAGTCCTCAGTTTTTGGCCCTCCGTTTCTCTACCTGTAACCTCCTTTGCAATGTGTCTCTCTCTCCCAGCCGTCTTCTGTGTCAGCTATCGCAGGGCTTTGTTCTGGCTGCTTCACTCCAGGTTTCTCTAATCTCATTGGTGGATCCACACCTGCCAAGCATCTGTGTTTTTTAAAATGTTATTTATTTATTTTTTTTCCCGCTTCTTACGTATACTTTATTACAGGTCACATTAAGCTACATAAAAGGATAACCACTGGGTACCATCACCCAGAATCTGTCTTTACTGCTTTTGTCCTCTCCCTAGGCTTATTTGACCGGCCAACTATCTGTTCAAGCACACACAGGCTATCTTACTCATCCTCTCTGTTCCCTACAGGTTCGAGTTGGACATAGGTTGCCCCAATTGCCAATGGTATTCCCAAGTCAGGGGTCCCCCAGCCTTGCCTCTTGTACATTGTTGTAGTGACTGAAGGACTCTGCTGCCTCTCACTAAACGGTCCTTTCTTTCTCTTGCCTGGCTCTTTTCAGTGTCTCGGAGGACTGCGAGTTCAGTCACCCTGGCATGGAAAAGAACAAAAGACTCCTATCAGCAATGAGACAAGGACACTTCATGTCGCACCCCTCACAACTTCTCCATTCACAAAAAGGGGCGGAGAAGCCGGACAAGAAATCAGCATTGGTATCCTCTTCCGCTTCTGTAGAAAATGGAAAAATGTAACTGTTGAGGAGTATGGTCCAATTTCACATATCTAATCTAAGCGTCTTGTATTATTTGTTGACCATACCATGGGAGAGTGGTCTGTAAGTAGCAAGAAATGTCTCCTACACAGATAGTATCTGAGGGTCTCCACTGTCCATCTGCTCCTGTTCGCCTGTTCACAGGTAGAATACTTTGTGTGTCTGGGAAATAAAAGTCAGACTGATAGAGAGCATCAGCTTCTACTCTAATTCCTGGCCTTGATAAAGAACAGCTGCTCAACCAGCCTTGGATGACTCAGTCAATATGATAGGGATGATGTCTACCAGCGGCTTGCACAATGCAGATGTCAAGTCTTGAAAATGCACTTACAGAAGAATCTGGGTTATCCAACTACACCCAGAAAGGACCTCTGTTTTTTTCCCTTCCCGTTTCCTTTATTGCTCAATTAAGTCATTGGATATGCGTCAAACTAACATTGCGTTCACTATTCAGAAGGGACATGCACCATCTAGGATAGCTGATGAGAGATGCTGACTCAATACAAACAAATTAAATAAAAGGGTGCACCCAACATATGTAAACACTTATGCAAAATGCACAGCAATGTATTCCAAATGGAATATAGCCTACTCATGGTGGGTTTGCTTAGCTACAAAGCACTTGCATTTATTTTGTTTCAGGGATACTTGTATTAAACATATTAGTAAAAGAAAGATGGACCCCATAAGGTCATATTTCATTAATCTTGCCTTTAATTATTTAACTACACAGTTAACACAACGCTTAATCATAAACCATGTTGAACAGCATAATTAGTCAATGAATTCCAAAGATTACTTAACAATGAACCCGGCCACGGCTCAGTCCCCACTTGCCCCTCCCATGCCCACGAGGAACAAAAAACTTATGACTGCGGAAAAATCACTGCCCATCATACTACCACATCTGAACTCGCTCCCAGCGAATACGGATCCAAATGTGCTAGTTGAACAATTTAATGAAACTATCAACACAGCCCTTGACCACATAGCTCCGCTCAAGCTACGTAACAGTAAACCGATGAAACATCTCAAATCATGGTTCACTCCTCACCTAAAAAAGCTCAGGCTAATCAAAAGAAATCTTGAAACCACCTGGAGACTCTCTCCCTCAGCCGAAAACAAACTCAACCTAGCCAAGGAATGTTCCCAATATAAGAAAGACATCTTACTAGCCAAACAGGAAACGCACAACACCAGAATATCACAATCTAAATCTAGTGTCAGAGAATTGTTCAGCATCCTTAAAGAACTGGAAACTCCTATTGCCCCCCAAGAAAACTGCACCAAGGATAAAAATTGGTGCTCCAGCATACAGTTGGCCCTCACCTACAAAGTAGCCAATCTACAAACTAAAATTGCCCTCAAAAAAGCATCTCTTACACCTCATATCCCACAGACTATAGTTCCACCTCTAAAACCTAAACAAGAATCACGTTTCTGCTTCTCTAAGGTATCGACCATTGAGGTAGAAAAAGTTATCTTGGGACTTAAACCATCCAACTGTAAAGGCGATCAATGCCCTGCCCAATTAATCAAGGATGCTGCGAGAGAATTATCGCCATTCATAACCAAACTCATCAACTCATCCTTTACCACAGGCACTGTACCGAATAACCTAAAAGAGTCCTGGGTACTGCCACTCCTAAATAAGCAAACCCTTGACCCGGCCATTCCTACCAACTTCAGGCCTATCACGACCGTGCCCTTTCTTCTAAAAATCTTAGACAAAGTGGCATACATGCAAATACAAAACTTCCTTGAATCCAACCTTTTACTTGGAACACGACAATCCAGATTCCGCCCACAGCATGGGACTGAGACAGCCCTAATCTATCTCAAGGCCCAAATAGATCAATGTAGAGACAATGGCCAAGCAGCCCTACTCCTACTGCTAGACCTTCAGCGGCCTTAGACTTAGTCGACCATACAGTCTTATGTAGCCACCTAGACTCTGCAGCCCACTTCTCCAAAGAGGCCATAATATGGATCAAGTCTTTCCTGAGTAACAGAACTATGAGAGTCTTCTCTCCTTCAGCCTCAGCAGACCCGATCCCCATTACATGTGGTGTACCTCAGGGATCCTGTGTGTCACCCACCCTCTACAATTTATTCACAAAGCCACTCTTTGGCGAAATGGATCATCTCGGTATTTCCTACACCAATTACGCAGACGATACCCAGATCCTCCTCCCACTTTCAGGAGACTACGTCAGGGATCTGGCTTTAGTGAATAAAATCTACAGCATCGTTCAGGCATGGATGGCCACACACGGCCTATGCCTGAACGATGACAAAACTGAACTCATTATCCTAGGCACCCCGACATACATAACCAAACTCAGCCCGGATTATGCCAATTTCATTATCGATGGGAACAACATAAAAGTAGCGAAGGAAGTGAAGACCCTAGGCTTTTACCTAGATGCCACCTTGAACTTTGCTAAACAAGTTAACTCCCTAGCCTCCGCTACCGCATACACATGCAAACTCATCTGAGCGAGCAAACAATTCCTTTCTACAGACAGCTGCATCACGCTTGCCAGAGCCCTCATACTATCCAAACTGGATTATTGCAATGGACTATACATTGGGGCTAATAAACAGACTATTCATAAAATCCAGGTCCTCCAGAACAATGCCCTGAGAGCAGCTCTCAAGATTAGCAGAAAGGAGCATATTACCTCGGTAAGAAGAGAACATAAATGGCTATCCACGCAGGATAAAATTCAACTCAAAATTGCCTCCCTCACCCACAAGTGCCTCAACAACAAAGCACCACCATACCTCAAGGATAGGCTACACCCTAGAACCTCGACCAGACCCACAAGAACAGCAAATGCTAACTGCCTACAAGTCCCGCGATTTAAACTCGCGACTATAGGAGGACAGAGCTTCCCAGTCAAGGCAGCGCAGCTGTGGAACTCACTACCCCTTGGCATCAGAGAACCCCAGCCCTTTGCGAAATTCAGGCAGAACTTGATCAATTGGCTGAGAGCAAATGACGCCTAACTACCCTGTCCTGACTGTTTACATTGGCAAACTAACTGAAGCTCCTCCGGCACCCCTATACTAGACTATCTAAATCAACTTCCTCTTGCACTGGAATGTTCCTGATACCTGTATATTACTACTGTATATATTATTGTATACTCCCGATAGTAAACCCACACCTGTAAAACTGTGTTGTTTCTGGACCTAGTTCCGGCCGTGTATATATATGCCCACTGTATACTGTATATTGTATGATACCCGTGTACTGTTACTACTTATTATGTACCTGTAACTAAGTTGAGCATATTCTTGTCCTGTGCGCCCTGATGCCCCAGGGTATGGCGCGCCCTATAAATAATAAACTAAACTAAACTCAACTAATGAAAGAACATGATACCCGACAATTGTAGGGCGTATTTATTGATTATTTCTTCATTCAGTCTGCCACCTTTTGACTGTTGAGAAAAGGATGAGGGTCTTTTAGACCTTGACTGGCATGTGACATGTTTCGACTATGCAAACTGTTCATGCCCATTCTTCATAAGTGTCTTCACAATGTTTACCTTTCCACTCATCAGCAGTAAATCAGAAATACTACAAGCAATGAATATGGCATGTTAAAGTGGGTTTCTATATATTTAAATCACCTCCTGAGACTGTTGATAATGCAGAGGTATGTAAAGCTTTAGTCATTCTACTGAGCTTCACCTTCCAGTGTTCTATGCTGCTCTCTAGGGTAAAGTATTATATTAAGAAGAGCAGAATTTAAAGGTTTCTTTGTTGCAGTGATATCTGTGTGTGGCTATTCATACATTAATTGGCTAATACATGATCGTTTGCACAATTTACCTTGAGTTAAAATAACTTGTGTGGCCAAAAGTTCACTGGCCACTCATTTTCCTAAGCAGTCCCTGCGAGTTGTGGCACCATTCTGGTTGAATGAATCACAAGGGAAATGTTTTAAAGTAGAACAGTCCTGGCTTTACAGAGACCTAAGCATGGTCACACTGGGAAAAGAAATAGGTCTGGGGACCTCTCAAAGGGTAGTTCACATTCGAGATCTCGACAAGTGTTGAGGAAGGTTTGGAATTGGAAGAGGACCAGCACTGTGAGTCACTGTAAGCATACAATAGGCCAGCTACCAATAGTGACCTGCCTGATGCGTCTATTCTTTTAGTGCCCTATTGGTGCAAGAGGGTGCACTCACAAGCCTTCTCCATATTTACTTCTTTACTTAGTCGCACTTTACTGGGATTGGTTGGAGCTTCTGTGCGTCGAAGAAGGTAGGGCCACCCGGAGGCCACTCTCACTCTGGGTCCATGGAGCCAGCGGAGTTGGCTTGGGAGACCACGAATGAGATGAGAGGAGAAAGCAACCACTCTCAGCCCACGCAGAACTCACTGCTTTATCTCAGACTGGATCCAGCGCTGTCACACTCCATCACCAGCAGCATTCACAATGGTCATGTGCAGTCACTCAGGCTCACGCTCCCGAGCCAGATCACTTGAAAGTTCCATCAAGCTGGGTAGGTTATGCTGACAATGGCGGCAATCTGTTGCTGTGTTTAGATTCAAGAAGTGTGAAATGTAACAAGTTGAATAAAGTTACACAAACACCCGAGAGAGCAACTCAGCTGCAGCAGGCAGGGAAAAAAGTTAAACTTAATTTATAGAAGTTTTATACACACATGCGCACATGCATGACACAACGTAACCATCCTCTAATGTTATATATATATGTAATGTGGTGGAAATAATTGAGACCTGCTTCTTTGCTTATAAGGCCAGCCCACTCAGAGTTGAATTTATTTTCAGCTGATGGCCGAATGTCCAACGGGCCAGTCCAAGGCTGCTGTGTAGGTCTTGCAGCAGCTGTAGCCTATCAGCATGCGGGCATGTAGATCACCTTTTTTTTGTTTTATGATTTGTATGTTTATTTGGTGATGATGTTAAGTTATACAAATCTGCCATTAGATACTTTCACCTCATGTCTATTTTAAAGATTGTTTGATCATTTGATTAAGGATAACAAGCACAGAGAACCTGGTATCTGCAGGAGGGGCTATGTAAGCTGAAATGCTGAGATGCGTTTCAAATGCTTCTTTTCATCTCTGACTGAGGAAGTGGAGACATTTCATGAAAGCTCACAAATATGCTAAATAAAGGACTTTCTTAGCCTAAACAAGGCATTCACTTGTTTTCTTCTGGATCAACATTCTCTTCAACACTTGGCTAATGGTACAAGCGAACTGAACTTAAATGATGGAACTGATATTCATATATTGCTATGAAAGTGACTTAAAGGTTACCCGAAAAAAATCATCACACCGTCTGCTCTCTGAAATAGTACGTTTAGGCATCTGAGATAGATAATGTTCAAATTTGACTCCATTCAGCACGGACTCCGCATGGTTGCTTATGGTTCATTCTAGTTTTCCCGCGCATATCAGACACACTGATTCCTATGGGCATTGTTAAGGACTGTGAGCAAATCGAGGGTGTCACATCCCCGATTATGTTTCAAAACGCCAACTGCAGGCCCAGGGCACCCATATTGCAGGCAGCAATAGTGGTCTGGCGATGATCGCAATGCCATCTGCAGCATGTTAACGTCTTAACATTGAGCGCTCCGGGGACTTCTGGGGCTCATTATGTACCTTTGCCACCAGACATATCATTAAGTGTGGAGGGCCTGAGATTCTCAGTTTGGAAATGTTGAAAGGATGTTTGTATATGTTCTGCTTACACAGATACATGTAAACCCAAGTTAGCAGCAGAAACCTCCATTACGCACATAGACATCGCAGTTCCAAACATACATATGTATGCAGTGGCCGCAATTGTTAATGGGAGGATGTGTCCAATCACTTGTGACAAAATGCACAGATCAAGCTATGAGTCATAGTTCATCTAGAGTGAAATAGGCTACCCACTGGGTAGAGACAGATTGAGATTTTGAATTCATGAGTCGAGTTGGGGCCTTTTATTTTGCTTCTTCAGCCCCTCAGTATGTGCTCGAAGCAGGAGGATTCTTCTTTTGCTTCTTCTTGTGAAGTTATCTTGTAATGTTCATATTCCCGTTTGTATTTTCCACAACCTCAACAATGGTCCTCTTCAGGTCAAGTTCATTACGGTTGGCAGCAATATAAGGTGCGATCATCCGAGTTTGCAGGGTCTTAACCCTAATTTCAGACCTGTGTTCAGTAATGCCTCTTGGTGCCCATCTGTTGTCTCCTGACTTGACTTTATTACTGGCTTTTGTGAATTGTGAATTGGAGTTGCTGCATACCTACTACACAGATAATAAAACCCTCTGAGTTGCTGCATACCCACAACACAGATAAATCCCTCAGAGTTGCTGCATACCTACCATACAGATAATGTCCTCAGAGTTGCTGCATACCTTCAACAGATCATGTCCTCAGAGTTGCTTGATACCTACCCCAGAGATAATGCCCTCAGAGTTGCTGCATACTTAACAGAAAGATAATGCCCTTGGAGTCGCTGCATACCTACCACACAGATAATGTCCTCAGAGTTGCTGAATACCTACCATACAGATAATGCCCTCAGAGTTGCTGCCTACCTACCATAAAGATAATGCCCTCAGAGTTGCTGCATACCTACCACACAGATAATGCCCTGAGAGTTGCTGAATACCTACCATACAGATAATGTCCTCAGAGTTGCTGCCTACCTACCATAAAGATAATGCCCTCAGAGTTGCTGCATACCTACCACACAGATAATGCCCTGAGAGTTGCTGAATACCTACCACACAGATAATATCCTCAGAGTTGTTGAATACCTACCACCTAGACGATGTCCTCAGAGTTGCTGCATACTTACTGCATAGATGATGCCCTTGAAGTTGCTGCATACATCGGGAGGATAGCTCAGGGGCAACACGCTCGCCTTGGAAGCAAGACGATGCGGAGCAACATAGGTTCGATGCTGGCATTGGAAGCAAGATGACGCAGAGCAACACAGACTCGATCCCCGGGTCGTGCTTAGAAACCTCTGGGTTTTAAATAACCAATTATAATTATTATTATAATAATTATAATACCTACCACACAGATAATGTCCTCAGAGTTGCTGCATACCTGCCATACAGACAATGTCCTCTGAGTTGCTGCATAACAACCATACAGATAATGCCCTCTGAGTTGCTGCATACCTACCACACAGATGATGCCCTCGCAGTTGCTGCAAACCTACTACACAGATAATGCTCTCAGAGTTCTGGGGAAGTAGTTGGTGGTTCTTCCTTTTCTATTGAATTGAGAAGAGAGTTATGTATATTGTTGGCCTTTTTTAAGACAAATACATATCTTTAATTCCACCATGTGCTAAGTAGCTTCCAATGTTTTAGGACAATTATTTTGATTAAAGTGCTATGTATCCTGAAAGTTGTGACATGGACGAACTTTGCCATTTCGTGTTCTTTTGCTTTGATCTCCAGCAGGGAAGTTCTTTCCCTATTGCCCTTTTTGCTAGTTCCTTAGACTAGCCTCTCATTTTAAGCCTTATTCTCAGGATGCTGGGTTCTTGTTTGTATCCTGACAGATTTGTGTAGCTGCTTCTTAGTCTTCAGAACTGACCTAATGGTAAATTGTCCTTGCATGATTTTGGATGCTGGATGGAGTCATCCAGTAGCATGTTCCTATCTGTGGGTTAGTGTGGGGTATAACTTGTTTCACGTGAACAGCTTTCTGATTTATCCATTCATTGAAAAGTGTTAATTCCTTGTTGGGTCCATTAAAAAAGCATAAAGAAATTGTCTAGATAACGTTTCCAAATTCTTATCTACATATAATAAAAGTCCAGATGTATGTTTGACTGATGCTGTCATGCACAGTAGAGACTGCTCGTATGCACAGAATGCTCCACTAGAGGGAGTTGTTGCCTTTGGGTATACAGTGGGCCAATTCGCATAGCACCGCCTGTTGTCATCGCTAGAGGGAGTTGTAGGCTTAAGATCTATAGTGGTACTACTGTATTAACGAAAACCAGCACATTGGCCTGTACACTAGTTTTAAAATAATATGGTCTTTTAGGCAAGCATGTTTATTCTCAGAGTCCCCTATGTAATGACTGGATAAATCATGATAAAAAAGCCAAATCGTCAGGCCCTTTATCTGTAAATAGAAATCTTGCCAATAGTGGAAGAGGTTATTAGCTAAGGCATCACTAAGGCAATCAATACATTGTGTTTTCATCTTATGAAGATGTTCTGTCCCCAGTGCTGCTCAGCTTTCCTCACCTGCATATGGTACACCTGTACATAAACCTTTGACATCTAAACTTACAAGGGTCACTTCATTTCAGTTTTATCGTAGGTTCCCTGCTTGATTAATCGTGTCCCTGAAGCTCTGCAGATATGCTGCAATGTGTTTTGCCAACGCTTTAAGGAAAATGAAGAGAGGGTCCCTGGAATAACCCTCTTGACCCTCATAAGCATGGCAGCCCGGAGAGACAGAAATGCAAGTTGCCAGTCACTGTTTGGCCAGCCCCCAGGAGGGCCAGGGACATCTGCATATGCAAACAGATATTCTCTCAGACAACCATTCAAACCTAATCCAGCTGACGTCTTCCTGGTGGCTACAGGTGCTTTAACACTGGTCATGAATGCATATGCCTCACTGAACCTGATTGACTAATGATAAATATCCAGCTGAGCTGACGTCATTAAAGACACAACAACATAGTATTTTTTTAAACTTTATTTATAATTTCTGCTTTAGAGCACACAGAATAATCAACCGACCAAATTCTTTGAAACAGAATTACATAACAACATGGTAAAAGTATAAAAGAACACCATCGATGAACAAATATACACTTATATATATACACTAAATACACAACCCCCACCCCCTAACAGCAGTAAACACAAATTAGACAATGAGATCAGTATATATCTGTAAGTTTCCCCCAAATACTCTCATAAGAAGCCATTTTGTCATTTTGTCATTTCTCCTGTAAATCACCAATTCCACCTTTGCAAGCCTGTGCATCTCATCAATCCACTCCTCAAGCTGCGGAGCAACTTTAGACTTCCAACCCCTCAGCATCAGTCTTTTGCCAACAATTGCACATCCAAACAGTCATTTTCCCTGGGGTACAGTCAAATCAGTTAGCAATCCATCATCGCCTAAAATCATTGGGCCTCATTACGACCCTGGCGCTAATGGGTTAACAGCACCGTAAAAGGCTGCAGCACCGTTAACCCATTAGCGCCTTACTACGAGGTCCCTTTGCGGGACCCGACCTGAACGGCTGGTCTAGACCAGCCGTTAAAGTAGGGACCCACAAAGGGACCTTGGAGCTAAGTACAGTACCGCAATTAGCGGTACTGTACTTAGCGCATTCCCCAGTCCCTTTGAACCCTATGGGGCAAAAATGGGAATGGGGAAGGGCCAACGTTCAATGGGGAATTATCGCCCCACCAACCTTGGAATGGGGTGGTAATTCCCCATTGAACATTGGCGGACTCGTCGCGATACCGGCACCAACCATGGTGCTAATAGCACCATGGTTTAGCGCTAGTATCGTAATGAGGGCCATTGTCTTGAAATCTAAGTCAATGCTCTCACCCAAAACATCTCCACAAATCTCACACACTTTTGTCCAAAAACTACCAACTCGTACAGAGGTCCATAACATATGCTCAAAAATACCACCCTCACGGACACAGTCCCAACATTCATCAGAGTCTGAAATACCTGATTTCTTCAAACGTTCCAGGCACCAATACACTCGCTTCAAGATCTTTATTTGCCTAGATCTCTCCCCATGATTCAGTGAGCAGAGCTTTACATTCCCACACATATTCTGCCAAACTTCCTGAGAAATATCATAATTAATCCTCCTGCTCCATTCATCACAGAGTTTATCATTATTCTTGTAATTCGCAACAATTAATTTATATATTTTACAACGACATAGTAACGTTAGCCATAAAACAAACTTGCATCCCTGCACAAAGTTACATGGACACACACTAACAGCAGAAGAAGGAACATGCCTACACAGGTCTGTAGATAGAGGACAGATACATATACATACTATTGAAAGCCTTTCTTATTTTCTTTCACTAGCAAGACGCAGAAATGCAGAAATGCAAGAAAAGCAAGAGATGCAGAGCAAGCTTGAAGCCGCTTATTGCAACTAGCTGTATGGAACTACAGGGTCCTATCAAGAACCTGGAAGCACCAAGTACCACTAACCCATAAGGAAAATAACACAATACATACATACAGACATCATAGCATAACTGTAGTAGAATTACATGAAGCCACAGCCGTCAGAATATGGGATGAAGGAAAACAGATTTTGCAGCACACCGTCCAGGGCTGGTGCTTGCAGCCAAGGTCAACGATGAGAAGAACATTCCTGGCCCCAGAGAAAAGGAGCCACCTACAAAATAACAGAATAAATCCTCACTAATTGCAGACATAAAAGCTCCATTTTGCGGTCGTCACCCACATGATCCGGCTGAGCCGACCAATGGTCATTTACCTGAGGTGGGAAGAAGAGCAGTTCCCAGCGAAGCAGACAAAGCACTGATACATGTCTTATTTTACAACGTTGCAACCTGCAGACACTCTCTAAGGCAAAGTGGTTAAACCAGTAGCAACAATGGGGATACATATGATGTGATAGGTTATTTATAACGTGCTTAATACCCAGAGGTTTCTAAACCCGGACCCAGGGATAAAACCTGTGTTGCTCTATGTCGTCTTGCTTCTAAGGCAAGCATGTTGCCTCTGTGCTATCCTCCTGAGACATAGGGCCTCATTATAAGTATGGCGGTATGGTAACAACGCCATTGCTACCGTACTGCCATACTATGAGCTGTGCCTGCGAGCGCCTGTCAGCCTGCCAGGTCTGACCTGGTGGGCACAGCGGCACCTGCGAGCACAGCTCCTCGGATGCACCGGCACCATTATTGACGGTGCCGGTGCATCCAAGCTCCCCATTCCCATTGAGTCCTATGGGGCTCAAATGGGAATGGGGATCTACCGGTACTGGCACCCGTGAAAGGGCAATTACCGGGCCCGCCAAGCTCGGCATGACCCGGTAATTGCCCATTCACGGGCGCTGGGCCCGGATGCAACTCCGGTGGCAGCCGTGCCGGTTTTACCAGCATGGTTACTACCAGGGTTAAAATTAGGCCAATAGTCTTTCACATCACCATGAGAAGGTGCATGGAGCGCTGAGAAGAGAGCTGAGTCCCAGGCCTGAGGAGACCCGCTCCAGCCAATCAGGGAACACAAATCCAGAGGTGGATGGCAAAGGGCAAGGGCCAATGGTAATCCTGCGACCCTGCAACAATATAATAGATAGTATTTGGGGAAGGCTCAGGCAAAGACACCTGACATGTGAGGGCCAGTCTGATAACCTGTATAGGTGCCGACTATAGACAATACCAGCCCAGCCATCCAATAGCAGAAGCTCTTAGGTTTTTGGCACCACACCCAAAGAAATGGCCCTGACACAGGCTCAGAAGCTGTGTTTGCTGCACATTCTTCTATTTCCTGTATGAGCCCTGTCTGTTACGGAAAATAAAGGACAGTTCTAACTTGCCCTTAGCTGAGTCCTCCGTCTGTATACTGGGGCAGGGTTCGTTAGGCTCGGGTTGCTGTGAATGGTGACTGTGTAGTGTGGTCCCCGGACCCCTGGTATACCTAAATAATTGCTAGCAGAGGATGGTTCACTACTTCTATTTGGCATAGAGCTTCCTCTTCTGTCGCAGTGCTTGAAGGACTGTGAGGCACCCCATGGAGTGCAAGACAACGCGTGAGTGCACATTGTGCAGAAACCGTGAGGAGCCGTCTTGGGAAATATCATGCCAGCGGTCCGTGAGGAGCCCAGCATCTCAGAAGGGCAGTGTGGCAGCTTTGGGGAGAGCCGGTGGCCAAGCAGCATCAGTGGATCACTGAGTGTAAGTATTGACTCAGCCACACAGAAATTGAGGGGTGTGGTAAAGAAATGTTGGCTGTTGGGTGGTGATGAGTATTTGTGAGTACCGTTGAAGTATTGTAAAGTATTGGAAAGTACAGTGGAGAAAGGAGCAGAGGTAGATGTCATTTGGTTGTGGTTAGGGAACATTTGATCATGAGGTAAAAGGTTCAGTTGGTTAATCTAGACTATTGACTTAAGGTTACGGATGACAGAAGTAATATAAATATTGGATTTCCTGTGGATTGGGCATTTTAGCTCAGGTCATGGTTGATGCTATTCCCATGTATAGGGTTTAGCAAATGGAGCTACCTTGAATTGCGGAAGGTGTTCTTCTGGTTAAGTCTTGCAGAGGTGTTTTATCTACAAGGCGACGCTGTAGGTACAATTAAGCATGTGAAATATCGGAATCCCCTGTTAGGAGGCAGAACTACGGCTGTGGGTATACGTTGGTTGGGTTTTTGAAAATATCTGTGTAATGGGACATTATCATTGTGAGCTCTTTTAGTGATTTCTATCATTCCCTCAATTAAGAGGTGATGTCACCAGGGAGGTCTGTGTATAGGACTAGGAGAGCATGTGGAGATGCAGAATTCGGTTTTGTCAATCAAAAATTGACAGAGTGAGCTGTTCTATGGTGGTGCGCAGAAGGCACATACACGAGATTGGTGGGTGTGCATGAGAAAGCAGAGAGTTGCAGAAGGGCAGTGTGTGTAGCACACCTGAGAATTTGGTTGGGAGCCAGAGATGCTTGTGATATTTGGAAAAGAGCTGGTATATGCGAAATTGAAGAAAAACAAGATAAACTGTATTTTTATCTCTGAATAACAACGGAAGTGTCGAAAACCTTACTTGAGATCAAGTAAGTGGTAAAAAGCAATGTATTGTAGTAAAGGGGCACGGGACATGCCCCTACAGCACCTATGTAAGGCCTTTCCATGATATAAGGACAAGATTTGTAAATATAGCGCGGAATGGATGAAAAGCACAGAAGGTAAAGTGAGTAAGCTATGGCCAAAAGGTGAGAGCTTTTACAAATATGTGCAGCAACCGC
This sequence comes from Ambystoma mexicanum, assembly GCF_040938575.1. Taxonomy (NCBI): domain Eukaryota; kingdom Metazoa; phylum Chordata; class Amphibia; order Caudata; family Ambystomatidae; genus Ambystoma; species Ambystoma mexicanum. Next base: position 423,461,257 of record NC_090921.1, on the reverse strand, counting down.
ACACATCAGTGTACCCTGTCAAAAAGACAACAGGGCGGTCATGGCATTTTATACAGGACTTGTGCGCTCTGAACCATATTGTAAAAGCAGAATTTCCTTCTGTACCGAATCCAGCAACAATTTTAGGCAGCATTCCCACAGAAGCTTTATACTTCACGGTCATAGATTTGAAGAATGCTTTCTTCTCTATACCACTACACCCAGATTCACATGACTTACCTTTGTTTCTATACTGGAATAAGCAGTGGGGACATATAAGACTTCCTCAAGGGTACTGTGAATCACCTTCCATATTCAAATGGACTTAGAAAATGTAAAATTAGAGAGCGTTGTTATACAGTACATAGGCGACATATTGATTTGCAGAAAGACAGAGACACAGTGTAGAAAGGGCTCTGTGCACATGTTCACTGTACTAGCAGAAAAAGGGTTCAAGGTAGACAAGGCTGAACTCCAGTAGTGCCAGAAAGAGGTATTATACATTGGGCAACTGATATCACAAGACCAGCGAAAAGTGACACCGTAAAGAACAGAGGCAATACGCAAGACAGAAAAGCCCACAAACATAAGAGAAATGCAGCAGTTTCTAGGACGATGTAATTATTGCAGAGCATGGGTATTTGACTACAGCACTTACACTATGCACTTGTTAAGTGCGCTGAAGGAAGCACAAAGAGCAGAGAGAACATTACAATGGACAACAGAAACGACTGAGGCATTTGACGAGCTGAACGAAGCAATATGCACAGCTCCATTGTTAGGGATCCCAGATTATCGAAGTGAATTCTTCTTATTCTCACACTCCAATGGAGTGGTTATGACTGCAGTGCTGACACAGAAGACTAGCATGGGGCACATGTATTTAGCATATTACAGTGGGAAATTAGACCCAGTAATGAGAAGACACAGTGCATACGAACAGGCATGGCTGCTGCCGCATTCACAGTAGACACATCAGCAAGTATTACCATGGGATGCAGCACCACTCTTTTTGTTCAGCATGCTCTCTTCACAATACTGGAAAGGCCCATAAGTACATTGACAACACAGAGAGCTTCAGGGTATGAGGTGCTACTGTCAAACCCACCTCTCAAGATAGTGTGATGCCGACTTGTCAACCCAATGACTTTCATCGCCAAACCCGTAAAGGAGGCCGACTATGGCACGACTGCACAGACAACATAGAAGAATTCAGCGACACCCCTAAGGTACAGGATAACACACTTGAATGGGGAGATGTGCTTTATATTGATGGGTCATCAACGATTGACCAAACGACTGGGGAAAGACATATTGGGACAGCAGTAGAGAAATTAAGAGTGGATGGGATGAGCAAGGTGGTGACAAGCACACATTTCCCGTCACATCAGCATGTGAACAGCAGAAGTAGTAGCTTTAATATGGGCACTAGAGCACAGCAAAAGGAAGTAAGTGACAGTGTATTCAGATTCAGCCTAAATGGCATCCACAGTGCATTCTGGGCTGTCACGTTGGCTGAGGAGGGGCTTCAGACATGCTGATCGGTCACCGCTGCAGCAGGCATTACTATTGGGCCGACTGATAGAGGCACTCCAGTACCCACTGCGCATGGCAGTGGTGAAGTGCCAAGCCCAGACAAGGGGGAACGTGATGCCTAATTTGGGGACATTTTAGAAATGGTTCTTCGTCCCCAGTGTGCAATTATGCATGAACAATGAAACTAAAGGAAGGCTATAACACATTACTGGTGACAAAGATTATGGAATTGCAGGGAGCTGCACGTTGGAAAGAAAAGGAGTTGTGAATAAAGAGGGGATGTGCAGTGTCTTTGAGAGATGCCTTATGGCAGCAAAATAACCTAGGGAAAGTGGTAATGCCATTCTCATTATTGCACACTGCACTGACACAATTACACCATCCTACCCATATACAGATTGAGGTGCTTGTTGCTCATATAGGAGAAGATTGGTTCTGTTGGCAGAACATGTGGCAGAATGAATGACTAATTGTCTAGTTTTTAAACAATTTACAGCAGGTCATACACTAAGGGTAGTGAGAGGAGCCATACATCGCCCAATAGGTGCATTCCAGCCCCTGCACATTGACTATGCTGACATGCTCCAAGTATGCCATGGCTACTGCTAAATGATAGTGGTTGTGTGGCCATTTTCCCAATGGATTGAGGCCAGTCCCTGTTCCCATCCTTATGCCCTTAGAGCAGTGAAATTCCTGGTTCAAGAAATGTTCCCACAATGGGATGTGTGTGAGGTCCTGCGGTCTGAGAATGGCCCTCACTTCGTCAATGAGATGTTCCAATACATCACAACCTTGTTGGGAAACAACACAAATTATCTTGTGCCTATCACCTGCAAGTAAAAGGGTGTGTGAGCGCCTCAATGGGCAGCTCAAGGAAGGCATTGCCAAAATTAAAAAAGACTCTGAATAAAAGTTGGCTGCACTGTCTTCCATTAGCATTATTCGCATTGCGCAATATACCACATGAGTTGGTGATAGGACGGCGCATGAGACTTCCACTGGCACCTCCCACTAGGACTCTAAAAGATGCAGAAAACATTTCTTTTGTATTGGGTCAAGAAATGTTCCAGTACACCACTTCCTTGATGGCTAGTGCCTCTTTTATTTCTCGTCAACTGCAGGGACAGTGGGAGATGCCTGAAACAAGAGAAGAGAACAATGACCCAGAAGCGGATAAAGACCTTTTGAAGCAACCACAGTTGTATTCTGGCGATCAGGTTTTGCTTACTAGAAGGTAGTTTAAGCCATGCTATACAGGACCTTACACAGTGGAGAAGGTCACTGATTAGAGCAGTACAATTAGAAGGGAAGAAGACTTGGAACTACTTGGGGTCATCAGGCCCTTCAAAGCAGTGGCCTCTCCTAGCTCCAACGAAAGGGCCACCGATCCACAAGCAGAAGAACATCACAACAAAGCAGATGCCTACCTATGATTACTCGCTCCAGAGCAAGATAGATAGGGCAATGACTTCCTACACATCCAGAGTGAGGGCACACTATCTGTTTATTATTTTTCTTTCCTCACACTGACAGCATTTCATGTGGAAGTGCGACTGTTATTCTTGCATTGTCCCATGCTTCCCCTTGATACTCATCCCGAAACCGTCCAAGGGAAACATGTCTAATTTATTAACAGTGCAAGAAGGCACAATACTAATACGCGTTTTACATGTTTTAATAGCTTATCCGGCCCAAGTAGACCCACACCTAGGGATAGGAAACCCATTTGTGTTTGCAGTACTTTGTGATCCTAGAATACACACAGTTTGGGAGCAACTATTCCTTCTTGCTATGACCCAACACCATGTTTGCAGTGCTTGAATTAATAAAATACTAATCCAATAACGCCTTTTGTAGTGCATTGCAGGCGGGCAAAAAACCTCTTCAAGACTACACAAGACTTCAAGGAGGTGTAAGTGATGGGGGCGTTATTCAAAGAATGCTTATTGTATCCTGTGTCTTATTCTCATGTGGTATTTTTGCCCTCATCCTTTGGCAAATGTCATATGTTGCAAGTGATATTGCTGTTACCTCTACTAACATTACACCACCTACAGCAGGTGGACCGACCATGTCAGGTGGAAAGGTAAGCACTGTAAGCACAGTAAGGAGAGGTAGACACAGTGCTGATGCAGACATGGGAGGGGTGGATCTCTGTCTCACTGATACTGCTTGATTATCTAATAACATGGTACAAGCACATGACTAAAGTAGACAAACAAACCACAGGGGAGAGCTGCTAACTCTTACTAATCCCCTATGCCATGAGTGCCTCCAGAACATTTGTAGCAACTGAATGCCAGCAGCCAGGGCACAATGCCTTATGTTCCTGTCAATGTTTACAACCCAAGGAAGATTCCAAGGGAGTACCACAACATTAAGATGGATGTCCAAGGCAACATTCCCCTATGAAGATAATTATATAAAAACACTTGACATGATGGACAATTCTTGGAAACTAGACCAGGCTTTACAATACATAACTGATGGCTCACAGAAAGGAGAGTCAAAAGCAGTAACACTGAAATAATTGCCATTTCCTAAGAAGGAAATAATGAAAATAGGAGGAGAACCAAGATGTTCGGAACGACCACAGATGCTTGTGTATGGCCAAGTGCACACAGCTGAAGTATGGAAGGAGGGAGTAGTAAGCAGCAAAGTACATACGCTCCTGCACGTTCTAGTAAACATAGTCCAAGCAGAAAATGATAAATGCCTGAAAGAATAGGCTGCAAGTGCAAAGTTACTGATCTGGGTGGACAATGAAGCTGGACCAGTTTCCATAATACCACTGAAGAAAGCAGCATTATGTTTCCAGAATGATGGTGCAGTAAAGGTTGGAGAAAACAAAGAGTTCAGGTACACAGAAAAGCATCCAAGCATGAAGATTGGATGGCGGTATTAATCGATCATTATTGGGCATGCAGAGAAGCGTATGAGAAGCTGCCACCCAACGGTGGAGGAATATGTTTTTTGCCAGACATCAATACACCAGCACTAGTAGTATCACAAAAGGACATCAAAACAGAAGACTTCCCCAAGATGGATGATGCAAGAAGAAAGCAGAGGTCAGTAGAATTGAGTAGAGTGAAATGAGAGAACTACTTCTCTTCAGCTTCAGAAGCATTCATGGATGCGGTAACATCTGAACGTAGATTGTTCAGTAGGGCAACGATGTTCTTTGAGTCAGTAGTTCCAACTGTACAGACGTAAGCAAATTTAAAATGGATACAGATTATGAGATGGGAGCTGATGCAGGCTAAAAACTCAACTTTTAATGGCTTCAATGCGATAAAAGAAGAGCTCTGAGCAGAACGGTTAATGCTCCTCCAGAACAGATATGTTCTAGTCCTTCTCACAGCAATGGAAGGAGGAGTTTTCGCCAGAATCAGGTCTTCTTGCTGTACATTCGTGCCTGCAAATGATGAAGCAAATGGTAAGCTAACAGAAGCAGTGACCAGGTTGTTGAAAATACATGCCAAACTGTGGGAGGAAGCAAAAGGTACAGGGAAAGATCAAAGCTGGCTTTCGTATATTTTTTCATGGATGTCAACATGAATGGAAGACGGAGTAAAAGTATTACTAGGAGCACTAATATTGGTTCTAGCAGCAGTATCTGTGACTAAGATCTGTATCACGCAATGCTATAAAACGGCAGAGAAAACAATAGGGATGAAAGTAATAGTAGATATAAATGCAGTTGGCGAAGAAGACAAGATAGTAGAAATAATAAATAAAATAAGGACACAGATAAATGAGTGCCCATTGTTCCCGACCGAAATTATATCATTCGATAATCCCATAGACAACAGAAAATACTGGGCAAAAAGTGTATGGTGCAACCCAGAAAGAGGCTGCAGTTACATGGAGTTTAGATGACAATGCACATTTCTAAGAATAACAAAGATATGGCTACCAAAAGCAACAGTAACTAGGTTTGGTGGAGTGGTCGACAAGTCGACCAGAGGGGGGACTGAAGAGAGGGTCCCTGGAATGTCCCTCTTGGCCCCTCTTGACACCCATAAGCCTGACAGCCCGAAGAGCCAGAAATGAAAGATGCCAGTCACTGTTTGGCCAGCCCCCAGGAGGACCAGTGACATTTACATATGCAAACAGATATTCTCTCAGACAAACATTCAAACATTATTCAGCTGACATCTTCCTGGAACATGTGCCTCAACACTGGCCATGGATGCAGGTACCTCACTGGACCTGATCGACTAATGACAAATATCCAGTTGTGCTGATGCCATTGGCAACACCACAATATAGTAACGTTAGCCATGAAACAAACGTGCATCCCTACACCCTACACAAAGTTACACGGACACACACTTGCACACATGAAGAACATGCCTGCACAGTTCTGTAGATAGAGGACAGATACATTTACATACTATCGAAAGCCTTTCTTATTTTCTTTCACTAGCAAGACAAAGAAACGCAATAAAAAAATTTGGCGCAGTGAATCGTGTTCTTTAGCACGTTGACTGCGCCAAGATAAGAACCAGGCCCTCAGAGTGCTTTTAGAAAGCACACATGCTTTCCTGTTTTGTTGGGCATGCTGCACAGTGATCCCTTTGCTGGCTGTTCAGCCGAACAATAGGCTCAGCTGCTCGTCTTTCCAGGCATTCCCAGCTGTCCCCCACTCCCACTTCCAGGGTGCTCATCCAATTATCGTCCCCATGCTCACCTCACCACCCTTCCATTGAGGAGAGAATCCCAGAGAAGCCATGACCTTCCCAAAGCAGAGGGACCGGCATCCAGATCAGCCTGTGGATAAGTGGGAATCGGCCAAAAAGACAGAATTCAAAAGTCCAAATGGGAGATTTGGCTGAATTTCGGCCATTCGAAAATACCAAACAGCTGAAAAGTTTGACCAAAGCCCCCGTTCTGTGGCACTCGCACCCTTGCTCACTATATTGTGACTGGGGTTTGCTGGGGTGTCCCCCGCAGCTGGTCCCGAGAGTAAAAAAAGAAGAAAAAAAGGAAAGGACCCGCAGCGCCAGTTCCCAATCATGGAAGTGAAAGGGAACAGGCGTCGCAAGGACACCGCGAGTCGGCAGAAAGGTAAGTAGGGGGTGGGTGTGTGGGTGGGGGCGGGGGCCAAGTCGGAAATGTTCAGGGGAGAAAAAACTGAAGGTTATTTCAGAAATATAATCTTCGGTCTTTTCTCCCTCTAACATTTCGGGCTTTCAACCCCAATCCGAAAAGTGTAACAAATCACCCACATGCTGAAGCTTGTGAACACAGGGAAGAATTTGTATATTGCAGTCGGTGAGAATTCTCTCTTTCCCATTCAGGAGACCATGCAAATCCAGTAAGGTACCTCAGTCGGTTCATGTATCAGCTGCACAAATCTGTGTGCAACACAGAGGGGGCAAGTTCAACCCCGTTGGGACTTGCTCAGCATCTCACTCTTGCTGTATCGATAAAATGTGCGGGACTGAGTTGAGTGATCCGGGCATTTACTTTCCACAATTCTGAGGAGCATCAAGTCTTGGAAGAGAGTGTTCTATCGTAGAACAAGTTATGGTTGAATTCAAAGCCAAAGTAACGGTGATCTGTTTATTATATAAGAAAAAAAGCACAAATCGGATGGACGCACATATAAATACTGTAAGGCATGGAAGGAGCACTCGCTAACCTTCTCTTTCCAAGTTGAAGAAATACCCAGACTTGGGGATATGCCGAATTTTTTTATTTTATTTATTTGTACTTGTATAGCGCAACATACAGCCCATGGGCATCGCAGCGCTTGCAAGTCAATGAAAGAAATCTTAATTGTGAAACAGTGATACAGTCTTAGTTATAGGCATGTTAAGTAAGCAAAGATAGGCTACGGCTTACACTTGACAAATCACACGAATAGTCTGGTTTTAATGGCTTTACGGAAGGCCAGATGGGAGTCAATCATCCTGAGGTGAGCGGGAAGGGAGTTCCAGAAAGAGGCGGCTATGGATGGGAAGCTAGTGCCACCTGCGCGCACTCTCTTGCTTTTGGGTGTGGAGATCATGTTGGTGTAGGCCATTCTGGTAGGCCTTTGAGAGGAGAGTTTCTGAATTCTGGAGGCCAGGTAGGGAGTTCATGGAGGCACTTGTGGGCGAGAGGGTTTTGAAAATGATCCTTTCTTTAACTGGCAGCCAGTGCACCTGCCTTCTTGTGGTGGAGATGTGGTCCCTCCTGGAGATCCCAGTGGCGGCCCTAAGTGCGTTGTTCTGGACCACCTGTAGTTAGGCAATGTTTTTGCTGGAGGTCCCTGCCAGGAGGGCATTACAGTAATCAAGACGTGAGCCGATGATTGCCCTAGCTATGGTGCGGCAATTGGGCAGGGAAAGGAAAGGTCTTACTGCATTGAGAACTTTGGAGAACTAGGCCAATGAGAAGACAATGGCGCTGATTTGTCTATCCATGGTCAGGTCTGAGTCAAGGTAGACGCCAAGTGTTTTGATCGTTTGGGAGACGGCAATGGGAATATTGTCGACAGCGAAGGTGGAGTATTGATTGACTAGTTTGCTGAAGATGGAGGGGGATCCAATCAACAGAAGTTCTGTTTTTTCGCTGTTGAGGCATAGCCAGTTATGGGCCATCCACGATTGGATCTTAGAGTAGATAGAGTTGAGGGTGTTGCTATCGGCCTGGTAATCACCCGAGAGGGGATTGAGCACTTGAGTATCATCTGCATAATTAGTATATGAGATGCCGAGGGCGTCCAACAATTTGAACAGTGACCTGGTAAACAGGTTGTACAAGGTGGGTGCAATGCAGGACCCTTGTGGAACTCCGAATTGTACATGTAGCCCATCAAATACACTGACAGCTGGCGAATGGGGAAACGTCCAAGAGCGCAATGGGTTCGAAAAAAGAAAAGAAACTCTTGTGAATGTTGAAAAAAGTGTCCTTACGTCTAAATCTCCCCATTTTACTCTCTCACCCTCTTTGCCTCTGGCCTCGGGAGCCTGAATTAGGCGGATTTTCTGCTGGTCCCAGCTCCCTCTGAGGCAGGCCCCGGAAGGGGTGAGGGTGGAGGTGGTTTGGGGGCTTCTCGGCCCTTTATTAATGCCCTACGTGTTTCAAAGGTAGTCTGTCTGCTGGAAGAGGTGTGGTTAAATCCGTCCCTTACTCTGTTTTTTTTTTTTTTTACAGGGGAAGGAGCACCTTGAAACACCACAGGAAAGGACACCAGTTTTATTGCATTTCTGCCAAATTACTTGTTACCACATTTTAAGAAATCTCTATAGTTACCCTATTGAACACCATATTACTTTAGTAAAAGAAAAAGTACCATTTTGCATGCCAGAGAAACGAAAGCATTGAACAGATGTTAATTTGGGAAGATAGCTTACGAGTTAAATGCCCATCACTGATGTGGTGTTACTGAAATGCTTCCAGCTTGCACATCACTATTTGGAATCCCCAGCAGTCCGAGGCATGTGTGGGCATTATTATCATGGACTTCTCCAAAGATTCCATCACAAGGAGCCTACATCTTTTAAAATGGCTGGTTAATTTTTATGCAAATCATTTCACTTGAGTGTCTGATTTGAATGTCTTATTCAGTGTGTTGAGACCATAGCCTTTATCAGTGGTGCACTCCAAGAGGCATTTTTGGGTGAGATGTTCAATTCTCACTTAACCTGCTTCCACCTGTTATGAGGAATCTGAACGAAGAGACAGACACAGCAATGTTCGATTACTGGGTTCACTTTTATTCAAAGTAACAGAAAAGAGGGATTTGGGGAAATGCCTTGCTAGCCTCAACAATAAGAGGGGTTTCCCTGTCTTAACAAAACGAACTAATGTCTCTGTCAGAATGTCCAAAACAAAGTTCTCCATCCTGAGTCCAAAACCTAATCTGACCCTCACACTCTAAACTCAAGAAAATGTGCAAAAGGGGGAAACATTTCTAAGAGCTGTTCCTCTGCAGCTGTCCTTTTTGATTCAAAAGAAAGTTTCCATGAAAAGCAGGGTATTCCAAAGAAATAATTCAAATAATATCCAATGTATTCCAAGGTCAAAGTTCCATGCCTCCCTTCTCTTGTTTAGGCACGCTTTCCTTCGGTAAAGACTATGCCCTATGTGCAGTTTTAGGTTGATTTTAGTCTTACATGTTTATTCTCCTGCCAAGATCTCTGTGAACCTATTGTTTGCATAGGTTCTTTTGACACCCTCGTTTCTTTGTTGCCTTTTGACACAGATTTATAGCCTTGGTGTACTCTGCAGCCAAGTTCAATACACCCTTTTTTTGGCCCAGCATACTTGGTTCACTCACCTGCCAAGTATTCTTTGTGTTCTTCCTGCTTGTCTTAACTGATAATAAAAATGCAAAAGAAACTAAGATTGAACTTTCAGTGCTTTACAAGCAAATTCATTATTGCCTGTGTTCTCCTTATCTTTTATGGATTGTGCTTCTTTATTTGGTATTAGGGATTTACAGACCGCCTTCTTCGGGTCTGTTTGAGTTCATCAGGCAGGCTGCCAGGCCCCCCACTCTTCGGAACTTTTCTCTCTGTGCCTGTATTCTTTGGGAACTATGCCACTCCAGAGGTCTGCCTCGTATGGGTGGTGCCTACAGCTGCATGCAAACTATTTGTGAATGCTTTCCCCTGCTACATTATAGGGTATCCGCCACCCTGCGTAGCAGGGAACGAACGTGGTGCCTCCAGCTGTGATTGCGTTCTTCGCGAACGCTTTCCCTGCGTCTCGCCGTCCTCGCAGGGATTGTTGCGGGATGGTCTGCTTTATAGATTAGAAGTGGCTTTGAAGTCGCTCTGTTAACAGGGCGTGTTGCCGTAACTACCATGCATCCCAGGAAACGGCTTCTTTTCTTGATGCCTGTTCTGCCAGCCTCTCTCTGTATGGCATGCTCTCTCTTTCACACGTTTGTCAGCTCGGTCCACTTCTGTTGCTCCTCCAATCTCCACTGCCTCTCCTGCTCCAACTATTTCTTCGTTTTGTTCTAGTCTTCACTTTTTATTCCCCCTTTGGTTTCAGAGGGAGTAAAAAGACTAGAACGTGGACTGTGGTTCCTCTGTGTGTTTGATTCATCCGCAAAGGGCCTCCTTGTCTCAAGTGTGTGTGCTGTGCTCCAAGATCCCAACTTACCCCATGCTTAAAACGTGGGGAAGGGAGACCCAAGCTACCGCATTCTGACATACTATTTGGGAACACGTCTTTCTTTCCTTGAAAACCCTCCCACATCTCTTTTTGTTTTAGTTGTAAGGTTTGGTAATAGGTTTCTTAGTATAGGCCCTTTATATTTGACACAACGCCACTAGGACTTCCTTATTTTCATTTGATGTTCGACGCTTGCTCCCACCATAGATTTAGGTTTAGATCAGGCGTTTTTTCCAACCTGCATACAGTTAAATAAACACCCTTGAACTGTGATCACTTGTGTCTGTCTTTACAGTTACCACCATGAGTTTCTTAAAGTCTACAGAGAAACTTGCAAGAGACTGTGGAGTGTTTCAGGGTCCCTGCAATATATACTCCGCACCCCAATGCATGTGTGTGCTTTGTGTCGATTTCCAAGCACAGTATGCTAGCGTAACACTTACTGGGCCTCATTACGACCCAGGCGGAGGACCATGGTGCTATTAGCTATTAGCACCATGGTCCATGCCGGTGTCCGCCATGGCGGAATGGGGAATTACCACCCCATTCCGAGGTTGGTGGGGCGGTAATTCCCCATGCCGCCATGGCCCTTCCCCATTCCCATTTTTGCCCCATAGGGCTCAATGGGAATGGGGAAGGCGCTAATAACGGTACCGCAAATTGCGGTATCGTTATTAGCACCAAAGTCCCTTTGCGGGTCCCTACTTTAACAGCTGGAAAAACCAGCCGTTAAGGTTGGGTCCCGCGAAGGGACCTCGTAATCAGGCGTTAATGGTTTAACGGCGCCGGCACCTTTTACAGCGCTGTTAAACCCTTAACGCCAGGGTCGTAATGAGGCCCCCTGTGTTAAGTTTCTTCATTCCTGCCTCTGAACCCAAACTCCTGATTCCTTTGAAGAAAAAGACAAATAGACACATCAGTGATATTGTGCTTTGTGCATTGCCAACACAATACATCAAGAAACCTTAAAACCGAAGAGCTTGTGAGAGCAATGTGCTCGTCCTATAAGGCGCTTGTACTTTTTTATTTGCATGCTCCGATTCCTGAATTTCCCGTTTTCGGAGATCACCTGGCAATCCGCGAGACCATGGAATGTTATTCCAGTATCCAGCCCATGCTCATACCGTGGCTTAGAATTTACTGTGGCTTAGAATTCCTATTACTGCCGCCCGTGAATTAACGCGGCAAACTCTGCGCAGCGGCGAAACCACATAGAAACAAGTCGTGAAGTAACACAGCTTTCTGAAAGACCCTCTACACATACCTGTCCCTCGAATCGGATGGCCTATGAAAGGAATACACAAGACATTACTTCCAAAAAAGCTCCACCACGGGCTACAGTTCTCCACAGGCTCCAGTTCATCACGGGCTGCAGTCATCTGTTGTGGCCTGCACCGTCTGGCGGACCACAGTGCCTTCTGCCTCTATCCTCCTCTGACAGCAGCTCCTGGCGACCAGCTCCTTCATGGACTGCAGCTCACTCCACCACTGTCTGCGGACTGTTGTGCCCTTGAGACGTCCTGTGGGCCACAGTGGCTTCTGCCTCTGTCTTCTGAGGCCTGCACCTCCTGTGCCCCTCACATTTCCAACAGACGTGTGCCCCCGGCGGCCAGCTCCATCTCAGGCAGCAGCGTTCTCCACCACCGTCTGTGGGCTGCTGTGCCCCCCGCTGCTCCCAGTGCGGCCTTCCCTGACCTGCTTCTCCTGTGTCATCTGCATCTCTGGCGGTCTGCAGCTCCCGGCGGTCAGCTCCACCTACTGCGGGCCGCGGCGCCTCCGCCTCTTGGCCCGCAGCCCCAACTGCTCTCTAGCCTGCTTGGTCTGCAGCGGGCTACTGTGGTCTCCTCTGCTTGCTGCGGGCTGCCGGGCCCCCCACCACTGCAGGTGTGGACTTCCACAACCTGATTCTGCACTCTGCTGTGATTTCCACCGCCCACTACGGGCCACTGCTGCTGGGCGCTGTCTTCCCTGCCCTGATTCTCCCTGCCCCTCATATCCCTTTCAGGCAGCGGCTCCGGGTGGCCTGCTACTCCTTCTACAGTCCGCGGCCCCTTAGCTTCCCGACCTGCTCCATCAGCTGCGGACTGCGGTGCTCTCCTCCTTCGATTTGGTCAGCTTTGCCGGTAGCAGTATGCGGCGCCTCCGCCTCTGTGCCCTCTCCTGCTGCTCTCCGGCATTCTTCGGACTGCTTTGCCCCACCACTGCCAAGTGTCGACCCTACTGCTCCTCTGCCTGCTCCTCCTCTCGGACTACTAAATCTCTGGACCCACTGGACTGCAGCAGCTCCTCCAGCCATATACTCCTGGACCCACTTCTCCCCCTGACGGCTGCACTCCTACCACTGGCTGTCGAGGACCACTGCCTTCAGGCCTTCTCCATCTGCTCCAGCTTACAGCGCCCCCCACCACCTGCATAATCTGCTTGCTGCTTTGCCCCCACTGCTGAGGCTCCTAATCTGCTGTGGCTCACACTCTACGGGCTGCTTTGCCCCCCACTGCTGCAAAGGATGGTCCCTACTATTCCTATGCCCGCTCCTTCTCTCTGACTTCTACACCCCTAGGTCCCACTGATCTGCTGCTGCTCCCCCAGCCTTCTACTCCTGGGCCCACTTCTCCTCCTGACGGCCGCCATCAACCCCCTCACTTGACTGCCGCTGACCCATGCTGCTCCTCCTCTGCCCTCTTATTCTGTAATTGCCTTCTGCACCCTCCGTCACTTACCCCACTGTCCCTGTGGCTCTTCCAACCTATTGGTCCACCCCATATGTTACGAGCTGTAGCAATTTCCGCCACTACCATCAACTGCGGGCTACTTTGCCTCCCTCCGCTGCCATCTCCTTCAGACCAGCTCTACTACAGCTCCCGTGTCTCTCTCCACCTCACTATCTGACTCACCAGCTGATTCTGATTACTGCCATTTACTACAGTTCTGGCCCTTCTAGTTCCCTTCCCTGATCCCTCCTGCTACAGGCTAAGCCCTCCCTCCATCGGACCAGTGTCCCTGCCACCAACCCATAGTTTTACTGCTTGCAGTGTTTGTCCCCTACCTATCCCTCCTCCCTTAGCCCCATCTTCTCTCCCACCCACCTCTCTCCTTCTCAAACATTCTCCCTTTGCTGCTTCTTGACCCATTGTCCAATTCTTCTCATTCTCCCTGTTATGCTTCCTTCCCTTTCTCAATACAACCCCATTCCCCTTCCCTCCCCCCTCTCCCCATCCTCTTTCCCCCTCAAACTACTCTTCATTCTCCTAATGGCGATCTCCTCTCTCAATCCTCACCTCTCTTCCCACACCCACTCAATCCCTCTCCCCAACGCCTCTCCCCAACACCGTAACCTTATCTACCCTCCTCTTACTAACACCGCCAATACCTTTGACGTCGTCCTCTGGAACACCAGGTCGATCTGTAATAAAACCACACTGTCCTTGACCTCTTCCTATGCCTTAACCTCCAATGTCTCAGCATTACTGAAACCTGGATCCCTCCTCACAACACCTCTGTACCTGCCTCCCTCACCTCCTCCTCTTCCTCTTTTGAACATGTCACCCATTCTTCTGGCCGCGGAGGTGGTCTTGGCCTTCTCTTTCAGCCACACATCACTGTCTCTCCCTCCCCTACTTCGCTACCTTCCTTCCCTTCCTTTGAATTCATGTTAAAAATCTTTAACTCTCCTCATGCTATCTCATTCCTTATCATCTACCACCCCCCCTGGCCCACTCTGCTCCTTTTATTAGGACATTGACCATTGGTTTGGCAGAAAAAGTCACAAAACTACAGCGCTTGTATGAATAAATATTAAGAGTGCACATAGGCTGCAGGTGCCTGAGAGGTGTGGGAGTACTGCCAAGTACAACCCACTGTTGTGGAAACAATTGGAGCATGGGCAATTCACAGTCGCACTGCGCCCAAGAGTGCACTATAGGCATGTGTTGCAAGTAATTGAAGAGAGATGTGGTTATAGGTCCGATGGATTTATTTGCAAAGTAGCCTGACACGTGTTTCGAGTCTAAACCGACTCTTCATCCGAGGCTGTAAATGGGAGATGGGACCTAAGATAAATTTAATGAAGGACAGTGCCAGAAAACTCTCTCACGGCTTCGCAATTGCAGTAATTTCAGCAAATTGCGGGCTGCTTCCTTTCACATCACTTTGGCTTTTCCTGCTGTGCTAAAATTACCGCAATTGCGAAGCCGTGAGAGAGTTTTCTGGCACTGTCCTTCATTCAATTTATCTCCCTCCCCTCCCCTCCCACACACCAATCTGGCTCTACCCTTGTGTCGTGATAAGCTGCTAGGCGCTTGCAGTAACCTGCATTTGCACTAACCCACTGAGCTATCTTGTGTGTATTAGAGCCTATTCGAAGCGTGGAGGAAAATGCTGACATCAACCAGGACTCTTGAACTGGGTGAGCCTGCATGCTTGCAAGGGGTTAATTGCGAAGGCCTTTTCTGAAGACATAAAACATCTAGCATTTGCAAGAGGCTCTATGCAGCCCTTGGGAGCCAGGCATAGCTTTGCTCGTCTTCGTTCTGCGAGTCAGGTGCACTGATAAGGCAAGAATGTCTGATCTTTTCAAAACACAGTGCCCGAAGCCTGGGAGCCAAGACTGGCTGTTTCCAGTCTTGTAACTTTCCAAGCAAAAAACATGTTTACTGCCGGGAAGGGAGAGCCTAGAAGCTTCTCGAAGAGCTGACACGTCATGATGATTGACGTGCAGCTCCTAATAAGAGAACTATACTTGGACCAGGGAAGGGGGGACTCATCCTGGGCTGTTGGAAAGATGCGCGTATCAAGAAGAACAGTGCCTGGACGACCAGCTGTGCACTATCAGGGCCGAGACTCCTAACATCACATCCCCGCTCTGGTGTAGGACTGTGGGGGTTTGGCCAGTTCTCCCCTCCTCTTCTGAGGAGTGCCGGGCACCTGTAGCGGCGAGGGTCCTGGGTGTGATCAGATCGTACCTTCATCTACATTTCATTAGGAGCGTAAGACCAAATAATTGCATATTCATCTGTGATTGATAATTGGCATTATATAGCTTGCACTTTCTATTTCCACATGATTATAAATTGCTGCTTAGTTTTCATTAGCCACTGTAGATAATAAATGCAAGCATCATATATTCTGTGTGATTGGCTTTTTTCCAGACTGAGATCATCGTGCGTCTTAAACCTTATTTGTGTGGGAAGGTAATTAGGAGTGATTTACTTTGCACAAAGGGCTGGATCCCAGGGAGGTGCGGGTACTGCTTATCACTATATTTGGCGCTGTGAGCAGGGTTTACGAGCACGATGCCATTCTGGAAAAAACATGCAAAAGATGAATGCAATGGGGAAGATAGTGCACTCTGTCACATTCCAGGATGGCCGGCATCAAATGCTTGTCGGGTGTGGCAGATATTTTGCATCGGTACTCGGCACCGAGGGCATGGGACATGCTTGAAAATGATGTTTCCCCGGGGGTAATTAGTAAGTGCTTGGAGAGTTTACTGCTTGAGAGATGCAGAAGGGAGCTAAAGGCAGCAGGAAACATAGGCTGGTTATTCCTGCAGGCGCTCAGAAAGGTGCATGAGAATGAATTGCTTAAAGATGCGCATATTCGCAAATTAACAGATGAGATTTCCCTGCTCCAAGAGCAACAAATTATTATGAGAGAGACCCTTGAATCGTCCGTTAAACGGGCTGATCAGATGGAGGACAGGTGTGCCTCTTTAGCTGTGCGTGTAGCCATGCACAAGCGCAGACAACGGTGGGGCAATCCGTCAAAGATAAGGATTCGCGCGCTAATTAGGAAAGATAACTGGGACCCAAATTTATGGTTGGGTGAAGTCAGTGATAGTGAAACTGAGCAAGCATATGACTGGAATGAGTCTGTTGAAATTAGACTTGCTGAATTAAATTGTTCTGATGAAGAGGAGCTGGAATGTGCTCCAAAGAAATGTGTTTATCCAGCGCGGCCGTTAATCACTAACAAGTCAAAAGGCCAAGCTGGCGGTGCAAATATTCAGAATACAAGGATTGTCCGTGATTATACACAGACAGAGCTTTTAGAGATTGCTAAATTATTTAGACAGAAGCCAGGTGAAGCACTTCTGAGATGGTTCCTTCGCCTCTGGGACACGGGTGCCGATAGTATCTTCTTAACCCCAGAGGAACTGTTAAAGATGGGTTCACTCACTACTAATGTGATATTGGGACAGATAGTGCGCGGTGCGCTCGGACAGCAAGGTTCTCATTCCTTGTTTAATTGGCTTCAGACTGCCTTAATGACTCTGTATGGGAGTCTAATGGATATGGAAGAGAGTTGGGGCGGTTGGCAATCACTAACTGAAGCAACAGATCAGCTTAGAGAGATGGGTTTGCAGTGTGCACTGTACAGTGCAAATTTTGCAGGGCCTGACATGGAGTTGTTTACAGCTGGCATGCGCGCACGTTTGTTAAGAAATGCACCGAGTCACATGAAGGGCGCATTGCTTTCATTGCTGGGTCCAGCGCAGGGCAAAGCCATTGGTGAAGTGGCACTTCTGTTAGGGCAATTAGAAGGGCTGGATGTGCGTAAAGCAGCGCGCCTAGTGGCTGCAAACAATGATTCCGAGAAAAAGCGTGGTAAAAATGTAAAGTCTAAAGAGAAAGCTGATACTGTCGAGATCACACGCAGACAAATGTGGGTGGACCTGCTAAAAGCAGGAATTCCAAGGGAAGAGATAGATGGTAAACCCACATCTGTGCTGCTTGAGAAATGGAAAAAATTAAAAAGACAGGGATTGGAAAAAACTAAGTCCTCTGCACCCTCTGAAGAGGAGGTGTTGAAGCCCAAAGTGCGAGCAAAAGGTTACCCTGATTTGGCAAAGGACAAGTGGGAGGTCCCAGACCGCATTTTTGATTGAAGGGCTGGCTCTGTCTTTGAGGTACGGTTAATAAAGAGAACTAGTCCCAGAGACAGACGCCCTTTTCTGCCACTTACCTTGTACTTGGATGAGAAAGTAAAACATGTTTTGGCTCTACTAGACACAGGAGCTGAGGTAACCATTCTGAATGGCAATCCCAGTAAATTATCTGGTCCCAGAGTTTTGGCCAATGGTTATGGGGGAGCAGAAACTGTTGCAAAAGCCTTTAATGTAAAAATGTCAATTGGCGAGGGATTGCCTTTCACAGCAAATGTTTTGATTGCAGATATACCGGAGTACATCTTTGGCATGGATGTGTTGTTGGGCAAAAGTGTGACTACAGATTTAGGCGAATTTGTTTTTGGCAATCGAAAAATCCATGTGAGAGTTATTAACCCCGTTGTGGTTGGGCATGCCAAATGGTCCCCCTTGCATTTACCTCCTCCTGCTGACCCAGTGTGCGTGAAACAGTACCGGTTGCCAGGAGGACATAAAGAGATTGGTGAAACTATTGAGTCATTGGTGAAAGCTGGCATAATGAGGCCGGCAGACAGTCCATTCAACTCGCCGATCTGGCCTGTCCGCCGCCCGGATGGGGCATGGCGTCTGACAATTGATTACCGCATTTTGAACAAGAAGGTGCCGCCCTTAGCTGCGGCGGTGCCAGACATCATCACCCTGATTGAAAACCTTACGAGAGAAGTGGGTGAACGGCATGTGGTCCTTGACCTGGCCAATGCATTTTTCTCCATTGATATTGACACTGAATCACAAGACCAATTTGCTATCACTTGGGGAGACAGACAATTTACCTTTACTAAATTGCCCCAGGGGTATGTGCATAGTCCCACTCTGTGTCATGGATTAATTGCCAGAGACTTAAAGATGGTGCAATTGCATAATGTATTTATTGCTCATTACATTGATGACATCATGCTGACCAGTGTTGAGAAAGAACATGTAGAAAACGCTGCTGAAAAGTTGATCACACACATGCAAAATCGGGGTGGGCCAAATATCCCAAAAAGGTACAGGGCCTGCTCAAGAGGTGAAATTTCTAGGTGCAATCTGGTCTGGGTCAGTTAAAAAAATTCCTGACCCGGTAATTGATATGGTTCAGCAGATGGCTCCACCAGCAGATAAAAAAGAGGCACAAAGATTCATTGGGTTAATGGGGTTTTGGAGAAATCACATACCTCATTTAAGCCTGATACTGAAACCCATTTACAAAGTCACCAGAAAGAAACATGACTTTACATGGGGCCTAGAGCAACAGACTTCCTTCCAACAGGCTAAAGACGCATTGCAAAATTACATCACGCTGGGGCCCCTGACAAAAACTGATCCTTTTGAATTGGAAATTCTTGTCTACAATGACGTGGCTGTGTGGAGGTTGTGGCAAAAGCAAGGACAGAAAAGAGTGCCACAGGGGTTCTGGTCAAGGAAACTCACAGATCCTATGACAAGATACACTCCGCTTGAGAAACAAGTTGCTGCAGTGTACTGGGCTCTAGTTGAAACTGAAAGAATCACAGGCGAGCAACCAGTGACAATTTGCACAGAAATTCCAATCATGGGCTGGGTGCGTGACACTGCTGCAAATGGGAAAAGTGGCAGAGCACAAGACGCCACTCATGTCAAATGGAAATGGTATTTACAGCAACGTGCGAAAGCTGGCCACACAGGGGTTTCCAGACTGCAAGAACAAATGCTGGAGGCGGTAGATCTGGAAGCGATGCCTAAACCAAACACCCCTGTGGCGTTGCCAGAATCTCCCTTCAAAGTCGCACCCGCCTATGATACATTGACAGAAGAAGAACAAAAGTCTGCATGCTTCACGGACGGCACCGCAAAGTATGATAAAGCGCAAAGACACTGGCAAGTTGTCGCATTCCAGCCCCACCGAGAAACACTGCTAATGAGAGAAGGTGTGGGAGGATCAAGTCAGTATGCTGAACTGCAGGCAGTGACCTCCGTGATTGAACAGGTGAAGGAAACAGAGACTGCATACATATACACAGACAGTTGGGCCACATATCAAGGCCTGACACATTGGGCACCGGCATGGAGAAGAGATGGTTGGAAGATCAAGAACACACCGATCTGGGGAGGGCCAGACATCTGGGAAGAGATATGGTGCAAAGGTGAGAGGTGCAAAATCTGCATTGGGCATGTCGATGCACACATGCCCCCTGACACCTCACTGGCTGCCCTGTTCAACAATGAAGTGGACCAAATGGCTAAGATTCGCCCAGTGACAACACCGCAAGAAGCTGAGGTGCTGCAAGGGATGGCGGATTGGGCACACCAAACCTCAGGGCATCTAGGGCAAACAGGAACTTATCAATGGGCAAAAAAGAGACAATTGCCCATTACCATGGATCAAGCCATACAAGCTGCCTCCCAATGTTCCGTGTGCAGTGAAGTGAAGCACTACCCTCTGGAGAGGAAGCCTCAAGGCCCTTTGAGAAGAGGTGAAAGAGCTGCTAGCGTATGGCAAGTTGACTACATTGGCCCTTTACCGCCCGAGAATGGAAAGCATTATGTATTGACCATGGTAGACACATACTCTGGACTGCTGTTAGCTTATCCAGTCGCCCATGCAGATCAACGGGCTACCTTGCAAGGCATGGAATACCTCATCAGACACTATGGCATCCCGGATGAAATCCAATCAGACCAAGGCAGCCATTTTGCTGGACACAATGTGCAAGACTGGGCACTAGAGCAAGGCATAAAATGGACACTGCACATCAGCCGATACCCAGAATCCTCTGCTCTGGTGGAACGTAGCAATGGGCTGCTCAAGCAACAAATAAAGAAGCTGACTAAGACTCACACTCTCAAGGGGTGGTCCAAACATCTGGCACAAGCACTGTTTGAACTGAACAATCGTCCACTGGGAAATCGCCAGACACCCTTTGTGAGACTGACAAGTGCGAAAGTGGAATCTACAAAGACTCTTGTTGTGTGGAAAACCGACAAAGAAGCTAAGCTGCCTGTGCAAGCGACTGCAGGCAGCATTGGACTTGATCTATCTACCTGTGAAGATGATGTTATACCGGCGGGGCAAACCAAATTCATCTCGCTGGGTATTGCCATCAAATTGCCGGCTGGCACTTATGGACGCATTGCTGCACGATCCAGCCTGGCAAAACAAGGCATTGACATATTGGGAGGTGTGATTGATCCTGATTATAGAGGGACTGTTTCGGTACTTTTACATAATGCTGGTGCACCTGCAGTACCATTAACTAAATATGACCGAATTGCACAATTGATTTGTGAACGAGCAGTTGTCCCCCTAGTAGTAGAACGCAAGCAATCCCCAGACACTACATTGAGGGGGGAAGGAGGCTTCGGTAGCACGGGAAAAAAGGTGTGGGTGCACCATCCTAACAAAAAGCCTGAGGCTGGGGAAGTGTTAAGTCAAGGTGTTGGAAGTACTTATGTTGTACTTTTGCATAATTCTGATGTGCCTGTTTATATTCCCGCTACTAGGCTCACACCACGAACGTAGAGCAGTATGAAGGGGATGGGACCTGCCTTGCTGTGGGTGCTCCTGGCCTGCCAAACCAACGCTTTCTCTGTAAAGAGTGGGTTATTGCAAGACACTACATGGACTCTGAGAATCGCATGCACTACACCTGATGCTCCAGTCCTGCGTGATAACTACAACCGGACCGTAACCTGTGAGAAAAGCGTTACAAATGAGTATCCACATGGAACTGCAAGAGTTCTAGATTGGCACATTGTCAGACACCTTTTATCACTAACTCATATGACTGGCGCTTATGAAATCTTAGGTCCAAAGGTTTCAGTGAAGGATTAAATCATTTGTTTGATGTTTCATGTTTCTTTTGCCCCAAGAACTGCAATGAGTGTACTCGCCAAGATTTTCTGGACTATAACTTGACCAAATGCCTTTCATACAATTGTACGTTGAAACAGCCTCTACCAGATGGTAGTATGGTGTTTGTATCAAAAACCAATATTGTATATGTAAGGCATCCCACTTGGAGGATGGTGTTTTTCAAATCACACAAAGTAGAAACTGTGAACATGCTACATTTTCCAGTAGTAAGACAACATTTAAATTGCAGACATGTGATGCACGCTTCCATCATTTCAGAGGTACACTTAGACATATACTTGTCACGGGGCAATGTCTCCTTAGTACTACCAAGCTGCTATAAATGGAGTCGATTTCTATGGCCCATCACCAAATTGCGCGTAGCTAGGGGTTTAGATTCCTTGATTGCGGGTGCAGCGGGAGTGGGAACGGGGGCTTTAAATGCTTTTGACATAGAAACTGTGCGCAACAAGTTAGCCACTATGGGTTCTGATGCCAGCGGCGCTATAAAACTTCTGGCCCAGTGGAGCCCATTGATAAGTCCTACCCTGCGCAACACTGCTACAAGTATTGGCAACCATTGGAAGTGGCAGAATTTCAGCTATGAAGACATTTTCTCTGCCATAGGACAGGTCAACAAAACTGCTAAAGACACACGATGCATTTTATGGCAAACATTGTTAAATCAGCAGGTGTTGGCTTTCCGCTCCGAATGTGGGCGACTATCTTCAACCCACTGGCACACAGAGCTACAGTTACCAGCAAACATATGGATTAAGCTGCTTGCTTTTGATTGCATGAATAACACCTGCCATGCGTTAATGCAAGTTAGTAGGACCGCTTATGCTCTAGAAATATGGTGCCCTTTTATAGTATTGCCTATGAAAATCAATGGTTCCTGGTGGGTTCCGCAAATACGAGGGGAATGGTTAGACAGCCAAAACTACACCATCCACAGTCACACCTGCATGCCCTGGGATCAGGGGTGGGTGTGTCCCCTAACTGGGAGGGTTCCGGACCCATGCATACATCCCGTAGCAGGGGAGTGCACCTGGATGCAATACCACATAAATGGGACTGACATCTTCCAGATAGATCAGCATAAAGCTTGCGTAGTTACTAATCATTCCTTGCTTATTAACAATTATAGGTTATTAGGGAATCCTCAAGTATTTTGCATAGATCAAGTTGTGACTATCTTAGACATTGTTACTCATACCCTATATTCTTTAACCCAGTGGTCTCACACTACTCTGCATGCTGAGCTCACGCATTTGCTTAACTGGACTCTATTCTATGGAGTGATTACTGCCAGGCTTCAAGCTATTAGACAGTTTGCTCAAACTGCTTGGAAAGATTTCCAGACGCTAGTTACCTCAGTTATTTCTGCAGAGTACAAGCTAATAATAGACAGAAACCAATTGATCAAAACTGCTGACCATCTGCAATCAGTTACTACTCACCACTGGTGGGATATATTCACTGGATGGTCTCCCTCCTCCACTAAGCTGCTTAATATAATACTGCACCCATTGCTGTGGTTGCTGATTTCCCTAATATTCATACTTATCGTCTTCATTGGGCTCTTGCGCAGAATGTCTTTCCTTTATACTAGAATGACTGCGCTAGAGAAACGCTTAATTAGCCTACAGCACACTGTGCATGCTTCCAGATCATGGAACTGAGTCAGCATTTTCAGGCCTCACTTCGAAAGGGGTGGAATGTCGTGATAAGCTGCTAGGCGCTTGCAGTAACCTGCATTTGCACTAACCCACTGAGCTATCTTGTGTGTATTAGAGCCTATTCGAAGCGTGGAGGAAAATGCTGACATCAACCAGGACTCTCGAACTAGGTGAGCCTGCATGCTTGCAAGGGGTTAATTGCGAAGGCCTTTTCTGAAGACATAAAACATCTAGCATTTGCAAGAGGCTCTATGCAGCCCTTGGGAGCCAGGCATAGCTTTGCTCGTCTTCGCTCTGCGAGTCAGGTGCACTGATAAGGCAAGAATGTCTGATCTTTTCAAAACACAGTGCCCGAAGCCTGGGAGCCAAGACTGGCTGTTTCCAGTCTTGTAACTTTCCAAGCAAAAAACATGTTTACTGCCGGGAAGGGAGAGCCTAGAAGCTTCTCGAAGAGCTGACACGTCATGATGATTGACGTGCAGGTCCTAATAAGAGAACTATACTTGGACCAGGGAAGGGGGGACTCATCCTGGGCTGTTGGAAAGACGCGCGTATCAAGAAGAACAGTGCCTGGACGACCAGCTGTGCACTATCAGGGCCGAGACTCCTAACATCACATCCCGCTCTGGTGTAGGACTGTGGGGGCTTGGCCACTTCTCCCCTCCTCTTCTGAGGAGTGCCGGGCACCTGTAGCGGCGAGGGTCCTGGGTGTGATCAGATTGTACCTTCATCTACATTTCATTAGGAGCGTAAGACCAAATACTTGCATATTCATCTATGATTGATAATTGGCATTATATAGCTTGCACTTTCTATTTCCACATTATTATAAATTGCTGCTTAGTTTTCATTAGCCACTGTAGATAATAAATGCAAGCATCATATATTCTGTGTGATTGGCTTTTTTCCAGACTGAGATCATCGTGCGTCTTAAACCTTATTTGTGTGGGAAGGTAATTAGGAGTGATTTACTTTGCACAAAGGGCTGGATCCCAGGGAGGTGCGGGTACTGCTTATCACTACACCTTGACCTCATCTTTGCTTCCTCTCTCATTGCCTCCCCCGTAGCCTTCCTTCCCACCTACTTGTCTGATCACTCTCTACTTTCTTTTTCCCTCTCCCCTCCATCCCCTTCTCCTCCTCCCCCTCCTTCCTCCACCTCGTTCTTCCAGCGTGACCTACGTGGCTTTAACCCCTCTCTATTTCTTACATCCCTTCCCTCTTCCCTCCCCCATTTCCCATTTCTCCTCTCTCTCCACCTCTGATGCCTCCTCCATCTTAACTTCTTCTCTCTCTTCTTCTCTCAATCTTCTCTACCCCCTCCTCATTTTGCCCCTCTCACCATCCTGCTCAACCTTGGCTTTCTTCTCATCTCTCCTCCATGCGCCGCCTCCTCAGGTGCCTCGAACGTCAATGGCTCAAACACCCAACCCCCTCTAACCAATCTGCATACTTCTCCTATCATTCCCTGTACGACTCATGCCTCAACTCCGCTAAACGCACCTACTTCTCTGACCGACCTTCTCCAGTCTCAATCCTGCCACCCTCGTCGCATTTTTCAAACTTTAGCCCGTCTTCTCTTTCCATCTACTCCTGATCCCTCCATCGCCTCTTCTCTCTCTGTTACTGATCTTGCCTCCTTCTTTTCTAACAAAGTTCTCAACCTTCGTCAAACTATTCTCTCTTCCCACTCCTACTCTCCTCCTCATCCTTCTCCTCCCCTACCTTTTCTATGTCCTCCTTCTCTCCTGTCACTCATTCTGATGTTACCCTCCTCCTCACCAACACTCATCCTACTGCTTCTCCCGCTGGCCCCATTCCTACCCCCATCATCCCGAAAATCTACCCCCTCCTTATACCTTGCCTTACCTCCTTCTTCAAAATCTGCCTCTCAACTTCCACTTTTCCTACCCCTTTTAAGCATGCGACTATATCCCTATTGTCAAAAAACCTTCTGCTAATCCCCATCTTGCTTCCAACCATCGCCCCATCTCTCCCCTACCTTTCCCCCTCCAAACTTCTCGAATGCATTGTCTATTCTCAACTCTCTTCCTTCATCTCTAACCACTCCCTCCTTCCTGCTACCCAATCTGGCTTCCGCCCACTGCACTCCACTGAAACCTCTCTCACCTCTGTTCTTAACTCTCTCCTCTCTGCACGTTACTCAAAACACTCCTCCATTCTTATTCTCCTTGATCTTTCTACCGCTTTTGATACTGTTGACCATCCTCTTCTCAATTCCCTCTCCTCATTTGGCTTCAAGGACTCTGTTCTTAACTGGCTCTCCTCTTATCTCTCTAACCGCTCTTTTTCTGTCTCCTGGGGTGGCTCCTCCTCCCCCACATATCCTCTTAACCACGGAGTTCCCCAAGGTTCTGTCCTTGGCCCCTTTCTCTTCTCTCTCTACACTTCCTTCTTAGCTCCTATCATCTCCTCCTTTGGCATGTCACACCATTTCTATGCGGATGATACCCAGCTTTTCCTCTCCTCTTTCTCTCCCGACATTCATGATAAACTATCTTCTTGCCTTTCTGCTATCAAATCCTGGATGTCCTCTCACTTCCCTAACTCTTAATACTGAAAAAACTGAACTCTTCTTCCCTGCCAATTCTCTTCCTATACCCTCCCCTCCCGCTTCCATTCCCTTTCCCCCCTCCCAGCTCTCCTTCTCTCCCCATGCCCATAACCTTGGTCTCCATATTGACTCTCACCTCTCTCTATCTCACCACATTTCTCTTTCTGCCAAGTCTTGTCGCTTTCACCTCTACAACATACGTAAAATTCGACCCCTCCTTACCTTTCATGCTACTAAACTTTTAATTACCTCCCTCACCTTCTCCAGACTCTTGTACTGTTCCTCCCTTCTCTTTGGACTCCCCTCCTCTCATCTCTCACCACTCAAATCCATCTACCACTCTGCCATCCACTCCCTCTGCCTTCTCTCACCTCTTGATTCCATCTCCTCTTCTCTCACCTCGTTAGGTTGGCTCTCTTTTCACCCCCAGCTCAAATTCAAGTTCCTCTGTCTTGTTTTGAAATCCCTCTATGGTCTTGCCCCCCTACCTCTCCTCCCTTCTCACTTTCCATACCCATTCTTGTTCTCTCTGTTCTGCTTATCTTTTCCTACTCTCTCCTCCTCCACCTCCATGTGGCCCTCCCGCTTCCGATCTTTCCAACACCTTGCTCCCTTCCACTGGAACTGCCTTCCCCTTCACATCTGCTCTTCCCCCTCCTTCCCTTCCTTTCGCTCTTCTCTCAAATCTTACCTTTTTCACTCACCTCCCTAGCACCCTTCGTTTCTTCTCGTTCTTCTCCCTCGCCTTCATTCCTCACCTCCTACCACTCCTCTTCTCTTCCCTCTCTACCTCCTTCCTCCCCTGCTCTCATATAGTCCTACTCTTTCCTCTCCTCTTCCTCACTCACTCTTACATTCCCTCTTACTCCCGCTCTTACCCCCACTAACACCTACCATTCCCTCACTCACCTCTGCCCCTCCCTACTACCTCCTCACCTCTGCAATGTTGTAAATTGTTCTTTATACTGTTGTCGAGTTATGATTCAATTGGCATCTTATGCTTCTTGTATTTGGCTTGTTCTTATGTTAAGCACTTTGGATTAAAGGGCTATATAAATTCAATAAAATACAAATACAAAATAAAAAATTGCAGACATCATGAGAAAAAGCAAAGATGACAATGAAGAATCCAAAAAAGCATCTAGGGGGCAATACAGGGAACATTGTGGTACAGCATAGGTCACAACAGGCCTGGGTTTTTACCCAGTGAAGGAACTGGAGCAAGCAACACAACAAAGAACTTTGTCAGAAAGAAAGCAGCAGGGCTACTGGTGAGCTCTCATTTACATATAACACTGCAACATTATTGTAAGAGAAGTAAACGTGTTAGACACCACATTAAGTTCTATACGCTGTTTCCACAGGGGACACCACCTGGGCCTATCCCTAGCAGCACATAGGGTGCCATCACCCCGTAGCAGCAGCACCAGTAATATAATCCTATCTCTTTTGTTGCAAGCACATGTGAGCAACCAAAGCACCACGTGCACTTGTTCTACGAGAGGTGTGGGTATTTACATCTCGGCTAGCAAAGTGACACCGCCTGTCTAGTCTGGATCACAGGGTAGGTTGCCACCTGTCCCTGCAAGATACCAGGCAAGCGTTACATGGGCACACTAAAGTTCTCTGTGGGCTGTCCTAGTCTGGATAGGTGTTTGTACCTAGGAAGATTTGTTAGGAAAGATTCCCATTTATGTTAAGTTTTCCCTCCAGTTGTGTACCCCCTAAACTTTTAGCTGCTGTTTATCACCATAGTCTGACTTTTCCAGTGGAGCGCATCCTTCTTCTACACTCCACTGGGCTTTTTGCTCACTTTGTTATGTGGAAAATGACATGCCCTTAAAGGAATCGTGCCCTTAAAAATATTGTTGTCCCGAGCGTCGGGCATGTAGTTTTAAGCAAACTGTGAACGATCGTAAAAACATTTCCTATGCACCTTGCCATAGTTTTCTGCACTTTTACACATGCGAAACCAGGCAGCGGGCGTGGACATCTTGTGCTAATCTTATCTGTTGCCGCATTGGCCTAAGTTGAACTTCCCTTGCAGCACTAAATCATATCCCCCGCCCCTGAAGCTGACCACACTAGGCGCGTACGACCCATTTCACAAAGCGAATGCACGTTTAGTGTCAACGTTCTCTGTGCGCCAGCTAATGACGTGTCTCCATGGAAATGACAGGACGCCTCTTTCCTCAATAAGTATAAACAGGCCGCTTCTCATCAGACAACATCAGAGTTGCTTTTTCAATCGTTTCACTTCCTTTTTTTGTATATCCTGTAACTCGTTTCTGCTCTGTTCAGCTATCTTCATTGCTCATAGCCTGTGCAAACTGATACTAGTACTAGCATCACTATTGATTTTAATTTTGTCTATAATGGCAACACTACAGCCCTACCAGTACGAGCCAGAGTATTCCGAGGCGGAATTAGTTGAAAGAGAAAGATGTGGAAACGATGGGGCAACGGACGACAGTTGGGAGGACGAAGCACCGGATCATGACCCTGAGCCTAGTCGCATGGACGACGTCTCCACCTGGTGTACCTGCAATCGGTGCAAGGTTATGCCTACCGGGGAGGAGAACTGCTGCTGCCGAGAAAACTCTGGATACTTGGCCTACATATCGGAAGACGAGTCATGGCCGCTATGCGTTACCCAGCTGCATGACTTCAGGGCAGCCTGCCTCACAAGGTCGGTCTTGAGGATTATGATGGTGCTTATGAACGTACTTTGCGCAACAGTTTGCCCTCGCAATCCAGTTAACGAGTAAGTTTACTCTAGATCTGATGTAACTTAGGATACCTCACATTTTAGCTTTGTCTCCTATATTATAGTAACTTTAATTTATCACTACCAAATAAATGTAGTCTGGCAACTCAATACATCTCTCGCGATTTGGGTAAATCATACTGGGGATCTTATGTGTTTTTCACGTAGAACCATGAAACAATATTTCTCTGTCCTCCAAACGTTATGGATTGCATGGGTGTTCACTTTTGTAATGTGTCTACACTTTAAAGCCCAAGTCGATTGATCCAGGAAGTCACATTTGTACTGGCAACTATGCCATAGGATATAAGATTGCATTTTCAACTAAGGTTTGTATACTTATCATGTTCATTTAAATAAAGTTTGTATGTTTCTCTTCCACAGGTGGTACAGGCTGGTGGCCTATCGTGTGTTTACATGCTGGCTTCATGGGAGGCTTGTATACCGCGTTCAATGAGTAATACCTGCCTGTGTCGTTGGTGCCAGTCGAGCCAAATTACCCAGCGACAGCGGTCAGTACAGGGGAGTTTCCCACGCTGTGCTGCAACCCGAAGTATACAATTTGAAGTGCATATGTGCCATCAACATGAGTAACAAAATAAAATAAAAATCGTCTTTATGAATAGTTCTTTCAATTTTTCATTGACTCAAGGACACGCTCACTTCTCCTGGCAGGGCTAGCAGGGTGGAAACGGCCAAGGTGCCAAATACCGAGTATACTTCAAGGGTATCTTCCGTGCAGGGGCCATTTCTCACATGGCCTCCCCAGACCCAGTGTCTCCAGGCAGGCACCCATGAAGCAGGCCGTGCCTCTGCAATCCACATAAGTGTGTCTCCATTCAGCAGTGTTCTGGCCCTTTTCTGCATGCCCCATACCCCTCCATCCCCCCTCCAGTATCAATGGCAGTTCGCACCTGTGGCAATGCCCCCCCAAAGGGGCTGGCAGGGTGGGAACGGCTAAGGTGCCAAACACCATGTGCACTTCAAGGGTATATTCCGCGCAGGGGCCATTGCTCACATAGCCTCCCCAGACCACGGGTCTCAGGGCAGGCTGACCTGAAGCAGGCCGCGCCTCTGCAATCCACATACGTGTGTCTCCACTCAGCAGTGTTCTGGCCCTTTTCTGCATCACATACACACCCACTTTTCTAATTCTTTATAAACCCCTTGATAGTTATCCTGAGAACATCTGGGAGCACGGGAAGTCAACTCGAGATCGTGCTACCTGTTCTCCTGCTACTAACTACCCAGCTTGCTGAATCCAATTGTTTGCTAGTCAAGATAAAGGCATGTCACCTAATCAGCTCTTTCTGATCTCAACGTTTCTATCTATTTCGAACAAATGTACCTAGTAGTGTAATGTTCAATCAATGTCTTTACCATTGTCTACTGTTTAAAGTGTTGTGATCTCGAAATATACCAAATTTCGTCAGTGTCAATAGTGATTGAATAGTATCTTTCTCGAACCATGTCTATAGAAAAGTTTGATATAATCCCATCAGTCTCAAGTATTCTATAGAAGTCCTTTGTAATTATGTGGACTTTTTTAATACAGATTTTCCAACAATGCCTGCTTGTATGGTTTTCGGTTGTTGGTTCTAGTAGCCATGTCAAAATTATGGGCACTATCATGCATACATTCCTGACGAATATCGATTTAATAAGAGAATGGGTTCGACCTTGTGGATTTCCAGTGGACGAGCTGGAAAGTAGAGTCGTGGATGTCTTGGGAGACAAGAGGGCCAATCGATTCCGCATCTGCAGCCTGCTCTTTACCCCGGATATGTACGACCAATCGCAGTACACAAAAAAGCATTGACCCAGAACGTCTCGTAAATTGCTTCGCAATGTAATTACAACTCTATTCGTGCATACGCTGCCTCAGGTGAGTCCTGGATGATGAATTACCATATTGTATTACTTTGTAACTATACCACCTTTTACTACACATCTGTCCCTGGTTTATGCAGCATAATAGAAAGTAATTATGACCATAGAAAACAATGCCATAGTGCCCTTCAAAAGAAGCATAATGTTTTTCGTAATCACATGCTTGACATGTCCTTTTTTTTTAGGAGAGCATACTGACTGGAGCACAGACCCTCACAAGTGACAACACTGAAACGTCCAATATACCAATGGTGAGCCCTACAGATTTGCAGGAGATCATATTATCAAGAGTTGGATCTTCCCACATGTCTAATGCAAATCACATTTTCCCTTTTGCGTGGCAATTTACTGACAATGAAGGAACAAGAAACTGCATCCATTTCTTTTCCTGAGTCAACAACAGCTTCTAGAGCCTACCAGGTAGTTCTTTTTTTACTTTTCAATTACGAGCATGCATTATGCTTTGAATTTCAAATAATATGAAATTGTTTATTTATCTGGTCGGTTGTTTACACTATGTGTCATTGAAGTGTATCTCTTTATATGTTCCATTGTCTGCATCC
This sequence comes from Ambystoma mexicanum, assembly GCF_040938575.1. Taxonomy (NCBI): domain Eukaryota; kingdom Metazoa; phylum Chordata; class Amphibia; order Caudata; family Ambystomatidae; genus Ambystoma; species Ambystoma mexicanum. The sequence goes on along the minus strand of NC_090921.1, from coordinate 423,430,409 downwards.
CCTTGTCTCGGTTCCATTTTGCTGTTTTCATCCATACTGGAACAAGTACTGTGTTACAGGGGGATGCTGGTACCTCGACTACAATCTCATCATCCTTAGGAGCTGGTATGCATACTGACAGTTCCCAAGAATGAAAGAAAGTAAATCCTACATAGAATACTATCAGACAGTGACTTTCATATAAAAGTGCATTCTTTCATACTTTTATTATGTCAGTCCCAACGTTACTAATTCTCCCTAATGTTGAAAACATTGCAAAATGTTCGAGGGCAACATTAGAATCACTATGTTTGGCACAGTGATCTCCGATCGAGTACACTTGCCATCAGTCAACAACAGAACCTACGTGAAATAGACAGCCCGCAGAATTACTACACTATCCAGGAGGAGGCTGCATGCACAATGCTTCCCTCCATCAGTCCTGAAACCAAGGAAACAGAAAGTGTGTTACCCGAGGAGATACATCAAGATACCAGTGTCTCAGGAATGAAATTCACTTCACAATCAGTGGCCCTGAAGAAGACGATCGTTATCGTAGATCATCGAAACCGGTCGTCCTTGCCAGGCATGAACCGTCTCATGCCTCAAAGATGTCCGCCAAAGAAGTAGGACACTTAGCATCAAGAACAAGTTTTCTATCACTGTGAGATTTTTAGCTTTTTATGCTGTTGCACTCTATTTTGAAGAGTTCAACTACAACATCGTCTTCAGACAAAGGTCAAAAGCCTAAGACAACAATCATGTTTTTTGGTGAATAAAACAAAGACAAAAACATCCAAGAACAGATTATGCCCTAAGGACTTAGATTGAGACACAATATAATCAAAATGGAATCTCAGGAGATCACCCCTGTCTTTGACCTTATATGATTTTTAATGTATGCTGATTCAGCTAAGCAGAATTGACCAACGGATAATCCGTCAGCTCTGTCTCCGAAGCCACCCCTGTTGAATACAAAACAGCTCATCAATATAGATGGGGTCAGCCCAAACAGGCTTAACCTTTCAAGCTAAACATATTATATATGTCTTATCTATGCATCATTGTCCAAAAACTATTCTCTTGTGGTAAAACATAATTTCTTAATGGCTGGAAAGCAAATAGGACAAACGGTCCAAATATAACAAGCCCTTGTTGTGCTTTTTCTTTTCTTTTTCCTTTTTTTTAACATGTTTTTACAACCCATCTCCTAGAGGCCCAGAAGTATAAAGACACAGAAAACAAATGAAACCAAAGATGCAACTTGCCAAACAGATTTCACCATGGAGCAACTACTATTTGAGGCGCAGCATGGTTCAGTCAATTGTTCTAGATGCTTATGTCCAATGGCCAGAAAATTAATTGAATGTGACCGGCAAAGCCGGCAAAGTGTTGTTGGACTATTGCTACAATGTGAGGGCTCTACAAGATGAAGATGAAACTGAATATAATGAAGATTCATTGCAATTCTTCGAGGACCACTTGACACAATCTACACCAGCAAAAAAAGGTCCACCCAATAAACATTAGTGGTTGACGGTTTCTCTAATTCATGTGCAAATAACACCAGCTGAACTAACACAGACTGAAGCTTCAACACAATCGTCCGAGGAACTTGACAAAGATCTCGACTTCAGTTTGCCTAGTTCGGTACAAATGTCCACCACATTTGAGTCACAATCCACAATCATGCAGGACGATTTGTTAATAAAGGAGCATAAATACATTGTATTCGACAGCTGCCTGGTGGAGATTATACGGATTCTGAAATATGTGCATGCAGCAAGGGGCAAAATATGTGGGGAGCCATTGGCGATTGTGACTCGTGTAGTACAAGGCACTAACCTGAAAATCCAAGCCACCTGTGCCCACCTCCATCATACATTTTCATGGTCAGCTCAACCGATGTTGGGCAAAGTGCCAGCTGGAAATCTACTGTGTTCAGAAGTTCAACTTTTCAGTTGCTCTACTTTTAGTAAATTGTACAGTTTCTGTGAATTTGTGGGACTTCAGTTACTTTCTAAAACGCAGTACTACAAATATCAAAGAACATTTTTATTTCCCGCTATTAGTCAAGCCTGGAAAATTTAACAAATGACAATCGAAAGGACATTTTCTGGGAAGCGGTTCAGGCTAGCTGGCGATGGACAGTGTGACAGCCCTGGAATTTCAGCAAAGTACTGCACATACCACTTTCAGGACATGGAAACTAAAAAAATGGTTAGTTCGGAGGTCGTGCAGGTGTCCGAAAGTACATCCTCAGTGGCCATGGAGAAACATGGTTTCATAAAATCCATCGAACACCTTCAATCAAGGGGAATGCAAATAGACCTCATAGCCACTGATAGACATGTTTCGATAGCCGAGGCCATGTGAGAGCAGATTCCAAACATTTGCCATTCATTTGATGTACCGCACGTTACCAAATTAATCAATAAAATAAATCACAGCTGCAGGTAAAAAAAGGGTTCTGAAAATCTTTTACAGTGGTCCTAGTCTTTCAGCAACCATCTTTGGTGGAGGTCCAAAACTTGTGATGGGTCTGTGGAAATTCTGCTAGAAAAATGGCGCTCATTGATGAATCACTATTCCAACATTCATTGGACAGAAAACCAACATTTTTACCAATGTGCACATGGTCGTTTATCAGAAGAACAGGAATGCAAGAAGAAGTGGTTGGTTCCATCTTCACCTCCACACAAAGCTCTTGAGAAGATTGTGTTTGATAAAACTCTTTCAAGAGACCTGAAGGGATTCACTGAATTCTGTCACACAGGAGATAAGGAGGTGTTCCACAATATGTGCCTAAAGTACAGGCCCAAGAGGTTGCATTTTGGCATAGACGGTATGCAATATCAAACATTAATAGCGGTATTAGCGCATAACGAGAACATAGGTAGAGAACAACCGAGAACTGCAGGAAACGTTGGGATGCTTCGTTACACAATGGCCTTTGCAAAAAGAAGAAACAAATGGGCTGTCAAGCCGATATACCAGGAAATGGAATTCCATTTTGTGAAAGATATCACTTTGACTGTGTTGGACATGCACACTCCTGGAATCAATCATGATTTCGTTCCTAAGACTCATACATTGGCACAAAACATTCCAAACGTGCCCTGTCCACTAAAAGAGGACCCCCGTTGAACAGTTTATTTCCCATTTTAAATGATTACCAACAGTGTGTATCTTCCAAAATGTTTGTACAATGTACATGACCACTTGACACCTATTTAACCTGAATTTCAAAGCTAATAAAATGTCTAAATTGCCTTTTCAAATGTATCCTCTTTGTCAATTCTTTTTTTGAAAGCATTGCCTGTTGGCGGATGCCATACAGTGTAACTGTGTGTATTCCCGCTTCCTGCTTTCGGCCCGCTCTTGCGGGTCCTTCACTGACCAGGGCATGGGAGGGTCGGATGGATATCAGCATGAAAGCAACCGCATGGTCTGCAGTTGCCTTAGTATGCACGTGCCCAAATAGATAGAACAAATACAACTCCCACTAAGGAATGAGCCCTATGCAAAATGACAAACTTGGCATGCAAGAACTAATGACTGTAAGCAAAACACTGCATGAAAGGGTGCTATTGGTGTGAAATAGGTGCATTCCGACCGATATTTTTATGGGGGCATAAATTAGGGTTTGTTGCTTTCGGATGCCTTATGAGAATGGCTGATCTTTGATTTGTGGCCTTCGGAGTCTTACATTTTCAAACACAGTGGGGACAGGTGTTAGTGTTACCAAAATATATGACCACTCTAGATTAGGTATATGGTAGGTGAATTTGAGGTGGGGCGGGGGTAGGGTCTGCTGACCAGATGAGTTCAAAGGAAATAGGGGTCATGGGTTCAGGGGACCATGGCCTGGCAGGGAGGGGTTGGAGATGGGATGAGTAAGTCAGCAGAGATGGATGAGGTACTAAGGTTGAAGCAGGACTTGGTGTCACATTCTTGGATGAGCACAGTTTGTCAGGGCATGATAATCGCTACTTGCAAAAATGAATAGCTGCATTTCCGTGAGAATAGGACATGCACTGAGCTGACAGGGGTGCTGGGTGCTGGCTGGACGCAGCACTGGGAGAGGGAGAGTGAACAGTTCGCCAGAGGGGCAGAGGAAAAAGAAGGCGTTAGGAAGGACACAAATGGAGTTAAAAGTATACACATTAGCACAGCATTAATGCACTTATATGAACATGTGTGTTGCAAATAGGTGTTTGAGGGATGGAGATGTCTCCCACCTTAGCTTATACATAATTTGCCAGGTACGAGAATGGCGCATGGGGGTGGGATATACCGCCTCTCCTCCAACATTTGTTAGTATACTGGAAGTCCAGTGGAGATGGAAGGGCACTTGGATTTATGACTTGTCAGTGTCTCACGTTATCCGCAGAGAACATTCCCCCGTAAAAACAGGGTGCATGCAGATGTGACAATGGGGAGTAAAATAACTGGAACTGTTGTCAGAAAGTAACTAAATCACTATCAATGTAGAAGAGTAAAATAGTATTCACGGTAGCAAGGCATTGGTGGATGCCAGCAAACAATTTGTTTATTTTTTGAAAATATTTCAAATTTCACGTTAGTCGGCAGGCAGGGCTAATCGCTCCCATGGGAATGAAGGTCACTGTGTTTGAAGTTGCTTGTGGCCTGTTCACATCGATACATCATGTACAGTATGTTTTTGATTTGTGGCTTTACATCACCAAAAAGAAAGTTTGCATGGGCGCTCCTATGAAGGTTCAATTGTTGTTCGTTCCTGGAAGAAAGGGAGTATTCGCTTTGGAATGAATGACGGGAGGTTTGTAATACCCGCAACAATGATAACGTTCACCATTTCAAAACTGAAAAAAGTAACATGTAATTTCATTTTTTGAAAACCATTGATGTGAGCAGACACCCTGCATTACGCCAAGAGTATGGAAATACCAAATATTATGTAAGATTTACTGTAGATGAGTTCATAGACAAACGAGTCCAGGTTTCATTTTCTGACCATTATTGCTGGATTACATTATAATGGGTTGTTGGTTGGTGCAGATTGTTACAACACGCAAACACAACCTGGATGTATTTGTCTTCGTCCGGGACACATGGGCAGTCCAGCACTGAAATGCATATATGCCACGTCTGGGTTCCCCCACGTTGCACCAACACCAAGTTCATAGCTAATATTCTGTTAAAATGCCATCTACGTGTTGTTCTAATTCTTCCGTCACCTTCTGCATCCCCATCCCATTGCGAGCTAAGCATACTCCAAAGCACTAAACTCTCACGCACATTGTGTACTCAAACTTTTTTTTCTCTGTGTTTCCATTGCTTCTGGTTTGTGTTCATCATTCGTTTTCACACAGTGCAGAATTAATGGTTAAATGGATAAATTAGAATAAAGGACGGTTATTGAGACACATTTCTGTTATGTTTTTACACGGATACATCCTACCATTCTGCGAATGTCATATTTTCCAAATACCAATTGATGGCTGCTTCAGCAGGCAGTGGCAGATACACCTAAATGTCTGGTTTACCATCACCCTGTTGTGGGACGATCCCCTGGGGCCGATATGCCCTTTTGCGGTACCAGCGACCAGGAGCAAACTGACATTGTTTATGGTGGTCTAGCAAGAACCTGATACCGCATGGTGCGTCCAATGTGCTTCTTCTGTCGAAATGAACACTGTGTGCCACATAATAAACAAAGAAATAAAAAATTTGGTTGAATATGGAAATTGGCTGATATTCTTGGAGTGTTTATTGTGAAATAAAAGCACATTATAAATTGCAGAGTATTAGTGTTACCTTTAGAAATAGTGTTTTCTATTCCGATTTGGGACGCGCTGTGCTGTGAGAGGATGTGTGGGCTGATATTCCGAGTTCTGCATCAACTAACATTAAGACGTAGGTGATTACTGGGCACGTTTGGCTACGCTGCCACTAACATCATGAAAATAGGTGGAGAATATTGCTAGGAATAGTGATGTCAGCTTCAGGGGCGGGGGATATGAATTAGTGCCGCAGGGGCAGTTCAACTTAGAGCGACACGGCAAAGGATAAGATTAGCAAAAGATGGCAGCGCCCCACTGCCTGATTTCGCATGTGTAGAAGTGCGGAAAAATATGGCATAGGAAATGTTTTTATGATAGTTCACAGTTTGGTTAAAACCCCATGCCCAAACGATCGGGACAATAACATTTTTGAGCTCACTATTCCGTTAAAGACAGTCAGTAATGGGAGACTTTGATTCCCTTAGTCTTTGTCACTGTTGCAACTTTTCTGCAACATGTTAGAAGTGCACAATGTACCTTACAGTACAGTGCGCTTGGGTTCTCCTGTCATTTCTCAGGGCCCTAGACACCCTCGAAGGATATTTTAGGAAAAGTGCAGATATGACTTGGACAGGGCTGGTGGAAGCTTATCTTTTCGTGTATTTTTAATCCTTTGTTGCCATGCAAACCACGTTTACCACGCTTGGCACAGAAAGGTGGCCTAGCTCCAAAATGGCCATGCCAGAAGGTTCTTTGTCCTGTCCTTTGGCCATTCTGCCCCTCCACCTTCCCCAGGTCGAGCCGGCCTGGGTCAGTCCTTATCTGGGCATGCATTTTCCTGTGCAGCGCCAAGCTTTCGCAGGCTTCTGCATGCCTTGTGTGTGTGCCCCCAGGATGTGGGTTGTACTGTCTAGTTGCAATCCACATCTTGGGTGCCAGAGAGTCTGGTGTGCTTTGAATGACTAGGTCCACTGTGGTCCATGATTGGTCCACATCTGGTGTGCCTGTATGTGAGCAGATCTCCCATTGGGTCCTCTTTGTTTTGGCTTGAAGGAGACTCTGTATAAGAGAAGGCTCTAAACACCCATACTAGGTTGCTCTCTTCAGTTCTTACTGAACGAAAAATAGGATCCAAGCATCCTGAAACCAAGAAGCCGAGTTGAGGAACTGCTGGTGACCCGCTGGAATGTTTGGCACCCTGAGCCCGGTGTTGTCCTGCTGGACCCCTCTGCATCTGATTTAACTAGAAGGTCTGCGAAGATGCTTCGACCCATTGGAATAGCGGGACCAACTATTCTTGGCACCTTCATCAAACCCTGCAAGTAAGCTTTCTCAGAAGTGTCCCTGGGCCAAACAGTGGGACCTTTGCTCTGACACCGCTGCTGTTTTGAGGAGACCCTTGAAACTTGGTACATAACAAGCTCCGTGTTCACGGCACTCTCACACCAAATTTTGTACACTTGGCATTCCCAGGTCTGAAGTAAAGATAGAGCGTCTGAAACGGAGTACATGTGGTTACCGGGTCGCCCAGCCGTGGTGACGAACTTCGCAAGTGCCCTGCTGCTGTGCCCCTATGTGCCCTGAAGCCTGCTTCTGTGAAACTGGCCTGATCCATCCACCAGGAGTGGAGACATCACCAATTTACTGTGAGGGTATTATTGCTGTATCTTCGTCGCTGAAAGTCACAGAGCCGCACAACTGCCGCATTTGAACCTGCAACTGAAGTGGACTCAACTGCCGAAGCTTGGTCTGGAGTGCGTCGCGGGTCAGTGAGTACCAGCAACCCTTACCGGTGGCCCCTAGCGCATCCATCTATTTTTACGCAAGAGTGTCCCCTGAGGGCCACTCACCTTTCCACTGATAGCCTGAGCTATCAATCCATTCCAAACTCTTGAAACCTGTTCTCTCCTCTTGGGGAGACCCTCCACGAATAGTGGGAACTTATTCTGCATCACCTCACCCACCTTCCTGAGCTGCTACAGACCTTAAAAGAGACACCGGTTTCGCCCATCTGCACTACCACGAGCGCCATCATTGTGCATTTGAGCACTAGGCTCCCCTCTTCTTAGGGACTGGACTGCCTTTCAGTTAGGACTGCGATTACTGCAGAAATGCCTAAAGATATTTCACACTGCCTGTTTTCTTCCCTTGCAGGTTGTGAACCCAGTTGGTGTGTTTAACGCATTAGGCCACTTGGTCTTGTATATATGTATTGTAGTGGGATTGTGTGTGCTTCAATGTATTACTGTGGATTACTGTGTGTTGAACTTTAAAGGTCTTGAATACATGTACTTCTATTTTTAATATAGATGCACCTGTCTGGGAGTGATTTGTAGTGTCCTTTACTCTGTGTGCTCATTGTGGTCTTTCAGTCACCCTCACCCCTCCTGAAGCCTAGTCTTGACTGCCGCCAATGCTACATTGATTGGTCTGGCTTGTGCAGACGGTTACCCTGTTCCAAGAAACTAGGCTGGCCTTCTGAACCCTTGCCCACCAGGTCACAGTTCACAAATCCATCTTAACAAGATGAATGGATTTCCTCCCACCACACTGGCCCCATGGTATTTTTTTACTGCACCATGAGGCACAGCATTACTGTTGGGTACTTTCAAGGCCTGAGGTTGTGCTTGATGTATTACATAAGATGGGGTGTTGCTGGGCACTGGTGCTGGTAACTGCTCGAATTGTGGTGGGGGCGCAGGAGGTGTTATGTGGTGTTGGTGCACCATACAAAGCATTTGGGGGTGTTAGAGCATAGGGCTGTGGGTAAGGGGCAGGCTCCTTGAGTGTATGGGGCACTTGCATGTTGTATGAAGCTGCTTGTCTGCTCCTACACTCCTTTGAGAAGTGACCCATCCTCCCACGAGTCCAACATTGCCCCATATTCCCCATTCTCAGGCCCATTCCTCCAAAGCCACCCCTACCTACCAAGGATCTTGTGAAGCCTCCCCTCAACCTGGGGTACCCTCCCTGGGGTTCTTCCTGATACTGTCCTTGATATCAACTGTTCCAGTCATAACCTCCTTCCCATGCCATGTGGGGGCTGCTCATACCTCTCCCGGAATTACCCCCTGCTCTGTGTGACCTTCTTGTGGAGAAGCTACTACCACTCCCTCCACTGACAGTTTTGCCAGCTTCTTCTGCAATAGTTTTGCTTCCTCCGTCTGTACTCTATGTGCCGTTTTCTTTGCATTCTCTCTTAACCGTTCATAATGGTGCACAACGGCTAATTCCCCACACTAACGTGAGATGGGGGTTTAGATTCTATTAAAAACAAGGAGGCGAGTATTATGCATTACAATCTTTACTCTGAAACCACAGCAGCAAAGAAAAAACTATTACAAGCAAAAAAGTTGTAAAGAACAGAACTAAATAGAGTTCAATGTCAATGTAAGGGAGCTTCCCAATCCGTCATGGAGGACAGGTCAAGCCCTGCAGGAGACCAAAGAGCAGTGACCCTTCCTTATATAAGTCCATTACTCTAAACCCAAACCCTCTTTCTGTAGCTGTCTTGAACCAGACGTCCACTGCACAGATTAGATGGATGATAAACGATGAAGGCAAATCCAGAGAAGCTCTCGTACCACGCACTCCACAACTTGTAACTGTGAGCCACACTCCTGATCAGAACCTTGACTCGTAGCTGTAACAACAACAGCAAGAAGGGTGGGTGGATGGGAAGAACAACAAAACCAAATAATGTTCTCTCTTGAAACACCTGTGTACATGTCTGTCATAACTGTCATATCATATCAAGTGTGGGTGGGTGGGATAATACTCGCCTCCTTGTCTTTAATGGAATCTAAACCCCCATCTCATGTTAGTGTGGGGGATTAGCCATTCTATGACAAGACAGGAGGCTCATATTATGCAAGTTCGAAGCCCTTGCATCCCATTAGTACAACATGATCAATACAATAGAGACAATAATAAAAAATAATAGGAGAAGAAATGTGTTAAATGCTTTCATTAGATCAACCAGCTCACCGCAAGAAGATTGCCCAAGACTAGGCTGCCCGAAAAACTGTTTTATAAGGCATAGCCAAATCCCTGCAAGAAAAACAACTGGAAGATGTGCCAATTCCAGCGTTCCTTACAGACCACCAAACCCAACTGGTTAAAAGAGGGGGGAAAACACAGACCAAAGTTTTCCTATACTAATAAGTTAGGAAAAAAAACCTCGGAATAATAAACTCCTCAGTTGTCCAATCAAACATTTAAAACACTTAAATTCATACCATCTTTGGGAACCTCGAGAGCAAACCAAAGAAGATAAGCACTTAGCTCTCCTGGAGATAAAGAAAAATACCCCTTAGGGGTGAAAGCATTGTAGGTTCCATCCCATGCGTTAAAGGAAGATATTGCATTAGAAACAGGGCATGTCACATAACTATACTGGGGAACCAAGTGGGAAAGACAAATCTTCATAAAAAGGTAAAATGGGAGTAAAAGGTCATTTTATTAATCTGTAAAAGGATGACCTATCATGAGCGGAGCTGAAAAGCGATAGACTTAACACACACCATTGACTTCAGACATATGTGTATACTAAAGAAGGTATGTCTTCTGGAGCAGAATGGAAGAGAGGGCCCCACCTGAAAAGCTAAACCTGCCAAACTGCCAAAACGGAGACCTTCAGGCCTCCCGAGCTCCTGAAGAAGGACTCTGCTACCCTGACAAAAGGCAGATATTTACCAAAAACCTGACCCTTAAGAGACCAAATTTGACAAGGAGAATAAATGTATCTTACATCCAATCGCTCCCATTATAGTGATACCTGAACCCCCTTGTAGATGTGCCCAGTGCTTGAACCTTGTTCCCTTCTCCATGGTTGATAAATCCCCTAGAGGATCATAAACTAACTGAAGGAGGACCCCTAAATTCCAAAGTCTTAGCAAAGACTTTAAACTGCCAAGAACCGATCACTAAACAGTTAAAATGAAGTTGCTCACCAGAAGAGGACTAACCTCTATCTTAGCCAATTTGAAGAACCTTAAAGCTGCCAGCACCCTTAGCTGGCACCTTATTGCAAAAACAATCTCCTGTGAAACCCCAAAAGGTCTACCTGCCAAGCAGGTTACTAGGAGAATCTAGTCATTAACTAAATATATATATATCCCAGCCCTCTGGGAATTGCACTGACAGACACCTTCTGATAGTTAATGTAGAGACGCTGGAACGCATTGTGATAGAGGGTCATAATAACCTGGATGGGAGATTAGTAGCACTCCCAGACCCCTCTATCCCACCAATGGATAGTGAGCCTTCCCAAAGAAGGAGAACCCTCCCCACTTATCTAAGGAAAACCTTGCAACCCAGAATAAGGCTACCCTGAGGACCACACTAAAGCCCCGCTTTACACCCTTAAAATAGATACACACTTGAACTTCTAACCAACCCCCTGACCATGGAAGGGGCTCCGCTTAACTTATTGAAATACCAGGAATTAGTGCAAAGGAAAATAAACTGACGGGAGGGAAATGCTCAGTGCAAGTCTACACTGGTCACGAGTCAGAACTCCTTGTAAAAGGAAAAAACGGAAACCATTGTGTGTTACTCCAAGAGGTGTCATATTATGATACAATCTCCCCCAAGGATGACAGAAAGGGGAATGAGGGGGGAAAGGACTCTGGGATAATTATCATGCCCCGTAAATGAAAGGCTGTGAAAGAATACTGGGACCACTGTCCCCTCAAACCCTGAGGTCTGAGTCTCTGTATGCGTGTGAGGCTGACTGGCCACTATGGGAATCAGGGGAAGGAAAAAATGTAAGCACATTGTCCATAGCAAAATAGCACTTATATAGTGCTACGAACCCTCAGGTATACGAGTGTTGCTCAACACTACTAGCAACGGTGTGTGGTGTCAGGTGTTCACTTATGGATTGCAGCAGGATGAAAGACTGATTTAGACCTTTCCAAATTGGGAACTTGCATCAGAAGGCTCAGCGCGGATGTGAAAGCCAGCACTCTATTCGCTGCACTGTAGAAAATCAAAAAATTAAAGAAAAAAAAAAATATATATATATAAAACTAAAGAGGCTAAACAACTCTCTTGAGGGTACAGAGGCCTGTCTGTACTCCGCGAGCAGAGGAGAAATTGTAACACACTGCTAGACGGTTAGCTGAACAACAGGTCACGCTTTGGGAGGAAAACCATGGGGCAGGCGTCAGAAAGTTATTATTTGACAACTCGTCCCTCTGATACCAGCAAGTGTTTCCAAACACTCCGTCCAATTAGAACATGGTTGCCCAACTTGTCTTGCAACAAAACTGAACAGATACCCCCGAGCTGACCTTCTCTCCACCAATAGTCCAAATAGTATAATGAATGTCATAATGGGACATATAGTAAGGGAACCATGCCACAACTAAAGAGAGCATTAAGCCCTGCAGACCTCAATAGGGGCATAACGCATCATTTTTTCTTCCTCATGTCGAGAGAAACTTTCGTAGCTTAAGCAACACGGGTATTGGGTGGAGCAATCGTTATTGGGGAGAGCAAAAACCTAAGGAAAGGACTGAGATGTCCTGAAACTAACTAAGGTAAAGGGTGACAAATTGTAACTAAAAGGCGAAGGTTAACACCAGAGTGATGGCTTAAGGGAAAGGTACAACCCCCCACATGAGTGTTTAAAACTACCTCCACACACTCTTTTCTTTAATGTACTTAATAAATAAATAAAATAATATAAAATATAAAATATCCAAGGAAGAGGGGTTACGCCCTCACAGGAGTCCGAACCCCCGGCCCTTATTGAAGCTGATACCTACTGAGCTATCCAGGCTACTGACAAATTATGAAAAACGCAAAAGTGTTCCAGTCATCACTTAAACATATTGTTTAGCAAAAGAGTACATTGAGCAAGTGCACCACAACTGCTCACCCTAGCAGGGTGTGGCAACCAGCAGTACACGAGGGCGCACCTCGCAGTATAATCCAGGCAAAGCCTGAAACCGAGCAGGTTATGGTACGCTTACAGAAAAAATAATGACATCTGCCATATGCAGCACCTAAACAAAACTGCCGACCTTAAGGGAGGAATACACTGAGAAAGTGTGCCTCCCACTGTACATGAGGGGTAACCTCGCATTAGAACTCAGGCAGAACCTGAAACCAAGCAGGTTATGGCACACAAACAGTTAAGGTAATCACCAACGCCATATGCAGCATACAAACAAAGTTGCCAACCTTAAGCGAAGAATACACTGAGCAAGTGTACCTCAAACTGCTCACTCTAGAAGGGTGTGGAACCAGCAGTATAAGAGGGGTCACCTCGTAGAGAAACACAGGCAAAGCCTGCCACCGAGCAGGTGACGGTTCCTTTCCAGGGAAGATAATGACATCTGCCACCAGCAGCACCTAAACAAAAAACTGCCAAGTTTAAGGGATGAATACACTGAGCAAGTGAACATCAAACTGCTCACCCCAGCACGGTGTGGCAACCAGCAGTACACGAGGGAGCACCTTGCAGTAGAACCCAGGCAAAGCCTGAAGCCAAGCAGGTTATGCTATGCCTACAGAGAAGGCAGTCACCTAAGTCATATGCAGTGCTTAAACAAAGCTGCAGATTGGCAGCGCATCAGGCTCTAGAGCAGGCGGGACATCGCCACAATACATCTGCAAAATATCCCTATTTAAATAAATTTAAATAACAAAAATAAAAAATATCCATATTTAAAAAATATATAAACGAATACATATAAATATATATAAAGAAATAAATAAATATGTACTGGACAAGGAAGGATAAACATGCAGCCCTGTCAATGAGCTATCCTGCTTCTGTACTGAAGTAGAAGCTTTTACAATATTTCAACACCCAATCACTGAAACCTGCCAAACTGGCACAAGAAACATATGGCCCATAGCAACTTGGAATTCCCAAGTGTTCCTTGAAGTAATTGGGAAATGCGCAAATCTTTCTGAACAGGCCCAGAGGCCCGAGCGCGGGATCACACAGGGCAGACAAGCACATTAATTTACAGCACCTGGTGACTTGAACAACAACAAGATCTTCATCCGAGAGGCCTGTGTAGAATTCAAGAGGAGGGAGGATTTGCTACATTTGATTGACTAACATCAGATAATGTGAAAGGGGCACCATAGACACCAACGTAGGCGTAATAACTCATCAGCGAGGCCTGTGCGAGCCATGTCAGAAGCAACAGCTTCTTTACGACCGGCGCGCAATGGGTTTATAAAAGCCTTCAATTCCCCAGAGCCTTCCTAAATCAAATAGACTCTCGCACACATGGCAGGTAAGCCCATAAATTAAAAGAATTTCTTATCACAACAAGGTCTGCTAATGAGAGAGGCCTGCGTGCGTCAGGTTCGGAAGCAAAAGCTTCCATTAGATCGACGCGCGCGGGATTAAATACTTCCTAGTCAGGAAATTATAAATATATAAAAACGCTTTTAAAAGCTACAAGTATAAAAACGCATGTTGCTGTAGTTTACCAAAAAACACATTACCAAAAGCAATGGCTGCACGTGGCCTCCAGACACAATGTCAAAGCAACATATATATTAATAAATACATTTATATTAAATTTACACAATTTAATTTACACAAATTAAGGCCCTATTGTACAATGAAGGACTACTTCTGACTAACATGCAAGGCACAACTAAAAGGAGTGACTTAGCTGTAGTGTCAGCAGCAAAGAAAGAGGGGTTGGGTTTAGAGTAATGGACTTATATAAGGAAGGGTCACTACTCATTGGTCTCCTGCAGGGCTTGACCTGTCCTCCATGATGGATTGGGAAGCTCCCTTACATTGACATTGAACTCTATTTAGTTCTGTTCTTTACAACTTTTTTGTTTGTAAAAGTTTCTTTGCTGCTATGATTTCAGAGTAAAGATTGTAATGAATAATATGAGGCTCCTGTCTTGTCATAGAATTATAGATTGTATCTCTGCCCATCTCTTTGCTTTGATCCTCACAACCTTGCCTAGTGCTTTCTGCACTTCCTTGGGGAGGCCTTTCTTAACCATAACGGTAGCTTGGAACTTCCTTCCCCACCTTTTGAGCACGGAGTAAGGTGGGATCTTGGAGCACAGCACACACTCAAGCTTTCCCAGCACGAGTTGACAGTATCCCTCGCAGCTATCAGGACAGTCAATGGCCAAGTCTTGTTTCATTGAAAGTCTCTTGCCTTCAAGGACCTGAGGAGTTAAAATAACCAAATAACCAAACAAAAATTCCTTCAACAAAATTAAAGTTTGTTTTCTGCTTTTGATTTCAGTGAGGATTCTTTACCATTGGGTCCCAGTCTTCTGTGGCTGACCCGTATTCCTTGGTGTCTTGGATGATCAGTTTTCACTCCTTAGATCTCCATCTTCTGGTTTTGATCCTATAACAGATATCAAAGCCTTTGGGGTTGTGATTTCCTTATCCTGTGCGCCTGATAGGATTCTAATGAAAAACAACTAACAAACGCAAAGTTCTGCTCTACATATTTCTCGGGAGATAGATTCATACTTTAGGTCCCCCTCTTCTTGGCGTGGACACTTTCACAAATTGTATTCCACAAATTGTATAACAGTACATTTCTCCATGAATTATGGGTGGTAACTTTCCACCCATGGGTCTCCCTCGGCCGGGCTTGGCCCTCTAAAATGAAAAGCAGGATCTTTGCCTTGTACTGTCTCTTGGTTTCCCCCTCGGTCAGGCTCGGACCCCAAATGACAAGCAGGACAATGCACTTTTCCTTCTCTTCCTAATGTCTTTTCAAACAGTTCTTAGTGGACATCCCTTGGCCGGGATCACGTTTGTCAACACACTGTTTCCTGGGGCCTTAGACTTGCCCCCTTCACATCAGCATCTCTTGGTCGGGTTCACACTTGCCAACTTCACATTCACACTCATTTGCGGGATTCACTTCCTTTGCTTTCTCAAGTTCGTAGATCAAAGACTTTCGACTTTACAGGGGTTTTGCTTGACCTTCTGTATTATCACTTTGGCCTAACTTGGCGGCTCTGCTATGGCCTTCTGGTTTCTGAAGTTTGATTCACATGGGGATCGACCAGAGTATCTTGAGTAAACACCCATGTGGTGTTGGTTCCCGCATCAGCTGGTCTCCCCTCAACACTTTTACAATTCTTTTGAACTTAGTTCACTTTGCCACTTTGCCACTTTCATCCACCACAGCCCAGTTCTTATCAGCTCTCCCCTCAACTCACTGGCTGTGATGAGCCGCTTGGCTTTCTCCGTAACTACAGCCAAGGCGGTACCATGGTAGCAGGAGTTTCCCTCGCTCCCGCTTATCAGCATCGGCACACTCTGTGTACCGTTGACATCTGTTGCAGCACACTTGGGCCATTGTCTTCAGTCTTCTGATTCCCTCTGCGGATGTTTTGCAGGTCTGTGTTGGAAAGGGCAAGGTTGTGTCTTTCCTTGACAGCCTCTCGATATTTGCCACCTTTCTCCTCCTCAAACTGCTGGACCTGGATAGCTGTCTCGTCATGCGGTCTGCCTTGCTCATACTGTGCTCTCTTGCTCCACCTTTTATCCCTGCGGGGAAGGAAAAGGACCGTCAGGTGTTTGTGATTCCGATCAATTGCCTGACTTTGCCTGATCCTTGTATTGGGACATCTCAGATGAAAAGCTTTAGTGTTAGTCCATTCTCTAGTGTGTCATGCAAAAGTGTTCGTGTTGGAAAAGGGGGGGTAGTGGTTTTGAATGTCCTATGTGGTAAAATGGGGAAAAGGTTTTGAAAGAAGGGGTAAAGCATCTCACCCATCAGTGTCCCACTCCCAAGGACTCCTCATCCAGGTGATCCTCCCTCACTGCTCCACCCCCAGGAACTGATCCAATAGCGATGGCTGTGTCCTGGCCACCTGGATGACAGATCCCCGGGAACTAGCTAGGGAAACACCTTTGGGTTTCTCACAATGCGCTAGAGCACCGCCCTCACTCGGGCCCTACAATCACTGAAATGGGCTCCATTGTGACTGTCATCGCCTATCCGTACTCCAGAATCCCTGCTTTGACCCTAATGTCATCGGCATGATCTCCCAACACGGCAGTGAACAAGCTCTTCTTGTCACCCACAGCCAAAGTAATGACTGGTGTCTGCCTCTCTAATGCACATATCCACTTTCCTGCACCCGCAATGAGGAGCGGTAGATGCAGGGGGCTGAATCAACTATGCAGGAACAATAGGTAAAAAGCAGGGACAATTTAGTTAAATGCACAGTCTGGAAATGCCACACCTCCTGGTATGGGGGCTACATCAGGTATACATATACAAGAGAGAAACAAATATGTAAATGCAGAGTCTGGCAAAGCCATGCCTTGCGGTACATAAAATGAAGTATGCGGACAGAAAAAGAATTTCAGTTGTAATATATGCTCAGTAACACACTGCAGAAAGTCAAAGTCAGGGCTGTACTGGCCTGGCGGGAAACCAGGAATTTTCCCGGGAGGCCTCTACACCCTGGGCCTCTTTTAGTGCATTAGTAGAGGGCAGGGGAAATGCTTGAATACTTGAGTTCTTTTTGCAGATTTAAACAACCTGTAGTATTTTAGTTCATGCCTCGACTCTCATGTCCAGGGCGCGCTGCCTGCTTTTCAGTGTCAGCAAAGCCATTGCCTAGTAACCATAGAGCAAAACAGACACTTAGGGCCTGATGATTCACAAAGTGCTTTCCCATGGGATTGTGCCATTATGAAACAGGTCTGTGAACCAGGCCCTTTGTATCATCTTGTTCTGTGGCTCACGACTCAAGGCTTCAGTTTGCCTCTTGATCTTGAAATGGGATGAATTCAATGAGATCCAAAGGTGCAGGGAGCAGGATCAGGTAAAAAAAACATTTTAATAAGTACAAACATAGTGCCCATACCTTTATGTAAGCAGGCAGTGGTGCAATATTACCTATTACCTATCTTCATTGGCCCAAGCCATACCTTTAAATAATATGAATGTGCTGTTGTCGCCACACAACACTCCTATTATTGCAAAGAGCTCCACTGTCACAAGGTTGCCGGTTTTTGTTTATTCAAAACTCTTCCACACCAGGTAAAGCAATGCAACATCAGTGTTCAGATTTTTACTTTGAAAAACATGAATGAAAGAAAACATTTAGATACCAAGGGCCTCATCACGACTTTAGCGGTAACCCTTAAATCCGGCGGTCCCGCTATTACCGCCGGATTTAAGGGTCTGCCAAATCAGGACTTCGGTGGATTTCTCCCCAGCTCTTGGCTGGGGGCAAATCCGCTGAAAATTCACGCTATTACCGCCGGCAGGAAATCCGCCGGCGATAAGAGCACGAATTTTCCCCATTGAGCCCAATGGGGAATGGGGCATTCCCGAATGGGCCCAATGGGGAATGGGGAATTACATTACCGCCAAACTCGTGATCCGGTGCTATTAACGCCGGGGAGTTCGGCGGTAGGGCGAATACCGCGAGCGGTAATACCGCCGGCGTTACCGCTAAAGTCGTGATCAGGCCCCAAGAGTTGATAGATTTACATGTGTACAAGAAAACAGTCTGGGAATACATTACATTTCACAGCTTGCAATAAACAAAGAGGCGAGCCGAAGGAGCAGCTTCAAATTAAATATAGTGTCAGTCTGGGAGAGCACAGGTACAGAACACCGTACTAACTCTGCTTAAGAAAGGCTGAGCTAACGTACTTCTTGCCAACAAGAACCAACCCCCACCATTAGCTATATGTGGCCACATTGTACACCTTGCTTTACTTACATGGCCTCATACCACCTGTATGACCCTTTTGTTAACTTTTACTGGTCAGCAAAGCCTGCATGAAGACTGCAAATACCCACTGAGTTTACTACCTAACACCTTTGGCAGGACTGGCTGAAGGTGAATCAGGGATTGTGTGTGCCCATTTCAACATGCTATTTGGTGGCCCCTTGCCTATACCTGGCAAAAACAGTCTGATGTTCAATATGGGGTGCTTAAATTACAATGGAGGCAAAAGAATTCAGTGAGAATGTTAATGGCTGCAGATTATCAAGGGACAGGCAGGCAGCGAGAGATGAAACATCAAATGTGTACTGAAAAGATATCACACTTTATCAGAAAAGGGTCACTGTATACAAAACAAGAGTAAAAAAGCAACATTCGGATATGAACACTGCTGGATACTGCAAAAGGCCTGATAGAGGTGGCAACCTGAGGGCACCAGTAAAGGCAACCTGGAACTTGTGAACTATAAAGTGCACATTTAATGTCTTGAATTAATAGTATGTTGCTGTGCCCAACTACCAACCTGGGGGCATCTGTTCGGGGATGCCTTTGAGGCGCAAGGCCTATTTCAACTGAAATATTGAAAGGCTCTGACACCGTCCCTGATCTGTGGTACCCTAAAATCTGAGACAATTACTTCACACTAGCCGGGATAGGCACAAAACAGCGTGCAAGCTATGTTGTCCCCATCTTTGCTTTCTACTGGTGCCATTCAATTTACCACAAAAAATCATTGGTATAGTCAAGTGAAATATTCTGAATTCCACATGCACACAAGACAAAGCCTTGATGTAGAGCAAAATTAGAAGGTTGCATTTAAAGACTGCCATTGTTTATAGATTTGAATTCAGAAGCTCACACCTCAGCTCTGCCTGATAAACCCCAGGTGTTTGCATTTAATTGTTCTAGACTTAGTTCGGGGGAAAACGTTTAGTTTTCGGGGAGTCGCTATTTTCCTGCCAGCATCTGTATATAGAAAAGTCTGCAGAGCTAGCATGCTATAGAATTTCCATAAAAATGCATTTCCTTTTAATGTTTCTTTTGCGTGGACCACTTTCGTCGGTATGCATATTAATTATCAAGCCACACTTTCTTCCCCATAACCCTGTGTCTTTCATAGCCTTACATGTGATGCGCACATGTTTGTGTTTTATAGGGGAGCTTCATCATGATGACCATTATTTGCAGTGGCAAAATTCCAGCAATCATGTATGCAACGTCATCAGTGATTTATAGTGGCAATGCTGGCATACATTTTAGACAGGCACCATGAACATATTATAAAAAACTTGCCTGTACTTTTGGTAAACTGGCATCAATTTGATTGTTTACATGTGTTACTCGAGAGAACTAATAATAAGATTTATGTCATGTACCCCATTTGTTTCCCCAAAGTTGTGCAGTGAAATGCTCCCTTTCAGGCCACTGCTACACTTGGCTGCTTACACTAATTTGGGGGAAATGGGAATGGCCCTCCACGGAAACTACCAATTGCCAAAAACTTTGAATCATTCAGAAAGCCATTTCTCCTGCAGGAACCCACCTGCACCACCTACACCAGAAGCTGCCTCTGCCTAAAGCTGGTCTGCCTGAAGCACATGTAAAAAAATCATTCTGTTCTTTGGGTGTCCAAGCTTAACTAGATTGAGAGACAGAGGGGGAGTGTAGGATCCCGAAAGAGATACCAGCCGCCAATCCTGGCGCATCCTTAAGCCCCGCCAATACCAAAGTATAGAGAGCAAGACTAAGGATAGAGTGGGAATTCAAGGAATGAGTTTCTGAAGTCATTTCTTGGAAACACCGGGCACCAGTGACAGATTTGCCACCGAGACCTCAGAAAATATATGTTCAAGTGGCGAAAGTGCAAACTGGGTGAAAATCGCTGCTTCACCTCGTAAATTAATGGTCTTATCCTAGGTGAATTATTTGATTTCACTGTGCCATATCTGTCAGAATTGGCAGTTTTGCTATCTGCCTCACGTTGTGAGGGGCTGGTGAAGCAGGATACCTGGTATGAAAAAATGTGGTGATTTAAAGTGCGCTCTTTCGAGCCATTATATTGCTGGTGTGCTGAGGGTGTGGGTTGGGCTACATGCACTTGTTGCAAAATGGGGGCCAATTTAGCAATCGTTTCCAAGGCCACTTTTGGTTCTCAGTCCGCCCCTGGTGAAAGTGATTGGCATATGCGG
The DNA here is from genome assembly GCF_040938575.1 of Ambystoma mexicanum. Classification (NCBI taxonomy): domain Eukaryota; kingdom Metazoa; phylum Chordata; class Amphibia; order Caudata; family Ambystomatidae; genus Ambystoma; species Ambystoma mexicanum. The sequence continues at coordinate 423,409,756 of NC_090921.1, read as the reverse complement.
CTAAAACCATCTGAAGTCAGGTAAAGTGTGTTCCATGAGCAGTAAACACTGCAACCATGTGGGAGCAGCATAGGTTAGTCCAGAGATTGTCACAACACAGGCAGGCAGTAGACAGGGAAACAAAGGCAAGAACCAGCGGAGTGGGGGGTCCAGCCTTCTGTACCTTAGCTTTCAGTGTGGCGCAGAACTGAGGAGCCGCCTCAGGTGGTGTGCCTAGGTTCTAGCGGGTTGCAAGCAGGGATACTCAGGGCAGAGAGGAATAGCTGCTGTCACGGGGCAGCTGAAAGAGCCCCAGACAGGGGTTATGAGAGACCCTTAAAGGGGGCCCTTGGAGGGGGCCAGTATCGCCTGCTGACTCCCGCAGCCTGCATCATATGAAGAAGGCCTCAGCCAATCCGCCTTGTGCAGAGTCAGGCAGTTTAGTTGTGCAGGTCTAGTGCCAGTGAAGCGCAGCTCGGCACTTCATAGTCCAGGGACCATGCCTATGTAACACACTACCATAAATAAAGGCACCAAGACCTTTAATTTCCTTGTCGCCAGAATCTTTAAACCCAGAAGCATCTTGAGGGTATTAAGCTTGCAGTTGCTCCATGAAGCCACATTCATTCAGAGTGAGGGAGGGGGTGATGGCGGAAAGTATTTTCTCAGCCCCATCGACTACTCTGAGATGACATCTGATACTCTTTTTCAGATATGTCTACATGGTGGTGATGATTGGGAGGGGATGGCATATACGTATGTCCTAACAGTTCTATCTCCTGCACCAGTGGACAGGCTATAACCATAACATTCGTCTAACCTAGTCCTGGAAACAATCATCCGAGGACCACAGTGAAGTCATGCACTGCCCACATCAGCCCATGTCATGCTGAGCCGCAGCCCTTCCTTTAACCTTCTTGTGGGTCCACATTATGTGGAACGCAGTCAAGAGTTGGCCCAATCCTTTCAGATGCCTTTTGTCTCACTAAAGCTATGGGTGGTGTCTTCTCAGTTGTCCAACAGCTCTCATGTCCTTGATATCATTACTTTGAGCCACTTCGCACATGGGTATAATTGTTCCATAGGCAAGCAAAAGCCAGTGAAGGTCCAGTGCACCATTGCATACATTCAGGCCAGTGATGCAGGTTTGTGCAGCAAAAATCAGCACCCGGTGCCAGTCCTGTTTCTTGGCCCGGGCGCTGACCTAAATAACGCAGGAGGTGGGCACAGTAAGGGGCCCACCCAGAAAGCTGCTCCCAAGCTTGCCGGACAACAGATTGAGCAGCCTGCTGTTCTGGTGAGCGCTCCTCTGCCGACTTATAGATGACTGCGATGCGTTCAGAATATGCACACAAATTAATGCATATTCCAAAGGCAGCCCAAGATGCTCTGGTGTCAAACACCCCGTGGCACTGTTTCTTTGTGCTGACCGCCTTTCAAGTGGGGCAATTCATAAGTGATGGCTCACTTAACAAGCCAACGGGCCTCATTACGAGATGGGCGGTCGCCATGGTGCTATAAGCACCATGGCTGCCTCCCATACCGTGTCCGAGTCCGGTCTTGTTCAATGGGGACTTACCAGTGCATTCCGACCCTGGTGGGACCGGTAAGTCCCCATTGAACAAACCATTCCCCATTCCCATTTGAGCCCCCATAGGGCTCAACGGGAATGGGGAGGGCACTAATAATGGGCTCGCGAATGGCAAGCCCGTTATTAGCGCCCTGGTCCATTAGCAGGACCCGTAAAGAGAATCAAAATGCCACACAGAAAAGTTTTAAACTATGTTCTTTATTTTCACGTGTCTTTATTTGACACACCAAAACGTTTTTCTTTTTTTCTATATTACTTTTTAGTTACATGTGGCGCATCTCTGGGAAGGTTATGTCTAATTTTCTTAAGTATTCTAGTGGCTGCTTGGGGACATGGACTAAATGCATCTGCTCAGCATCAACGTTCCTTTCATTTTCTTAACAAGCCAACCACTGCCTAGTGTACACCGGATGGCACCTCAAAGTAACTTGGCACCTTGATTAGGAAAGCAGGGTTCATTGTGTGTCTGTCACCATGCAGACAGTAGTCCATGGCAAATCAATGCAGTGATATTTGTGCAGCCATGTTTTGTGCACTGCCCAAGTCACCACCCTGTTGGCTAATGGCGTCTATGTTGTGCTCCCTTATGTAACAGCACATATACCTTTTTTTGTCTGATGTGCCCAATGTCCATACAAGAGCACACTGAAATGTTTTGTGTATGTGACTCTGACGAACATGCCATACTGTGCCCACACTTAAACACATAAATCAATCAAAGAAGTTGCCTCAAATTGTAAATCCACTAACCAAACGCCCTTTCTACACTGCCACACCATGATTTTCACTAGCTGCAGGCCAGCAATAATGAAAGATGCTATTGCCAGCTCTGTTAGAGAAAGCATGACCCCTGAAGCCTGCGTAATGGTGAGGAGGTAGTGGCTGAGGAACTGTGGACCCTCTACCATGCATTAGAAGCCGGTTTTGTTTATAACGCTTCATCAGCTTATTACTGGTCAGGCTAAAGTTTGAAAGAGGTACAATCCTTTCTGTGTAGCCTTTCTGTGCATTGTATATGGGGTCTCTCTTGTGCGGTATCCTGCCCTGTCTGTAGATATCATTCCCTAAAGATGTTTCTGTCTGTATTTGGGTTGGGTATGCTCACACTGAGACCCAACCTTTCCTCTAAAATTCTTCAGAAACAAGAAGGAAAAAAGCCCTTGTTCCCCATTTCAGTGGCTGATGTTGAAGCCATTTTATACTTGCGTCCAAAAGTGTAAGCTGTCCAGATGAGCATGTATGGTTCATGGTTACAAACATTTTAATGTTAGGGTGAGTATTGTGAACCTTGATAAGAGCACCAAGTCATGCATCAGTTATCAATTTAGAGATTCACTCATGCAATCCTTTTATCACAGACTTGTTTATCAAATGTAGAGATCTCTTATCACTGTTGCAGTCCTGAAATGTTCTGTGATTTAATGCAAAACATACAGGAATTGTCATTGATGCTATTTGTCCCCTTTCCCGCACTCAGAGAGGTATTTTGAAAGAGTATAATAAAAGTTTTGCAGACAATAAAAGTTTACCAGACTGTCCATCTTGGAATGATAACCTTCTATCAGAAAATAATTCATACGATTAGTCTAGTATTGCCCCTTGCGAAAAACAAGTGAGGTGGTACGAACCAAACGCCTGACACACAGGGCCAGTGGTCAGAGGGGGCTTTGATACGGGTAGGCTGTTCACAACGCAGTGTGCCAGTAAGGACAGTTTGAAACTGCATTCAAGCAAGGTCTTCCATAAGAGCTGCTGACAGAAGAACTATTTACTTGGGCAACAACAGCTGTGTTTACACATTAGAATTCTTCTGTAAAGTACTTGAATTACAATGTAATGAAACCAGCTTCATGCATATAGCAATTATTTATCAATATTGAGGAAGGGTTTTGTCGCACAACAGAGGTGTACTTTGGGAGTGAAATGTGCCAGTGGGGTGGAGCGGGGGTATTCTGATGTTTGGCCCTGGGCACTAATTTGGCTAGAAACTGCCCTGCCCAGTGCACAAAGCTGCATGTCTGCACCTATTGCACCCTTATGAAAGGCAACGCGTATTAATCCCTGAATTCCTGAATTAGATACAAATGGGAAAGCTTTTAAATGGGTTTTTCCCCCTGCAGAAAGGCAGCCTGAGGTAAATTATATGAATGATTAAGTAAACTTTGTTAATTATTTTGAGTATTTATTGAGTGCAGGCTTCGCTTCGAGAAGCCGTGGAGCGCTGTAGAAGAACGAGTTAAGCAGGGCAGTAATACTTTACAAGAAAGGGGGGCGGTTTTTATGGGTCGGCGTTCTTCAGCAAAGCACCAATGTATCCAACCCATGCTTGTCATAAACATTGTCATTGGGCCTCATTACGACCCAGGCGGTAAGTTACCGCCTGGGTCGTACCTTTACCACCATGGCGTAAACTACGTTTACGCCATGGTGGTTGGCGGACTTACCGCCCCATTCCGAGGTTGGCGGGGCAGTAAGTCCCCAATCCCCATTTACCCTTCCCCATTCCCATTTTTGCCCCATAGGGCATAATGGGAGTGGGGAAGGCGTTAATTACGCCACCGTAAATTACGGTGGCGTAATTAACAACAACGTCCCTTAGCGCCATGGAATTTAACACCTGCTAAAAGCAGGTGTTAAATCCTCCATGGCGCTAAGGGACCTCGGAATCAGGCGGTAAGGGTCGGCGCTGTTTACGCTGCCGTAAACCCCTTAGCGCCTGGGTCGTAATGAGGCCCATTCTGTGTGTTAGTTGCTGTGGAAGTAAATAGAAGCCGTTCCCGCAAAATAGTTGGCTGTATTAGTTGCCTAGCTCTTCCGCCTTGATAAACCTATGTACTCGCACGGTGATGTTTATTTTGTGACCGTACATGCTGAGGCAGGTCTTGGAAAGTTTAAGCAGGTGAGACCCGTCCATGTTTCTTTAAAATCTCTAAGACTATTATGGTCTCTGGAGAGGGCCGCAATCTATTGAACCTTCCGCCCCCACCCCCAATGTAACAGTTAAGTGTCCCATTAATAGCAAGGGCATTTGTGTGTGTCCAGAGAGTTTCCCCACAAATATATCTGTGCCAGACTGCAACCATACACACATAGATCGTTTTTAGCAGCACATAAAAGGGCATGAGGAGTGAATAGCTAGCCAGAAAGCCTAGACTTGAAATAGTTGGGTTCTTTGTCATCCCCAAGTTTTGTTTGTTTGTTTGTTTATTTATTTATAATGCGCACCTCACCCGCAGGTATCTGGGCGTAGTACAAGATAATGCAGTTTCTTAGTTACACAAGAAGAAGTAAAAGTACAACAGATTATCTCACATATGTACATGAGCAATTTCAAAATTATTCACAATTACAAAAAACAAGGCAGTATAGAGAGAGTAACATAAATAAATACAATGGGAGAAAAGAATATTCAATATGTACATGGTAAGGCTGGGGCGCTAGTGAGGGTCACTGCTGGTGATAAGCCAATTCTTCATATTGTTTCTGAAGTGGGAGAGCTATTGATTCATTCTGAAACTGGAAGGGAGAGGGTTCCAAAGTTGGGCAGCCAGGACAGGGAAGCTGTTAGCGCCTACTTTTTTGAGTTTATATCTGGGAACTTGTAGATAGCCCGAATTTCAAGTGAAGTTTATCGTTTACCGTTATTAACTATGTTTAGCAGCAAACTGTCCGCGAGATAGCTGCCAGCGCATGACATGCCAAATTGCCGCCTACTAGTGCCCTCGGGTGATTACACCGCCTTCGTTGTTGAATTAGCATTTGTGGCTTGTGCTATTTCTGACAATGCACACATGGTTCTCAGGCCGTTTGCCAAGTGCACAGTGTTGATGCTTTACTGCCTTCACACCTACACATGATACACTAGTCTGGCAAGAAGCTTTGAAGGAGGCTTGTTGCCTATGGTCGGTCACAGGAGCCTCCTTCAGAATATCGCTTGGAAGCCCAGAACGGGACAAATGGACTTCCCTTCATGATGACTGGCGTTCTCACCGCCACCAGCAATGCCTACTTCCCTTGATTGGCTCCCATGTGTGCAGCCAACACTCAAAGACATCCGAGCCCTAGAAGTGTACCGAGCAAAGTAGTGGAACTGTAGCCTCAGCAGGGGAGAAGGCAGGCGGAAGTAACATGTGACAAGGTGCTGTGGCCGGCCATTCCAATAGTCTAAGTGACTAGTAACTAAGGCTCCTATTAAAGCTTTACACTTGCACAGGGACCTGAATGGAGAAATCCTCTGCATAGAATGGTGAATATGGGAGCAAAAAGTAGAGGAATGCTATGATATGGTATGATATAGCATTTATAACAAGTGTTTCAATTCACAACGAGGCAAGGGAGGGGGAACAAAGGGACGACAGACAACGATCTTACTAGGCCAGGTGTCATTCTGATCGCACAAATGCATGGGAAGGGGAAAAGTGCGTGGGGGAAAGGGGGGGAAAGGGAAAGTGCAGTACATGTGATAATAGAATAAATAAGATAAATAAAAATACGGCGAGCTGGTGGCAAGTGCAAGGTAAGTGCAGACATAAGTTCTGGTAGGGGGACTGTAGGGATACAGGAAAACAGTCCCCGGTGCAGGGTTTGCCAGGAAGGCAGTGCAGGTGTGCAACTGTCGGGTCCTGAGCTCGAAATCAGAAGGGTGGCCAGGTAACCAGTGCAGTTTCAGTTACAGCCAGGAATTCAGCAGGGGAGAGAGGGAGAGAAAGCAGAAGCAATGAGGAAGGTTTTAAGGTGCTTCCGGAACCAGAGATGGGCCTCCTCAAGTTTCAGGGAGGCAGGGAGGCTGTTCCAGAAGGAGGTCCTACTAGAAGAAAGAGATCTACCATCAACTTGTTGCTTGGAGAAGCGACTGACCCTGAGGAAGTTGGAGGTGGATGAGCGAAGAGCTCGAGAAGGAAGATATTTAGGAAGAGAGAGTTGAAGGTATTGAGGCCCCATTCCCCAGAAGGCCTTGTGGACAATGCAGAGGGTTTTGAACCTAATCCTTGCAGCCACTGGGAGCCAGTGCAGAGATTTCAGTCCTGGAGAGATATGATCCCTGGCCCTGAGGCCGAGGGCAAGTCTTGCAGTCCTGTTCTGGATGAGTTGGAGAGGACAGAGTGTTGAAGCAGGCAGTTTTAGAAAGAGGCTGTTGCAATATTCCAGCCTAGAGAGAATCAAAGCTCTGGAGACAGTGAGCTTCTGGGGGAAGGAGAGGAAATGAAGAATACCTCTGAGTAGGTTCAGCTGGTAGTGTGACTTCTTAGAGACATCAGAGATGTGAGGAGAGAAGGAGAGTGTTTTTAGCTTTGTAGGTGGGAGCAGGAAGAGGTCCAAGAGAGGCCGACCAGAGAGTGGAAGGAAAGGAGGGAGTGGGTGTGCTGAGGAGGAAAATATCAGTCTTACTAGCATTAAGGCAGAGATCATTGGCAGCACACCACTCCTGAATAGCAGAAAGACAGTCAGAGATGAGTGAAGGAGAAGAGGTGGCTGAAGGTAGCCTGAAAATGAGCTGAGTGTTATCCACATAGCACTGGAAGTGGGGGCAGAGAGTGGCAATGCGGTGGGCAAGACGTGCCAGGTATTGGTTGAACAGCCAGGGAGAGAGGTTACATCCCTGGGGAACACCACAGGTAGAGATATAGATAGAGGAGTGGAAGGACCTAAGTTTGACCTGGGAGGGTAGATCAGAGAGGAAAGAAGCCAGTCATGCCAGGACCTGACCATTGATCCCAGGTTATAAAGGAGATGGTTGAGCAGAATGGCATGGTTGACTGTGTCAAAGGCAGAAGAGAGATCAAGTAAGATGAGGACACAGGGAATGTTGGAATCAAGGTTGGAGAGCAGGTCTTCATAGATATTCAGGAGAACAGTTTCTGAAGCCAGACTGATGATCATAGGCTTATAGGCTTATAGGCTCATAGGCTGACTGTTTTAGACCTGATTAGTTTGATAATTGTACCGTATAACCCTGGTCATTGGCACCAATCCCTGCACAGAAGCAGCCTTGGCAGCCCATCCTACACCCCCAGCTCACACCACCATGTACTGGTGCCTCATTACTCTTCTTCACTTACTGTACATCTCCACTACACGCTGGACATTTCTGACTTATCCACATACTGGGTACCACACATCCACTATTACAACTGATGTAGTCATCAGCCACACTTGGTGGGTTAACACTATGGTCTGTGCTAACCCGTATCTGGATGATCCTGCACTCTGGTTACTTCACTTCACTACCAGACCAACACCAAATCAACCTTGATCTACTACTAGCAGAAACCTTAGATTGAGTTCCAGAGTCACCCCAGCAAAATGGTGTTCACACCCTAAGGTACACAACAGTCAAACTACACTACGTTCCTATCACCTGAGCACCACACTCAGAAATCTAAGATTAGGAACTAGACTGCGCACGAAAACCTTCCAACCACACCCACACATAAGAAATAAAGATGAGCATCAGCAAAACAATTTAGTAACCGGGCTAATGCACTAGACACTAGTCTGGCATCTAACACCCTTCCTGATACTCACTTACCCTCACAGAAAACCTTCGCAAAAGACACTTTCATCAAGGCAGCCTTGGTGAACGCTAGATCTCTCCCTGCCCATGCATTGGATATTGCTGATTTGATAACCTCTGAAAAGCTTGACCTTCTTGCGTTTACGGAAACTTGGTTAAATGCAGCTTCTGGCCCTTCATTGGCCTTAGCCATCCCTAACGATTATGCTATCATTAGATGTGACAAAAATACTAACCAGGTGAAAGGAGGCGGTCTTGACTTTATATTTAAAAACACAATCGACATCAGAGTTATTCACGACTTACAAATCCCCTCCGCCGAATCTCTATCCATCAAATTACCTTTATCACCTAACCAACAAGCAACAGTGTATCTTATCTACCGACCACCAGGACCTATTTCCACATTCCCTGAGGACATTGTGTCCCTCTTATCTACTAATGGCAAACCCAATTCGCAAAGTATCCTACTTGGGGACATTAACCTAGGATTCAATGACCCTATGAATAATAACGCCCTTGACTTGGCCAATACTCTGTCAGATCTTGGTTACACACATATCATTCACAAACCCACACACAACAAAGGAAGAACCCTTGACTGGCTCACTAACCTTAATTGCACTATTGATCTTTTATCCAATGTACCGTGTATCTGGTCAGATCACCATAAAATAACCTTCTCCATCAAAGCCACCACACTATCCCACACCCATCATTGCCCCAACTACCTTCGTCAGGAATAAGAAAGACATTGCCACTGATAAACTTCTCCCTTTAATACTTCCCCTCCTCAATAATACATCTACCTCAGACCTTACAGTCTTAGTGGACATATGTAACCAGTCCATACTGAAAGCATTAAATACCATTGCCCCTTTAAAATTGTGGAAACCTAAACCTCAACATCACCTGAATTCCCGGTTTACCCCGCATTTAAGGGAGCTGCGCAAAACTAAGAGAACTGCAGAAGCACACTGGAAAAAAGTGTCCCTCAGCAACTAATAAGAGCAAGCTGACCTTAGTATCATCCAACTACAAAGAGGCCATTATACTTGCTAAAAAAGACACCTACAACAAACGTATCACACAAGCTGAATCAAATACAAAAGAATTGTTTAAGATTCTAAAAGAATTGGAATCTCCTATCGCCCCCATTGACAAATGTATCACAAATGCCCTATGGTGCACTAACATCCAGAAGGCTCTCCTGGATTAAATAGCTCTGCTACAATCTAAAATGAATGCTAAAAAATGCATGCTACTTTCTGATCCGGATTACAAACAACATCCTATTATGACCTCCACCTCTAGGTTTGCTTGTAAACCATTTAGTTTTTCACCATTGTCAACCTGGGAAGTGGAAAACATCATTAAGAAACTTAAGCCATCTAATTGCCAAGGTGATCCCTGCCCTACTCCTATCATCAAAGCAGCTGCACATGACCTTGCGCCATTCAACTTTATCAACGCCTCATTCAAAACTGGAGTAGTGCCAGATAACATAAAAAACCTACTCTTGACCCAGCCAACTCGTCGAACTACAGGCCTATCACAACGGTGCCCTTTTTACTAAAAATATTAGACCGAGCTGCTTACCTGCAAATTCAGGCTTACCTTGAATCTAACAAGTTACTGGGACTTAGGCAATCTGGTTTCTGACCAAGACACAGCACGGAAACTGCCCTGATCGATCTCACCACACAAATCCAAGTCCTAAAAGACAATGGCAAACTAGCCATCCTTCTACTGCTTGACCTGTCAGCAGCGTTTGATTTGGTCAATCACCAAACGCTCTGCCACCATTTGAAAACAGCAGCACATTTTTCTGACTCAGCCACTACATGGATTAGCTCCTTCCTGGCTAACCGAACTGTGAGGGTCTTCTCTCCTACCGATTTCGCATACTAATTATGCAGACGACACCCAGATACTCATTCCCATCACTGGAGATTATACAATTGACAGCACAACCCTTAATGAAATCCACTCAGTGATACAAGCATGGATGGCGCAACACGACGATAAAACTGAGCAGCTAATCCTTGGCACACACGCTAAACTGAACAAAGTGAACAAACTGAACACTGCCTTTGAATCTTTTATTATAGATGGTAACACCATTACCGTCTCTAACAACTCCAAAACCCTTGGAATCTATCTCGACGCCACCTTATCCTTCTCCAGACAAACAATCCCGGTAGTAACATCCTCTGCATACACTTGCAAATTAATCACCGCTTGCAGGCCTTTCATCACTACAACTAACTGCATCACACTTGCTAGAACTCTAGTTCTGTCTAAAATTGATTATTGTAACGCCCTTTACCTAGGGTCCAGCCACAAAAATATCAACAAGCTACATGTTATTCAAAATAATGCCATGAGGGCAGCCCTCAACATCCCGAAGAAGTCTCATATTTCTGATACCAGACGTAACTTGCGCTGGCCTCATACACAAAGCTAGAGCCAATCTCGCTCCAGCCTATCTTACCAACCTACTCACTTCACATACGTCTTCATGACCACTTACAGCTGCCCAAGCTCACACAATGGCCATACCGAGATTTAAACTTCATAACTCGGGGGTTGCTAGCTTCCCAGTTCTGGCGTCCAAGTTATTGAACACGCTCCTTGCCTCCCTCAGATCAGAACCTTCTTTCCACTTATTCAAGTGTAATACGAAACGCTGGCTTCAGGACTTGGACTCAGCGACTGCCTAACTTCTTTAGAGAGACTTCTGAAACAAATCTCCACTATACTCCTTGTTTATACTTCCTTCTAAATACTATGTATTGAATGAGTATACTGTGCATTACTCTATAACTTTACAGGTGTCTATGTAACCTATTATTCTATTCTATGCTCATATTTATCGATGCAACTTGTAAAATGTTTCTTTTATGCTGTGTAACTGGATTTATATGCGCCCAGCTGCCCCAGGGCCAGGAGCGCTTTACAAATAAAATAAATACAAATACAAATACAAATGAAGACAACCAACAGATTCAGTGTGGAGATTGAGCTGGGAGATGGCCAGCTTTTCTAGGAGTGATGGAGATTGGGCGATAGCCAGGCATGACGGGTCGGCAGAGCCTTTCTTAAGAAGAGGGTGCACAAGGGAGTGCTTCAGGGGGGATGGGAAGACTCCAGTGGTGAAGGAGTGGTTGCAGAAGTTGGCCAGAGCAGGAGCCAGGGAGTCGATGTGGTCCTTGATAGCTTTGGAGGAACAGCGATGAACCTGTTTTGACAAGACTTTCATAGATCAGACTTGTCTAGAAACCTTGTCTGGGGATAACAGGGGAAAGGCAGAGAAGGAGGGAGGAGAGGTGGCAGAAGAAGGGCCAGAGGAAGAGCAGGGAGTAGAGGGTAGAAGGGAAGAGGAGGAGAGAGAGGACAGGATGTCCTGAGTTTTAGAGATGAAATGAAATTGGCCAGTTCCTTGCAGATTTTAAAGAGTACAGCCGAGTTGTTAGATGCCACAGAGACGTGTGCTTCGATGTGAGCTCTCTTCTTGGTGCGGACAGAGAGCTGGCATTGGCTTTGGAGCAGGTGGCAGGCCAGTTTGCCAGAGGGTGTACCAGAAGCACACCATTTCCTCTCAGCCACCCTGCACTTGCGTTTGAGGGTGACGAGGTCTGAGTCGTACTAGGAGTTGCACTTGGCTTTGGACTTCAAGCGGATCCTCATGACAGGGGCAAGTACGTTGAGAGTATCAGATATAGCAGAGTGGAGCATGGAAAGAGCTGTGTCAGGGTGTGAGTCAGCCAGAGGTGGAGAGGGGGTGAGAAAGTGGCGGCGAAAGCCTCAACTGACACACGCTTGATGGGTCGGATGACCGAGAAGGTTGGTGGCAGTGCTGGAGTTGGCCTGGCCTGAGGGTAGAGAGGGTGAGCTGGGGGGAGAGGAGAAAGTGATCACTCCAGGAGCGAGGAGTGGTGAGAGGGATAGAAAGGGGAAGGTCTGAGGAAATCAGAACATCCAGAGTGTGCACTGCAGAGTGAGTTGGGCCCGAAGAGAGAATAGTGAGTGAGAGAGAGTCACAGAGGTCGCGAAAGAGTCCGGAGGAAGGACAAGAAGTATCCAGGTGGATGTTAAAGTCTCCAAGAAGGAGGAGTGGAGTGGTCAAGACCAGGAGGGAAGAGGAGAGGTTCTCCCATTCAGAGAGCAAGGAGGAGATCTGACCAGGTGGCGATAGATAGTGGCCACAGTAAGTGAATGGCTAGGAGAGAGAGAGAGCCTGCAGACGAGGCATTCAAATGAGGAGTAGGCCTGCTTAGGGATGACAGAGGCAGGAAACTACTCCAGGAAGATCAGGGCTACACCCCCTCCAGAAGGGTTGGATCTGGGCATGAAGAGGACCCTGTAGCCATCAGGGAGGAGAGTGTCAGAGCTCCTGACGGAGCTGGCCGTGAACCATGTCTTGGTGAGACCGAGGACACAGGATGGGTCAGATGTCACAGGAGTGTTTGACAGTAGAGCAAGAGTTAAGAGTGGCAATATGGAGAAGGTTGCCACCCTTGAAAGACTTCCGGGGAGGGGTACGAATCAGAGGTACGCCCTGCAGAGTTGTAGAAGAGGCCCGAGGGGGGGCAGAAGAGGAAGGAGAAAAGGGCAGGATATCCAATGAGGACACAACAGGGGGAGGCAAGGAAGCCGTGGCTGAAAGAGAGGGGACAGAAGGAGAAGGAAGTAAATTGATGAGGCACGAGAAGCATTGACCAAACAGGATAAGAGTGGCCTGAGGGCCTTGGACCAACACAGTACCATTCAAGTAAACATTAATGATGACCTTGCAGGAGTGGAAGGAGGCCAGGAGGGCCTCCCACCGGGTGCCACCATTAATGGGAGAAGAAGAAAGAGGAGAAAGCACAGAGACCATATGAAGAGTCCATAGGTCTGGAGAGGAAATGACAAATTGGATGTCGGTGAGGGTTTGCCTAGAGGAGGCACTGGTATAGGTGTCAGCGATAGGGAGGCCTGGGTTGGAGACCAGGATATCCTTTTTAAACTTCTTCCTACCAGATTTAGCGAGGAGAGCAGGATAGTCGATAGAGAAGCAGTTAGAAAAGATAGAAGTGACAGAGAGCACCATACAGTTGGTGGGGATAGGAGAAAAGAGGAAGGGTGGGATAGGAGCGGGGGGAACACCAGGGAAGGACTCAAGGAGGGGCACGAGCAGACAAGACAGGGGGGGAAGGGACAGGTGGACAATCCGACAAGCGCACAGATGACGGTAGAAAGTAAGCTCGATGAATGCTTTGCTAAGAGGCAACCATAGAATGTTACTACTTTCACAATTTCGTTTAGATATGGGGAAAAACACCTAAATCTGAGAGTCCTGAATAAGGGGAAAAAGGCCTAGGTTTCACAGTGCATTTTTTAAAATACTTTCCCAATGCAATTTTAGAGACTAACAATGCAATTTGAACAGCCCTAGAAAACACACCTAAGTCTGAGAGTCCTGAATAAGATAAGGGGGAAGGGGCCTAGGTTTCGCAGTGCATTTTTTTTTAATACTTTCCCAATGCAAATTTAGAGACTAACAATGCACATTTTAAAATGTTTAAGACAGGAGGAACAACACAGCTAGTGTTGGAGGTTCTGCAATGTGGTCAGGGGTGGACAGGGAACGTGGTAGCTGGCTGGCTTCCCCTGCGGACACCTGCAGACACAGCCTGGAGCCGCCTCTGTGGGAGCCGCCCTTTGCGGCGGGAGGAGGGAGAAGGAGGAAGTGGACACGGGGAAGGGTAACCGGGGAACAAAGGGTCTGCAAGCTCTGCAAGGAGCATGCACAACGTGGCAAAAATGTTATTATATCAGGCCCAGGAGGCGACACAGATGGAACAACTCACCTTTTTTTTAGTAAACAGAAAAAAAGAAAAGCAGTGAAACACCGCTCGCCACCGTTCCTGCTCTCTTCGATGACTGCAAAGAGCCAATGTCTCCTTTATAAGGACCAGCTTAAGAGGATGTTCTGCTTTTCAGCACTCTAGGCCTCATCACGAGTTGGGAGCTGGCTATTAGCCCTAACGCCAAAACCCCCGGCGCTATTAGAGCTGGATCACGGGATTGGCGGAACGGTAAATTCCCATTCCCCATTGGGCCTATTCGGGAATTCCCAATGGGGAATTTTCATGCTATTACCACCAGCGGTTTTCCCGCTGGTGGTAATAGCGCCAAAAATTGGCAAAATTGCAGCAGATTTGCCCCCAGCTCAGAGCTGGGGGGAAATCCGCCAAGGCCGTGATTTGGTAGACCCTTAAATGTGGCGGTAATAGCATTACCACCGCATTTAAGGGTTACCGCCAAACTCATGATGAGGCTTTTGTCTGGGAAATAATTACTTTCCGTCACAATTTTTTGTTACATTGAATTATTATTTGTAGAGTGTTGAGACAGAGGCCCGAAAGCGTAGGAGTGCTAACAAGACAAAGACACAAAGAACACAAAAAAGAAGTAAAGATGATCAAAGAGACAACGCTACTCATGCACACTGCATAATTTAATAATTACACTGCATGATTTAATAATTACCAGTATCTCCGCGGGTGGAGCGCTTGCTGCTTCAATCTATGTGTGATCTGCATGTCGGAGGCTCGAATCCCGTCAAGGCCAACTCAGCCTTTTATCCTTTCAAGGTCAACAAATGAGTACCAACTTCGGTTGGCATGCCGATGATGTATATACATAGTGCTATGTACAGCGCTTAGGTGTGAGAGCTATATAGACATCAGTGTCATGAATTCATAAATATACAAATGTGATGGCTTTGCCCCCAACATAACAGCATTTACCCCTGTAAGGACACACCTCTAGTGTGCTTTCCCCAAAATGCCAGATTATGCCCTTTTAAGGACACACCTGCAACGGATTTCTCCCAAAATGCCAGCATTTGCCACCTTAAGGATGCAACAGTGAGGGCTTTGGCAGACAATGCAAGCATTTGACCACTTTAAAACACACCTGTGATGACTTTTCTCCAACATGCTAGTTATTGCCCCTGGAAGAACAAACCGTTGGTAGCTGCGCACCAACATGCCAGCATGGGCCACCGTTACGACCTCACCTATGATGGCTTTGCTACACCCATGTTCAAATATGCAAGTTACATGAAGCACAGACTGTGTAACTTCTAGACAGTAGATTCTTAGGTACTGGCTGAAAGGTGGCCTGTTCCACAGCCTGTTGACACTCGAAAACTGTGTACAGAAAGCAAGGTGTGAATGCCTCGTGATCCCATTCAAATGAATGTAAGTGAACATTTTTGGAGGGCAATCCCGTTTAAGTTTATGGAGGACAACTGGCCTATTTGGGGTGGTAAAGGTGAGTTCAAGAGTGTTGATGCTCTCCAAAGGAAGGGGACCAGATGGCACCAATTATTTTTTTCAGATGTTTAATTCCAGACCATTGGCCATATAACTGCTTCAAATTTGATTGGTTCACAATAGGGTATGTATGGTGACTTGGAAAAGTCCCCGCTTTCATGGATTAGCCACGTTTTATGCTGCACAGAACGGCATAATAAGAAGTACCGGCGAGGATAGCTGACCGAGCGGCAACGTGCTCGCCTTGGAAGCAACACAGGTTCGATCCCCGTGTTCGAGCTTAGAAACCTTAAATACGCAACTAAGACATATTCCTGTAAAAGTGCTTTGATGCGCCCCTTTAAAATGCAAATAAATAAAATAAATAAATAATGCGTGGCACAGCACACATGCGCAGTCGTGAAAGTGGTCCAGGGACACCTCTGTAGAATGCACATTCTGCTCATAGATACATAATACACTACTGTGGTGTGTGATAGGCTTAAATGCTTTACCAGTAAAGAGTGGAAGTCTGCTTGCCTCATCCGATGTGCAGGTAGAACCACGTGATGTCAGGACCTCCATGGCAAGGAGAGGCCTCTCAAACGGTCATCTCGTCTTTGGCTCCCAGATTAACAAACTGGTCAAACTAGCAAAGAAGGCAATGCCCTGTCTGGGCCCCACCCTACCAAAAAAAATCTGGATTGAAAGTGGATTGCTACTAGATTTTCCCAAACATTTAAATCCTCTTTAAATCCTCTTTAACTGCAGAAACTCCCATTGTACTCAGTGGATTGCTTTTGGTTTCCTTTTGGCCTAATACACATTGAAATATGTTCATTAGCAATCCTCAGTGGAATGCAATCCCAAAACAATCCAAGCAATCCAATCCCCAAACAATCCATTAAAAATCCAAAAGCAATCCAATCCCCAAACAATCCACTTAAAATCCAAAAACAATACAATCCCCAAACAATCCACTACAAATCCAAAAACAATACAATCCCCAAACAATCCACTAAAAATCCAAAAGCAATCCAATTCCCAAACAATCCACTACAAATCCAAAAGCAATCCAATCCCCAAACATTCCACAAGCAATCCAATCCTCAAACAAACCACAAATAATCCAAATCCCAAACAATCCTATAAAAATCCCAAAACAATCCAATCCCCAAACAATCCTGCAAAAATCCCAAAACAATGCAATCCCCAAACAATCCTATAAAATTCCAAAAGCAATCCAATTCCCAAACAATCCACTACAAATCCAAAAGCAATCCAATCCCCAAACATTCCACAAGCAATCCAATCCTCAAACAATCCACAAGTAATCCAAACCCCAAACAATCCTATAAAAATCCCAAAACAATCCAATCCCCAAACAATCCAGCAAAAATCCCAAAACAATGCAATCTCCAAACAATCCTATAAAATTAAAAAAGCAATGCCATCCCCAAACAATCCTATAAAAATCCAAAAGCAATGCCATCCCTAAATAAATCCAAAACTAACGGATTACATCTGGCTTCCTTTTGGCTTAATGAACCCGAAATATGTTATTTAGAAATCCTTCCTCGTAGAAATGCAAAAACAAATGCAATGCAATCCCCAAATAATCATTTTCCAATTCAAAAGCAATTAATGTGGTCACCACATACTTTGCAAATCAAAAAAACAATGCAATCCACAAAAAATCCTTTAACATTATAGGCATTGTTTCGGTTTATGAGCTGGAAATAAATTCATTTAGGAGTTTGAATCCAAAAATAATGTTAAACTATAATCCTGAAAAGAAATGCTTAAAAACACATTTGGTGCACCTTGTTGAATTGGGCTTTAAAAGCGTCACTGTGGCTTAATTGCTGCCCATTTCAGAAAGTTGCATTTTGAATTGCTTTTCGAATAGTGATGACTTATTAGGTCTAACAGTCATTTAGGTAAAATGGCCATGAAAGTCAAGACCATGTAATGGCATATTTCCTATATTTAAAAAGAAAGACACTTTTTCACGCACTATATTTATTAAATAGAGGCAGAGGTTCAATCGGACACTGTACATAGCACAAAAACATGACTCTAGCAATCCCAGACACGGGTGCTTTACAATTTCTTTTTTTTTTAAAGGGTGAGAGGGGATCCAGAACCAGTCCGGTGGGGTCCAGCCCAGGGAGCAAGGGTGAGAGGGGACCCAGAACCAGTCCAGGGAGTCACACAAGTATCCAGGCCCAGCCCAGGAAGCAAGCGAGTCCGGTGGGGTCCAGCCCAGGGAGCAAGGGTGAGTGGACACAGAACCAGTCCAGGGAGTCATACAAGTATCCAGGCTGAGGCCAAAGAGCAAGGGAATGCAGAACTACACTTATGTAGAAAAGACGAGGTTTGGCTCATTCTTCATCCGGTAGTTCCCAATTTTATTTTGGAGGGCTTTTCTATACTCCGATGCAGAGAGTACTGGAAAGCCCATTTCCTTCGCTTTAACATGGATAAGTTCTGAAATGCAAAAAAGATTTGTGTCAAAAGTTTGAAAAGAGCAAGCAAAGTACTCTTTGGCTGTGAGAAATAAATCATAGACGATTTTCCCTGTACACCCTCTAATGTGCTTTCGTAATTCCATTCATGTACCTTGTATAGCATCCCATCGATGCCGATCCAGAGTTAAGCCCCCTTTGCTTCCATCAGTTCTTCTTTGGTGAACAAAAGATCCAGCAGCTTGTTCAGTAGGTAACGTGCTGGATAGCTAGTCTGATTTTTTGGCGATTACGACAATCTCGCTCAACTTCACCGGGTTCACCAACACATCTGCAAACCTGCAAACTGGTTCTGCAGGTCCCATCTGTCACAAGGGGTATTTTTCTCTGTGTACACAAAAAATGAAAAATTACAACATTTCTCAAAGCTGTCAATCTGGATCACACCATGACAATTCCTAATATATATCAGTGTCACTCCCCCCAGGAAGTGGCTCTCCGTTTATCATGTTTCCCATTTCTTTGGTAATTTCTTCGCAACATACCAATTATGCAATCTCATGTTTCCCCCCATGTACAGTGCATTGGTAAAGGAGCCAAACAAGCATGTGTGTGCTTTGGTAACAATCTAGAAAAAAAATGTAGGACACCACTATATGACATTTGAAGCATAACGGGTCATAAGTAATGGACAAAGTGGTGTTTGCATGTGGGCATATAAGGAGTGATGGACAATAACCAGTGAATACATGAGCCACAGTATTTGAGCTACCTTTTCCCACCCTCTGACACAGTCGTCTAGAAGCCCTGTGGCTTCATAGGAATGTTGGGGAGGAGGGTTTGAGATTGGGGTGGAAAAACACAGAAGCCTACAACTGATAGCATTTGGATAGAGAAAAAGCATTTATTTATTTCATAGGGGCACAAACCAACTTTTGTTTAACTCTAATGGCACTTACCTCTGATGCAGTTGATGGACCAGGGTTGGGATTTGGATCGGGAAAAACTTTTTCTGTGGCTCCCGTCCGCCTCCTCTTTATCCACTGAAGGGCCAGTCCTAAGCAGTTCTCAACTGCTACCTGCTGACGGGAATCCATTGTGCCCCAGTATGCTGAAATAATAGCACACATAATGATATTACACATTTTAATAGAGTCCTGGTTCCACATGCATCAACAGAAAAGCACAAAGGCTATACTTATCCACCTTCCCTTACTAACCAACCCCCTAACTCCTCTATGCAGAGCCACGTGAGCACCTTGGGACTGTAATAATGGTGGCGGTGCACTATACAAATCATCAAACATTGATTCAGATGGCCGAAATAGTATCAACTAGTGACTCACAACAACTTACTACTAGACAATGCAATTGTATTCTTTTTTCATAAACACATCTTTTCCGTCGTGGTCCAGTTCTACAGTATCAAAAAAGGCACGAATTTGCCCCCTGTCATCGCCATGCAAGTCGTCAGTAATAAACTCGAGCTCTTCTTTTCCCAAGCACTTAAAGGTATCGTCAGATTCAAAATGCACCACAAAAAAGGAGACATCTGAGCACCAAGATTGGGCCATTTTATTACATTCCAAATGGTCTGAGACACCCAAATGTTA
This sequence comes from Ambystoma mexicanum, assembly GCF_040938575.1. Lineage (NCBI taxonomy): Eukaryota > Metazoa > Chordata > Amphibia > Caudata > Ambystomatidae > Ambystoma > Ambystoma mexicanum. Next base: position 423,390,284 of record NC_090921.1, on the reverse strand, counting down.
AATACCCAATGCAAGGCATAAATTAGTTTTCTAAATTTGAAAACAGATGTTTCATTTCAACTAGTCGCCGATATAAACTTTATGAAAGTAACTAGTAATGCATGCTATGTGAGCAAAGAGGTTCATCTGGCCAGTAGAGTGGAAGCAGGGGATTGTGTAGCACATGTTCATTTCCCCAGGAAAGGAGTGATTGAGATTGGGCAATAGTTTCCCAGAATGGATATTTGATATTTAATTTGCACCACGCTCGTACACAGTGTTTCAAAGCATGACAAGGCAAGGGAGGGGGGTAACAAAAATAACGATACTAGGCCCAGTGGCATTGAGAATGTGCAAGTGCATGGGAGAGGGGAAGGGGAAAAGTGCATGGAGGGGGCAGGGGGTAGTAAGTGTGGAGCAGAGTAGAAATAGATAAATAATAGAAAATAAATAAATAATAAAGGCAACAAACAGTGGTAGTACAGCCAGCAAGTGCTGGGTTAAGGCAGCAGACAGGGTATGTCTGATAAGTGCATGAAGAAAAAGGGGGGCTGGGGGGCAACTGTATGGCTACAGATACAGACCCCAGTGCAAGGGGTGGCCTGGAGGCAGTGCGGGTGGGTGGCAGGGTGAGCAGGTACCAGGACTTGTCTAGCAACCTCATCAGGTGTGACGGGAGAAAGAGGAGAGAAGGGGGGGGCCAAGAGATCAATTACAAAACAATGTGTGCACCAGCAAGATCAATCTCTAGTGTTCCATGTGTAAAAATAGTCAGGAAATGGATTTCGACATACATCACACATACGCTCCAAAGTCACTTCCCACCTAAGTTACCTTGGAACTTAGGAGTGATTACTTGTCATGGTCAAAAGAAAAAACTGTTTCACAAGAACATACTGAAGTTGTTGGCGACTGGACACCTAGTGTAGTTTCTCATCACAGCCACACACTTTCTATATATGCAGTCTCTGTTCAGACCCCCACTCTCTCCCCACATTACATCTACACTGGATTTCTCTCCCCTTCTCTCTGACGCCCTCGCATGCATCCCCTCTTGTCAAGTCACTCTTGTACTCTCAATGTGTTTCAAAGCACTTCAAGGCAAGGGAGGGAGCAAGGGAAAATATAATGACATTCTTACAGGCCATGAACAGTAAGGATGTGAAATTAACTATCGTACTCGGCCTGACGGCATTTCAGATCGTGCAAGAGCAAAGACACTGATAAGGATGGGAGGGGGAGAGTGGGAAGGAAATGGAAACAGACAGGCGACTACCGAACAAGGGCCGACGACATTTCTGGTAGAGCCGGAGGAAACAAAAGGTGAGGGAGAGGGGTGCAGAAAGGGAGGGGAGGAACAAACAAGCGACTGTCACAAGATTGCTATCATAGTAGGTCCAGGGACAATTCTGATAGACTAAGTGCAAAGAAGAAAGTAAGGGGAGGAGGGATACAAGATGAAGATTGGAACAGCATGATTCAGGGCCACCATGAGTACAAGATGCAAAGGAAGTTCAGCATGAGAGTTGAGAAAGGGTGACGCACCGTGAATCAATGAAGTCCTTAAAAGTCAAATCCAGCATTGGCCACAAGACGGTGATGGTGAAACTAGAATGTATCAGGACAGACTCTAGCAGAAGTAGGCTGTGTAGCCAGCACTACATTCCTCTACACTAGCACATGCAGAGAGCTTTATCTATAGAACTGGTGTTGTTGAAATATACATACTTGCCAACAGTCTGTGACCAAAAACATGTCGGATTTTTCAAGTTTCAAAAATATTATTTAGCATAACAATGACATCATAGGAAAATACAAAACCTGCATTGTTGGCACCACTGGAGCATTCGAAAATGTGCAACCCATCAAACAGCGCAACATGCAAAGATGCTCAAATGTATAATTGTAGAAATGGTAAGTTAACACCAAATTCAATTACCTAACTTCAAAGAAGGTAATCACAGAGAGCTGGTAGGCAACATGTGCCACTGCTCTGCAACAGCAGCCCAGGCAGTACATATTTATTCCTGCAGTGCATGTTGAACACTGAATGACATGAGACTGATACCCTCCTCAGTCCGATAGGCAGATGCTGTGTGATGGTGTTACGCTCTGCCACTTGCCTCCACTGGTGGTTCATCTAAGGCCTGTCCCGGCCAGAGTGCAGGGCAGAGTCATGTAGTGGTCAGGTCAGTGGATTGATCTGAGCCCATCACTCAAATGTATCGCTTACCCGCCCACCGCACAGACAGATTAATTGCCTTAGAGTCACATAAATTACCTTCCACTGTAAAAAGCAACAGGATCTGTCACCCAAATCTGTGGGTGGTATGACTGTTTCAAAAGCAGTAGCCTACTGCCTAAATCAATAGGGTTGGCAAGTATGAATATATTGTGAAAAACTAAGAAAAACATAAGCTGCAAACATTGGCTGTAAATCTCTTTATGGAGTATGTGCAGACAGAGTGCAGGGCTGTGCGAAGATATTGTTTTGTTTATTTATATAGCGCCTATACACAGAAAAGTGTTTCTAAGCGCTCAAGGAGGGTGGGCAGAAGGGGGATTACCAACAGGCGGCCAGGGTCTTTGCAATACTGAGACGATAATAGTCTGCACAGGTAGAGCAAGAGACTAGAGGCTGTAACGCTCACCTGACTCCCACGGAGGCGCTGGCCTGGTTCTCGCTGCTGTGACCTCTTCTAAGGTGATGTGCAGGGTTCGAAAGACGGACTGGACCGGGCCCCCAAATCTGGCTTGTCTGGCTCGCAGAAGTATCCTTCTGTAGGCGAAAATAGGGGATTAACTGTCTGCGGGGTAATGCAATCGGCCTCCCACTTTCCCCTCTCACCCTCCTCGGAACCCTTCTGTGATTCCTCGTAGTGTCTCACCTTAGGGTCTGGAAGGACGAGCTCTCCATCCTGCTTCTGATGCAGGGGTGCGTTGGTATCCAGTTACTTCACTGGATTTTCGGATTGGTGAGAACCAAACTTGCTTGGCTTCCAGGTAAGTTTTTTGATAAGAGGTTCCCCTTGTATCCAAGCATTAATGTACTAATGCTAGTGTCTTTTTCCCCATAGGGGCCGGGGTACGGAATGCCGGGGAACAGGCACCGACCCGAGATGAGAGGTGAAATCCTTGTAGAAATCAGGTAAGTCTTTAATGAGCGTTTTTTTTGGTAATGTCTTTTCATTCGCTCATTAACGCTGATGTCTCTTTTTCCTCTTAGGGGCCGGGGTCCGGAAATGCCAGGATGCGGCGCGGACCCGAAATGAGGAGGGAATGAATCAACAGGTAAGTCTTAACATGGAGATTTAGCTTTCCTTATTCCCTTCTCTCTCTCACCTTTTGTTCTGGTCTTTTTCTCCCTAGGCGCTGGGGCGTGACTGCGAATCCGGAAGATCGCTGCTGAATATGGAGGCGACCTGTGAAGGTGAGTGGAATGCGGTGCTGCAGCGATCGACGTGATGAGCTTTTAAATAAAAGTCTTCCTTTTCAGGATTGTCGGCGAGATGTCTCCGGGATGCGGATTTAGCAGGTAAGGACTTTTCCTTCTTCTGTTCTCTTCTTCTCTTCCTTTGCAGATGATCCAGGATGCTGGCAGGCGTGGCAGAAGTCAGGATGCAGGAGCAGACACGGTGAGCGTCCAGCTGCTAGATGCAGAACAACACGAAGCACGTGTGGCTGTTCGGGTGGGGTATAAATAGCCTTGGAAGAAGTTCCAGGTATGTATCCTGCCTCCAATCAGGTATGCATCCTTCCCCGATCACGCCCGGATGGTAAATTAGTCCCACAGGTAAAATAGTTCCTTTCAGGCCTCAAGGAGGCCGGGATCCTGCAGCATGGTCTGCATCAGGTAAGTGCACCCAAGCACTCCCATAATGAGCCTGGTGCCTATGGCGCCAGGACTGATGTCTTTTATGAGCCTGGCACCATAGGCGCCAGGCACTGTCCAAAGGGCCCCTATATGGGGTTGCTGGGTCCTTCCTTGGGGACTGGATGTCCGCTTTCGGGGATGCAGGGCTTGAACCGGCTTCCCGGGAGCGGGCATCATGACAGAGGCAACCTGCAAGGAGTTTTCACATATCCATCCCCATTGCTGCCTATATTTTAGTTTACATGTTTTACTTGTTTACAGCTGCAACATACTTACCGATAAAACGACATCTGGGAACCAAACGAAACGTGGTTGTGGACTGTAGAAAAGAGTGACCTGATTGATGCTGTGCCAATAAGTGCCATAACTAATGCCTGCAACCTGGTGCAAGTAGAGAGTGAAACTTATCATTGCACCGCCAAATCGATATGACCTATATTAAGAAGCAGTGGATTATTTTAATTGGCTACGGAAATCCACACACCTATTAGCATTACCGCCAAACTCCCCCGGCGCTATTAGCGCCGGATCACAGGTTTGGCGCAACGGTAAGTTCCCATTCCCCATTGGGCCCATTCGGGAATTCCCCATTCCCCATTGGGCCGAAAATCAGCAAAATCGCAGTGGCAGTAATAGCGTTGCCACCGCATGTAAGGTTTACCGCCAAATTCGTGATGAGGCAGAAAGTGTTTTCACCATGACTTTATTGTGCATTCTACTACTGACAGCTTTTAAAATGAAAGTGGGGAGTAAAAAAAACTACTTTAAGAAGAACTGAGCTATTAATGTATCTAAGTACCCAGGATGTTAAGTAAAAGGAATGTTAACATCTGCCAAATATGTTTTATAAAAATAAAATGACAAATATTAAATAAAAATAACTGTAACTGTTATATGAGATTTGTATGGTCTTATGTTTTAAAGCAAAACATCCTTTCAAATTTAATGCATACCAATTTTAGTCTGACTACATCCTATTTGATTATTATTGAATTTATTAAGTGCAGACCAAGCTTCGAGAAACAGCAGAGCGCTTTACAGAGGTATACAACAATACAGATGCATAACAGAGCACTTTTCAGAGGTAACAATAGAACAGATACGCAGCTGGGGGTGGCATACAAAGGGGCACAGAGGAGGGGTACATCTGTGGCAGGCAGGAGATAGGCGGCCACCGTCCAGTGAGTCAGGTGGCGCGATGGGAGATATTGCCGAGGTGTTAGCCATTCCTTCTACCCATTGCTCCAAATTGGTACACCCTGAATGTTAGCGACTATGCATTATCTACTGGAGAAATTAGTTAAGTACAGTTGAACTTGTAATTTGCACCAATAAAATGCAAAATGAATAAAACCCAAACTCTGCGAAATGTTGAATCAGATTACAATGCTAAATAACAGCAACCAAAGTTGAAACTAGTTTGACATTATGTTTCCAACATTTAAATGCAGTAAAAATGTGTGCCTATGTTGCTGGCTTGTTTTTACAGAGATACAAGTTGGAAAAAATACAAAATAAATCCTCCACTTTAAAACCAAGCAATCCTTGCTTCAAAAAATCCAAAATAAATCCTGTAAAAATGTGTGCCTGCCAATTCCTGTTAGTGGATTGTTTTTAGTGAGAAACACGTCAGTAACACTCCAAAATAAATCCTGTAGAAATGCCTGCCTGCCAATTAGTGTAAGTGGATTGTTTTTACTGTGAAACAAGTTAATAAAACTTGCGACGCTGCCTGTTCGCCCGACGCTCCTGGGACTACCTCCTATTGCCAATTGCCTTCTTTGTATGCCTCACGTGCCACTACATCTGCGACTCTGACTACCACTCTGCACACCTTACCTGCTCACAAACTATACCGATTCCAAACCCCAGCCATTTCCTTCCCCCTTCCATACCACACACTTACTGCCCACTACTACCCCTAACGTGGCACCCCAGCCCTGCACGTACCTACACGCAGCCAAGACTACAGTTAGTATCTACTCTGCCAATGTCCTAAAAGTGCCCCTGGCACCAGCCGTAGCCACTACGCGAACCACCAATACCCTGCAAGTGCCCCTTGCACCAACCAGTGCCACTACAGCACCACCAATACCCAAAAAGTGCCCCTTGCACCACCCAATGTCCTGCACGTGCACCACCAATGTCCTGCACGTGCCCTTTGCACCAGCCAGTGCCCCTATATGCACCACCAATTTCCCGCAAGTGCCCCTTGCACCAGCCAGTGCCACTACATGCACAACCAATGCCCTGCAAGTCCCTCTTGCCCCAGCCTATGCCAGTACCAGTCAACGTGCACCCAATACTCTACCTACACGCCAACTCAAGCAGACAACATAATTACTCAGTTCGCCTTTGACCACCACTCATACCAGAATAATTACCCCCTACAATCAGAATTCGGAACGTAAATCTCAGGCTCTGTACTACATATCACTACTTTCCCCATAGGAAAAACGAGGCCACACACACATAACAAGACGACTTTAGTCAAAGACAACAGCACACCTCCACTGTCGCTTGAATGCATCTTGCTCAACGCCAGATCCCTTGTGGCACATACCCCCGACGACCTTGACCTTATCACCATAAACAATCCAGACATTCTAACTCTCACTGCAACATGGCTGACCCCTAGAGCTGGCCCTGCTCTCTCTATGATACGCTATGATATGATATGTCATTTATAATGGCCCTATGCACAAGTTTTTCAAGGTGCGTCCCTACAGGCTATGCTATCCTATGCTGTGATAGAATAGGCAAGAAGGGTGGAGGAGTAGCGCTCATATACAAAGACAGCCTAGAACTTCACCAAGTAAACACTACCCAGCTCCAGAATTGTAAATCCCTCTCCGCCAAACTAACCTGTTCGCTTACACTACCTTCAACCTCCACTTGATTTCCCGCACACGACACCCACCTCAACTTTTGAAAATGACCCCCTTCAACTTGTATCTGTGAACCTCAAGCCTACTACAAAACCTATCACCCTGACGGACTTTAACCTTGGTCACAACACCCTACTTGACACAGAAGCCCTATGTAACGCTCACCTGGTTCCCCCGGAGGCGCAGGACTTAAACTGGCGAGGATACTGTCTTCAGTGTTAGGCGCAGGGTTCGTTTTGCTCCCGGACTGGGCCCCCTTCCAACCGACAGTTTAAGCTGAAGAGTGAGATGTCTGCAAGGGTAAACCAAGGTATTAGTGTTTGGAAGGTTTGGAAAGTTCCTTGCCCCTCTCGCCCTTTCTTTCCCCGTGGAACTGGGTTGATATTGCGCTTACCTTATATAGGTAATTGCCGGGCTCTCCATCCTGCGTCTTGTGCAGGGGCGCTGGGTCCAGTTGCTTCACTGGATGCGAGCTCTGCCTCTTGATAGCAGAGGATTTGCTGAGAGCGAAGACGCCGTTAATGCACGAGCGTGCCTTGTAAGTAATAAAGTTCCTTTTAGATTGTTCTCTTCTCTTTCAAAAGTCTTAAGTCTTTAAAGTCTATGGGCCTCATTACAAGTACTCCGGTCCGGAATTAACACTGCCGGTAAAACCATACCGGCACCGTTTGCATGTCCGCGCAATCATGACCCGCGGCCCCGGTAATAGCACCACCCTAAACCGCCACCGCGGAAATAGGGTTCCCCTTAATTCCGCCTGCACGGAAACCCCTCCGTTACCGGCAACACGAAACACCGTGAGCATCACAACTAGCGCGGACACGGAAATACCGGGAAAAAAATGGCGGAAATACCGTGATCACGGTGGCGGAACCGCCGCCACCGCGAACATGGCGTTATACACTGCCGGCTGAACTGAATCAGGGCACAGGTGCACCAAATCAGCCCAGCTGGACCTAGCAGGCCACTGGGAGACTACAAAAGGGCCACACCCAGCCCAACACAACACAGAACCATGCAGGCAGCAGGGCTATTAGCACTGGGACTGGGCCTACTCAACCAACAGGCAGTACTGCACATGGTGGCAGCAATGGCGCAGAGGAGGAGGCGTAGGCGGAGGAGGCGCAGGCGGCAACCAGCCAACCCTGCAGCTATGGTAAACCCCATTGCCCAGCCAGCCCGACCCCGCCGCCAGCCACCAATACCACGCATCAGGGCCTCACCCTGGAACCTCACCCCAGGACAGATCCACACCCTATACCGGCTGGACCGTGCAACAATCATGCACATCACCGCCATGATTGAGGACAACATCAGCAGCCTAATTGACCCCCCCACCGCCATCCCCCCCCTCTTGAAGGTTGTCTCAGTTCTGCATTTCCTTGGCACTGGCACCTATCAACACACGGTTGGTGAGCTGCACGGCATATCACAACCGTGTTTCTCAAAAGTCCTGGTACAGGTACTGGATGCCCTGTTGCGCCATGTGTCGGAACACATAGCCCTACCCCGCACCCTCCCCGAGGTCATTGCCACCAAGTTGGCCTTCCATGCCATGGCAGGCATGCCAAATTGCATAGGCGCAGTTGACTGCACCCACGTCGAGCTGACAGTACCACATGCAATTGAGGCAGTGTTCCGCAATAGGAAACAGTATCACTCTTTGAATGTCCAGATGGTTTGTGATGCCATGCAACTGATTACACACTGCTGCGCACGTTTCCCAGGCTCATCACATGACTCAATGGTACTGCGGAATTCCACGTTGCCACGGTACATGGAACGCTATGCCGGACAAAGCACATGGCTATTGGGTGAGTACAGCTGACGATGCTACAACCCTGTCGGAGTGGTGTGTGTGTGTCCAGGCAATGAGCATTGTGAGTGTGCCGCTGTGACAGCACATGCATCACCCCCCTTCCATCTACCAAATACACAGCGGATGCCAAACATCATGAAGGAAGACATGACAGGGCACCACAATGTGCCCGTGCACACGCTGCCACAGCCAATCCCGTCACTGTCCCATGAACCCTGTGCCACTGCAGACACCCACCCTCAATTGAAACACTGCCCCAAAAAGCACGAGAGGCGTGCAAATGATACGACGAGTATTTACTACTTCCGTACAGTGGAGTCACTCTGCCATGTGTAGACAGCACTGCACCATGACATGCACACAATCAAATGTCACCCGCAGGGCACAGCAAACATGCAAGTTAATGTGTAGGCCCATATGCAGTCAGCGACATTCCTCGTGATGGCCAAAACATACCTCCAGACACTGCATGGTTCATATGCATGAATGAATGATGATACAAGAATGCACAGCAGCAGATGAGGACATGATGCCACAAACACTGACATGTTCCCCCATCTACATCCCATGTAGGTGATGCGGGATATGCACTCACGCCATGGTTGATGACACCTGTACGGAGACCAAGGAACAGGCATGAAGAGGCATACAATAGGGCACATATCCGCACACGTGGAATGATTGAGAGGACATTTGGACTGCTGAAGGCCCGTTTCCGCTGTCTGAGCAGATCTGGCGGATCACTGCTGTACAGCCCAGTGAAGACGGGCAAAATCACGCTGGTATGTGCCATGCTGCACAATATATGCCTGCGCAGGAACATCCCAATGCCACCAGACGCAGATGAGGAAGATGGGGATGGGGATGGGGATGGAGATGGGGATGGGGATGGGGATGGGGATGGAGATGGGGATGGAGATGGAGATGGGGATGGGATGGCACCGCCTCCCCCTGGGGGTGCACATGATGGCCAGAGAGCACGGGATGCCCTGATTCGCATTTACTTTTGAGTCACAGCACATTCACAGTAATGCACAAACATGTTGACGACAATGAATTAATAGCTGCACTGCAAAATAAATGATCAATGTCCACACATGTATGTCTTGAATTGAAATGGTGATGTATTGATGTAATCACAACAGGGAAGAAGGTGCATTGGTTAGGGAAGCTGTACACCCGGGGCCACCCACCACCCAAACGTGCCCACCCCCACCCAGAGCCCAATGTCCAAACCACCAAAACTACCTACCCCACCACCCAAACGTGACCACCCCTCTCACACCCTTGTAGTCCACATGTGTCCTGCACTGCCCCACACACATGCCATCACTTCCGTGTGCGCTTCTGTGCAACCTTGCCCAAGGGACCCGTTAGCCTACTCGAGCGCCTCCTTGGACTGGCAGTAGTGGAGCTGGATGGGGTGGTAGTGTTTGATTGGCCAGAATCAGGGATTGAGGGCATCCGTGCCAGATTTGCCTGTTGGCCAACCAACATGGCCTCCACAAGCCTGGAGGTGTGGTCATTGCCCTCCCGCACATGGCGTGCAAGGGTCACTATGGTGCTCGCAAAGCGTCCTATGGACCTCGACAGGCGACGCACTGAGGCGCTGTAGCTCTCCCTCTGCAGCCTGGATTCCTCTAGCTGCCTCTCCACCAGCTGGGTGAGGGTAGCCTGCTGGTCCTCCATCCGCTGCATGCGGGCATTCAGTTCGGCCATGGATGGGGTGGGCGACCTCATGGGACTCCCCAGTGAAGTGGGGCTGAACCCCAGCTCATGGAAGGAGCCCAGGTCTTCCAATGTGGGCATCTCCCCCTGTGGCCCCGTTTCCGAGTGCTCTTGCGGGGCACTGTTATCACTGCAGGCCGCCCCCTCTGCAGTGCTGCTGCCTTCGGTGTTGTGTTGGGTGGCCATGATAGGTTCCTGTGGCACCTGTCTGGACTCAGCCAGTGTGGAGATGGTGGGGATGTTGGTGGTGGTGTGCTGCACATCTGTAGTGGCTGGTAATGTGGCCAGAGGTGCAGAACTGCCGGCAGCATCCTCCTGTGTGGTGGCGGTGGCTAGTGTACTTGCCGATGCTGATTGGCTGGCCTGTTGTGCAGTATCACTGTCACTTGAAACGGCTGTGGGGACACAAAGGGCATGCAATTAGTGTTGTTGTGGTGGCAGATGGGTGCATCACATGCGTCATTAAGATTGTACATTGAATAGTGTTAGTCACATGCATCTGATTGCTGGTGTCTGCATTCAGTGATATTGGTTGCCATACGGATCATAATGGGTCCTTTGGCCCACACATGCACTGCCTGGGGGGGGGATTGTTAATGGGTCCTTTGGCCCACACATGCACTGCCTGGGGGGGGGGGTTGTTAATGGGTCCTTTGGCCCAGTACTCACAACTGCATATTTACATGTGGCATTCATGTTTGGGCACTTACCGGCATCTGCAGGTGGGCTCACTCCTGCCTCAGCCTGCCCAATCCCATGGATTCCCTCTAGGTGGAGGACGCTGCTGCAACGCTCCTCCCATGCTTGCAGCCTCAGTGGGGAAGGGGGTCCTCCGCCTGTCCCACTGCTGCGTTGGCGGTGCGTGGAAATGAGGTTGCGTACCCTCAGCCTCAGGTCGTCCCAACGCTTGTGGCAGTCCTTCACGCTCCTCACTGCCACGCCCACAGCGGTGCACTTGCGTGCAGCTTCGGCCCACACCTCCTTCCTCCGCTGCTGTGTGGCACGCCGTTGGTCGGCGCTGAACAGCATCTCAGCATTGTCCACAATGTGCTCCACCAAGACGGTTAGCTCCGCCTCGCTGAAGCGCTGTTTGCGCTGCCTCTGAGCAGGAATCCTGGCAGACATGCTTGTGGTCCCTTTTGGCTTCTCAGAGTCAGGATTGTGCTTGTGCTGGCTCTGGATGGCAATGCATTGTGCTTTTATATGATGGCCGCCTCTCTGTTTCCTGTTTTGGCGATCATGGTATTTCCGGTTCCGTGTCCGTGGCGGCGGAGGCGGAAACGGGTTTTGCGCCACTTGTGGCTTCGTTATTTCCATTTCCGTGGGGTATTCCGTGACGGCGGTAACAACGTTTCCGAGTCCGTGTGGTGCGCGCGACCGTCAGCGTGTAATCGGGCGGTTTTTCCGCACCCTTGCGGACACGGAAACTTTTTTACCGCCATCACGGATTCTGCACGGTCCCAGACTGGCAGGTTGTAATGAGGCCCTATGTCTTTTCCCTTTTCAGATGCTGTGGCGATGAAGATTATCCTTCTAATGGCACGTAAGTAGAGAGACTGTTCTAGCGCTGTAGAATGCACCGTAATGTCTCTTTTGTCTTTGCAGGTGCCGAGGAGCAGCGCGAATAGATTGGAAGCAAACGTAACACAGGTGAGCAGTCTTGTAACTAAGCGTTACTAACCGAAATATCTTGCCTTGCAGGTGCCGGAATGCAGCGCGAGCTGAGTTGGTATGGGCGTAACACAGGTAAGCAGACTCTGTAGTTAAATATTACTGACCGATGTTCTTTCTCTTTGCAGATGTCGGATGCCGGAAGAGAAAGGCAGAAAAAGGCGCTTCGGATGCTGCCGTTGGATTAGGTAAGTAGATTTGCTGCCTTTGCCTTAGCCTAACCTGTGCCCTTGTCTTGCAGGAGCTGCAGAAGACTGAAGAAGACTGAAGGTTGGATCCCAGCAGGTTATTTCGTATTCACAGGATCTGGAGCTGGAGGTTTCCTGGAGCTGACACGGTGAGCGTCCTGCTGCAGATGCAGAATAACGCGAAGCACGTGAAACCAATCGGGTGTGATTTAAATAGCCTTCTGTAGTGCTTAGGCGTCTTCTTCCACGGCCCCACCCAGGTAAGAAAAGAGTTCCAGATTTCTAGAAGAGTTCCTGTGTTCTGCTTCCAGGGAGTGGCTCCTGCTCCACCCAGACAGAAAAGTAGTCCCAGGCAGAGATGGATCAGGAGACCAGTTAGCTGGTAAGTAAGCAGCATGGTCTGCTACAGGTAGGTCCACCAAGCACTCTTACCTAATATGAGATATGAGCCCGGCGCTTCCAGTGCCGGGACCGGTCACCATCATGAGTCTGGCGCCACTGACGCCAGGACAAGGTCCAAAAGGTCCCAATCGGGACTGGCTGGTTCCTGGGATCAGAGTTATGGGCCTGCTTCCAAGGTTGTGGGGCAAGTCCTGACCCCTTGGAAGCAGGGATCATGACAGCACCCCCCCTCAAGGCCCCTCCCAAGGTTGACTTCTCCGGAGGTCTTGGTTTGTTAGGAAATGTCCGATGAAATTTCTTGATTAGTCGGGGTGCATGTACATGTTCTGCAGGTTCCCAAGATCTTTCTTGGGGGCCGTAGCCTTTCCAGTCAATCAGGTAGTGTAGTTTTGATTTGGAGATCTTGGAATCCAGGATATTTTTGATTTCAAACTCAAGTTCTCCGTCGACTAGGATAGGTTCAGGAGATTTAGTCAATCGGGTTTCTGGTTGAACAGGTTTTAGTAGTGAAACATGGAAGACTGGGTGCATTTTCATGCGAGGGGGTAAATCCAACTTGACCGCTACTGGATTTATTATGGCAGTGACAGAGTAGGGTCCCAGGTATCTTGGGTTAAAGGTGCGTGGTCCCTTTAGGGGTAAATATTTGGTGGATAACCAGACTTGATCTCCTATTTGGTATTGAGGGGCTTCCTTTCGATGTTGATCTGCTCCTTTCTTGTATTGTTCCTTGGCCCTTTGAAGGTGGGTAGTAGCTTCCTTGAAGGCTTGGGTGATGGTTGAATGTAGGTGGTCAACTGCTGGTGTTCCAAGATCCTGAGGTGGATCCAGGTTAGAGGTTCGAGGATGATTACCATACAAAAGAAAAAACGGGGTCTTTCCGGTTCCAGAGTGGACTGAGTTATTGTAAGCGTACTCGGCTATCCAAAGGATGTCCTTCCAAGTTCCTCCTGTCTGTTGCAGCATGCAGCGTAGGTACTGTTCCAAAGTCTGATTGGTCCTTTCGGTCTGACCATCGGTTTGTGGGTGGTGACTGGTGGAAAGCCTCACATCAATTTGAGCCAACCGACAGCAACTCCGCCAGAAGTGGGAGATGAATTGACCTCCTCTGTCTGAGATTAAAACTGAAGGAAAGCCATGCAACCGAACGATGCTTTCAAGAAATTCTCGAGCCAGGATTGCTGCTGACGGTAACCCCTTTAGTGGGATGAAATGTGCCATTTTTGAAAATAAGTCTACGATTACCAGGATTGTATTGTATCCGGAACAGGGAGGTAAGTCAGTGATAAAGTCCATGGAAAGGGTATGCCAGGGATGAGGTGGGATTTCAATTGGTCGTAAGAGGCCTGCTGGTTTTTCCTTAGGACTCTTGTTCTGGGCGCACACTCCACAGGACATGACAAAGTTTCTGATGTCTTTTCTCCAAGATGGCCACCAAAAGTGACGCTTGACCTTTTCCGAGGTCTTGGCCATACCGGGGTGTCCTTCCATTAAGGAGTCGTGATAACAAGAGATGACTTGATTTTGTAAGCTGGTACAGGGTAGATAAAGTCGTTCCTTGAAGTATAATAAGTCGTTCTTTACTGTGAAGTCTTCCCCCTGAAGCTGCCATTTTTGTATGTCTGTTGGAGTTACAAGTTGTTTAACCTGGGCTTCAATTTCTTCAATGGATTGCATGCCGATCAGACCCAGGATTCTTTGTTCAGGAATAATAGGTACGAGCTCAGGATTAACCATGCGTTCATCTACTCCAATTCGAGAGAGGGCATCCGCTTTACCATTCTTATTGCCTGGTCGGTAGGTGATTATAAAATCAAATTCGGCAAAAAATAATGCCCAGCGAAGTTGTCTGGAGGATTGAGCTTTGGCTAATTTAAGATACTGTAGATTACGACGGTCAGTAATGACAGTGACTGTGTGTCGGGCTCCTAGGAGATAATGCCGCCAGGCCTTAAAGGCGGACTTAATAGCCAACAGTTCCTTATCGGTAATGGTGTAATTGATTTCTGGGGCTGATAATTTGCGAGACCAAAACGCCACGGGGTGCAACTGGTTGGTTTCTGGATCTCTTTGTGAAAGCACTGCTCTCATAGCAAGGCTGGAGGCATCGGTCTCGACGATGTAAGGTAGTTCCGGGCGGGGATGTTTTAAAATCGGGGCGGAGGTAAATTTAGTCTTTAGCTCCTGAAAGGCTTGTTCTGCCTCGGTAGACCATTCAAAACGTTTGTTTTTTCTGAGGAGAGCTGTAATGGTTTGGACTACCCGAGAGAAGTCTGGAATGAACCTGCGATAGAAGTTGGCGAAGCCCAACATACTTTGAACCCCTTTTACAGATGTTGGTGAGGGCCACTTGATGATTGCGTCTACTTTCCTCGAGTCCATGTGAACTCCGTTAGGTGACAAAATAAATCCCAAAAATTCGACCTCAGTGACATGAAAGACGCACTTCTCTAATTTTGCAAAAAGTTTGTGTTTGCGGAGCCTCCCCAGTACTGCGGTGATGTGTTTTTGGTGTTCTGCCTCAGAGGACGAATAAACCAGAATGTCGTCAATATATACAACTACACACACATCAATGAGTTCACGGAGCACGTCATTCATAAAGAACTGGAAAGCGGCCGGTGCGTTACACAACCCGAAAGGCATCACTTGATACTCGAACAGTCCATACTTGGTACGAAAGGCCGTCTTCCATTCATAGCCCTCCTTTATTCGCACCAAATGGTAGGCTCCTCTGAGGTCCAACTTAGTATATATGCAGGCGTTTTTGACTTGGTCAAGTAGTTCTGGGATCAATGGCAATGGATACCTGTTCTTAATTGTAATCTGGTTCAGGGCACGGTAGTATATACCTGTTCTTAAGTCTCCCTCCTTTTTTGGTACGAAGAACAGAGCTGAGGAGGCCGGGGACTTCGAAGGACGGATGAATCCATTAGCCAGGTACTGGTCCAAATATTGCCTTAGGTGGAGATTTTCAGGTTCAGTAAGGGCATAAATCCGACTGCACGGAGGAGTGGATCCGGGAATCAGGTCTATCTGACAGTCGTATGATCTGTGGGGAGGCAAAGAATTAGCTTGGTCTTTCCGAAAGACATCTTGGAATTCCTGGTATTCAGGAGGCAGTTGTGGACTCTCAGAAACAGTCGCAGCTAGTTTGGTGGAGGGCTGAGGGTAGCAGGTAGAAACGCATTCTGGAAACCGGATTGTCTTTGCTCGCCAATCAATTTGAGGATTGTGTTTCTCCAACCAAGGAACTCCCAAGATGATTTGAAACTGCGGGGCCTTGATCACATCAAACACGATCTTCTCTTGATGCCCATCTTGGCTTACTAACGTTACTTCCATGGTGGTGTGAGTTACTGGTCCGGAAGCTATTTCCGTCCCATCCACGGTGGTAATGACGTCTTTCACCGTCTTTGGACAAAGAGATAGATTCATCCTGGCGGCCAGTTCACAGTCCAAGTAATTCCCGATTGCGCCACTATCAATGTATGCTTTAATGGCATGCATACGATTAGGTTGTTCAGGACTCACGAGGACCATGGGCATGATGAAATGCGAGGTCAAAGAACTGGTTTTAACGCTCGGCAAGCGGACCTCTACACTTGCCGGGCGAGGTCGTTTCCCGGCTCAGAATTCTCGGTACCTTTATCAGACGCCCCTACTATCTTCTTCTTGGGCTTCACTGGACAATCTCGAAGAAAGTGCCCTGAGTTTCCGCAATAGAGGCATAATTGCAGTTGTCTCCTCCTTTCTCTCTCGTTTTGGGTTAAAGGTCCTTTTACACCCCCTATTTGCATGGGTTCCACAGAATCAGTTCCTTTCGTAGAACTTTGTGGCCTTGAAAAAAGTCGGGTTTTAAATCTGGATCGATCGGCTTTCCGATTCTGTAGACGATGATCCAATTGCACTACCAGATCGATATATTCGGAACAGTCTTGTGGAGGATATACCACTTGAGCCAGAACGTCTTTTAATTCCCCACGCACACCTCTGTAAAACAGTGTGATCCTCTTATCCTCCGGCCATCCGGTTTCCACCACTAGTCTGTTAAATGATGCAATATAAGTCAGAAGATCTTGATTGCCCTGTCGTAGTGAAAGAAGTTCATTGTCCAAGGCCTGTCCCTGATAGTGCCTTGCGAACAGTTTCTCCATACTGGCTTGGAAGTCCTGGAAGTTATGGAGAATGGGGTCATCTTGAGACACTAAAGGAACAGACCAATCTGCGGCACTGCCACTGAGATAAGAGAGCACGAAGGCCACTTTAGCCTGGTCCGTTGGAAAAGCGGCGGGTCTGCACAAAAAGTGCAAGCGACATTGATTGAAGAACACAGCAAACCTTTTCGGATCACCTGAAAAGCGTTCGGGCGGAGCCAAAGGTATATTTCCTGGTAGATTGATTTGCACCGGATTCGAGGAAGCTGGAGGAGCGTGGCCCCCACTTGGGGTTGGTAGAGGAGTTTGTCCAGCTTGGGCTTGCAGCAATTGTCTAGCCAAATCGTCTGTTCGCTCTTTGGAGACCACTAACTCCCTCCTTAGGGCATTTGTTTCCTGACGTGCAGCGTGTACTTCCGCCCTCAACTCCCCGAGTAATTGGGCCAACTGGTCTGTGTCTGAGGTTTCCATTGCGCCTGGGCGGGAATTATGTGGTAAGGCTTCGCGTTCTGTAACGCTCACCTGGTTCCCCCGGAGGCGCAGGTCTTGAACTGGCGAGGATACTGTCTTCAGTGTTAGGCGCAGGGTTCGTTTTGCTCCCGGACTGGGCCCCCTTCCAACCGACAGTTTAAGCTGAAGAGTGAGATGTCTGCAAGGGTAAACCAAGGTATTAGTGTTTGGAAGGTTTGGAAAGTTCCTTGCCCCTCTCGCCCTTTCTTTCCCCGTGGAACTGGGTTGATATTGCGCTTACCTTATATAGGTAATTGCCGGGCTCTCCATCCTGCGTCTTGTGCAGGGGCGATGGGTCCAGTTGCTTCACTGGATGCGAGCTCTGCCTCTTGATAGCAGAGGATTTGCTGAGAGCGAAGACGCCGTTAATGCACGAGCGTGCCTTGTAAGTAATAAAGTTCCTTTTAGATTGTTCTCTTCTCTTTCAAAAGTCTTAAGTCTTTAAAGTCTATGTCTTTTCCCTTTTCAGATGCTGTGGCGATGAAGATTATCCTTCTAATGGCACGTAAGTAGAGAGACTGTTCTAGCGCTGTAGAATGCACCGTAATGTCTCTTTTGTCTTTGCAGGTGCCGAGGAGCAGCGCGAACAGATTGGAAGCAAACGTAACACAGGTGAGCAGTCTTGTAACTAAGCGTTACTAACCGAAATATCTTGCCTTGCAGGTGCCGGAATGCAGCGCGAGCTGAGTTGGTATGGGCGTAACACAGGTAAGCAGACTCTGTAGTTAAATATTACTGACCGATGTTCTTTCTCTTTGCAGATGTCGGATGCCGGAAGAGAAAGGCAGAAAAAGGCGCTTCGGTAGCTGCCGTTGGATTAGGTAAGTAGATTCGCTGCCTTTGCCTTAGCCTAACCTGCGCCCTTGTCTTGCAGGAGCTGCAGAAGACTGAAGAAGACTGAAGGTTGGATCCCAGCAGGTTATTTCGTATTCACAGGATCTGGAGCTGGAGGTTTCCTGGAGCTGACACGGTGAGCGTCCTGCTGCAGATGCAGAATAACGCGAAGCACATGAAACCAATCGGGTGTGATTTAAATAGCCTTCTGTAGTGCTTAGGCGTCTTCTTCCACGGCCCCACCCGGGTAAGAAAAGAGTTCCAGATTTCTAGAAGAGTTCCTGTGTTCTGCTTCCAGGGAGTGGCTCCTGCTCCACCCAGACAGAAAAGTAGTCCCAGGCAGAGAAGGATCAGGAGACCAGTTAGCTGGTAAGTAAGCAGCATGGTCTGCTACAGGTAGGTCCACCAAGCACTCTTACCTAATATGAGATATGAGCCCGGCGCTTCCAGTTCCGGGACCGGTCACCATCATGAGCCTGGCGCCACTGACGCCAGGACAAGGTCCAAAAGGTCCCAATCGGGACTGGCTGGTTCCTGGGATCAGAGTTATGGGCCTGCTTCCAAGGTCGTGGGGCAAGTCCTGACCCCTTGGAAGCAGGGATCATGAAACCCTAGCCCTTGCTAATTCCATGGCTACCATAGGAAGTACTGAGTGCATGCTCCAACAAACTCATGCCTTAGGTTGCACCATTAACTGGCTGCTGGACCATGGAAATAACTCTACCATTGACTCCATTGTCTCCTGCCCATGGTCAGATCACCATATAATTACATTCTCCATCCCTATCCTGATCTGCCACAAACCTACTACAACCTATGCTAACCCTCTTGCTACGCCCACTCTCACACAGAGTACCCACAACTTCACTAGTGCCCACCTACTACCGCTGCTGAACCACCCACTACCCAGCTCACAGAACACCACCATCTTGGTAGATCACTATAGCACCATTGTAGGCAACGCAGTAGATGCCCTGACACCACTAAAATATTGCAAAGCAACTAGGCCTAAACACTACAAACCATGGTTCACCCCTGACCTCCGTGCTCTACGTACACAGAAAAGAGAAGCGGAAGCCGCCTGGCAACAGAATCCCACCCGCTCCAACAAAGCCGTTTTTGCAGCCATCGCTAAATCCTACACACAAAACATCCACTCTGCCAAAGCAACCACCTATAATGACAGAATTGCCAATGCCCTTCCTCCTCTCGCAAACTTTTCACCATCCTGCATAAATTAAAAATGTTAATCGCCCCCACCCTCGTGGTAAAAGACAGCACTTGGTGTGGAACCATCCAAGATAAATTCATGGGCAAAATTTCTCAGCTCCAAGACAGAATCGCCATCAAACGCTCCTCCAACACAGCACCCAAATCACCGTCCCTTCAGCCTAACGTGCCTAGCACCCATTTCTTCCAATTCCAACCTGTCTCCGTCACTGACCTAGCCACCATAATCAAAGGTCTCAAACCTTCCTGATGCAAGAGAGACACTTGCCCAGCTTCACTGATCAAAGACTGTGCTGAACCTCTGCTTCCTCTCATTGCCGCCATCACCAATGCTTCCTTTGCATCCTTCTGTCCCCACTGCCCTTAAGGAATCATGGATTTCACCCTTGCTCAAGAAACCATCCATATATCCTTTTACCCTGACTAACTACAGCCCTATAACCACAGACCCGTTCCTCCTGACAATTGTCGAAAGAGTGGCATACCTGCAAATCCGAGTAGTCTTCAAATCCCACCACATACTAGGGACCAGGCAATCAGGTTTCCACCACAGACACGGAACAGAAACAGCCCTTTTAGACCTCCAGAACCAACTGTACGATGCTATTGACACTGGAAAACACACACTCCTGCTCCTTGACCTCTCTGTGGCCTTTGACCTGGTTGACCATCAGACACCATGCCAGCACTTCACAACCTCTGCACACTTTTCACCTGATGCAGCCAATTGGATAGCCTCCTTCCTATCCCACAGAACATCAAGGGTCTTTTCTGGCAACGTAATGGCCGACCCCACGCCCATCTCATGCGGCGTCCCTAAAGCCTTCTGTGGCTCACTAACTTTGTATAACATCTATACATAACCGCTGTTCAACCTCTTGGACTCTCTCGGCACATCATATACAAACTACACCGACGCCATACAAATTATCATCCCACTGTCTGGTGACTACACCCAGGACACAATCACAATAAACGCCATCTACGAGAACATCCAAACCTGGTTGGAAGAGCACAGTATCTGATTAAACGACGAAAAAACAGAGCTCCTGCTCATTGTCTGCCCAGCCCGTCAAGCCAAACTAGGCAGCTCTTTCAAATCATTCAGCATCGATGGTCACAACATCCTGGTGGCCCCACAGTAAAAACCTTGGAGGTCTACCTGGCACGAGTCTCAAACTTACACAACCGATCAACCATATCATCTCCACTTCAGCCTACTCCACCAAGCTTATTTACGCTTGCAAACCATTCCTCTCCACTGAAAATCACATAGCTGTCGCAAGGGCACTCGTCAGGTCCAAACTGGATTATTGCAATGCCTTACTTATCACACAAAACAACGCTCTTCGAGCGGCCATAGACTTAGGAAAGCACAACCATATTTCTGATGCCAGGAAAACCATGCACTGGCTCCCGTCAGAGATAGAATAATGTTTAAGACCCTCTCCATTACCCATTGCTGCCTGTCCAACCAGGCACCGACTTACCTCTCTCAGAAGGTAAAAAGACACGCGTCTACAAGGCCACAACGCATGGCCTACAAACGCAGCCACACATAGATACAATCTCAAAAGAGCAGGTGGGTCTAGCTTCCTAGTGCGTGCTTCTAACCTCTGGAACAAGCTACCACCACGCTCAGAGCCAAGCTTTCTTACCCGTCATTAAGAAAGAAGCTATAAACTCACCTCTTCCGCTAACCATTCTTGTACTGTGCGATACTAACTTTTCTCTGTATGTAACTAGCGCCTAGATGCCCACAGGATTTGCACGCTGCTATAAATCAATAAATAAATTAATATGCCTCCCTCCAATCCTCTTTCCTTTTTGTGTTTCACTCCTCCTACCTCTCGCCTCCACCCTGAGATGTTACTTATCCCCCACACACCAATGCACTACTCCTACTCTGACCACAGCTTTCATCCCCACACTACTCACCTACTTCCCCTACATCTATCCTCATCCCACTACTACTCTCCTCCTCCCACTACTACTTCCCACCTCGCACTCCACTATAAAAACACCATTCTTCCACCCAGTACATTTCAATTCACATTCTCTTCTAATGCTAGCTCATATTCAAATACTACAAAAACACTCAAACTCACACTTCAGAACCACTTTGATTCCTAAACCAATACCTCACCTGCTACAACATTCTTCTCTGCAAGCCGCCACATTTCTTTCTGCCTGCTCGTCTCTTGGTCCACGTCCACCTCCACTGCTGAACTCACCAGGAAATCCACACTTCCTGATTCCTGTCCCTGCTTGAATGTCCCTTCCGCTTTCCTGATTGGACAGATTACCCTGTCCAATCCTGACCTGTCTTCTCGTCCAAGGATGTGTATGTGCATGGGGCAGTTTTCAAAAAGGGCCTAAGCCCCACCCACTGTCCTCACACGGGCTTGCCATAGTTTGTGGTTCAGGATCCATCCATTGGATTGTTATGGTACGCCGTGCTAAAATGGTTCTTTTCACCTTCTGTCCCTTTCCCTCGTGGTCTAGGCGATCTATATTTGGCAATGCGGTCCAGCCGGGGGTCTCAGGACGGTTCCCAAAGCAGGCTTCTTTAATGCACGGAAGCACGACTGCAGTGGAGTCCTCTCTCTCTCGAGTCGGACACCTGATGCCCTTTGTTCTGTGTTTTGGCGGCTCTCCTCCATCCGTCTTCACCATTCAGAACATGGAGCAGTGGAGATGGTTCTTTCATTCAGGCATTCTTACCGGAAGCACCTCAAGACCTTCCTCTTTGCTACTGCCTTTCCCGCTCCTCTCGCATGCTGATCTGCTCTCTCTTGACACCATGCTTCTGGACTACCTTCTGTTTTCTGGGCCCAGGTACCCGCTCACCCTGCCACCCACCCGCAAACACTTGCACTGGGGCCTGTATCTGTAACCATACAGCCCTTCCCCCCTTTTCTCTCTGCACTTACCAGACTCACCCTGTCTGTTGTCTCAGACCTAGCACTTGCCCCCTTCTGGCTGCACTACCACTGTTTGTTGCTTATCATTCATATATTTATTATTTATCAGTATTCCGTTGCTCTGCACTTTTCACTTCGACCCCTTCCATGCACTTTTCCCCTTTTTCCCTCTCCCGTGCACTTGCACGTTCTCAATGTCACTGGGCCTGGTAATATTGTTGATTTTGTTCTCCCTTGTTGCCCTACCTTGCCTTGTCGCACTCTGAAACACCTTTGTACGAGCGCAATATAAATAAAATATCAATATCAATTCTTCTTTGTTCTGCCATTGGTGTTTTCTGCAAATAAAGACACACATCTAGGGCAAAATCGGTACTTTGTCTAGATGAGGTTCTCTGTGGGCAAGCGTAGAGGCTCTGCCCATTTCCACAGTCCAGCCATTCACATATGTTCATTCACTGCATACAACCATTAAAAAGAAATAGAGAAAAGTATCAATTCTGCTCTTGATTTGTGTATTCATGTGTGAGATTTTATTCTGTAAAAGTGATGAGTCTGTGTGCACCAAGGTGCAAATAGATAACAAAATAAGGCCAGTCTGCCTGGTGAAAGAACATCTGTGAAATTGTGTTCTTATTTCTCTCTTTTTATCAAGTGTTACCAAACGACTAAATGCTCAAGGCAGAGCTATATCATGTGGATGTTGCATTTTGGTGGGCCCGTGAGAGGGTCTGTGGCAACACAAATTTGCTTCAACTCTGACAATCCATTTTAGGACAATTAACTAATGTTGTAGTACAAGTCATATTGCACTCCAGCCTCTGCTATCTTAAACACTCAACTGTGCACCAAGCCCCCTCCCTAGATGTATTTATGTATTAACATTTATAAATCGCGCAGCAGCCTGTGGGCATTGTGGCGCTGTTACATGTAAACAAATCTGGTTACAGGGAGCTTAACTGTTACAGTGACAAGCAAAAATCTAGGTTAATCACATGAAGGTCTGTTTGGCTAAACAAAATTAGTTAAAATCAGTACATTAACTGTTTCAGTGATTAGCAGAAACAAGCATAATTGCATGACGTTCTGTTGGCTATACATACTTGGTTACAATCCATACATGGGGGCTCAGGTATTCAATAGGCAACAGTGGGGGTGTCAGTTGAATAGCGTAGTTTTAAGGCCTTTTCGGAAGCTAGTGAGGGAAGTTTCTGCATGGAGGGCGTTGGGTAGGGCATTCCGGAGTTTAGTGGCTATGTGAGGAAAGCCTATACCCCCTGCTTTAGCCCTTTTGATGGGCGAGATGCACAGTAGGTTAGCGAGGTGCGTTCTTCTCGGGCGTGTGGTTGTGTCTCTGCTGATGGTTTCAGATAGGCATGATGGGGCACAGAGGCTGAGATATTTGTGGGATAATGTAAGAGTCTTGAATGTAATTCTGTCCTTAATCGGGAGCCAGTAGGCATCTCGTCTAGCCTGTGTGATGTGCTCTGGTTATAGGTCAAATGTTCGAATCAAAATGATCGAATGACAAAAGGGTAGAGTGAAAATGACCGAAATAAAGGGTTGAATATTTTTTTAAGGGGGGGTGGGTCCCCCACAAACCCCCGTTTCTGGTGTAAAAACACATTTTTTTACCTTTACTAAAGCAACAAGAAATATATACATTTTAAAAAGAAATTCGACCCTTTTGTTTCGGTCGTTTTGACTCAACCCTTTTGTTCTTCGACCATTTTGATTCGAACATTTGACCGGACACCATGTGCTCTCTTTTTGGGATGTTAACTTCTGCTCTAAGCGTGTTATTCTCTACAGTTTGGAGCCGGTTTAGGTTTTTGGCTGAAGTGCCTGCAAAGAGAAAGTTACTATATTCCAGCTTAGCACCAATGGTCGCTTGGGAAATAGAGAGACTGTTTTGATTGGAGAGGAATGGTTTGATGGCGTTTATTAAGTTAGTTGTGTGGGCTGATGCAGAGGCAATGGCACTAACCTGTTTGTTCATGGACAATGTCGAGTCAAGATGGACACCAGGGGTCTTGACTGAAGAGGAGACAAGCGTGGTGGAGTTACCAATGATGAAGTTACTGTTTTTTGGTTGAGTTCATGCAATATTTCACGGGCACCTATGATGATGATCTCTGATTTGTCTCCGTTAAGGCAGAGACCATTGGCTGCCATCCATACTTGGATGGTGGAGTACATTTGGAGAAGTGCAGCAGAGTCCTGGTCATACGAACCACTGAGGGATCGGAAGACTTGGGTATCATCAGCATAGTTTGTATATGCTATGCCAAGGGAGTCCAGTTTGTCAAAGAGGGGCTTGGTAAACAGGTTGTAGAGGGTAGGTGCAGTGCATGATCCCTGGGGGACACCGCAGTGGATAGTGGTAGGAGTGGCATTGTCCATAATGAGAAGACTTTCATCGCTCTGCCTTCTAGGAAAGTAATAATCCATGAAGAGGCCTGTTTAGAAAAGTGGGCTGCATTGGTGAGGTCTGAGGTAAGTATTTTGTGATTAACAAGATCAATTGCAGCTGATAACTCCAAAAGCACTAAGAGAGCTGGTTTACCTTTGTCCATTATTTTTGTTATTTGTTTTTTTAAGTCTAGGAGGGCAGTTTCGGTACCATGGCCTTTGCAGAATCCAGATTGTCTTTTGCCTAGGATGGAATTGGTTTAAAGGAAGTGCAGGATCTGGTTGTGGGCAGCTTTATTGAGGATCTTGAGCAGGAATGGGATGGTGGTGATAGGGCGCTAGTGGTTGGGGGAGGAAGGGTCGAGGGAGGGCTTTTTAAGGAGGGGGCAGACCCAGGCTTCTTTTAGACTGGACGGGATGGTACCTGAGGTAAATGATGCATTAATGAATGCAGTAATGAGGGGGGCCAGGGAGTCAGCACAATCTTTGATGATGTTGGGCGGGCAAATGTCTCCTTTACACGCGGATGGTTTGAGCTGTTGGAGGAGAGCTATTATTTCTGATTCTGAGACGTCTCTGAAGGAGAAGAGAGGTATGGGGGCTTCAGCAAGGGTGGTGGGTATGGTAGGAGCGTCATACTTGGGTAGCGTGTTGCGTTAAGTCGGTATTTTATCTTGGAGAAGAGTGATTTTGTTTAAAAGTGCTGTCATATACTGGCTCACCACGCTTCATCCTTGATGATTTCATCGGGGCTAGTGGGCAGAATGGTGAGCTCTTTAAAAATGGAGAACAGCTCCCTGGACTTGGAGTTGGCTTTGGAGATCCGGAGATTGATGGCATTGAATTTGGCATGGAGGATCGCTTTTTTATATAGCAATGAGATTCTTTTGAATTCATTATTAGTGTGATCACAAGGGTTGGGCTGCCAGTTAGTTAGGGCAGTTCGTTTGTTAGAGCGAAGGATTAGTAGGTCGTCCATAAACCAAGAGTTGGTTTTCATGGAATTTGTTTCTTTTTTAGCTTCAATCGGGGCTATGGTGTTAATGGCTCTATAGAGAGTGTGAGCGTATATATCAGCAAGGATATTGGGGTGATTGGCGAAGGGGGGTTTCAGTTCCTTGACATCCAAAAGGGGGCAAAGGTTGTTAGCCGTAAGTTTTTTGGAGCTTCTTACCATAGCTGGGGGGGTCACAGGTGAGAGGTTTAGAAGTGGGTTTGGTGGGGATGGAGAATTTGATGCAATTGTGGTCTGTCCAGGGGTATGCCAGATTGGAGGTTATGGTGGAGGAGCAGTTGTGGTCTACTACCCAGTCAAGGGTGCAGCCCTTAGAGTGCGTAGGGAGGGTGACTTTTTGTATAAACCCAAGATCTTTGAGTTCCCTGGCAAGGGTTGATGCTGCTTTATCTTTAGTGTCAGTTAGACCGAGGTTGAGGTCACCAAGTAGGATAGATTTGGTGGAGTTTTTTAGATTGTTGCTTAGGACATGGAGGAGATGCCCTTGGAAATCAGGGGTTGTGCCGGGAGCCCTGTATATGATGTGAATATTAATAGAGCAATTCGGGGAAAGGGATAGTTTAGCTGAGAGGAGGTCGGTGTTACTTTCCCAAGTGTGGTTGCAAATCCTGATGGGGAGTTCATCCCTGGATATGAGTGCAGCACCTCCACCTTTAGTGAGTGTTCTATCCTGTGGGTGGATGGAGTAGCCTAGTGGGAGAACGAGCGAGATGGCTGGGCCAGAGGCCTGATTAAGCCATGTTTCGGTAATGGCAAGTATGTCCAGGTCAAGAGTGGTAATGAGGTTGTTAATCTCTAGGGCATGAGCTGGGAGACATCGGGCATTGATGAGAGCGCATTTGAGGGCCTGGGTAGGCCTGGTCTTTTTGTGAGGGGATATGTCAGGAGGGGCGCAGGCGGGGCGCAGGGTGAGGATAGCTGAGGAGGTGGCAAGGCAGGTGCGAGTGCAGTGGGGGGGTCTTGACGCTTTGGTGTGTTGTGTGCAGGGGTGCTGAGGTGAGGTTTGGCATGTTGGTGCTAACCTGCAGGGAGTGTGTTTGGCTGTAGAGGTGTATGGGCGAGTAAATATTTGGTGCGAGATCTAAGCTTGAGGTTTCTCATTGCCATCGTGTCAGGGGACAAGATGCTCATAGTGGTTGCGATGGAAAGCATGATGGGGGGCTTAGATGGGGAGGGTGTGAGGGGGTGTGAGTGGGAGAGGGTCAGTGTGGTAGGGTCCGTGTGCAGGAGTGTGTCTAGTTTGAGTAATGTTGCAATGAGTGGGAGTGCTGAAGGTGATGTGACGAGGGAGTCTTGGAGTGTAGACATGGGGTTGGCCGGTGTGGTGTGGTGTTATTGGCTACATTGGTCCGTGGGGTGGGCAAGGTTGATGGGGCGGAGAGCAATATTAAGTGTGCGGTGGGCACAATGCCATGGTCAACCACAGTGGGTGCTGGATGCAAAATGTATGCAAGGTGGGTGAGATGCTAATATTTACACGTGACGACTAAATGCAGTGTTTAGGGCGAAAAGCGACCCGCTACACATAGTGGATTAGATGCAATATTTTAATAAGTGGGTAGAAGGCGACCAGCTACACACAATGGACTAATGCACTATTTCAATAAGTGGGCTAAAAGCGACCGGCTGCACACAGTGGATTATATGCAATATTTCAATAGGTGGGCGAAAAGCAACCAGCTACACAAAGTGGATTAGATGCAATATTTCAATAAGTGGCAGAAAAGCAACCAGCTACACACAATGGACTAATGCATTATTTCAATAAGTGGGTGAAAAACGACCAGCTACACACAGTGGAATAGTTGCAAGGATTGGTATACAAAGTCACCGAGATGTGAGGACCAAAGTGGGTAAGAGAACAGAGACAATGCATACTGGACATCAGAGAGGTGTGACAGGCTGGACAAGCACAGCGTAGTACAGTGGTTGTGGCGGCACTCGAATGTGTCGGGTTAGTGGTGATGTTGTCCTAAGGGTGGAAGGAGAGTCAGTCAGGTGATGAGGGAGAGTGGTGAGGAAACCTGTGTGCAATGAATAGTGAGAAGCCGTGCCCTCCAGTGCACGAAAAGGCACAAACAGTGCCTTTTCTTGCGGGCCTTCTCGCTGTCAGGCCGCGTCCGCCTGCCGGCGGATTTTTTCAGAGATAACGTGTCCCGTGTTGCTTAGCAATGCAATGTAGATGCCGAGGATTGGTGGGCGGCCATCTTAGACACAGGCACCAGATTCATAAACATAGCACGAAGTAAAGCACGGTATTTGTCCACAACTGTGGATCTATGAGCCGGATGAAGACAGTCAAATGCATCAAACCTTTTGATTTTTTTCCATTTTAATTGCCCCTTCTATCTGTTATATATCCCATACCTTTCAACGGTTTGCCAGACTTGTTCTTACATCCACCTTTTTTTTCTTTCATGTTTTTATGTAAACGTCTCCTTATGCTACACCTATTACATTTTTGTACTATACATCTTATCATTCTATCTATCGTACCAATTTTTTAGACATCCACAACCTCCAAGACCCCTTACAAGCAGGTCTCCACTCCTGTCACTCCACAGAACCTGCTCTCATGGATGTGTCCAGCTTCATTGCCTCTGCTAAGCACTCCAACTTAACCTTTATCCTAATTCTCAGTAACAACTGTCGATCACTCTGATCTCCTTAAAACTCTTTCTTTTTGATATTCGCAATCAAGCCCTTGCCTGGATTGAATCCTACCTTGCACCTCACCAATTCTCTGTTTCCTGGAGCAACAGTGTACCTCTCAACTCACTCATCTAACAGTTGGTGTTCCACAAGTCTCTGTCTTGGGTCCGCTCCTCTTTACAGTCTACACTCCTGCTCTTGGGGCACTAATCTCCTCCTTTCGGTTCTCATACCAAGTCTTCGCACATATGACACTCAAATCTTCTCTTTTCCTGAACTCTCCTCTGATCTCTCTATCAAAATTTCAAACTGGCTCTCTGCATTAAATATTGGCTGACTTCACATTCTCTGATATTAAACTCTTAAAACATAGGCACTCTTCTTCCCTGCCAAAATCTCTCTCTCATCTCTTCCTCTGCCTATCCAGTTCCCACTTGACACTCTCCCCTACTCTACTTCAGCTACAAACCTCTGCATCATCTATGACCCTTCTCACACCTTCTCTACACCCCAAAACTGGATCAGCAGCTCCCCTCAACCTCCTAAATATTAGGAAAATCAGGCACCTCCTTCCTTTCAACATCGTCAAGCATCTCTTAATCACTCTTGTGAACTGGAGAACCTCAGCCCTTTTAGACAAGGTAGCAATACTCTGAGATGAATGGGGATACAGAGATTACTCAAAACATCAATAATCAAAATGACTCAGGAAGTAGGCAAAAAGATAACTGTTTTAATGTCAATTATCTAAAACTGTGAGAACAATGAACGTCATTCGGACGTATCATAGCAAGGTCTCAATGAACTCACAAAAAAACACTCTTTTCTATTAAAATCTCGTCATAGGTGACGTACAACCTGTGTATCACTAATGTCATCCTACGTGGCAAACGACAAAACCTACTAGAAAGTGTGATTGGGTCTAAGGGAACATCTAAGTATATAATCTATACTAGTCTAATGGGCGTAAAAAAGGTGAAAGGTTTCTTAACATCAGGTGGGGCAACTAAGCCCCTCCCTCAAAACAGGTCACTATGAACGTCACTAACTATAGGGCTCCAAATCATGCGGCCCTCTATCATTGGCTGATTTCTAACCTCTGTCAGCCCTCTTCCACCCACGCTAGCAGCACCCAGGTCAGACAGTCAGGTGCTTGGCGAGCTGGTCATAACCATAGCTTCTCACCAATTAGAACATCATCCATCATCATCTCAGTGGTCTGCTGTCAATTAGGCCTTTTGAACTTGTCCTTGAAAATGTTCTTTGGCCCTTGAAGATACAGGGGAGTAGAGGCACGCTATGCCCTTGTGCGTAGGTGTGACCATCCAGCTCGTCCAACTCATTCTTTCCACGTGACTGAAGACCACAAAATTGAGCTTAGGCGTATTAAAAAGACTATTTTCCAATGAGTCTCTGACATCTTCTTTGTGCTTACCCACGCCTTCAGAACATGTGGTTCATTCCTTCACAGATTGCCACTAATTCCTGTTCCATCCAGTCGGAAACGACCTTGGCTTCTTGGCTCGTTCAACCTCGCCTTTCTGAAACTTGTCTGCATTTCACTTATTTTCTTACTGCAACACAATTGGAAAAGAATGTCTTTCTTCGTTCTTTTGGTCCTGCTCTGCTAGAATGCGTGGTGGAAGACTCCATTTCTTACTCTTACTTTATACATTACATGGCCTGCGGTAGCGGCCATGTAGTTATGGTTAAGTTGCTCATCTCATAGGAAGAGAACTTTTTGGGTGGTTTATAACTTCACTCCCCCTGGACGAATCCTCACCAAACTTTGCAAAAAAAGTATGTGGCCCACTCTGAATTGGTTCGCAGAGTTTGATGAGGTTCCAAAATGTATTTTTTTCCCATAGACTGAATGGAGAAAAAATGTCTGTTGCGCCTACAGCCCAAACCGCTGGACAGATTTTCACCAAATTTGGCCCCGAAAGCATACTTTTGTAAATTTGGTGAAAATCCGTCCAGTAGTTTTCTTTAAATGACCCAAAAAGTAGGTCTAAAAAAATGTGTGATATCTATGTGCGCTCAGCGGACACACTTCCCTGTTCGCTCCGAGGACAGGACACCAATTGGATAATCGGCTTGCGTCATGTCCGCGGACACACAACGTGTTCGCTGATTGGTTGGAGTAAAGTGTGAGGTGCGTCAGATTTTTGGCAATGCCCGCCATCTTGGATTTACAGACAGCGGCCGGTGTCCGCGGACATCACAGTAAAAGCATATTAAAAACACAACATTGCACTTGTCAAACTTAACAAATAATCTCTGGGGAGGTGAGCGGTGATGGGGATGGGATGGAATATGGCTGTAAGAAACAAAAAAATGGGTGTTTTTTGCCACGAAAGTCCGCAAACAGTTCAGATGTTCGCGAACAGTCCTGTAAAATTTGCGGACACCTCTGCATTACAGGGTTGGTGAAAAGCAGTTCTTGTATGGCTTATAACTTTGGTGCCACTTAATAAAACTGCATGAAATTTTGCAATTATATTTCGGACATGATCCTGAATTTATTTGCAAAGTTTGGTGGAATTCTGTCAAGAGGGGGCAGAATTAGAGGGGGTTGTCAAAATAATGTAAAGGTTTATAAATGAGGTGCCACTTGACTAATCTACACTTAATTTGGCAAACTGATAATACATATAGATATAAATGTTTTTGCAAAGTCTGGTGGGATTTTGTCAAGAGGGGGCAAAATTAGAGGGGGGCTCCCAAAATAATGTAAAGGCTTATAAATTAGGTGCTAATTGACAAATCTACACTTAATTTGACAAACTGATAATACATATAGATATAAATGTTTTTCCGAAGTTTGGTGGGATTTTGTCAGGAGGGGGCAGAATTAGAAGTGGGGTCCCAAAATATTGTAAAGGCTTATAAATGTGGTGCCATCTGCCAAATCTACACAAAGATTTGCAAAACGATTATAGATCTAGTTACACATTTTTTCGTAAAGTCTGAATGGATCTTGTCAAGTGGGGGCTAGGTTATATGACGATTGTATGTGCATACATTTTGACCCTTTTGAAAAAATAAAACATGGGTGGATTTCTAGCAAACTTGTGGAGCATTGAGAAGGACCTGAAAGCATGGTTTTGCAAATTTGCCTGTGTTTTATTTTTTGACAAGTGACATAATGTAGGTACAAAAAATAGTGATATACCTTTGGTGACTGAGGTGTAGCCTGTGGCCATGGGCAGTGGCCAGATTGTGCGGGTCAGGGAATAAGGTCACAATCCGGACAATCTTGCTACTGGCCAAGACCATGAGGGACAAAACATGGGATTAAATTGGTCATTTGCACCTGGGATTGGCTTTGTGGTAAAGGTATTTAAAATTGGGATAGATTTGAAAATGAAGAAATGTGCTTGTGGTAATATGGTCATAGAGTTCTCTTTTTGCCTTCTGCAGGCTCCAATGGCAAGCAAAGAGGGGCCCTGTATGGAAGCCTCCCTTCCCTTTCCATGGTGGCCATCTTGGAAAAGGAATTCCATCCTACACCGGGACGTCAGAGGCGTCCTGGTGTAGGAAGAAAAACCCTTTTTTTTAGCACCCCGTATTCCCGCTTTAGGAACCTAAGGTGTTAAAGGCCTTCATCCCCTATTACAGGGGCTGGAATGGGGGGATAATGGTCCAGAGATCTTGTTATCCACCCTCGATTCGCATGGGCAGATAACTTGGGCTGCCGGGTCGGTATCCACCATTCCAGTCCCTGGAACGGAGGATGAACGCCACAATATTTGCATTAGCATAACACAAAATGCAAATGGAAATGTTGGAAAATCTTATTGAGTCTATGTAATTTACTGAGAAATATAAAGTAGATGGAGTCTGTACGTTTTTTTTAGTTCTATTTTTTAACTGTGAAAGGTGGTTCCTAAGAAACATTTCTTTTATTGTTTTTGGATGTATTTATTTTTTTTGGCAGGAGAGCTAAGAACGAAAGGTGGGGAGGGAAATGAGGGAAGAGGCACCAAACACTAATATGGAGGGGTAGGTGGACAAGGGAAAATGTTGCGCGTGTATTATTTCTAAGGTAGGGGGCAGTGTTTCTCATGCTCCTTGATTACAGCAGTGGTGTTGGCTCTTGGAAAGGAGGGATGGCATTAGCTGATGCCATTTTAAGATAACTAGCCGTATGGCTAAAAGTATGTACTGTGTACTTGATTGTTAATGTACAATGAGTAGGAATAGGTGTTGGAGCTGTGCAATGGAAATTTTGAAGTTGAAAGTTCCTAGATCAGTAGAAAATGCAGTTTGGAACTGCCCGCGAAGCACGGATCTTATTGTCAAGTGCGGACGGGTTCTCGGACACGTCATCATGCCGCGCACCAACGTATGGTCATGTGGCACTGTCCGGAAGGTCCGCAATGAAGTCAGATGTAGACGTCTACGGATGCAAAACTAGTTGAAATAGTTGCAAAAAGTGTATAGAAGTGTTAAAAATGATTCTAGAAGGTGGGAAATGGCAGAGTTTTAAGGTGACACTTTATACATTGGACACAAATGTTGCTATATTGGGTAAGTATGATATTAGTAAGTTGTAGGAAAATAGCATGCACTGGTAAAAACCCATGAAATTCACTGAAAAAACTTTGTTAAAGGGACGTTATGGTTAAGTTGGACTAATAAAAACCTATGAAATTCAATGAAAACCTTTGTTAAAGGGACGTTATGGTTACAAGTAAAACCGAAAACCCCCAGAAATTCGCCAGTTATGGTAAACTGAGCAACCATAACTTGCGCCACCACCGTGCACTGCTAAGACTAACACCCAGGACATTAAAGATGACATCACAAATGTCATTTATGACATCACTGATGACATCACATGTGAAATACATTTAGATGAAAAGTCCCTACAAGGAGTTGTGTTTGTATTGTTGATAACAAGATGTCAGGGGTGATCGGGAGACCTATCATGAACTACTTAATCTATTAAAGAATGTACTCATCTAAAATCATTGTATTGGAGTGTTGTTGTTAATACAGAAACCTAATCATATATAAACAAAGGCAATGACTGCAGCATGCACCATAGAAGTACACCATTTATAATCTTGTAATTTTGGATAGTACAATAATGAATACTACCTTATCAGAGTTTTGAGTAATGTTAAACATGTAATAACTAGCTAACAATTCAAGACGTTTGAGTCTTCCCCATGTATGTGCACCATGAGCTGAGACCAAACCCTAGGGAACGTACTTAAAGAACATATGACGTCTAGATATATAGCACCTTTTCAATTTTATTATTCTGACTGTCAGTGAACAAAACCACCTGGCCTATATATGTCAGTGAACAAAAACAACTGGCCCAGATATGTGATGTCATCAGTGATGTCATCAATTACATTTGTGATGTCATCGTTGATGTCCTGGGTGTTAGTCTTAGCAGTGCACGGTGGTGGCATGAGTTATGGTTGCTTAGTTTACCATAACTCGTGAATTTATGGGGGTTTTCGGTTTTACTTGTAACCATAACGTCCCTTTAGCAAAGGTTTTTCATTGAATTTCATAGGTTTTTATTAGTCCAACTTAACCATAACGTCCCTTCAACAAAGTTTTTTCAGTGATATATATATATATATATATATATATATATATATATATATATATATATATATATATATATATATATGCTCTTGCCGCAATCTATTTTACTATAAAGCTAAAGCTAGTCTCATGAAAACATTGTCTGCTTGCGTTACTTGGCATCTGTACATGTGTGAACTGGTTTTAACAATTTCATTGTTTCTGTAGCATAAGCCTCTTCATCTTGGGCCCAAGATGTTGCTTATCTTTGATACTTTCTAAATACCTTATAGACTATCCGCATTCTCTCATGTCTGCATCTCTTCTATGGTACATCAGCTCGAATCTCACATGACCTCATTGGTCTGTCCTCTTGTACATTCGTCCCTTTCCTTCAGGGTTTTCATTTAAATAACCATCATACTGTCTTGGATGCAGGTACAGTTTTCTCAATGAGAATTCTCTAAAACCCCCACACCCCTGGGTGGATTCATCGACCACTCTCCCTTTCTCCTTCATATCCAGACATCCTTGTTTGAAGACATGCTTCTTTGTGTCATGTGAAAAGCTTATAATAAGCTATAACACATTAATAATAAATTAAATATCTTTATGACTCCTCTCAGGCTTCCAGCTGTCTTCACATGCTCATCCTTGTTCCAGGTCATAAGCATGCACTGTCCACATGGACTGCAGTAGATCAATTTTCCCACATACCTATTATGGTCCTTTGGATACAGGAATTTCATTCCCACGGGTGCATGAATACTGACCTTTACAAAGTCTCTGATTTCTTCATCTGTCAAATCTTTGACTTTCCATCCTGACTCAACATCGATCATGATCTTCAGCCCTATGGTTTTCTTTGCTGTCTTCTTGTATTGTGTGATTATTAACTTGATCACACAGAATCCTAGCAACACTAACAAGATCAGTGCTCCAAAAAACTTGAACATATCTGCCATCCATTGTGGAATCCAAGAAAAGAGCGATTCAAACCATCCGTCATCAGCAATATCTTTTACTTCTTCTATCATCTGGCCGTGTAGTTTTGACAGCATTTCTATGGCCTATGTCAAGATGCTGTTCTCATCATCATGAGAAGCTATGAATGTGCAGCATGATTCTCCAATTCTTGCAAAAACACCTCCATCCATAGCTGTGATCATATCCAGGATGTATCTGTTCTGAAGAGCCATCAGTCTTAGAGCTCTCAGTTCTTCCTTGATAGCATTGAATCCTTTTATGGTTGTATTGATCTTCTGCACCAATTCCCATCTGGTGATCTGCAGCCATTTGGTATTGGCTCCAACCTGGATTCTCGGCATAAAGATCATCGTGAATACTGACGAAGTCTGGCTAAATAATCTGTGCTCATAAGGAATAGAGTCAAAAGCTTCTATTGACTTGGCTGAGAAATAGTTCTCTTTCTTCATTTGATCTATCAGCTCCACAGATCGCTTCTTCCTCAGGTGAGTGTCTGCTTTCGGGAAGCTGTCAATGTTCAAATCACTTTTTGAAATCACTAATGCTGGAACATGAACATTCACCAGTGTGCATATTCCTCCGTAATCTTTGGGTAGCTTTATGTAAGCCTTGTATCCACAAGCCCAATAATTATCCATGATCACTGCTGTTCTGACATTCATTCCTATTTCTTCAAATATTCGCCCACAGTTCTGATTCTCTCCAATGTTTCTGGTGCCATTATTCCTGAAACATAGTTTTGACTTTTCCATAGGCACCATCTGTAAGGGACCTCCACTGTGTTCGATCCAGGTTAGTAGCTTAGCAAGTCTTGGCCACAGTGGCTAAAATGCCACTTGTGCATTCCAAACAGTTGATTCAGGGCAATTACTTATCATCCAGGCTTTGCAGATAACCACTCCTCCTTCCCAGCCATCTGGCGATAACACTGATCCGCAGACCTGCATTTGGCCTCTGTTTTTCCATATGTGAATTTCTTCAGCAGTTCTTCCTGGACTCTCAAGTCTTATCTTTACTTTCCATCGGATTCCTGCTCCTTTCACTCCAGGCTCTTCATACCTGATTACATGATTCTTGGTGTGCACCCTATCTCTTGACTTCGTATCCTGGACATAATCATCTTCATCTGGATCTGTCTTTACAGTTGCCCATTCGAGATAGGCATCTCGACCCATGAGCTGGCCTCTTGTATGACAGAATGCAAGGTGTGATAGACAATGTGCAGTCGGAAAGTCTACCTCTATGGCTATGAAGATCTTAGACTTTCCCATACTATAAGGTAGGAGTGCACATACAAAGCATTCCTCCTTTGAGGTTCTCCTTCCCACTCCTTTCATATGCTGATACCATATGTTATTCCCAAAATGTGCTGTACTGTCCAGGTAAACTTTTAACTCGTGATCATCCCCCCTGGTGCTTCTTTTAGGTCTAATTTTCCTCTCATGAGCCTCTGTTATATCATGATGTATTTCAGTATATGTTTGTCTTTCTGGACCAATTCTAGTATCATTTGTCAGCAAACTGGGTGCACCTACATGTGCTACCTATGAGGTGAGAGTGCTAGAAGCATCTGCCTACTTTGATGGCATCTGCTGGCATAAGCAAATGATGGCCATATATACTCTATTAAAAACTCTGTATATGACCTTTCCTAAAAAGGAAGCCCTGGCTTTCTTATCTGAGGCTTAACCTCCTGCACATGTGCCTTTACAGTAGGGATAATCACATACGGTCTTAGTTGTCTAGTAGTTGCCACACTTGTACCTTCCTTGGGCACAAGTCGAACAGGACCTTTTGCTTTATTGGAGTCAAAATAATATGCAGTGCGTACTGTAAGCGAAAGAAGTACCACAACAAACAAAATACATGAATAAATCAAAAACAAGTAGGTCCATTTCTTGCAGCAATCGTCTCTTGCCCATCGTGGGCATCAGTCGATGTTGGTCACTATGTTGGCACTACTGCTGCTGCCCATTCTTACTCTTTTTATGGGAGGAAAAAATGACATTTATTAGGGCAGCATCATACAATACTCAGGAAGTTCTTCGATCTTTCTTTCAAGCTCCTCGATCAGCTGGCTGATTTCTGGACGATTCACCGGATTTCTAATATACACAAAAGCATAATCTTTTCGCCAAACGTAATGTGGATATTTCTCCAGCCGGTAGTAGAAGACAAAAGAAAGTATGTTCTCCGTGTCCACACTCAAAAGCTTCATTCGGGTTTCAGTGTTCTCTCAGAATAACGATTCACCTGCACAACAATGTCCCTTAGCAATTGATTCAGCGATGCATTATTGTTGTGGTCTCTCAGAAACGTCCAAACATCAGTCTATCATCCAACGAGATGTGAGCATTCCTCTATAAGATAATAGAAGACCATACCGACCAGTCTCTGGGCATTGTCCTCAGATAGGGGCATCTGTACTTTTTTTGAACAATACTCAGGAAGCT
The DNA here is from genome assembly GCF_040938575.1 of Ambystoma mexicanum. NCBI lineage: Eukaryota > Metazoa > Chordata > Amphibia > Caudata > Ambystomatidae > Ambystoma > Ambystoma mexicanum. Next base: position 423,353,011 of record NC_090921.1, on the reverse strand, counting down.
GGACCACTTGCTCTATAGTGGCCACAAGCAGTCTCCTCACAATTGGCCCATTTTTAGAATCTTGCAGAAAATTTCACATGTCAAAAGTTCTTCGCACAAGTGAAGGATAAGAGTGCAAAATGTAGATAAATATAGCAAGAACCTTACGGTGTGCATTGTCATTGGGTACCACCATGGGAACCTCCAAAGAGAGTTTCAATGGGAAAGGAATCAGGGTACTGTACCCTATCCCAGTCATTGAAAAGGGAGCTTTTTGAATTTTGGTAAACTCTCCTTCTCGATCAAGACGTAAACATGTCTTAGTCCAATGTCAGCAAGCTCCTATGGTTTAAGAACAAATAATCTTTCCTTAACTCTTTTCTTTTGTAACTTAAAAGAGAGCCCTGCAACAAGCCATAGACCAATGTACTTCTTTTATTTATTTCACTGCTTCTGCATCCTTCTTCCTCGTCATAGACCTAGTCTGCACATGCTGAGTTTCTTCCCCGATGTTTACTTTCATTGGGTGCGGGTGACAGGGGTTCTCCAGTGTAGATCTTTGTGTTGCCAAGGAAGATCCAAGCACGTCTGCCCTGTACTTTAACTGCAGATGGTGGGACGTCTTCCACAATGAAAGACCTGTTGAAGGGCGGTTCAAGCCTCTTCCTTGTGAAGTTACAAATTTGAATTTCATCTCAAGGAAAGAGTTTTGGAAGATGCAGTTCTTTAACTCCTATCGTTGGATCATCTTTGTCTGTGTTCTGTGCTGCACTACACCCCTGTTGCTTGAGCTGATCTGAAATGACAGAGATACTTGCTGTCATACCTGTAAACTACTCATGTAGCTCCTGTCCGAACAATTCTGCGGTTGACTGGGCATCACTTCTAGTTCTATATGGAGGTGTGAGGGGTGTCCTCATTCGCCTCCCTGTCACTATCTCATGGGGAGTAAGATGGTGCTCTGACCCCGGTTGTGTTTTCAATCCATACGATGCCAGTGGTAGACAATGCAACCATCCTTTCTTCAGGGTGAGTTTCAATTTGGCTATTCTCTCCTTAAGCAAGCCATTGAGTCTCTCACAGATCCCATTTGCTTGCGGGTGATAAGCAGACGAGAACTTATGCTTTATGCTAATTAACAAAGTTATCTGCTCAAAAACCTCATTAACAAAATGAGGGCCATTATCTGATCTTAATACTTCCCATATTCCCCATCTAAGAAGCACTTCTCGTACAAAACATTTGGAAGCACAGTGGTGTATGGGTGAGTAAACAGCCCAGCTTCAATCCACCTTGAAAAGGGACAAACTACTACAATCATGTATCTGCATCCATTACAGACTTGCAGCATGTTGACATAGCCATTAGGCCTAGGAATAATTCCTCTAACTGTGCGCAGTGTGTACCCAGCAGTAAGGATTTGACATATAATGCATTTTACAATATAAAATGCAACGTGTTCTACCAAATTTGGAACAACCCATTCCTCCGCAATTGTTGCGTTGAGGCTCTCTAGTGACATGCGTAGGGTAGTGCAGCTGTTCCAACGCTTCCCTTGTTAAGGCTAAAGAATACCCCCTCCGCATCTACAGCTCTTTCTCATCCTGAGGCGCTTCCCCTTGAACCTCCATAAACTGAGTTTTAGACAAATTACTATAGCACTCAGACATACTCATCATTACCACCATTCTTTCATTCACATCAGGTGTTTCAAAAGGCATTACATCATCTGTACATGCAATACGTTTAGCCTCCTCATCTGCTTTTTGTTTCCTCGTGAAATAAAATCAGCACCCTTAGTTTGTGTGGCGCATTTAACCACTGCGATAGCTACTGGGAGTTGCAGTGCTTTAATGAGTCAATCCAATAAAGCTGCGTGTTGCACTGGAGTGCCGTCCGCTCGGAGTGAGCCCTCCTTTTCCAATGTGCTAGCCCTGAGTGCACTGTCGATGTCAAATAGGCAGAGTCACTGTACACTGTTGTTTCCTGATCTGCATGTTTCTCGAACGCGACAATCAGTGCCACTAATTCTGCAGCCTGTGCCGAAAAGTGAGACAGTAGTACACTTACCAATACTTCAAATTCTCCATTGGCCGTGTGCCTTACCACAGAGGCAACTGTATATCTTTGCCCATCATTTTGATAGATTTGTGAAGAACCGTCAATAAAGAGAATCTCCCCAGCAGCCAATGCATTCTCTTTTACTCTCTGGAGCTCATCATAGAATTCTTCATAATTTGAGCAATCATGTGTCTGCTCACCTTCTGCCAGTGGTTCTGCTACAAATATGGCAGGGTTCACAATCTTACATCTGACCTCTTTGATCGCTGGATTATATATGACCACCTCATAGGCCGAAGCCCTTTGGGAAGTCAACGTACCCTTAGATGTTTCCAAAATAGCAAACAATGCATGTTCAACAAATAATGTCATAGAACATCCCATTGCCATGCTGGCAGCCTTCTCAATGGCAAAACAGGCAGTCACCAAAGATTGTTCTCACTGAAAATGACCCGTCATTACTGATACTAAGATACCACTGTAATACACCAGGGGCTTGTACCCCAATGTGGTTCTCTGCGTGAGCACAGCTGTCATCACTGTACCATTTATATGCGAGAATAAAAATAATTCCTCTGCATAGTTAGGAATCCCTAAAACTGGGGCTGTGCAGATTGCCTTTTTCAACTTATCAAACCCTTCTTCCATTTCCTCAGTCCGGATAATTCTGTCCCCATTCGCTTGTGCTTTCTTTAAAGCATGGAACAAGGGCCTTATGTATGTACTGTAATCAAAGACCCAAGCTCTAACATAATTACACAGTCCCAGACATTTCTGCATGTGCTTTATCGTGTGTGGCTTTGCTGTTCTTAACATAGACTCAGCTCTCTCTGGAGTAATCCTCTTTCTGCCATGCGAGATTAACTGCCCTATATACAGTACTTCCTCCTGACAGTACTGTCATTTCTCCTTGTCTACCTTCTATCCTTTCTCTGCAAGAATAATCATCAATTCAATTAATGAATCATGTCGGCATCCTTCCTCTGTGAGGCTACAGACCAATACGTCATCCACATACTGCAATACAACACTTTTTAAGTCAATATTGCTCAAGTACATCTGCAGGACTCTATTGAAAACCGATGGAGACTCACAGTACCCCTGAGGCAAGCAAGTCATTTTCAGTTTAGTCTGTCTAAACGTAAATGACATTAGATCCTGTGAGTCTTTATGCAATGAGATTGAGAAAAATGCATTTTTCAAGTCAATCACAGTGAAATACCGTGCCTCAACAGGGATATTACGTAAGATTGTGGCAGGATTAGAAAATAGAGGGAACTCAGCCTCTACCATCTGATTAATCAATATCAAATCTTGAATTAGACGCCAATACCCGCCTTTCAATTTTTTAATCGGATAATCTGCAGTATTACACAGTGTCTCTGACGTCACTAAAATACCTTGTTCCATCATGGCATATATTGGGACTCATTATAAGTTTGTCGGTAGTCTTGCCAGTAAAACCGGCAGGTGGCCGCCAAAATTGCAAAATGTTCCTGCGCCCGTCAATGGACAATTACCGGGTCATTACGTCCCTGCCGGACCCGGTAATCTGCTTGGGGCTCAATGGCAATGGGGAGATCGGATGCACCGGCACCATTCAGAATGCTGCTGGTGCATTCGCCATTTTCTGTTCACGGGACCTGGCAGGTTGGAAGACACCCACGACTAGAACTCGTAGTTTGCCAGTCCGGAAACTACGGTACCGACAAGCTTACCGGTACCGTTGTTACCAGACCAGCAAACATATAATGAGGCCCATTGTCTTAATATTTAATATCCGCCTATCGAGACATAGGATACATTAGTGCTTGAGGTAAAATTGCTCCTGGTATCAATTTAATCTTTACTTCTCCAACTTCCTTCAATTGGCCTATATCATACGGGCCTGCGATCCATAATGAAATTGGCACTTTCGCCATGTCTTCCTCAAAATACTCGAGACGCTTCCGTACTACCATCATTTTCTGAGAGACCTCTTGTCTGTTGGCTTTCACCCAATAAGTAATATCTAGTTCTGGCTCAAATAATTCTTTGTTATTTGCCGGGTGGTCACCAAACATATCCTCATCAGTGACATTCGTTAATCTGTAACCTTCCCCTATGGCAATTACTGTACGCCATCGTCTGCCGTCATGCTCAACTCCATCGAGCATAGCTAGTTCTCCCATACTTGTTACGCTCACCTGGTCTCTGCGGGGGCGTTGGGGCACGTTTGGAGCCCTCCCTGGACTGGACTCCACTGGTTCAGGCTCTACCCTCAGCTGCAGTAGTATGGACTGCTCTGGTTGCTAGTAATGCCCTTGGGAGAAGGTAAGAGGCAATGAGAATGCTGTGGTGGATTTGTGATTCCCCTCAAACCCTTAGTTCCAGAATGAGATGAGCATGCGTTTTTCCATATGACCTCACCTAGTGTTTTGTAACAATGAGCTCTCCGTCCTGCTTTCTCTCAGCAGGGGCGCCGTTGAAGGACATAGTTGCGTCACTGGTCCATGTGCGTGGTGGCCCACACCGGCTGCGACCAATCCACCTTGAAGGTATGTTTTTTGTAGCAGTGATTATTGTCCATGTCTTTTGTGTTGACTTTTCCCCCAATGATTATTGTCCGTAATGTTCTAATGTCCTTCTTTCCCCTATAGGTATGAAAATGGCCCAGTGGCATTGCGGTGATGGAAGCGAGTTCAAACAGTGCCTGAGGGGATTTAGAAGACCCCGCTAGACGGTAAATTGGGTTTCCAGATGGTACGCAAGGTTTGCAAGTTGCGCGGCCAAGCGTTAAAAGCTAATGCAGTTGCTAACCTTGTGCATTCTGTCTTACTTGCAGGTTCGGCCAGACGGCGCTTGATGGCGAGCTGTTATCCGAGCACCTGTCGGCAGCTAGATGGATGGATCCCTGAGGATGCTGAGCTGGAAGATGTCTCCCATGTTGCTGGGCGTTCGGGATATGTAAGGATGAGAGGCGCTGCAGGCTTTGGATTTGCAGAGACAGGTAAGATGCGCATGGAAGCTGCAGAGTTGGAATCAGGTAAGCAGCGCTTCGAGCGATGGCGTGGCTGGTCTCAGGTAAAAGGCGCGCAGTAGCTTCAGAGTTGGAATCAGGTAAGCAGCGCTTCGAGCAATGGCGTGTCTGGTCTCAGGAAAGATGCGCGCGGTAGCTTCAGAGTTGGAATTAGGTAGGTGCGCGCTGAAGATGGAGCTCCAGAGACTGAAGAGAAGCGTGCAGGACTGGAAAAAGGTAAGGAGCTGTAGACGGCGGTAAGCGTTACGCTGCTCCAGCAGACAAACGCAAATTGCCAGCATGTGAGTGGGGATAGCTTATATAGCCTGGCCCAAGCCACTCCCCTTAAGCTCCGCTTTGTGGCCCCACCTAACAACTCCCCCAGACTTCTGCACATGCTTCCAATGCCTCTGTAAGGCCACGCCCGGCCTAGATGCACGTGCCTTAGGCACACTGTGTGCAGAGCATACTTTTAAATGAGCCTGGCGCAAGAGACGCCAAGCCTGGCTCCATGGGGACCCTATAGGGCATAAAGATAATGGCCCTGGGCCAGTGGCCATGACAGTACTATAGCTGCTTCAATATCTAAAGGAAAGACTTGTCCTTCCTCTTCATCCATAGGTATCATTGGCCTGTATAAAATTTCATCAGGAATCCTCACCGTTTTACCCACTAATCCTTGCAACTATGTTAACAGAATGCGCACTCCATAGAGAAAAACCTCTGGTTCTAGTGGTATGGCTCACATGGCCATGCCCCAGTAAATGCTTGGTCATTTTGCATACGTTTAAATAATGCATTCCTGGTGTCGAACACACTATGCCCTCATTAGTAAATGAAATTGTCATATTCAACATAGTTATTAAATTTCGACGTAGAATTTTGACAGGTGTCTGCCTTGAGTATAACACTGGTGCAGACATGTAACACTCTCCTATAGAGATTGGAAAGTTTTCAGTAAAAGGAACTCTACTTGTAGCTCCTGTGAAAACTTGAGTATTCATGGCCTTCTAGACATAGAAAATTTCCCTTCACATATACACGATCGTGTTGCCCCCGGGTCTACTAAAAATGAAAAAGATGTCCCTATATTGACGTCAACCCTAGGTTTCTCTTGAGGATTCAGCATCAAAGATAGTACTGAACACATCAAGTCTCCCAGTGAGCTGTCACTGTTGTCTCATTCTGGTACCTCTGAAGGGGTTCCCTTCATTGACAGTGACACCCCCTATTCTAGGAGTCATTAACTGTCCTGTATATATACTCTGCTCTATCTGGATGGGTGACTGCTGCGACTGCCCTTGTGGTGGATTTACTGCTGTCTGCTGTGTTTGAGAGCCTTGTTGCACTCTTGACGCTTGTAGTTGCTGCGCTGTCTGCTCCTGAACAAACCCATCTCCATTCTGCTGCAAGTATGCAGACAGATTTGAAGTCCCCCCTCTTGAAAACTGCCCATTTTGTATGTATCCCTGACTTCAACACATGCAATGTGCCCTGACATACCACAGGTCCAACATATAGGAGGAAGTCTCCTAACTTGCCCCTCCTGCATGTTCTGATAATTATTCTGAAAGTTTTGAAACCCACCTTGATTATTCTGAAAGTTTTCCTGATTATTCAGGAAGCCTCTGCCTCGATAGCATCCCCTTCTTCATGGAATAAATCCACTATTTCCTTGTCGAACTGCCTTTGGTTATTCATCTGCAGCATAGCATCCCCTTCTTCATGGAATAAATCCACTATTTCCTTGTCGAACTGCCTTTGGTTATTCATCTGCAGCATATTTGCTGTTTGCAGTGAACTTGATCGGTCCCCACTGGTCAACATTGCTCCTTCAATGGCATACTTAGATAACTTTTTCTGCACTAATTTTGCATCTTCACCCTTTCTAGCATCGTCCTTCTTTCGGTTCTTCTCTTTCAAAAGCCTACAGTAATGCACAATGGTCAGCTGTATTTCCGACCATGGTTTTGCCTCCATGCCCACTAACTTCTTAAGCTGCTTTTGTACTGCTTCTGGCAGTCCTTGGCACAATATATGATTAAACACAGGTACAGATTTCCCCCAAACTTCTCGTGTCTCCAAGGCCCATGCCTCTTGGAAATTCTGAATGTAAACAAGAGGATTGTTCCCTTCCTGCATCTTCTTTGTCATTATAGCTCCCATATCGGACGTGTCTGGATACAATACTCTACGTGCTTTCCAGACTGCCGCCCTACAGTTATTGAACGGTGCTCCATCATGAGCAGTTTTAACTGTAGTAACACCAGAATACCCTGCTCTAGACCAGACATCATCAGCTCTTTCTCGAAGAATGGCAATCAGAAGACCCTTAATGTCCCCTATAGCTAACGTGTTTCCTCCAGTAATTTTCTCTAACTCATGTATCCATTTCCCAGTAGCAGGAGTTGAACTCGGAGTTTGCACTTCAAATTATCCTTATCCATTTCTGACCATGGTATATACTGCGGCCTGGCCCCACCCCTTTCTAATAAAGGAAACTAAGATCTCCCAAACTCGCGTACGTTCCCTTCAGTTAATCTTTGCAAAACGGGAACAGTGGTTCTGCATTGCCTTCTACCTGGCAGCAATCGTAACCTGCTCACATAGGGTGGTGAATCCCTTCTCTCACCATGGGAACGCCCTCTAGGTCGACCCAGCCGCATCAAGGACCTTGACGCCCGAGAGATAGGGAGGCCTGGATCCAACCATCTAACTTTCTTATCCATAGAAAAACATCCTTCAGAACCACCTGTGTTACCTTCCTTTGCCCCACGGATGGCTTCTGCATCTTCGCCTGACATCTCCGGTCCCAAACTCGTATAACATCTTTCCTCTTCATCTCTATTCAGAGTCAGTCTGTCTCAAGACATCTCTTTAGGCTCAACACTACATGAGCCTCCCTCTTTGTCGTACAGCTGCGTACTCTCAAGTCGATCGTTCTTGCCTTTCCCTTTTAAATCCTCCTTTGCCCTCATCTCATGATAGACTTTATCCATTGAGTCCCCAAGACTCCTAGAGTTGAAAAAGTCCTCTGGATTTACTCCAGATGGACCTGGTAATGGTTCTTGTGTTGGGAAGAACTCTTCTAAATCTTTCCAGGATACAACTGGATCAGGATCCATTACTTCCTTTTCCAGTAGATCAATATCTCATGCTCTCTGCTTTCTCTTTCATTCTTTGTCATCATCAATTTCTCTACGCTTCCTTGCTTCCTCTCTCATTTTTGCCTCCTCTTTCCTTTTCAATTCTGTTCTCTCATTCGCCCTTCCTCATCTCTCTGCCTTTGTATTCTTTTCTCCCTTAATCTTTGTTCCTCTTGTTCCTCTCTTTTCCTTTCTATATTTCTCGCTCTGTAATTGCCCTGTCTTTTGTCATATTTCCTCTGTTCTTCTGCCTTTTCCCTTTCTCGCTGTTGCTCATATTGGTACAGTTGTTCCTGTCTTTGTCTCTTTCTCTATTTCTTTTGTCTTGCTCATCACGATCTTCCCTTTGCCTTATGTCATCGATGGTCTTACTATCGAGTTTGAGCAAAATCTGTCCTCCGATCCATTCATTTTGTAAAAGTGCTACCTCATCAGCCTTATCCTTTTCCCCTTTCCATCTTTATCTCTTTTCCTATATCTAGAGATGTACTTGGTTTATCACTTCTCTCCTTGTCCCGTCTCTCCTTGTCCCTTCGAGACTTTAGAGATTACATCTCTCTCAGTATTTTTCTCCACACCCTCATAGCTGCTTTGAGCAGGTAACTCATATGCTGGGTTACTATACCCTGCTCCTGCCTTGAGCTCCCTTAATGGGTACAGTCCGTCATCTTTCTTACTATCGCTGTCTGCTTCAGATGCTGTGGGTGGAGCAGAAGGCTCTTCACCCCCCTCTGTGCATACATTAAGTATCCAATCTATAGGAGGTGGCTCTTCTCTCTCCCCCTGATACATTTTCCAGACCTCTAAGCTCACTGGTCGTTTATCTAACTTTTTTCCTGTGTACGCAGAATGCAAATATGTCATCATATGCTGCAAAACCGCCTTTGGAAATGATCCCCCTTGTGGCCATGGCATAAACATTTGATCTGCCATGCCCTTAATCCATTCCGCACTATACTGTCTAAGCGTGGATGCGTGCTTTGGAAGCTGCTTACACAGGTGTGTAAACAGAGTAATATCCTCCATTGTTGGCTCGTCGGTCAATACTCACCCGTTACTCTTTGCAATTTTATTCAAACTGAGACTTTTCTAGAAAAATAATACAATATGAGCTTGCATCAATCATCGCAGGCTCCAAACCCTCTATATAACTTTTTCCTTATTTTGCTCTATTTTCACTAAAGACCATCAATTAAATTCCAATAAATAAAAAAATCAACTTTTCTAACTCTCATCTTTCCTTTCAGCATTTACCAATTCCTCTATATTTTCATCACCATTACACAATTACATAAAACAGACAAATGGACATACTCAACCGGTCACATATATCAGTCTATATTTCAAGACTCAACCTCTCTATACCCCTAAAATATACTCCGGTTGAGTGTGGTCTTCCTGCTTTAAACAGTTCTTTGAAACAAGTCTGTCTCCTTCTTTACTTGTAATAGAGCTCTATCGAATATATCCTGCTGACGTTCTTTAAAACTCAGGAAAGTGGGTGTATCCCACTGTGACGCTCCTCGTCTCAAAAGGTTAGTTGCTTGACGTTCGTCGTCACAAGTCAACCTTCTTGAATCACTAGATGCTCATTGTCTCGAATCATTTATCCCCATTAAAACTCTACGTTCATCGTCTCGAGTTGTCCATCCCTTCCAACTCTCAGTTACTTATCTGTCTCTTTTCACTGTCTTTCCTTACTGCCCATTCACACTTTTTGCCAACTCACTCAGTTTGTCCTCTCCATTTGTGTTATTTCTTTTTCAGCTATCGACCCTCGAAATTCTCGGTCTCTTTTATTCGCCTCTTCAACCTTTCGTCCGATCATTTTCCCATAGATGTCGGGAGGGGTTATTGTTCCAACCGGGGAACCCGTCTACCCTAGCTTGCAAGCATTTGCATTTATTCTAATCCGCTGTCTATAGGGAGCATCACGTCTTTTCATCCAAATGGCAGAGGGCGTCCGATATTGCCGGGAACCTCAAACTTACTTAGGTCGATAGACTTTAAACCATCCTCTGTCTGCTACCATGTGAACTGGAGAACTTCCAGCCCTTTAAGACAAGGTAGCAATACTCTGAGATGAATAAGGATGCAGAGATTACTCAAAACATCAATAATCAAAATGACTCACGAAGTAGGCAAACAGATAACTGTTTTAATGTCAATTATCTAAAACTGGGAGTACAATGAACGTCATTCGGACGTATCATAGCAAGGTCTCAATGAACTTCACAAAAAAGCACTCTTTTATACTAAAATCTCGTCATTGGTGACGTACAACCGACGTATCACTAACGTCATCCTGCGTGGCAAACTACAAAACCTACTAGAACGTGTGATTAGGTCTAAGGGAACATCTAAGTATATAAATCATACTAGTCTAATGGGCGTAATAGAGGTGAAAGGTTTCTTAACATCAGGTGGGGCAACTAAGCCCCTCCCTCAAAACAGGTCACTATGAATGTCACTAAATGCACAACGTTTTATTGGCTTCTTAACTATAGGGCTCCAAATCATACGGCCCTCTATCATTGGCTGATTTCAAACCTCCGTCAGTCCTCTTCCACCCACGCTAGCAGCACCCAGGCCAGACTGTCAGGTGCTTGGCGAGCTGTTCATAACCATATCTTTTCACCAATTAGAACATCATCCATCATCACCTTTGTGTTCTGCTGTCAATTAGGCCTTTTGAACTTGTCCTTGAAAATGTTCTTTTGCTCTGGAAGATACAGGGGAGTAGAACCACGCTCTGCTCTTGTGCTTAGGTGTGACCATCCAGCTCGTCCAATTCCTTCTCCCCACATGACTGAAGACCAAAAAATCAAGTTTAGGCATATTAAAAAGGCTATTTTCCAATGAGCCACTGATGCCTTCTTTGTTTTTATCCATGCCTTCAGAACAGGTGGTTCATACCTTCACAGATGGCAACTAATTCCTGTTCCGTCCAGTCAGAAACGACCCTGGCTTCTTGGCTCGTTCAACCTCGCCTTTCTGAAACTCGTCTGTATTTCAGTTATTTTCTTACTGCGACACACTTGGAAAAGAACGTCTTTCTTCCTTCTTTTGGTCCAGCTCTGCAATAATGCATGGTGGAAGACTCAATTTCTTAATCGTACTTTATACATATATATACATATACATATATATATATAACAGTTATCGAACATTGTCATTAAACCAGCTGACAAAGGATCAAACATTGTCATCCAAGACAGAACCAAATATGTGGCAGAGGCAAATCGGCAATTACATGAGCTTCTATGCTAAATTAAGCTTTCCAAAGACTATTTTGAAGAAATAAGAGCAGAACTCACGGCTCTGTGTACCAAGTGGGCGAGTGAAGACCTATTGGAGGATGATTTGGTCAAATTCCTCATTCCTGCATGCCACACAATACCCACCATTTATTTTCTTCCCAAAACACATAAATCACTTAAATATCCCCCAGATAGGCCTATTGTTACCTTATGTGGCTCACTATTAGAACATCTGGGCCAATATATCGATGAAACTCTTTCCATTTGTATCAGTGTTGCCATCCTACCTGAGGGATGCTAAGGATTTTCTACAACATATCGCCAATACACCTTGGGAAGACGGTCTGATTCTAGCCACACTAGATGTGGTTTCTTTATACACCTCTATCGATCACACTGTGGGTATTAATGCATGAAAATATTATTTGGACACCCGCTCCCTTAATTATTTTGGACACAGCGCTATGATCTTGGATATGCTTCTGTTCTGCTTACACAACAATGTCTTTCTCTTCGAGGGGTCCTTTTTTCAGAAAGTCAGGGGGACTGCCATGGGAAGTACCTTTGCACCCTCTTATGCTAATCTCACGATGGGGTGGTGGGAGGCTACTGTCCTGTCTGACTTACTTCATCTTGTTTTCCAACACAGATGGTCTCTTGGTGGCGGTACATTGATGATGTTTATATTATTTGGAAGGACATGGAAAGTGATTGGCTATCTTTCGTTAAGAGTAGTAATACCAACAAGGCCAACCTTAGTTTTACTGAATGTCATAGTCATTCTGAGATTGTCTATCTGGATGTCATTGTCATGTTGGATAGCTCAGTTATTCATACAGCACTCTACAAGAAATCTACCAATACCGGTCTGCCCCTTCATGCCAACAGCTGTCACCCTCCGTCATGCAAAAAATCTATTCCATACTGTGAATTTATCCGGTTTCGTCGTAATTGTACCAACATTACTTGGTTTGATCATCACTGTGCATTGGCAGCCATGGACTTCTTGAAACAAGGGTACGACAAGAGAACTATTGAAATGGCCTATACCAAGGCATGTGAAATGTCCAGAGATAAACTGTTGTATGACACCAACTCCAAAACTATCACCAATGATGAACACAGATTGATTATCTCGCTCGATACTGCCTCCAATAATATTTGGAAAATTGTTGAGAAACATTGGCGTGTCCTTACCTTAGACAATGATCTTAGGACTTTTCTTTGCAACCGTCCCACTATGACATACAAACGTGTGCCCTCCCTAAAAGACAAACTTGTGTCCAGCTTTCTATCTCCAGGTGGCAAAAATGTGTCTTCCACGACTTGGCTCCCCGCCTCTGCTATGGGGTTTACCAAATGCATGAAATGCAAAGCTTGTGCACATGCCACTGTGCAGAAATCATTTGTTCATCCTGTCACAAACATTCATCAGAAGATAAAGTATTCTAGCAACTGTGACACCACCTTTGTCATGTATGTCCTCTCATGCCCGTGTATGAGATGGTATATTGGGAGTACCACATGTAAACCAAGCTGAGAATTTTGCAACATCTCAGAGCAATTAAGAACTCTGATCCAGCATACCCCATGGCTAAACATTTTAAACAGGAACATGACAATGATTTGAAACTGCTAACTTTCTTTGCAGTGGCACATGTGCCCACCCACCCCAGGGGTGGAGACCGCATCTTGAAATTAAGACAATTTAAAACCATATTCATTTTGGACTTTATACAAAGCATCCAAACGGCCACAATTATATACATTCTTGGGCACCTAGTTTTCCCATCTTTTTTTGCATTCTTCGCCACTCCGGTTTTGCTTTCTTTCTCTGTCTTATCTCGTTCCTTGATTCTTATGACCATTTTGGACCTCGATTGCGTGTTCCTGCATGGTTATTTCAGTCCTGGGGATGATTATCTTTTCTTTCATCCTTTTAATTCATTTTTTTCTTCCGTGTATGATTTGGCTGCTTACTTTGTAATCTGTGGGGAGTGGTATGTATCTATTTTTCTTCCCATTGTTGGGTTTTAACTGTGGTTCCTTTACTTTTGTGTCTTCGGCCCACTGTCTCTCTTCTCTGCCTTTTGGTGGTTGGTCCTGCTTGCTTTATTACACCAACTGTTTAATGTAATGACATCATGGGCTTTACTTTTGTGTTTACTTTTATTGCCAACTGTGGCATTTGACAGTCAGGACTGTTTAAGTTGTTCCTGCACTTGCACTTTAGTATGGCTTCGCTATTATGAGGCTTGATAGACACATTGCTGTCTTGCTGCTACTTATGCACTTTATTTGGGAACATTACCTGTACTTGTACTTTGTGTAACACATATATATATGCCCTTATTCGATTATGCAAGCAGTGACCACCTAATGTATTAGCAGCCTAGGCTCGATCTTTAAGTGGAATGAATAGGTGTATAATTATTTTTCTTATATGATGAGGTGTGCCTTAGTCTTACTATTACTATTGCGGTTATATATTTTTTTATCCTTTTCACAACCTTTCTGCAATTTAATGTGGAGATTTTAGCCATACTATATATAGGAAATTCCGCAATCTGGGGTTATTATTATATTACCCCCCAGGGTGATGACGTCATCCTCCTTCCTGCACTAGCACTTTAGCCCTATGTCCTATTTTTCATATAGTTTGCTTGCAACTACAACACCTAATTGTTGCATTAACTGGTTCCGGTTGTTAGTATCCACATTCTTTTCTGTGCCCACCTCATATGGCTTTTTCATTGCCTCATACAGGCTTGATGTTTTTAATATTGTATTATTGCCAGTTTATCACCTAGTAATTTCCAATATGGGGTACTATTGTATCTTTACTGTGTGCATGTATAATTGAAATGTAGGGATTTTTTAGCCTTATTCTGTTTCTTATGTGCCTTTATTGATGACTGTGTATATTTATTTGCACATACGCCACTCTGTCATTGTTATACACTTGCAGCATCTCATGTGCACTATGCACTTAATCTGTGGCTTTGTCCCTTAGTCTCTATTTATTTAAGGTGTATTCCAGCTCCTTTACTTATTCATGTACCTGACCCCATTCCATCATGGCCGCCTGCATTTCCATCCATATCCATGTCCTATCGAGTTGACTGACAGAGTAATAGGATTGCTTTTACTGCTTGTATTTCTACCAGCTAACCCTTCTCCCCTTACGTGATCAAGCGCTCAGTGTAGCGTGTAACGTGTTGTTTTGCAGGTTGTGCACCGTGCTCTAGTCAAATCAATGCAAAAAGAAAAGATAAGACATTCTCTTTACACGCTTTTTTAGTCGACATTTCCACCTGAGGATCAGTTTGTGTTTCTAGTTTGCATACATTTCTCAGGTACCTCACAATAGCTATATGTAATGAGTTATCTTTTCCGTGTAACATTTTCCACCAGAGTGAATCCAGGGTTATTAGGCCCATAGGTGCAACAAATTTACTGAAATGCTGTATCCTCTGTGGTCTCAATACTGGGCAATCCAGCATCAGATGCTCCAGAGACTCAGTTGCTTCTGTTTCCTCACAAAATCTACAGCTTTGAAACCGCCCTGCCTCGTTATTTCATGCACACATGATTTCTCGTGTAGGAAGAACATTGCACCTAAATCACGTGCCTGGCCAATTTGGAGGGAAACAGTTCTAGATATGGTTCAACACTGCCCAGGTGTTTATAATGGGTTACCATATGTTTTTGGAACCTGGTAGCTCCCACCGCACTCATTGTTGTATCCCAACCCCCCATTACAGGCATCTTTTTACTTTGGTAGGGTTGAACATTAATAGTTTGGATGATAGCCCAGGGATTCCAGATAATTCATGCATTCATCCTTGAGTTCGAGTATATAAGCAGAGATAGAGTTATAACTGCGTATACCCGATCCCAAGAGATCATATAGGGTTCCTCTCTCGGTTGTAACCAATTTCCTGAATAAGGACAGTTTTTTCCATATTATCAAACACGCCAATGAATTTACACCTAATTCATACCTTAAGATTGACAACGGTACGCACTTTGGTAAACATGGAAAAATTATTAGGAGTCGACCTTTATATTTATTCAATTCTACCATGAACCATCTCGGAAAAAGCTCCAATCCGTAACAAAGATGTGGTAATATTTTTTGCTTGTAGTAACATAAGGCTGGAAAATGTTCCATATTTTCAGTCGATTTTTTTTGATTGGAGCATTAAAGGTTTGATTTTAGCATCCATATGTTGTCTGTAGTGGGATTTCTGTTTATTGCCAAAAATAGGGTAACCTAAGTAGCGTATGTTGTGCTTTTGACGTAGGGGCACAGATGTAATCTGATAACAACTGTTTTGTTCTCATTTATTAATAGATAGTTTGCTTCAGTATAGTCTTGAAATCTGCACAGCAGATGCTGGAGCCCTATGGGGGTGTGGTCAAAAAGCATGAAGTTGTCTGCATATGCCGACCAGCAGATTTTAATTCCCTCGATCGTCGGGGGTACGAAGGCCGCAGCTTCCAGCCCCTCCCCTACATCAGAGACATATAGGTTGAATATGGTAGGTGCAAAAACGCACCCCTGTCGTAGACCATTTGGTGCAGCAATTAGAGTGGAGAGACTACCCTCGTTGTTCAGACGGACCTGTAGTTGGGATCCCTTGTGTAACTGTATTAAAATAGACAGGAGGGCAGATGGCATTCCCAGTTGTTTTAGCTTTCCCCACAGGTGAGTTTGCTCCACTTTATCGAACGCCATTGACAAGTCAATGGATGCGATGTATATTGGCACGGCGTCTTTTCTCCATGCTTTATCCTGCATCACAGTTAGGAACAACCCCCCAACGTCAGTTCCCAGACTTTTTCTAAACCCAAATTGGAGCTTGGACAGGATGTCGTTTTTATTTATCCAGCTATGGATATGATTTAGGATGAGCCCTGAGAAAATTTTAGAGTCTGCATCCAATAAGGCTTTCGGCCTATAGTTAAGAGGATTGGAGCGGTCACCCTTTTTGTAAATGGGTATCACATAAGAGGTGTGCCAACTAGCTGGAATGATGCGAGACTGAAGGATGTCCTGAAACAATATGTACAATATTTTTGTCCACAGTTGTTTGTTTTGCTTAAAAATGACATTAGCCAAGCCGTTTGGACCAGCTGACCTCAAGCTAGTGGCCTTGTTTATCAAAACACCAATATCGTCCTGACTGATGTCTATGTTCCATTCAATGTTATGAAGATTCAGTGGAGTTTGCAGAATACCCTTTCTTGATTGATATAGGTTGCCAAAATGCCCACGCCACTGGAGATCTGATATTACGGTGAAGAGTGCAGAGCAATTCAAGGTAGCCTTATTATTAACCAAAGCCCAGAAGGATCTAGATGTATTGTCCATCAGTGCATCGAGGATATTTTCCCCATCCATCTGGTAGAGCATGGCTCTGCGCTCTTTGGTCTTTCTTTTCCAGAGGTTAGCTGTTATTTTGTTTAGGCCCAATTTCTCCGCCAAAGGGAGTGTGGCTTTAGCGAGCAACCTCAGTGATTTTTGTCTCTGATTTTTATATGTTCTAATTACAGGGTCATAAGAATGTGTGTGACTAGTCCTGGTCCTACCTGGTTTGAAAGGAACTGTCGTTTGAGCAATCACATTTCCCACATAGTGTGAAAAGGAATCTTTATTATACCTTATATGCTTTTTCTCCAAGGTAGAGGAATTAAAGTCATTTAGAAAAAGCGCATTTACCTTTCTACATTGCCCTTATGCCACACAATTCTGTTTTTTGCCTGGTTTATTTCTAGATTCACTAGGTTCTGGTTACTACTGACCAAAGCCCCCCTCCCCTCACAGTTTAGATAAGGGATCTTATGGTCACTGCATTTCACCTTCAACAACCTGAAATCCTTTACCATACATACAAGGGGATCTGTGAGGAATATGTAATCAATTGCACTGGTTTGTGTTCCCCTAAACAAGGTAGTATAGGGGGCTTTACTTCTCCATAGGCCCATTGTGTGTGTCAAAACCCATGACTCCAAAAAGACCCTCCAAAGGTACCCCTGTGTGGATTTTTTTTTTTGCCCTGATTCCCGTTGTAAGTGCCATCAGCCTCAGCATTAGTAGGAGAAGAGTCATTGTTAATTCCAACATTGAAATCCCCTGCAATTATCATTACCACATTAGGAGATATTTCATGACACTTCATCATCAGGTTCCCCCAATCTTTTAAGCTCTTTATCAATGTCCAATTTCGTAATAACAATAGAAGACACCAGTCTAGAATCCTATACATGTTGTTGACTTTAGGCCACACTGCTTTGCAACTGCTGTAAGTAGACCACCCGCTGGCCTGCCTACTGGACCTTGCTTTGCCAGTAAAGAATGGACAATAAAACCATCTAAAACAAAATCTGTAGTAAACCAGGTTTCTTGTATACAGAAAATAGAGCATTTTTGAGTGGAGCACAGATTTCAACAGAGCTCCTCAATGACCAATTCTTGAATTCCAATTTATCAGGGGAAAGGTTGCACAACTACTAACTATTGGGCTTCAAACCCTGAATTTGGGATATTGAATCTCTTAGTTGAAGAGCTAGCCATCTGAAGTTAGGCTCTCCGAAGGTGCTATCTGTTCTGCTAACATTAGTACTCAATTTCTCATTCACAATCGTCCCCCCCCCCACCTGGGCAGGGGGACCGTATCCGGAGCCACCCTCTCCAGGTCATAACCCAGTTTGTTAAATGAACTGCTTTCTTTCAGAACTGCATCTGTAATGCTGTTAGAGTGAAATACAACCCTTACATAGTCAAATCTCACCGGTTGCTGAAAATCCACCAGCTTAATATCGCCCGTAATGATGAGGGAAAGACTTGGTATTTCCCCTGAATAAGGCCAGAACCATTGGTCTATTCAGTGACGGTGGTCCTCCCTTTTCAAAAAGATAATATAACATTATACTTGGATTGCCTACACATTTAAACAGGTGATAGTTTACAGCTACTGGTCGTGCGCCCACTGGAGTAAATTCCAGCTGGCCCTGTGGAGGCAAAATTGGCGGAAATTCACTGTCCTGACAATCTTGGCCCCGTCTGTCACCCATGACTGTCATATTTGTTTCCCTGCCCCCCTCCAATTCATTTTGCACACCATCATTCTGTGAACCCCAAAATGTATTTACAGCTTTAAGATTCTGATTTTGGGATTCTTTGTTCACAACCGGAAAGGGTACCTGTGACGGGGAAGGGGTTACCTTAGGGACAATTTCATCCTGAACAGCATTCTCCTGGCCGTCGAGCATTATTTTAATGACTCTTCTAATAACCTGTTCCATCACAGGGCCACCTTCCAGGGGATTTACTGCAGAAACTGCTTCTCTTGGATCCCCACCTCTAAGAGAGTTAGCACACACTAGAGGTTCCATATTTCCCACTACAGTCTGGGTTTGCAAGCATCTATTGCGCCCGGGACCATTAAATTGAAAATACAGTCCCGCAGTCTTCAATTCATTGACAGGGTGCATGGGCTGGAGTTTGCCCTCACTTGCTGCTGGTTTGTCTGAGTTTGGTATATTTGTTAGGTCCATTGCAGTGGCCCCCTCCCTGTGGTCCCAATTCTCTACTAGGGAATACCTCCTGTGGCCATCAGGAACCTCAATTGGCCTTTGCGGGGAGATGCCCTTGTCTGTGGGTGCAGATAATATTGCAACTGGGTCAATAGTAGTTGTTTCCAGCTGTTTTGTTTTTTTAGGGAAAACGTTTAACAAACTTCCCTGCATATTTGAGTCTGACACCATACTGTCATAAAAGTTATCATTATGATCAGAATCGGTCAGGAATATGCCCACTGTACTCATCTTGTGCAGCAGCCGCAGGCAGACACCAGAGGCATCCCAGAAGCCCCCGCTATTACAAATAGGACCTCTTGTTGAGCGCTTTGTACCTTTGTTTTTTAAGGTCTCAGAAAGCAAATCTGGGGCTGCAGTGCCTCCTGACCCTCTGCACAATATCACATCTGGTTCCTCATCTACCTCGATGATGTCGGAATCTGTATCCATTACATCACCTTTTATTTTTGTTTGTATTCTGATTCATTTCTTTCTGCTTTAGTATTCTGTCTTCATTTTTTTTACCATCATTATTTTTACTAGGACCAGATCTCTTAGGGTCCTTGTTTGCTAAAAAATCTAATTCATCTTGATATTCCTGGGGAGCAGGCATCTCCATTGGACATACAGTGGGATTGAATGCTCCCCCTTGGGGTCCCGAAGGATCCAACAGGTTAGAGTCGGCCATTCCGCAACTACCAATAGGGTAGTTTTGCCTTTCTACTGCAGCTATCAGCTGCTTAAGTAGGATGGTATGGAGTGTAAGTTCACTTAATATCAAAGTATTTACAGAGTATTCATGTGTGTGCCCTCCCACAGACTCCCGGCCCATCGGTTGTGCCGAGGACAGCTCCCATTCCGCCCCTTTCCCCAGTGGGTACTGGGATAGGGCCAAAAGTGAGCTATTAATCCTATCTGGGCTACATTCACTTTCATTTTGATCTAAAGAGGGGGGGTTCTGCTGGTTGACTAGTATCTTAAGGGATCGTACCAGGTTCCCCCGAATCAATTAGCAAAATAGACTCATCAGCTACCCCCCCATCCTCCACCAAGTTTATAGCAGCACTTTCCACCGTAGGAGGAGGCGATGGAGGTAAGGGCATTTTACGGGCCATACTCATAGTGCCTTTAACAGGGGTAAATACCAAGGGTGCAGACAAAATATCGTCAAAGGGGCCGGCCACAGCCCTAGATTCTCTCCTCGTCAGAGTTACAGTCCTCTTGTAACTGTAGATTTCTCGCTTAGTTTTCCTCATGCCGCTTACATGAGTGAGAGTGACCCAACATACAATCAATAAAACATACAATACCAGGTGAAGAGAGCTTTGGAGAAGCACATGCAAATCAACTCAAGGTGCACTATCTGCACAGGTTGCCCAATACACAAGGGCTAAATCACCTAAAAGAAGCAAATAAAGAAAAAAGAAAAATAGTTGGGCACATAACCTTCACTATGCTCCTGCCCACGCCCCGTGACCACACCGAACAGCCCAACAGCACTTGCAGGGCACTTCCGGATGTGTGCACGGATGTGCGTGCACCCGTATTATTTAGCGTCGGGTCGCGGGAGGCAGGGGGCATGGCACAAACACCAGGAAGTCTGTATATAGTAGTCCCCTGGCCTGTTTCGCCTTGAAAATTCGCAGTGGTGTTTCTGCTTGTTCATAGGAGCCTTCCAAAAGCTCCTCCAAGGAACGTAGATGATATGATAGGGGACTTCCGGATGCGCACGTGGATGCGCGTGCACCCGTATTATGTAGCATCGGGTCGCGGGAGGGAGGGGGCGTGGCACAAATGCAAGGAAGTCTAGATATAGTAGTCCCCTGGCCTGTTTCGCCTTGAAAATTAGCAGTGGTGTTTCTGCTTGCGCATAGGAGCCTTCCAAAAGCTCCTCCAAGGAACGTAGATGATATGAATTTTGCGTAGCGACGAGGACAGCAGGATCATCGTGGACAGCCCAACAGCACTTGCAGGGCACTTCCGGATGAAATTTCTTCTCCTGGTTCGCAAAGCTATCTATGGTAAGGCATCACTGAATCTATTCTCCTCTCCAACTCCACACACCTTCTCGTAATCTCTGCCATCCTCAACTACACTTGTGGGTCCTTGCCCTCCATGTGTTTCCTCTTGCTTCCACTCCTTCTCTCTTCCTGCTCCACTTGCATGGAATTCTCTTCCCAAGACATCCGAGAAACAGTCCACGTGGTCCACACTAAAAGCCTACCTCCTCGCATCTGAGTAAACCTAGCTCTCATCTGCATGCTAGCTAACATTTGTCCCTCGCCTCTAACATGCCTCTATCTCTCGCTTCCTCTGGCTCCACTTTAGCGCTTTACCCCTCATGGTTACATCCCAAGCACAGCTGGCTGTACCGCCTACCTACTCTTAAAAGTGTCCAATGTTCATCCTCCACAATCTATGTATGTCTACTTATGTCTTGTCCCCGGTGACTGTTCCATTTACTCCCCTCCACAACCTTGTCTGAATGTCCCTCAAACTCACCCCATTGTAAGAGGCTCACTGCTTCCTGTCAAATCTGATTTCTCCAGCATTGGATCTTCCATGGATTCAAATGATGTGAACATTTCCCGTCGTCATGCTGGGAAACTTCAGTAACTTTAACCTAGCGTTTTCCTATGGAAAACCTCTACACCTTAGTGTCCTAGCAATGTCCTTTTTGGGTGATTTAGGCTATACCAATAGGACGGCCCGTATAAATATCCCAACGCCCGTGGCTTCCCTTTAGATTTCAACCGTCTCCAAACAGTGGATCACCTCGTGTCTGGCGCAACCACCGGCTAATTTGTTGGCTCAACAAGAGCATTTACCTGGGTTTGGAGGTTTCGTCCCAGGGAAGCAAGTCTTCGGCTCCAGCGGCGAGGGCATCTACAAAGTGGAGGGCAGTGGCCGTGGAACCCCCGCCAAAAAGCAACGCACAGAGGTGCCTGCGTCTGAGGTGGAGAAAGGTGGTTCCTCTGAATCCAGGTCACACCGGTCCAAAGGTGCGGGTAGCTCTTCGCTGTCCAAGTCGGTGAGACCGGACAAGTCCAAGCAGTCGAGTGATGGGCCTGAGAAGTCGACGCAGAAGTTTGCGTTAGTGGAGAAGGAGAAGGCGAGGGTGAGAGAGTCCTCTTTGAAGCACTCATCGTCTAAGGACCGGCATAGGTCCTCTTCCAGTCAAGACTCGTCCAAACACTGTTCTGGCACTTCAGCCACGCAGCCTGTGTCGCCAGAGAAGGCTAGGCCTGTGGAGGCCTTAGTGGCAACGACGAGGTCGTCAACGGAGGTTCTGTCGTCGGTGATTGTGGTGCAATCCTCTCTCCCTTCGTCGACGGGGGTGCCATCGGCTCCATCTACGTCCTTGACTGTTAGTGGCCCGCAATTGATATCGATGACGTCGTTGAGGCGGATGGTGGTTTGTTGCAGACGGGTGATCCGTGGCAGTCTGGGGCTGGCTTTGGGCCGATGCTCCCAGTGGAAATTCTTCAACAAGATCCGGCTTCATATTCTTTGTCCTCAGGTCTGGAGGAGGAGCATGAACCAGGTTTCCATCCATCAGCGCTGGGTCTGCGGGAGGCAGGTCCGTCTATGTTGAGTGGGGCAGGGACACCCCTGTAACCGTTGGTGAACCCTCACTCTCTGCTGTCCATGCAGGTGTTAAGTACGCTCCAGTCGCTGTTGGGACAATTGGATGCATGGCTTCCAGCGGCTCCAAGCCCGGTGGCTCCAGTGGGGTGTAGTTTGCCTGTTGAGGCCCCTCGCACGAGTCTCCCCAGGAATTTGCCTCTGGTGCGGCTGCTATTGCTGTCACTGGTGGGGTTGGGCCTTCCACTCAGTCATCCAGAGTAAGGGGAGCTGGTCGATTCGGATCCAGAGAGCAGGCCCTGTGACACGCTGTCAACGGTGTCCTTGTCGCCTAGGAGAGACGATACATGGGATACAGACCCGGAGGTGGAACCGCCTAGTAGCCCAGCTCAGCCGTCTCCGCCGGATGATATTGGGGCATTTCACGCTATGAGGACGAAGGTGTGCCAAGAATTTGGCCTTGCTCCTGAGGAGGAGCGAAAAGATTGTTTTCTATTCGATCACATGGGGAAGTCCCCATGTTGGACCATGTGTGGCAGGAGGGCCTAAGCACGATGCGCCATCCTTTTTCGGAACCAGACATGAAGGGGCACGTGGAGAAGAAGTTTAAGGCACCTGCATTGACCCCCAAGTGCCTCATGCCTCAGCCTGAGTCAGTGGTTTCGGAGGCGGCTAGTCAGAAGGCGAGGAGCCAACACCCCCGGACAGTAAGGCCAGAAAACAAGATGCTTTCGGGAAGAAAGTCCTCACGGTGGGTGCTATGACAGTGAAGGCAACAAATTCCTTGGCCATTATGGCCAGGTATGACAGGGAGATGTGGCACCGGTTCGCCACGCTCTCAGAACATCTCTCAGAACAACAACTCAAAGAGGCTATGCTGCTGGTTCGAGAGGGGGAGGAGGCCTCCAACCACAGCATTACAGTGGACTTGGCGGAGTTGGGCTTCAAGCAAATAAATAATGGTTTTGTTCTCTGGAGGCAGGCATGGTTGTGGTGCACTCACCTTCGTCCAGAAGTCCAGCATAAAGTAGTGGATATGCCCTGTGAGGGGGAGCACCTGTTTGGCGAAAAAAGCGATGAGACGCTCAAGGGAATGAAGGAAGACACTGAGACGGCGAACCACTTGGGGGCTCTGCAAATGGGCCGTTCTTTTTGCCCCTTTAGGGCGGTTCGAGGGGCCTTTGGTAGTGCCAAATTTGCCAATTCCCGTGACCGAGGTTACAGTCGCACCGGTTACTCTTCCCAAGGCTTCAGGTGCTCGTTCCAAGTAGAGCAGAAAAGCAAAGACTATCAGGCACAGCGTAAGAAGGGTCCTGCCTCTTCAGCTGCTAAGGGACATCAGTCTAAGTCATACCAATGACTGCTATGCGGGCAGTCAACTTGGGGGCAGGGTGTCACGACACGTCTACGAGTGAAATCTTATTACTACGGACCGGTGGGTACTGGATACGGTACATCTCGGTCACTCGTTGGAGTTTCGGCACCCTCAACTCCCAATTCCACCGGTGCACGTGGTGCAACTGCAACTGCCTGTCTTGCAGCAGGAGGTTGAACTCATGTTGGCGAAAGGGGGGATAGAACCAGTCCCGGTGTTGGAACGGGGCCAGGGGGTGTACTCCAGGTATTTTGTCATCAAAAAGCCCAATGGATAGTGGAGGCCTATTCTAGATCTTTGGCCGTTGAACAAGAATCTGCAACACCTGAAGTTCAAGATGCTTACACTACAGGATGTGATCCAGGTGGTGCAGCCAGGAGAGTTCCTGGCATTGATAGATTTGGAGGATGCTTACTTCCACATCCCGATTAGGCCAAACCATTGCAAGTTCCTGCGCTTTCTGGTCGGGGGCGACCATTGCCAGTTCCGTGTCCTCCCATTTGGGCTGAAGTCTGTGCCCAGAATGTTCATAAAATGCCTAGCTCCAGTCGCAGCCTTCCTTCGCAGATGAGGGCATCATGTGTACCTGTATCTGGACGACTGGTTGGTACGGGGGCTGTCGCCGGAAAGCACGTTGGAGTCTCTCCAAGCGTCCATGAACCTGTTACAATGGCTGGGGTTCACAGTAAACTTTGCAAAATCCTTTCTGACGCCATCCAGGGAGTTGGTTTTTCTCAGTGCTCAGTTTCTCACAGAGGACAATCTGGTGAAGACTTCGGGCGAGAGAGTGGTGAAGTTGCAGTCCAGAGCGGCCGAATGGGGCCAAGGAACTGTGGTCTCAGTCCTCAGTTACATGTCACTGCTGGGTTCTATGGCGTCCTGCATCCTGCTTATCCCAAACTGTTGCTTGTGCATGCGACCGGTGCAGAAATTTCTCGCAGGTCGCAGAGTTGAGGGTTATGGTCGGACAAGGTGGTCATCTCCCAGGGACTGGTGGAAGCCCTGAGATGGTGGGCATGCAGAGACAATCTTGTACGGGACATGCCCCTGCTGGAGTCGGATTTCCAGTTCACAATAGTGGCGGACGCCTCCAAGGTGGGTTGGGGGGTGCACCTCGACCAGTTACAGGTCCAGGGCTTGTGGTCTTGGGAGGAGGCAATGTTGCAAATCAACATAGTAGAGTTGAGAGCGGTCTACCCGGCCCTGAAATCCTTTCTACCTCGCATCCAAGGCGCAGTGGTTCGAGTGTTGACAGACAATACCACCACAGTGCTCTATTTAAGGAAGCAGGGGGGCACGCATTCTCGGCTCCTGCCCAGAGAGCCTCAGGAGGTGTGGCATTGGGCCATTGCTCGGGGAATTCACATTATGGCTTACCATCTGCCGGCGGTCCAGAATGTGCAGACAGACGCTCTCAGCAGAAACTGGGGCAGTTGCATGAGTGGATGCTGAAGAAGGAGCAGGTGACAAAGATCTTCAGGAAGTGGGGGTTTCCCCCTCTCATATGGTTTGCCATGCCAAAGAACAAGCAGTGCCCATTGTTTGCCAGCAGAGTGGCCCCTCCAGAGTCAAAAGGAGACGCATTCTTGTTCCCATGGATGGGCCTCTTCGGGTATGCGTTCCCTCTGTATCTTCTGGTTTGCCGGACAATCGAGTGTGTGCAAAAATACCTGTGCAGAGTGAGCTTAGTCGCCCCATTCTGGCCCAGACAGACATGGTTCTCAGATCTCCTTCATCTGGCGGCAGAAGAGCTGCTTTGTCTGGGGGTGGAACAGGATCTGCCATTGCCTGGCTGCATGGCTCCTGACCACTCCGAGTTCGGTCATCTAGGTATTTCACAGGAGTGCCGTCGGATCCTGAAGGCGGCAAGGGTGCCTTCCACTAATGTCTCTTACAGTAGAAAATGGGTGAGATTATGTGCCTGGTGTGCACAGCAGCCGGGAGTGAGGCCATTGGAGGTTTCACCAGCCCAGGTTCTTCCATACCTGCTACATCTGGCGCAGGGGGGCCTGGCGTTGTTTTCAGTCAAGGTGCATTTAGCAGCCATTTCCAGATACACCAGATGGCACCATGCTACTCCTCTGTTTAGTGACAGATTGGTTAAACATTTTCTGAAAGGACTTTTTTGGACATTCCCCCCAGAGAAAAGGTTTGCTTCGCTATGGAGTCTCAATGTTGATCTCGCTGCTCTCATGAAACCGCCGTTTGAGCGCATGTCAGTGGCGTCCTTGAAATTCCTTTTGTGGAAAGGCGCATTTTTAGTGGCAATTACATCTGCCAGAAGGATTTCAGAGCTTTCAGGTGCTGGTCATTGACCCTCCGTACCTGCGATTCATGAGAGACAAGGTTCTCCTGTCTACTAATAAGCACTTCATACCAAAAGTGCCTTTGACATTTCACAAACACGCTACAATTGCCTTGCCCTCATTCTTCACTAAGGCAACCACACCGGCGGAAAGAGCCCTGTATTCTCTGGACATTAAGGGGGCGCTGAAGTTTTATCTGGGTCGTACTCAGGACTTCAGGCAGTCAAAACAGCTGTTTGTGGCATTTGGTCCCTCCAGCAAGGGACGATCCATTTCCAAGCAAGGACTTTCCGGTTGGGTCTCGTCCATGATTTCATTTTGTCACAGAAAGGCTGGCAAGTCCTTGAGGGGTAATCCTAAGGCCCATTCTACAAGGTCCATGGCGTCGGCGCTGTGTGCTGGAATCCCGCTCATTGAAATTTTCCAGGCCGCATACCTTCACCAGACACTACTGTCTGGGTCAGCAACATGTGGAGGATGTGTAGGTGGGACGGGCAGTCCTTTAAACCCTGTTTCAATAAAGTAAGCCCTGCAGCTTCCAGCGTTTATGTTTTATTCTATCACTAGCTTGTTCTGTTATCATGCATGTTGTTGGATGCTCTAAGTTATGTTCATGGCTACGGCCTGGGGGCAAGGGGTTGGTTTGCCTGTCATGCACCTTGATGGGTTGGTCATACTGCTATGTAATCAATTGACAGCATGTGAATCCATGAAAGATCCAATGCTGGAGAAGGGAGTAGTTTCTTACCTGTAACTCCATTTCTCCAGCGTTGGTATCTTTCATGGATTCACATGCGCCCGCCGGCCTCCCCCTGCAGGCAAACCGTGATTCTGGTTTCCTCTACTTTGGAGGTTAAAATCTGAAGGGAAGCCGCGAGGGTGGGGCTATTTATACCGGATCTCCTATTGGTCTAGCCTAAAGCACCCAAAAAGGATGTTGATAGGACACTAAGGTGTTGACGTTTTCCATGGGAAAACGCTAGTTTAAAGTTACCGAAGTTTCTCAGGCTGACGACGGGAAATATTCACAGCATGTGAATCCATGAAAGATACCAACTCTGGAGAAATGGAGTTACAGGTAAGAAACTACTCCCTTCTTTTTTATTGTACATTCTTTTGTGATCAAAAGAGCATTGTTCCTCCTGTACATATAAACGTCGGACTTCTAGTCCCCTTAATCCCTTTTATGATGTCTGTTGTTAATAAAACCATCAGTGATAATTGCGCTGAATTGGAGTATTTTGTGTATTTTGTGGGCAACTCCGAGCTCAGGGTGTGAACCAGCTGCTTTTCGCTGCATTGTTTTTCTTTCTTTATATATATCACACGACCTTCGGTAGTGACCGTGTAGTTATAGTTATGTTGCTCAACTCATAACTTTGGCACCGTTTGACCAATCCTCACCAAACTTTGCAGAAAAAGTATATGGCCAACTCAGAATGATTATGCAAGGGTTGGTGTGGTTTCATTAAGGGAGCGCAAAGTTACAGTGGGTACCCAAAACCTTTGAAATCCTCATAGATATAATGGGGAAAAAAATGTGCTCATGCCTACTGCCTCAACCGCTGGACAGATGTGCACCAAACTTGTGCACGGACTGGAGGATTGGTCCGGAAAACATGCTTTTGCACATTTGGTGTAATTCTGTCCAGTAGTTTCCTTTTTTTTTAAATGGCGAAAAAGTAGGTGGTATCTGTGTCCGGTCCATGGACTCATTTCCTGGTCCGGTGTCCGCAGACAGCTCTGGACCAATCAGAGAGC
This sequence comes from Ambystoma mexicanum, assembly GCF_040938575.1. Taxonomy (NCBI): domain Eukaryota; kingdom Metazoa; phylum Chordata; class Amphibia; order Caudata; family Ambystomatidae; genus Ambystoma; species Ambystoma mexicanum. Next base: position 423,324,956 of record NC_090921.1, on the reverse strand, counting down.
CATGTTACATTTGCAGACATTGTACGCGCCTGCTGATAGGTCAATAAAAAATGTGAGGTATGTCAAAACTTTTGAAACAGATGCCATGTTGGATTTGCAGACTGTGCCCATAGTCCGCGAATGTCACGGTAAAAACATATTAAACACCTCAACATTACAATTATAAAATTAATGAAACAATGTCTTGGGAGCTGAGGGGTGATGAGATGAGATGATGGTCATGAAAAGCCTAAAATCAGGTATTTTTTCCAATTCCAAGTCCGCGAACATCTCAAAGGTGCGGAGACATTGCTGGGATGTTTGCAAACTTGACAGAAATTTGAGGGTATCCATGCATATTTCTGAATTGTAGGGTCAGTGAAACGCTGTTTTTGGATGACTTATAACCTTGACTCCATTCAATGAAACTGCATGTAATTTTGCAATATTAGTTTGGACCAAACTTCGAATGCTTCCGCAAAGATTTGTGCTTTTTCTCCATGAGAGGGCAAAAGTAGAGGAGTGTCCCAAAATGTTTGATCGGCTTATAAATGTGGTGCCGTTTGACTAAACTGCGTATAAGTTTGCAAAAAGATGTTAAACCCAACTTTGAATATTTTGCAAAGTTGAGTGGGATTTTGTCAAGAGGGGCCAAAATTAGAGGGGGGGGGTTTCACATACATTTTAACACTTTTCAAAAAACAATTATAGACTTATTTGGAACAAACCAGTGCGAGGAGCATTGGCAAAGAACTGAAAACATGGTTTTGCAAATCTTTCCATTTTGTTCCATTGTATCAAAAAGTAAGTACAAAAAATAATGATGTAACTTTGGTGCTTGGGCAGTCTGTCTGGCCCTCGACAAGAACAAATATGCACTCTAATTTGCTTGTTGGCGCACGCAGCATTGTCGAAAGCGTAGGTTTGAATGTGAAAAAAAATTCTGCTTGCGGCTACAGCCTGAAGTGCTGTACGGGATTGCAGCAAACTTGCACGAGGAGCACCAGCAAGGACATAAAATAATGCTTCTGTAAATCTTTGTGTTTTACTAATTTGCTGTAACATAACCGATTAAATTCACTAAAAAAACGTTGCTAACACAATGTTATGGTTAATTTGAAGTAACATATAACCCATGAAATTCAGTATAAAAATCTTTGTTAAAGGGACGTTATGGATAAGTTGCACTAATAAAAACATATCCAATTCACCTACCTAATCAACAGAGCAAACATCATATCCAAATACAAAAATTCTCAATCTTGTCAGTATAAAATACCTAAATCTTGCAAATACAAAAGAAGACAACAAAGCATATGCCACAAATACTGACATGGATGGGAGAGAACACAAGGATATAATATACATATGCAAGCATCTCATCCACAAAGCAATAGATTTCAGGATGTTATATCACAGAATAAGCACACTCCACCTTTTCGGTATTAGATAAATATCAACAGGACCTGTGGGGTGAACAGAATACATTTCAGTAACTGAACAATTCCCATCAAGTGTCAGTTCAGAATGACAAGCAGCTCTTCATCGCCATTCAGACCCTTGGGGTTTAGTGTTACAAATCAAATAATAAGTTTAGATTCCAGTTGTCTCAACCTCAGTTCTCTGTTGCCCTTTCTAAAATGTTCTGGTGTGTGTGCCAGTCCTAGAAATCTCATACATAAATACATTCTGTTGCATTCTTTTCCACTGCTTAATATTTTCTCCTTGCAGCCTAAAGTTGACTCTCCCCATTTTAGCACATGGCCTAGCATTTTCTCATTCCCTTTCCCCATGATGTGACCTTGCTGCATTTTCGCATAAAACATCCTTAGATCCTTCAGTATTTCACTCTTTCTTTCCCACCATATTTTATGATGGCTGCATTGCTGGGCTCCTTTAATGCTTGCACTAGCAACTGGAGACAGGGGCCTAAAGCGCATATCTTATCTCCAGCCCCACCCTCACACTAATGACAGGAGACATCTGTACCATTCCACATTCAGTTTAGATGTTGCTCTCTCATTTCACTGCAGCCCCACAATGAGGTATGACATGTTCTGCTCACTGTCCTCCTTAATCTCCCGGTTACTTTTTAGTGGTTGAATGTAGTGCATGAACATATGCAAATGGATTAACTGTGGAAATGGCATAGCCTCTATGCTGGCCCACAGGAAACCTAATTCAGATGAAGTCCCAATTCAGCCCTAGATTTATGTATGCATACATGAGTGTAGCATTGCATAACTGTTTTTATGCTGTGCAAACAAAGAAGAACACTGACAATCACTTGAGTTTAGCGGTATGACTGGATACAAGGGTCTGCAAATACACAAGGGGGGCACGGATTGGGTTTCTCTTGGTTGCAGTTACTCTCAGGGCTAGGACTGCGTGGTGGGTCGGAAGAACAAAGAAGGAGTTGGACATGCTAAGGGCATTCTCGATTATCTTTGATCTAATTATAAGAATAAGGCCTATCTGTGCATATTGCTAGACGGAATAACCAATCTATCTAAAGGAACTAAAGGTGCTTGTCAGATGTCAGGAAGTCCACATAAAAATGTGCTCTGTCCAAACTAACTCTACCTGACCCTACTACTATATATATAATTAGGTTAAATAGGCCAAGAGAATGTAATTTCTTCCCTTGGTCTTCTCTTCTCTTCGGATAGCCTCTATATGTGCAGATTACTCTCTTGTCCAGCTATTTCTTAACATAATCTCCTTTGATAGTCTCTGTTATCAACTCCATTAGTTCTTCAAAAACACTATTGGGTTTCGTGCTTTCTGTGGTACTATACTTAGAATATCTTTCCTTCAAATAGTTCCTCACACTCTTGTCATCACTTATAGACTTTTCCCAGTCTGTTAATTCAGGCTTTTTTAAGTTTGGTTTATCTTTATCCCTTTTTGGGATTTCGTTGTGAAGAATTCTCTCTTAGGCTGTCTCCTCTTTTATCTTGTTTACTAGCCAGTTTTTTTTTTAATATGTTTATTTTAAACCAAGGCAGGACAAATTACAAACAACATTGCATGAGGAGTTTACTCCTATTTGACAAATCCCATTAGCTCATATTCTTCCCCTCCCTCCCCCCTTTTTCCTCTCTCTCATTACGTGTTTTATAGGTTGGACTTTCTCCAGTCCTCAACTGGAGATTTACCTTCCTCCAAGGGTTTTCGTCTCCAGTCTATGTTGGCTCCCCATCTAGATTGGTTAAATCTCTCTTTAATATCTTTTTCACATTTCTTCTTAACCAGATTCTTCAATGATATCTCGTCCTCAGAACAGGGAAGAGTTTCTCACTTCATATGATACCTGTCTTCCCCGGGTTATTTGTTATCAGCTTTTTCAGGTTTTTACAGTTCCAATTACCCAGTCTTATACTTGCTCTGTTGTCCTTAGGAGTGGGACGAGTTTCTTCACACATATAATGATTTCCCAGCGGCCACCCGCTTTTCCCAGTTCTCCGGGAAACTCTCATTATGTGGCGGAAGGTTGCAGAACTCGGCTCTCACTCGGGTAAGCTTTCTCTCTTTTCGGTTTCTCATTCTCGGTTCCTTGTCTGGCTCGTGCCGTACACAGGCTGCTGACAATCGAAAGCTATTCATGCTTCTCACCACAGTAGTCTTGGTGTCATTGTTCAGGCGTCCTGCCCATCACTCTACAGGTATGGTCAGGCCACCACCACATACATAGTTTCTTTCTTTCTCCTCGCAAAGCTTTCTTCGTGGTAGTACATACTTGGCCTTCAGCATCTCGCACTGGCCTTCTGCATCTCTTCAAATGTTGTGGGCTCTGCAAGCTGCCTTGGCTCCATCTCCACAAGGTGTGATAATGTCAGGGGGCTTCCCCTGCACATAGCACTCTCTTCCTCTTTCTTTGCTCTGAATCGTCTTGGATAAATATACATCTCTCATTAAAGAGACATCTCCCTTTCTTTTTACATTGCCTTCAGCCAAACGTAAAGATGCCAGACTACTCTTCATAGTAAACAGTTCCATGTATGCGGCTATGGTAAGTGGTTTAGGGAGTACCTCACAGGAATGGGAGTCCTTCTACAATCATCCCAGGAACAGGAGTCCTTGTCCCCAAAGAGGGAGTCTCTCCTGGTGATGTCCCACTTGCCTCTACCCCTAAAGAGGGTCTTGCGCAGCAGGCTTACCTCACTAGCCTCACAGGGGGAGGCTCCCCTCTGGGGAGAAGGAACGAATACCAGTGATTCATCACAGCTGCTTCTGGGTTCCTCCCTGTACCTGGAGAAGGATTCCTAACCTCTTATGGCAAGTCCAGAGACCTGGCTTTGTCACATTATTCCTTGGGCACATGTCAATCTCTCATCTCGCCAGCCCCTTTACATCCCAGAGGTGAAACATGTCTGAGCTTACCCCTTAAACTGGGCGTTTGCCTCATCAGTGGAGTATTCCTTGAGGCTCCCTGTCTTCAGGTCAATCTGAAACAGGTTCAGAATCCTATATGTGGACATGTGGGCCTCCAGTCAGGATGTCCTCCTCGTGAAATACATGTCAACGGCCTGGTATTCCTTTGCAATAGGTACAGAAATTTTCTTTTCCTCTATGCCTTCGTGACAACTGTCCACCCTTCCAGCTCATTCAGAGGGTCCTGCTGTGAGTCAGGAGAGACAAGGTCCATCTAATCCCGGTAACCCCATCCTGGCTAAGGACGATCTGGTTTCCCTTCCTGGTTTCCCTCCCCATCGGTGAGGAATTCAAACATCTGCATGGTGGGTGTGGCTAAGTGCGAGGCCCCTTGATTGTTCAAAGTGTACTGGGAGGATAGGCTCCAGTACAGTCAGCCTAAAGACTATGAGGGTGAGGGCACCAGAAGGTTAGCGATTCCCCAGTGAGTTCCTTTTGGATTTGACTCACCAAATTCCTTTAGCGGATCACTTTGGAGTGACTAAGACATCGGACCGGTTGTCCGTGCACTTTTACTGGCCGCTGTTCGGCGTACAGTTTAAGGAATTTTTCCAGTTCTGCCTGACTTGTCAAGCTTCTGGCAAGTCAGGTGGTGCCACAAAGGCCCCCTTAATTCCACTACCCGTGGCTGGGCGGCCTTTCGAGAGAACAGTCATGGATTATCGTGGGTCCTTTGGATCCTCAAACCAGCTCAGGGAATAGATGCATCTTGGTGGTGGTTGACCACGCCATAAAATACCCTAAGGCTGTCCCTCTGAGGAGCATCAAAGCCCCTGTGGTTGTGAAGGCTCTGATTGAGATATTCTACCATGTTGGATTCCCCAAGAATGTCATTCCTGACAGGGGATCAAACTCCATATCAGCATATATGAAGGCTATGTGGGCAGAGTGTGGAGTCACCTATTGGTTCTCTACATCCTTTCACCCACAAACAAACGGGATTGTTGAATGGTTCAACAAGACCCTGAGAGGCATAATAGGTAGCTTGGAAGAGACCTGAAGAGAAAATGGGATATTCTCCTGCCATTCCTTCTGTTCGCCTACAGAGAGGTACCACAGAACAGAGTAGATTTTAGCCCCTTTGAGCGTCTGTTTCAACACCCTCTATGAGGTACCCTCATTCTAGTAGAAGAGGGATGGGAGGCAAACCCCTCAGCCCCTATGCGAGATGTGGTGCACTATGTACTTTACCTTCGGTTTAGAATGGCAAAGTATATGTAACAGTCAACCATAACCTTAAGGCCAAACAGGAGCTGATGAAGCACAGTGACAGTTTATTCTCCAGGCCAGTGGGTGTGGATTATGTAGCCCATCAAGCCTAGTGCTCCTCAGGACAAGTCGACTGGGGCTTACTGTGAGCTGGAAAACGTCAGTGAGGTAAATTATCTCATTGAAGTAAAATGACCTAAACAGATACGAAGGATCGTTCACGTCAACAACCTAAAACTCCAGATTAGTGTACCCATGATGTGGACACTGGAGACAGTAAACTGGTGAAGAGTAGGATTCACTGGATATCCGATAAGGTCAGGGACCCCATCAAGGAGAAAGCTTGCAAGATGCTGTCCCTAGGAGTGGTAGAGACATCCCAAAGCCCCTGGGCTAGCCCAGTGGTACTGGCCCCTAAGAATACCAGTGGTGGGAAGACTAAAGGTTGGTTTTGTGTGGACTAGGGGGGGGGGCTCAATTCTGCTATGAATACAGATGCGCACCCTATTCCTCAGGCAGATGAGCTCATTGACAAGCTCGGCGCTGCCAAGTACATTAGTACCTTTGACCTCATGGCATGATACTGTCAGGTCGGCTTGACAGATGGAGCGAGAAAGAGATCAGCATTCTTAACCCCAGAAGAACATTATCAGTTCACTGGATTGAAGAATGCCCCTGAGACTTTTCAGTGGATGGTTAACCAGGTTTTGTCTGGGCTGGAAAACCTCAGTGTCGCCTATTTAGATGACATTGCTGTTTCAGCCACACCTAGGAGGATAACTTATCCCACCTAAAAAAGTGCTTCAGGCTCTGCAAAATGTTGGTCTCACTATCAAGGCCATGAAGTGCCAGTTAGCGCAGGACACTGTAACTTATCTAGGCCACCTGGTCGCTGGAGGTTAGAAACAACCTCTCGAAGTGAAGGTAGTGGCTAAGAAGGATTGTGGCATCCCCACCACACAGACACAGGTGAGAGCCTTTCTAGGTATCACCGGGTACTAACGTTCATTCATCAAGGGGTATGGGACCATTGCCATGCCCCTGAATGATGTAACTTCCAAGAAGTTGCCGAACAAGGTTACTTGGACCCCTGCATGTAAAAACCTCCTTTCAGGATTAAAAGGATGGATTGTGCAGGTACCCAGTTCTGAAGTGCCAGACTGTGTTCATTATCCAGACAGATGCCTGTTATTTTGGGATTGGAGCAGTGTTAGTTCAGCGGAACTCTCAAGGGGTAGAGCAACCTGTCGCCTACCTTAGCAGGGGATTGACAAAAAGGGAAAGGAACTTGGCCGTCATTGAAAAAGAGGCTTACACAGTCATGTCTCTGTCCTCACCAAGAAGAGAGTCCACATTCAAGCTCGTGTCTCTGCGGCATCTAACAACTCGGCCGAACTCTTTCAAATCTGCAAGGAGCTGGCCAACCCTGCTGCAGTATCTAACCCTCCTGTTGCCTCCCAGGCTCTTTGCAATGCCCTTGCCTCTCACTTCATTTAAAAAACCCAGGACATCCTGTCCACCCTCTCCACCCAAACTCCTCCTCTTCCCTCTCCATCTGTGCTTGCTGACCCTCCTTTATCCACCCTCCCACCATCCTTCTCGTCCTTTCCTCTTTTCACCCCTGATGAGGTTGCTAGACAAGTCCGATCTATGAAAGCCTCTTCAAAACAGGCTTATCCCTGTTCCTCTAAAACCATCAAGGACCACTTTGACACCCTCGCTCCGGCCCTTGCTGACTTTTGCAACCACTCCTTTGCCTCTGGATCCTTCCCCTCCCCTCTGAAGCACTCCTTTGTGCATCCTCTTCTCAAGAAACCCACAGCTGATCCTTCTTGTCCAGCTAACTATCGCCCAATTTCCATTACTCCCTTTCTTGGCAAACTCCTGGAAAAGTTGGCCATCTCTCAATTTAACCTTCATTCCAATTCTGTTGGCTGTCTCCATGACCACCAGTCTGGCTTCAGAGCTGCCAGAAGCACGGAAACTGCTCTTCTAAACATCCATGAAGATCTGCTCACCAACCTTGACTCTAACATTTCCTGTGTCCTCATCCTCCTCGATCTCTCTTCTGCCTTCGACACGGTCAACCATACCATCCTGCTCAACCGTCCCCATGAAAACTTGGGTATCACTGATCAGGCTCTGGCCTGGCTGACCTCTTTCCTCTCAGGTCGACCCTCCCAGGTCCAACTTGGGTCCTTCCTTTCATCTATCTTCCTCTCTACCTGTGGTGTTCCCCAGGGGTCTAACCTCTCACGCAGGCTTTTCAACCAATACCTGGCAACTCTCGCCCACTGCATTGCCATTTTCTGCTGAAATTTCCAGTGCTACGCTGATGACACTCAACTCATTTTCAGGCTGCCCTCTGCCACTCTGCCCTCTGCCACCTCTGATTGACTAACTGCCATTCAAGATTGGTGTGCCACCAATGATCTTTGTCTGAATGCCAGCAAGACGGAGAGCCTCCTCATCGGCACACCTTCACCATCCTTTCCCCTCACTCTATGGCCGCCCTCCCTTGGCCCTCCTCCTACCCCCACCTGCGAGGCTAAGAACCTCAGGGTCATCTTTGACTCCACCATTTCCTTCTCCGCCCACATCTCTGAGGTCTCTAAAAAGTCAAATTTCCGACTGCACCTCCTCAGAGGTACTCTGCCTTTCCTCTCCTTCCCCCAGAAGCTCATGGTATATCAAGCTCTGCTTCTCTCTAACTTGTGCTATTGTAACAGCCTCTTTCTAAATCTACCTGCCTCTACTCTCCGCCCTCTGCAACTAATCCAGAACAGGACTGCAAGACTTGTCCTTGGCCTCAAGCCCTGGGATCGTATCTCTCCAGCTCTGAAATCTCTTCACTGGCTCCCAGTGGATGCAAGGATTAAATTCAAAACCCTCTGCATTGTCCACAAGGCTCTCTGGGGCCTGGGTCCAAAATACCTTCAGATATCCCTCCGCAAATACCTCCCCTCTCGAGCTCTTCGCTCCTCTACCTCCAACTCACTCAGGGTCAGTAGTTTTTCTAAGAAACGAGCTGGGGGTAGATCTCTGTCTTCGGCTGGGGCCTCCCTCTGGAACAGCCTCCCTGCCACTCTAAAACTTGAGGAGAACCATCTCTGGTTCCGGAAGCACCTCAAGACCTTCCTCTTTTCTTCTGCCTTTGCACCCCCTCTCCCCTGCTGATCTGTTCTCTCTTGGCATTGTGCACCTGGCCACCCTCTGTCTTTTGGGCCCAGGTACCTGCTCATCCTGTCACCCTCCCGCACTGCCTCCAGGCCACCCCTTGCACTGGGGTCTGTATCTGTACCCATACAGCCCCCCCTTTTTCTTCCTGCGCTTATCGGACCTACCCTGTCTGCTGCCTTAAACCTAGCACTGGCAAATTGCTGGCTGCATTACCACTGTTTGTTGCCTTTATTATTTATTTATTGTTATTTATCTGTTTCTCCTCTGCTTCGCACTTTCCACCTCTCCCCCTTCCATACACTTTTCCCCTACCCCTCTCCCATGCACTTGCGCATTCTCAATGTCACTGGGCCTAGTAAGATCGCTGTTTTGTTCTCCCCTGTTCCCCTCCCTTGCCTTGTCGTGCTCTGAAACACTTGTGTATGAACGCGATAGAAATAAAATATCAATCAATCAAAAAAAGAAGATGACACCCACCGCAACTGTACCTAAAAACAATATTCCTACCAAAGCCACGAACAAAGTATTTTTAACCATCCCAAGCCTCACTCATATTACTGCCAAACACCCCAGACCTAATGAGACTAACTACAAGACAACTGCCACCTTGGGTATCGACAAACTCAACAGACTCAGAGCTAGAAATAAAACCATCCACCGAGCTACCACACCCACCACTACATCATACACACCCACCAAACCAGTATCTTTCTCAAATAACCACCCCAAAAAAACAATCAAACCACCAACAATCTCCAAAACCACTACTCGTATACCCAACCCAGTCAACACACCTCTTAGAGACACCATCCCCACTCTCAAAGGCTGACTTATCAATGCGCGCTCTCTCGGAGCGCATGCCATAGAAATCCATGACCTCATTGTGGATCAACAACTTGATATCCTAGTAGTCACCAAAACATGGCTACACCCTGCTGCAGGCCCTCTCCTAGCCCTTGCTATCCCCCCCTGGATTCAGCATCCTTAGGACAGACAGGACCAACACCCAAGGAGGTGGAGTCGCCCTAACAGCCAGAACCACCCTGCAAATTAGAGCTTACCCATTGGAACAAATACAGGGGTACAAACTCCTACTAGTTAAATACACCTCTAACCCCAAAACCACCACTAATTTCCTGGTAGTGTATAGAACACCGTACAAAAATACTCACCCCAACCTAGACATCCCTCTACTACTAAGACCCATCATCAAGCCTAACACCAAATGCATCATTCTCAGAGGCATAAACCTAGGCTATAGTGATCCCCTGGATCTTGAAGCATAAGTCTTCCACACAGCCATGTCAAACATGAATTTTGTACAGCTAATCAATGAACCTACCCATTCTAAAGGTAGAACTCTGTACTGGATCCTCACTCTCAAATCACCATTGACTACATCCTCTCCGTAGACTTGGAACACCACTTCATCATCCGTTTTACACTGGAAAATAACATCACAGACCACACCATCTCCAAAACACCTGATACCTTTGTAGCTCGAAATATCAAAAATCTCTCAGCAGGTAACCTCTCTCCCGCCCTCAGTGCAGCCCTAGCCAATATAACTCCAGATACAAACAATCCTGATTACTTAGCAGAATGCTACCAACAAAGTCTCACCCATACTACTGATTTACTTGCCCCTACCACTATTAAATCTCGTAGGCCAGATAAACGCTCCTGCTTCTGGTTCAACAAGGAATTAGTATCCCTGAGATGAATAAAAAGATTGCTCGAACACATCCACAGAAAAACTAACACCCCGGATTCAGCGAAAGCCTTTGAAGAAGCCAACAAAATCTACAAATTAGCCATAATCACCCAAAAAGCTAACGCCTTCAACCTACGCATCACTAATGCTACATCCGACAGCAAAGAACTGTTCTCCATCCTCAGAGAGCTAGAGAACCCCTGTCAAGTTACAGCACCCACCAATACCAGTAAAGCCTGGTGCACCACAATACAAGACGCCCTAGCCTCTAAAATCCTACTGCTACAAAAGAAAATTGACAGCAAAAAAACAATCCTAGCAGAAAAAACTCTCCCCACCATCACAGAGAACCCATCCAACACTATTCCTGGCACTCCATTTCACTTCACACCGGTCTCACACAAAGATGTGCTAGACACCATAACCAATCCCAAAGCCTCTAAATGCAAAGAAGACCAATTCCCCTCCCACCTAGTCAAACTCTGTGCCCCAACCCTATCACCTATCATTACCGAATTTGTTAATGCCTCCTTTAACACAAATACGGTCCCTACCAGCATCAACAAAGCATGGGTAACCCCCCTCCTAAAAAAAATGACCTTAGACCCCTGAATCCCCACCAACTACCGACCAGTTACAACGATCCCATTTCTCATGAAAATAATTGACAAAATAGCATACTCCCAAATACAAAACTACCAAGAACACCACCAACTATTGGGGACTGACAGTCAGGATTCCGCCCCAACCACAGCACAGAGACAGGCCTTCTTGACCTGAAGATACAAATGGATGTAACCAGAGAAGCAGGCAAACTCTGCCTACTAATGTTACCGGATCTCTCGGCAGCTTTCGATCTGGTTGACCACGACAAACTTTGTGTCACTCTAGCCAACAACTTCCACCTGTCCAAGGATGCCACCGACTGGATCAAATCCTTTCTAGCAGACAGGACCTCAGGAGTATCCAGCAGCAAAGAATCAGTCGATCCCATACCTGTTCTTGTAGGCATCCCACAAGGTTCAAGCCTTCCCCCACCCTCTACAACGCCTATACTTAGCTGATTTTTGCAGTGCTGGATGCCATGGGTGTCATCTACACCAACTTTTCAGATGACACCCAGATCCTCATTCCACTATCATCCAACCACGAACAAGACTCAATGCTCATCAACCAAATCTACTCACTAATCCAAAACTGGACGGGCAATAATAGCTTATGCCTCCATGATGACAAGACTGAGCTACTCATACTAGGATCATCCTCTAAGAATGGACTCTCTACAGCCTGTTTATACATCATTCATCATTGATGGCACCATGATGACAGTGCTTAAATAAGTTAAGACACCACCCTAACCATGTCAAAACAAATCAACACCCTTTCCTCGTCCACCCTTTACACCTCCAAACTTATCTCCTCACACCTGAGAACTGCGTTACATTAGCCAGAGCGCTTATATTATCTAAGCTCGATTAGTGCAATATCCTCTTCCTTGGCACCTCCAACAGCAATATATTCAAATTACAACTTATGCAGAGTAAAACCCTCCAAGCTGCACTTGACATAAAAAAGACTGAACACATCTCTAACATTAGGAGAGACAACCACTGGCTCCCTCTCAAAGCCAGGATACTATTCAAAGCCCTAAGCATAACACATAAATACATTGCCAACAAAGCTCCCAAATACCTCATCAATACAGTCATGAAGAAATCCCATACCAGACTCCTCAGATCTAATAATAACTCAGACCTCGAGATCCCATGATACAAAAGAGAAAAGGGGGGGGCAGTAGTTTTAAAGTCCTCGCTCCCAGACATTGGAATGCCCTACCCACCAATATCAAGAATGAAACATCCTACCTAAAATTCAAAAAATCATTGAAAACCTGGTTATTCAACCAATATTAAATTGAGCCAAGACCCTTACGCACTCTGATCAGACCTCCACCCTTCCATTGTACAATAATAAGAATGTATGTAATCTAACTTATGTTTTTTAAACAATGTATGCAATATCACTTATGTGTTTACTGTGTTCATTTAGAATGTAAAGATTGCACTTAACCATTGTCTGTAACCACGCTGTGATACCTCCGGGTCTGGGCGTATAATATATGTAATAAATAAATAAATAAATCTTTGGGTCACACTTAACGATCCAGACAGACCATCGGCCTTTTCTATGGTTAATGGCCATGCAAGGGGAGAAATCTAAGCTTCTGCATTTGGGCCATATCCCTACAGGGATTTCATATGGACATCCAGCACAAGCCAGGCTCCCAGCATGGAAATGCAGATGGCCTCACCCAGAACTTTGACCTTGATAACAAACCAGACCCTGAGTAGGGTGGTGGTTCACATGTTGAGGCAGGTTGGCATATGAGGAATTCGACAAACCGCATGGTGGGTGCGCGGTGACCTGGGCTTTTTTAAAATTTTTAATGAAATTGAATGATGATAGATCAATCTCTGCAAAATGTGTGGGGCTAATCCACACACATTTTCCTATGCTCACTGCAGGACATGCACATAGACCTGTTTACTCTGTGTGGACACAGCCTACAGGTGCCGTCCCACCTGTCCTATTTAGTTGGAAAATGACAGCCAAGAGTACATCAAGGTATCTCAGAAGAGGGAAGGCAAAACCTTTCTCCTGCCATGCACAGCCTAATTAACTAAGGAAGGCTCCATGGATCCGCCCTGCCCTTTGTTAGCTGCTGGTGGCAGCTTCGCAGACTAATTACAGTTAATTCAAACAGGCCCATGGGGGGCCCGGTTGCAGGACTAACAAAGGACCGGAAAACCCCAACAGCCTTTGATATGCACTGTGTCAACCTGAAGCTAGATCCCTCCTCTCAGTAGCAAGGGCAGTGACCTGTAATACCTGGGACAGCTGTTTACAGTAGTCATCCCTCCAGGGGGACCCCATTCAGAAGGTACGAGTATGTGGTTTGGCGTCGACCGAAAGTCTGGTCTCGCCACAGCTTCAAGGGAGACATGCCGCTTTAATCAGGAACTACAGAGAGCTCAATTAACCAGAGAGACTCTTTGATCCACAACAGACAGGAATATGGGATAGACTTAGTATTACATGTTTTCAGCCCTTTATCTTGTTCTGTTGCAAAGCACTCTGGTTATGACCTCATGCATACAGGAGATTGTTGGTGGGGACCCAGGATTGATTTGTTAAGGTAGGCTTAGCCTACACCAATGACTGTGGCCCATTTGGCCCCTCTTTTGGGCAAATCATCTGAAGACTTTGCAAGGAATAACAAGATGAACTCATTCCCTCGCTGAAGGTAAAGTCTGCCTTACCGCTTCCGCCAGTGAAGGAAGGTCAGGATTCCCAAACAGGGAAGTAAGATCACTCCCCCAAACATCTCCCAGTGAACATATGGAGATACTGAATCCAGGGGACACTCCAGAAGCTGCAGAACCGGTACCCAGCCAGCACATAGCATGCCCTTCTAGGCTCTGCAAGCAAGTTTCCTAGGTAGGAAGTGCCAGAGAGTCTCTGAACCAAACCAAGGACAAGGCAGTTGCCTGCAACACTCTCCTCAGCTTTGGGCCCTCTGCATTAAAGGAAGACACAAGCCTACTGAAAAAGCTAGGAGGAGTGCATCGACAAGCATCAACCAGCATCCACCTTAAAGGGTATCTTTGAGCCCCTCGAGCTGCAACCGACTGCACCGCTGACTGTTGCCACGCTGCAGTCGCTAACGTCATCCGAGACGCCTCGACCAGTGCTTCAGACCCGCCAACCAGCACTGAGACAATGATTCCTGAGCCCAAGCCGGCATGTAGGCCAGCGTGGGGCCATCTATCCAGCCTCGCTCACCGAATTGCCTGCCGCCTGATACCCCCAGCTGTCTTCCATCTTGAACTCTGTCGCAGGAGCTAGAAAACACCATGGAGCCAACTCAACCCTCTCGAGCATCAAAAGATGTCTACAAGCACAAGGTACATTGTGGTTCTGTCCCCCTGGTCCTTTTCCTTAGGCCCCCTAGTACCATTTTACAAACCGCTACTCCCTTTGTGTTGAAACCGAGCATCCTAGAGCTATTGTGATTAATTACTTTACTAACGACCCTGCTGTCAGAATCAAGAGTGCATCCCTTTTCATTCTTGAATCTGTCTGTCCTCTGCATTCCTTTACAGGGTCAGTTGTATGTTGTAGTTTGCTAGAACTGTCTGTTTGATAATAATAAAGTACATATTTATATACAACCTTGACTGGACAGTTGCATTGGGTAATAATTGTATTTTTGCTGTGTTGTAACTGCCCAACGATCCACGACCTTGCAGAGATAAACCTGTTGTTCCATCCACATTACCAAATTTGGACAATGTTTATAATTTGTTTGTGTTTCCAATCTGTTCAGATCCCTTCTGGTGTACTAGAGGTGTGGGGCCGATTGATGGTTTAGAAACCGATATTCATCCCTGCACCACTTTTGCCCTGGAAGTTGATCTGTCACAATGGGTTCAATCCCCTTGTTTCTAGGTTAATCCCCCTAAAGTGGCCCACCCTTCCAGAATTGAAACTGGTCTGAGTTTGACGGCTTGGTTCCTGAACATGTAGGGCTTGAAAGAGTAGGTTTGTCACTGGCCCTTTCCCTGGCTGTCCACGGTTGCAAATGCCCTTATATTCTCATGTTCTATTTAGACACTGGTGTTACTTTGTCTTCCAATGTCTCAAGTCCAAATTTGACCAGTTGTTCAGTGACCCGTTTCACGTCTTGAATTTCCTTCATGAGGGATCCAGTTTATGTTTGGCACATTCTACATTGGTCTAGAAATGAGGTCAAAGGCCTTTGTAAAGTCCACATAACAATAATATAAGTTGGTTCCCTTCTTATGCCCATAGTCAGCATTGCAGTGCACAGATACCGGTCAGAGTATTGTCAGATTTCCTGAAACCCGTTTGAAAGTGACTAAATATTTGGTTTATTTCCAACCAAGATTCAAGTTCGCCCAATAATACAGTTGCAAAGATTTTTTGGCTTGAGTCCATCATAGCCAAGAGGTGATAGCTGGAAGGAATCAATCTGTCACCTCTTTTAAAAACAGGGACGAGAACTGACTTTTAACAACTTTCTGGGATAGAACCTGTTTTCACATGTGCATAGACTAAGTTTAGCATTTTTGGCATTTTCGGCTCTATCTGTCAGGTCTATCTTTTAGCACAATACTTTGTATACCATCAGGTTCAGGTCTGAGTTAAGGCTTGATTTTTTATTTTATTTTTATGATTCTTAGTACATTTACCTCACTTATGCCAAGGAGCATAGGCTGCCCCTTGATTTTTCCCCCAATCTTTTGCACTGGGTTGTGTGGGAGGGCCAGCATTAATGTTTAGGGGACCCGTAATGTAATATAGACGATGGATATAGCTATGCCATACTGTTTCAGATATAGGGTCAAGATCAGTAGGAAGAATAGCTTTACGGAAATCGTTATAACATGACAAAAAACCTGTGAGCATCTTAAGTTTTCAGAAACGAAACAGGCTTAACCAATTAGAATTTTTCATTGAACATTTGTGTAGTTTTAACCAGTTTCTATTATTAGTCTTTAAGTTGGTAATTCTAATTTGTTTCTCCAATAGATCTAAGGTGGTGCAGGCTCTTACTATTGCTTGTCTCTTTCTAAGCAACATGTTCCCTTAATTTATAGCAAAATCATAAGGGGCTTTTTATTTTATGATGTTATTTTTCCTAGTCCCATGATTTTCTGTCCCACTGGTCTGAATTGTTACAGAGATCATTTTTTCCAGGTCCCATTCAGCTATGCTCAAAGCCTTTTCCATGTTTTTTTGATCGTACTACAATACTTTATTAACAATTTTTATATTTTTTTCAGACCATTGTAGACGAGTGCCGTGTATATTGGAGGTAATATGTAACTTTCTGGATGGAGTCTGATATCAGTATACCAGATCAACCTAGCATGATCACTAGGATATACAAATCCTAGTCTGCAGAAAAACATCACTCATCCCCCAACCAATCCCATGGCCCAAATCATTAGGACAAACACCTGCAACCTCTAACGTGGTCAAAACCCTCAGATGCAAATTTGACTCAGATTTATCCCTCACCAAACACACCACCAGCATATTCAAAACCTGTTTCTTCTACCTACATATCCTCAGGCGGATTTTCCCCTACCTCACTTATCCCCATAATTTCTCGGCCATCAATTCCATCATCCGTTCCCCCCTAGACTATGCAAAGTGCCTCTACCTAGGAGCCCCAGCATCCCAACTAAGGAAACTCCAAAGAATCCAAAACGCGGCAACACGCCTGTTCATAAACTTGCCCTCCAGAGAACACATTAGCCTTACCCTGAGAGTCCTCCACTGGCTGCCTATTGCTCGACACATCACCTTCAAAGCCATGTGTATCACCCATCGCACAGTCCAGAACATCGGCCTTGAATTCCTCAGAACGAAATTGTCCCCTACCAACCTTCCAGGAACCTCAGATCTCGCACTGCATTTCGCCTAGTGATCCCACCCACAGCTCCACTAGGCTTGGCGGTTCCTCCCTATCCTTCCAAGCGCCAATCATCAGGAATTCCCTTCCATTACATATTTGCAACACAGTAAACCACCTGAAATTCAGGAAGGCCCTTAAAACCTGGCTCTTGCCAATACTCGCCCAATCTACTGCTCCCCATGAATACACCACTAATAAACACCACCACATCAATCACAACTCAGGGACCGGCAGCTCTTGCAGTGGCTTTCCTGACACATCACCACACACTGCTCAGCAAACACTCCCAGCCAACTGGTACTCCAGGCAAGCCAGGAGCTTTCGTTGTGGCTCACCTGATCCACCATCAACCCACCCACAACAGCACTCCCAACAGACAAGCACTCCAGGTAAGCCAGCAGCTTTTGTTATGGCACACTCGCAACACTCACAACATTCTCACCATCCCGTCAGCCGACATGAGAGGTGACTAACAATGAAATAAGTAACCCAGGGTAGCACACGTCCATCACTAAGTAATTCACTGCCACTCCTAACCTGCATCGCTCATTCAGGGAAGCTCTCAACACTATCAATCTCGCACTACCAAGGTATTCCCAAATCCAGGTACAACAAACCACCAATCTGTTTCACTACGGAAACCTACTATACTATAGGCTGAAACCTATGGCACTGTGAAGTCTAGGCGCCCGGTAAGTAATCAAAACATTATTATGCTTTGACCTTTCTGATGAAGCCAATCATCCAGGACACTGGTCAACCATGAAAATACAATGGGCCTCATTACGACCCAGGCGCTAAGTGGTTAATGGCGCTGTAAAAGGCTGCGGCGCCGTTAACCACTTAGCACCTTACTACAAGGTCCCTTTGCGGGACCCGACCTGAAGGGCTGGTCTGGACCAGCCGTTAAAGTAGGGACCCGCAAAGGGACCTCGCAGGCAATTACGGTACCGCAATTTGCGGTACCGTGATTGTCACCTTCCCCATTCCCATTGAGCCCTATGGGGAAAAAATGGGAATGGGGAAGGGCCATGGTGAAATGGGGAAATACCGCCCCGCCAACCTTGGAATGGAGCGGTATTTCCCCATTTCACCATGGCGGACTCGTTACAACACCGGCACCAACCATGGTGCTAATAGCGCCATGGTTTAGCGGCGGTGTTGTAGTGAGGGCCAATATATTTTTTGTGTGTGTCTTTCCAGCAAGAGTACAAATGTGAACTCCCAACTGCTTCTGCAGATGGGAAGATAGTTTTGTAGGGTCTGTGAGGATCTCATGGTGGCAACAGTAAAGAGAGACACACGTGATCACAGTTCAAGGGTGTTTCTTAAACTGTAAATGCAGGTTGAGACTTGTGAGATTCCAATTGGAGCAGTTAAATTCTGATTGCGTATACAACTTTTATGCTCTATAATCCTTTGCTTGACTTTTCTTTCTGTCATGCCAAAGTAGATTTTACAGCACCAGATGACATAGATGACCATTTTTGAATTGCAGTTTGTAAATTGACATTGGAGCCACAGTTTCTTCAAGCCCAGATCAATCTCTTTGGTGCTTTTAGTGCTGGCGCAGCAGCTGCAGGTGCCGCAAGGTGTATGGCCCGTAGGTTTACTCATACCCCATGATTCTGTGAATGTCTTTTGGACTTGTTTTAAAGAAATTTCATACTTGGTCACAAGATCTTTAATATTGGGACCTCGTTTAAATGCACATAACAGGGGCTTAAAGGGGGCATTCGCCTCCACTTAATATATGCCAATTACGTTTTATAATGGCATTCACTTTACTAGAAAGGGTGTTGAAGGTACTCACAAAAACTATTTGATCTTCAGTCTTAGGTTTTGTTCTATACTCTAATAGAGCTTCTCTATTGTTATTCCTTGCACGCTTCCAAGCTGTCTTTGCAATCTTTTTAGGGTAACCTCTCGCTGTTGATTTTGCGCCTAGGACTGCTGCTTTTTGTTTAAACGTTTTGTTATCTGAACTATTCCGCTTTAATCTGAAAAATTGTCCTACAGGGAGATTTTCTCTTGCATGTCTCGGATGACAACTATCAAATTGGAGTAAGGAGTTGCGATCTGTGGCCTTATGGTAAGGTTTAACTTTCAGAGTGTTGTCGGTGGTATCGGCCCAAATAGAAAAATCAAGAAAGTTAATTTCAGTCACACTAGTTGTGGCCTTAAATTGCAGGAATTTGTTCTGTCCATTTAGCCAATTCAAGAATGTTTCCAATTCTAAAGCACTTCCATCCCAAATTAATAAGATGGCAGAGTTCCGGCACCTGGTTCCCAGTCTGCCCCAGTCTCTACGTGTTTTGTCTGAGGAGCTGCACGACGTGGTGAAGTCCAGCGTTTGAGTTGATTATTTAAACTGACTGTGGGCGCAGAGTGCGGCGTGGAGTTCCGGCACCGAGTTCCCAGTCTGCCCCAGTCCACTACAGGGCACGTTTTATGGCAGACTCTCCAAAAAAATCTTGGCCCCAGGCTCGCCATAAAACGTTGCAGCAGCGCAGCATGTTGAACCCCTGGACATTTGCGAACAAAGCAGTATTAACAAGGTAAGCAAACAGACTGTTGCCTTGCCGCTGGGAAAATCTGCTGGGCTACTGAGGGTTGCAGCTTTAGAGGCGGTGGCCGTGGCCAGAATGGATATTAGTTTACAGGCAGACTTGGCTGAGGTATCAGTAATTCCCGACACGTTGACTGCAAATGACAGTAGCTGCGAAACTGGGAATCTAGCAGGAAATCCAATTGAACTAGCAAAGCATGTCACGTCTCCCGTGTCAGTGCCCCCTCAAATTGCTCTGCTATCATTAAACAATTTGGAACCTGTCTCTAATTTGACGTGTGAATTACCGTAGACTCTGTCCAGTCCCTCAACCCCAGAGCTTTTTTACTCGCCATTCGAGATTACTGATGCAGATTTGATGACAGTTCTGAATGCCGCATTTATAACAAATGAAGTTCAACAAACCACTCTGCAAAGCTTAAATGACTTATGGCCGAAAATGCCTGAGATCTCAATACAAGACACACAGTCAGTGAGTGGTGCAGCTGAAAGCCCTCCAGCAGCATCATCACTGACATTACGAACAGATGGACTTAGTGCACTAGCTAAAAATGTTGATGTTATATCTGGCTGCGTTGGTAGTGTTCAAGGAGTGTCAAGTGATCCTTTGAAAAGTCTCCAATTGAGCCAATTACATGCTACTCAAGATGGTTTGGCGCCAAACAGGAAAAAGGTGCAACATTACCATGCCATGCACAGGGACAGGGACAGTAATCATGATAAATCTGTAAGATAAAATTTGAATCTGTCGGAATTGTTGTCTGATGAAATTAATGTGAACCATGAAATTGACGACGCCTCGCAGTACTCTACGGTCATAACATTCATGGCGCTGTCTAACCTTGTCTTGCAAGCTGAAGGCAACTTGCTTAATCGGGAAATGAAACATCAATCCCAGAAGTCGCCACTTAGGGCTGCAATACGGAACCCTTTGGTCCAGCTTACAGCTTTGGACTCTCCAGTCTTAACTGCAGTGACATTCTCGGAAAAAATCTGCTCAAATAATATGCATGCGTCAACAATGAAACCATTGAGAGTTACTTTGCCTTTCCAAGTTCTAGAGCATGCCAAGACCAACACAAGCACGCCAACGGCGTTCTTGAGGAAAATCAATAGTGCTAAAAGGCCCGGGTTATCAATGTGCATGCACTGGACGCCCACTTGCCAAATGAGGATACCTTGAGGATACCTTGAGTCATTCGAGCATTGGAGCTGAAAATCCTTGCCATACACCCGCAAAGGCCAGTCTTTCCTCGGCTGCTTCCATGCAAATTCATAATGATGATTGGGCCGCATCATCTTTAGCCTTGATACCGTTTGTGAATCTTTATGAAGCCCTAAATAAAAGGATTCATGATCAAAGAGCAATGTTGTCAAATTTGAACCAAAAAATTGAACAAATAGAAAAGTTTAACATGTATCTAAAAGACAATATACATGCAGAGGCAGCTCTTACGGTAGAGTGGCAGCAAAGGCAATGTGACTTGGCCAGCCGACATCGTTGCCAAAATGAGAAGTTGGTTGATGGCTTGTTGGAAGCCGTTAAGTGGATGCGTAAGAGTCAATGTTCTGACTCTAGCGACTGTGTTGGGAAATGCCTAACGAAAGCTGAAATGAAACTATCAAATGTGTTGCAAGTTCCCGCTGATTTAGACCAAAACTTAATCTTGATTGACAAGGTCATCTCAACCAATGTAGGTTCAGCTGAGCCTGGGTCGACACTGAAAAAACCAAACACAGTCGTTGGAGTTGATCTTCCACAAAACTTGCTGGTGCAGGAAATTACAAACGGAAATTAAAAACCCCTTAGTGGGGCAAGGAGTTTTAATAATGATGATGGAACTAAAGGGGCCAGGGACGAAGACATCCAGGAAGCTATTCAAGCGCGAAAGACCGTGCCTGAGAATCATTTTTCGTACTTTGGTATCTTTACTGGTGCGGTAAAGACAACCTTATCTACAACAATTATGGTTGCAAATAAAACTTCAGACAAAGCCGTAACTCGGAAATCAGCAAAGAAAGGCCAAATGTCTGATCATACAAAGACCAAGAAATTTATATGAAATCTATCTTCTCCGCCAAGATTAAGCTTATTCAAACGTAATGATGGCACAAAAAGCAAAACGCCAGAAATCGCCACAAAAAAGCTGCCAATGCTTATTTTGTCCGTGGCAAACAAAAACCAGTTCTAAAACGAAGAAGAAGAATTTCTGATTCTGAGACGAACTGCATCCACTTCAACAAATCTATGCAATTTATCCACTTATTTGATTCATGACGATCAAGACATGTCCATTTCTTCTAGCGGCCATCAATCAGCTATAACTCAGGCAAACCCTCAGAAATCAAATAAAGTGATTCCTATTGTAATGAAATCTCTGGATGAGCAACCTGAAATAAATACTGAGGCTGCAACAAAGGTAAATTTAGTGTCCAGAGCTGACCTACTGATGAATCCGAAATTTGCGTCAAATCAATGCAAACAGCGTGTTAACTTTAAAACAAGGGTTCATGAGAACAAATCCAGTAAAGAAGTACATCATTGCCGTAAACTACTTCTACAAAATATTCAAAGTGATGAAACACAAGTAAACCTAAATTGAACAAACATAATGAAATTGTTCAAGTGCATTCCACTTCTGCACACAATTGAATCAGAAGACATAAAGATCGTTGAATATGCAACTGAAAAATCCTCGGATCAGGTGCTCCTACATATTAATTCAGCAGGTGTTCGTAGTACTCTTTTAAGAGCCAGCGACAATCTTCTGTTCTTTGGATTCGAGATCTCGTCTGAACCTGACCAGGAAGGAATATCACAACACGACAAAGCAATAGAGGCAAACCAGCACCAATCAAAACCTGTTGATTCTGCAGTTTTACAGAAGTCCATGAGCATCACACAGAAATCAAGACCAGAATGATCTCTGTCAAAAAATTCATCAACAAAAAAAGCAAAACCGAACAGGCCTTGGGTCCATCAATAGCCATGACTGACAGAGCATGAGTGTTATTTTTGTTTTTATCCTGGAACACAAGTGGATTCAAAAAATTATTTAATGATTTTGAAATCCCCTTGGAACGTGTGCTTGTTATTTGTCTACAGGAAACATGGCTATGCAAAACTCCAATGTGTGATGGTTTCACCACCTTATTAAATCCTGTGGAAAAAAATGCTAAATGTCGTCCAAGTTCAGGTTTAATAACAATGGTGAGAAAAATGCAAACATGGTCAGTTCCTATTCTGGCAAATCCAAATCCATATGTGCACGGTACAATAATCCATACGATGGAAAAAAGTATTCAAGCTACGAAGTACCTGCTGATCATAAATGGATACTAGAATCCAGCAAAAACAGCACAAAAGCTTTCATAAATGCAATTTCAGAGCTGATAGATGATTCAATGCTAGCGTATAACAACTTGTCAGTTATTTGCTGCGGAGACCTAAATTGCACCTGGTTCCAGGTTGACCAAATGTTGCCGACTTATAAGCAACTGCCGGATGATGCGGTTGAGGAAAGAGGACAGAGATGGCAAAATGCCATGAATATGCACGATTTATCAATGTGAAATGGCACTGTGAAATGGGATATCCCTGCAAAACCAACTTGGCATCGTGAAAAAACTCATAGTATACTCGACTATATATGGGTATCTAGAAACATCGAATCAAAGATCATAGATTTTCAAATCCAGAAAATGAAATACAGTGATCACAGTCTTTTGCAATTCCATTGTATGATGGACACAACTCCTCCTGTTGCGCTATACAAGAACGCTTTGGAAGCAAACTCTGGGGGAAATCGTCTTCGACTGACTGGAAGCCGGATTCAATGTCTTGGGACGAGGCTAATGAATATTCCAGCCACACAAGGAATCGAATATATCCCACTGCTGACAGATTTCACCGTTGCTGCAAAATCGTCTATGTATTATGGGCGGTCTCATCGACATCTTTACAGCAAGGTGTTACATGAAGCAAAAAAGGCATTGCGGAAAGATCTGAGAGTAATAAGAAAATGCCTACCAAGATCAGAAGTGCAAGATGCAGTAAAAACAAGACATGCGCTCTATCGAAATTGGGCAAAGTCACATGCTATTGTCATTGATCAGTACCGCGGCGAGCAAATGTTAAATCTACTCATGACAAGGAACACACGAGAAATTTGGCGGATCTTGAATATGGACCTCGCAAAATGCACTCCAATTCTAACAAATACAATTTCAGGAAATGCATGGGACACGCATTTCTCCACGGTTTTTCAGAAATCTTAAATTGCGACTTTGTCAATGACTACCGCTGCGGACACTCAGTGGGCCGTCGAGATGTCGCACGATGAGATTGTACGAGCCATAACCCTACTAAAAAACTTGCGTGCAGCTGGACCTGATTTGATCTCTAATGTGGCTCTTAAAAAACATCCAAGTGAGTGTGCACACTTTATTGGAAACTTGCTTACCAAAACTACAGTGTCAAAAGAATTGCCTGAATCGTGGACCACTGCTATAGTGTTGCCAATTCATAAGAAGGGCAATTGGGATGACCCAAACAACTATCGCCCAATTGCCCTTCTCGACACAATTGGCAAAATCTTTGGCTCATGTCTACGATTAAAACTAGCAAATTGGGCAGAGGTTTCACAGATTACGGATATACGCCAAACCGGATTTACAAAGGGTGTTGAGGTCGATGTAAATCTGCTATTTTTGAGCATCTTGAAACTGGAAACGCTACAGGCAAATGGAAAAATTCATTTTGCATTTATAGACATGAAACAGGCATTTGACAGTTTGAACCGCGGCCTTCTTCGGGCAATATTGTCAAAATGGCGATGTTCGGCAACTATCCTTGAACCAATTATTGCCCTCCATGATCAAACATCTATTAGAGTCAGATTAAATAACAGTGGTATGTTATCAAACATAATTTTGACACATAAAGGTGTCAAACAGGGCTGTCCACTTGCTGGGGAGCTCTTTAAACTATTTCTGGCTGACCTGCCAAACCATCTCGAGCAGGTTCCTTGTTTTTCGCCAATGATAAATCGAATACCGATTAAATACATCATATATGCAGACGACCTGGTGCTGATGGACAGAACCCAAATAGGACTTCAGCGCCTTCTTGTGAGCGTGCAGGAGTATATGGTCATCAATGAATTGACAATAAATACATCAAAAACAAAAATTGTATCAATTGGAAATGTAAACAACAAGAAAGACAAAGCTTTTAGGTGGAAAGTTGCTGAAGCCTATATCACCTCTGTTGACACCATAGGATACTTAGAGATTCAATTAAAAAACTCCATCTGCGAATACCAATGGGTTAAAGAATTCAAATCAAAGATGATGAAGCTTGCCCTTCAAGGCGCGAAAATCAACAGGAACTATGGAAAGTTTTCATTGGAACCTGTCCTCAGATTTTTTCTGCAAAAAGTTGTCCAGTTTATAACTTTCGGTGCTGAGGCTGGGTGGAATATAAGTGAACAAACGTGGCAAATGTTGGAAGAGCGGTTTTGGCATTATGTGTTGAGGATGTCACAAACAACATCGATGATGATACTGAGACACGAGCTAGCAATACATTTGCTACATATTAGAGTGGTTTGGAACTCAATTGCGACAATGCGTAAGATGGCTTTAAAGTCACCGGCAACGGCATACCAAATTTCTGGCAACGAGTATGCTCCTAATAGCCAAAATCTACTTAACATATGGTTTCCAAGTTATTGTCATTTTTGATGGCAGCTGATATAAATAATCAAGAGATTCTAAACCACCAAAAAATAAATTTGAAACAGGGCTTTGATTGCAAATCAGGAAACACGACAAAAGCTGCAATCAATAAAATTCTTGGGATGTGAACATAAAAAATTATATGAACAACCACGATATCTATTGCATTGCCCATCTCGCCATCATCAAGAACAATTTCTCAGGTTTCAGACAAATATCCTGAAAACAAAAGAAATACTTTGGCAAAGGAAGGATAAATCCATAAAAGATAATCTTTGCCGTTTTTGTGGTTTGTGTATTGAAACCTCTAAACATTTGTTAATTGAGTGCAAACAGACAGTTAACCAATGTTCACGACATCTTGGAAAGTTTGCCCCTCTAGACGAAGATATGGATGGGTGGTGGACCCGGAGTTTCTCTGGGAATAATATAAAATGTGTTTGTGCAATTGTGAACTACATGGACACGATTCTGAAAGTAGATGCCTAATGTGGTTCACTACTGTTAAAATTTTGATTTTTTGAATGGCTCTGCGATTATGCCAAGAAAGAACATAATGAGTTGAGATTTTACTGATAAGAAATGAGAGAGTGAATGCTAATAATTTTGTTTTGGAACACTTTTTGTTTTGATTTTGTTGTTTGAGGATATGGATGAATTTTCTCTTTTTTCTTCTTTTGAAACAAAAGTTTGTTCCTTGTGTTTAAACTGTAGTTTCTTTCAATAAAAAAAAAGATGTCATCTATGAACCACCTCCAAATTTGTAGATGCGACAAAAAAGGATTGGAGGGGTCATAGATAACACGCTTTTCAAAATGTTCTACAAATAAATTAGCTAGCGATGGGGCCACCGAGGACCCCATGGCTGTACCATGAATTTGGTGGATGGAACATTTCTTGGTTAAAGCTTAAGAAATTTTCTTTCAGGGACATGGAAGCACACCATAAAATGAAACTATTGGGACAGTCTCCTGTTGTTCTTTTAGTTAAGAGAACATCCTCTAGCACTTCTAAAGTTAGATCCTGAGGAATACATGTCTATAAGGATACTATATCAAGACCAACTAACATTTGTGTCTTTCCATCAAATGGATAATTCTCAATCAATGTTATGACCTCTGTGGTTTCCTGAAAGTAAGAATACATTTCTCGTACAAAGGGTTTCAAGTAGGCGTCAGCAAATTTTGATAGAGGTTCTAGAAGTGAACCTAAACCAGACGCAATATGGTACCCTGATGGGTTGGATAATGACTTATGAATTTTTGGTAAGATGTAAAACTGTGGGATGGTCGGTTTTTTAAAAAGTAAAAATTCATGTTCTTGTTTGCATATCCAACCTCTTGCGAGCGCTTTGGTGATTTTTTCTTCTATAATTCATTTTAATCGTGATGTCGGATCTTCTTGGATTTTCTTGTAAAAGGTTTGGTCTTCTAGTTGGCGTTCGCATTCTGAAATATAAGAATCGTGATCTAATAGCACTATGGCTCTGTCTTTATCTGCTTTACGCACTACTATTTGGACATTGTCCTTCAGTTGTTGTAAGGCTAAACGTTCTACTTGTGTTAAGTTTTGAAATTGGTACGTGGAGGTGTTATTCTTTTCTAACAGTTTCAATTCTGTCAGAACTCTTTTCTCAAAAACTAGTGCTTCAGGTGTTAAACATGTTGAAGGTGGACAGAAACTAGAGGGGTTCTTAAAACCACTATTGTTCTTTTCCTTATCATAAGAATTGTCATAGAAAAACAGTTTCAGATGAATTTTGTGAAATAACTGGTGGATTTCCGCTCTCAATTTAAACACCTCGTAACTCGTAGTTGCTACAAATCCTAATCCTTTATTCAGTAGATCTTCTCCTGTTTTTGTAGGAGTGTATTTGGACACGTTAACTAGTAACCCCTGGTGCTCCAGGTTTGGCGTGGGGTATAGTCCTAAACCTCGTTCTGTGCTTCCTCTTCTAAATAATTCTGCCTTTCGGGTGGGGTACAAGATCGACCTCTATTAGATCTAGTGTAATTAGGTCGTCCACCACTATTTTGTCTAGCTCTCCCTTGTTGTCTTGTAGGTCTACTGTTGTTCCTCTGGGCCCTCTGGAATGTATTACTCTCGTCACCGGAAGATTCTGATGAATATGAAGTGTTCCCAAAATGTACCTTACGTTGCTTTTGGAACTGAGATGCCTGGTTTTTAAACGGGTCGTATCCTTCCTGAGTATATTTGAAAGCTTTTTCATGTGTGAATTCTGTGATCCAGCTGAAGGCCATGGTGAACCAGTCTGCTTCTTGAACTCGAGCTTCTTCTTTCATTTTCACCCCTAGTTCATGCCCCGCTGCAATGACGTGTGATAATGTCCGATTTTCAGCATCTTTAGAAGGTACGAACAACATGAACTCCTGATCTTTCTTGCAAACACCTCCTTCCATGGCTGCCAGGAGGTCCAGTATGTAGCAGTTCGGCATTATCAGTAGTCTGAGGGCCCTTAGCTCAATCTTTATGAAATTAAACCCCTGCACAGTATCATTAACCAGCTGAATCAGCTCCCATCAAATGATTTGGAGCCATTTGGCATTGGCCCTTGTCTGGATGTCTGGATGCTCTGCTGAATTATAGAGCTTCTATTCCTCAGGTATTTGCCCAAGCAGTTTGGATGAGACTTTTGATATGTAATTCGAGGCTCTCTTTCTTCTTCGCAGCTGGTCCTGGGGCCCTTTCTGTGGGAGGATGCAAACGTTTGGTGGTGACATTGTGTGTCGTGCTTTGACTGTTGGGGGCATGGTGGGAAATTCGAGTAGGAGTACCCCCTTCAGGTGTTCTTCTGGTACTACTAACAGAGCAGAGTGCAGTGTTGCCAGCGAACAGTCGCCCCTCCAAGAATGCAGGAGGTTCAAGTATGGTTGCTGGCCACAGATCCACTACTATATTCGGCATTGTCAGTAGTCTGAGGGCCCTTAGCTCAACCTTTATGAAATTAAACCCCTGCACAGTATCATTAACCAGCTGAATCAGCTCCCATCAAATGATTTGGAGCCATTTGGCATTGGCCCTTGTCTGGATGTCTGGATGCTCTGCTGAATTATAGAGCTTCTATTCCTCAGGTATTTGCCCAAGCAGTTTGGACGAGACTTTTGATATGTAATTCGAGGCTCTCTTTCTTCTTCGCAGCTGGTTATGGGGCCCTTTCTGTGGGAGGATGCAAACGTTTGGTGGTGACATTGTGTGTCGTGCTTCGACTGTTGGGGGCATGGTGGGAACTTCGAGTAGGAGTACCCCCTCCAGGTGTTCTTCTGGTACTACTAACAGAGCAGAGTGCAGTGTTGCCAGCGAACAGTAGCCCCTCCAAGAATGCATGTGTTGTTTCTTGCCACTGGTTGTTGACATATCTCACCCCTTTGATTACCATATGTGGTTCTTTCAGACAGTTGGGGTTGTTGGAACTGGTTTTGCATTTTCAGGGGTCAGAATCGATGAGTTCTAGATGAAAATTGCTTGCCTGGAAGGTGCCTTTGATCCTACATAGTGCAAGATGAATCAGACATTGGGTCTCTATCATGGGTACTTCTTGCGGAACTAAGACCTTGGGTGCCCCAGATGAGTGCAGTATTAACGAACAGACGCAGCAACTCCCAGTAGTCATTCATCTTCCCATTGCACTCATGTCGGAGTACCAACTGATTGAGTGTTCAGGATGACGAATATCTTCCACTGCATCTAGTCCTAACCCATGGTATGCATCATACTTATGTTGGCACGCTGGTCTTTGCTTTCTTCTGTTACGTATTGCATACCTTTTCACTTTTGTACTTCTGCTACTAGTTATATTTACATTACTGTTTCCATTACATAAGACATTTTTGACATTCAGCATTCGTATTTGGAACACTTTGCAATTACATATGGTGGTTTGGATGCTGCTACTATTTACACTGGTTAGATTATGCATTGATCCTGCTTTTATTATAGTGTTTGGCTCTGAGATATTGATGCCACACTGTCATTCTTCCTTTTATTTGGTTTTAGGCTGGGGATGGAACTTGGCATGATTGCAGGGTAAGACGTGGAGGTTGCGATATATTTAACTACTGGGGAGCTGCTAGGACTAGTACTTCAGTTGCATTGGAAGAAACAACAGTGACGTCAACGTATATTTCAGTACCATTTAAAAGTGATCCAGTTTCATTGAAAGGTGAACTCATATGCCATATTTCCATTGTCCCTTCCCCCTTCTTTTAGATGGCCAGCCCAAATAAAAGACGTACACCAATATATTCCCAATGCAAACATCATTATAGTAAACAAAATGGCCGTAAAATTAAGACGACCGTTATAGCTGTACATCCTAGTGGAACTAATATTATTTCTATCACTATTCAAAGAATATCTCAGTGGTGTCATCTCTTTGTTGCACCTGTAGATTTTGGAAAAACAGGGAAGGGAAGGGAAAAAGGTAAGGGTGGGAAAGAGGAAGATATATATATATATATATAGAGAGAGAGATAAAGAGAGAGAGAGAGTTTTAATTCACATAGCTGATGCTGTAGCAGCAATGCATGTTCTTTTACTCTTTACAAATACACTTAAAATAGTCACCAGGAATCTAGGCGATTTGAGATAGCATTGTTTTCTTCATTTTGGGCACCTTGTGTTGTGTCCAGTGGGGCCCTACGAACATCTGAGAGGTGTATAAAATAACATGACCTCATAGGGCCCATGGAACCTGGGGTTGTTCCATTTTCGCACAAAGCTTCTGGCATAGACCAGTTCCACTTGCAACAATGGTTGTATGGGGGTGGCATCAGTTTGGAGGCAGTTGTTGTTTGTGCTTCTTCTGTGTGTGGCAGAGCCATTTGTTTTGCAATACACCTTATTGCACGTGTCAGTTGGGACAGGTATTGTTTGAACTTTTCCCCAGAATTGCTGCTGCTCTGTGAGCATCTGCTGCCCTTCATACTGGTGACAGAGCAGTTTGCATGCATCGACCAGTCACTATTTTGTGGGGGGACAGGTGGTGGTGGTCCTTACTGGGCTGTGTGCGCAGATGGAATAGTGCCATGGGCAGGCAATACACCCAATTCTTTTTAGGGTGTTGCATAGTTTGGGCAGTTTTTAAGGAGGCTGTTGATCCTCTCCACCATCCCAAATGGCTTGTGGGTGGTAAATTGAACACATACAATGCTTTATTCCTAGCAGCGCTGTTAAGTCTTTGAGCATTTCATTAAAAAAGTGGGTACCATTATCTGACCTTAACATGCCACACACTCCCCAGCGGGGGAAGACCTCTCAGACGAGGAATTTCACAGCACACTTGGCATCTGGGTAGGCACATGGGCCCAATTCAACCCACCTTGAGAATGGACACACCACCACAATCAAATATCACGCCCCATTGCACCATTCTCCCATGTCTGCTTAGTCAATATGCAGTTCACGTAATGGACCAATGGGGCGGGTTAAAGTTCCTCTCAACATTCTCAGTGTAATGCCCGTGCTCAATACCTGACACGTTTTACATTGCACCACAATTGTTGCAAGGTGCTCCTGTAAGTTTGAGATAAATCAATCTTCCTGAATGTCTGCTGTGATGTGTTGTTTTGAGCTATGGGACAGATAATGCAATTGATGGAAGGCTGTATGCAATAATTCCACAGGCATTACTACTTTCCATGTGCTCTGCTGTCTCCATGCGCGATCCGTCAGTGATTGCACACACCCATGTTTGAGCCATATGTCCTGTTCTTCTGGGGTACTCTACGCTGTAGCTCAATGACCTGTGCAATAGGGAGATCTGTGTGTGCATATGTGTCTGTCCTGGTGTTTACTGTTGTCACCACATATTCAGCAGATGTTGGCACTGGCAGATAAGCTGCAGCTTTCGCTGCTGCGTCGTCGGCTGCGTTTCTCAGTGTTATTTCGTCTGAGTTGTGTGTATGTGCTGTGCACTCCATGACCGCCACCACAGAGGGCTCTGCGAGGGTGGTAAACAGCTTAAGTAGGACAGCATGCTGTACTGGTGAGCCATCTGCTCTTCTGAACCCCCTCCTCCTCCAGCGAGACAGACCTACATGCACTGTGGTGGTGACATAGGCAGAGTCTGAATAGATGGTAATATAACACCTGCTAGTGGCCCGCAGTGCTTCTATGAGTGCTATAGCTCAGCTGCTTGTGCAGAATAATGCATGGGTAGTCTTTTCATGACTAGTGTTTCCTATACTCCCTCTTCTAGGTGCACCACTGATGCCCCAACATGTCTTTCACCTAGTTCCTGATATATTGATGCTGACCCGACAATGAAGAGCATTTCTCCCTCTTCTAGGGGGCTGTCTTTGGCTTTGGGGATATCATTGGGCCTCATTACACGGATGGCGGTGAACCATTGCGCTATTAGCGCCATGGTTCGTGCCGGTAAAATACCGGCACCGCCTTGGTGGAAAGGGGAATTACCACCCTATTCCAAGGTTGGCGGGGCGGTAATTCACCCTTCCACCATTGCCCTTCCCCATTCCCATTTTTGCCCCATAGGGCTCTATGGGAATGGGGAAGGAGCTAATTACGGTACCACAAATTGCGGTACCGTAATTAGCTCCCTGGTCCCTTTGCGGGTTGGATTTTTAACGCCTGCAAAAAGCAGGCGGTAAATTCCACAACCTGCAAAGGGACCTCGTAGTAAGGCGGTAAGGATTTACCGGTACCGGTAAAATACCGGTACCGGTAAACCCTTACCACCATCGGTGTAATGAGGCCCATTGTCTTCCCCTTCATATGATCGGCACCAACGGTTGAAAAATGAAGTCAGTGGGTACCCTCCACTCTTTTCTGGTAATCTGGGGGTCAGCACGTGCAAGTACCTTGATACCATAATCAAACATGTCAGGATTGATGGGGATACCCCTCACTGCCACTTCACTGGCCACAGCATGTATTGCCTGAATTGCTGGTAGGGAGCACATGCGGGGTGTGACACAGATGATCACTCTGTCTGTAAATTAAATTGTCATGTTCAATTTACTCAGCAGGTCCCTACCGAGCAAGCTGACAGGGGCACTCTAAGAGTAGAGATGGGGAGCTCGTACAACCTTTCCTCCCACCTTGACGTGTAGATCTTTTGTGTAAGGAACTGTTAAAACAGCCCCAGAGAATCTCTGCATGTCGAGAGTCTTTCCTGATAGCGGGAAGTTTCCTTCACTAATGCACAACTTCTCTGCTCCTGAGTCCAGCATGAAGATTAATTGTTAATTCTCTATCTCTGCCCTTACCAGTGGTTCCTCTTCTGGATGTAATGTCATTGACAGGACTGGACACGCATGTGCTCTCTGTGGGCTGTCCTAGTCATGGTACATGTCTGTCTCAGGGAACGAAAAGGGTTTCCCCCCAGCATGGTGGTTCCGCGATATGGAACTGCTGCTCCTTTGGGGGCAGTTGTGAAAGTGTGTCTGCTCTCTGCAGACTGTTGGTTTGTGCGGGGCTGGTGTTGTTGCATTGCTTATTGTGGGTGCGGTGGGTGGTAAGGGCCAGGGATTTGGGGAGTTAGCTGCGTATGGGCCTGGTGAATTTCGTGTGGTATTGAGGTCATTCCACAAGCGGGACCTTGAGGGTTACCTGGGTGGGGATACTCATAATTTTATTGATTGTAGTTATAATTCCTTCCTCTCATACATTCTCTCGAAAAAATGCCCCCAGCTCCCACAAGCCCAGCGCTGCCCAGCCTGCCACCCCTTGGTCCTGACCCTCCAAATTCCCCTCCCCTAGGGCCTCGGAACCCACTTGTCCTCGCTGCTGCCGTCCTTGCCACTGGAGTCCCGGAAAGTGCTTGTTTCCTCCCCACTGTCCTTGGCCGCCCTTCAGCCCAAACTGCTGCTATCCTTGCCTGGGTCGCAATGGAGGCGCACCCATCATCTCCCATCTGCTCTGGGGGTGGCCCTGTCGATACTGCTGCTACCTTCACTAGTTTATTTTGAACTAGTTTCACTTCCTCTGCCTGCCTCCTCTGAATAGTTTCTTTCTCTTGCTCTTTGATCCTTCTACAATGGTGAACTATGATGCTTTGAATCTTGGGCCAACCCTTTGCTTCCACCCCCTCTACCTTATTAAGTGCTTTCTGCACTTCTTTGGGAAGCCCTCTTTTTACAATGAAATTAAAAAATGATGTTGATTGATCCCAGGCACTGCCCGTTTCTGCTCTCCACATCTCTTGGACTCTGAGGATATATTGCACAGTATCTTCCTCATCCCCCATTGTGCATTACATTATTGATTGCAAATATGGGGGTCTGGGAACGTGCATTGCAGCGCATCCCATATTCGCGCTCTGATCTTGTTGAATGATGCGCCATCACGGGCAACATTACTTAGTATTACTCCCGGGTACCCAGCTTTAATCTACACCGTCTCTGCTTGATCTCTCACTGCGACTACCAACAAACTCTTAATGTCCCCTATTGCAAGGGGCACCACTGTTGTGTTTTTCTGAAATGCATAGATCCATTTCCCCGCCCCCCACTGTGAGTTGTGGAAGTGCCTTGTGATTATTTTTGCCCATTTTTGCCCAGGGTACATTGGGCCTCATCACGAGTTGGGCAGTATCCCAACTGGGATACTGGCCAACTGGATTTGCATTACCGCCCACCGGTCCAGTGCTATTAGCGCCGGATCAAGAGTTGGGCAGTAACGGATATTTCCCATTCCCCATTGTGTCCTTTGGACCCAATGGGGAATTTTTGGCGCAATTACTGCCTGCGGTATTACCATGCGGTAATTGTGCAAACAATCAGCATCTTTCTGGTGCATTTAACCCCAGCTTGTAGCTGGGGGTAAATGATGCCAACTCATGTTTAGGTGGACACTTAAATGCGGCAGTAATAGCGTTACCACCAGATTTAAGCGCTACCGCCCAACTCGTGATGTGGCTCATAGTGTGGTAGCCCTGCACTGTTGTGTATTAGGGGCATTTGCAGCTTTGCCTTTCCTTTCCCACCCTTAATTGCACTTCCCTTTTTCCGTGCCAATGCTATTCTGACAAACCTTTCCCTTTATCTTCCGTTCAATAGGCTCTCTAATCTCGAAGTGGTCTGGGGCGCTTGCTCAGCCCCCCATCCGTATCTCTGTCTGTGTCATTAAAGTCACTACAATATTCCTCGTCCCCCCTCTGGGGCCCTACATTCTCGTATCCCAAGCTGTCAGTTTCCCCGCCCCGCTCTATGTGCACTGTTCTCATGGGTGCACTGTCTATCTGAGCAGGAAGTCGCCTAACTTACATTGGTCCCTGGGTGGCTGTTGGTTCACCCCTGTGGGCAACATTGGAACCTCTGCCACCCTTGTTGTCTCATATGCTGCCTGTAATCTTGCCAATTCTGTGTGCGTTGAGGCTAATGCTACCTCTAAGTCTCCTGCGCTCACCCCGGTATGGGCTGATACTTATGGGGTTGAGACATATGGTGGGGCCATACCTGGTGCGGCCATCATAGTGCCCGCTGACACATATGTTGGGTTGGGGTACCATTCTGCTGGGTGCATTGCTAGTGAGTATATTTCCTTTTTCATCTCCCCATTTTTCCCAATCTTTTCTGTACCCTTCTTCTTGTCACAGTCAGATGTTTCCCCCTCCCCCTTTGGGACCTCTGTTTCTTCGAACATTCTCCAGAGGTCTAATATTTCCCTCCTATTCTGCAATGGTATCCCCTTATATCTTGCAGTCAAGTAAGTGGACATATGGTCCAAGGTGCATCTGTCAAAAGATCCATGTTCAGGCAAGGTAGTGGGGCATTCCCTGCCCTTTAGTCTCAGTCACCCATTGGTTTTGTTACTTTTATATTTTCTCATAGTATAGGGGCATTGACTTTACATATATGGTCTAGGGGTGTGTTAGACCCCATTGACGTGTCCGTGGAGTGTCTTGTGTCAGGCCTATGCTTGTACTGTTGCGCCACAGTAAAAACAGAAATTCATCCAAAACTAGTTAAAGCATATACACCTTAATACTGTCAATAATTTCACAGAGAAAAATCATCAGTTCCCTTTTCTCCCTTCCATGTTTCCCACTAGAGCTTCTTCATACACTCCTTCCACGCTCACAGAAAAAATCATCAGTTCTCTTTTCTCCCTCCCATGTTTCCCACTAGAGCTTTTTGGCAGTTTAGTGGAGATGAATGGACGCTGCGCGGGGCCTACAAAAGTTTTCTTGTGCTGCGCATCTACTGTTGGTGCTACATTGCTTCTACATCGTGTTTTATTGGTTTGGTTTTCTCCCCCCTTATACACTACATCACTTCATATGGGGTGCGCCTTACCTGAAAGCACCTAGGGGGTTGGGATATACTCATTTCCATCCCAAAATTGCCCAGAATTTCCTTTGTGAGCACCCACGTTATGCCAGACTCCTCTGTTTGCTGGTTTTCCCCCGTTTTCTATCAATAGCTCTTTAAACCTTTCACAGTTCAAATTAGCCGTTTGTTACTTTTCGTTCAACACAGTTTGTTATTCTTATGGTCTCTCTCCTCGACTCACCGGCTGTGATGAACCACTTTGCTTTCCCCCTCTTTGGAGTCAAGGTTGGTACCACTGGGACAAGCGTTTCTCCCAGGCTCGTTAATCGTGGAGGAGGGTCTTGCGTACCATTCACTTCTGTTGCAACACACATGGCTATTGTTTGCGGTGTTATGTTTTTGCCTGCAGAGATTTCACGGGCCTTGATCAGAAAGGGCAAGGTCACTTCTCTCCTTGTCACCCTCTCGGTATGCACAGTCTTTCTCCTCCTCTTGAACTTCTGTGCTGTGTTAGCCCTCACGTCGTGCGGTCTGCCTTGCTCGAATTGTGCTCCACCTTTTATCCCTGTGGGGAAAGGAAAGAGCCATCAGGTGTGTGTGATTCTGGTCAATTGCCTGACTGTGCCTGGCCCTTGAGTTGGGACATGTCAGGTAAGCAGTTTTGGATTTAGTCCGTTGTTTTCTGTGGTGTAAAAGAGTGTTTGTGTTGGAAAAGGAGGGTTGGAGTGTCAGAGTATCCTAAGGGATATAGAGAGGAAGAGGTATTGTATGGGATTATAACCCTCATACTAGAGAGGTTTGGGGTGATCTCTGAAGGGTGGCTTTTGTAGGGTTTGTGAAATGAGGAAGAGGGTTTGTGGGATCTATAGTTGTTGGACACATTCGACTGAGCGTTCGGAAAATGATAATCAGAGGAACCGGATTGGTAGGGTTTATGAAGCAAATGGGGATAGCCGGGATCGTGAACTGAAGAGAGGGGATTGTCAGAACTGTAGTGTTTTGTCAAGGTAGATTGAGTGTTGGGGAAAGAATAATCATAGGGACATGGAGAAGAATAGTTGGGAGTATTCGGGCAGGGACCTGGAAAATAGGGCATCTGGGAGGGATAGTTTCTGGATGCAATGGGGTTTGGGATTTTAGATCATTTGTTGTGTACAGAGGTGCTATGGGATTTGGTCAAGTGAGATTCAGTGGGAGGAAGGAAGGCAGATGTAGTACAGCCTACAAAGGCCTCAGGGATCTCGTCCTCCTATCCTTCTTCCATAACCCCGGGCTCCCCTACCCAGGTGATCCTCCCTCGCTCGTCCACCCCCAGGGTTGGGATCTGAGAGCGCCAGCCCGTCCCTGGCCACCTGAATAAGGGATTATCGAGGTCTACTTGGGAGAATACCATCAGGTTTCTCACAGGTCCCATCTTGTTACAGCAATGTGTTGGACCAAGAGGGGTGGGGGTTGAATCATCCTTTCCAGATTTCAAGAAGATAAAAATTAATGTTTATTGAATGTAGTAGCATTATTAAAAATCATATTTAACTTTCAAGTTGTAAATCAGAACAAATTGTGCTTTATGTTAGGAACACCTCGGTGGCTCAAGAAACACCAAAGATAGGAACAGTATGCACACTGAGCACATTACACCAGACACAGGTTTTACACTCTTAGATCTGTACACCTTTTATTACCTATGTTATGTGGTGTGGTGACAACCTGGGCATCCTTCATCATAACATCCCTTTCCAAATATAACAATATTTCAACACCACTCAGCTCAAACACACAATAATCCAATAAATATTCTTTAATTTTGCCAGAACCGTTCAGCACTCTGCTCAGGGTTATCTGGGACGGGGTTTCATCTTGACCGGTGAGGTAACCCCTTGGGGCTGCGTTCCGTCACATGTCCCCTGTTTTCAAATTTATCATCAACTTTGGCATGCCACTCCAACCCTTCTGATTTTTCTCCAACATGGTCCTCCTACGTGTTGAGGTTAGGGATTCCGGTGAGGCCTGGTATCTTTTGGAACTAGCTGCAGTTCTGCGCCTCAGGCATTCCTATCCACTGACATGACTGTTGACCCCTTTTTCTCTGGTCCCGTTATGGCATGGCTGGTTTCCTACGGCAGGGATGTGTGATGAAGTCTTCTAGCGGTTACCTTTTTGTTCACTGCTAATTGCTCGCGCCAGGCTCCTGTAATGTCAAGCATGGCCTTTGTCCCAGACTCATACTCCAGAATGATGGAGCAAGACTTCCTTTTCCACAACACCTCTGCAGGGGCCACACCGGGGTGTGTGGTATGCCATGAAAAATGAGGTGAGAGATGCTTACAGCTCTTCGCCTTTTTCATGAGCAATTCTGAATGCCTTAATTAGTGTCCTCACAAATCATTCAATGTCCCCATGAGCCCGGGGAAAGCAGTGAGTTATTCTCTTGCGCTAATGCCATAGAACTTGATGAAGTCAACAACGTCTTTTCTTCGATTATGGGTTTGTTGTCAAACCGGATTTATTCCCATATTCCATGTCTTGCAGAATGTCTGACAGAATGTCTTCCAATATGGGCCTCACTGCCTCAGTCGCCTTAGAGAAGAAACATTTTACCTCCTGGTAGCAGGAAAATATATCTAGGACCAACAGGAAGTGTTGGGAGTATTTTAATGTCCCAAAGTCGACACTCAAAGTCTGCCACGGGATCGTGATCCTAACCTGGGATGGCCGACGATCCATTGTGGCTGAGAATAGCCACCATGAGCAGCTGGCCAGGAAAGAATATACTCACTTTGTCTTCGATATCTGGGAAGCAGGCATTTTCACATAGCCGTTCCATTGTCTTACTAGCCCCTTGGTGGCATGTATGTGTTAGATATAGGACCTGAGGTACAGGATCCAGTGGGATAATCCACCAGGATCCACAGAGTTGGACCCCTTGGGAATCCTCAGACAGTTCTGCTTGTACCCACCCAATAAAAGATTTGGTTGCTGCTTTCATGGTATTATGATTGAAGGGATCACTTTGCCACTGTCCTGCTTCTAACGGTTCCATTGCCATTTGCTTGCCTTGGTGGTTCACAGTCATCAGAGAGATGTCTCACAGGGGCATGGTTTTGGGAACAGATACCCTGTTTATATTGTGCCCATTCTCATTGTCTATTTTATTGATGGGGTCTTCTGTAGGCTGTCTTGTGAGCGGATGCCTGGACAGATGGTCCTCAGTGATTTCTAATCCTGCTCTGATTTAAAAGTAGTCTTGAAGCTAAATCAGCCAGGACTCAAGCCAGACAAGGGGTCATGGTACGGACCCTAGGATAATGGGGATCAGGTCTTTCGATCAGTGATAACGATAATCGTCTTTCCTAAATTGTACAAATGACAGTTGTGACACCCCTACAGTACCAGACCTTCCCTCTAGATTTGTGAATTTAATTGGTCTGTAGGTGTCAGAGGTTTTGAGGTGTCGTCATGCATTTCTTGAAGGTGGAATGCCCCCTCTAATGGCAGTGGAAGTGTCCCACCATATGTGAAGATGCAGATCTTGGGCTTTGCAATACAAGGAGTTGAGCTGAGGAACTTGCCCTTGTCCGTGGGCAGTACAGGCACTGACTCCTTGGTCTTTATTTGGACCAGCTCTCATTCGCAGAGGATTTTCACAGCTCAGCGCGGTTGCGACTGCTTGCGTGCATTGCTTTGGTACACTGCTCAGATGAAGAACATCATTTTCACGTATTCATCTTGTTCCATGCCCACCGTAAACATCTGATCTACCTTATTGATAGTACCTTCTCTAGCTTTTCTGGATTTGAGAACCAGTATGGGTTGATTGTGCAGTGCTCATAAGGGTGAAGTGAGTTTGCTTACCAAACCTCCCACAGGTTTTTCTAGTGGCTGGGCAACTTTGGGCATATGGGAGGGATTCTCTGCATGAGTCACATACCTCTTTTGACTATTCAGTGCTTTTTGGTGTCCAGCTGCAAGTCAGGCCTCCTCACACTTTCTCTCCATTTGTGGTATGATTTCATTGCTTCTTCCATTGCTTCTTCCATGTGCAATGCTCCGGTGATGGTGAGCTCATGGGACCTGAAGGGTGTATCCAATTGGCACATGGGTTGTCTTCAGAGCCTGGAGGAGAAGCACTGATGGCTATTTGTGCCTGGACTGTATCCTCCTCATCGTCCAGGGTGCAAGACATGGCCAGCTGCATTAACCAGGCATGGAAGGTGTCAAGTGACCCAAATTCTGGCACACTTGCCTCTCAAAAGATGCTCTAGTCAGCCCCATTGCATACATTAGCGTTTTGAGCAAGATCATGATATTCAATAAAAATCACCTGGTTGCTGAGAGCACATTTCACAGTGACAGGCCCTAACTGGGTCTGTCACTGAGAAATGTGGAGAAAAAATAAAAGCATTTCTATTCCTGTTTGAGGGATAGAAATGCACATGAGACAGCACAAGTTCCTTGCATACATCCCCCTAGGCCTGTTCCAAACAGGTGCCAGGGAATGTGTAATTTGTCCTTGTAGGACAAGGCCGCGGTGTTGAATGACGCAGGAACGCAGGAGACGCTGCCCGATGACATGTAGCATGCAACGCAACTTTCCACACCTCTGAGCTTTCAAGAACTGAGGATCGGGCCTCTCTGAGGCAAAGCCCTCACAGGACAAGGCTGTGGTGTTGTGCAACGCAGGCGTTAGGTGGCGATGGGGTAGCGGCACAGATTGTGAGCACGAACAGTTTCACCCTCCATCTGTGTCTACAAGGCAAGAAGGTGCGGGGAGGGAGTGTAGAATTCCACACAACCCCCTAACCTTTCGCGTCTGTCCCATTCTCCCTCTTGCCACATGCACGTCCCCCTTGCAACTGTTCCCCACTTCCTCTGCCTGCGCATCCACCCTTCTCCCTTCTCCATGTTTGATCCCTTCGTAACTTAGGCACTGCTGCCCCTGCCGGCACCCCAGTCCCCTCTCCCTTTTTCCCACTTGTGTTCCTTCGCAACTTAGGCACCGTTCCATCTGTCTTGTATGCCATGTGAATTCCGTCACAACTTAGGCCCAGCTCCCTCCGTCTTCATGCCACAAACGTTCCTTGCAATTTAGGCTCAGCCCCCCCATTCATTGCAGCACATGTGTTCCCTCGCAATTTAGGCCCAGCTCCCCCCGTCTTCGTGGCATGTGCGTCACCACGCACCTGTCCCCTCTACCCCGACCTAGCGCATCCCTCTCAGCGTTGTTCCCCACGCAAACTTCCCCTGCTCTCCTGGTCTAGCGCATCCCTCTCTGTGTTGCTCCCCATGTAACTTGTCCCTGCTCCCCCGGCCTTACACATCCTTCTCATCGTTGCTCCCCATGTAACTTGACCCTGGTCCCCCAGCCTTGGGCATCCTTCTCAGTGCTGCTCCCCACATTACTTTTCCTTGCTCCCCCGGCCTTGCGCATCCTTCTCAGCATTGCTCCCATGCAACCCAGTCCCGCTTTCTTCCTCTCCTTCCTCTTCAGGCTTCCCTGAGACGTGACCACAGTATTGCTCCCTGCTTGTGTCTCTGCATTCCACGCCCTTTTGTACTGTGACTATTGTATTGTCATTCTACTGCATTCCTTGCATTTTCCTCTTACTTCCAGGTCGCCTTGAATTATCAGTGTTTGTATATTTTGTTTTGTAGTTTTACCATTGTATTGTTTACATGCTGTATGGTGTGCATTTCTCTTGTGCTTTCTGTATTGTACTTGCATTCTCACGCCCTTGAGTACCATTGAAGT
The DNA here is from genome assembly GCF_040938575.1 of Ambystoma mexicanum. Lineage (NCBI taxonomy): Eukaryota > Metazoa > Chordata > Amphibia > Caudata > Ambystomatidae > Ambystoma > Ambystoma mexicanum. The sequence goes on along the minus strand of NC_090921.1, from coordinate 423,283,625 downwards.
GTACATTTGTTGATTGCACTGTTTTATCCAGTCACGCTAGGGCCCTGCAAGGTTCCAGTGTTCTTGTTCTGTGGTGTACTTACTTGTTGCCACCTCTATTATGTGTGACACCCGTGTGCCTCCTTCCTGTTTGCCCCTCCCTAGTGTGTGACCCCCTCAGCTCCTGCTTGAGCTTCCTCCACTTCCCCTTACTCTCCGCCATGCACCCTGTATGGTGCTCTCCGTCTACCCAATCTTCTCTAACTGCCATTCTATTGACTATCCTATCCCCTCTCATTAAGTCTGGTAGGAAGAAGTGTAAAACCGCTTTTTGAAATGCATTTTATGTATGATGGGTTATCATGAGATTAATCAATTTCATCCATTTATTAGTCCATGCATTTATACATGCATTCATCTTTGAATTTATCTAGAATAGGCCATGATTACACTAAAGTTTTGCTCTAAACTATAATGGTTCCATATATGATGTGATTATGTTATATTTGTTATTTATAACACATTGTAGCTTTTAGGTGCTAGAGAATCTGCCTTGTGTCCCTGTCCATATATGAATTCAGCTTGTAGCTGTGCGCGGAGAATTGTTTTTGCACAATGTGAAATGTTTTCATAACAAAATGAGCTTCGGCAGACAGTCAGCTATGAGAGAGATGGCATTGGCTGGCTGACTGCAGAGAGAGAAGGTCTTAGCTGAGTAGGAGAAAGAATGTTTTGGGTTCTGCTAATGAACTCGAGGGCGAAGACAGGATTCTTATACGATATGATGTTCTGTCCTTAGAATGTAGAAATGTCACCATGAACTCGTCAAATATGTTTGCTGGCTGAAATGTATGTAGTATGTACGAAGTATAGAAATGCACGCACACAATTGTAGAAAAGTGTCATTGCTTTGTATAATAAGGGCTTTTCTGTTCTGATTCATTAGATCAGATCAGCATTAGGAGGGAGGCGGTAGCAGATGGCAGATTCAGACAGCAGTAGAGGGGAGTAGTTGGAGGGGTGCTGTTAGAGAGAGCTAGAGGGAAGGGAACTGTCTCATTAGAGGTTAGAGAGCGCTGTGTGGGGGTAGAGAAATGCTGAGAGCTAGTAGGGGTTTTGCTGTTTGCTAATGCTAGAGAGGGCATTGCTAGAGATGCAGTAGGTTAGGTCCAGCTGGTCTGAAAGCATTGCCTCGGAAGGGCTGGGGTAGTTGCACTTAAGCTTAGAGAATGCTGATTTGCTTGCTTATATAGTAATTAGTGGTGTTTTGCCAGGCAAATGCAAGGAATAAAGATACAATTTTGCTTTGAAATGAACCAAATTCATGTGTCTTTGTGATTCTGCCATTATGTTTTTGCTTTCATAGAGATATCACAGTGCACACCATTTTTTGTTTCTCAGAAGCTCAAAGGGGACAGACATCCTGGTCTCCAATCCAGGCCTCCCTATCACTGATACCTACACCCGTGATTCATTCAGATATACCATCAAAGACATCCTCTTTCTTGTTCCCTCTGCAGGCCAATGGATCCCCCATATGCTCCCTGTTCTCCCTCCTTTTTCCTCATCTCCCATTAATGGTGGCACCCGGTGGGAGGCCCTCCTAGCCCCCTTCCACTCCTCCAAGACCAACATTAATGTCGACTTAAATGGCACTGTCTTCGTCCAGGGCTCTCAGGCCAATATCCTCCTTTTTGACAGACGCTTCCTGCATCTTATCAACTTCCTTCCTTCTCCTGCTACTCCTACCTACCCCTCTCTGGCTCCTCTGCCACCTTCTTCCTCTGCCACCTCTCTGGCACCCTCCGCTGCTTCTTTGGCCGCTCTGCAGCCTCCTTCCTTCGGTACCTCTCTTGCACCCTCTACTCTGTCTCTGGCTGCTCTGCCTTCTCCTTCCTCCGCCACCTCTCAGGCACCCTCTTCTTCCTCTCTGACTACCCTGCCATCACCTTCTTCCTCCTGTGCCCATTCCTGGGCACCTCTAACATGTCCGCGGGGCATATCACATGCCCGTACCCCTCCAAAGGTGGAAATCTGCTCCACATCTCTACTCTTAACTCTCGCTCTACTGTCAAACAATCCCCGGACATCTGTCGTCTCCTCGAAGAGCTTGATTTGGGAGTAGCCCTGATCTTCCCGCAGTGTATCCTTGCTTCTGTCATTCCTACACAGGCCTACTCCTCCTTTGAATTCCTGGTCTGCAGGCTCCCTATCTCTCATGGCCTCTCACTCACTGTAGCTACCTCTACAGGCCCCCTGGCCAGTTTGCCCTCTTTCTCTCAATGTAGACTGACATCTCCTCCTCCCTCCTTGCCTCTACCTCTCAACTTCAACTCTTCAGAGACCTCAACATCCACTTGGATGCTTTTAGCCACTCCTCAGGGCTCTTTCTCAACCTCTGCATTTCTCTCTCTCTCTCTCTCTCTCTCTATTCTTCCCTCTGGCCAGACTCACTCTGCAGGACACTCCCTGGATGTTCTGATCTCATCAGACCTCCCTCTCTCCAACCCTCTCACCACTCTCTCTTGGACTGACAACTTTCTTCTCTCATCTCACCTGTCACTCCCTGCTCTTCAGGTTAAGCTGACCCCGCACTGCCACCCACCTTCTCGGTCATCCGGCCCATGAAGCGTGTGTCAGTGGAGGTTTTCGCCGCTACTTTCTCTCCTTCTCCTACACTTTTGGCTGACTCACACTCTGACAAAGCCCTTTCCAACCTTCATCTCTCAATCTCTAACACTTTGAATGTCCTTGTCCCTGCCATGAAGATCTGTTTGAAGCCTGTATCCAAGTGCAACTCTTGGTACGATTCCGACCTCGCCACCCTTAAGCGCAATTGTATGGTGGACTAGAGGAAGGGGAGAGCATCAGGCTCATCCTCTGACAAACTGGCCTGCCGTCTGCTCCAAAGGCAATACATACTCTCTGTCCTTTCTAAGAAGAAAGCCTACATCAAGCCCATGTCTCGGCGGCCTCTAACAACTCAGCTGAACTTTTCAAAATCTGCAAGGAGCTAGCCAATCCTGCTGCAGTCTCCACCTATTCTGTTCCCTACCAGGCTCTCTGCACGACTCTGGCATCTCATTTCACCACTAAAACTCAGGACATCATGTACACCAGCTCTTCTTTTTCTCCCTCTACCATTCCATGCCCCTCTCGGCCATATCTCCTATTCCTTTCTAATCCTTCTCCCTGTTCACTTCTGATGATGTTTTTAGACAAGTCTGATCTATGAAAGTCTTGTCAAAGCAGGTGCTCCCATGCTCCTCCAGAACCATTAAGGACCACATCGACACGCTTGATCCAGCTTGGGCCAATTTCTACAATACACTTTTGCCACTGGAACAGTCCCCTCCCCCTTAAGCAATCTCTTGTGCACCCCCTCCTTAAGAAGCCCTCTGCCGATCCTTCCTTTCAGGCAAACTATCGCACGATCTCCATCACTCCTTCCTTGGGCAAACTCATGTAATATTTGGCCATTTCCCAGCTTAATCTACATACTGAATCTGTTGGTTGTCTCCATGACCACCAGTCTGGCTGCTTCAGAGCAACCAGAAGCATGGAAAGTGCTCTTCTGAACACCTGTGAAGACTTGCTCTCTAATCTAGACTCTAACCTTCCTTCTGTCGTGATTCTCCTTGATCTATCCTCTGCTTTCGACATGGTCAACCAGGCTATCCTGCTCAATTGTCTCCATGATAACCTGGTTATCTTGGTCAGGTCCTAGACTGGCTGGCCTCCTTTCTCTCAAATCAACCCTCCCAGGTCCAACTTGGGCCTTTCCTCTCTTCTATCCCTCTCCCTATGTGTGGTGTTCCCTAGGGGTTCAACCTTTCTCCCTGGCTCTTTAACCACTACCTGGCACCTCTGGCCCACCTCATCTCTACCTTCTGTTCTAACCTTCTGTGTTATGCAGATGACACCCAGCCCTCTACTGCTCCTTCTCTAATACCTGACTTTCTGTACGCAATTCAGGAATGCCTCCAACAAACTCTGCCTTAATGCCAGTAAGACTGAGATTCTCCTCATTGGGACACCTGCTCCCACCTTTCCTCTCTCACTTTGCCGCCCACCCTGGGCCCTCTACCTGCACCTTCCTATGAGGCTAAGAACCTTTGTGTCATCTTTGACTCCACCCTCTCCTTCTCTCCTCACATCTCTGACATCTCTAAGAAATCACACTGCAGGTATTCTTCCTTTTCTCACTTTACCCCAGAGGCTCACTGTCTCCAGAGGCCAGGTCCTCTGTTGACTGGGCTACTGCAACAGCCTCATTCTAAATCTGCCTGCCTCTACTTTTTGCCCTTTACAACTAATTCAGAATAGGACTACAAGACTTGTTCTTGGCCTCAAGCCCAGGGATCGTATCTCTACAGCTGGAAATCTCTCCACTGGCTCCCTGTGGCTGCAAGGATCAGGTTCAATGCCCTCTACATCGTCCACAAGGTTTTCTGGGGCCAGGCACCACACTACATTTAACGTTCTCTTCCTAAGCATCCTCCCTCCTCTCGAGCCCTTCGTTCATCCATCTCCAACTCTCTGAGGCTCAGACGCTTCTTCAGGCAGAGAGTGGTGGTAGAACACTGTCCTCGGCTGGGGCTTCCCTCTGGAACAGCCTCCCTGCCTCTCTCAAACTTGAGCAGGACCACCTAAGGTTCCGGACTCAAAGCAAGATCTTCCTTTTCGCTTCTGCTTTCCCCCTCCCTTGCTGATGTCCCTGTCTACTGCACATACTGGTTACCTGGCCACCCAATGAACCTACGGGACCAGGCAACTGCACAACCAGTTTCCTTGCACTACTGCCTCCAGGCCTCCAACCCTACAGTCCCCTGAAACTCCCCCCAACTCTATGCACTTATGAGCCAACTCCCTGGCACCACATCTGGCAGAGTTCAATTGCACTCTCCCCTGCCGCCGGCACTTTTAACCACCCCGCCCTTGCTCAATCTGAATGACACAAGGCCTAGTAAGATCATTGTTTCGTCCTCCTCTGTCTTCCCTTCATTGTTCCTTCATTGTTCCTTCATTGTCTTGTCGCGCCTAGTAAAACTTGTGTGCAGGCGGGTTATAAGTGACATATCATATCATACAATTTCCATGCACATCCCATTTAGGAATTTGGAATGCACACTGAAATGCGCAGAATCCCCTCCCTTTCACAAATTAGCAAAATGCTTATAAGAGGTGGTGCACAGCTAAGATGCACACATTCAGACGCCCTTCATTAATAGGGCACATCTTTATTTATGGCAAGTGCATGTCATCAATTGCAAAAACATGTAATCTTAGAATCTGTCCATATTACACCAATAACAGACATAGAGAAAAGATTTCTGTTCACTGTGATGAATGGAAGTCCTTTTATTATTCCCGCTTAATGAGCGCAAACACTATCTTTCATGCACCCCTCAGCCCTTCACACACCATGCTCCCCACTTACCTTTACATGCAGCCTCTACATCCAGCTCCTCAGCCGTTATAAGCTACCTCCTCCCAAATGAGATCCATTACCTCCACTCTTCCTCGTCCCAGTCCTTACCTCATGAGGCCCCTGCCTCCGACACAGGACCTTCTTCTATTTCTTTAAATCCCTATAACTCCTCTCCCATATCCATGTCACTCAGTTTAATTTTTGCTGCCTCCGGCAGGTTGGACTTTTTCTTCCCGGTGCAGGGCACTGGGGAGCACCGATTACTGGCACCCTGGGGGGGCTGTGTGGCGGGGCCCTCAGCTCCCTCAGGTGTGGCGCTGCTCCTGGCTCCCCTGCAGGGCTTGGGGTCACAGTTGAGCCGGATTGGCTCGCTCGGTTCTTTGCTGGGCTCCGGACCGCAGCTTGAGCATTGTGTCCCGGGTCCTGCACCGCCCGGGGGAAGGTAAGGAGAAAACAGGACTGTGCTTGATGTGTTTCCCCTCTCCTGCTGGTTTGGCCATCTTGACTCCTTCGACAGGCCATTTCCTCGTGCTCTGTGTACACATCTTTATTGGAAATGATGGCAAGCACTTGGCAGTATGGGCTAGCCTTCCTTTTTGTTGTGAGGCCTCTCTGCTTCTTGTCGTGGGGTGACAATGGCAGAGAGTCTTTGAAAGTGCAGGGGGTCTGTTCTGTCGCAGGCATGTCATATACCACCCGCTCCTCAGACGCACACAGCCCAAGATGCACCGGATGTTAGCTGCATTCTCTGGGGGAAGGTAAGGAGAGGGGAGGACTGGACTTGATGCCCCCCCCCCCCTCCTGCTGGTATGGCCATCTTGACTCCTTCAACAGGCCATTTCCTCGTGCTCTGTGTACACATCTTTATTGGAAATGATGGCAAGCACTTGGCACTATGGGATATCCTTCCCTTTTGTTGTCAGGCCTCTCTGCTTCTTGTCGTGGGGTGACTGTGGCAGAGAGTCTTTGAAAGTGCGGGGGCTATGTTCTGTCGCAGGCATGTCACATACCACCCGCTCCTCAGACACACACAGCCCAGGATGCGTCGGATGTTAGCTGCATTCTCTGGGGGAAGGTAAGGAGAGGGGACGACTGTGCTTGATGTTTTTCCCCTCTCCTGCTGGTATGGACATCTTGACTCCTTCGACAGGCCCTTTCCTCGGGCTCTGTGTACACATCTTTATTGGAAATGATGGCAAGCGCTTGACAGTATGGGCTAGCCTTCTCTTTTGTTGTGAGGCCTCTCTGCTTCTTGTCTTGGGGTGACAGTGGCAGAGAGTCTTTGAAAGTGCGGGGGCTCTGTTCTGTCGCTGGCATATCACATACCACCTGCTCCTCAGACACACACAGCCCAGGATGCACCGGATGTTAGCTGCATTCTTTGCATGCAGCCTGTGAAAACAGCGCAGATTTGGACATGTCTGCAAGCGGCCGGAAGGGTACCGGCCTGGCATAGTCTACACTTTAGGATTGAGTCTCAGCGGTGCTGACTCAGCCCTTCATCCTTTCTAGACCGACGCATTGGAACCATTTAGAGCATGGGGCTACCACCTACTTGATACAGGGCCCAAGTCACCTCTCAGTCATGTAGCAAGTTAGTGGTGTGTTTGGGTCTGTGCTAGCCATGGACGCAGACTCCTTGTCCTGTCCTCTTCCTCTGAACTGCGCGAGGGAAAGTCAAAGAAGATGATTTTCTTTTACCTTGTCCGGCATGGAATTATAGAAAATGCATCATGGAAGTAACGGCCATGCAGGGGGTTCCCAGTGTCTCTTCTTTTAGGGCCTAGGTCCTCCGGTGCCGACGTATTGCTTTCCTCTCAGACGTGTGGGAAGTAATATGGCAGATGGTGGCACATGTCTGTGCTTAGAGGGGTTCTCAGAGCTCCTGGTGCCGGTGGAGGGGGAAGTCCCTTTAGTGGGTTTTTCCAGTATAGGCATACCCCAGGTAGGGGGTTGCCTTTGATGTATGCTATCCGGGATGGATTGCTTTGCCGCGCTTTTTGACAGTACTCAAAAGCGTCAAAAGTACTGCCCTTTTGATGCCAGCCTGGTGGCTCATCTGTCGGCTGAGGGGGCCATGGTCTGCTGGACTTCTGGGCTTTCCTGTATCTTCCTTTTGACAGGTCGGATCTTTTTGTGGGCTGACAAGCATGCTGTTATATTGCGGCGCAGGCCTGCTTCAACGTCCTGTCATTTTCCTCTGGTGCAAGTGCAGTGACTGGGGTTTTTCCCTGGCTCCTCATCTCTATCTTCTCAGAGGTGTATGGGACCGGTGGGATTCGGCTTCCTGGGTGATGGGCTCCTTCTGGAGGGGGGTATCAGTTGCCGTTCCTGTCTCCTCCTGTCCAGGTTTGCATGGTTAGGACTTTGGTACCCAGCTCACGGTCCAAGTAGTTGGCCATGGGATCTGTTCTCTCGGAATGGTTGTTGTGGGTTACTGTCTTGCCCGTTCCTCTCCCTGTTCAGGGTCAAGTTTTCTACTTGCGGGTGTTCCTGGTCCCTATTCCTTCTAGGATGTCACCTGCTTATAGGTCTCAAGGCACTGCACTGTTTGTCTGGACGGAACGCTTCAACGAGGGGGCTTTGCAGGGGGGGCGCTTGCTGGCTGTTCTGGGATCTCAGAAGTCAGTTTGTCTCGGCTCGCCTGTTGCTGAAGTTACGGGGCACGTACCGTCTTGCATGTTTTCCAGTTCCTTGGGCCCGTCTTCAGTTACGTCCCCTGGTGTCTTATACTCTCTCCCACTGGCTCCCGACTTCTTGGCTTTCGTAGTTTTGATTTCAGTGTCCCCAGCGCTGCAAGTCTCCCTGCTATGGTGGCGGGGGGTTCCAAGTCTACAGGCTGAGGTGTGCATGGTCCTCCCTCCTGTGGCCTCTCTTACTACCGACGCCAGCAGAATGGGTTGGGGGGGGTCTACATCGGGGGTCCTCTCAGCTCGAGGGTAGTGATATCTGGGGAGAGCCGGCGTTCATCCAATTGGTGAGAGTTGTGCAATTATCCAAGCTCTGATGTACTTCAAGGAGTTGCTGGACAGTCGGCGGTTTTGGTCTGAACCGACAATACAACGGCCTTGGCATATGTCAACTGCAAAAGGGGCTCCGGCCGCTCCTTGAATGCTCTGGCAGCGCTGATAGGCACCTGGGAGGAATCTCATCTGGTGTCTCTGGTGGCCTCACGTATCAGAGGGGTGGACAATGTTCAAGCGGATCTTCTCAGACGCCGGTTTCACTCCTCTGCGGAACTGGTCCTGTCGGCCCAGGTCTTTGCGGTGACCGGTGTCAGATTAGGGTCCCCGGTTCTAGACCTGTTTGCATACCAGGTCTCAGCAGACGTTCCCCTCTTCTTCTCTCGGTTTCAGGCTGAGGGGATTGGGGGATGGATGCTCTCTCTGTACAGTGGAGTTGGGGTTTTGCTTTATGCCTTTCCGCCTATTCCCCTTCTGCCCCGGGTGGTTTGGCGCATCAGGGTGACTGTGTTGTTGTTAGCTCCGTTCTGGTCCCGCCGGAGTTGGCTCTCCTCTCTGTTGGAGCTTCGGTCCTAGGAACCTTGGCTGGATCTGCGGTTGGAAGTCCACCGGATGCAATGCTCTTAGACCCTCCACGCTGATGGTGTTCGGCAGGCATTGGGGCCAATTCCAAGACTGGTATGGGCAGTCTGGGATCCCTCCCCTGCATTCTGGCCTCTCTGCTATTCTTCAATTCCTCCAGGAGGGGTTTTGACGGGGGCCTGGCAGCTTTTTCCAGGCTTCGCTCTCGGTGGGCCTCCATGAAATTCCTTTTGGGGGACTCTGATGTTGGTCACTTGGATGGGGAGGTGTTGGTGGGGAAGTTGCTCCAGGGTTTTTCTTCTTCCCGTCCTTGTGCTGATAAAGGGCTTTGCCCTTGGGATCTCCCTCTTGTATTATGGTTCCTTCAAGGACCTCCTTTTGAGCCCATTTCCGAGATTGACATCAAACATCTTACACTGAAATCTGCTTTTCTTATTACCCTCACTTCTGCCTGTAGGCTTGGGGAGATTGGGGCTCTCTTGTGTCACCCTCCTTTCCTGAGGGTGCTGCCAGACTTGTTGGTGCTGAGGTGTAGTCCGAAGTTTCTCCCTTAAGTTGTCTCTCGGTTTTCACACCTCTCAGGATCTGGTTCTCCCTGACTTCTTTCATGATCCAAGAACGCCTGAAGAGGTGGCTTGGCTTGACATTGATGTCCGGCGGGACGTGTTGGAGTATTTGGCTAGGTTTGCTTTTTTTCCACCAATCTGATAGTCTTCTGATTGCTTGTGGTCCGGCTGGGGCTGGGCATAACGCATCTGTGGTTTCCATTTTCCAGTGGTTCCGGGTTGTGATCTCTAGGGCCTATGTGGCTTCTGGATGGCAGGTGCCTGTGCACGATCAGGGGCGGTCCGCCAGGAGTTTGGCAGCTTTCTGGGCCGATGCAAGGAGGGTCTTCTCTGCAAGAGATTTGTATGGCTGCCGCCTTGGCTGGTCTAAGCATTTTCATCAACCACTAGGGGTTGAGTTTCTCCCACTCGGGGGTTGGTTCCTTCGTGGTTGGAGTTTTGTCTATGGGGATGTGAATTAATCGTTATTGTGGGTGTGTGTTTTGCTGCACTGTTTTTGGCTCTGTCTCTCATTGGGACCTTTTCCCCGTTGCTGCTTTGGTATACCTCATGAGGTAACTACTGGGATGAGGAAGAGTGGACGTGGAGGTAATGCTCTGATTACTTACTGGTAATCTTCATTACTCCTAGTTCTACTCTTCCTCGTCACAGTACTGACGACCCTCCTCACCCTCCCTGCGGGGAAGGTCCCATGCTCTGCCTTGGTAATATGAAACTGAGTGACGTGGATGTGGGGGAGGAGTTATATGGATTTAAAGAAATAGAAGAAGGTCCTGTGTCGGGGACAGGGGCCTCATGAGGTAAGTACTGTGACGAGGAAGAGTAGGACTAGGCGTAATGAAGATTACCAGTAAGTAATCAGAGCATCAACCCATAGGTTTCGATGGCAGCTGTGTTTTTTCCCCTCAATTAATGAAATGGCTGGGAGGTTTCCCACGGCAGGAACAAGATGGATAGGCTCACAACATAAGGCTTAACAGCTGCATAAACATGGTTAACATTAGCATAAACGTGTGAGCAGCAATGATATGATAGGATAGGTTATTTAGAACGCGCGCAATACCCAGAGGGTTCTAAGCACGGACCGAGGCTCGAACCTGTGGTGCTCCTGTCGTCTTGCTTCCAAGGCGAGCACGTTGCCCCTGAGCTATCCGCCCGAGACTTTTGGCATAGCATGGTTTATTTGCCTTGCTATGGCGTTTCAGCTCACACTTAAGTGCTAATTGTAAATAATGTTCACCTTGTAATGACTGAAAGGATCCCCTTGACTAACCGGTGACTCAGAAAAAAATGCGAAGTCTGCAGAACTTTAAACTCTGAGGGCTGAAAGAGAATGACATCATCCAAATCACACTTATTACAATCTAGACTGCACACTCATAGGAAACGGCGACAGAATGCTGCATTGCTCACTTTGCAGAGTTGCAAAGATGGGTTTGACTCTAACTGAGCCAAGCTAGGGAAAGCCCCTAATTGACAAGCCCCATCTTGCATTAAAGTAGGTTATGCTAGAACGTCATCCATCGCCCTCCACAATCACTGTTGTGATGAGGTAATCTGTCCCGTACTAGGTTGGGGCGCAGACAGGGTCGGACTGGCCCCTTGGCCTTTCAGCCCGTGGCCGGGCCAAAATCGCCACGGAGGGTGGAGGGTGGTGGGTGTTGGCCGATTTCTGGCCATGCCTGGGCCGGTTTGGAAGAAAAAAAAAGTGGAAAAAAAATATTTTATTATTTTTCAATTTTTTCAAAAAGCCTTTCATCCTTCTTAGGTCGATAAATACGTAACAACACAGGTTGGGTGATATTGTATGCATATTTGTTCTATCAAAAAGAATTTAAGTGTAAGTGCTATACAATAAAATATTATCATTTGGCCTTGGTGTCTACTTGGATTCACAGTTATTTACTGTACTTAGGTCCAATGCTATTTGATGCCACTTCCTGTTTTGTCAAGGGGTGAAAGGTTGTGTTTCATCGCTTCCTGGGATGCCACTTTGCGGTGGGGTCAAATGACATCACTTCCAGTGATATCAGAGATATCACGCCTCGCCTCACGCCCAGGGTCGTGAGGCGAGGCGTGGCCACCTTTTTTTTGGGTGACCGGACCTATTTCCCAGTCCGACCCTGGGCGCAGACATCTGAATGCAGTAGCACACTTCGTTGTTGGGTTAAACAATGTCAAACGGCTAGAGTGTTTCTGGCCTCCACCATAATGTGCTGTGACAGGCCCAGCGAAAGAAGCGGAAGGGAACAATAAAGGACACACAGGACGTGGCAAGTTCTTCAATATCAAACCTGCCCAGCAGTAGGAAATCGATAAGGCGCAGAGGCTTGTGGGAGGGGGCGCAATAAATGCTTTCACAGCAGCAAAGTCAAGGAGAGTGCGCTGAACATAGACCAAAAATGGACCCAAAACTTTAAAAACCGAGACTAGCATTTACGGTTTGTGTACTCTGCTTTATCTGAGGAAGGACTGCAAAGTTCTTGAATCACATAATAAAACCTGTTTCAAAGGACTAGCAGTGATTTATTGACGTTGGGTAGGAGTTACTTAACCATGGAGTGTAGTTTGACAGTGGAGCGCATGCCGAGCACAGGAGGGGTAGGGGGTACGCATTTTAGTGTTTTGCCCTGGGCACCAAATGAACTAGAAGCTGTCCTGGTCGGACAAATCAGGAGCAGAGACAAAAATGAAGCAACAGTTCAATGCTGCATGCATCTTAGATGAAACAGAAAGGCACCAAGAACATCCTGAAAAAGTATTCCACGGCTCGTATAGCCTTCAGCTTGTGCTACCCCTTACAGGAGCACATGTGTCGCACACAAACAACCAGAGGCGTTCCTAGGTGGGCCTTGGTGGTTATAGTACAGGTCTTTTGGTTGTAGCCACGGATAGAAGCTCAGGTGCTTCAACCAAAGGTCTAGCTAGCCCCGAGTCCCGACAGCGTAGCCCCGGATCTTTCTTTTCCAGACCCAGCAATACCCCTGAAAACAACCCATACGCAAGTGCACAAACATCAAATGGTCCGTGTTTGGGGTCACTTCCTGTGAGCAATTAGTGGCTAGCAACCACCCACTCAGCGCACCCAGCGCCCAAATGGTTGCCATATGCACCATCGACGCTGTACTGTTTGAACTTTGATGAATTCTTAAGAACAGATTCTTGACAACAAGTGTAAAATGTTACATCCATGCCATTATCGGGCAGTCGATGCTTAAAAAAGCAAGTAGTCACATTTGGGTAGGCTTTAATGGAGGAAGGGGGAGTACCTGTAATATTTCCCTTTGCATTAACCATGCCCCTCACTGCACCACACCCCGTAGAGATGACACACACTCGTTCCGCACATGCACCAACTGGCGGATATTGATGCACAGACAATCGAGCGAAGAGGACATAGTGCAGCACTTTCCAGCAGTGTTGTGAAGCTTGCAGTTTGGTTGATAATGGTTGTTTCATGCGGAGCACAACCTTGAGCAAACGCCTTCATTTTAACGACCACATAACTTTAATTTGCTATCGGTTAAAATCTTCATACGTCAAAACAGATTTGTTAGGACTGCTGTTTGTTTATGCCAGGAGGCGAAGTCGGGCCCTGCTCAAAGGCCCGGCTCTAGGGCCTTTGTCTTCCCCTGTCTTGCCATGGATGCCGATCAGACAGAGGTAAGAGGTGCTCCAGCCCCTTACACATATCAGAAACGCATGGCTGTGTCTCCCTACAGCCCTTTGATTCCCACCTCAAGCTAGTCCTTCCTCCACATCCATGTCTGGATCTTCATCACTCAGCGATTCCACCTGTGTTCCGCAACCTGTTGTCCAGGACCACTTATGTGTGACCCATTTTGACCTGCTGTGTACTTTTTCTTTCTGCCCATTGACATTTTACTATCCAACCAACGAACAACCTCACCACCATGTGAAGCATTCCCTAAAGTGCCTTGCAAGAAAATCTGTGTAGCCATTTTTGTTGCGTGCTTATCAGTGCCTTGCTAAAAAAATCGAATCTAGGTCAGGGATGTCATTTCACCAAAATGCCAAGGGTAGCGGAAGTGACACCACATGACTCTTGATCTCTGACATCACAGGAAGTGATGTAATTTGAGCCCACCCTGAACATCACGGGAAGGGATCGAACATCACCTTTCACCCTTTCACCCTTTGACAAAACAGGGAGTGGCATCACATAGCATTGTTCCTAAGTACATTGCGAAAAATATGGTTATGATGTAACTATAAAGGCCCACATTGCCAAATTACTGTGAAGGCAAGCAGACGTCCAAGGCCAAATGATAATAAGGTGTTATTATGTAGCACTTAAGAGGTTTATATGGAAATCATTTACACCCAGCCTGTGTTGGTATACATTTATGAACGTCAGAATAATGAAAGGCTGAGTTGAGGTGTTTAAGAACAGACTAAATCAGTGACTCACCCCGTGAAGTGTGCCAAAATAAACCTTTAATGAGTATAGCTACTTTTGTATAGAATCCCAGAAAGACAAATTATTTGTTATTCCTGTTCTTTCTTATTTAGCGTTATTGCTCAAAGTGCTACACTTGTGGAACCCCCTGTTTTTTAAAGATGCCCGAACAAGAAAGCCAGCCACTCCAGAAGCAAAGAGCCACATGGTGCTGGCCACAGCCCAGGACCTTACATTAAAAAAATATATATATATATTTTTAGTGGTAGCAAGGGAGATCACAGAGGTAGCAAGGGAGACCTCAGGGGTTGCAGCTTTGACCCCCAAATGACGTCCCTGATCTAGGTGTTTTACATTTGTGCAGCCATTCTCGTTACAGTGCCTTGCGATTGTCCCTCATGTGGGTGAGATTCCCTCTATCCTCACTGCTTATTGTTCACTTACCTGAGCAGCCCTTACGGTGTGGCCGTCTGATTGATGTTGCCCCTCACTCCTTGAGGTGGGACTCTGCTAGTCTGTGTAATCATACCTATCTGACTCATATGCAGCCTAATCGTACCTATGTGACTCATATGTGGCCTGATGGCGCCCCAGGCAACATGAGGTGATGCTTTGCCAGTCTGTGTATTCATACCTATGTGACTCATATGCTGCCTGATGTACCCCCCTGCAACATGAGGTGAGGCTTTGCCAGTCTGTGTATTCATACCTATGTGACTCATATGCTGCCTGATGTAGCCCCCGGCAACATGAGGTGAGGCTTTGCCAGTCTGTGTATTCATACCTATGTGACTCGTATGCTGCCTGATGTTGCCCCCGGCAACATGAGTATGCTGCCTGATGTAGCCACCTGCAACATGAGGTGCGGCTTTGCCAGTCTGTGTACACTCACAATTTCATATCTGTAACCATATGTGTATTCTTGCGCCATTGTACCATGCACTTTCTGTAACTAGCGCCTAGATGCCGCAGGGCTTTGTGCGCTGAGATAAATGCAAAATAAATACAATAAATAAATGTGGTGGAGACAAGTGATGGAATACGTAGGGTCGCTGTCTAGCTGATGCCCTATGACATATCCCACGGCATAGGGTGTCTAAAAGTCATGCTGTGAGCCCCCACATTGAAGAGACAGTGCATCCAGTCACCCTGAAACATCGGTGCATCATCTTTCACCTATGCCCTAAGGTGGAAGAACAGCTACGAAAACTTTGGACTATTCAAAGAAGTGCATGGGTCGACAAATGGGTGTTGCCAATCGTGGTCGCTGGAAAATCAGAGCAGCCTGTTCATGTGCGCAATTGTATTGATATGCACCTCCCAAGCAAGCCCGTGTACCTTGAGACACCTTAAACCTACCCTGGCTGGCCAGATCGCTGATATACAGGTCGCACAGCATTCTTCCATGCTCTGATCTCGATGTAGGTTATCACCAGCTCTTGCTGCACGAGGACACTTACTATAGAGCAACCTTTTCATCGCACATGGGTCTACACCGCTACAAATGCCTTAGCTTTGGCGTGTCATGTGCCGCTCTGGACCCAGGACACCATGAGAGGAGTCATTTGAGGGATCCCTGGAGCCACCAGGCTGAGTAATGGCAACCCTCATATTTGCCAAAACTCCTGCTGAACACCACCCTTGGCTACGAGACGTCCTTCAGCAGGTGAGAGGCCAGGCCTCACCATCAACTGGAGAAAGTGGGTTTAGAAAAAGACAGATCTGAAGTACGAGATTTAAAATCATCACCGAATCGCCAAGACAAATTAGAAACCTGAAGCATCCTAAGCATGCAAATTACTCTGCAAAATGTATGCCCACCCTTACCTCTCTTGCAGAGCCACTGTGGCAACTAGCCCAAGCTTTGGAACCCTAGGAATGGGGTGATCAACAGGCGGCATGCCAAACGACCAAGTGCCCTCTGGCTGCAGATCCGCAATGGCCCACTTTGATGTTTAGCAGGGCTCAAGCCGAGTGTACACGAGGGGAGACGCAGTCCACCCAATTTATTCAGAGGGTGGACTCAGTCCCCACTAGGTAAAATGAGAAACATTGAATGTCCTCTTTGAATTTATAAATTAAAGCTAACCTCTGGGATCAAGCCATGACGTCGGGTGTGTAGGCCGACACTTCCCCACTGCACTATGTAACCTGATGAAGAATAACAAACTACAGGTGAAATGTCCCATTTGGTACTGCAAGTCCCTGGGGAAACATTTCTATTGGTTCTTGAAGTTAAATGCACACCTTTTAACGTTTTCAAAAACACTGTTAGAAGAAAATATCTTCTCTTGGTTTTGTGTGTGTGTGTTGATTTTATGAAAGGCAAATGCCATTCGTCCTGTGCAATTTCAGTGGTTATGCAAAGCCAATGTAATGAAATGTGCATATTTCACCTTGATATGCTAATTTCTGGCAACGTCACATCTCATTAATTTGTTGATGAGTCCCCCACTGTAATTTTTAGGACTTGATCCCTGATGTTTAGAGGCAGATGGAACTTTTCTTGGAGTCCAGTCCCCATGGCCTCGGCGATGTTCCTACGCAGTTCCCTCCCACATGAGATGTTATTCCTGTCGCCTATGCACGTTCTCACTTCCCCATGTACTCTTACATTGAGATAGAGTGCACTGTAGTGAGTTGGGGGTGCTGCTATTTGCACCTCTATCTATACCGCTGCACGTTCCAGGTAATAACAGAGCATAGCACCCTACCATGATCGAAAAAATGGATCCTTCAACTGCAGGAGTATGAATTAAGGGTACAAAAGCTCCCTAGCACGTCATACGGGAGAAGTGAGTTCACAGAAAGAAAAGATAGCTATTTTTCTATAAACCATGTGAACCTGGAAGTTGCTGCTGTAGCTCCGGAAGGATTGTCTGTGGAACACCTGCAGACCACCGCCGAAAGCAATGAGTGCTTCGTGTGGTGAGCAAGAGTTCTCCAAGGGTAAATGGGAAGTCTTGCTTGAAGCTCGGCATCACTGTACAGAAGCCTCTCACTACCACTGGAAATGCCTATTCTTAATATGAGACAACCCCTCTGAAATGGCTGATGGGCTCCTCATGAGTAGGTTCACGGATAGTCATACCAGCAGCCCTGGTCTCAAGAGTAATTCAGATGTCCGAGGTAGGCCACCAAGGCCTATGCAAAACCAGGTCTTGTATCAGCCAGAAACTATGGTTCCCAGGATATGAATGGGCAGAAGAAACAATGCTAGCGAACTGTATCCCCTGCCAAAATCTGCCAAACTCCAGGCCCTCCCTGCATTATCCATATAGGTCTAACCAGCACCCGTATTGTCAATGCAGAGAGGAAGCCTGTTATGGGAGCAGGTGAACGTGGAATTTGGATCCTTACCTACAGGACAGTACACGCTCATTGTGATCAACACATTCTCCTGTCAACTGGCAGTGGAAATAGTAGATAAGAATGGACCCACGTTCCATGGGAGGGAATTTGGATGATTCCATGAAGCCCTAAACATCTATCACTGCTGAATGAACCAGTGTTGGCTGCAACCCAAAGCAGATGCAGAACGTTTTATGTGAACCCTCAAAAAGGTACTGAGGATAGTGGTAGACTAGAATGATGTCAACGAGAGAGCCTTACGCCGATGCCTGAGAGAATACCGAATGCCACCCCACTCCTGGCCAAGAGTGTCCCCCATTAGTTTCCTCCCGGGTTGGACCACCCTGAATGACCATGCCCACACTTCTGGAATGGGTGCCACCAGAATCCCTTGTGTAGTATTGTTTCTGCCCCTAGCGAAAATGGTCAAACATGTGAGAGTAGTAATAAGCACATCCTTGGATTTTTCCATCCACATTTCAGCAAAATGATGTACTTGCTTTCACAGTATTCAGACCTTATGAAGAATATTTCCATTTCTATAATATTACAAAGGAAGGATAGCATTAAATATCATGGTCTTGAGAAGGCTTGGTTATTGATATGATATGTCATTTATAACGCGCCTGTACACAAGTGTTTCTAGGCACAACAAGACAAGGAGGGGGAAACAGAAGGAGGACAACACAACCATTTTACTGGGCCTTGTGTTATTCAGGTCGCGCAAGTCCGGGGAAGAGGGAGGGGAGAACTGCTGGCGTGGGGGTGGAAAGTGCAGGTAACTAAATAAGTGCTACCAGAGGGTGGCTCATAGGTGCTGTGAGAAGGGACTGTAGGGTTGCAGGTACAGACCCTTAAGTGCTGGGGGGGTGCCCGGAGGCAGTGCAAGGACAACTAGACATGCAGGAGCCTGGGCACGAGTTCAGTAGGTGGCCAGGTGACCAGTGCGTGGAGCAGTCAGGGACATCATCAGGGGAGTGGAAGAGAGAAAGTGGAAGCGAAAAAGAAGGTCTTGAGTTTCTTCTGCAACCGGAGGTGGTTCTGCTCAAGTTTGAGAGAGAAAGGGAGGCTGTTTCAGATTGAGGCCAGAAGAGAAAGATGGAAGTAGTGCAGTCCGAGGCCCCAGAAAGCCTGGTGGACGAAGCAAAGGGTCTTGAACTTGATCCTTGCAGCCATGGGGAGCCAGTGAAGAGATTTCAGAGCTGGAGAGATACGATCCCTGGGTTTGAGGCCAAGGACAAGCCTCGCAGTCCTGCTCTGGATAAGTTGTAAAGGTCGAAGAGTAGAGACATGTAGATTTTGAAAGTGGCTGTTGCAATAGTCCAGCCTAGCGAGGACCAGGGCTCTGAAGACAGTGAGCTTCTGGAGGAAAGTGAGAAAAGGCAGAATATCACTGAGGAGGTGCAGCTGAAAATGTGACTTCTGGGAGATGTCAGAGATGTGAGGAGTGAGGAGGGGGTGGAGTCGAAGATGACACCAAGGTTCTTAGCCTCACAGGAAGGTGCAGGAAGAGGGCCCGCGTTATAAATAACCTATCATATATCAAATCATAAATGCATGCATGCATACGTGTGTGGGCTCCAATCAGAATCTGTGGTACTCAGTACATGCTGTACACAAGTGGGATAGCTCAGGGAATGCACTTGCTGCTGCAATCTTTAGGTGATCTGCAGAAAGCAGGTTTGAATCCCACTATGGCCAACTGCACCTTTCATCCTTCCAAGGTTCATAAATGAGTACCAACTTTGGCTGGGATATAATTGTCAATGGGCCTCATTACGACCCTGGCGTTAACGATGGCGCTATTAACGCCATGGTTGACGCCGGTATTTTACCAACTCCGCCATGGTGTATGGCGGAATTACCGCCCCATTCCAAGGTTGGCGGGGCGGTAATTCCCCATACACCATGGGCCTCATTACGACCCAGGCGCTAATGGGTTAACGGTGCTGTAAAAGGCTGCGGCGCCGTTAACCTATTAGCGCCTCATTACGAGGTCCCTTTGCGGGACCCGACCTTAACGGCTGGTGTAGACCAGCCGTTAAAGTAGGGTGCCACAAAGGGACCTCGGTGCTAATTACGGTGCCGCAATTTGCGGCACCGTACTTAGCGCCTTCCCCATTCCCATTGAGCCCTATGGGGCAAAAATGGGAATGGGGAAGGGCCATGGCGGCATGGGGAATTACCTCCCCGCCAACCTCGGAATGGGGTGGTAATTCCCCATTCCGCCATGGCGGACGCCGGCATGGAGCATGGTGCT
The DNA here is from genome assembly GCF_040938575.1 of Ambystoma mexicanum. Classification (NCBI taxonomy): domain Eukaryota; kingdom Metazoa; phylum Chordata; class Amphibia; order Caudata; family Ambystomatidae; genus Ambystoma; species Ambystoma mexicanum. Next base: position 423,264,073 of record NC_090921.1, on the reverse strand, counting down.
AATAGCACCATGGTCCTCCGCCTGGGTCGTAATGAGGCCCTATGGCCCTTCCCCATTCCCATTTTTGCCCCCATAGGGCTCAATAGGAATGGGGAAGGCGGTAATTATGGTACCGCAAATTGCGGTACCGTAATTACCTCGAAAGTCCCTTTGCGGGTTCCTACCTTAACGGCTGGTAAAACCAGCCATTAAGGTCGGGACCCGCAAAAGGACCTCGTAATTAGGCGGTAAGGGTTTAACGGCGCCGACACCTTTTACGGCACCGTTAACCCCTTACCGCCTGGGTCGTAATGAGGCCCAATATGTTCTCTGTACATTGCTTTGGTGAAAGTGCTACATAAATTACAAATCACATGTCATAACAGACCGGACAGAGGATGAGTGCATGCATATGTGGGGGAGGGTAGAGGTGCCAGAGTCCAAATCAAAGCAGTCATCTCTCCAGGAAATCTTTTTAATGGGGACACAGAGGCATACGTTGGGGTTCACCTATATTTGAGAATAGCAAATTCATTTAACATAAATATTGAAACACAAACCTGTGCGTAGATGTAAGCAAAAAACAATGTATACATTTGTAGCATCCTGATTTTTGATTGCAATAAGCTGTGTGAAAACACTGTCATCTCACTACACGATCCAGTTGCAATCAGCTTCAGACATGCCAGTATAAAAATGGGATCCACCTTCCATGACGATGGGGACGTGTCTACTGATTGCCGCCCTCATCATGGTCTACCTTGTGAGTTAACATTCGATAGAGATGATATTGAGATGATAATTAAAGGAGGCCTTAAACAGTCTAGAGCGCCTGGTCCAAATGGCCTGGCTAACGTGGTCTTAAAGCAAGCTCCAGATAAGATCTGTAGTCGGGGGATTAGTGTACAGTTCCTGGAAATTAGCAATCCTGATTCCTGTTCATAAGTATTGGAGCAGGAGTGTTCCAACCAATTATCATCTCCTTTCCATGCTGGACATGACAAGTAAGATCTTTCCTACAGCCCCGCTTAAAGAGAGCAATGGAGATGGATTGACTCATGCCAGATACTGGGCACATTCTAAACAGGATTTAGGAAAGGCTCCTCCACGGTACATAATATGCTTCTACTAAACACCCTGATTGGAAATCTTTTGTGATAGGTGCTGGTGCGCATTATGTGCTATTTGTCGACCTAAAAGCGCCCTTTAACACTGCGAATCGTGCTATGCTATGGCTGAAGCTCAGGAGGTATGGCATCGATGAGTGGCTTCTTGAAACAATCGTGCAGTGGAATGAATCTACTACAGTTTACGTGCAGTTGGAGAGTGGCAGGCTGATACTGCCCTGTCCGTACTAGTCATGGGGTCAAGCAGGGGTCTGTGCTGGCCCCACTGCTCTTCAATTTGTGCATTGCCGATCTGCCGGGCTTTTTGGACACGGTTAACGATTGTCCTCCGAAGACTTGAGGAGTGCATGTGGACTGGCTGTCCTACGCAGACGACCTCATCCTGCTGCACCATACTTATGTCGGTCTGCATAGGGCAGCTATGTCACGGTGTAGATATGCAGAGGATAATGACCTGGTGCTGTATACTATCAAAACTAAATATATGTGCTATGGCAACTAGCGGAGGAAAAGAGCACCTCAAACTTTGACCATGGGCCTTGTTGATATTGTACTGGAGTACAAGTATCTTGGTTTGGAGTTTGGACACAGAAAATACAGTGAGATTATGCTGGAGAAGAAAATGAAAGCTAGACTCCTCACTTTGCTAATTTAGAAGTTTGCCATGAACTCGGTGGGTTATAGCTATGAGGGGATAGTTATGCTTTACAAGCAAGTTTCTTTCTGGCACTAGTGTTTGGATTGGAATTGCTAGGGATGACCAACTGTAAATCGCTGAGTGTGTTGGAGGGAACATTTTGGAGGGTGTTTTTTAATCTAGCCCAATCAGTGCCAATAGAACTGGTGCGGCTAGGGCTTGGGCTTAGATCTCTTAAATCCTTGGTTTTGAAGAAAAAGGGGTCCTTGTTTAGCAAGGCTATCAAAGTCCCTACCTGTCCGTTCCTTTCATTAATAAGTACAGTCCTGATGAGGGAGGATATTCTCACATATATAGCCTTCAATGTCAGTTTCACTTTCAGATGAAGAAGTATCTTTCTTACCAAGTTTTTGGGAGTCTTGGATCCTTTCTTTCCTGCGTGAAGGTGGACCACGAAGAGAAAGGGAGGATCCTGCTTCCAAGCCGGAGAGAATCCCCAGGCAAACTAAGGTAGAATCCAGTATGAGGGCCAAAAATAAGGGGAAAGGCCGGTGACATAAAAACCCTTCAAGTTGATGTTGAAAGATGGCTTCAATGGAAAAGACCACCGGAAAGTCCAGAGTACAGTTCAAGCCGAGATGAAAGGTCAAACAAAAAGAATAATTCAGTGGAAGGCAAGAAATTAATTCCAGGAAAAATTCTACAGGCACCAAAAACACAAAAATAGAGAACAGCAAAATTAAGGAGGGGAAAAATTAGCGGCCAAGGAAAGAACAAGGCAGAAACTGGAAATGACGGGTGGAGACGAGCAGAGATTGGGTATCAAAACAGGAAAGAAACAAAGGAGAGCAGGAGGCTGGGTAAGCACAGGAAGGCAGCGAAAAACCTTTCTGGCAAAACTTCACCCGAGGGTTCAACGCATAGATCTTACAAGGCGGTTGTCCAAAAACGTGGCGACAATCTTCAATGTCTGTGTAAAGACTGGAGGGGGGTATCTGTACTCCTGCTCCCTATATGGCAGAGTAGAAGCACAGAGCGACCCCAGCCAAGGTTCTCTATTCAGCAGCTATGGACAAGCAACCAAGGCTTAAGCTCGCAGGAGGTGATGCAGGTGGGCTGGTTCTTAAGTACAGTGTAGTCCCCAAGCACCTACAAAGGGATGTCCACACACTATTTTAGTGAAAGCACAGTTCTTTATATAAATACGGCTTTGATTGTGTACACATACAATAACACACTTTGTGCTCAGGCAATTCTAAAATGGTAAATATATACAGTCTCAATGTGGTACCACAATTACTTCTTAGATTCCGTTAAAATGCATCAACTGTAGACAGTTTCAAATTACATACAAATCAATTAATAAAATGAACCAACAAAAGACTTAGGAGGAAAACAAGTTGGTTAAACAATTGGTAGAATACTGTCCCCTACCCCTACGCACAGTTCTGTATGAGGATCATACCTGGGCAACCTGTAAAATAAAGTATATTGACAAACCCAGTCCATATATTGTCTATCAGAGTCTATTTCCTTCCATAACTGTTCTACCACCCCAATGAACCTGGTTTAGCAGAGTTCGACGTCAGGTCCTTCCTGAGTGACTCCCGTTAAGGCAGGAGCCACAGATCATTGAGATTCCTCGAATAAAAGGTGAACAAAGTCACTGAGGCAGCAGCTTCAGTCCTGCCAGTGCTCATCGCCGATCGGTCGTGGAAGTCCTGCGAAGATAAGGCGTGCAGTGCACCTCAAAGACGATAGTTTGTGGGCGCAGAGTCAATGAAGAACTTTGGCCCAGCAGGGGTGTCGGGTCATCTGCATCTTTGTGGTCTTCGGGTGGTTGGAAACCCACTGGCAGATTTTCCCCGGTTCGTCGGCGACCTTGACTTTCTCCGGAGGGACAAAGCGGTCGTCAGTGATGAGCAAGGGAGACCTTGTTTCAAAGTGTTCCTAGGCAATGGAGCGTTGCGGCTCTGGTCATTGGCGGCACGGCATCAAGCTGTCTCTGCTTCTGGGCAACACGGCTTCAACAGGCCTCAATCGGTTAAAGCAGTCCTCCAAACCCTGAGTGACGACGGTGGATAGATGTCCAGGCGCTTCACTTCGGATTCAGCAGTGGTCCCCTTCTCCGGTGGGCAGCATTTCGAGGGTCTGACATGCAGGAAGCTTTGGCAAAGATCAGCTGGTCACGATGGTCCTTCATAGCTCAGGAAGATGTCTTCTAGCCAGGTTCTCTCTTGGATCAGTTTCTTGGAGGCACAGCAGCTTTCGGATTGCAGCGAAGGGAACAGTGGTTCACATTCTGCTTCCGGCTCGGCTTCGAGAGTAAGCATCAAGTTTCGATTTCAGCTTCTGAACAATTTCCAGCAGTGAGAGGTCACCAGATATACTGTTTGGTCTCTCATTCACTCTGCTGGGTCACACTTGGGCAACCAATCATCCATAAGGGCATTCATGCAGGCAGCCAATCAGGCTCACAGTGCATTCAGGCCATTCCCCTCCCTCCAGACACTCACAACAACGAATGTGTATTGGGACAAGTACCCAGCCATTCAGCACTCCACACTGCATTCATACCAGTCTCGGGCAGGGCTGTCTCAGTCTTTGTGTCACATACCAGAAACCAGACACCCACAACATGAAGTGCATATTGGTCACACACTCCATTCAGTCAGGTCCCACCCCAAGGGCATACCCACAAAATAGAGTTACTGGGAAGGCTCCAGCCAGTCTGGCCTGGACTTCCCCACAATATCATATATAGAACTTCCACCCAACAGTCAGTCAGGGGAAGGGACAGAGTCAGGGCTTCCCAGGACTTTGGGAAAACAAGGTAACAGGCAATAGAAAGCAAGAGGCCACAGGGGCCATCTTGTCTCCTATCAGGAATCAACTGATTCCAATGGCAGGGCCTGGGTATCCCAAAGCAGAGCACCTGTCAAATTCAGCATCGAGCTGCCACCAGCCCATACCCTGCTCTGTGGGCCACACACAGGTGCCCAAAAACATACACTAGAGGTATAGGGTTGTACCCCCACCTATGGGTGCCATAAGGGAATCCCAAGGGTCTGTACACCAAACCAAAAAGAGGAAGAGCTGCACTGCTAGGAGTCCCACATGGACTCCTGTGCAGAAAATAACTACAGGACAAGGACATGGAGGCCCTGTGCCCCCAATGCATTTCCAGCATCACAGTCGCCCCCCAGACTGAGGTTAGGGTTGTCTAATCTCCCACGATATTGACAATCTCATCCAGACAGTCAACATACCTTCTGGAAAAGCCATTCGCATTATCATGACTCTTCCCTGGCCTATTGTCAATGGTGAAGTCGAGCCCTTGCATGCTAATGGACCACCAGAGCAGTTTCGGGTTTTCACCCTTTATCTGCAGAAGCCATTTTAAGGGCTTATGGTCTGTTTGGACCTTGAAGGTAGACCCCATAAGGTAGGGCCCTTAAATGCCTAAGGCTCCAAACTATGCAAAAAAATTCCTTTTCAACAGCAGCCCACCTAAGTTCTCTGGTGTTGTAGGCATCAGTCTGAACGACAAAGGGTTTGCTGTGGTCAGGTGCACACAACACTGGTGCCCTACACAGACTTTTCTTCCAGCCAGTAAAGGCCCGCTGACAGTCTTCTGTCCTATTAACCTACCTCAGTTGTTGGGGCGAAGTCAGAGCTGTCAGAGTGGCAGTTATGGTTCCATAGTCCCCCATGAAGATGTGGTAATACCCAGTGAGGCCCAAAAAGCCTCTCACCTGTGTTTGAGTAGTGGGAGTCTCCCAGTCTTGTACATCCTGTACTTTACTGGGGAGAGGTTGGATTCCACCCACTCCTACCTCATGACCAAGATAAATGACTTTCCCCTGACCTATCTGTCACTTGGTGGTCTTGATAGTGAGGTTAGCCCTTTGCAAGGCCTGCAACACCTTATCCAGGTGAGTCAAATAATCTTCCCAGGTGGAACTGTAGACAGCGATGTAGTCTAGGTAGGTCACACAAAAGGCCTCCAGCCCACTGAGCGCATGATTGACTAATCCCTGGTAGGTGGCAGGTGCGTTTTTCAACCCAAAAGGGATGACTCTAAACTGGAAGAGCCCCTCTGGTGGTGAGAATGCAGTCTTTTCCTTGGCATGGTCATCAGAGCTATTTGCCAATAGCCTAAGGTAAGGTCAAAGGTGCTCACAAATTTGGCAGCACCTATGGTGTCCACGAGCTCATCAGCCCTGGGCAATGAGTGCGTGTCAGTTTTGGTGACGTCATCGACTCCTCTGTAGTCCACACAGAACCGTCAATCCTTGGTACCTGCCTGGGAATTTGCGTTGGGGACAAGGACCACTGGTCTGGACTAGGGACTGGTTGAGGGTTCAATAACACCCAGATCCAACATCTTGGCGACCCCAGCCTTTATGTGGTTCTTCACAGTGTCTGACATCCTGTAGCATCTGCTTTTGACAGGTACGCTGTCAACAGTGTCAATTTCGTGCCTGCACCACAGGGTGAGGCCTGGTGTCAGTGAGAACAGAGGGGTATACTTCTGGAGCAAAGTCCTGCAGGCCCTCTGCTGTTCTGGTGTCATTCTGGAGAGAGATGCACTCCCTCCACTGAGCCATCCTGAGGGTTGCTATGCAGCAAATCAGGAAGGGGCTCACTCTCATCCTCTTCTTGCTCTGAAGCTAGCAGAAGACATGAGACTTCTGCTCGCATGACGTGCAATACTTGAGGGGCTACCCCAGGAACTCCCAGGTCAACCTGATAATTGAATTCGCCCATCTTGGAGATTATCCTGAAGGGTCCAGTCCACTTATCTGCCAAAGCTCGAGGCTTGGTAGGCTTCATCACAAGGATCTCCTGACTTGGAGTCCAATCGACTTGCGATGCTTTAAGGTCATGCCAGTATTTGTTCAATTCCTTAAGGTTCGCTGTTGCCTGGCCCACCATCTGTGTCATCCTCCATCTGAGGCCTAACACATAGTCCCCCACTTGCTTGGCGGGACCTGGAGGGGTGGTCTCCCAACCTTCTCTGATCAAGCCAAGGGGCTCCCTCACGGGATGTGTAAGGGTAACTCAAAGGGGCTGAAACCAACACCCTCTTGAGGTACCTCTCTGTAAGCAAACAGCAGGCATGGCAGGAGGAGATCCCGTTTCCTCCTTAGGGGCTCTTCCAAAGAACCCAGCATGCCCTTGGGAGTTTTATTAAATCTCTCAACCAGACCATTGGTCTGGGGGTGGTAAGAGGTGGAGAACGTGTAGGTTACCCTGCACTCTTTCCATATTCTTTTCATGTAACTTGACATGGTTGGATCCTCTGTCAGAGACAACCTTCTTAGGGAATCCAACCCTGGTAAAAATGCCCAGGAGAGCCCGGGCAACCACCATGGCAGTAACAGTCTGAAGGGGTATAGCCTCAGGGTACCTGGTGGCATGATCTACCAAGACAGGATGAACCGAAGTCCACCTGAAGTGAGAGGGTCAAGGGGACCGACAATGTCCATGCCCACTCTCTCAAATGGTGTGCCAACCACTGGCAACGGCTGCAGTGGGGCAATGACACTGCATCCTGTCTTGCCAGACAACTTACAAGTGGGACAGGTCCTGCAGTGGGACTCGACTTCTACTCCCATCTGGGGCCAGTAGAAATGGGTAGAGAGACTCTTCTTAGTCTTCTTTGTCCCAAGATGACCAGCCAAGGGCACCTCATTCGCCAACTACAGTAGAAAGGGCCTGTAAACCAGGCGTACCACCAACCTCTTGAGGGCACCAGGTTCAGGTTTAGTGGGCTCACTACAAAGGAGCTCACCCTCCCAATAAATCCAGAAAGACCTAGGCACTTCACCTAGTGCCTGGGCCAGGACCTGTTTCCTCTGACCCTTACAGTAGTCTCCCCTATAGGGCCCCCCTACAGCCAGCAGGCTTTGAATGTCGGGGTGATCCTCTGGGTTGAGCACCTCTCCAGCAGGATGGGCGCCTTGCTCTTCTCCCTCAGGAGTTGAGTCTGGTTTTACCACTGGACCCAGCCCGTCTGGAGCATGAATCCCAGTGGGTGCTGTTGAAGCGGCAGGAAGAGAAGTAGCCCCCTTCACAGAGGAGGCCTTCTTACTCTTCTGTCTTTTTGCCTTGGGTTTTCCCGTCAGTTTGGGTACCAGACTTTCAGCCGGAGCCGGTGCAACCTGTGATCGGGTGACTGCAACAGTAGTCATGGGTAGACCGTCTGTGATCATCTCCAATTCCAACAAATCATTGCCTAACAAAATGTTAGCAGGTACATTGTCCTGAACCAGGACAGGAAGCTTCGCTGTCTTGTCTCCAATCGTAATGTTGACTAAGACTACAGGAGATAATTTGGGAGGCCCACCAGCTAACCTGGTAGTTCTCAGAGGAGCACCTACATAGTCCTCTGGCTTGAGCAGGGTCCTGTCCACCACTGTCATGCTTGCCCCAGTGTCTCTCAAACCAGTAGAAGGCTGGCCATTTGTGGGATATATTTACCCACTCAGCAGTACTTCCCCACATCACCAAGCTGCACGTCAGCAGAACCAGCAAAATGTCTGCGCTGGCGCCTGTGAGCACCATTGCCACACACCAAAACTGCCTTTTGCAATGACAAAAAGATGGCTGTACCACCTTGCCAAGCATATATTGGGCAGGATGGAGCAAGGGGTCACACTGAAAAAGCCTTCCAGTGTGTTGCTTACATGTACAAAATAAGGGGAGTGAAAAAGCAGCGCTGCTTTGCTGCAAGGCCAAAGTTCCCATTGAAAAGGGGAATATTTCACATTGAGAAGGATAACTGCTCTGACGCTATTTTCAGCTGTGTTTCATCAAACTACTTTTATTAATAAGGCCTTGCCATGCCCATCCAAATCCACATTGTGCTTCAGCAGAAGAAAGCATGATCCCTGAATGACAGGTTCTGTGCCAGCCAAATCTGAGAAAAGCAACAAAAGCTTTACTTCAGCTGCACGGAAAAACGCTTAAACTTTTGCTACAAAATGTCAAAAATCACTGCTTGAAAGGAAATGTTAGCTTTCTGTGCACATGTTAATTTCATGGAGACCTTTGCCTTGTACAGACTGTTGTGTAAAAGAAGCTGGTTACAGCTACAGAACCGAATTGGGAAGTCAGGTGGAAAAATCGAATTTGAAAGGAAAATGCTAGCAGCTGTCACCGTATGTGTCAAAAGCGGGTTTTTACAAACCAAAGATTAAAATGCCTGTTTTAAAAGTACTATGTTTAACAAAAACTTATCCTTGCCAAGCAATGTAAAAGGGAATTGTGTTGTGAAATACATGTATGAAATGGTATTCAGCAGGTTTACTTCTAATTCAGAACAAAAATAAAGAAAATAAATGAAACTGCATTGGCAACCTGGGAGAAACCAGCCCAAGACAGGTTTCTGCTTGGGGGGGATGCTAGCAACAGAAGGCCATTCACAGCAGATCCTAACACACAAGTGATAATTGCTACCTTTCCAGACTTTGGTCTGTGCTCCAGTCTCTTACAATGGAACACCAACCTGTGAAGTCATAAACCTTCAATTAAACTGAGAAACCCCCTCCGCAATGGGCTGAAGTGACAGTTGGGGGGTAGCTGAAGAGAAAAAATGGTTCCAGTGAAGGACAAAGGATGCCCATTTGTTTCAAAGACTATTTTTTAAATAACACTTGTAAGACTTTTCTCTTTGCAACAGGACTTCAGGTCTTTCAAATAAGATAGCTTGGCTGTCATTAGCATGGATGGGACAAGAACGCCAGAAGAATGTGAATCATGGGGGAAGGACTTATTTTGGAATGTTCAAAATTAACAGAAATAAGCCCCATGATAGTATGTACACATACCCAAAGTTATAGAATGTTATGCCAAATGTTTCACATTAAAAATGACCAAAGATTATTAGAAAGGGCAAAACAATGTTTTACAGACTGCAGAGTTGGACTGGCATGGTCTGCATAAAATATGTAACCTGCTTATGTAATTTGTTAAGATGCCCCAACTATAAACATGTGCCATTTATGGCAAAACTGGATTTTGGCAAAAGGTACTGTGGGATGGCTTTAAACCTCATAAAATGCAACCCCATAAACTGGGACTCCTCCTTGAGGAGGCAATTAATTTAGGCTGTCCAATCTGCTTCTTGGGGGTAGGCCTAGCTCAGTTCTGCCTACCTATAATTCTGTGATGTCACCAGGCTTTATATAAGGGGTGGTTGACTGAACTTGAGAGACTCTTCCTGAATTTCCTGATCTTCCACATTCATCATGCCAGACTCCAGATCCCACTGAAAAGCCAGAGCATAGTTGATCCTATGCCAGCAAGGCCAAAGCATTGCTGACCATCCAAGCAAGGCCTCAATCCTGAAATCCCACTAAAAATCCCAAAACCCAAAGGGAGAAGCTGTGGTATTTTATATGGGAATCATCCTGAAACCAGCCTGGCTTTTGCCCACTAACTGCATGCCCGCTGCCACCCTGCAATCCAGTGACCCGATTTGCACAGCTGAACTTGCCATCAAGTGACCAGAATTGCCCAGCTGCTTGCTGTAAGGCGCGCCCGCCGTGTGCTGACCAGACCCAGTTGGCTGTTCCAAAATTCCAAACCCAAGCGTGTGTCAGGAATCCAGGCGATACCTCCTGTTCTAGTTCGCTTTCTCCCCGAGTTTGGGATCCCTGTGCTTCAAGAACAATCACACGTGTACATTTACGGTTTCTTGCTAAACACCACTCACATGTTTCATCACGGCAGGGCATTCGCTATACTACGGTATTAGCAAGAAAGAAGCTGATGCCTTTCCATATGCGGTGGAAGTTACCTTGGAAACTGGGGCATAAACATTAGTGTTTCACACGCCACATGCATGTTCTAGTCATGTGACTTCCGGCCTTTTTAGCTCCACCTTGCTCAAGGTTCAGTGCTTCTGATTTGACTGAAGAGTGTTACGTCTTGATTTTGCCTTAGTGAACATCCTGGTTTTCTTGACTTTAGCGTGTACTCTCGACTTCCTTCTGCTTAATCCTTGTCTGTTACGAGTTGCTTGGATTCACTTCTGCCTTCACCTATGTGAACTTTATTCCTGTGCTTTGATATTGTTTCTTCCTGTGTCTGCCTTACCTACCTTTTACTGAAGTTTTCCATTTCCCTTCGGAACATCTTCGATCAACCTGGTCATCTTCAAGCCTTCCAGTTGCTGATGCGGAACTCCATACGGATTGCTTTTGCGTACTCCTTGGATTGGTTCCTGCCCAACCTGTTGCCGACCTGGACTGTCTCACGGACTGGTTTCTTCCAATTTGGGTCCTTACCTTCGGCGCATAGCAGTCTTGCAGTCGTCCCTCGATTACCCGCTACGTAGTACGTCTGGAAGCCCTTCTCTTCGCAATAGCCCTGTACGGACTAGAGACTTCCTATGTTCCTGGAGGGGGCTATGTGAGGAACGTTATTGTTCCGACGGGTGTGTCCCTGGACGTCAAGGTAAATTAGGCGTACGCGTGCCATCTGGGATAGTCCTGTCATCTCCCTGGAGCTTCCTGAACGTACACGTAGCCTTCCACTGCACTGCTGCACTTGGGGAACCGCCTCATATCAACCCACTGTAAGGTTAATCTGACTGCAATTCCTTATATTTTTAGTCTGCCTTACTCTTTCAGTAATCTTGAATCTATACCTTCTTGTTTGTCACTAGATGCTTCAGAATTCTCCTGACACCTGTTGAAAAGCATTCCATTACTCACAACAGCATAAGGTTCTTCATTAACCCAATTCAGGTGGGATTGGATTTTGTATTTACCTGCATTTTGTTTACTGAGAAAGGATTGTTATTTAATTATGAATTCCTTTCCGGTTCTAGGAGGTCTGCTGCACGTGTTTGGGTCCATTCTTCCAAGTAATATATCCCTTGGTATTGGTTATTCGTACCATACACAGGGTTATATTATTGGGTAGAAATCATCAGCTACACTACGTGGGCAATCTTCCGGGCTACCTCTGACAGCGTGGAAGGTGAGTATCTACTCATCTCAGAGAAACACATAGTCTCCCCATCTTGACCCTTTTGTCTTTATTCCACTCGCTAAGCAATCCTATCCATCCCCTTGTAACTTGTTAAAACTGTTAGAATTATCCGTGCACCCTGCCCTTGACTTTCATCTCTCTTTTCATTTCTGTCTGGTGTAAATCATAAGCCCTTAGTCATATTTTGAGTAATCAAACTAATTTCCAGTTAAAGTTGATGGCTGGGTTGACAAGGTTGACTTTGCGAATTAACCTTCGAGCTTACTGTGTCCCTCTTTAACAATACAGTATAGATAATTTAGTTTAAGTCAAATTTGCCTTTCTTTCAAACCCGATTTTCTTATTTTTTTACTGCTCTATTTTCCTAAAACTGAATCCCATTCCACCACAAAAATCTCATCCAAATCTTCATCTACTACCATCCTTTCACTTTGATTTTGTCCCTGTGATATACATCTGTTCCCCAGCCCAAAAACCGCATTCGAATTCAGTGTTTTTCACCCGTTTATTTTTTAAACTGTTTTTGCATTTAAAATTGCTTCTGTGTAAAAATGCAACTTTCCAATGTGTGATTTGACTGCACTGGGTTTTCAATTTCAAATCTGGTTTGTGAACTGTATGCTTTTGTGATACCTTACCTTATGGTTGCTAGTGGTATAACATCCATGATACTGTGTTAAAACATATGCACAGCATTATTTCAAAACACATATAATTAATTATTTATCAAAATCCTAGTGTCATTTTAGGCTTTTGCATGGGGTTTAAAATCAGTTTTTCCCTCTTATTTTGTGAGGATTTGGATTCTGTTTGCTGCTGTCTTATCCCTTACTGCCTGCTGCTTCTTTCTATCCACTCAGAATTTGATTATTTGTGGGTTGAGGGAACATTGCAGGGGAAACCTTAATTTGGGTGCTATCTATCCCAATTCAAAAAGTGGTCCTATCCAATTGTGCTTTGGGTATGTTCTACTAGAAGGTTAACCAAGTGCATTGCTTCATTCCCATTGTAATTATCACCCCATTGGTGATTGCTACCCAATATTAAATTTTTTGTGATTTTTGTGAATTTTCAAAATAAAAAAATATTGTATTTTTCACCAACCGCCCTGGTTCCTGGTCCATTGTGACCCTGGGTATTTGTAAAAGGGGGTGTGAGACGGGTTGGGTATCAGCTCAATTTGAATTCATTGAAAGTAAAGAAAAAGCATTCCTATTGAGCGCCACATCACAGGATAAAACCAAGGGTCCTGGCCGGTGTGTGACGCCCGATTGGTATCCTTAACAAATTGGGGGCTCGAGTCTGTTTATTCACCCGTGACAGCCTAACACAGCAGACTAACCTCCATGGTAGGAATACTTTGTTTAGCTGCAATACTGGGTTACAGTGTAGAAGCACCCCCCCCAAAACAAAGATCCTAAGTGCCAGGCCTGTGTATAAAATTAATGTTAAAGAAACCCCAAAAATAGACTAAAAGCAATAGAATACAGATTACTCTTCTATAAATAAATTAATAAAGAAAGAACACTGTCCAAAATGGCCACAGTAGAGATTAATATAGCTAGTGAGCACCTTCTGAACAAACTATTTGTAAGGGGGAATGGCCAGAACAAGATGAAAATGTCTCGCTAGAAGAAATAACGCAACAGGTCACCTGTCACGACCCTCGCCCAAAACCCCCTCTGGCAAACCCATTGGCCAGGTGGAGTCAGGACCTGGGCCTCTAGAGCCTGGCATCCTCTTCAAAAGCCCTCATGGGGCCAGTCCTGGCGCCTATGGCGCCAGGCTCATACACCATGAAAAACAATGTGCTTGGGAACTAATTCATTATATTGTCAGCCAACATGGAGGCATCCACATAGCTTGGTTCCTAAGAACCAAACTATGTGGTCTAGTGTTAATGGTGTGGCAGCCTAGGGACTAGTTTACCTGGACTATTTTGTTGGGGCTATTTAAACCAAACCCGAGCAAGACAACACGCTTCGCGTTACTTTGCAGCTTGCAACGTGACGCTCACCGTGTCCAGCTATTCCCTCAAACCTCGGAGAAGCAGAACCTGCAAGGAGACAAAAGGAACATCATTAGCAGCAGAATCTTACCTGCAGTCTTCATCTTTAAACACTCGCAGCTACTGAGAACAGCTTCCTCGAATATGCACGCCTTCCGGACAGAACAACCTGAAAGAGGAAGATAGAGGCAACATTAAAGAAAGCAGTAGAGACATTTGCAAATTATGAACTGCTCAAAAGGCTTACCTGGCCGGTCGCCTCTCGGCTGGCACCACTCCGGACATTCCACTCACGCTAAAGAACACCGCGACCTACAAGGAAGGCAAGACTTCGCAGCGCTGCGAATAGCGCTTACTTACCGCATCATAGCGCTCTTTATGCGCCATCATTTACCAGCGGGGCTCAACCATAGCCTGTTCACCGCGCTGAAGCTCTGCATACCTAAGGGAGAAAGACAACGCGCCCCTGCAAAGAAGGCAGGACGGAGAGCACGCCTAATTCTACTACAAGGTGAGGAGAGGGCGCCAGAGGGACTGAAATCATACGGGGGTGGAGGGAGGATACTTACCCCAGTCGGTCAGTCTTGAACACAGTCCTCCTGTATTTTCAGGCAGAACCTTCCCCACAGATCACATCAGGGCAAAGCTGAGAAGCATACCAGCGAGTAACCCGGCTGGGTGGCGTCCCTGTGGATACCAGCTGAGCGTAACAGAACGTGAAGCCTACCATAACAAATCTACCTGGGCACCATGGAGACATCAGAAAAGGACCAATTGGCCCAATTACTAGGAGAGCTTCGTGCTGAGGTTCATTCTGCCCGACAAGAGACTAATGCCCTCCGGAGAGACTTAATAGTGACCAAAGAACGCACTGAAGAGATTAGCAGGCAATACTTGCAATCACAGGCAGGACAGACGCCTCTACCTGGAAGCAATCCAACGATGCAAAACCCCACTATACCACCCACTCCAGTACAGATCACGTTACCTGGAACAGTGCCCTGGCACCACCAGAAAGGTTCTCAGGCGACCCATGGAAGTATGCGGCATTCATCAATCAGTGCCGCCTTCATTTTCTTTGTAGGCCTGGAGCATTTCCAAATGACCAAGCTCGGGTAGCTTTTGACTTATCATACCTGAGTGGTAGTGCAGCAGATTGGCCGGTGCCGTTGGTAAGCCATGAAGATCCACTATTACATGACTTTGGGGGGGTTCCAGAGGGAAATGGAAAAATGTTTTGCTCGCCATACTCAGGAACAACCAGTAGACAATGAACTCTTGTCCCTCCGACAGGGGAATCAGGACTTGTTAACGTACATTGCTACCTTCAACAGACTGTTTGCCGAAGCTAGGTGGGCAGAAAACAAAAGAACCACGTTATTCCATCGAGATTTACGAGGCGAATTAAAGGACGTCTTAGCCCAGGTGGTTGATCCACCCAGAGACAGTGCAGAATTAATAAATCTGGTCGTGCAGCTAGACCACCGGTTGCAGGACCGAAAGGCAGACTGGTCTAAGATGGACCCTCGACCGTGTATGTTCGACCAAGGGAAAACACACCCCGTGTACCTGAAAATGCTGTAGAACCCATGCAGATTGGAGGGATACGGCCTCCATTAACAAAACAAGAGCGGGACAAAAGAAGACAACAACAGCTTTGTTTGTACTGTGGGAAACCAGGACATTTCCTGAAGGACTGTCCAGTAAAACCCCCAAGAAGAATAGTCGGGGCCACAGAGAAGGATGAAGCTAAGGAATCAGAAAACTACCAAGCTCGACAAACGTAGAGGTCAGTTTGTCGAGTGAGAAGAAAGAGTTGCTGACCTCGCACTTTGCAATACCAGTGATCTTAATTAACCACCAACAGTCGTCCAGAATGCATGCCATTGAAGAATATCTCGATAGCGGAGCAGTTGGAAATTATATTGATCAAGAACTGGCAGCAGAGATGGGGCTTGCTTTGTGTTCTAAGCCAACTATGGACAAGATAACCACCGTGGATGGGACAGAAATCGCTTCCGGACCAGTAACCCAGTGCACAGCCAGGGTAACCTTGCTGTGCCAGGACAGACATCGGGAGTCTATTTCATTCGATCTCATCAAGGCACCTCAGTTCAGGCTAATACTAGGGATGCCATGGTTGGTTGCTCACAACCCTTTGATGGACTGGCGGGCACAAAAATTAACCTTCCCTGGTAACTGCTCCCCTGCCTGCTATCACCAAGAGGAGAAACCCAACATCTGTATCCCCATGACTCCCGGAGTGACAGTATTAACCCTGGGAGCAACTAATACCTTGCCAAGTGAATACCATGATTTCCAGGATGTTTTCCGAAAGGACCAAGCCAATACATTGCCGCCGCACAGGCCCTATGACTGTCAGATCGACCTTGTTCCTGGTGCACAAATCCCTTACGGCAGGATCTACGCTCTAACAGAACCAGAAAACCTTCATTTGAAATCCTATTTAGACTAGTACCTTGAAAACGGATTTATCCGTCCTTCAAATTCCCCCGCAGCCAGTCCTTTGTTCTTCGTACCGAAAAAGGAAAGAGACTTGAGAACCTGTATTGACTACCGCGCATTGAACCAGATCACCGTGAAGAACCGCTACCCCTTGCCACTTATCCCTGAGATGCTAGACCAAGTTAAAGATGCCCAGATTTATACCAAATTGGACCTTTTAGGAGCGTACCACCTGATCCGAGTCAGAAAAAGAGATGAATGGAAAACCGCCTTCCGTACTAAGTACGGCTTGTTTGAATATCAAGTCATGCCCTTCGGGTTATGCAACGCTCCTGCGGCATTCCAGTATTTCATGAATGACGTTTTAAGGGAGATAATTGATGTGTGCGCCTTAGTGTACATAGACAACATCTTAGTATACTCAGCCTCGGAACAAGATCATTTCAGGCACATTCGTTCAGTCCTCACCAAGCTCCATCAACATCGCTTGTTTGCAAAGCTTGAAAAATGCTTTTTTCACGTCACCGAAGTAGAATTTCTTGGTTTTATCCTTACTCCAGGAGGCATCAGAATGGACGTGCACAAGGTAGATGCCATTCTGAAATAGCCTTCACCGACGTCTCTGAAAGGGGTACAAAGCGTGCTGGGCTTCGCGAACTTCTACCGCCGGTTCATCCCAGACTTCTCTCAGGTTGTGCACCCAATCACAGTACTATTACGAAAAAACAATAAAAAGTTTGCTTGGACCGAAGAAGCAGAAGAAGCCTTTCAGGAACTTAAACAAAGGTTTACCTCTGCTCCAATCCACCGACATCCTCGTCCAGACCTCCCTTATGTCGTTGAAACTGATGCGTCCAGTCTCACAATGGGGGCTGTCCTCCGGCCAGCTACATCCTGTGGCCTTCTGATCGAAAAAGTTCTCACCTCCAGAGATTAATTATGCCATCACGAACAAGGAACTCCTGGCTATCAAATCCACCTTTAAAGCCTGGAGGCACTACCTTCTGGGGGCCTGACACACCATTACAGTCATCACAGACCACCAAAACCTGCAATATCTCAAAACAGCCAAGGCCCAGTCCTCGCGCCAATTACGGTGGGCCCTTTTCTTCGCCGAATATGATTATGTAATCACATTTCGACCAGGAGTCAGAAACGGAAAGGCAGATGCCTTATCTCGGATGGGCATAGATGAAATAGTATATACAACTCCAGACCCAGTATCTATTAACCTGAAGACAAACTCTTGGGTATCATGACAGCCTTAACACAAGCAGAACTACGAAAAGAAATCCAACGGACAATGAATCCTGATGCTTACCTCGCATGAGAGGAGAACAATATACCATCAAGGACCATCTACCCTTTTTTAGGGATCGCCTATATGTACCAAAGAAGGAATTACAACAGCATATTATTTCAAACTATCACGATTCACTGATCAAAGGGCATCCTGGGATCGCCAAAACCCTAGCTAAAGTGAAAGAGAACTTTTGGCGTAAGGGCATCATTCAGTATATTCAGTCCTGCGGTGTCTGCGCACAAAATAAATCACAGAAAAAAAAACCATTTCGTCTCCTACAAATCATTGGACATTCCTCCAGTTCCATGGCACACTCTTTCCCTTGACTTCATCACTGATCTACCTCCAAGCCAAGGGTTCAACACCAGCCTTGTAGTTGTGGACTTATTCTCGAAGATGGCCCATTTTATTCCTCTCAAAGGCCCCCCAGACGCAGCCGCTTTAGCAAAAGTGTTCCTGGAGGGCGGGGTTAAGCTACATGGCTTCCCTTCGGTTCTGGTCTCTGATCGAGGCAGCCAGTTTGTTTCAAACCTCTGGAAAAAATGTTGTGCAATGATGCAGATCGATGTTCGGCTATCTACCAGTCACCATCCCCAAATGGATGGCCAAACCGAGAGAACCAATCAGACACTCGAGCAATATTTACGGTGCATGCTGCACCACGAACAAAGGAATTGGAAAGACCTACTTTGGATAGCCGAATATGCATATAACAATTCTTTGCATTCAAGCACGGGACAAACGCCCTTCTATACCCTTTATGGCAGACATCCACGTACCACTGAACTAGACCTTCCAGCCAGCTTGGAAATGCCAGTGGTAAAGACTCTACACACAACCATTACTCAGGCTTTCAAAAGGGCAAAGGAACACCTTATTCATGCCAAAGAAAAACAAAAGAGATTCGCCGACCAACACCGGAAAAAGGCCCCTGATTATCAAGTAGGAGACAAAGTTTGGTTAGCCGCTAAATTCGTACCCATCAAGGGAACCCGGACCTTTCATCCCAGATTCTTAGGCCCCTATACCATTGTCTTGATATTGAGCAAATCTTCCTCGTGACCAGCCCTTGGGAGCAATATTTACCCAATTCAGCCCAAAATACAGGTTCTATTTTGCCGAGCAGTGAACTCATGCTAGTGACAAATGACACCTTCAAAAAGTTTTAGTATTTATTCTAAACAGTGAATTTCAGCAACATCTTGGGATTCAAGTTAGAGAAGATTACAAAGCACAAAACTTAGAGAAATGCAAAATATAGAGAAACATAGAACTTAGAGAAACATAGAGAAACACAGTCTTACGCCCCTTCAATCAGCACTGGGAGACCCTGGCCCTCATAAGCTAGCTGTAACAAGCCCCGCTCAGAGGACAGCGCTGCAGGGTGCCGACAGAGCCACAAATTCCGGACACTTGATCTTGCTCCACAGATCGATCTCCCACCTGAGTCATGTGGGCATGCATTTTTATAATCTCGTGCTGTCAGTCCATGACGCACAGTTCCAGAACTTTCCCTGTGCAAAATATAGGCTTGCTCATGGAAAAACCCAACTCTGTGGATTTACACTGTGCTCCTTTTCTGTGCCCCTCCCTACTTGGAGCCCACCTGCGCGAAAGCTCAGGAATGTCTTATCAGTGCCTTCTCAGAGAAAGAGGATTTGTTTACGAAGCCATGCAGGGCTACCGTTAGAAAGGCAGAATATTCAAAGAGAAGCCGAGATGAATTAACCCCATGTCAGCAAGCTCTAAAAGGCATGCACTCATAGCTTAGTGTTCATAGCGCTTAAGATTGGCTATCTAAGCGCTATATATGTGCCATAATGTTCCAAACACTCCAATAATGTCTATTAGCTACAGAACTGGGGCCTTCGCCCTGCCTGTCTATCTACAATGCATAATGTGCCCTACCACTCCTACTAGGCCTGCATATTCCTTGTAGCTCACTACTCCGTAATGGAAGTGCTACAACAGACTACTGTCAGCATTTTTGGCACATACTTTGAATAAACTATTGGCTTTCAGTGGCTAATGCTGTCATCTAAAGCCCTGATTGGCTAATTTGCAATTTTGTGTATCACTACACTCCACCCCTATTCAAAGTGTGTGCGACAATGCTGACTAATACCCATCAACATAGTATGTAGTGCAGTGATAAAGACCTTGGGGCTTTGCAAGAGGTTAGTAAAAACACTACCTAAACAAAAATGTACACAAAGTGAACAGTGACATATACCCTTGCCAAAACCTGGCCTACACAAAAATACCTACACAAAGTGAACATGGACATTTACTCTAGTCAAAACCTGGCCTACACAAAAATACCTAAATAATTATTGTATAACTGATTGTCAGTTAAAAAGCAGCATGCAGTTAGAATGTAAAGGCAATCCGGTGTAGTCTAATCTACAATGCACTATTGCATTTATGTATGATTACCAATTCTAAACCCTGGCAGCCTTTCACTCTAAGGGCCTACCCCGCCCCCTGATCCCAGGGCATTCAAACGTGACTATGGGCTGTGTGATTAGACACTTCCCCATGTATGTGGAACCCAACCAGAAACCATCTAATTTCATGAGCAAGGTGAACCCATGGGCACCAGGTTATCTAAATAAAAACAATTCTACTAATTTGCATTAAAGCATGGCATGTGTTATTCATGCAATTAAAAGCAAGTGATTTGATCCATATGTGTGCTGGTAACTGTAGCTCTGTGTGCCAGTGTGTTGAGGATGGTCGCCCCACTCAGAGTGAAAAGCCAGCACCTGCTGATTAAACAATGTTTGCCATAAAATGCATCGTGTGTATTTAGCAGTCTTGTTGACCTGCCCTATGGCAGAAAAAATGTCTTCATACCTAAAATTCTGCCATCTGAGGTGGTGGCCAATACTTGCAGCAGTGTTGGGCATATCAATGGGCCCCACTAGGCCAGAAGTTTTATAGCAGAGCTGGCATCAGAACCCATAGTGGCTAGCTTATTGTGCCCAGTTTCTATGTCAAAATCGTATAAAGTTCCTGTTACTCCCCGCTGCTCCCGCAATTAATGAATCTAGCTCCCTAGCTACGTGCACTCTGGTGATGGGCCATAGAAATGGACTCCATTTGTAGCAGCTTGGTAGTACTAAGGAAACATTGCCTCATGATAAATCTATGTCTAAGTGTATCACTGTAATAATAGAGATGTGCATTACCAGCCTACAATTTAAATGTTGCCTTACTACTGGAAAATCTAACAGGTTCACAGTTTCTACCTTGTGTGACTTGGAGAATACCCTTCTCCAAGTGGGATGCCTACCATATACAATATTAGTTTTTGCTACAAACACCATACTACCATTCGGCAGTGGCTGTTTCATCACACCATTGTGTGAAATGCATTTAGTCAAATTATAGTCCATAAAATCTTGGCGAGAACACTCGCTGCAGTTCTTGGTCAGAAAAAACATCACATTAAACAAATTAAACAAATCGTTGGATCCATTCACTGAAACATTTGGGCCTAGGTTTCCATAGGCACCAGTCATATGAGTCAGTGACAAAAGATGCCCGACAATGTGCCAGGCCAGTATGCTAGCAATTCCATGTGGATACTCATTTGTAGCGCTTTTCAATGGAATTATACTAAATGTCAACAATCAAAAGGTGACTCTTTGCATTAGTGTGCTGGAGACAGCTGTCCCCACAAAAACATGAAACTGGTTGGTTTAACAAAAAACCGTGTCACACACTGTGTCATAAAATCAAGTATCAAGTCAGTCATGGTTTCATTTACCTGCCTTAAGGCTGGCTGTAAAAGTATCCAGTGTTTTAAAGGTTACCATCTCAAATTAGAGCTCACACACTTGGCAGCATTACTACAAATTAAGAACCTTAACCAACGCACAGCTGTCTTTGGTGTGCGCACTCATTTTATCTCAAAATAAATTACGCTCCTGCTTGCATAATCCTGCTGCCCACACAATTCATAAATCATTTCCCTGCCTACGTACAACGTAGAAGTTTTTTTTTTCTCCAAAAAAGCAAAGCATCTCTGGTTAAAGCAATTCAGTTGGAAAAGCAAAAAATTTCGTTTTTTCAGATACATATAAAAAATGCATTTAAAAACCATTTTTCAATGTGTTAGCATACAACTCATTATCCACAGTCCTTTAAACAAGAAAGGCAAAACATATCAACCAGGTTATTTCCAGCAACTGAATCATTTGAATGTGCAGCATCAAATATTTGATAACTAGCCAAGTCTGCACCGTGCCAGTTCAGCAAAAGTTATTACTCTGTTGGACACCTTTCGCAGGTTGCAGAACAAATGTACTCATACGTCATGCATGTTAGGAGCATTGAGTGCGGTGCAGGACAGGTTCAAAGTTCACATATCATCTCGCAGTGACTCGCTTTCTCTGAGAATGCGTCTGCTTGACTGATCAGTGTCACCCGCAAATTGCACACATCTACCCCAATCATGGCACGCAACTGTCTTGGTTTTTTGCCTAGGCAAAATACAAACAGAAATGTTAGGATTTCATCAAAAGTATAATGTCATTGTTCTTCACATTAGGATGTCATCAGAACTACAATATCAGCGTTAACCACCCCTCCCCTTAACACTACCCCCCACCTTCAGAAGTCTCATCGGGTAACTGCACACTTTATCATTGCTACCAAAATTAATTGTCACCCTTCTGCATGTTACTGGGGGCTTATTTACACTCAACCATACGGGGTGTAACTGCCTAGTCACAAACTCATTTGTGCAACACGATCATAGTTGGTCAATGGTACCTCAGACTGATCTGTGATTTTACAAAAGCCATATAATAAGTACCCAGGTCGCACTTCTCAATGGATCAATGCTTTTCTTTGTCACCAGAGCGATCACGAATGCCAGGCGCCAACTTGCTTCCAGTGTTTCATGATCTTGATTTAGGTTGCCCTGCTGGCATCACTCCATTTTTCAAAGGTAAAGTCTTTCAGTCCAATACCGCCTGCAGTTGCACAAGCAGCTTTGTTTATTTTTCTCCATACAGCTAGTGCCTTTCAAGCCTCTGGTTTTCCACTTGTCATTTTCCCAAAGGGTGTCTGCTGATTTCTTGGGCCACCCCTTTGAGCGCGATAGTCTAAGTCAGTTTCTTTTGTTGCTTCAACAAATCATTCATTCTTGCACTAAGCCGTGAGGCTTCTGGATCATGGCTAATGTACAGTGTTCATGTTATACTCAGTTCTGCATGTTGTCTCTTGCAAAACGGCTACCTTTGTCAGTTTTGCTTCCATCTGGAACACCATAATGTCTTTGTCAGTTACTCCAGCCCTGGCAATGTAGCTTGCATTTTTGCCAGCTGTGTATTTTCACTTCTCAAAGCGCCTAGAGGTTTCTTCTCCAGTGCACAGCGTTTTACTTCAGTTCACATCACATGGAGTACTGGGATGCAGTTTGCACAGCAATGCCTCTTCACTTCACATCACATCACATGGCGCATGGGGATGCAGCTTGCACGGCAATGTCTCTTGAAATGGGCAGCTGTCTTTTCTTAGCCCATTCACAGATGCACAGGTTCCCCAAATGTTCAGATGTGATGTGCCCATTCTGCATGCAGCATTTTCCTTCCCGTGTTGATACTGCGCTAATTCTTTACTTCTGATCAGCTCTGTTATTGCATGCCAGTGTCCGAAAGCATGCATACATCAGCATGTAAGGTAGATTGTGCTCCTTTTCATTTTCTCATTCACGGCAATTATTGCCTTCGTTCTGTTTCAGCATTCTGTCTTTGCACCCCCCTCCTCAGTTTTTACTCACACTGGCGGTGTCTCTCACAGGGGATGGAATGCAGGAATGTCATTGTTTATCTTTCATCTGCACATGGCAGCGCCATGAGCACGCAGCAAACTTATCTCTTTGCCTATAACTCTTAAACTGTGGCGGCTTCAATGGAAGGCACTCGTTTCAGACAGTTCATCCAGATTAACCGTTTCCTGCACTGCTTCAGCAACTCAGAAAAGCTCCCATATCTGCCAGCTTCTGTAAACACCATTTCACTAAACAGGAGCGCAGTATTCT
Source organism: Ambystoma mexicanum (assembly GCF_040938575.1). Classification (NCBI taxonomy): domain Eukaryota; kingdom Metazoa; phylum Chordata; class Amphibia; order Caudata; family Ambystomatidae; genus Ambystoma; species Ambystoma mexicanum. Next base: position 423,240,496 of record NC_090921.1, on the reverse strand, counting down.
GCTTTTCTGCCTTCCTCCAACAGTTTTTTTTTCTTCGCGCACCTCGCCCAAGACAGTGCAAGTTATCTTCAAGGCACAAGCTCTGCACACACAGCAAGACTCTTATTTTCAATAGAGGCACTTTTTCTTATCATCAGATTCTACTCCATGTAATTTTGCAAAATGTCAAAGCGTCTTTTAGCCTGTTTTGAACCTGATCAATGTCCCATTTAAAGGCATACATTTTTTTTTCTTTTTCCTCGTAACCTTGTAGTTTGGCTTCACAAACTCACTCCAATGCAATGTGCGATCCTTAAAAAGAACCCGCAACCCACTAAATCTTTGTGCTGTCTTATCACACACAGATTTTTCATTCTGTTGTACCATTGCCAGAATATAACCACTTATTTCAGTGCATTTAAAACATGCCATGTGTAGTGCAGCTCTCTGCACATTTTTTTTTTCTGCAAGAGCAACCCACACTCTATATTGCTTGTGGGCTGTTAATGTGTCAACAACATTTTTCACCATGTATCACAGTCAACAGGTCACTATTTCCAAAACATACATCACTTATAACGCAACAGTACAAATCCATGGCATAGGGTGGGAACAGTCAAAATACTCCAGGGGCAATTTAGAAAAATATAAATTGTCTTTTCTCCCCAAACCATTGCAAACTGATTCTGCAATTTCAAATCAATACACAAAAATCGAAAATCCAAATACTATTCACTCACTTTCTTTTTTAAGTGAGTCTCTCACCCATTGTAAGCATGGCACAGCTAAAATGTAATGTAGCCATTTTAGTGTGTTTCCTTTAAACAGAATGCACCACCAGCACATGGAATTTACAGTTGCCAAAAGAAAAACAAACCCTTTAGGCTCTCAACACAGATGTTACTTTTTCTCCTAAACACGGCTCATTCCCACGTTATCTTCAGGAATGTCAACACGTCAAAATCATACATTTAAAAAAGCGAACCTTCGCCTCCTTACAATACAGCCCCCCACTCGCTAGCACACTGGGGCTGAATCAATGGATGAATTACTATTCACAATGTGCATGTCAAATCGTCGCAACTATTTTCCTGCCCTCATGACAGAATAGAGTTGAGAACTCCGTCTCACTTTGCATTTCAAATTACAACTTTAAACTGGGGAAACCGCATGATAAAATTCTTTCCTAATTGAACATAAATCTTTCTTGACCATTCATCGGAGCGCTTTAAACAAAGCCATTTCCCGCTTGTTTATCGCCATGTGCTCCCTGGCTGCATTCCCATTCCCAAGCAGTAAATCAGTCACGACTGATTTACTGAAGGAAGTCTTAACCACACAAGCTATCGGCCACGGCAAGCCGACACAATGTTGCTGTCTTTTGTGTCTCAGAGCTGCAGTGAGACCACCAAGGAAATGCGACAGCCTGCTCCTCACTCTGCACTGTGTTCTCTCACACAATTTGTCATTTCACAGCAAGGCACTGCTCTGCACAAATCCCCAAGCTGCCACCAAATGTCTTGATATTGAGCAAATCTTCCTCGGGACCAGCCCTTGGGAGCAATAATTACCCAATTCAGCCCAAAATACAGGTTCTATTGTGCCGAGCAGTGAACTCATGCTAGTGACAAATGACACCTTCAAAAAGTTTTGGTATTTATTCTAAACAGTGAACTTCAGCAACATCTTGGGATTCAAGTTAGAGAAGATTACAAAGCACAAAACTTAGAGAAATGCAAAATATAGAGAAACATAGAACTTAGAGAAACATAGAGAAACACAGTCTTACGCCCCTTCAATCAGCACTGGGAGACCCTGGCCCTCATAAACTAGCTGTAACAAGCCCCGCTCAGAGGACAGCGCTGCAGGGTGCCGACAGAGCCACAAATTCCGGACACTTGATCTTGCTCGAACCAAGTCCACAGATCGATCTCCCACCTGAGTCATGTGGGCATGCATTTTTATAATCTTGTGCTGTCAGTCCATGACGCACAGTTCCAGAACTTTCCCTGTGCAAAATATAGGCTTGCTCATGGAAAAACCCAACTCTGTGAATTTACACTGTGCTCCTTTTCTGTGCCCCTCCCTACTTGGAGCCCATCTGCGCGAAAGCTCAGGAATGTCTTATCAGTGGCTTCTCAGAGAAAGAGGATTTGTTTACGAAGCCATGCAGGGCTACCGTTAGAAAGGCAGAATATTCAAAGAGAAGCCGAGATGAATTAACCCCATGTCAGCAAGCTCTAAAAGGCATGCACTCATAGCTTAGTGTTCATAGAGCTTAAGATTGGCTATCTAAGCGCTATAAATGTGCCATAATGTTCCAAACACTCCAATAATGTCTATTAGCTACAGAACTGGGGCCTTCGCCCTGCCTGTCTATCTACAATGCATAATGTGCCCTACCACTCCTACTAGGCCTGCATATTCCTTGTAGCTCACTACTCCGTAATGGAAGTGCTACAACAGACTACTGTCAGCATTTTTGGCACATACTTTGAATAAACTATTGGCTTTCAGTGGCTAATGCTGTCATCTAAAGCCCTGATTTTTGTGTATCACTACAACCATTAAGGCAATTATCAACCCAGCAGCCGTGAAAATGGATTTACCACCTAATCTACACATCCATCCAGCATTCCATGTGTCCCTCCTGAAACCAATGCAACCCGGCACACGGATTGGGACAGCACCTAAACCCATACTTGTTGACGGAGAACCAGAATTCAAAGTCAAAGATATCTTGGACTCTAAATACTCTAGGACCAAGCTTTATTATCTCGTAGATTAGAAAGGATTTGGACCACAAGATAGATCCTGGGAGCCCAGTGAGAATATCCACGCACCACGTCTAATCAGGAAATTCCATCGGAACTTCCCAACCAAACCTGGGCCAGACAGAAGGAACACCATGGGAGGGACCTTGGGGGGGAGTGCTGTCACTACCCTCACCCAAAACCCCCTCTGGCAAACCCATTGGCCAGGTGTAGTCAGGACTCGGGCCTCTAGAGCCTGGCATCCTCTTCAAAAGCCCTCATGGGGCCAGTCCTGGTGCCTATGGCACCAGGCCCATGAAAAACAATGTGCTTGGGAACTACTTTATTGTATTGTCAGCCAACATGGAGGCATCCACATAGCTTGGTTCCTAAGAACCGAACTATGCGGTCTAGTTTTTTGGGTGTGGCAGCCTAGGGACTACTTTAACTGGACTATTTTGTAGGGGCTATTTAAACCACACCCGAGCAAGACAACACGCTTCGCGTTACTTTGCAGCTTGCAACGTGACGCTGACCGTGTCCAGCTATTCCCTCAAACCTCGGAGAAGCAGAACCTGCAAGGAGACAAAAGGAACATCATTAGCAGCAGCATCTTACCTGCAGTCTTCATCTTTAAACACTCGCAGCTACTGAGAACTGCTTCCTCGAATCTGCACGCCTCCCGGACAGAACGACCTGAAAGAGGAAGATAGAGGCAACATTAAAGAAAGCAGTAGAGACATTTACAAATTACGAACTGCTCAAAAGGCTTACCTGGCTGGTCGCCTCTCGGCTGGCACCACTCCGGACATTCCACCCACGCTGAAGAACACCGCGACCTACAAGGAAGGAAAACACAGGTTAGCAAATGCAAGACTTTGCAGCGCTGCGCATTGCGCTTACTTACCACATCATAGCGCTCTTAATGCGCATCATTTACCAGTGGGGCTCAACCATAGCCAGTTCGCCGAGATGAAGCTCCTCATACCTAAGGGAGGAAAAGAGACATTTTAAACAAAGAAAGGCATGCAGGATAGCAACAAAACTAAAGAACAGCAATAAGACCTACCTGAACAATATCAGACGGGCTGGCGTCAGTGAAGTAACTGGACCGCACTCGCCCATGTAAGACAACGCGCCCCTGCAAAGAAGGCAGGATGGAGAGCAGGCCTAATTCTACCACAAGGTGAGGAGAGGGCGCCAGAGGGACTGAAATCATACAGGGGTGGAGGGAGGATACTTACCCCAGTCGGTGAGTCTTGAACACAGTCCTCCTGTATTTTCAGGCAGAACCTTCCCCGCAGACCACATCAGGGCAAAGCTGAGAAGCATACCAGTGAGTAACCCGGCTGGGTGGCGTCCCTCTGGATACCAGGTGAACGTAACACACCACCATAGACATGGATATATGGCAGGACGGTAGCCTATTCCAACAAGCTTTGAGCGAGTTATACATGACTCCGAAAATTAAAGAGGAGCAGAGTAGAATTGCTAGAATTGCAGCCTATATGTATCTTCATATGGGAGTAATGCAGGAAAAGCATGTGAAAAATACAACTCTTGCGCAAAATCAATCCAAACTTTTAGCTCAAATCCAGACTGAACTGAAATTAGCAGAACAAACATTGAAAAACAGCCAAGATTCTGAGGCAGAATCTGGAGATTAGATTAAGAAGCTAAAAGAGGACTTGGTTCTCCAACAGCAGAATAATTTAGACCAAGAGGCCCAATTAGATGCATTAAGAGTAGAGTGTCAGGAAAAGGTTGACTCTCTCCAAGAGAGTCAACAGCAGCTGACTCAACAATTAACATATAACAGGGTCTGCTCAGGAAAATAACCATGATGCAAGATCAGGTCAAAAGGTTGGAAGAGGAAAATAATAAATTAATTATGAGAGACCTCTACTCCCAAGCAGAATTTGATGAAGAGCGAAAGAAATTAGGCGCCGTAACACAACAAAGGGATGACCTGGCTGAACAAAGGGGCGCTCTGTATCAGGAGAAAGAAGCCCTCCACCAGGAAATGTGTAATTTAAAAAACCTATCTGGAGAGAAGGGAGTCAGACCTTCAGGGACTGACTGACCTAAAAGAAGAATATGATAAAATAATGGGACTTAGGAGGCAAATGGAACTCAAGCTAGAGCAGGCCTTAGAGGCTCTAAATGTGCAGAAAAAGGAGATTCTCCTCCTGCAACAGAAATTGTGTCATTGTTCCCAAACCATACAGGAAGCACAGAGAGACAATTAGGCCCTCTGTGAGGAGAAAGAAGGGATCAGCCAGCAGGTGGTAGCTCAAGTGCAAGTCATAGAGGCCAGTAAAACCCTAACAGCCGAGCAAAAGGCTCAGATCGTTGCCTATTATCAAGAAATAGGGGCTGAGAAAGAGAAACTAGCGAGGTTGGAGAAACAGCATCCTAGATCTAATACAAACTGGAAGGACACTGAACAGGTAGAGGGGGACAGGACAACCCCTGATCATAGTAAGATGACCTCTGTACTAAGGGACTCAAACCCATTTAATTCTTTGTGCACTGCTGACTTCATGGCTACCGGTTCACATGAGCTGGAAACCATGAGGCCGTTGGAATTAAATAGGCCTAGCATAATGGAGCTGACAGGTCAGCGTCCCCCAGAAATTGATAGATGGGCGTCCCTGTACAGGTACAAAAATATAAATGCTCATGCCTCTGACCAGGAAACCTCCTATGAGGAGAAGGTCAGGGAATCAGATCTGCAGAATCACTACTTCCAAAGGGACCAGTTGGTTCAATTTGCACAGGAACAACAGGTAAAGAGGTCCCGAAAGAGCATCATGAAGACCTCCACCCAATCAGGGCAGTGGGGGGGATCCTCCGCTAACCCTGGAAGCAGGGAGGAGTCAGAATACTACTCTCCTCTGCACCACAGGGGAGTAGAAACTAGGCCCCATCATTCTGCGAGCCTCTCCCATGCTCAAAGAATCAGGGAGCGCCTAGATGATCAGGAGGGGACTTCAAATAGCAGCGCCTCTGAGTCTGAGGGAAAATGGACTCAGGTGACCAGGTGAAAGATGGTAGATAAACCAAAAAGAGTTCTGGTAAAAGATCCCATTAGGCAGATCAAGGCCATCAGGAGTTTGCATGACACTCTACAATAAAAACGCAAAGTATTCTGTCTGGGAGCATTTGGAACTCTATGAGCAAATGATGGACACTTTTCACCTGAAAGACAACCAGAACTGCATAGAGTATGTTAAATGGACGTTCTCTGCAGAGTACTCGAGCTTCTTTGGTGGACTGGAGCACCAGAACCATTCAAGATGGTCCACCTAAAGGGCGGCCATCTTGAAACACTTTCCGCTCACAGAAACCCCCAAGAGGCTCGCAAGGCGGCCTACAATTCGCAGTGAGGGGAAGATCAGGCCCCACGAGACTTTGTGCAGGAGCTAAAACACGCATTTGCACAAACCACTAGGAGGGTGCGCACGAATAGCAGGGAGTTTATAACCACTTTCTTTCATGCACTCCCAAAGTATATTATGACCCAGCTGATGAGGGATTTCCATGATAAAAGATCTCTGGACTGGGTAATAGAGCAGGCGACGCACGTTTATGAAGTCCAAAAACCTGCAGAAAACAAAAAACAGACCAAAAACCCCAAACTAGCCAACACCCCTGCTGCTGCTAAGGTGGCAGAGGTGAAGGTTGCCCCCATTTTAGACCAAGAAATGGGGGAGTCTAAAAATGCACCAATCCCAAACCAGCAAAACCAAAGGCCAAGAAGGCTTTCAGGCCAATCACAAACAAGTGGCAATCAGGGAGGTAATCGCATTAATGGGACTCCTAATTCTCCTGAGTATATCAGTCCCAGGTACAAGGGCAACCAGCCTATCTTGGGGTATGTATGGACTCCTCCCGCCTAAAGAGGAGGGTCCTGCCAGTTAAGTACTTCCCCAGGAAACTTCCCTCCTAACTTCCCTCAGGAGGGCAGTAATCCCCCAAATCCAGGGTTAAATTTGTTTCCACAGTACCCTCAAAACCCCAACCTGAAGGACAACCCTACTTTCTTTCCCCGGTTTCAGGAGCCCAGACAACCCAATCCGGGAGAGGGAAGGCCGAGGAGGGAGGGCTACCAAAATCCACCATCTCCAGGGCACTACGAGAGAAGGGATAGTTACCCTTCCCATAAACAACCGAGGTATGAGCAAAGACCCCGTTTCACCCGTGAATATCCCCTGGAAACCCAGGAACCAGAACAAAAATCTCCTGCCCCTGAAAATCTGGCACCCAGGGAATAGAGGGTGGGTAGGAGAAATAGAGACCTCAAAAAGGCAAATTTTGGGGAGGAAGTTGGTGTCCTCCAATTTGAAGGGGAAGAATCCTTAGACGATTCTGGGAAAACAATCTTCTCCTTCAGGGATGGGGGAATTCCTCCCAAAGAAAAATGGGTCCCAAGAGATCTTAATGAAGACTGGGTGGGTTGGGGACTGATGCAGAGTCACCCATCCCTGAACCCCAGAATTGTCAGCCTGAGAATAAGATAGTAGTCGAGGTATCCTCCACACAAATTGGTTGTAGTGACTGCCACCTGCTAGGCAGGGGCAGCACAGAGCTAAGGGAAACAGGGGATTCCCAAATCTCCACTATTTCAGACTGTCAAATTTTCATTACAGATCCCCAGACTCTGACACAGAAAATTGTCCCAAATGCCACCATGTCAGAGTCCAAAATAAAGAAAATGACCACCCAGCTTGCTCAAAATGCACATTACCTTTGCCCACTTGAGGAGAAGGAGGGTTTGATTTTATGACCCAGTCCAAGTGCAAGGGAAATGTACATTTTCAGCACTGGTGGACACTGGATCCCAAGCCACTCTTCTGTCAAAAAGGGCATTTGAGCAGCTAAATTCAGGAAGGGGGGAGAGATACCAGATCCCTCTCTCCCCTCTTCCTGGACAACTCCAGAACTTCGATGGGAAGGAAATTCCTGTCGAGGGGAGAGCAGAGTTGGAAATAAAAATTGGGCGACATAAGCTGAAACACCCGATCATAGTCGTGACTCCAGAGGGCACACCCTGTCTACTAGGGAATGACATCCCGCGCAGGTTGTCCCCCCTAATAGACTGTGTGAACAAGGTCCGCTGGACTTAGACTAACAGGCCAATAAAATTAAAACAGTGTCAACCATGTTAGTTTAAATGGCACTTGAACAAAAATCTGATCATATTGAGTTTCAGCTCCAGAATAATCAAATACCTGATGTGACAGTCATTTCAGTAGGACAACAAACTGGTGATGGGAGCTGCTCTCCATTCCTGAAAATCAACCTTCCTTCCAGTTTTAAGTGGCATTCCACACTAGAAGTAAATACTTTGAAATGTTATACTGATTCACAATCTGAAAATCCCAATCCATAGTCAAAAGTGATGAGAAACCAGCTCAGAATTTAGCTGACATTCAGAAAATTAGAGGACAGTTATTCATCCCTATTCAGTTAAATGAGGGGAAGGAGTCTGTTCTCGCCCGAGTGTGCATGAACAACGGTAAGAGCTTCATCAGCAAAGCCATGTTCCGAAAGCTCCCAAATGATCTAGCCATTCCCACATTTAAATTGATCAATAAGTGGGAAATGGGCCTGGAAACTCCAAATTCTAAACATCTCCTGCCTAGCAGGTGTATGCTCAAAATGTCTATAGGTAACAAAAGCATATAACATAATTGTTGGGTCGTGCAAGATGTCCCTGCTGCATTCTATTTAGGCTGTGACATTCTCAATGGGTTTGCCATTAATTTGGACCTGATAAATTACAAAGCTTGGTTCTGACTAGGGGGAAATCCCATGGACTTTGATGATTCAGAAAAAGCATTTCGGTCAGCCCAATTGCTGTGGGGGAGTTGAGAGGTACAATAAAACCATTGTGAGCATTCTAAAAAAGTTTGTGGCAGACTCTGGGCCAAGTTGGGACAGCCGATTACCGCTTATCCTGATGGCCATCAGATCTACACCTTCTTCTGCGACCAAAATGTCTCCATTTGAGCTGATGACTGGACGAAGGATGGTGCTACCTCAACATCTGCTCTATAGAACACAAGAGCAGACACTGATAAACGCCCCCACAACTCATGAGTATGTTGAGAATCTAAGAAAACACCTTCAACATGCTTTTGCGTACGCTCAGCGCAATCTGGAAAAATCTGCAGAGGGTATGAAGACTCAATATGATTTAAAAACAACCAAAAAGGAATACCAAGTAGGAGACAGGGTCTACTTGTACAATTTCCAAAGGAATCAGACCAAAGAGCATACATTTTTACCAAGCTGCCGGGGTCCTTTTGAAATTGTAGATAAAATTTCACTTCTCGCCTACAGAATCCGTATCCCCAAAGCCGAACGGAATGAAGAGACATGGGTCCATATTAATCAGCTAAAGAGTTGTCACCATAGGCACACTTTGCAGCAAATTGAGGAGCCACGAGAAAACCAAATAGAGGAGACATCTGAAGCATGAGAATAAGAAAAAGAAGAACCAGAAGGGAGAACAGATAGGTATAATTATTTAACAGGGAGATTTCTTCTTCATTATCCTGATGAAAGGAATTCCCAAAACTTCTAGAAAAAAAAATCTATAGTTATCTGTGTCTTGTGTGTGAGCATGTGTCTTGTTATCTGAATATTGTCATTATTGCAATGTATATATGTCCCCCTGCTGTCACCCTTTCGGAGGGCAGTCAGTGTGAAAATGTAGTAACCGGTTTGTGTTTATTTCATAGATTTGTACGGGTTCCACCCATTCATCACCAAGTCGACCTCCCCGGGGACCGGGAAAGGAAATATCAAAGAAAATCGGGGGGTGTCGCTCAACACCAGCTGTGGGTGTCGATCCACACCATAACGAGAGACAACAGGAGGATTGTGGAGTACCACTTCCTGATGATGGAAGGACTACACCTAATGAACCCAGTGTTGCCCACCTGATGAACCACATTTTGTCTGACCGATGAATCCCGCTTTGCCCTACTCTCCCTCGACACAGGATCTCTGAAGAGTTGGGGGGAGATTTGTGGGCTATATTTACCCACTCAGCAGTACTTGCCCACATCACCAAGCTTCACGTCAGCAGAACCAGCAAAATGGCTGCGCTGGCTCCTGTGAGCACCTTTGCCCCACACCAAAACTGCGTTTTGCAATGACAAAAAGATGGCTGTACCACCTTGCAAAGCACATATTGGGCAGGATGGAGCAAGGGGTCACACTGAAAAAGCCTGCCAGGGTGTTGCTTACATGTACAAAATAAGAGGGGTGAAAAAGCAGCGCTGCTTTGCTGCAAGGCCAATGTTCCCATTGAAAAGGGGAATATTTCACATTGAGAAGGAGGCTGCTCTGACGCTATATTCATCTGTGTTTCATCAAACTACTTTTCTTAATAAGGCCTTGCCATGCCCATCCATATCCACATTGTGTTACAGTAGAAGAAAGCATGATCCCTGAATTACAGGCTCTGTGTAAGCCAAATCTGAGAAAAGCAACAAAAGCTTTACTTCAGCTGCATGTAAAAATGCTTAAACCTTTGCTACAAAATGTCAAAAATCATTGCTTGAAAATACATTTTCGCTTTCTGTGCACATGTCAATTTCATGGAGACCTTTGCCTTGTACAGACTGTTGTGTAAAAGAAGCTGGCTATAGGACAGTATTGGGAAGTCTGATGGAAAAACCGAATTTGAAAGGAAAAGGCTAGCAGTTGTCACCACATGTTTCAAAAATTGGCTTTTGCAAACCAAAGATTAAAATGCCTGTTTTAAAAGTACTATGTTGAACAAAAACATATCCTTGCCTAGCAATTTGAAAGGGGATTGTGCTGTGAAATACATGTATGAGATGGTTTTAGTCAGCAGGTTTTCTTCTAATTCAGAACAAAAATAAATAAAATAAATTAAACTGCATTGACAAACTGGGAGAAACCAGCCCAAGACAGGTTTATGCTTGGGGAGGCACCGGGGGATGCTAGCAACAGAAGGCCATTCACACCAGACCATAACACACAAGTGATAATTGCTACCTTTCCAGACTTTGGTCTGTGCTTCAGTTTCTTACAATGGAACTTCTGGGACACCAACCTGTGAAGTCATAAACCTTCAATCAAACTGGGAAACCTCCCTCCACAATGGGCTGAACTGACAGTTGGGGGGTAGCCGAAGAGAAAAAAATGGTTCAAGTGAAGGACAAAGGATGCCCATTTGTTTCAAAGACTGTTTTTTAAATAAAACTTGTAAGACTTATCTTATCTTTACAACAGGACTTCGCACAAGAAATAGAAAGTTATACAGTTTAAATATGATATTTGTGGATTTCAAATAAGATATCTTGGCTGTCAATAGCATGGATGGGACACAAATGCCAGAAGAATGTGAATCATGGGGGAAGGACATATGATGGAATGTTAAAAAATTACATAAATAGGCCCCATGATAGTATGTACACACACCTAAAGTTATAGGGCCTCATTACGACCCTGGCGCTAAGTGTTTAACAGCGCCGTAAAAGGCCTTCCCCATTCTCATAGAGCCCTATTGGGCAAAAATGGGAATGGGGAAGGGCCATGGTTCAATGGGGAATTACCGCACCGCCAACCTTGGAATGGGGTGGTAATTCCCCATTGAACCATGGCGGACCCGTTACAACAACGGCACCAACCATGGTGCTAATAGCGCCATGGTTTAGCGCCGGTGTTGTAATGAGGGCCATAGAATTTTAGGCCGAATGTTTAACATTAAAAATGACCAAAGATTATTAGAAGGGTGAAACAGACTGCAGAGTTGGACTGGCATGTTCTGCATAAAATATGTAACTTGCTTATGTAATTTGTTAAGATGCCCCAACTATAAAAAAGTGCCATTTATGGCAAAACTGGATTTTGGCAAAAAGGATTGTGGGATAGCTTTTTACCTCATAAAATGCAACCTCATAACCTGGCACTCCTCCTCGAGGGGGTGATTAACTTAGGCTGTCCTATCTGCTTCTTGTGGGTAGGCCTAGCTCAGTTCTGCCCACCTATAATTCTGTGATGTCACCAGGCTCTATATAAGGGGTGGTTGACAGAACTCGAGAGACTCTTCCTTTTCTGAATTTCCAGTGCCGGCGTTCCTGCTCTTCCACATTCATCATGCCAGACTCCAGATTCCTCTGAAAAGCCAAAGCACAGCTGATCCTATCCCAGCAAGGCCAAAGCATTGCTGACCATCCCAGCAAGGCCTCAATTCTGAAACCCCACTAAAAATGTCCAATAACCAAAGGGAGAAGCTGTGGTATTTTTTTTGGGAAGCATCCTGAAACCAGTCTGGTTTTTGCCCACTAACTGCATGCCCACTGCCACCCTGCCATCCAGTTACCCGAATTGCCCAGCTGTACTTGCCACCTGGTGACCAGAATTTCCCAGCTGTTTGCTGTAAGGCGCACCCACCGTGTGGTAACCAGACACATTTGGCTGTTGCAAAATTGCAAACCCAAGCGTGGAATGTGAGTGTTTCCTCATCCCAGAGAAACACATAGTCTCTGCATCTTGACCCCTTTGTCTTTATTCCACTCGCCGAGCAATCTTATTGATCCCCTGGTAACTTGTTAAAACTGTTAGAATAATCTGTGCACCCTACCCTTGACTTTCTAAGTGCAAGCTCTATCTCTCTTTTCATTTGTGTCTTGTGTAAATCATAAGCCCTTAGTTATATTTTGAGTAATCAAACTAATTTCCAGTTAAGGTTGAGCGCTGGGGTGACAAGATTGACTTTGCGAATCAACCTTGGAGCTTACTGAGTCCCTCTTTAACAATATAGTCTAGATAATTTAGTTTAAGTCAAATTTGCCTTTCTTTCAAAACCGATTTTCTTATTTTTTACTGCTCTATTTTCCTAAAACTGAACCCCATTCCACCCCGAGAATCTCATCCAAATCTTCAGCTACTACCATCCTATCACTTTGATAGTGTCCCTGTGATAAACATCTGTTCCCCAGCCCAAAACCCACATTCGAATTCATTGGTTTTCACCTGTTTTTTTAAAAAAAAATCATTTTTGCAATTAAAACTGCTTCTGTGTAAAAATGCAACTTTCCAACGTGTGATTTGACTGCACTGGGTTTTCAATCTCAAATCTGTTTTGTGAACTGTATGCTTTGTGATACCTTCCCTTATGGTTGCTAGTGATATAACATCCCTGGTAATGTGATAAAACATATGCACAGCATTATTTCAAAACACATATAGTTAATTATTTATCCAAATGTCATTTTAGGCTTTAGCAAGGGGTTTTTCACTCTTATTTTGTGACGGAAGGTCAGATTTGGATTATGTTTGCTACCTCTATCCCTAATTACCGGCTGTGTGTTTCTAAGGAATATTGCAGGGGGAAACCTTAATTTGGGTGCTATCTATCCTAATTCAAAAAGTGCTCCTATTCAATTGTGCTTCGGATATGTTCTACTAGAAGGTTAAGCAAGTGCTTTGCTTCCGTTCCCATTGTAATTATCACCCCATTGCTGATTGCTGCCCAATATTAAAATGTATGTGATTTTTGTGAATTTTCAAAATAAATAATATTTTTCACCAACCGGCCTGGTTCCTGGTCCATTGTGACCCGGGACATTTGTAAAAGGGGATGTGAGACGGGTCGGGTATCGGCTCAATTTTAGTTAATTGAAAGTAAAGAAAAAGCATTCCTATTGAGCGCCACATCACAGGATAAGACCAAGTGTCCTGGTCTGGTGTGTGACGCCCGATTGGTATGCTTAATACATTTAAAAGGAATCTTCTCAAAAATATACGGGTGTTCTGATTGATTGTAGCCAGTACTTCTGCATACTGGTCCCAGGACCCAAGGTGATACTAGGGAAATCTCTACAGGAGCACTGAATGTGATTCCTGTAGAGGAGGAAAGGACAGTGGCCTCCAACTCAGGAATGGGGTAAGAGTAGGTCAGGCTGACAGCCTGGACTCCAATTGCCTTACCTTTATACTTGGTGTCACCCTTCTTGTAGCCCAGAGCAGTCCCAACAAGTGCCAGGAATGCGGGGTGCAGTACTGGAGCCACTGGGAGTCTGCTTTGCAGCAGGAGGACCACTACTCTTTCTCCCACCCACATAGGACTTATCCCCACTAGATTTTGGGTCTTAGGAGAGGAAGGTTTTGGTTTACCTGACTTTAACTGCTTTTGGGACTCCAAAGACTTCTGAGGTACCCCCTTTTATTTGTCTTTGTCCTTCCCACTGGGTTCCTTAGGGGACATCCGGTGGGAGACCCACTTGTCAGCCAGCCTAGCCAGCTTAAAGGGATCTAAAATGTTCTGGTCAGCAACATACTGACGCAGCTATGGTGAACAGGCTTCAGCAAAATGTTCAAAAAATAAAAGGTGGGACAACTCAATAAACGTTTTTCACTTTGTAACCACCAATCCACCCCATCATGTTCACATGTGCAGCACTCACCCTGCCAATCCAATCTCGACAACTCAGCTACGATGGGCCTCTAGCGGTTACAGCGGTCCTCCGAAACCTGGGTGACGATGGTGATGGATGTCCAGGCACTTCTCTTCAGATTCCACGGCGGTCCCCTTCTCCAGTCGGCAGCCTTTCGAGGGTCTGACATCCAGGGAGCTTTGGAAAAGATCAGCTGGTGCACGATGGTCCCTCGTAGCTCGGGAAGAGGTCTCCTAGCCAGGTCCTCTCTTGCATCAGTTTCTTGGAGGCACAGCAGCTTTCAGATTGCGTCGAAGGGAACAGCGGTTCACCTTCTTCTTCCGGCTCGGCTTCGAGAGTAAGCATCAAGTTTCTACTTCAGCTTCTGAACAATTTCCAGCAGTTAGAGGTCCCCAGATATACTGTTTGGTCTCTCATTCACTCTGCTGGGTCACACGCAGGCAACCATCATCCAGAAGGGCATTCATGCAGGCAGGAAGCCAATCAGGCTCACAATGCACTCAGGCCATTCTCCTCCCGCCAGACACTCACAACAACAAATGTGTATTGGGACAAGTACCCAGCCGTTTAGCACTCCATACTGCATTCATACCAGTTTCGGCCAGGGCTGTCTCAGTCTTTGTGTCACATACCAGAAACCAGACACCCATAACATGAAGTGCATATTGGCCACATACTCCATTCACCCAGGTCCACCCCAATGGCGTACCCACAACATACAGTCACTGGGAAGGCTCTAGACAGTCTGGCCTGGACTTCCCCACAATACCATATATGGAACTTCCACTCAACAGCCAGTCATGGGAAGGGACAGAGTCAGGGCTTCCCAGGATTTTTGGGAAAACAAGGTAACAGGCAATAGAAAGCAAGAGGCCACAGGGGCCATCTTGTCTCTCATCAGGACTCAACTGATTCCAATGGCAGGGCCTGGGTATCCCAAAATGGAGGATACTCAGAGCACCTGTCAAATTCAACATGGAGCTGCCACCAGCCCCTGCCCTACTCTGTGTGCCACACACAGGTGCCCCAAAACATACAATACGGGTACAGGGTTGTACCCCCACCCATGGGTGCCATAAGGGTATCCCAAGGGACTGTACACCAAACCAAAAAGAGGAAGAGCTGCTCTGCCAGGAGTCTTACATGGACTCCTGTGCAGAAAATAACACAGGACACACATGATAAAAGGACTACAGTACAAGGACATGGAGGCCCTGTACCTCCAATGCATCACAGTCTACCCCCTTCTCCACAGATACTACACAGACCAATGGGAAGTTGTGACAGATATGTCCTGCAGATTACGCACATGAGCTGAATCTGTGCAAGATCTCTTTAGACAATTTCACTGGTCTCCTATCTGGGAAGATGAGCACGACTTGCTTGTGCCTGAATTTGAGCACATTTTGGATGCTTGGGATTGGGTCTCTAATTACAACCATATGAAGACCCTAAGATGATATCCTAGACATTGCATGCTTAGAAACACGCTCATGAAGCCACAGTTACTCAGTGAAGTGTCCTTCTGGACTGGTGACAAGGTTTGTCTCTATTGTTGAGAAGTGATCATTTGCCGATTATGACTACTCTTGGCCCCCAGTTGGTGATTCCTCTAGAAGGCCATATGTGCCGCTTGTGCAGAGATCCCAAAACTTTAGAAATGACCCAACACATTCTGACTCCATGTAAATCACCTGTGCTCTTGTACATGCATAACTTGACAGGGTTTGTCCACAATGAAGCCTCTATACAGGAGGATGCCTTTTGGGTATACTGCCTTAATTCTGGGACTATGCACCTTCTAATAGTCGTGTATGGTATTTGGAAGGTTATTGATGCTAGACTAAAGTCTATCTGATTTTTGTTCTCTTTTTCTTTTAATCGTCTTTTCTGCCCTGTATAAGTGGATAGATTTGATATGTGGTTCATATGTGGATAGTTCTTTTGGGAACTAATGACACGTTATTAATTTTAAAAATTGAAAAATGAGATTCGTACATATCTCAAATTTTAGAGTGTGACATCTTTTGTAGCCTTTGCTTCCAATTATTGAGACTAACATTTAAGCATTTTCCCCCAAATGTGCATGTCAACAGCATTTGCTAAAGCCATGGCTCTAGGGGTGACATTTATGAATCCCATGATCCACGACCGCGTTCCGAATAACCTGAAGGCTGCTCTTCCACCCGCCAGCTTCCCACAACCCTCCCCTTCCCTGTGGTTAAGGTTCCCTTCCCTCCCCACACTCTACCCCACTCAGTCTTTTTTTTTTGGCAGCAGCAAAATCGCAGCCGCCGCTCCAGCCACCCAGGCCACCATGGAAAAGAGTGAGGGGCTCTGCACGGAGCCCAGTCTTCCAGCTACATGGTGGCCATCGTAGGTACACATTTTGCATGACGCCACAAGCTTGTCCCATTCATTCATACAAATTAGAAAACCAGGGTTCTAATAGCAACAACCCCCTTTTCCGCCTGTCGGATCGGCTGTTAACAGCGCCGGAGCCCATCATTAGCTTGGGCCCCCAGGCCGTTACCACCCGATCCTTGTTATTACTTTATTAATACAGTGCTTATAGACAAGATAAATGTGTCATTGCACACTTCTTAAAAGCATGATAATATTAATGTTGTATTTTGTATTGAAAAAGGGCTATTAGATAGCTCAGCAAGCTAAATGTTTAACTGTGTCTACTTGCACTTTCCAAGTTTAAATCTCGGCAGGGCCAGTTAAGTACTTCATCCTACTGAGATTAATAAATTGACCATCTTTCCATTTTGTAGTAATAACACCTGGTGTTAAATCACTTAGTGATAAAATAGCAATGGTTCTAGCTGGATAGAGTAACATCACAACTCGCAGTATTTTGTTATGCACAAACTGAAAGTCTAAAGACACGTAAAACCATCCAGTTGACTCGGGAGAAGAAGCTCGAGGTCTGGGGCTTCGAGACTGCCCGTCCTATATAGACAAACCCAACTCGCTAGCTTTAACCTTCTAATATAACACATTACCATTAAAAGAAAGCCAAAACACATGTGGAATAATTATGGCTATTGCCAGCAGAGATTGTGGTAGTAATGTCATGCTGCAGCCCACAGTAAATGTTGTGCACACGTTTTAGCTTCCTAGAATATACAAGGAAGGGACTCAACTCCTCTCCAGTAATGCTGCAGTCTGCAGAGCCAACAGGTCTGTGCAGTCTGACTGCATTTTTCACATCAGCCTGGCTAGAGATAGGAAGTAAAGAGGGTGCATGGGCTGGGTAAGAAAGACTCCACCCTCCGGCTCTGCCTGCGTCATTGTAGTTCAGCACCTCCACTTGTCCCGTGCAACGTGTTGTGTTTTAGCTCACACATATATTAGTTATCATATTAATAACAACTCCAAGACACCAAGTAGTTCTTCCTTCATTTAATGTCTAACTCCAACTGCCCCAACCGAGCCTCCCCACCTTCCAAGTTCCACCAGTTCATTCTACATTCCTTTACGCCACAACAACCCCCCATACTTATAAGTTCATACTCATATGCCCATTCAGTCCATATTTACTTTTGCTCAATCAGGCGTGAAGGCTTTCGGATAGCTCTCTGGGGCCGACCAAGTACAGATGCTCCCTTAGACTCCGGACCTTGCAACTGCAATGGTGAGGAATGTCCAGAATTTCCAGGAGTACTAACACGCCGCTCTTCCTCTTCAGCTTCATCCCGTGATTCTTCTCTAATTCATCCTGAAACATCCTAAAAAGAACAAAGCATTCCTGGTTATCTCACTGTCATCCCCCGCAGTTGTAATCATAGGTCCTTTGACTGCTTTGACTACTAGGAGCACTGCCCTGTATCTCGGATCCACCTTCCTTCATTGTCTCTGTTGAACCAGTACGGCCTCACCCACTGACGTGGTGTTCTTTGGCCCTTCCCTTGCGTTCCGTCCATTCCTTGACTCTTTTCATTTTCTGGCTTTCTCTTTCTCTGATCTGTTTGTCTTCAACATGGGTATAGTGCTCGAGTTGTGGAAGCCTGGTTCTTGGCTTATATCATCATTTCTACAGGAGAAGACCCCGTTGCTTTGTGTGGCATGTTGCTATAACTCCTCAGCATCTGTGAGATCGCTTGAGGCATGGACATAAAATCTGTGATAGCCTTCTGCTGGGTTCACTTTATTTTGGCCAAGAATCTTTCAACCATGCCGTTAGCTTGGGGCAATAAAGGAGTGATCTTCTGATGTCTGAAACCCAAGTGTACTGCAAACCTTTTGAAGTCTTGAACCTGGAGAGGCAGGCCGTTATCAGTCTTGACTATGTGGGAACACCCCACTCACTGAACAACTCATCCAATACTATCACCATGTGATGAAAAGCCATGGATACTACACGTTTTACTACTGGGAACCGTGAGTATTCATCAATTTCTACCAACAAATAGCCTCCTTCTTCCAATGGTCCATAAAAGTCAATTGCAACTAGCTGCCAGGATCCATCAGGCATTGGCACTATTTAAAGTGGGCACAGAGTCTTGCTGATTGCAGTCACTTGACAAGCTAAACAATGTTGCAAAGCATCTTCCACGATCGTATCCATGTGTGGAAACCACGCCTGATTCCTTAATATCTTCTTCATGTTTGCAATCCCTGATGCCCCTCATGTGGTATAATCACAAGAGCTTTCCCCAAACTTTTAGGAGCTACCAATCGATTTCCCCTGAGCAATATCTCTTTATCAGTTGCAGTCAGCTCACAGTGTATTTGTGATAACCTCTGCAAGTCTCTTCTATCCACCTCTTCCTCTCCAAATCGTTCTGTGTCCAGACACTTCCACCTGTTACCTTTGGTCAGCTGGATGACTGCCTAAATTGTGGGATCAGCTCTGCTCTTTTCTACAAACATGTCTTTTGTGATGGCCGGGCCGGGGGAAGGGCGTTGAGGGACAAGTATGCTATGTATTCTTCCGCCTTCTTCTGCATCTCATTCTCAGGTGTCCCCTCAGGATGACGAGATAAATAATCTGCAGGGTTGGCCTCCTTCCCCGGCTTATGGACAATTGTATAATCATATTCCTGCAAACATATACCCCACCTTTCTTTGCACAGAGGCATTTTGACTTTAGGATTTCCAAATAGTGATAGAAGAGCTTGATGATCCGTGATGAGAACAAACGGCTTACTGTTGACAAAGTGATTGAACTTCTCACATGCCCAGTCTGCAGCAAGACTCTCTCGCTCAGCTTGCGTATATACCTGTTCAATGGTATTAGAGGCTCTACTAGCATACGCTTCAATTGTCAGATTCTGAATCCTCTGACTCTTGGTTCACCTGTTTGGTCTTGGATATCTTTTTGTTTGTAGTCACGTGTTTCTCCTTTTTTCTGGAAGTGAGGTTCTCATGAAGGAATGGCCGAGTCTCCCCTGACGCCACCCTGCTGGCTAGTCCCAGGCAGGTAGCACACGGGGCTTCTGTCCTGGGTAGAGACGTTCAATCCAGGAAGCAGGTCCGTATTCCACAGAGGATTCCAGGAAGCGATGATGAACAGGATCGCCCGGAAGGGAGCACAGTAAGTACGGAGAGCTCCAGAAAGCGGTTTGTGCAGTCAAGCACGAGCAGGAGAGAAGTAAGAAGGAAGGCGGCGCAGGGCCAAAGTCAAATGGAAAAAGGGCACAAGGAAATAGGAAATGGCCTCACAAGGCAAGCGAAGCCGGAGAGATAGATAGGCTGAGCGTGGCTTGAAAATCCAGGAAGCTAGCACAACCGATGCGCTGAGCATGGACAAGCCGAGAGCTGAGACGCGCTGAGCTGCGGGGGCGTGGTGTTTTTTTTTTAGGAAGTTGCAATTAAGTCAGGTACTAGACTGCTTGTGCTCCCATGTCGTCTGCCATGTTGAAGGTGAAAATGAACGTCGTGATGTAGCGTTGGAGCGACCAGGCCGTCCAGAAGGGGCGAAGTCGGCGATTCATGACAGCATGCCCCCTTCTAGATTCTGATCCCCCTGGTTTGCCAGGTTGTATCTGGTGGAATCACCTGAGCAATCAGGGAGCGTTAATGTTGGTTACAGGTTCCCATGTACGATCACTGGGTGGATAACCTTTCCATTGCACCAGGTACTGTAGACGTCCTCTTCTGTATCTTGAATCACATATCCTGGAAACCTCAAATTCAATCTGATCATCAATGAGAAGAGGGGGAGGTCGAAGAGCCACCCTGGTAGACTGATGATAAGGTTTCAATAAGGATGAATGGAAGACAGGGTATATTCTTTTCCATGGAACTGGAAGACAGAGTTTGAAGACCACAGGGTTGATGATCTTAGTCACTGTGAACGGTCCATAGTAACATGGTGGCAGTTTATTAGGCCTCGGGTGTCTGGGCAAATGTCGGGAAGACAGCCAAACCTTATCTCCCATGACATAAGAAGGTGTAGGACGCCGTTTGGTGTCTGCATATTTCTTAACATCTATCCTGGCCTTAGCTAGATGTTCTTTAACGTCTTTGTGTGTCGATACCAAATGAGATATCCAGGAATCAACAGATGGAGCTGGACTGGAATGAGGCAAGACCATAGGTAGGACAGACTGGTGGAATCCTTAGTTGTAAAACAAGGGACTGGTCTTGGTTGCGGAATGATTGGAGTTGTAAGCAAATTCTGTTACAGGGATCAAAACTGACCAGTCGTCCTGCACCTTGGAAGTGAAGCACTGCAGATACTGGTCAAGAGTTTGGTTTACCCTTTCGGTAATGCCATTGGTCTGGGGATGGTAACCAGATGATAAGGCACGTTGGATCCCCAATAATTGGCACAAGTACTTCTAGAATCTCGAGACGAATTGGGGTCCACGATCAGAGATGATCTTGGTAGGC
Organism: Ambystoma mexicanum; assembly: GCF_040938575.1. Taxonomy (NCBI): domain Eukaryota; kingdom Metazoa; phylum Chordata; class Amphibia; order Caudata; family Ambystomatidae; genus Ambystoma; species Ambystoma mexicanum. The sequence continues at coordinate 423,219,474 of NC_090921.1, read as the reverse complement.
AATCCATGTAGTCGAAAGATGTGTCACAAAAATCCCTGCCATATCTTGCGCCGAAGGAAGCTTGATTAGTGGAGTAAAGGGGGCCATGTGGGAAAAGAGGTTGATGGTGACCATGATAGCAGAATGTCCTTTGGAGGGAGGAAGATCCACTATAAAGTCTGTGGCTATTGCCTCCCAGGGCCGAGATGGGAGATCAGACTGGAGATGGTGGTCTGCCGGTTTCCAGTTGTCGATCTTATTCTGGTTGCAAACAACACATGCCTGTATGTATGCCTCTACATCATTGATCATCTTCGGCCACCAGAAGATTCTGTGAAGAGTTAGAAGGGTGTTCTTGATTCCGCAATGCCCAGAATAGTAGGTGTCATTGCACGGGTGCGTTATTTTATTCCTTATGGTCCACGTGGAAATAACCAGGTTCATGTCCTTGAAGGGATATCCATCTTTGGTGGACAAAGCCCACTGATTAGTTTCCTTATAATCCTTCCAAAGGTCCGAAGTTGGAGTTTCAGACCTTATCTTGTCCAAAAGCGTGTAGCGTGGGCTATGAACACTGTGTTCGGAAACATCCTGAGAAAGGTTTGTGCTTCTGATGCGTAATCCGACCGTCTAGACAGGGCATCCGCAATGACGTTGGATGTCCCGGGTACATGCTGAATGTGGAACTAGTGTTGGGCGAAGAAGAATGCCCAACATGCCTGATGGCTGTTTCTGCATTCCATAAATTGCAGAACCTGGAGGTTCGGATGGTCGGTCCGTACCTGCACTGGGTATCTGGCACCCAAGAGAAGATGGCGCCATTCCATGAAGCCCTGACGGATGGCAAGCAGCTCTTTTTCCAGGACTGAATAATGTGTCTCACTAGGATGGAATGTCTGGGACAGATATGCAATGGGATGTTCTTGGTTGTCTTCAGATTCTTGTTTCAAAACTGCCCCTATAGCATATTCTGAGGTGTCTGTCTCTACCAGGAAGGGCTTATTTATGTCTGGTTGAGCCAGGATGGGTCCCTGTGTAAGCTTGTCCTTTAATGTCTGGAAGGCAGTCCCTTGTGCTGACGACCATTGAAAAGATGTGTCTTTCTTCAGAAGATATACGATGGGTTGAACTATGGATGAAAATGCTGGGATTCATTTTCTGTAGAAGTTTGCAAGTCCCAGGAAAGCCTGCACTTCTTTTACCGAGGCAGTAGCAGGCCAGGAGGTGATAGCATCAACCTTGGCTGGATCCATTGCCACGCCGTGTGGACTTAAGATGAACCCTAAGTATCGTACAGTTGACATGTGAAAGATACACTTCTCGGGTTTCGCAAATAGATGATGGTCCCGTAGTTATTGGGAAACACACCTTGCGTCTGGACTGACCACCATTTAATTACCTTCACTATTGATCAAGCGGTAACTTTTACCTCCCCTACAAAGGCACCAGCATTAATGGCAAGAAGTAAACGGAACCTCACCCTAGAAAAATTGATACCACTACTACATCCTCTTACTCAGACTAACCCTAGACACACCGACCCCTCTGATCTAGTGAAGCTATATAATGAAACTATGACCAAAGCTATCAACACGCTTGCCCTGTTAAAACTACAGAAAGCTAAGCCGCACACCCACATAAACAAATGGTACACACCTCATCTAAAAATCCTTAGAAAAGAGAAAAGGGTAGCAGAGTCAAATTGGAAAAAACACCCGTCTGCACAGAGAAAAGATATATTCAGTGCAGTATCATTCAACTACAAAACAGCCATTATCCAAGCAAAGAAAAATAATTACAATGACTGTATAGCAAAAGCTAACTCAAATACGAAGGAATTATTCAATGTACTAAAAGAACTTGAGTCTCCTGCCCCCATACCTGACCCATGCATCGAAGACACCCAATGGTGCACTAATATTCAAAATGCGCTCCAAAACAAAATCACAATGTTACTAGAGAAAATCAACATGAAAAAAAACCTCATCAACAACACCCTACCTCTTAAACCGCCCACGCCACTGTTGGCAACATTGCCACAATTCAACTTTCAACCTCTCTCCAGTAAAGAAGTTGAACAGATCATACTTAAACTTAAACCATCGAATTGCAAGGGCGATATCTTCCCAGCTACCTTAATCAAAGAAGCAGCCTCTGTGCTCTCCCCGTTCATAACGAACTTTATCAATGCCTCATTTGCTATGAGCTCTGTACCTACGAGCCTAAAAGATGCCTGGGTACTCCCACTACTAAAAAAGCCTACGCTCGACCCAAACAACCCATCTAACTACCGGCTGATCACCACAGTCCCTTTTCTGCTGAAAATACTGGATGAGCCGCCTATCTCCAAATCCAGCATTATCTGGAACTTAACAATTTACTAGGCCTAAGACAATCTGGATTTAGACCCAGACATGTGACAGAGACAGCACTTGTCTGAACCAAATTCAGGCTTTAAAAGATAAAGGTAAATCTGCCTTGCTATTACTACTTGATTTATCGGCGGCATTCGATCTAGTCAACCATGACATATTATGCAAGCATTTGTCATCTGCTGCACACTTTTCTGACCAAGCCAACGTGTGGATTAGATCATTCCTTAACAACAGATCCATGCGCATCTTTGCTCCATCAGCCTCAGCTGTACCATCACCGGTATCCTGTAGAGTCCCCCATGGATCATGTGTATCACCAACACTCTGTAATGTTTTTACCAAGCCTTTATTTGATATCTTGGACCATCTGGGTGTCTCGAATACAAACTATGCTGATGACACCCAGATCCTTTTCCCTATCACTGGGGACTACATAGCAGACAGCAAAACTTTGAACAATATCTACAGTACAATACAAATCTGGATGGCTAACCACAGATTATGTCTAAACGACGACACAACTGAACTCCTACTACTTGGATCCCCCATCAAACTGAGTAAACTAAACTCCACCTTCAAAACTTTCATCATCGATGGTAACACCATTAATGTAGCACACAGTGTGAAAACACTGGGTATACACATTGACGCAGCACTATCCTTTAAGAAACAAACTAATGCGCTTGCATCAGCTACAGCTTTTACTTGTAAGCTGATTACAGCCTGTCGCCCGTGCCTATCCACAAACAACTGTGTATCAGTTGCAAGAGCATTAGTGCTATCCAAATTAGACTACTGTAACGTGCTTTACCTAGGCACCTCTCAACAAAATTTAAATAAAATGCAAGTAATGCAGAACAATGAGTTAGATCAGCATGCAATATCCCAAGGAAACAGCACATCTCTACTATTAGACAAAACCGTAAATGGCTAAACATCAATCAAAGAATTGACCTTAAAGTTCTATCACTAACACATAAGTCCCTACACAATCAAGCGCCATCTTACCTTTGCGATACCTTTACCAGGCATACTTCAGCTAGACCTATCAGAACAGTCCAAACTCACTGCGTAAATATACCCCGAGTCAATCAACAAAGTGCGGGTGGTGTTATCTTACCTGTTCTTGCTGCAAAAAAATTGAACGCACTCCCCCTCACCACCAGATCGGAGCCTTCTTTCATGACCTTTCGGAATAAGGTTAAATCAGGTCTCGGGAACCAAAATCACATCTAGCTATCCTACTGTTCTCTTGGCGTCTGTAGTCACACCTGTATATATGTAACTGCTCTACTTTATAATTATCGCCTCTTTGGCCATATGATACTGTAAATTGTGAATATCCTTTACGTACAATGTCAATGTATGCATAACAGGTAAGATATGCGCTCAGCTGCCCCAGGGTCCCGTTGCGCAATACAAATAAATAAATACAAATACAAAATTGCAAAACCAAGGTGACATGTTCTTTATGTAAGGCTGGATTGTTGGAGTACACCAAAATGTCATCTAAGTATACTATCACGAATAAAAACATCATGTCGGAGAAGACTCAGTCCATGAAATGCTGGAATACAGCAGGGGCATTGGCGAGACTAAATGGCATAACCAGGTTTTCAGCATGCTCAAAGGGAGTACGGAAGGCAGTCTTCCATTCATCACCCTCTTTTATACAGATCAGATCGTATGCTCCTCCAAATCCAGCTTGGTGAATATCACTACACCACGTAGGGCTTCCAAAATGTCTGATATGAGTGGCAAGGGATATCGGTCTTTTAGGGTACATTGGTTCAGACCCCTGTAATCCAAAAATGGTCGGAGTTCCTTGGTGTCCTTCATGGGTACGAAGAACAAAGAGGCTCCTGCAGGGGATTTGGAAGGATGGATGGTTCTGTTGGATAGGTTATTGTCAAAGTATTCTCGCAGGGCTTTCTTTTCGGGTTCTGAAAGGATGAACATCCTGCCAAAGGGAATAACCGCTTCCTTTTTGGTGTCTAGGGCACAATTCTCAGGTCTGTGAGGAGGCAAGGACTGTACAATGGCCATAGAGAATACATCTGAAAATTGGTGGTAGGCTTCAGGTACTTGAGTGATATTGGAAACAGTGAGTGGTTGGTGGTATGGCATTCTGCTCTTAGTGGGTATGGTGAGTTGTACCTTCTGGGAAAGGCAATGTGAGATATAGAACTCAGATACCAGGAACAGTGAACATGCTGCCCAGTTGATATAAGGGTTATGTCTTTGCAACCATGGCATGCCCAAAACTACTGGGTAATGAGCCGCCTTAATAATGTCAAATCGTAAGAGTTCCTGGTGATTGTGAACGGAGAGCAAGAGTTCTACAGTTTGTTGAGTTATCAGTCCAGATGACCAGGGATTTACATCAATCCCTTCAACGGCTTGAATAATGTCCTTGGATTCCCTAGGTATTTTATGTTGTTGTGCCCATTCGTCATCTAGAAAAATGCCAATGGCTCCACAATCCAACAGGGCTAGGACGGGATAGGGTTCTTTATTGTTAGTGGTCAGTGTTACTTGGAGAATCACCAAAGTACTCCTGAAGGCCGGACCCAAGGAGGCTGAAGAGGTGGAGCATCTGTCTGTCTCCCTAAGCGGGGCTCCGTTCAGGATCGGGAGCTGGCGTTTCCCGAGCGTCTTGGAGGAGCTATCGGATAGTTCCTGACCAAGTGTTTCTCAGATGCGCAGTACATACACAGACCACTGTCGATTCTGCTGGTCATTTCCGGAGAAGACAAAGGTCCTTGCAGAGTACCCAACTGCATAGGCTCGGGTTCTGTGGAGGATGATGGAGGTGGATCCCTGGGGCTTGGATACACTGGTGAAGACTTCTGTAGAGGACTCTGTGTCTTCCTTTTCTCTGCCTTTCTTTCTTGAATTCGAAAATCGATTTGTAAGGATAAGTCCAAAAGGACCTTGAAGGACCCAGGGCGGGCTACTCTAGCAAATTCGTCTTTGATTTCCCCATTCAGGCCACGGCGGAACAGGGCAAAACATGCTTCAGGAGTCCAATCAGCATCCTTGGGTAAATGTTTAAAGCGTGTCACATATGACAACATATCTTGGCAGCCTTGTTGGAACTCCAACAGTTTCTCTTGGGTTGAGTAAACCATTTCATTTTACTCTCAGGGGCTCACATAAAAAGGTTTGGAAACCACTGTCCTATATACTCCTTGAAATAGGACACCCAAGTACTCGTATTTGATGTTCAGTAGCAAAATCACATAATTGCTCTCAACTGCACTGGCCAAATTATCTATTAGTTGAAGGTAGTAACCCCTCCCCTACGTCAGGGCAGCCTCTCTTCCTATCAAAATATTACTACAGTAAAATGCGTTTCCACACACTTCAGGGATTGGCCATAGAATATTCATTGCTTAAAAGGGAAGTTCACTCAAAAAGGTTATTGTTTAAAAATATTGCCCCTAATTAAAGCTGTATGTCAACATATATATTTTGTAAAGTTACTATGAAAAATAATCTGCAAAATGTGCCTCCAAGTCATGGTTCTCAATGACTTGGGGACATCCATTTTGCATACAGAAACAGTTACGTCTGTTTCTTTTAATTCTGTGCTCTCGTGGCAGTAATCAAGCAGGAGCCCCTTACTGGGAGCTTAAACCTGTTGCTGCCGGAGAGCAGAGAATTCAAATGACACTTAAAGTTTCTGCTCACAAAATGGATGCCTCCAAGTAAGATGTTTGCCATCAAGGCAGGACCTGTTGGTGGTAGGGCAAGCTGATTGTCAGGCGGTCGAGGCAAGGGTCAAAATCCCGGATCATTTCCCTCATAGGTCTAGCATGATGTCTTCCCCAAGGCTCAGGCTACTTTCTTACAGGACACCCAGCCACAGGCAAAAATCAAATTCCAACCCCTTTCCCCCCTTATTGCCACAGCTCTACACGTTTTGTGGCTGCATCAAGACCTTGGTAGCAGAGTGAGGCTGCAACCCAGCAGAGGGTTCTTCATCATGAAACGAGGAGCAGAAAAAATAGAAGGTGGAGTGTGGATTCCTTGAAGTCCACCACTTTGGCCCAAGGAAGTTTTGGTGTATGGGAAGGTGAAGAGAAGCATGCTGGCTGCAGTGAACAGTGAAGGAAAAGGGGTTTGTTTTGGGGGATATGATGGCCGTTCAAAACCAGTGCAGCCTTTCCGGCACCTGGCTAAGAAAAGGATCTCTACCCAAGTTTCTTACACATTTTTTGCAACAACTAAAGGATGAAACCTGGCCAAAAACAGGCATGATTTATTCATATAGATATTTAGGGCTGTCATTTCAAGGGTAGGCCGGGCCTGTCAGGGATTAGCAAATGCACAATATGTGTGTACATATACCCTGGAGCAAAGAAAGGTACAACCTCACATATTAACAGATATTTGCACTACAAAAGAGAGGAAGTAAGAGAGACGCTGCCCTTCTGGATTGACGAGTGTGTTGAGTGATGTGTGCTCTAGCATTCTCAACTTTTACAAAAATGTGTATATCTGAGGATGATCTATGACAGAGAATTGTATCTGTGTAATTTTGAACTGGTTTCAAAAGCTACGAAAAGACATATGGGTTGGTCATGTGGGCTCTCTTTGGTTGCCTGGTGATTACCTACCCTCTTATGTCACGTGGTCTCTTCATTTAAGTGGATAGCTCTGCTTTCTATATCTTGAGACGATAAGCTTCAGTATATGCAATTCAGGGACCTAATTATTTTGCCTTCAGTTGAACCTTCTGTGGTGCATTATACATATTTCGGAGGGTAGTCCTAACTCTGTAGGGTATGGTATGGGCGATTTAGAGGAATAGCTCTACTGTCTGAAACTTCAGCAGGGATGGTGAAGTATGGTGTGTTGGATTTAGGGGGATCGCTCTGCTGTCTAAATCATTTTATTGTATGGTGCAGTATATAATGCAAGTGGTCCTGTATAGCGCCCCACTGGCACTTTTGGTGACCCCGTTGATAATATCTCTATAAGGAAAATAATAGGGGTGGAGGGCATTAGTGGGCTAGTGGGAAAGAATCATTTTAGTTTAATTATATTGGCCATACATACTTAGCATTAGAAAACCATTCTTCACCTTTATTCAGTTTCCTTCACAAGTGTAAGATTTAGGTGACATGTTTATGGTAAGGATATGTTGCGAAATTCACAATCCTAATGTGGCACAAACTGAGCATGTATATGTTCAAACATATGTAAAACAAAAGGGTGATGCCTGGAAGGTTTGTAATGAATCAAAACTACTGTGTAACAACGATCAACTTAAATAAAAGTCTCCAAAGTCTTTATCTGCACTGCCTATGACAAGGATATAGAGTCATAGCTCTTCTACAGTAACAGCCCAACTACTATATGACGTAGTATGGGCCCTAATGCGGTGTCGCACGGTCACTAATGCGGCGTAGTACTTTGTAAAATGTCTACTATGAATCCACAAAACCTTAAACTCATCCAGGCAGTCACATTTGTTCTTCCCTCTAATAAGTGGGTTAGACTGGATCTATGGAGCGGGGTCGCATGTTCAGGAAAGCCTACAACAGGATGAGACAAGCTGTGGCGAAAGGACTGCTGCTCTGCAGACGTACAGGAATGGGTAGTGGCTAAACAGCCTACTCAGCCCCACACTACTACTAAACCAGCAGCAATCGCAATCATAATGGGGAAAGGTGTTCATCCTTTGCCTTGTGTGGTAGCGCAGGCTGAGGGCAAGGCAATATCTTCAGACTGTTGTCAGTCGATTACTGTTGCATCCCGAACAGATTTAGTACAATCGCCCAAAATAAAAGAATGGGCAATAATGTTTCTTGAAAAATATAGACTTTTAATCAACTGTAAAATGCAATTAAACTAACAAGAAAACAGCAGAAACACCTACCCCCTGTAAAGGCAACCCAGAGAATAAAGACTTTTGTGAAAGGGCACTCTGAGTGGATAAGCAAGTATGTTTAGGTAATCGACTGGCAACAATGCCACTGCTAAGCATTATGTTGTTGAAGAACAAGATAGAGAAAAGGTGCGTAAAAGTCACTACTGTGCCAAAAAATGGACCAGGGGGACACAGCTTCTTTATATACCTTGGCTCTTGTCTCTGGGGCTCAACGTCATTGAGCCAGGCTTTTCAGCATCAAACTTGGAATCTGGGTGCTTTTGGTGCAGTGCCTGGGTTGAACCATTGAGCGGCGGTGACAGGTCCCAACAATTTGATGCTGTTCGGCAGCAAGGTCAGCTTGCAGGTCAATGACACTTGGCATGGCAAGCAGTGTCAGATCGGCAGCACAGGAGATGCTAGAACGCTAGATGACTTAGCTGTGGAGAATCCTGAGCTTCTGTGTCTGTGTCAAGCAAACTCAGAGATTCAGAGGCAGTTGAGTGTCGAGGGCGAGGGCGACTCTGGCAGTTCCCTTGCAGTAGCTTTGATGGCATCAAAGGAGCCCAAACCAGCATTGAGGCGGTTCAGAGATGCAAGGAGATTCGGAGGTTATTTCCTTGGTTTTGTGGTTGCTGGGACATCCAGTCCAGGGTTTACAGGGATAAACCTAATCATTTTCTTCTGCACTCACACTCCTGGCAGCTTGGCTGACAGCTACAGGAGATCCTTTGGGCCTCATTACAACTCAGGCGGTAAGGGGTTTACGGCGCCGTAAACAGCGCCGACCCTTACTGCCTGAGTACGAGGTCCCTTAGCGCCATGGCGGATTTAACACCTGCTTTTAGCAGGTGTTAAAATCCATGGCGCTAAGGGACCATGGAGTTAATTACGCCACCGTAATTTACGGTGGCGTAATTAACGCCTTCCCCACTCCCATTATGCCCTATGGGGCAAAAATGGGAATGGGGAAGGGTAAATGGGGATTGGGGACTTACCGCCCCGCCAAACTCGGAATGGGGCGGTAAGTCCGCCAACCACCATGGCGTAAACGTAGTTTACGCCATGGTGGTAAAGTCACGGCCCAGGCGGTAACTTACCGCCTGGGTCGTAATGAGGCCCTTTGTCTGAAATACATTTAAATTCAGCTAGCAGAGAGGCCTTGGTACAACAGCAGTCACCTCAATTGTTCCCTGAAGTTGGGTAGGTGGCAGAACTCTCCTCTGCCTTGGATGCCTTTTGTGGTCACCTCTGTGGCAGAGGACCTTTAAGTAGACAGTACTTCCATCCGAGGTCCGGTGAATTCTTCTTGTCCTGTTAATGGTCCATAGATAGATACATTTAAAAAATGAGGGGTTCCCCTCTCCTTATTTTGATTTTGATCTCAACATCACAGATTCCCTTTGTGTTGAAGACTGAGATTTGGCATAATGTTCTCTCGGACAATTGCCCCATTTCAGCTTGTCTATTTATGAACCTCTTGCCTACTTCCCGACAGTCACTTTGGGGGCTGGATGATCCAATGATTTACACTGATATCTTTCCTACTTTCAGCAGCTATTTTCCTGTAAACATCTCTCCTGAAGCGGTATTAAAGGGGTGCATGTATTAGACATTACACTGCCTTAAATAAAACTAGATAAGCTTTCAGAATCAACCTGGGAATGGAGCTCCAGTAATAGGAGCTGCAACAAAAAAGGGGTTCTTAAATGCATAGCGTCCCTCTTATCCGCAGAAGGGCTCACTCATGTTTGAAAATAAATCAACATTATTACACAACGAGGCATACGCCCAGGCTTAAAAACTATAAACCAACCACGCCTAGAAACTTCACACCCTGTTTGTCCATCCAGGAGGGAACCTTGCGCTATGGAGATGACCAAAAGGCCAAAATACTTTCAAATTACTTTAGCAAGCTTATGAGTGGGGACAGCCTTGCCCTCTCTCAACAGGATCTTAAGACTTTAAGACCAACATCCTACAATTTATAGATAATTTTAAAACCTCATTGCTTATGCTCCTGGATCTTATGGCAGCATTTGGCCTAGTGGATCACTCCATCTTGGCCAATAGACTGTTAGAAAGGGCCTCTTTCTCTAAGGACACAGTCAATTGGGTGCTCTCGTTTCTGTCTGACCGAATGGCCAAGGTCTTCCACAAGGATGTTATGTCAGAACTTGATGCTCTGAGTTGTGGAGTGCCTCAGGGCCCTTGTCTATCCCCCACCCTATTTATTATTGTCATGATTACTCTGTTGGACCTACCGGACGCCAAAGGCACTTGTTATGCAAATTATGCTGATGATACTCAGTGCCTTTTTCCACTCTCAGGCAGCTACTCCAAAGACACCGAGGTCATTACTGCTGCGTACAGTGAAATACATCTTTTGATGTTGCAAAATGGACTAGCTTTATATAACTCCAAAACTGAGATCATAATCCTGGACACAGGCCCCAAGTTGCGCCATCTGGACAAATCCTATTCTTCCACCCAAATTGCGGACTGTCTTCTTCCAACTCTTAAGAAAGTGAAAACCTTAAGAGTAACTTTTGATAAAGAACTTTCAATGAGGGCTCATATCAGCAGTCTGGTGGGAAACTCTTGGTACTATTTTAAACTTCTGGCACAGATTAGACCTTTCCTTGATGCATCCAACGGTGCCACGTTAGCCGGGGCCATTATTGGAAGTCGCCTGGACTATTGTGCCAGTATCCTACTTGGGGCGGGAAGAACCGAAATAAACTGCCTACAAGATGTCCAAAAGGGAGGGTCGTAGTAGGTCTACGTATAACCGATCATGTGTCGACAGCACGAAGATCGCTGCACTGGTTGCCTATAGCAAAGACAGTGATATTTCACACCTTGTGCATCGCACATTCCTGCTTCTATGGTAAGAGCTTGTTGTACCTGGATGCACAGCTCAAATGGCTTCCGGTCAGACGTGGCCTGAGATCCAGCAACTCTGATTTCCAGCTCCAGATACCCAAGTCAAAACTGTCACAAGTCAAGGAAGGCTTTTTTCCATCTTCAACCCCATGTCTATGGAACACCCTTCCACCTATCTTCTAGCCTCTCAAACTTCAAAAGCAAACTGAAAACGTACTTATTTGAATGAGTATGAACTTCCTGATACTATAATTTCCTGTTAAGTGTACTGCTTCACATGTTCTGTCTTTGGTATGCCCTAGCGCTCTCATGCCCCAGGGCTTCTGTCTTTTGCGCTATAGAAATAAAATAAATAAATTAAAAAAAACAGGAAGCATACATAGAGTCATCCTCACTTGCCAAATGATCAGATCAGGGCCTCGTGGAGTTCTAAGGACCGATCTCAGGTAATGAGATCGAGGTGGCTATCTCCTCTTTACCAACTAATGCGGTGACGGCCCAGATGTGTTTGGACCACATTTTTTTATAAAACATTTGAATCTCCAATTAGTCAATTTTTTAACGTGTTCCTGCACACTAGGATTGCTTAATGCCTCTTTGGCAGAATTTGTCACCACTTTACTCTTAAAACCAGATAAAGAGGAAACTGATTGCAGTTCCTCCCACCCCAAGGCATGGATAGGTGTTCAGGAAGGTTTCTATGACATCTTTTAACTTTTGTGCCTTCTCATTAAGTTACACTTTTCTGGACCATACAGGAGTTACGAATCTAGGTGATTATATTTTAATCGCACAAGTGGTGCCCTCTCGAACCATCTCTCGTCTAGAATATTTACCACACACATTTTTTATTACAGAATATTAATCGGCAAGAATGTCACCTACAAAATATCATTTTTTTAAAGTTACAGTATTGTACGATTGGAAAAGGGGATAATATTATATTAGGGGAGCGGCTGGAGGTTAATGGGTGAGCGGCAGGTTTCCCACTTCATTTTGCTGCTGCTCTGAAATAAAAAAAATAAGAAAATGCGAAATTGACACATTTGGGGATGGAAACATTAGGGATAGAAGCACATTGAAAACACACACACACACACACACACACACGCATGCAAAATCCCACCGTCCCAGTGCCTGCGCCTCGGAAAGCCCACTATTGGTGTTCTGCTGCTACCCTGTGATTCTGTGATGTTACACACGTGTGTGGCTTTGTGCCAAAGGTTTGTTTGGTTGACTGCCTGGATGTCATGTTTGTGTTTCAGTGGTAATTGCTATTAAGTACTTTGGCAAATAAACATTTAACTATTGAACAAGGCAACAAACTGCTTCAGAACATGCCTTTACTTAGTCCTACTCAGACTTGAATAGCGCAGGAAAAGTCTTCGCCAAATAAACAGTCAGTGAACATTTTCTAAGCAGTTTGGTCAATGCTTACAGAATAAGTGAACTGCTTGTAGAAGAGTCGTGGTTTTGATTGCATGGGAACCTTTAATTAAATATCCCAGCCACTTGATAAGTGCTTGAGCGCAAGCATTTCTCTATGTGTAAGGTTAGGTTTGATGACTTAGCCACCGAGATGACATCACAAAGAAATACTGAGCAGTGTGATTCGCAGTTGGGAGATTTGTCCCTCTGTGAAATGATTTGACTATAAATGTATCAGTCAGTATGGCGAAATCATGTGTTGAAAAGTAAATTCCACAGCAGTTATTGGAAGTATCAGAATGAATGCCGAAGCTGGCCAGTCTATCTTCAAATGTGTGTGTAGCATTTCATTGTTGAATTACCCTGCTGTTGTATGTGGCATGTGTTGCCTTCCATTTAGCTGTAAGGAGGGTGGCAGATGGAACATGGAATGCCAGAAGAAAAGATGCTTAATAGGAATGGTCCAACAGGATTTTGTTGTTGTGCTGTGAGAGATCCAGTGGGCTAATCCCTCCACTCGAATAAAACCATTAATGATCCCCCGTATGGTTTTGAGTGAACTTATTTCAGTTTGATAGTAAAAGTAAAGTGCTGACACGTTTCGCAGCACCTGAAAATATGCTTGAAATGAGTGAAAAATGTGTTAGCACTGATGGTATTCCAATGTGACCACATATGTGTGGAATCAGAAACAGGGAAAAGGGCTTTTTCTGGAAGGGCACCCCAGCACCAATTTTAGATAAAGAATACGTGGGTTTGGAACGTACACATACAACGATGAACCTTTTGAGATGGAATGAGAGCTTGCCAGGAAGCAGGGCAATGATTCCTAGCCCATGTAGGCCTTGGGGAGACATGGCCATGTGTTGTGTCTTGTGTTCCCTGCCTTGGTCCTGCATGAATGCTTGCTTGGGAGAGTGCCTGGTGGAATGTATGCCTGTGGAATGTTCTGGTGTGAGTGCCCCTGTAAGCTCCATGCATGTCAGTTGGAGTGAAGCAGCCTGTGAGAGTGGAGGCCGGTGGATGCCTCCTATGTACATTCCTACTTACTTACCCTTGGTCTTACCTGATGTATATACCTTGTCACCGGAACTTAGTAAAGGAGTTCACTTCCCTTACCTGCACTATCAGACTTTCATTCCACACCGCTACACTAGCAATGAGCTGCCTTGAGGTATGGGCCAGGAACCTGCTGCTGGCCAGAGTGATCAGCGCCTAGAAGCAAGGAAGGTAGCTGTTGAGACCACAAGGGGTGACATCCACCGGCCCCCTGCCTCCCAAAGGTGAGCTGATCCCTGTCCCGTGGCACATCAGCAGTTGCATGGCAGGAAGCAGGCAGCTGGGGGCGGGAGAGCATCAGTGAGGCCACTTTGCAGTATTTGGCCACTGGAAGCAGCTGGTAATCCCAGCCGGGGAGATATTAAGGGGATGGTTCACCAGTTACCAATGGGGCCAGCTTGCAGCCTTTGACCACTGAAGCAGCACTTCTCAGTGGGGCCACCTTACAGTTTTTGGACACTGGAGGAGGCTGGTAATACCTACCTGGTATAGTTTGAACAATTGGAGCAGCAGTTCCCAGTGGGGGTGGGGGGCACCTTACAGCATTTGGCCATAGTAATTTCAGCTTGGGAGAGAAATTCCTGCATTTCTGCATATGGCATTGTTGGAAGAATATGAGGTTGATGACTCCCTAGTGAAATAGGCTGTTTTGGAGCAATTTGGCATGGGGTGCGGTCAATTGTTTGCCTTTCTGTTGTCCAGGGAGCTGTTGGTCATCGGGAACCGGCGCTCCGCACCTTGCGACAGCCCTTTTGTAATGATAATGTCATCAGTGCTTTGTGTGGCTATGGCGATTGTTGGGGTAACCTTCCGAGAGCTACACTACGCGCAACAGTTCGGAGAAGCAGCAGCGGTTGTTATTCTGTCCAGCGAGCAGTCATTGAAAAATTCTAGAGGAAAGGACCGTTATGCGTCTTGGAAGCATGGTGATGTTGCCGATCTTGGTTCCACCGGTAGTGGGGAATTGCCTGTCTCTTGGGAACAGATATCGTGTTTCAGCACCAGAGTGCAGCGCACGGCCTGCTAGAGTACGGTGCATGGCCTGCCATGATGAGTGGCAGGCTATGTGATTGGAACAAGAGGGGTACTACCAAATTAATCCATGCAATTGCGTGACAGTGCTCCAAATTTAACTATGCAACAACAAAACGAAGAAGGGGCAGTACTTGCAGAGACATTGGGAGCTCTGGGAGGTTATGATTGGCTAAGAAGGGGGACGGAGAGTCGAGTGATTATCAATCATGGTCTGACACGCCCCCAAATCCCAGCTTCCTCACGTCTTGCACCCCCAAATGCATCCCTAGTTACATGCCCAAATTCCCTGGTTCAACTTGCAAAGGCTCGCATCAATTGCAATGGACAGTATGGACAGTATGCGTTAGAAACAAACGCGGAATTACATGCAGCAAAAACTCTTAAAATGTCATCTGCCCACAATGCTGACGACTGCGAGGCCGACGACTCTACTTCTGCAGCTGAAAGTGCTACGCGGGCTGAGGTGGAGGTCTCGCTCACTGTAGCAGCTGATGAAGCTGCTATAGATGAAGTCCTCCACAGAAAAGAAGGCGGCGTCAGAAAGAAACACGCTGACACAAAAGACGTATTATTGAATGTAATTGAAGTGAACACCATCGCCTTCCAATCTAATTTTGATGTCACTGATACTGAGCTATTGGAGATGGAAGTGCACACAAGGGATTTGGACACGAGGCTATTCAAATTTACGTTTCCTGAGAAAATAATGGAGACCACTAAACTGCTGAGCAAAAACATACCACAGCTCCCCTCCCATACGGAAACAGACAGAACTGCCGTTTCTGGAAACTGTTACAAATGGAAACAAACAAGACCCTTCACCTCTTGACGAAAGCTCAAAAAAAGTGTCGAATATTGTACGAGCCTTGCACAAAATCAGACATGCATTACTGCACTAGAGCTCCCCACAAAAACATCACTAATTCAGCCAAGAGTAGACAAAAACAGTGTTTTCCACGGGCTTGATTTAGCTGGACGTGAAGCCCGGCTAACAGAACGCCTCCGAACCGACTTTGAGGCTATGAAGGAGCGTCTGTCCGAAGGTTTTGCAACATCCAGTAAAAAAACACTGGGTGGAGATTTTGACCACACACAGATAACAGGAGAAGGCAGTCTGGTACAAAATTCACTCTCGAGCACGGTAAATCAACCACAACACTTACAACTGACACAGTTAAAAGACACGGGGGAGGACACAGGGGAGGAGCGTACTGTGCAACAAGGAGTTCTCCGTAAAAGAGTGCCAACTTGAATTAATGGGACTTCGACAATCACAAGTAATAAAAACAAAAACTTACCGAGGCTTATGTCGCACTGCTCGACTCCAAAGTCACGGGCTGAAGTGACCCAGACAGAGCAGCCTGCGCAAGGAACCATGGGATCTGAAGTACAAAGCGATCACGAACCGTTCAACGCAAGTAATGACATCGAACTTACACACGTCCTCAAGGAGGCATCTGCAGCCATGAAATCAAATCTATCAGCAGCTGCGGCCATTCAGATCCATAATAACGTCCTTGCAGCGTCCTCGTTGGCGTTAATTTCCTTCACCAAACTGAACGAGAGCCTGCATGAAGCAGTTCAAAACAATGGGACAATGTTAGGTCAGATTAATGAAAAACAGCTAAAACTGGAATGCCTCATTAATACGCTACAAGGCCGTTTGGACAAGGAAACTGCCACCTTAACATCATGGCTTAATAGATCGAATGAAACAGCTGCAAACGAAATACTGGAAAAGAAATCGCTGATGGACGCGATGATTGAGTGCTTGAAGCAGGCAACTAATACCATGTCTCTTAAACTAGCGCCAGGCCCGGAGACGAGATGCAGCACCTCAAACGTGATGACACAGACACGCTGTCAACTGATGTCCCTAAATTGAACACATTGAAAACAGCTGCTCAATCTGCTGATATCTCCAAAGAGCCTAGAAATTCGACTTCGGATGTAAATGTTATACTGACAGCAAATGGCACCATAGTCACCCCAGCAGCCCTGAATGCGAGTGTAAACACGTCAGCAGCCGGTAAAGTGTTAAACACAGACCGTGCCCGAGCACCACCGTTGGTGCTACCTGACAAACCCTCAAAGATGACAAGTAATAAAAAGAATAACATAGTGGTCTCTGATAAAGTTATTGAACATCATGCTGCGACCTTAGCACATTGTTCAAAAATGTCTTTTGGGATTTTCACTGGTTCCGCCAAAACCCTAAGCACGGCAAAGGCAACCCCGAAACAGCAGGAGTCAAGAAATGACCAAACAACAACAAAAAAGGAAAAAAAGAAACACTGTGCGGCAAACAAACCGACCAGTAATTCGAGAAAGTTCATCCGAAATCTGACCACACCGACCAAACCAAGCCTATTTGTATGGCCAAAAAAGGGAGAAACAGAGAACTCAAGGAACGCTGATGAGCTAAAATCCGGCGAGGCATCAAAAACCACAAGATGCACTCCGAATCCAAAAAAGCGACAAAGACTAGACTCAGAGGCATATTCAATTCCATCAGTAACGTCTTCTGAAGACCTATGCAATCTTTCCACCTATTCCAATGATTACGAGGCTGAAGACAGCGTTGAAGGCCCTGAGGAGGGTATAGTCAGCTTTAATGAGCCAGTCAGTCACGATAGCCTGGCGGATAGGAATACCTGTAATCCTTGGATTCCGAAAACCAAACAAGAAAAAAAACCTGTGGGAGAGTGCTCTGGCACGGATAAACAAAGGAAAACCGGAATCAGACAAGGAAAGAGCTCATCAGCAGTTACTCACAAAGACATAGAAGTAAGCAAGCACTCAGCAACGCAAGAGATGACCAAGAAACCGATAATTAAATTGAATCCCAAATTAACGACAGCACAGAGACAGAAAGAAGAACGAAAAATTAACCAACAAAGCGTGGTGGAACTTAAACACTCAAGTGTGAAAATCCTTGTTGCAAATGTATTCGAAGATGAAAACAATGTGAATTTAAATAGAGGGAATGTAATCCGACTACTACACTCGGTACCAGCATCAAGAACTGTGTCCTCACACGACATTGCCATTGTCGAATATATTTCGGAAGACCAAGCCGACCGAGTGTACCTGCATATAAACTCACACGCTGTGCGCAGGATAATACTGTCTGCAAAAGAAGAGCTGCTACTGCTAGGCTTTGAGGTTTCAGAAGTAACAACTGAATCACAACGCGATTACCCCAAAGTTAGTCAGAGCCAATCTAAGGGGCATTCTCAGGAGCAACGTAGAGATGAAATAAGGCAAAACGTGTCCACCTTCTCAAAGATACAACAACAGTTTGGAAAAGGGAATTATGGTGGGAATAATCACTAGCTAGACCAATTCCCTGAAGACGCACCGCTGACGTTAATATCCTGGAATACCCGAGGCTTCCAACACTTGTACGATCATTTTCCCGTGGATCTGAGTAATAATCTTGCAATATGTCTTCAAGAAACATGGCTGAGGAGTCCGCCAATAAAAAATATGGTTATGTGACCATGCTAAACCCTGCAGGGAAAAATGCTAAGGGTCGCCCATTTTCAGGCTTGATAACAATGATAAAATTAGGGA
This sequence comes from Ambystoma mexicanum, assembly GCF_040938575.1. Classification (NCBI taxonomy): domain Eukaryota; kingdom Metazoa; phylum Chordata; class Amphibia; order Caudata; family Ambystomatidae; genus Ambystoma; species Ambystoma mexicanum. The sequence continues at coordinate 423,201,258 of NC_090921.1, read as the reverse complement.
CAAACTGGGAGGTGCTGGAATCGGAAAACCCGAATATCTTTGTACAAAGCACTTTGATGCAATATCTCTCTGAAACAAACTCTATCATGTGCCATCTGCTATTGATTAATGTGTACTGGAACCCGGCCCAGATAACCCCAAGCAAATTTGTGTCATCAGTAACAGCGATCATAGACAAACATCAACAAACCTATCATGACCTCATCATCATAAGATGTGGCGACATGAACTTAACATGGTTTAAATCAAATGGTGAGCGCATTAAAGAAGCCAAGAAACGAGGTCCACTGAACCTGTCCAGAAGGGATAAATGGGAAAATGAAATGGAGGCGCGTGATTGTGATATGGCTAATGGTCAAGTGGTGGGCGACATACCCCCCAAAAAGACCTGGCACAACATGGGTTTTGAGAAGACCTTGGACTATATTTGGGTATCAAACCACTTCTGGCATAAAATCGTGAGGCTGAGAATAATTTCCTACAAAAAACAGTGACCACGATGCAGTGGTCATGATGATGAAACTACCGAGGAAACCAGACATTGTAAGAACAGACCAAAAATTGGAGATAAATAATGGTCTAAATAGGCTCAGAATATCCAATACTCAGATCACTATGATGACCAACAAATTCCAAAAATTACCCAAGGTCCAGGGACAGTAAATTATCTTCAATTACTCCCTCAACGAAAAGTAAGATCTCTATGGCAAAAACAAACAACTAAAGAACATACCCACGAGTGGAGCAAGAAAGTAAAGGAAGAAAAAAAGAAGGTCAAAAAAGACATTTGAAACTTAAAATCCCAAAGAGGTACGGGGACTCTCGTAAAAATCAAAAATCGGAGGCAAAAATATCAAAATTGGATAAAAGCGTTTGCCTCTTTGCGAGATCAAGAGCGAGGAGAGAAAATGTTGGGTCTTATTAAATCGAAAAATTGCCGAGAGATCTGGAGTACCTTGAACAAATGTACCATCAATCAGGCACGATGGCCAGTGGAGTATCGGAAAATGAGTGGAAAAAAAACTATAACAAAGTGTTTACCCAGAATCATCCAACAGCACTTCAAGTAGATGAAGCTGCGGAGGCTAAATGGGACTGCATCATGTTAGATGAAGACATCAGTGCAATAATCACAAAACTGAACAATTTGCGTGCGGCAGGGCCCGACGGTATCACTAATATGATGCTGAAGACAATAAACAGGAATGGGCAACTTTCATTGGGAAACTATTTACAAAAATTGCTGAATATAGAGAAATACCACAATCCTGGACATCTGCCATAATAGTGCCAATTTTCAAGAAGGGCAAACGGGCTGATCCTGCCAACTATCGCCCGATTGCCCTACTTGACACAATTGGCAAGTTATTTGCAAATTTTCTTCAGCAGAAATTAACAACATGGGCAACCATGAAGGGAATAACTGATTCACATCAAACAGGTTTTACTAAAGGTGTTGGGACTGAAATCAATTTAACCTTGGTAAACTTGTTAAAACTGGACGCCTTGGATAAAAGGTCAAATCTATTCCTAGCCTTCATCGACATGCACCAAGCCTTCGACACAATCAATCGAGAACTGTTGTGGCAAAAACTAAAAAACTGGGACTGTCCGGAGTGCCTCCTGCAGCCAATAAAAGCTTTACACACAAAAACAACAATTAGGATCAGAATAAATGAACAAGATCAGCTATCGGAACCGATGAACACGCAAAAAGGAGTGAAACAGGGCTGTCTGATAGCCGCCTGTCTCTTCAAACTTTTTATCGCTGATGTGCCGGAGTACCTGAGTGACGTGAGATGCTTTCCACCGAAGATAAATGGCCACCAGATCAATTATATGACTTACGCAGATGATTTCGTTTTGGTCGATACCACACAAATAGGGCTGCAACGGCTGCTGACAAAGCTACAACACTACATGGATGACAATGATTTAAGAATAAATGTCACCAAAACAAAAATTATGCAGATTGGGTCACGGAAAGGAAACAAAAAGAAAAACTTCCATTGGAAAATTGAAAACACTGTCATAGAAGAGATTACAGAAATCAGATATCTGGGTGTCCAGGTCAGTAAATCTATACGAGAATTGAGTTGGATACGAGATATTGTGCGACGTACCAAAACTCTGGCCATACAAGGAGCTCTAATCCATAATCGGTATGGAAAATTCACCCTAATACCTATACGAACATTTTATCTGCTAAAGGTAATACCTGCTATCACCTTTGGCTCTGAAGCAGGGTGGAATCTGGATTACAGAATATGGGCGAAATTGGAAGGGCTATTTTGAAAGCGAGTGTTGAAATTACCAAAATACATTTCAATTACTGTCATCAGGCATGAACTCGCTTTTGACGAACTGTATGTATATGTCATTTGGAAGTCGCAGTCTCTCTATAGAAAGATTATCATTCTAAATCTGGAACCTGCAAATGCAATATTTGCTCCTAATAACAAACGACCATATGAGGGCATTCTGATGCAATGGATGCAAAGACTAAAGGTGCTTCTTCAAGCCGCTGAGATATACAGCAACATGCTATTGGAGCAACCTCAAATAGCAAAAAGAAAATTGAAAGAATGGGCATGGATTCAAAATTTGAACAGGCTCGAAGGTTTTATGACAGCTCCCAATTTAGGGCCAACCAAAAATAAACTAAATAAAATGCCAAGTTACCTGCTACAACTTCCTTCACGCTATCATCGTGACAGCTTTTTGCACCTACGTGTGAACGCATTCAAAAAACAAAGGAAATGCTGATGATGAGACACGATTGTGACACCAAGGACAATTTATGCAGATATTGTCAGAAGGAAACTGAAACAATAAGACACGTAATAGCTGATTGCACCAATCTGAGAGATTTGAGAACTTTGCACCTTGGCAAATTCGTACCGATAAACAGAAATTTGGATGATTGGTGGTGGCGCATATTAAGTGGGAGTTCTGTGCATTTAACATGTTCTGTGATTAATTTTATAGAACAAATTCTGGGTTAGATGAAAGCAAAATTAGCTATGAAAATTAAGGGATGAAGATCAATGGAATAAATGTAATGAACAGTGAGGATTTGGTTTTGTAATAAAAGTTTGTAATAAACTATATGTTACAATAAAAAATAAATTAAAAAAACTACCAAAATTAAGGAGAAGCTTGGTCGGATTATGAGCGCTAGCCGCAACGAGGAACTGTTACATTGTACCGCACTGCAGTTCATAGTAGGTACTGAACAGTAATGATTAGATATGAGATGCTCTGCTGTCAATGGCATTCGGTGTTCTTCAATGGTGGGGGGGTTTCATTTTTTTTTCTTCTGAGAATACGTTGTTTTAAGATGGCCCAACTCAACCTGTGGGAAATGATAATTTTTCTTTAACCAAATGTTTGTTTGGTTAACGTACTTGGTAACCAAATTAAATGTCATGTGAAGCCAGTAGATTGTAAAGATTCGGTCTGCATTGAAGTTGGTACAGTTGAAATGGGTTTGTCCATGTTAAGTTGGTTTGGTTGCAAAGTGATTCTGGACGGGGTGCCTGATGGACGTCTGACGTGGCCTCTATCGCCGTAATTATAGACATTTCCAGAAAAAAAATATGTGCTGTGTATATTCTTTTTTGTGTAACAATATCCTGTCTCCACAGGTCCACCTATGTTTAAGGACTTTAATTAGCTCAAAGCATGGACTATATTAGAGTAAGGTTGTTGTTCTTTCACGTCTAATGCCTTAAATGTATTTTTGCCAATACTTGTGTGTTGAGGCTGTGTTTAGAGTTTGTTGTGTGTTGTAAACCCAGCCTGCTGGCTTAGCAAACCACTGATTCGGGTTTGTGATGGCTCGTATGTGTGTTTGCATCAGTGTCCACTAATGGGGCTCAACCTGTCTGTGGTGGTGCAGTGTCCGCTGTCAGAGCCTGACCTGGCCACTAGCCGTCCATGATTTTGGACACCCGGCACGTAGTGGTCTCTGACCATGCCACAAACATTGAGTTTTTTGGAACCCGGCATACATTTTTAGGGGTGTTCTGCCACCCGTGCCACAAATGTTGGGGTGTTGCACACCACGCCTGAGTGGCTTTCCTTCCCGTGTCTTGGGAAGTTGCTGCTGGTACCATAGGGGGTGGTCCTCTACACCTGCTTGTGCACAGTAGTGGGTGCCTGTGCCCTGCACCTTTTGAACCTTTATCATTAGTTCTGTATTACAAGAGTGGAATATCAATGGTGTGCTGTGTTTCAGTGCACCTTAGTTTATTTATTTATTTATTGAATTGTTTTTTTTATAACGCGCTTAATGCCTGAGTTTGGTTTCTAAGTGTTTATCCAGGATTCAAACATCTGTTGCTCTTTGTGGTCTTGCTTCCAACACCATCACGTTGCCCTGTGCTATCCTCCTTTCAGCAGGATGATTGAGGTGCTGTTTTGGGATTGTGTGGCATGGTGCCTGCAACAGACTTTTAGTGTTTTGTATGGTTGCTTGGCTTCATTGTAGGTTATTGAAGGGACGAGGTAGGTGGCAGCGTGTCTCCTTGTTTTACGGAATGGAGTGAGTGGGATTTGGATTGGAGTTTGATGTTTGGAGTGGGGGTAGCCAGAGTGCTGTTGGTTTTATACTTTGGTCTCATTTCTCATGTATTTCACCTGTGCTTATTTCCGTACCTCGATCTTGGTTTCTGTTGAAGAGGGAGATGTGGTGTGTCTTCTGTTCCCTGCTTTGGTCGTGCATGAACACTTGCTTGAGAGAATGCTTGGTGGAATGTATACCTGTGGAATGTTTTGGTGTGAGTGCCCCTGTAAGTTCCTTGGATGTCAGTTGGAGTGAAGCAGCCTGTGAGAGCGGAGGCCGGTGGATGTCTCCTGTGTACCTTCCTACTTACTTACCCTTGGTCTTACCTGATGTATATACCTTGTCACTGGAACTTAGTAAAGAAGTTCACTTCCCTTACCTGGAGTATCAGACTTTCATTCCACACTGTTACACCATGCCTTTAACACTCAGGCTCATCTAGTCCAATTGCTCACATTTGGTCCAGTGGACATCTGACAGGCACCTCTGTGACCCTCCACGTCAGACGTTCAATGCCGCTTGTGGGTGACTGATTGCCATTGGCTTTGCTTCATCTCATAATTAATCTACGTAAACATTAATTGGTAGAGAAAGGGTGTGTGCTCTGAGCTCGAAGCAGTGAAAAAAAGAAAGTCAAAGTGATGCCAAGCTGTGTGCTCTGGGATCAGAGCTGATGGAAAGGAGAAGTAATGAAAGGCCCCTGCTGGGGGAGCACGGAAGCGGTGTGCTGCTGCATTAAGTAAAGTAACTCCCGCTTGGGGGCGCGCATAAGTGGCGCGACCCAGACACCCTTATACCACTGTCTCGGCGCTGCCTACCCCACCATCAAGGGACTACAGCAAATGTGGCTCCCCGTGTCCGGGTGCGGCTTTGCCTGCTCATGAACTGGGCTCTCAATTGTCCTATCCTGAACTGATAAAAGTGAAAGGTCGCACTGGTTTCCTGCAGCCCCACTAATGCTCAAAGGGGATTTAGTAAATATGTACTTTGAATGCTGTGAGCCTGCGTGTCATTGATGTGCTTAAAGTGGTTCCCAGTAATCGTGTGAAGCTGTGATCCCACAGATTAAGGGCATGCTCAATATCGTTCCAGTAACTCAAGGTGGTGTTGTCTGTTTGTTGGAGTTTCCCGTCTCCCTCGCTGAATAAAGTTTTTCACTCATAATGTGGTAGAACTGCCAAAATGCCACCAGTAGTCCACCAACTCCAGACTGTCACCCTCAAAATATGTAAAAGAGTGCTCGGTATATGTTTTACTGTTTGTAATTGACGGAGTCCCAATGTATGCGTTATTGTTTTACCCCATGGTTCCCATTTTGACCAAGTATTGCTGTTCGTAATTGTTGATTTATTTGATGTCCATTGATGCGGTCTTTGATTTTTTTGTTATGAAAAAAGAGGAGTGTAGTGTTGCCCCTTTAGGAATGTGTGACATGGCTGCCTGTCAATAAAATGAGCCTCAGCGGGCACATTCACCAGAACGGTGGCAGACTCCATGAATGACACTTCTGCCTCGTGTCTCATTATTGGGCCTGCAGATTGACACCGGGTGACCATGGTACTGCAGTCACCTCTGATCTGAGTGCCCCCAGATCAGTATATGTAACCTGGGAGTCCCCAGGCCACTGGCATGCTTTGTGACCACAGCCCAGTTCGTAGCCCAGGATCCCCCGGCAACTGACATTGTGTCATGTGAACACGGAAATCAGGGTGATCCATGCAACTGTCTGTGCCTGCTGGGTGCCCCCAGCACTGATTGGGCTGGCCTCAGTGACCATAGGTCCCCAGCCACATCAACGCTGAGGCCCATGGGAGGCTGCACGAGCCCTCCCGCCTGATGCACCAGCCAAAATTCACCTCAGTTGCTTTTTTTTTGTTCTGTATCCCGACTGTGCGCCTCACCAAAAGTTGGGTGAAGCAGTAAAATGCTGTGGTAACACTATTACCGCTTCATTTACCGTTCTGCCCAATCTCGAGTTGGGTGGAAAATGAGAGTTTTACTTGCAGCTTTTTGCTGGAGGTAAAAATCACCAGTTGCCACCCATTTTTGGTGCTATTAGCGCAGCGCTAATTGCGCCGGTGGTAATAACGCCACAAAATCCCCATTGGGTACAATAGATCCAATGGTGTCAAAAGTGAAATTATATCGTGCCTCCAATTGTAATAAATATATGTATATTGGCCTACGCCAAGCTGCTCGAAAGTCGCTTGCGAAAGAATCCGTGTTGCAAGGTCCTGACCTTAAAATCAATGTGAGCCGCCATTTTAGGTCAATCCGCCATTTTAGGATTTGCTTTGTAAAAGTCACCCTGTGAGTTAAAATGGTGGACGATGTCATTCCAAAATACAACACGGCCGTCTTGACCTCTTTACATAGCTAATATGTAACTTGCCTGCAGGCCACTTGTTGAGGTCGTGAACTGAGACCTTGTCCTTCGTTGACTTGTGTGTAAGGGATTACTCTTGTAAAGAAACTAAGCCACGAGTATACTATAAAAACAATGTATCCAAATACTGAACATAGAACACTTGTTTAACCGCATTGTATTAATGTTTAAGAAGACTAGCATGGAAAAATCCCATATCACACAGTTATTGCATAGGCTTGTTGATACATGTATTAAAGGCAAACCAGTTATATGCGGTTGTTCGAGACTTGCCACGAACCCTAAATCGGTGATGTATTAAGTGGAAAATTAACCCGAAGTGGGGCGGCACATCGTGCCCACCAAGTGTATAAAAAGCCAATGCATTCTAATGTACAACGTCTCTCACTGAACACATTGAACCACGCTGGAGTTCGTTGTGTTGTACTGAGGGCCGATAGCTATCTGATTTTGCTCTGTTTTTGTAAATAAATTCAGTATAAAATATAGTACTTTGTATGTTCCTTTGTAACCCATGTTCGGTGTATTTCCTTTTGGGGTACTCAGCCTCGATATTCTGATTTTGTTTTCACAGTTGACGCCAGAATAGGGACCCTCAAGATTGATGCCGGATTGTTGAAGGTTGATGCAGGCTATCGGACCGGGATCGGACGGTGTGACAAAAAGGGGCCCCACTGAACGAGACGCGACACCTCAGCAGCACTGCACAACCCGATCCCTGGACGATTAGCCTGTGGTCTGAGACGGCATCTTGACGAGGGTCCACTTATCGAGGCGGGCAGATTTGCCGAAATCACCATACACGAGGTAAAATTAGTTAGGTAAGATTCTTTGAAATCCGATCGGACCTCCTTAGGTTTGTTCAGGTGAGTCGTGACCCGACTCTTAATGCAACCCTGAAAATTTGAATATTGCGCATTGTATCTGCAGACACAATTATTGACCAGGTAACACCAATAATTTGATATGCCTGGGAAATTGTCTACCTGCTTCAGGGCATTGTTCCGCAGCGATAGACAATCTTTGGAATTTAGCCATCCGGCACCACAGGAGGGGTCGCCGGCATGTACTGTAAGCATGGCATTGGAAGTATAGTACTTAATGACATTTGGCACAGACAAACCAGACATGCCTCCGAACTTCAGTGTCCAACCAATGGAAGTTTCGAAGTCCCTCGTATTGAGTATTTAGAGTCACTTCTATTAAAGAAAAAGGCTAGACCTGCAGCATTTGATGTTTTGCAGAATTGGAAAAAAGAAGCGTTGCAACAACTTAAAAGTAGAGAGAAGCGTGCGCGCCGTCATAAGACGAACGCCGAAAAAGCATTATTGTATGACCAAGATAAACATTCTGAATCGACTAGAAATATGGACAGGGCTTTCTCACTTGGAATTCAAAAAATATATCCGTCCAAAGACCTCCATGCTTCTGATGAATTTATAGATAAATTATTAAATGAACGAAGGCCTGGTGCCTCTGCGCCACATCCGTATGTTCCTCTTCCTGCTGCTTTGCCTCTTCATCCTGTTATTCCTGCTCTTCCTGCTGTTGTTCCCGTTGTTCCTGCTCCTCCTAATGTTCCCCTTCCTTCATGCTCCTCCACCTCTCCTTATCGCACCAGTTACAGTACCTCCATTGAATTTGCCTGCTCCCTCTCTTCCAAGTGGTTCTGAGCCGCTTGTAATGGATCGAGGTGCAGGGTCAAAGGTTGTCACTCGCAATATTGTACCACCGGAGAAGAAACGTGAGTTAATTGCATGGGTTTAGCATTGTATGAAGAAGGATGATCAAGCTAGTGTTTGTGCCACACTTTGTAATATGGATAATTTCCTGAGAAAAATGTTTTTATTGAAGGTTTAGGGATTCAGTTATGTATAATGTGGGGAAAATTAAATAATACAGATCTCCCGCAAGGGTTAAGGGATCTAAATACTCTAGCGTTTTCTAGAGACACTGTGGAGAAGGTAAATGAGCATGTCGAGAGGTTATTTGGGTATAGAAAGGAGTTAGCAAAGTTACAGAATGAGGATAACGAGGAGGAAAGTATGTATGTACATAAACGGTTCCTTCCTTGTCGTAAATCGATATCTGAGGAAGCACGAATTTGTACGAAGGACGCACTTAGATGGATTTCGGATATGTCGATAACTCCAGTTTAAGTATATGACACATATAGTCAGTATACGCCAGAAATGCAGAGGAAAGTGATACAGGTAATGATAGATTACCTACATGATGATTGTGTAAAAAGAAAGATTAGTTGTCCCACAGAGTTATTGAGTATTTACAAGAGAGCTTTTTCACTTGACACTTCTTTGACTGCTTTAGCGCTCGATTCAGCTCTGTTGCTTACTAAGCGTTCGGAGTCACCTGCTTCTCAGTTGCCTATGAGAGAGGTTCCTCCAACATTTGTCCCGAAGGTTGTGGTTGTAGCCGATGCTGCACAGGGTATAGTTGCTGTGAAAATTCCTGCACATTATGTATCGCAGTCCCATTCTCAAGACAGGAAGTGAATACTATTAGGCAATCCATTCCTGATATTAGGAAAAATCCGACAGGATTCTATAAAGAAATAGAGTCCATCTTGCAATCCTCAGTATTCACCTTAGGTGATATCGGTTTGTTATTCCCTATACTCCTGCTCGTAGATTTATGGAAACAAGTTAGAACTATAGACGACGTGCCAGGGTTGGGAGATACATGGGTGAATTTAACTAGACTTGATGGAGAAAGGCCAGCTGGTGAAAGACCGCCTCAGGTGATACTAACTTTGCCTGATAGAAATGTTGCAAAATTAAAAACTATAATTCCAGAAAAAATAATTATATGGGACAAACTTACGGCCTGTGTCCAAGGAAATTCTGAGGGTGCTACCAAGTTCTTTAATCGGTTCGAACAGGTATTCTCGGATTTCAGTGGACAAGACCTAGGCACAGAGTCTGGGAAAAGGTTGTTCATAGACAAATTTTTGTGTGGATTGCTGCCTGACATCCAGTCACAAATTATGTCTTCTGAGAGCGCTTGGCAGGCGAAATCACAATCAGAAGTACTGCACATGGCTCAGTACTATGTGAACCGTGTCAATAATGAAAAAGATAGGGTTGAAAAACGAAAAGGCGATTTGAAAACTAAAGTGCTATTGCAGCAAATTGTTAGAGGCCCCAGAGGGGGTAGTTCTCAGGTTAGAGGTCAGTATGTCCCGCAGGGTAATGTGCCTTTGGGTCCTGTGAACATTAACCAGTGCGCTTATTGTCGTTGAGAGGGTCATTGGCGAGCACAATGCCCCGTCCTTCAACAAAGGTCAAATAATACCTTTGGAAATATGGGTAGACGATCCAGAGGTCACCCGGGTGTAGGGGGCCCTGGTAGAGGTCAGTTTGCACAGGACCCTCAGCAACCTTTCTCGCAGGATAATCAGATTTCAAGTCTGGACACCAGGAACATATTTGATCATCCTTCCGCTGCATATTTATCTGAAGAGCTTCCTTTTGATGATATTCTGTTTCGTTAGGATTACCCGAAGCAGGTTTTGGAACCTACACCTGCGTCAATCAGAAAGGTCCCTACATTGAAATGGTGGTGGGAAATAGGATACATCAGTTTTTGATAGACACTGGAGCCCAGAAGTGTTCCATTGATCATTCACGGGTTCCAAACATTCCACTGTCAGGGCTAACCAATGTTTCTGTAGGGTTTTCTAGCACACCAGTTGTTTGTCCGGTTTCTTCGCCGGTACCTATTTCTTTGGGTCCCTTTACGGACCATTGTCCATTTCTGTTGACTTTGAATTGTGGAGAGAACTTGCTGGAGTTGAATCTGTTAAAATAATTAAATGCAGTAATTTATTGTTATTCTGATGGAGTACGCTTGACGATTTCACCACAGCAATTTTCTGTCTCGCAATTCTTGACTAGACCTTTGCCTCCAGAATTCATTAATGTACCAGAGAGCTTGTGGGCTGTCGACGACAATGATGTCAGTGTTTTACAGATTGAACCTGTCAAGATAGTTTTGAAACATGGAATTGAGCTGCCACGCATTCCCCAATATAAGATTTCTGTTGAGGGCGAGCAAGCTTTGAAATGCATTGTTTCCGATTTTGTGCATCGCAGGGTGATTGAAGAAATGTCATGAATTTTGTGTAATAGTCCGATTTTACCCGTGTACAAGAAAGGCGATAATGCAATTCCATTCCGTTTCATAATTGATTTACGTGCCATTAATAAAGTTGTGGCTCCACAATTTCCAGTTGTGCCTGATGTAACGACAATCCTAACCATGATTCCAGCTACAGCTACTTACTTTAGTGTGGTGGATCTAAAGAATGCTTTCTTTAGTATTCCTATACACAAGGATAGTAGATATTTGTTCGCGTTCACCTTAGGGGGACGCACGTTCACATTTACTCGTGCACCTCAAGGGTACACAGAGAGTCCTAGCATTTATAGTAGGGCTTTGAAAGAACAACTTGATACCCTTGAACTGCCCTCTACCTGTACTTTGCTTCAGTACATTGATGATTTGCTTTTAGCTGCTGGCTCTGAGAGTGCCTGTAAGGAGGGCACTGTGTTATTGCTTATCCATCTAGCTAAGCATGGTCACAAAGCTTCGCTTAAAAAATTTCAATATTGTTGCCAGGAGGTCGCCTATTTAGGCTATCTCCTGTCAAAGGAGGGAAGAATATTGACACCTGAAAAAATAAAACACATTTCTGGCATGTCTGTCCCAAATACACAGAAGGAAGTTAGAGCCTTCATAGGTATGGCTTCTTACTGTAGGTTGTGGATCCCAAATTTTTCACTAGTGATCAAACCGATGTTGGCTTTGACGAAGAAGGGCATTTCTTCGCCATTACCATGGAACGCGGCACACCAGCAATCATTTGACTTGCTTAAGACTGCATTATGCATTATGCGCTGCACCAGTTTTGGGCACGCCAAACTATGAAAAGGCCTTTGTGTTGTTTGTGCATGAATGTGATGGATGTGCTTTGGGTGTATTAACGTAGGAACATGGAGGGAAGAATATACCGTGCGGTTACTTTTCTTCCGCCCTTGATCCTGTAGCATGCGCTTTGCCAAGATTTTTGTGAGCTGTCGCTGCTGCTGCTGCGTCTGTAAAACAGAGTGAGGGAATGGTCCTAGGTCATGATCTATCCCTGATGGTGCCTCACTCTGTAGATGTTCTACTGAACCAAACTCAAACACAACACCTCACTTCTGCACGGTTGACAAGATATGAATTGATCTTGTTTGCTCCTCACATTCAAATTAAGAGGTGTTGTGTTCTTAATCCGGCTGAACTCCTACCTTTCCCGCAAGAGACTACTTGCGTCGATGAAGTGCCACATGATTATTTGTATACGCCTGAACAAGAGACAAAGGGTAGAATTGATTTGAAAGATACTCCTTTGGATAAACCGCAAGGAGAGCTGTTTTGTGATGGCTCCTGCTTCAAACTTCCGGATGGTACATCCACAGCTGCTTATGCAATCACTACATTAAGCACGGTTGCGGAAACTAAGAGAATCACGCATAATTCTGCGCAGGCCGCAGAGATTATAGCATTGACCCGAGCTTGTGAACTTTCAGAAGGGCTTGCAGTAAATATATATACTGATAGTCAGTATGCCTTTGGGGTGTTTCACAACTTTGGGAGACTTTGGTCAGAGAGAGGGTTCCTAACTTCACATGGCCCAAAATCCAACATGGCTCCCTAATAGTACAACTACTCTCAGCGCTTGCGCTCCCTACTCAGTTAGCAGTTATGAAATGTGCAGCACATCGAAAGATTACAGATTATATAGGGAAAGGGAATGCTTACGCTGATCAGATAGCTAGACAAACTGCTACCGATCCCCATACGGAGATGTATGTTTCAAGGGAGACTGTAAATGCTTATGCGATGGATGAGGGTCTATACGGGATATCCAAGCTGATGCCACGTTAGAAGAATCCAAAAGGTGGGCTGAATACTTGGGGAAACTTGATGATGACGGGTGTTGGGTGGATATAGTGGAAGGGAAATGGCTACTCCCTGATGCGTATATAATGATGATGATCATTATGGCTCATGGTCCTACGCATGTATGTGCCCAGAAGATGACAAAAATGTTAGAGAAAGTTTGGGTAAATTAAAAATTTTGAAAATTGCCCAGCGGTACGTCCAGGATTGCATGATTTGCCTACAACACAACGTGGGAAAAGGGACAGTAACTCCAAGGGGTATTTTTGGGCCACCCTCTGTCCCCTTCGAAGTGATCCACTTTGACTTTATTGAAATGGAACGATGTGATAAAAAATATGTGCTGGTGGTTATCTGCGCTTTTAGTAAATGGGTTGAGGCTTTCTCTGTTAAAGATGCTACAGCTATGACTACTGCAAAAATCATGTTAAGGGAATACTTCCTGCGGTTCGGGCTACCAAGAGTTATCTGGTCGGACAATGGTCCACATTTTGTTGCTGCTGTAATTCTGCAGATATGTACGGCATTACGAATTGACAAACGGTTCCATTTCGGCCAGACATGCTCAGAGCGCCTGACTAGTAGAAAGACACAACGGTATCATTAAGAACAAGCTCGCTAAGACGTGTGCCGGCACCAAACTAAAAGGGCCGGACGCCTTACCGATCGTGTTGTTATCCATGCGTACAACCCCTCAAACTAAGACTGGGCTCTCTCCATTTGATGTGTTAATGCAGAGACCTGCCAATATTAGGAATCTTCCTAAATGCAATTCATTGAGAAATGTTGAAAATGTATTACTTTCAGATTATTGTAGTCAGTTGACTAAAAACCTGTATTTGATTTATAACCAGGTACGAAAAGCTTTACCTGTGCGATACGAGGGCCCGGGCCACAGCATACAGCCTGGAAGCTGGGTGCTCGTCAAATCGTTCGAGCGCTCCTCCTGCCTTGCGGCTCACTGGCGTGGGCCATTCCAACTCCTGTTGTTCACCTAGACAGCGGTGCGGGTCGCTGGGAGAAAGAACTGGATACACGCGTCCCACGTCAAGAAACTTCCTCACCCTGTGCCACACATTACAGAAGAAACAGAACCCCTTGATAATGCTGCAACCAACGATCCCAAAGCAGTAAGTAGCACTGAGAGTCTGTCAGAGAATCTCTCTGAGCCCGTGAGGCTTGGTGAAGCTGCCATTTTGTCTCCACATTCTCCAAAGGTTTTGCATCCGGAAACTGCTATTTCGAATTCAGCATCTTCACTTGTTTCCGACACGTTGCTTCCACCAGGAAGTGACGACATATTGTTTCTGGATCAATCAGTACTGGGCAAAGTAAGGTACAATCTGCGTCCAAGAAAATAGACTTACGGCACGGTTCGGCTGTGCATTTGAAGAAGAAAAGGATCATCGAGGGCTTGTTTTTGCCCATATTTGAGAAAGGGGATTCTGTTGGCTAGGGTTGTGGAAGGACTAAGAAGTCGCTCGACCGGGAGGTCACCAGCAACGAACATTGGGGTATCCGTTTGAAGACTACAATGCCTGCTACCGCTTATATGGGACTTTCAAATAAGAGGGCGACCAACCGGGACGATGGACAAAATGCCTGTACCCCGAAAATGTATTGCTGTATTTTTATAATGATATTTGGGTTTTTAATAGTCGCTGCTTTAGGATTGTGGTACCTTGAGGAAACTCATTCTTTAGGATTTTTGTTGCCTACTGAAAGTACACCTATTGTTCCTACTCCCTTAGGGATTCTCAGCACAGACAAAGGTACCGCAATAACACTCAACTGCTTATCATGAATGCTACGCATGCCATTTTTAATAAATCTAACTGTTGGGTCTGCTCACATTTACTGCAACACGGGGATAAGGGGCTAGGTTGGTATATTCATCCTTTACCTTTGACAACTGCTTGCTATGCTTCTCTTAGAGCACTGTTCTTTGGCCGGTGGAATGATAGCATCTCAGGGAACTTTGATGGCACCAATTTGAATAGTTTTGAGAAATGTGTTTAACTCCCCTGGGATGCTCGCTTTTTGCAAACAGGAGTAAACTGAATGTTGCTTCTATTAAGCCTTCTGATAAATTGTCACGTCCTTTCCAATCTTTGATTTCCTTTAAAATGGCTCCAACAGGCAATAAGGATGCCATGCCTCCTTCTTACACTGTTAATCATAGCCCCGATTCAGTCTCCTTCTGCATACAGAGGAATGGAACTCAGTCAATGGGAAATTTTCTAGGTTGTGCCAACGTTGCAAATTTGACTGGGGAAAACAGACCTTTGTATGTAGGCGAACCTGTCTACTTTGTCTGCGGTACTGTAGCATTCCCATGGTTGCCCAGGGATTGACAGGGAACCTGTTATTTAGGGATCCTGTTACCTGGTGTGTTTATAGCTAGTACAAGAGAAGTTTCAAAGGCTCGTCCACGGCGGGAAGAGAATGGTGACCCCCCAGCACAAATCTTGGGAGATATAGCAAAATCAGTTGTGCCATTTTGGGGGCAGATAGCGAATTCGGAAGACATTAGAAAGCTAGCGAGAGTACTGGAGAGAACCATCAATCAGGACCACGGACATACTCTATAATATGACGTTAGAACAAAAGGCGATAAGACTAGTAGCGCTTCAAAACCGAATGGCATTAGATGTCATTCTGGCTGAGCGTGGTGGCGTGTGTGAATTAGTGGTGTCCGTTGCTGTGTTTTCGTCCCAGATTCCTCCCCAACTATCTTCAAGGCAATACAGAATCTGCACATCCTTAGTTCCAAAGTGCATGTTCCCGAGGGAAACTGGGATCTTAGCGCTTGGTTCTGGGACTTCTTGCGATCTTGGGGTTGGAAGGTACTTTCGGTCTTGCTAATTATTTTGGGAATCCTGTTGTTTCTTTGTTGCTGTATTCAGTGTCTACCTGGTATGTGTTCGATGCTAGGAGGATGTTGCGCACAAGCGATAGGATCGATAGGACATAAAGTGTATGCCCCAGATAAAACTTCCAAAGAATATGGCCCTCATTACAACTCAGGCGTTAAGGGTTTAACGGCGCTGTCGGCGCCGTTAACCCTTAACGCATGATTACAAGTGTCCCTTTGCGGGTTGGTGTTTTAAAAATCCAACCCGCAAAGGGACTTTGGAGCTAATTACGGCACCGTAATTTATGGTGTCGTAATTAGCGCCTTCCTCATTCCCATTATGCCCTATGGGGGCAAAAATGGGGAAGGGCAAATGGTGAATGGGGAATTACCGCCCCACTCACCTTGGAATGGGGCGGTAATTCCGCCATCCACCATGGCGGAATCGTAACCTTAGCGGCATGGACCATGGTGCTAACAGCACCATGGTCCTCCGCCAAGGTTGTAATGAGGGCCTATGTGTTGAAAGAAATTTTAGCAAATGACCTAATGGCAATAGATATTTCTGACAGTGATTCAGGGTGCATAGACGATGATGCATGGAGTTATTTGCAAGGAGATCCAAAGTAGTTTTAGCACTTGGCATAGGCCAAAAGGAGGGTTTGTCAAAAGTGAAATTATATTGTGCCTCCAATTGTAATAAATATATGTATATTGGCCTATGCCAAGCTGCTCGAAAGTCGCTTGCGAAAGAATCGTGTTGCAAGGTCCTGACCTTAAAATCAATGTGAGCCACCATTTTAGGTCAATCCGCCATTTTAGGATTCGCTTTGTAAAAGTCACCCTGTGAGTTAAAATTGTGGACAATGTCATTCCAAAATACAACATGGCCGTCTTGACCTCTGTACATAGCTAATATGTAACTTGCCTGCAGGCCGCTTGTTGAGGTCGTGAACTGAGACCTTGTCCTTCGTTGACTTGTGTGTAAGGGATTACTCGTGTAAAGAAACTAAGCCACGAGTATACTATAAAAACAATGTATCCAAATACTGAACATTGAACATTTGTTTAACCGCATTGTATTAATGTTTAAGAAGACTAGCATGGAAAAATCCCAGATCACACAGTTATTTCATAGGCTTGTTGATACATGTATTAAAGGCAAACCGGTTATATGCGGTTGTTCGAGACTTGGCACGAACCCTAGATCTGTGATGTATTAAGTGGAATATTAACTCAAAGTGGGGCTGGACATCGTGCCCACCAAGTGTATAAAAAGCGAATGCATTCTAATGTACAACGTCTCTCACTGAACACATTGAACCACGCTGGAGTTCGTTGTGTTGTACTGAGGGCCGATAGCTATCTGATTTTGCTCTGTTTTTGTAACTAGATTCAGTATAAAATAAAGTACTTTGTATGTTCCTTTGTAACCGGTGTTCGGTGTATTTCCTTTTGGGGTACTCAGCCTCGATATTCTGATTTTGTTTTCACAATGGGAATGGGGATTTAATTCACCCCCGCACCTCGGGAGACTGTGCAAATTGCGCCGGACCCAGTTGCGGTAATGCTAATTGCGTTGGTCGCTATCCCGGCGCAAATGGAGCCGGGATACCGCCCACCTCATGACGAAGCCTTGTGTCTTCTAACCACAGAACTGCATTGGGAATGATGTGAGTCACAGCTCCTGTCAATCAACCTCAACATGCAGCGTGCCTCAACCCCCGCGCCCCCAATTCCTGCAAACATGCAGTAAACCTTTTGTCCCCTGAATTCATTGTTTCCCGATGTTCACAGTATGTTCAGGCGATTGGTGGAACTGACTATTTTACTTGCAGGAAGAAGGCAATCGGTCAGAGGCTATTTAACAGCCTGTAAATACCAACTAACCTTGTCGTGGCAGTAGGTGATGGCTTTCAGGACGATATACTAATTTATGGGATGCCCAACAAAGTTCTGAACACCACTTTAAACGCTGCACTTCATAGGCTACATTTAGAGACTTCAAGGAAAAAAGGCCTTTTCAAACAGAGACAATAGACTACTTAGGTTACTCCATATTAGCATGAGGAATGCATCAGGCCCAAACAGAGCCTACTTGATGCTACCAAAAACACCCTGGCACGAAGAACGAAGGATGAAATCATTCCTCGGCCTTGCTGAGTAACACGCCAAGTCCGTCCCCACATTTTCTGAAAACACAGAACTGCTAAGAGACCTTTTGAAGAAAGTATAAGAGCCTGAGTGGGCCATGCGCAGGAGGAAGCCTTTCTGAAAATGAAGGGAAATAGTCTTCAGTGGCCTTGTTAGCAACCTTTCAATCCCAAACTCATGACCTCCATCACCCTAGATGCTGGCGCATGAGGCCTAGGAGCAACTCTAACACACTAACAAGGGTAGGGCCAAGTTTCATCAAATAAGGTAATGGTACAACGTGTTACTTGTGATGCTGTGAAACAGCAAAGGGGGGTGTGCTAGAATAGCAGAGCCGATGCAGCGCGTATTTTAAGAACATAGCAGCTGCTTAAGTGAACTTCTTTTTGGTGAACAGTTAAAATCAGCAGCAGTGTGTTTGGGTCTGTATTCTTTACACTTTCTTACAATGATCAGTATTACTGCTTGGGAACCAATTGTCTAGAGGTCCCGTCACTACTGGGGTCGATTCTCAGCTTTGTGCAGAACTCTACAAAGAAACATGCTTCCAAGCACAGGTTTTCCTTGGAATGAGAAGTCCCTATTTCCTTTCTTGTAAAAAAGAGGATATGGATTTGAGGTTGCTGTGGCACATTAGCCTGCCAGCCTCCTGGGTCAAGGGTTTGCCTCATGTCTCCCAAAATAGTCCCATATGCCCAGTTAAAACTACCACCAAATGCCCAGCACGGCCTCAGAATAAGAGGATGGCATCTTGACGTTTGAGGCTGTACTGACTGGAAAATGTTTCCCATCATTGTAGATGCGGGGCTACACTTGCTGCATGATGGCCTTACAGGGGCACGTGTGGCTTTTTTGTGTGCGTATGGTGACATATGAGGGTGTTTTTTGTATAAGATGGCAAAACCTTCCAATATGATGCTGCACCTGGAATATGATGGCAACACCTGGGTGTGAAAAAAGATACTTTCCCCATGATTGTACTGCCATGTGAGACTCCAACTGGCAGAGAATAGCAGTACCTAGGGAATATGGGCTGCGCCTGGCATATGATGGCAGGGCCTGGCCATGTGAGCATGTGTTTTATGCGATCCTGTACCTAGTAGATGAATACAAAGCTGACCTAAGCCTGTAAGCACCGGGGCATATGAGCCTGTGCTTGAAAGGTGATGGAAATACAGGTCAAATGAGTCAGCACTGGCATATGCTTAGCACAAGTGATATGTGTGCACTTGGCATATCAAGGCAAGACAGTAGTGCATGAATAGTCTCTTCCTGTAGTCCCAAGGCTGTTGAGCTACGAATGCCAAAAAATAGACTTTTGTCTGCTTTAGTGATTTAAAAAATATATATTTTATTAATTTACACGTATTGTCTAGTTTGTCTTCTTTACAGTCAAAGGCTATGTGGGATCAGTTCCTGTGATGTCATCAGGAACATGATGCCACCCCTGGCACCTTGGCGAATTGACTTCACTGATTTAAAGGTCGGCAACTGTTCTGTTTTTCCTTTACTACACGTGTGTTTTTAGTACTTGACCGAGGTCACACTGACATGACGTCACACGCTGACGTGTGACGTCTCTCGTTACATACATAGCATCACAAAATGGCACCGATGCGAAAGCACGAGAAACGCCAAAACCAGCTGGGGCTCCTCTAACGCAGGAACCATTCTATTTAGCTCCATGGCCGGACTATACACAGGTAATATTTGTGCCCTATTTTACAAGACGTTTTGGATTCAGGCACCACATGATAGGAGTGTGCTCGATATTTGCCCTTGGTACATGCTAACTTGCAACTTTAATTCGTTCTAGTCACACGGATGGTTACACAGAATGACATTCTATAGCTAGTCCCAGGTGAGCCTCTTCAGTTTTAGTTATTTATTTGTAATATACTTTCAGCCAAGTGGCTGAAACATACAACTACAAAACATAGTTACACATATAACACAGAAAATTCAACTGTCAGGCTTCTTAAAAACAAATAAATAGACCAACCACACTTCAAAAAGCAACAGCAGCCATTGATAAAAGTTAAAATCATGCCTGCAATGATATAAAATTACAAATATATATTCAACAGTTCAGCAGCATAATGATTTTAAAATTGCAGCCCATTTCCAGTAAAACTTCACCATGTAAAACATTAAATTAGAATAATTTCCCGTTAAAAATCTCAACCAGAGGGAGGACATATCAGACACGTTAAAAGCATTATCATAAGATTTCATGTAACCAGCTCTGAGACACATTAAACTTTGGCACTCATTCATGAGATAGACTATTGTTTCTATTTCGACTGAGCCGCAGAGACGACTAACAGGGTAATTCATAGAATTTCGCAGAAAAGTGTCGCAAGCGGCTGGCGCAGAGTGTCCGCGTGCGATTGACTGCGCCAGGCACGTGCGCTAAAACCGATTTCCGCGCACAGCGTATTCATGGATTTTAGGCTTCCAAACCAGCCGTGGCGCAGAGAATCACAGCGACCCTGCAGCAGCACCAGTAACGCCCCCAAGAACGCCCTCGCGCAAGGAAAAGCCATCAAAATCGCTAAATCATCGCAAAGGGCTGCGCTAACCCTGGACCAGTTCACCGGGCTGGCAAACAGCAAACGCCAAGCGGGGAACGTGTATTGCAGGGGTGCGCGGGAAGTTCCACACGTGATTTCAGCAGGGTACGTGTATTTCAGGGGTGCGCGGGAAGTTCCACACGCGATTTCAGCAGGGTACGTGCATTTCAGGGGTGCGCGGGAAGTTCCACACGCGAATGGGCCAGTGCGAGCAGGGTATGTGTATTCCATGTGTGCGCGGGAAGTTCCACACGCGATTTCATCAGGGTACGTGTATTTCAGGGGTGCGCGGGAAGTTCCACACGCGATTTCATCAGGGTACGTGTATTTCAGGGGTGCGCGGGAAGTTCCACACGCGATTGGCCCAGTGCGAGCAGGGTACGTGTATTTCAGGGGTGCGCGGGAAGTTCCACACGCGATTTCAGCAGGGTACGTGTATTTCAGGGGTGCGCGGGAAGTTCCACACGCGATTTCATCAGGGTACGTGTATTTCAGGGGTGCGCGGGAAGTTCCAAAAGCGATTGGCCCAGTGCGAGCAGGGTACGTGTACTTCAGGGGTGCGCGGGAAGTTCCACACGCGATTGTCCCAGTGCGAGCAGGGTACGTGTATTTCAGGGGTGCGCGGGAAGTTCCACACGCGATTGTCCCAGTGCGAGCAGGGTACGTGTATTTCAGGGGTGCGCGGGAAGTTGCACACGCGATTTCAGCAGGGAATGTGTATTTCATGGGTTCTGGGGAGTACTACACGTGAATTGGCCGTGTGGGTCCTCCCAGGTGTACGCTCCACAACCTCCACGGCCCCTGCAGGCAGCCCACACCACGGGGGACTACCCTGCACCCATGCTCATGTCCCGCAGGCAGCCCATCCACCATGGGCATGCCCCCCAGCCAACCCACATGTCACCTTGCACTACTGATCAACAATGCATGTCTCCCACCACCCCCACCCCCCAGCCACCAGGGGCACCTGCCAGCAGGCCCCCACTCATGTCCAACTCATGTTTCCCACCGTCCCCACCCCTCTGCACTGTGGGGCACCCTCCACCAGGCCCCCACTCATGTCCCCCTGCACCCCCACCCCCCTGCATCCAGGGTCACCCTCCACCAGGCCCCCACTCATGTCTCCCACCACCCCCACCCCCCTGCCACCATGGCCACCCTCCACCAGGCCCCCACTCATGTCCCCCTGCACCCCCACCCCCCAGCATCCAGGGTCACCCTCCACCAGGCCCCCACTCATGTCTCCCACCACCCCCACCCCCCTGCCACCATGGGCAGCCTCCACCAGGCCCCCACCCATGTCTCCCACCACCCCCACCCCCCAGCCACCGGGGGCAGCCTCCACCAGGCCCCCACTCATGTCTCCCACCACCCCCACCCCCCTGCCACCATGGGCAGCCCCCACCAGGCCCCCACCCATGTCTCCCACCACCCCCACCCCCCAGCATCCAGGGTCACCCTCCACCAGGCCCCCACTCATGTGTCCCACCACCCCCAGCCCCCTGCCACCATGGGCAGCCTCCAACAGGCCCCCACTCATGTCTCCCACCACCCCCACCCCCCAGCAGTGCAGGGGCAGCCTCCACCAGGCCCCCACCCATGTCTCACACCACCCCACCCCCCAGCAGTGCAGGGGCACCCTCCACCAGGCCCCCACTCATGTCTCCCACCACCCCCACCCCCTGCCACCATGGGCAGCCTCCACAAGGCCCCCACCCATGTCTCCCACCACCCCTACCCCCCTGCCACCATGGGCAGCCTCCACAAGGCCCCCACTCATGTCTCCCACCACCCCCACCCCCCAGCCACCAGGGGCAGCCTCCACCAGGCCCCCACCCATGTCTCCCACCACCCCCACCCCCCAGCCACCAGGGGCAGCCTCCACCAGGCCCCCACCCATGTCTCCCACCACCCCCACCCCCCTGCCACCAGGGGCAGCCTCCACCAGGCCCCCACTCATGTCTCCCACCACCCCCACCCCCCTGCCACCATGGGCAGCCTCCACCAGGCCCCCACCCATGTCTCCCACCACCCCCACCCCCTGCCACCATGGGCAGCCTCCACCAGGCCCCCACTCATGTCTCCCACCACCCCCACCCCCCAGCAGTGCAGGGGCAGCCTCCACCAGGCCCCCACTCATGTCTCCCACCACCCCCACCCCCCAGCAGTGCAGGGGCACCCTCCACCAGGCCCCCACTCATGTCTCCCACCACCCCCACCCCCCAGCAGTGCATGGGCAGCCTCCACCAGGCCCCCACTCATGTCTACCACCACCCCCACCCCCGAGACACCAAGGGCAGCCTCCACCAGGCCCCCACTCATGTCCAACTCATGTTTCCCACCACCCCCACCCCCCTGCACTGTGGGGCACCCTCCACCAGGTCCCCACTCATGTCCCCCTGCACCCCCACCCCCCTGCATCCAGGGTCACCCTCCACCAGGCCCCCACTCATGTCTCCCACCACCCCCACCCCCCTGCCACCATGGCCACCCTCCACCAGGCCCCCACTCATGTCCCCCTGCACCCCCACCCCCCAGCATCCAGGGTCACCCTCCACCAGGCCCCCACTCATGTCTCCCACCACCCCCACCCCCCTGCCACCATGGCCACCCTCCACCAGGCCCCCACTCATGTCCCCCTGCAACCCCTCCCCCCAGCATCCAGGGTCACCCTCCACCAGGCCCCCACTCATGTCTCCCGCCACCCCCACCCCCCTGCCACCATGGGCAGCCTCCACCAGGCCCCCACCCATGTCTCCCACCACCCCCACCTCCCAGCCACCAGGGGCAGCCTCCACCAGGCCCCCACTCATGTCTCCCACCACCCCCACCCCCCTGCCACCATGGGCAGCCCCCACCAGGCCCCCACCCATGTCTCCCACCACCCCCACCCCCCAGCATCCAGGGTCACCCTCCACCAGGCCCCCACTCATGTCTCCCACCACCCCCACCCCCCTGCCACCATGGGCAGCCTCCACCAGGCCCCCACTCATGTCTCCCACCACCCCCACCCCCCTGCCACCATGGGCAGCCTCCACCAGGCCCCCACCCATGTCTCCCACCACCCCCACCCCCCTGCCACCATGGGCAGCCTCTACCAGGCCCCCACTCATGTCGACCACCACCCCCACTCCCCAGCCACCAGGGGCAGCCTCCACCAGGCCCCCACCCATGTCTCCCACCACCCCCACCCCCTGCCACCAGGGGCAGCCTCCACCAGGCCCCCACCAATGTCTCCCACCTCCCCCACTCCCCAGCCACCAGGGGCAGCCTCCACCAGGCCCCCACCCATGTCTCCCACCACCCCCACCCCCTGCCACCAGGGGCAGCCTCCACCAGGCCCCCACTCATGTGTCCCACCACCCCCACCCCCCTGCCACCATGGGCAGCCTCCACCAGGCCCCCACCCATGTCTCCCACCACCCCCACCCCCCTGCCACCATGGGCAGCCTCCGCCAGGCCCCCACTCATGTCTCCCACCACCCCCACCCCCCAGCAGTGCAGAGGCAGCCTCCACCAGGCCCCCACTCATGTCTCCCACCACCCCCACCCCCCTGCCACCATGGGCAGCCCCCACCAGGTCCTCACAATCCCCAATCATGTGCGTAATGGTCAGCCTCCACAGCCAAAAAGCCCTACCAAGTAACCCATTCACCCACATGGAAATCGAAATCACATGTTACACCCCCAATGTTCATGAAGCTAATGAACCCATGTCCGTCACACACAATGGTTGCAATTGAATGGGAAAACACCCAACATGACATGCATGAAACCAATGAGATGATACCACACAGTGAAGTATGGAAACAAAATTGTATTGAAAAAAATAAAGAATGCTAAAGAAAGGAAACAAACTACAATGTGAATGACAAAAAATGAGCTTGCTGTCCGTATAAAAACAAAAACCTGCAAATCAGAATCCAAAAAAATTTTGTCCAAAGTCAAATGTAAAAAAATCTCCATGCAATAAAGAACTATGTAAAAAACTACCGAGGGTCCATGAGCCCAACTGAACAAAGGAAACCTACTAAAAAACCTACCTAAAAATCAACTACATACAAAAAGTGGAGCAGTGTCCGTCGACTCCAAATCATAATAAGAAACAAAGGAAACCTAAAACTAAAGAACTATATACAAAGGCGGCGGGCAAGTCCAGCGGCTCACTCCGTGGTGTCCCGGGCCAGGGCATCATCGAACTCCTGTTCGATGTCCCGGAGGCGGTCCAGTTCCATGGCCCCGAGGGTCCGCAGGGACGACGCCGTGTCCTCCTCCAACCCCCTGCGAATTGCCTCGAGGCACTCGGCCTGCCTCAGGGCCCTCCGCATGGAGTTCTCCGCCCTGACCATTGTGAGCCGCGCCTCTTCCGCCCGCCGCCGCTCCGCACCTATGGCATGGCCCAACCGCTGCCACACGGAAGACACTCTCTGTCCTGGGTCCCCCTGCCCTCCGGCCGATGCCTGCCCCTCCGATGTCGAAAGCCCCGAGCCTTCATGTCTCCCACCATGTTGCTGCTGCTGCTGCTCTGCCTCTGCCCATGCACTGCCTCCTGCTGCCTGCACATCCTCCGCCGGCTGGGGTGCAGTTGTTGATGTGGCCACCCCTGCTGGACCTCCGACTCCCGACTGTGGCAGGGATGCCTCCTCCACCAGCCTGGCCGCACCGTCAGAGGCAGCTCCACAGGGCACCCAGGTGACTGATGGGTGGGAAGATGGCACAGAGGATGACTGGCGCGTAGGGGGTCCAGTTGAGGAGGGGGTCGGAGCAAGCCCCATCAGACGGCGGAATCCGGCCTGGGTGACCTGTCCCAGCAGGCTGACGTGGTCAACGAGCCATTCGAGATGACGTGCAGTCTCTCCATGAAAAGACTGCAGGTCACCTCGCATGGCCCGTTGACGCAACGCCACACCAGCCAGGACAGGCTCAACCCGGACCTGGATGGCCACGTCCGCAGGCAGAGGAAGGCCAGTTGACGTCAGCTCATCCCCTGCCTGAAAACGGGTCTGGACGTAGGCATCCCTGCTGGTGCAAGATGATGCAGGGACAGGATCGGGGACAGGATTGCACACAGGCACCTCCGCGACCGCCTGTGCTGCCTCCTGTCCCTGGTCCTGCACTGCACCACTAGCACCAGTGGGATCCCCACCTCCAGACCCCGTCTCTGGTGCTTGCACGGCCTCCTCCTCCACCAAACCCCCCACCAACCTGGATGACTCTGTACCATCTTCCCCTGTTGGGCCCTGTGGGGTCCCAGCTGCCCCTTCTGCTGCCGAGGAGTCCATCTGCAACCTCCGCCTCTTGGACCTCCCCCCGGCAGCTGCGGCCTGGGACGCGGCACCGGACTCCTCACTCCCCGACGAGATGACAACACGGGAGGGGAGCCGGGCCTTGCGTCTCCGGCTGGCGGTCGGATCCCCGCCGCTGTGCTCCACAGCATCTTCTCCGCCCTCTTCATCAGGGTGTTTCCCACACAGCACATGATGACAGAGCACACGTGGAAAGACTGCACGTCAGAGTGTCATCGCGTGTAATTGGACAGCACGTCAGGGTGTCATCGCGTGTAATTGGACAAAAGTGTGCGTACACGCGATTGGCCTATGTACGTGTATATCAGGGGTGCGCGGACACTTACACACGCAAGTACGTCAGCGCACCTGTATCCCGGAGTGCGTGGGAATTTCCACACGCTATTGGACTGGGTACTGGATTTCAGGGGTGCGCGGGTCACACGCTCGCCTACAACACGCGCAACGCATTAATTTGCACGCTAACAAAATAACAAGCTCAGACCTAGGATGAACATACCGTTCCTAGCAGCAGTGGGCGTGGCCTACCAAAGGAGGAGGAGGAGGATAGTCAGGGCCAGAATATTCACACCCAGAACCAGCCTTTTTGGGATGCCTGATGACCAGGTGCATGGGAGGTACAGGTTTCCACCACACATTATACTGGACCTGGTGAGTGAGTGGGAGGATGACCTCACATCACCCACCCTGTGCTCCCAAGCACTCAGCCGCCTGGAGAAGGTCCTCAATGTACTGCACTTCTTAGCCACTGGATCATTTCAGCGGACAAGTGCTATTGTGGGTGGTGTATCACAGGCCACCCAGTCACGCTGCCTACACCAGGTCTTGAACATCATCACTGCACGCCCATCAGTCCGCAGGCACATATACCTGCCCAGAACCCCTGCAGAAAGGCATGCTGCCGCCCTGGATTTTTACGCTGTGGCACGATTCCCCAAAGTGCTAGGTGCCATCGACTGCACCCATGTGGCTCTACGTCCCCCCAGGGCATCTGAGCACATCTATAGGAACCGCAAGCACTGGCATTCCATCAACGTGCAGGTAGTATGTAATGCCAAGGGAATCATCACCTCAGTATATGCCAACTATCCCGGGTCAACCCACGACAGCTTCATTTACCGAATGTCCACCCTAAGCCGGGACCTAGAAGCTGGGCGGCATGGCGATACATGGCTGCTTGGTGAGTATGAATGCCACTGCACATGCATGCATGTCAGATACTGAGCAAGGTCACAACCCCACCAAAAATACCAATCACCACCTCCACAGGGGACAGTGCCTACCCTCTCAGCCCCCACATGATGACGCCAATTCGGAACCCCACCACGCCACCCCAGGTAAGATATAGCACAGCCCACATTACAACCCGGGACCTAGTGGAGCGCAAATTTGGAGTGCTGAAGTCACGCTTTCGCTCCCTTGACCGTTCTGGCGGGCAGCTGTTATACGCTCCCCCAGTAGTGTGCAGGATCATAGTGGCAGCATGTGTCCTGCACAACGTTGCAACACGCCGGGGCCTGGCCGTGGACATGGTGGTGGTCCCACATCCCCAACCACATACACAGCCGCTGCGCATGGGAGGGGAAAGGGCACGGGGGGAGGCAGCCCGTACACAGCTAGTGGCTAATTACTTCACATAGGAATCACACCCCTGTGGAGTGCACACTGCCCTGGCACATTCCATCTGACAATCAATGATGACTCAACCTGACACTGATCCTGAATGTCTGGAGAATGAACCGTGAAAACCATATCAGCCTGAGATTGTTCACCTGGAAGTGTCACAATGTGTGCATCCCTACCCACACAGACACCACCAATGCAGTTTTGTGAAGTAACACATTCAAGCAGCTAAAATGAATACCCACTTGCAAAATGCAACAAGAGGACAGTGCCATGTCAGCCAACCCATCCCCAGCACCGCCACACGACACACCGTGCCATGTCATGCTATTTGCAGGTAAACAAAGTAATCCCCACAACATGACACTAGTGTCACAATGTAGAGTGTCCCTAATTGAAACTTGCAACACCTGAAATGTTCACAGTAATGCAGGACCAACAACAAACTAGAGCAGGTACTACCATTAACATGACATCACAAATGTTATATATTAGTAGTCTCACCACCTGGAAATGCCTGCACTCCCACCACTACCAACTGTGCAGTGTTGGTGCCATGTAGAGTTGTAGGTGCACTGCTGCCAACATGGACCCCATCTCCAGACTAGAGGGCCTTGTGTAGACATGAGGAAGGGACCTGCAAATTGGGAGGTAGACACAGATGATGAGTTACACATCAATGCAACATGCAGTGTACAACACAACAGCAATATGCACTAGGAATGTATACACAGTATTGACTAGACTACCCACACATGTAGTGGGAGTCCAATGTCACCATGTACGTCAATGTCACTTGGGCACACCCTTTGCAAGCCCATGGAAACGGGAAGCAGGAGGGGTTTGTGTGACTCAAACCCAAGCATCTGAACCAAATACATGACAAGCCTGCATGTGCCCAGCCACAATGCTGCGTATGCCCACAGGAACCACGGAAGCCAACAAATTGTCCCAAAAAAATTGGGGAAAAATATTTAGAAATTAAAAATAAAAATAAAAATAAAAATAAAAATAAAAATAAAAATCAAAAATAAAAATGAAAAACAAAAATAAAAATAAAAATCAAAAATGGCCATTGATGGGCCCGGGGGGGTTTGGGAGGCCACCCAGGAGGTCCGAGGACAGGGTGCACACCAAAACCCACCTGTGTGGGTCCTGGGAAAAAAAAACACCTACATGGGCTCATGGCCCACACGGCTACCCTATTGTGGGAGTATAACTGCTGTTGCTATTATCACCCTGTGCAGCTGCATCCGGAGGTGGTTGCACTATGGGAGGCAGCCCACGCAAGGCCCTAGTCTGCTCCTCCATGGCTGCAAGCATGCGGGTGTGGTAGGTCTGGTTCTGGAGGATGAGTGTGCGGAGGTCCCCATGCAACAACTCACGGGATGCCCGGACCTCCGCCCTCATTGCCTGCATCTCAGCTGAGAGCGTACGGGTGAGACGCTCCAGCTGCTGTTCTGTCCTTTGGTGTGTTGAAGCCTCAAGCTCAACAAGAGTCGTCCTGAGGTGAAGGAGCTCCTGCCTCAGGGCTTCCCTGTGGGCCTGGGACTCAATGGAGATGGCCTCCTGCAGAGTCGCCAGTGCCGCCCGCCTGTCCCTGTTGGACCCCAACATGTCCTCCCTGTGTGACTGGCAAATGGAGTCAGTTGCCTGCTCTAGTCGCTCCATCAGCCTTTCAGGGGGGACAATGGAAGTGGCCACCCTATCCATGGCCTGAGCCATCATCTCAGATGATGCTGCCTGTTGTGTTGCCATACCGTAAATGGATTGCTCCCATGCGGTATTGCCAGGTGGCGTACGGCCACCACGTCGGCGGGCACCACACCTGTCTGGGGCAAGGCGAACTGCGCCTTGCTGTGCCGGCACTGCCTGAGGCTGCAGGACTGCATTCCCCCTCTGATCTGCTGGCCCAGGAACAGGATCAGATGTCGCGGAGTGTGACCCTGCATCCGTAACCACCAAAGGCGTTGCTGCCAACACTGACATCCCCATTGAGGGTTCTGACCCTGGTGCAGGTGGGGGGGCCAGAACAGATTCCCTCCCTGGAACACTCACCTGCGACGGCACGTAGGTCTCATCCGAATCAACACCTGAGTACAGCTCGGGGGAGGTGCAGCCAGAGACACCCCTTGAGAGCACGACCTGCAGCACTTGTGGGTTCTCACCCACCACCACACCATGTCCCTCACTGGTGGTTGGTCGGCCCTCGGACCCCTCCTGGGTCTGCACCATCTCCACAACCCCAGCAGTATCAGGTGCGTCTTCCCCTGCAAAGACATAAAAACAAAGAAATGGAAACAGGCATTAGCACCATGGCACACAATGAGGGCTGAGAAGCAAGAGAACCAGTACTTGATTGACACATGTCCCACATGACTAAAACCCTCCCATGCATGCACCCTCACTGCATATGAAGGGCAGGCAAATGGCACACACTGATGACACCAAGATGGAAGATGAACACATTTTCTGCATGCTGCCTGGCAGTGGCATCACACATTGGCCTGTGATTGCCAGGTGAAACACACATGCCATAACACAGATGGCATGTACCATTGCTATTGAGTGAAGATGTAGAGGAGGGCAGCACCTATTCATTCAGTCCAGTTCCCGCATGTAATAGCTTTTCTAATTCTAACAGGTCAGATTTTTCACCTGGAGCTGCCAGTCTGAAATGGTCCAATTGCACAGGGACATGTGTGAACAAATGATATCCAGGTAACAAAGTCACTCCACTTTACCATAGCCATGCCAGACATGTGACTAGTGGACTGCAACATGCCTAGTAAAGGTGGTGAAATGCAAACAATCTGACTGAATGAACAGTGAAAAATAAGCAACAATGCTGTGGCAAGGTGACACTTCAAGGGCAACTGGCGTGCAGTTGGGCTAGATGTCTACTGTTGGCAGAAGGGATACTGCTATGGCCAAATGCAGCTGCGCAGGATGTATTGCATGAAGCACATGGCTGACCCATACGACTCAGGCGCACACACTCTCACCTGGCACACAAACAGAAGCCCTCACACACACACCATGCACATGGATGACACACACATGCATGTGCACTCACCGGACAATGCCTCGTAATCAGCCAGATCTCCCACACCTTGGATCTGTTCCTCCGTGACGTAGGTCCCAGCGACTGACTCATGTGGAGTGAGTTCCATGTCTACTACTGGAGACCCACCTCCAGTCACTAGAGTTGCGGCATGACTTGAGGCCAGCTTACTCTTTGCCCTGCGCTTTAGGTCATTCCAGCGCTTATAGCAATCATTGGCTGTGCGCCTCACGATTCCAAGGGCACTTACGATGTCCGCAACGGTCTGCCAGTGTGCCTGGCGTTGTGCAGGTGTGGTCTTGGATCCTGCAACAATGACCATCTCGTTGTCATGTGCGGACACATACTCGACAAGTGCATTCAGTTCGTCATCCGTGAAGCTGGGCTTCCTGGACGGGCCGGACTGTGTAGCCGTGTCTGGGGCATCAGCCTGTGCCGGACGAGCACTCTTCCTCTTCCGCTTGGAAGGTGGTGGTGATCCTGAGTGTCCTGCGCCGCTCTGGACACTAGGGGCAGGAGCCCTAGTGGACTCTGTATCAGGAGTGTGGGATTGCACACTCAGCATGGGAGTTGGTGCAGGCATTGGCTCTAGTGTGATGGTGTCAGGGGGAATGTCAGCAGCATGGACTAGGACCAACACTGTCCTGGCTGGGTGTGTGAGGGCTGGGGTGGATGGAGCCGCAGCTGCCCCTGCAGCCTCTCCGCCCTGCCTACTTGGTTCAGCAGATGACCTTGCTGCCCCAGATGCACGTGGCATGGTGACATCAACGTGCACCAGCGCACGTGTCATAGGCCTGCTGACCTGGAAGTCAGCCATGGAGTCAGTCAGGTCTGGTGCCACAATGGGCTGGTCCAACAAGGGCTGAGCATGGATGGTGTCAGCCACATCAGCCTCAACGGGAGGGGGGGGATTATGGGTGCCCTTGAGTGGTCCTCCACACATGGGGGGACAGGCTCACCCTGCAAGTAACGACCACGTCCCCTACCGGATCCACCATGGCCACCACTTGTGGCTCTTCCACCTTTGCCACCCTTACGGAATCCTCGCCTCCCAGCCATGGCACTGATGTAAATGTGCGTATGGGAGTGGCTGTAAACTATTGTCCTGGGCAATTGGGGGTCAAAGGGGTTGGGTACCAGATGGTAATTGTACCCTAGTGCTCTTGCAAGGCTGATTGTAACCCCTGGGGAAAGATGACGGGTCACGCTACGCACAGGAGCCCCAAAAAAGGGAGATGACGTGCATGCAACCCCTCCTAGACCAC
This sequence comes from Ambystoma mexicanum, assembly GCF_040938575.1. Taxonomy (NCBI): domain Eukaryota; kingdom Metazoa; phylum Chordata; class Amphibia; order Caudata; family Ambystomatidae; genus Ambystoma; species Ambystoma mexicanum. The sequence continues at coordinate 423,169,502 of NC_090921.1, read as the reverse complement.
GTGTGCAGAAAGAAAAACCTGCACTACGCTGTGGCACCCAGTAACACAAGAATGAACGTATGCGTGTGACACGCAGCCTAGAATGACCTCTGAAGGGGTAGGCTACACACGGGGCAAGCACAGATGTTCGATACGTGCGTGACTCACCATCTGCCAGTTAAAAGACCGTGAAAAAGGAGCGCGTTTGGTTGGCAACACCCCGCCAAAAGAAGATTTGTACGCTGTCTGAGGAGACAGGACAACAGTAGAAGGGAACACTGTTTGAGGGAACAGGCCCAGGTAAACCAGTATAAGAGAAAAAAGAGAAAAAGCTGTCAGAGGTAACAGGGAATACGAACTTGAAACGCTGTGAAGTAAATCGCGTGTGAAACGACAAGAAGTACAGAATTCACCCACTCGCTCTCCACGAAAAGCACGTACAAGGAAATGGTGTTCTACACGTACCTTTTATACAGGCCCACACGTCCAGCGTCACTTACGCGGCGTGTATGCGCTAGGGCCATTTCCACCAATTACACGCTTTGTCACTTATGCGTGTAGGCCCATTTCCACCAATTACACGCTTTGTCACTTCTGCGTGTAGGGCCATTTCCACCAATTACACGCGATGAGACTCTGACGTGCTGTCCAATTACACGCGATGACACTCTGACGTGCAGTGTTTCCACGTGTGCTCTGTCATCACGTGCTGTGTGGGAAACACCCGTGTGGGTCACGTCACAGACCGCGCTTACGCGCTGAGGGCCTTTGGTCCAATAGAATCGCGTATGCGTGCTGACGCGCTTACGTGCTAAGGGCCTTTCCTCGATTTTCACGCTGACGTGCAGGATTTTCACGTGCCAAATCACTCCGTACCAAGCTGGCCACGCGTAAGCACACGGAATACCACGCTCCTGCCCAGAAGGCCGAACTACTGCCCCCCAGAGCCCCGAGCACTGCCCCACCTGCCATCTGCTGCTGCCTGACTGCCTGCTGCCCACGTGCACTGCCATTTGCTGCCTGCACATCAGCCAGGGGTGCTGTTGCTCTGACCACCCCTGCTGGAATTCCATCGCTCCACAGCCCAGCCCCAGGACCCAGTTGCCCACCCACTCCTGCCTCTGGGGTTGTCATGTCGGGGCAAACACCATCTGTGACCACTGACAACCCCCGGCCAGAGAGGCAGAGGGGCACCAGCTTCAGTGCCACCGAAGTTGGTGTCCTGGTGGAGCAAGTCCTGGGGCAGTATGATGCCCTCTTCGGAAGTTCCCGTGCCGACAAGGAAGGATGGACTCGGATCTGGACTGACATCGTGACTGCCATCAACGCGGAGGGGGTGGCAGTCCGGGACTTACAACATGTCAGGAAGCTCTGGGTGGACTTCAGGTCCAGGACCCTGAACAAGGCCCGGCGCCTCTTGAAGGCAGCGGATGCCAAGGGGCGCCGGGGGCACTTGTCGGAAGAACAGATGGGGGTCCTGGAACGCATATCCCCAGCGCTCCACGTCCAGGTCCTAGAGAAGCAGACCCGTCTGGAGTCGAGCGGTGAGTGTACATGCATCCTGATTGTGAGCAGTGCGTGTGGTTATTATTCGGTATTGTGCAGGTTGCACATCTGTTTGTATGGGGTCGAGTATGGGTGGGGGTGTACAGGGCCGTGGGGCTGACACATGCGAGGGCTGTAATGTGTGAGACATGGATGGTGCTTGTGTGTGTAGGCTTGCATGGCAAATGCAGTTGTGCGTGCACACATGTTTGGATGAATGTGTATGTAAGTAGACATGTCCGTGATGTCAGGCATGTATGTTGTTTTCGGCTGCATGTATGAGCACTGTGTACATGTGCATGTGTGTGTATTTGACAAGGGTGCAACAGTGATGCAACATGGATGCATGTGACAGCGGTATGTGGAAGCCTGATTGGCAAATGTGACATGGATGCCCGTCTGAACAGTGCGACACTTGGCAGAGGTGTAGACATGCATGCAAGTGTGGTGGTGTGTGTACATGTGTGGTGCACTTCCTGTGTTGCATGTGATGTCTGGCTCCCCTTTGGCTGCTGATGCTGTTGTATGTGTAGGGATGGTGGTGGCAGTTGCGATATGGCTGTGGTATGGCTCATGTGTGCGAGTTGCAATGACATGTGTGTTGGGGATTGTGATGACATGTCTGAGGTTTGCCAATGCCACTCATGTGCAACTGTCATGTGTGTATGTGTCCATTGTACAGTGCCCTGATGCCTGTGTTTTGTTTCTCCCTGTCTGCAGCGTCAACTGATGAAGAGGGCGGAGAAGGTGCTGTGGAGCAGAGCGGCGGGGATCCGACCGCCAGCCGGAGACGCAAGGCCCGGCTCCCCTCCCGTGTTGTCATCTCGCCGGGGAGTGAGGAGTCCGGTGCCGCGTCCCAGGCCGCAGCTGCCGGGGGGAGGTCCAAGAGGCGGAGGTTGCAGTTGGACTCCTCGGCAGCAGAAGGGGCAGCTGGGACCCCACAGGGCCCAACAGGGGAAGATGGCACGGAGTCATCCAGGTTGGTGCGGGCTTTGGTGGAGGAGGAGGCCGTGCAAGCACCAGAGACGGGGTCTGGAGGTGGGGATCCCACTGGTGCTAGTGGTGCAGTGCAGGACCAGGGACAGGAGGCAGCACAGGCGGCCGCGGAGGTGCCTGTGTGCAATCCTGTCCCCGATCCTGTCCCTGCATCATCTTGCACCAGCAGGGATGCCTACGTCCAGACCCGTTTTCAGGCAGGGGATAAGCTGACGTCAACTGGCCTTCCTCTGCCTGCGGACGTGGCCATCCAGGTCCGGGTTGAGCCTGTCCTGGCTGGTGTGGCGTTGCGTCAACGGGCCATGCGAGGTGACCTGCAGTCTTTTCATGGAGAGACTGCACGTCATCTCGAATGGCTCGTTGACCACGTCAGCCTGCTGGGACAGATCACCCAGGCCGGATTCCTCCGTCTGATGGGGCTTGCTCTGACCCCCTCCTCAACTGGACCCCCTACGCGCCAGTCGTCCTCTGTGCCATCTTCCCACCCATCAGTCACCTGGGTGCCCTGTGGAGCTGCCTCTGACGGTGCGGCCAGGCTGGTGGAGGAGGTATCCCTGCCACAGTCGGGAGTCGGAGGTCCAGCAGGGGTGGCCACATCAACAACTGCACCCCAGCCGGCGGAGGATGTGCAGGCAGCGGGAGGCAGTGCACGGGCAGAGGCAGAGCAGCAGCAGCAGCAACATGGTGGGAGACATGAAGGCTTGGGGCTTTCGACATCGGAGGGGCAGGCATCGGCCGGAGGGCAGGGGGACCCAGGACAGAGAGTGTCTTCCGTGTGGCAGCGGTTGGGCCACGCCATAGGTGCGGAGCGGCGGCGGGCGGAAGAGGCGCGGCTCACAATGGTCAGGGCGGAGAACTCCATGCGGAGGGCCCTGAGGCGGGCCGAGTGCCTCGAGGCAATCCGCAGGGGGTTGGAGGAGGACACGGCGTCGTCCATGCGGACCCTCGGGGCCATGGAACTGGACCGCCTCCGGGTCATCGAACAGGAGTTCGATGATGCCCTGGCCCAGGACACCACGGAGTGAGCCGCTGGACTTGCCCGCCGCCTTTGTATATAGTTCTTTAGTTTTAGGTTACCTTTGTTTCTTATTATGATTTGGAGTCGACGGACACTGCTCCACTTTTTGTATATAGTTGATTTTTAGGTAGGTTTTTTAGTAGGTTTCCTTTGTTCAGTTGGACTCATGGACCCTTGGTAGTTTTTTACATAGTTCTTTGTTGCATAGAGATTTTTTTACATTTGACTTTGGACAACATTTTTTTGGATTCTGATTTGCATTTTTTTTTTTAATACGGACATGCAGCTTATTTTTTCTCATTCCCATTGTAGTTTGTTTCCTTTCTTTAGCATTCTTTATTTTTTTCAATACAATTTTGGTTTCCATACTTCACTGTGTGGTATCATCTCATTGGTTTCATGCATGTCATGTTGGGTGTTTTCCCATTCAATTGAAACCATTGTGTGTGACGGACATGGGTTCATTAGCTTCATGAACATTGGGGGTGTAACATGTGATTTCCATTTCCATGTGGGTGAATGGGTTACTTGGTAGGGCTTTTTGGCTGTGGAGGCTGACCATTACGCACATGATTGGGGATTGTGAGGACCTGGTGGGGGCTGTCCATGGTGGCAGGGGGGTGGGGTGGTGGGAGACATGCGTGGGGGCCTGGTGGAGGATGCCCCTGCACTGCTGGGGGGTGGGGGTGGTGGGAGACATGAGTGGGGGCCTGGTGGAGGCTGCCCCTGCACTGCTGGGGGGTGGGGGTGGTGGGAGACATGAGTGGGGGCCTAATGGAGGGTGCCCCTGCACTGCAGGGGGGTGGGGTGGTGGGAGACATGGGTGGGGGCCTGGTGGAGGCTGCCCCTGCACTGCTGGGGGGTGGGGGTGGTGGGAGACATGAGTGGGGGCCTGGTGGAGGCTGCCCCTGCACTGCTGGGGGGTGGGGGTGGTGGGAGACATGAGTGGGGGCCTGGTGGAGGCTGCCCCTGCACTGCTGAGGGGTGGGGGTGGTGGGAGACATGAGTGGGGGCCTGGTGGAGGGTGCCCCTGCACTGCTGGGGGGTGGGGTGGTGGGAGACATGGGTGGGGGCCTGGTGGAGGCTGCCCCTGCACTGCTGGGGGGTGGGGGTGGTGGGAGACATGAGTGGGGGCCTGGTGGAGGCTGCCCCTGCACTGCTGGGGGTCGGGGGTGGTGGGAGACATGAGTGGGGGCCTGGTGGAGGCTGCCCCTGCACTGCTGGGGGGTGGGGGTGGTGGGAGACATGAGTGGGGGCCTGGTGGAGGCTGCCCCTGCACTGATGGGGGGTGGGGGTGGTGGGAGACATGAGTGGGGGCCTGGTGGAGGCTGCCCCTGCACTGATGGGGGTCAAGGGTGGTGGGAGACATGAGTGGGGGCCTGGTGGAGGCTGCCCCTGCACTGCTGGGGGGTGGGGGTGGTGGGAGACATGAGTGGGGGCCTGGTGGAGGCTGCCCATGGTGGCAGGGGGGTGGGGGTGGTGGGAGACATGGGTGGGGGCCTGGTGGAGGCTGCCCCGGCACTGCTGGGGGGTGGGGGTGGTGGGAGACATGAGTGGGGGCCTGGTGGAGGCTGCCCCTTCACTGCCGGGGGGTGGGGGTGGTGGGAGACATGAGTGGGGGCCTGGTGGAGGCTGCCCCTGCACTGCTGGGGGGTGGGGGTGGTGGGAGACATGAGTGGGGGCCTGGTGGAGGCTGCCCATGGTGGTAGGGGGGTGGGGGTGGTGGTAGACATGGGTGGGGGCCTGGTGGAGGCTGCCCCTGCACTGCTGGGGGGTGGGAGGGTGGGAGACATGGGTGGGGGCCTGGTGGAGGCTGCCCCTGCACTGCTGGGGGGTGGGGGTGGTGGGAGACATGGGTGGGGGCCTGATGGAGGCTGCCCCTGCACTGCTGGGGGGTGGGGGTGATGGGAGACATGGGTGGGGGCCTGGTGGAGGCTGCCCCTGCACTGCTGGGGGGTGGGGGTGGTGGGAGACATGAGTGGGGGCCTGGTGGAGGCTGCCCCTGCACTGCTGGGGGGTGGGGGTGGTGGGAGACATGAGTGGGGGCCTGGTGGAGGCTGCCCATGGTGGCAGGGGGGTGGGGGTGGTGGGAGACATGAGTGGGGGCCTGGTGGAGGGTGCCCCTGCACTGCTGGGGGGTGGGGGTGGTGGGAGACATGAGTGGGGGCCTGGTGGAGGCTGCTCCTGGTGGCTGGGGGATGGGGGTGGTGGGAGACATGGGTGGGGGCCTGGTGGGGGCTGCCCATGGTGTCAGGGGGGTGGGGGTGGTGGGAGACATGCATTGTTGATCAGTAGTGCAAGGTGACATGTGGGTTGGCTGGGGGGCATGCCCATGGTGGATGGGCTGCCTGCGGGACATGAGCAGGGGTGCAGTGTAGTCCCCCGTGGTGTGGGCTGCCTGCAGGGTCCGTGGAGGTTGTGGAGCGTACAAAGACCTGGGAGGACCCACACGGCCAATTCACGTGTATTACTCCCCAGAACCCCTGAAATACACATACCCTGCTGAAATCGTGTGTGGAACTTCCCGCACACCCCTGAAATACACGTACCCTGCTCGCACTGGGCCAATCGCGTGTGGAACTTCCCGCGCACCCCTGCAATACACGTACCCTGATGAAATCGCGTGTGGAACTTCCCGCGCACCCCTGAAATACACATACCTTGCTGAAATCGCGTGTGGAAATTCCCGCGCACCCCTGAAATACACGTACCCTGCTCGCACTGGGCCAATCGCGTGTGGAACTTCCCGCGCACCCCTGAAATACACGTACCCTGATGAAATCGCATGTGGAACTTCCCGCGCACCCCTGAAATACACATACCCTGCTGAAATCGCGTGTGGAAATTCCCGCGCACCCCTGAAGTACACGTACCCTGCTCGCACTGGGCCAATCGCTTGTGGAACTTCCCGCGCACCCCTGAAATACACGTACCCTGATGAAATCGCGTGGGGAACTTCCCGCGCACCCCTGAAATACACGTACCCTGCTGAAATCACGTGTGGAACTTCCCGCGCACCCCTGAAATACACGTACCCTGCTCGCACTGGGCCAATCGCGTGTGGAACTTCCCGCGCACCCCTGAAATACACGTACCCTGATGAAATCGCGTGTGGAACTTCCCGCGCACCCCTGAAATACACATACCCTGCTGAAATCGTGTGTGGAAATTCCCGCGCACCCCTGAAATACACGTACCCTGCTCGCACTGGGCCAATCGCGTGTGGAACTTCCCGCGCACCCCTGAAATACACGTACCCTGCTGAAATCGTGTGTGGAACTTCCCGCGCACCCCTGAAATACACGTACCCTGCTGAAATCGCGTGTGGAACTTCCCGCGCACCCCTGAAATACACGTACCCTGCTCGCACTGGGCCAATCGCGTGTGGAACTTCCCGCGCACCCCTGAAATACACGTACACTGATGAAATCGCGTGTGCAACTTCCCGCGCACCCCTGAAATACACATACCCTGCTGAAATCGCGTGTGGAACTTCCCGCGCACCCCTGAAATACACGTACCCTGATGTAATCGCGTGTGGAACTTCCCGCGCACCCCGGTATACACAAACACGTATTTTTTGTCAGCGGGTGTCCGTGTTTGTGGGTACCCCTTTGCACGTCATTTGTCCTGGAGGGCCACAGTATAGGACATTCATCATGGCAGTATATAGGTGCTATTTGTTGGCGCACCTTTTGGCGCACATTTCTTACAGCCGCAGAGACGCTACCGCCTGCTTTCTTGTGGCGGTCGTGTTTGTGCCTGTGCGCTGGTTTGACCGTGCGCTTTTTTGCCCTATTCTATTCTATGAATACGTGTTGTAGGCGAGCGTGTGGGCGTTCCGCGCACTTGTGCCCTGTACTTCCCCCGTGACGCCCACGTTTTGGCAAATTGTTCCCCATTCCGAGTGTTACGCCCGTGTTCCGCCTACTTTTGTTGCGTGGCCTGTGCGATTTTCGCTGTGACCTGGCGCACGCAGTTAGATGGCCTGTGCGCCAACGTGCGCCGCGCACTTTTTTATCGCACATCCGCTGGTTTTCTCACGCACGGCCTTCCATGAATCGATGTGCGCTGCTTTTCGTGCGATTTTCGCACTTGCACTGCGATTTTCGCTATTCCACTGCGATTCGCACGTTTTTTGCCCACTTGCGCCGCGCTAATTATTCCATGAATCGGCTTCTAAGTCTTTCAACTCGTGGTATGCCCTGGAAAGCACCTTTAGTGGCAAAAGCCTCACTGATATTAAACAAGTATTGTCTCGCAATTGCGCTGTTCAGAAAAGCAATAATATAAGTGTTTAGCAAGGCGAGCTGTTGTATAATCACAGTAAGGGCCACTTGAACTTTCTGTATAAAGGTTCATAATATATTGAGTATAACTGTGCAAGATCAGAGCCTGTTTCCATCTATTTCTCACTAGATACACCTCCCCTTTTCTAGACATGTTTAGGCACCCTGTTTGCTATTTAGTATAAAGGGATACAATGGCTGCCATAGTCCCCAAAGATTGGCAATTGTGAAGCTCCAAAAAAGATCTTAAGAAGCTCCCCATTATAGTGCCATAAAGGGGCACCCTCTTGATCTTTATCTGTACACCTAGAATCTGCAATAGAGAATCCATTTATATACCGATATTGGTTTATATCCCCTCACCGAATAAAGCGCATATGCACAATTTTTGTCACATACATCCCGTAACGGCCTGGTGAGTGACATTTCTTTATGAGCCACATTATGTGTTATTTTTACACGATGTGCACTAGCATTTTCTGTAAGAACTATACACGTGAAAAAGAGGATTTACCCTCATACGTTATCCACTCACTTTGAATTGACCGCCAGACATTATCTAATTTATAAGATTATGGTGAATAGAAAGTATTAAGAGCAGCCATTTGCATTTAAACTAGTGGTTTAATATTTGGCGATGTATACTTGATATAGTGACAAGATCCACTAAGATGTGCAAACAAGTCATCATATCCATTGACTTATAAATCTGCTTAATATTTGGCAATGTATAACTGATGTGGCGACAAGATTATTTTGCCATACTCTCAATTATACCTTTATGAGCAGTAAAAACCAATTTGATATCCAATTTGATATCCAATTGAAAGATAATCTATTGGTCTGCTTTTCTGTTCAATTAAATTGCTGTTACCTAGAGTGTTTAAAATAAAATTAAGTCAAAACAATACTCATGCCAAGGTGTGATAACTATTTTCTCTTGGCTGGTCGCGAGATGGACAGTCATTGTGGAAGGAACAGCAGTACCAGCAGTCAGGAGGAGGAATTGGACCCCCACAAACTCCCACACCCTCCGTATGGGAGGGGATTCTGTCCCCCTTAACAGGGCCAAGACTATAACCCTGTCACACAATATGGTGTTTTATATCTTTCCTCCACTCTGACCACCAGTATCTATCCCAAACTGTTGGTATAGGCTTGTTATATTCACCTGCTTCGCTCTGAGATATAACTGTGCTGTGCCCCATAGTCTAGTCAGCCATTGTGTTCCAAACCATAGCCAATTTGTGTTGGACGTTGCCATGCCTTATAACTAGCAATCGTAAGGTGATATGGGCAGGAAGGACAACCATTACTGTGCTCCAGAAACCCTGCTACCCTTAGACTACTACTAGCCTCTGAGTTGAGTGTGCTACCCTCCATAATCAGCCATTGTGATACTCTTCATAGTTAGCCATTGTACTGAATTGTGGAAGGAAATTTGTTGCACCTACATGTATACTAGGGGGCAGATGTCCTGCATGATTTAGATGTATTTTGCGGGAAACTCGATGGGCCTAATCACGAGTCTGGCGGTAATCCTTAAATGCGGAGGTAGCACTATTACCGCTGCATTTAAGGGTCCGCCAGATCATGGCTTTGGTGTATTTCCCCCCAGCTCTGATCAGGGAAATCAGCAGCAAAATTGCAGATTTTTGGCGCGATTACCGCCGGCGGGAAATCCGCCGGCGGTAATAGCGTGAATTTTCCCCATTGGGCCCAATGGGTAATGAGGAATTCCCGAATGGGCCCAATGGGGAATGGGCAATAACCCTTCCGCCAAACCCGTGATCCAGCGCTAATAGCGCTGGGGGATTTGGCGGTAAGGCTATTAGGGCCGGCGCTAATAGCGCCGGCGTTACCGCCCAACTCGCGATGAGGCCCAATGTGTTGCATCCAATTGTATTTTGGAGGTAGACAATGGGCCTCATTACGAGTCCGGCGGTAACCGTGCCAGAAATTCCGGCAGGTTACCGCCGGACTTGTATTACCATTCTGACTCCGTGATTGCCGTAATCACCGGGGCATTACAAATCCCGTAATTCCGGATGTATAAATCGGTAAATCCCCATTCCCATGGAGTCCTTTAAGGACTCCATGGGAATGGGGACCATGGAAACACCGGCTCCAAATATGACAGAGCCGGTATTTCCATGTCTGTCTGCAGGCGGGTGGTGTTAAACCCACCAGGTCAGACCTGGCGGGAGTGACACCTCCCGCCTGCAGGACTCTTAATCAGCCGGTCCCGAAAGAACGGTGGTGGCGGATTTACCACCACTGTTCTTTCCGGACTGGCAGGGTCGTAATGAGGCCCAATGTGTTACAATAGACATATTGGGAACATTAGCCATGTGTCACATTTAGGTAGACTTGTTTTAGATTAGCAACGTGTCACGTTAAATTTGTGAAGATTAGCCTTGCCTCACATTTAGATAGAATTGTGAAGAATAGCCATGCGTCACATCTAGATAGATCAGTGAAGAATAGTCATGCATCACATTAGATTTGTGCAGATTACTCATGCGTCATATTTAGATAGAGTTGTGAAGTTTAGCCTTACCTCACATTTATAATTAACTGCGAAGAATAGACATGCTTCATATTTAGATAGAATAGTGAAGATTAGCCATGCATGACATTAGGTTTGTGAAGATTAGCCATGTGTCACATTGTGAAGATTAGAAACCGTGAAATACGTTGAGAGTACCCAATGTACTAACCCCCCACTCCTGCTCCCCTCCTTCACAAAGCCCTTGTATTATACACGCCCATGTGCTAGCCAAACTACTCACATATACACACCCAACATAACTAACATGAGCATACAACAACAATCCCAGGCACTAAACCATACCGCTACGGACACAACAAGCCAGTGTGCACAACCATAACCTTAAACACCAGCCAATGTACACATAACACACACAAGAACACACAAACACACAGACACACACAACATAACAGACATTCACATACAGCAAACAACCCAGGCACTGTGCCTAACCCCTACGGATACACAAGCCATTGCGCTTAAGCACAACCTTAAATACCATCCAATTTACACATAAAACACACACATACACACCCAACATAACAGACATTTGCATACAACAAACACTCAGGCATCGGGCCTCACCCTTTTGTATACAACAAGCCAGTGCAGCAAACAACCCATCTGCAACCCAACACACACAGACGGCAGTTTGTCCTGGTTCTGGACCTATCCCATTCCTCTACCTTCACTAACCCTCCTGTCCTCTTTCTTGCAGAGCTACGTGAGCGTCTGGAGACTATCCGTGGGTGGAAACAGTGTGTGGTATAATTCAGCATAACATAACATTAAAAGCAAAGCTCTTACTCACATCCCAAAGTGGGAAGTAACAATTTCTGCATGTGCAGCAGATATTAGATTCAATATGTCCTGGTTGTTAGGAAGCACCCTTTCAAAATGGTCTTCAACGTCTTTAAGAATTGTGTTGAGTTTCAGGTAATAGGTACATCTGTTAGGGAATCCTTTAGGGTTAGGACAACTTTCTTCAAGTCTGGCTATTATGTCCTCATCAATGTGTGTCGTGGAGTGTGGGAAGACTGCCATCACAGATCCTGTTTGCCTGCTGTCTAGTGGACAGGTGGTCTGCTAGTGCATTTACCAGCACTATGCACAGAATCTGTTATGTTTGCTTTAGTATAAGTAACCCAAACAAGACAATTTATCTATTTGATATTCCAAACCGTATATGCCAAAGTTGTAAAGATACCATTAGTCTCCCTTTGGAATCTTTAAAATCATTTTGTACCCACCATTGCAGGTCCAAATTGTATCCCCTGGCCATGCCCGCCTTTTGATTCAGAGACAAGTGTGCGCTTGTGTGGAACAACTTGTTAGCGTGCCAAACAAAGTTCTTTCTCAATTGGCTTTCTGGGCTGATGTTTCTCCTAAATACATTGTTCTGAAGTCTAGGCATTCAATGATATTATTGTGGTCAATGAAAAAGAGCTGCGGAGGAGCATCAATAAAAGACTCAAACATAGAGAGACTTATTGGATTGACAGGCTAGACACGGTCATACACAATGGCCATAGTGAGGAAGTGAATTTCAACTGCTTTCTGTGAAAGAATGTGAGAGGGCCCCCAGGCGCCACACTAGGAACGATGAGTATGTCCACATATGCCAGTTAGCACGCCAGTAGGCTGATTAAAAGATCATATTATTTTGCCCTACTATACTAATGCTTGTATACTGGATGCTTTTACACATCCCTTTGAGTGCTTTTTCCAGAACATACTTAGTATTTTTGATCATGGAGGTTTATCAATCCACTGTGTAACCGGATCACTTTGCTGCTGCTGTTTTGTACTTTGATGCGTAATGCTCCAAGCCCGTTGGGCCATCCTATGTTTCCATGTTTCCATTTATTATGTGTTGACTCACTATGAAGATCACCTGTACTATGTCACAATGAACTTGAAGTACCCACACACGATTATCTTGGAATGAGAACTAAACCCTCTTAGGCAGGGGCGGTAATACCAAAAACGCGGCTACACACTACTTAACATGCTTATTCCTGATAATAATTTGTATGTTCTGTGCTTTAATTACAAAACCAATCCTAAAAGTCACAACACGTTGACAGACTGCTCAGTTTTTTGAGAAAAAAAACACTAACAATGTGCTTCAAATTTTCAGCCATCAATATAAAACCGGGCATCTTGTGACCTGGCACCTGACAAAGAAATGTCATCTCTTAAGATAAAAGTACTTTCTTCCAGTAGGGATCAGCATAGACACCACGTAGGGCATGAGAAATTGCGGTGAATGAGCCGACCCTCAACAGACCGCTCCTGTCTTTTTTCTAAAAACAAGATGTCAGATAAATAATCTCCTCACTGTTATTTATATATCTTCTTTTGTTGCATACTCTGCTAGTAACGCGGGTTCAGCAGTACACCTGAGAGAGACAGGCAGTGCCGGACACGATCCTAAGCTGCTTAACGCGTAACAATTGAGACATCAGATAAATAATTATTTGTTTTGTACCTTTATTCACCCGTTCTGCTCTCTCCTCACTAACACGGGGTCAGAAAGGCAGGCTTATCTGCGCAAGTTCGCAAACCGTTGGTTAGTTGCAACACAGCGAAAATACAATTATACCCAATTATAAATGCGACTGTCCAATCTAGGTTGTATGCACTTATCTACTTTATTATTACTACAACAGACAGTTCTAGCCCACTGCAAAATACAACCCCCCCTGTAAAGGAACACAGACGACAAACAGTTTCACGAAGGAAAGGGATGCACTCTGGATACTGATAGGAAGGTAGTTGGTAAAATAATCAGTCTTACTGTTCAAGGTTATTTGGTTTCATCACCAAATGGGCAAAGGGTTGTAACTGTCTCCAGGGGCCTTGGAAGAAGGTCCGGGGGGCAGAACCACAATGTACATGGTGCTGAAGAGGTTTTTGGTGCTCGATAGCATCGAAGCAGTTCCGGGGCACTTCACAGCCCTTGAGACAGAGTTAGTGATGGGAGGCAACTGTGGGTACCAGACGGCAGGCAGTTCGGCAAGTGAGGCTAGACCGACATCTGCAGGCTGTCCGCTGTGGCGGCTCGGGATAACAATCGTCTCTGTGCTGGTTGGCGGATCTGGAATGCTGGTCGAGGCATCTCGGATGGCTCTGGTGACAGCGGTGTGACAACAGTCAGCGGTGCAGCGGTGCAGCCGGATGCAGTTGGAGGAGTCGACTGTCTAGAACATTTCCTTAAAAGATGGACGCTTGATGATGCGTGTGTGGCACTCCTCCTAATGCCTTTTCAGGGCTCATGTCCTTTCAAGACGGACAGCCCAAAACTTAGGAAAGTGTTTGCAGGCAATGGCCTTGTCCTTTGTCCAGATAGTCTCCGGCAGTTCCAACCTAGGAAGCTTGCTGGCAGAACCTAGCGACTTAGGGAACCACGCTGCACCTCACTGAGGAGGCCCAACAAGGCTGACACATGTCTGGGGTTGCTTGTGATTCCGTGCAGAGGGGACCTGGCCTAGCAGTTCGGGCTGGGCTGCTACCATTGGTGGCAGTACTTGACTGATTTGCATATGGCTGGACCCCTTTTGCAATGGCGCAGACCGGCTAAAAAACGGTGGTGTGGAAGGTTGCCCAGAGCAATGCCAGTGGCTCAGATTCATTCAAAACCATCCACCCAGCACTTTTGTGGCTATGGAATCTAGCAGGGCACACTGTGTGCTGGCTGGGTACTGCTTTTGGAGCTGATGAGTCCTCTGAGTCCAGTATCTCCCTCTGTTCTCTGGGAGATGTTTAGGGGAGGGATCTTACTTCCCTCTTGGAACTCCTGGCCTTCCTTCACTGGTGGAAGATGTAAGGTAGATTGTACCTTCAGCTCGGGTTCAAATGAGTCCTTCTTCTTACTCCTTTCAAAGTCTTCAGATGTTCTGCTAAGTGAGCAGTTCAGCCCTATATTAAAGCCAAATGGCCCCCAGTGATTGGTGCAGACTAAGCCAACCTTAATGAACCAATCCTGGGTCCCAACCAACAATCTTCTGTTATGCATGAGGCCAGGACCAGAGTACTCTGCAACAGGACATACAAGGGGGTGACAACACATACCTATCTGTTGTAGATTAGAGTGTCTCTCTGGTAAACTGAGCCCTCTGTGAGCATTGATTAAAGCACAGGGTTCCCTTGAAGTTTGTGCTAGGAGCAGACTACCCGTCTCCCCCAAACCACATACTTCTCCCATCTGAAAGGGGTCAGCTCTGCAGGGGTTTGCCTATGGTAAATAGTGGACCCAGATATGCATTTCATTGCCTTTCATACAGAGGGGTGGGGACTAGCTTCAAGTTGACACATTGCATACCAAAGACATCTTATTCCCGTCTTTCCTGCTGTCTATTCCGGCAACCAAGCACCGCCAGGCTTGCTTCAATTATCTCTCTTTAGTATGCACTGCCACCAGCTAGAGGACAAAGGAAAGCAGATCCATGGGGCCTTTGATATTTAAATTAGGCTGCAAATGCTGGAGGAAGGTGTGCCTTCCCCCTCCTTGAGATGCTTTGATGTACCCTGGGCTGTCACATTCCAGCTGAATATGACAGGGGATGACGGTGCCTGAATGCTGTTTCTTCCCAGAGTATATGTGACTATGCGTTTTGTGCAGGAAGCAGATGGACTGTGTGGGGAATGGCCTCAGACAGTCCTCAGAGGTTGGGCTCCCATCATTCCTTTTCATTACTAAAAAAATAAAAAAAGCTGAGGCAAGCGCACTTTCCCCGTGCAGATGGTCGAATTTCTCACACGAATGACGTCAGGCATGCTTGCTCCTGTGATGCAACACACACACGGACTCACAGGGTGTCAGTCAGCAGTCAGCATTAAATGGAGCACACCTATTGCATTAACCAGGGGGTCATACACCTCATTGGACGGGTAGGAAGCTTCTCCCTCCCAATTCTCAACAACCTAACAAAATAGATTAGGATGTACCATTTCAGCACACGTATGCACACATTTAATTTTCCACAGGTGCTGACAGGACGGCACATGCTGCAGCTGTCAAAGAAGGCAAATAGGCCAAACTTACACTATTATTAACAGATAACATGCAATCACAGCTTTGTGTTAGCAGTGCATACTTACATCTCGTCTCATTAACACAGACCGCATTTGTTTTTCAATATATTTGCCCTGACGATGAACCACATAGGTGTGAAATGCATCGGCAACAGTCAAGTCTCCACTGCCACTAAAGGAGAAGATAATAAAAGATCTTCCAGACACCAGAAAATATTTATCTTTATGTTTTTCTGATTACTGTAAACGATTCATAAAAACTAGCAGATTTTACTACACAGGGAGCGTCTCCAGATGTAGTATAGAAACACCAGAATCTACTTGCCACACATCATGTCCTCACCATCCGCACAATTCTTCACTCTTGCACTGCCATTCTCCCCTAGATCCTCATCCGTCCAAAAGAGATGCAGACCACTTCCTCCTTCTCTACGTCCGGCATCATGCACTCCTGACCCACACCAATTCCACCTACTCACTCAGTGCATGTTCCAAATAGACGCATCCTCAACTCTCACTGCGTAAGTAAACACCTCCCTTATCAACACAGGATTCGAAAAACCTGGAGCCTCTCTCACCAGGTGGCACCCCTTTCTTAATCTTCCCGTTCCTCCTTTCCAATGCCTTCACCCTTCACCCTTTCCCACATGTTGACCCACTAAGGGTTCAAAACCATGTTGGATTATCTTCCCCTCATGATCACAAACAGGGTTTTGCCAGTATCCCTGTGCACAGACATCATCTTTACAGTCCACTGCTTGTCATCAATCGCTGTATCAACATATAGGTTGTTCATGATACCTCCACCATCACTCTATTACATCTTCCCATGCTCCCATTGGTTTGGTGGTGGTAAAGAGCTGAAAACCTCCACTCAATTCCGACACCACAAGCATACTTCAACATCTCCTTGCTCCTAAATTGCACTCCATTGTCACTTATCCTTTTAAGATACCCTTCTCTCTTGAACATCCACTCCAAGAACTTACTCACATTGCATGTGTTTACCCTACTCATCCATTTGGCCTCAATCCATTTAGAGCAATGATCCACTAACACAATGAGAAACCACATCACACAACCAAGTCTGCTGTATGGGCCCACAATATCTACTCCTAACTTCTCCCATGCCTTTGCAGGTTTATGCATGACAGGACCCTCCTTCCTTTGTATCTTACAGCTATTATTTGAATTCTGCCATGGGCAACAAATCCTTACAAATCTTTCCATCATCATATCCACACCAGGCCATCAATATTTGGCCCTAATATTCTGCTTTGTCCCTGTCGAGCCGGGATGACCATGAGCTTTCTCTACCAGTTCCTCTCTCAAACTCATGAGCAGGATCACCTTGTCACCCCTAACCAATACACCGCCTTTCAGAGAGCACTTCTCTCTAACCTCCCAGAACAGTACAATACCATCTTCCAGCACAGACTTGGCTGGCCACCAACCAATTATGAACTTGAAACCTTCATCAACACACTATCTGACACAAGTTCCTCCATCCACCTTTCTTTGAAGATAACATCTCTCACCACAGCCACCACATGCTTGTCTTCCTCTTCTTTTTCCACCATGTTCCCTTCAACGGCAATCTTGAGAGAAAATCTGTAACATTTATTTCTCACCCCAGGCACATACCTGACGATTAAATCATAGTACTGTAATCTCATGCTCAACCTTGCCAGCCTTGGAGTAGCCTTACACAATCTCTTGATGGTCAACAACTCCACTAAGGGTTTATGATCAGTGGAAATGGTAAATGTACTTACCCACTTGTGGAAATAGCTCACTCCCCACACGCATGCCAATAACTCCCTCTATTTGACTGAATATCTGCTTTCCACATCCGTCACTGTCCTCGAAGTCTAACAAATCAGCCTTTCTTGACCATCAATTATCTGGGTTCAACAGACTAACTCCACTAGCATGCACATTCCTCTTAATTTCTCTCCCAACAACAAATCCACCCAGCTATAAATGTCCACAAATGCTCTCCTTTATGACCTTAAATGCCACAATGCACTCTTCACTCCAATCAAATCCACTGTCCTTCTTGAGTAGCCTCCTTATCGGTTCTGTCAGACTCATTCTTGCACAAACTTGCTTTAATACACAAACCCAAAAATGATCTCACCTCATCCTAATTGGTGGGACCCGGTGCATTCCTTATCACTTCCACGGCATCCATTTTAGGCGTGCACCCATTGCCACTGACAGCATGCCCCAAATATTCTACCCCTTACTCTCCGAACTTACACTTGTTCCTTTCCACCTTTGAATCTTTCTCGCACAATCTCTGCAACACCAGTTGCAACCTTCCATCATGCTCTTACTCTCCATTTCCGTACACAATTATATCCTCCTGGTACACTACTGGTCCTTTTAATCCTGTAAGCACTTGTGTCATGGCCCTGTGGAAAACTGCAGCTGCTGACGCTAGACCAAAGGCCATCCTCTTGTGGCGATATATCCTGAATGGTGTGATGAAGGGGGTCAAGTCCCTGCAATCCTCTGTCAAGTTTATCTGGTGATATGCATTCAAAAAATCCAACATTGTGAAACTTCCTGCCCCCTCTATGCAATTTAGCATCTCAGAAATGATTGGCATAGGAAACTTGTCTACTTGGATGTTTCTGTTAAGATCTCTCAAGTCCACACAAACCTTCAGTTTGCCATTAGTCTTTACTGCTACCATAATGGGACTCACCCACTGTGAGGATTAAATTCAATAACTCCTTCTTTCTCCAATCTGTCCAACTGCAGATCTACTTTGTTTACAATTGCTAAGGGAAAATGCCTGGCTTTTTTGTGAATAACTGGAACAGCACCTGGTTTAAGGATGATTATGTGTGCATACCCCTTCAGCAACCTAAACTCGGAGTGAAACACCTCAGCCACGTTCTCCCGTGTGGCTTCCATTTCCTCTATTTTGGAATCTGACCTCCCTCCATCCACGTAGAGGACTCAGTCAGCATCACATGGAACAACTCGTTCTCCTAACTCCTCCTCTTTGTGTCCCGCTGACTGTTTCTGTTGTTCTTCCTTCTTCTTACTTTTGAATTACTTAGAGCATCTTTGCGTGTGTTCAATCTTTTTTTGGCTAATGTCTCCTGCAGCGACAGGTCACCACCAACCATCCAAAACCGTTACTGAATTGTTGAATCCTTGGTGTGTATTATGATTTGATCTCATATCAATTCCTCAATAGTTATCCCCGCTCCAAAGTGGGAAGTAAGCAGCAATTTATTTAGGGAAGAGACGTACTCTTCTACAGTTTCGTCCTCCTCATGTGCCCTTGTGTAGAAATTTTATATATTTATTGCAACATTTGTTTTGGGTGCATAGTGTTTATCCAGTTGTCTAATTGTATGTTCATAAGCATCTCAAGTCCCCAGTATCCAACTCTTATAGATCAGGCAACTCCCTATATTTGCGCTGCTCCTCTGGGCTTAGGGCATGCAACAGGAGAAATCTCTTAGCCACTGTAAGGTTCCCTTGGTTCACAGTTTTAATGTAATTCCTCCAGTATTCCTTCCTTTCTAGCCAGAGGATGGCGAGTTTTCCTGGATTCGTGAGGAAGCTTTCAGGGGGCTGCATCGTGATCCCTTGCATGGTCACACTCGCTGAAGCATTTTGCAGGTTACAACTACTAATACCCCCTGTACTCTGACCTGTATTCAACAACAGCAGTAGTCAATGGTGTCTACCCTTCTTGGTAGTGAATAACTGAAAACAAAAGAATTGTGACGACCTAGAGTAGTACACGGTACTTAGAGGGGGAACTGTGTACCGAATCGACCAATGCACATTAGTCAATCCAAGAGGGCAGGCCGCCATGCGGCGTCGATATGCCTTTTCCTCTGGTGTGAATTAGAGCAGCGCTCATGTTTTCCCTTGGGGCAGCTCACGAGCGCTCGCAGGCACAATTAGGATTCCCAATTCCACTTTGGGGCTCCAAAAGAAGTTTCTCTTCTCAGCTGAGGGGTTCCTCACCTTCACAATTGGTTTTGGAGTCTGTGGGCCACCCTGTGTGTACGGGCACAGAGCCAATCGTCCGTTCTTCATGTGTGGGTTTGCACCGCTGGTGACAAAGTCTCTTGTTGCCAAAATGAAGCGTCTTCTAAAGGATCATCGACATAGGTGGGCAGGAAAACATGAAGTTAATTCAAAACACCAGCGGCCCTCAGGCGCACATTCTCCCTCGACCTCTCTCCACCCCAACAGTCTCCCTACATAATTTCAATTCCACATTCCATGTCCCCCGTGTTCCATTTAAGACACAACACTACTTTAATATTCTACTTTAAGATTCTTTCTGAAATATGAGTAAGCATTATTCCAATACGGGGTAAAATCCATACCCACCAGTGTTGAATGATTTACTATGAAGGAATCCACTCTTTTAACCAACAATTCTGTGAGGGCGTCAGTCAGTCTATATATGTGCCCAGCAGATGCTACAATGTTTTTTTTTTTAACAGAGGCTTGCTAGCTTAGCTTGCTAGTCTTCTGGAGCCGAGAGGAAGCATTGCGCTCTGAGGGCTCACTGAAGTGTGCAAAGCTCCTGTCACCAGCAGTGTTCCGGAAAGCTTGCTGGTAGAAATTAACTGCCCCGAAAATGTGTGCACAGGAGGCACTGCTTGATTGAGTGCAGGTGGCGTGAGCACCCGAGTGTGCGCTCAAAGCACGCTAACTTTCTTAAGTAAATTAACAATGTCCCTTTCAAATTAAATAACTACTGCTGATAAACATTTTCCCCCATGCCGTATGCCTAATACTACTCGTAAACAAAATGTTATCAAAACTCAAGTGTAGTAACTGGTGTAACTGGAAACAAAGAAGATTATCACACATTAATGAGTGACTATTGTATGTGTTGCCTGTCTCCCATTGATTGATAAGAGGAGGTATCCTCAGCCTCCATGTTGAATTGGGAAAATGTCTGTTCTCTTGTTTCAGAAAATGTTTTCAACCGTTTGTTTAAGATTACTATCTTTGCTGCTGGTAATTTCAGAAAATAAGAATAAATGCATACTTGGAAGCCTCCGGTCTCCACATAGAATGGTGTTTCAACACACACATCAGAACAGGACTGCACCACAGGGGATACCCCTCTTAACTACAAAAAACTGACATCATTTTGTGTTACACATCGATGAAGCAATTGCCCAGCCGGGACTCCGGAATATATAGCCACAGGTTCGCTAAAGGACCAGACTGCGAACACACAGGACCTGCTCATAAAAACCTGCAAAAACCAAGGGGACCCCACCCGGGGCCACACATACCATTCATACCTTAGCCTTGATAAAGACCCACGAGGTCGAAACACGTGTCAGCTGACCACCATTAGGACTATGAGTCCACACTAAAATAATAAAAAACCTTCACTGTACCAACCGCAAGTAGCGTGGAAATCAATCATTCCAAATATACCCTTGCAAGATAGCCAGGACTTTTTCTCTAACCATACCAAGAGGTGTGGGCTTCACCTCAACCAACCTGTGGCCTCGCATAGAAAATAGTGGCAATACAAAATAACTAGAGCTTAGCGCAGGAGTGAACACAACCTAGGGCCCACTTCTTTTCTCGCAAACTAGGAAGCCTCTGGTCTCCACATAGAATGGTGTTTCAACACAACACCTCAGAACAGGACTGCACCACAGGGGATACCCCTCCTAACTACAAAAAACTGAAATCATTTTGGAAAAACCATTACTATTGATTAAGAATTGTACATCTATGCAATGCATTAATGCCAGTTAGCCTACAACGCATATTAATACTTTAAGCTACAATACACCTTGAATTGGTTAGGTTGGACTCTAGCCATCAATGTTATCAAACAACATTAATTTGAGTAACATGGCTAAGTATATAAATGAACCTGTTTTCCAGAAATGTTGCTCCCTTTAAATAGCCAACTAGCTTGATTAAGTAAAAGCATTTTACCTCAAGCGTTGCAACAGGAGATATAGATCTTAAAAATCGAAACCATAAAATACTTGTAGCCAAAGCCAAGACTATATGAATTATTCCAAACCCTTTGCTACAATGATAATCCCTGTAATGTTAAAATATTTGTTTTAGATTTGAATTGCGGTTCGTTTGGCCCAAGTCACCTACGCTTTCTTCAGATTAAAATGGTATTGTTTACCATTCATTCCTAGAAGCGATCATACAACATTGAGCATTTTAACATCTTCTAACATCCATGATCTTCTTGAGGACTTGGACACAGACATCACCGCTATGGGGGAGAGATGGTTTACAGACAATCACACTATTTTTCTGGACATTCTCCTCCAGGACGTTATGAATTCCTAGTGGAAAACAGTTGGTTGGGGATTTCACTCTCGATTGAACGATGGAGAATTCCATCAGCCACCCTTTGGCGTTTGTAGGGTTGGTCTGTAAATACATACATTACATTAACCAACTACAATAAATATAGCCACACATGCGTTCCCCTGGGGTTATTTGGGCGCTGTCCCCTGGGCAGCAAGTGGGTGCCTTCGCAGAGTGCTCCCTCCCATGTGCAAACAGGGGTATGCAGCGGTTTGTTTGTTTGTTTGTTTTATTTGCATATATAGCACACCGAACCCAAGGGTATCTGGGCGCTTTACTTGGGTACATAGTTACAATAATGTACATAGTACATAGTTACAGTAATATAAATAAGGTACAAATTTACAATAATATAAATATTAGGGTACAAGCAATGGTTGGGGGCTTGCCGTTCCTCCCCTGCAAGTTTTCCTTCATGGAGGCCGGGCTGGATGATGGCTTTTGGGAGGCGTGGGGTGTGATCAGGTGAGGCAGGAAGACAAAAAAAAAATGTAAATGTATATTTAACATATAAGTATGAGCGGTACTTGAATGCTGGTGTCCACGAGCGGGCCGTTCGGCCCCAGTTTTAAGTGCCGGGCATCAAGACATTGTCCGCGGGGGAGAGCCCGAGCTTGTCGTGTCCTGGCAGGCGGCGGGTGCTCTGGGAACGTCAGGTGTCAGTAAGGGTCAGTGGCTTAGGCAGCGATTTTCCACTGAGTCCTAATTTGTTGGGGGACTGTGGGGACCCATAGTGGGGGTGCGGATTAGGGTGGGGGGTCCTTCATTGTTAAGGGGAGCGGGAGCTCAGACGTTTTTCTGTGAGGGGCATGGAGAGTGCAGTGCTGTGGGCCCCCCACCAGGTGGCACTGCTGTGCACTGATGGGCGGGTATCAGTGCTGTTGCTGGCGCAGCCAATCCTTGGGTTTAGGAGTCAGTTAGAGCGCGACTATCAGGGTTCTTTTTTGGGCAGCTGGTGGAAATTTGTGGGGCAATGCAGTGAAAGATAAATAAATAGATAATGAATAAAAACAGCTATACCTAGCATTCAGAGGAGTATATAGAGGAACATTTAAAGGGAGGGGTTCATTGGATTGGGAGACCTGTGGCAAGAGTACTGGGGAAAGGAGGAGTACTGTGCTTCGGACAGGGGGGAGGGGTGTAGGAGTGCCATGTCTGGGGGTCTTGTGAATGCACAGGTACTGCAGAAGGCATTGCGCCTCATAAGTAGGGCGTCAAAGACCCAGCTGGAGGAGGTAGTGCAAGAGGTCAGAGGGGAGCAGGGGCTTAAGGGGGATAGTTCTCAGTGCAGGGTGGCCTCTGACCAGGCCTTCGTAGAGGTGGAGGCTTGCAGCCCTTCAGCAGGGACAGAAGAGGGTAGGGCTAAAGAAAAGATGAAAAGGGCCAGAGGAAGCAGGGAAGAAATGCAGCAGCGGGTGGTTACGTTGGGGGAGCCACCTGGGAATACGGGTAGGGAGCGTCAAGAGGGTCATAGTTTTGGGGGTAGGTAGGAGGGTGGTTTGCGGGAGAATATTCAAAGGGGTGGGGGTTTGAGGAGGAGGATAAGGAAGGGGGAGCGGAACGTGGTGTTGAAAAAGAGGGGCTAGGGGAAGAAGTGGCTGGGGAGGAGTGCAAGGGGTAGGAGGCAGACGTCCTCCCTGGTAGTTGACAAAATAGGGGAGAGGTCCAAGACGGTCTCTCGGACAGCAGAGAGCAGCATGGTTGAGGGGGAAGCACAGCCCCTGCACCAGATGGTAATAGGGAAGGGATCAGAACAGTCCCCCCAGCCAGCGGAGAGGAACGGCTTAGAGAGTGCAGCATGGCCCCTAATACAACAACAGGATGGGCAGAGGACAAGATGCCTCTGCCAAGAAGAGCAGCGCAGGATGGGGTTGGGGTGGCCCCTCCAAGAATACATCACAGAAGCATTGGGGTGGATGTCCCTTGCTGGCAAGAGGAGGATCTTCCTGGACCAAAATTGGTATATGATGGCTGAGAAGGATAAGGGGGGAGGAAGACTGGATGGGGTGGGAGGAAGAAGTTAATGGGGAGTGGAGAGACGAGGAGAGAATGGAAATGTTTGGTAGAGTGGTGCTGGTGGACAGGGGAGGTGACAGCACAGGAATGGCAGCTGAGAGCGAGAGGTGGTCTAGGGGTGGGCCCAGTGGTCGGGCTAATGGGCAGAGAAGATCTGCCGATGTGTTTTCTCCCCAGAGCAGTCATGGGAAGAGAAGATCAGTGATGTGTTTTCTCCCCACAGTAGGAGTTCCATGAGGAAGGAAGGGAAGAGTGGCGGTGGTGTGGCCAGGATGACGCAAGTGGATGGTGTGGACAGACTGCTAGGAGGTACGCAGGGTAGGGAATGTTCAGCTGCATGTGTCAGGGTGAGGGCGAGGTGGAAATAGCAAAGGAGTCAGGATGAAGAGCAGTTTTTGGGGAGGAAATATGGCCAGGGGCTACACGGGCACTGGTGAGGGTATAGGTGAAGAGTGTAAACACGGTAGAAGTACAGACAGACCAGGGACCGAACAAGGGGGTACCCCTGGTGGCAGAATGAAGTGCTGCAAGTGCTAATGAGGTCAAAGAGAAATTGAAGAAGTTACCTTATATCGGTATCACAAAGCCGCTGGGGGCACATTTAATGGCAGTAGAAAGAAGTGAGTGCCAGCAAATCAGTGGAACTAGAGCTCTGTGCAGACGTTTGTTGCAAAAATGTTAAATTCATTCAAATGCAAATCATAATACAGTGTTTAATAAAGAATAAAAATAGAAAATAGTAATAATAAATCTGGTAACTTCACAGATTGTATGGTTAATTGTGTTGGGACAATACACTCACACTTCTTAATTAAATACGCTCTTTCAATAATACATTGTTAACAGCTTTCCAAAAATTGACATATGTTTCCAAATCATTCAAATCAATGAGTTCACAGTTCATAAAGATAAGTTATTTTGGGTAAGACCAAAGTAGGTCAGAGTCCATTAATGAGATGCTTCTAGATATACACGTGGTTGACCTCAACTGTACATCTTATCTCTCTACGACGTATTTCGGGCTTTTATGCCCTTCATCAGGTATGGACAATTCAAAAGTTCAGAAAGTTCCTAAAAGTAAAATATTAAATATATGCTGTAAGTCTATTGCGGACTGATTTGTCATTTTACCTATTTTTTGCTCTAATAGTAAATCAAACCCTACTGACCTTCATGTGCTGGCGGTATGGCCTGACTAGAAATAACAAGGGTTCATGCCGGCTTATGTTTCAATCTCCTCTCACTCCAAGAGATAGATCTGTAAGTAAATACAAATGTCTTTCATGGGTATAGTCATGAAGGATGGGCTAGAACTGGGACCAGTCGTTACATCATAGCGCCGGGTCCCAGCTCTAAGCCCTGTTTTTTTAGCATTGCACAAACGTTTTGGTTCTTCAAAAGAAGACAAGTTAATAAAGCTCACCTCGTTGTGTATGCATGGGGTTTCTCCGAATAGTGCATTGAGTCAAACTTATATATTGGCTGCTGTCTTGTAGCTTGATAATAAACTACTTTCTCGAGTTAGCATCAAAGAGACTCAGCTGCTTCAGTCTGTCTAGAGAAAGAACGTGTTTTTAGTTTAGAGTATAACTAGACTCGGATGTTAACATCAGGCTTGTTTTAAAAAATACATGAGAGATTGTACCTTCATGGTAAGTACGCCTCTACGCTCCTCGTGAGAAGTCGTGCGCTTTCTTTTTCTATCAGTGCCGCCACATGTTCATTATTGATTGATACCTTCAGAGATTGCTGAACTGCCTTGTATTGTGCCTGTAACACGAGATATTTGACTGTATCTCTTAGTCTGTCATAAACCTTTTAGATGGTATAAGGATTGTGGGGGATCCTGGTCTTACCTATTGCAGAGTTCACCGCACTCTCGTGCTTTTTAGCGTTGCGCGTGATCTCTGTGCTTTCTGTTGTAGCTGGTTGCTGTGGTGGCAAACGAGCTTGCACGTTCATTTAAAGGACAATAAATAGATTAAAGAAAGGACTTGATCGTGAAGGGAAGAGAAGCGCCATGGTTAAATGGTGTTAGATTGGCTAATAACCGCTTCTGGGGCTAAAAACCATGTATTTTTATGCTCAGATGTATAATGTTATGTATCTTTTTTCTTTTTTGTAAACTCATTAAGCGTGACTCATTTTGACTCTTCTGGTAATTAAATTGTGGTTAAATTCATTTTTCTCAATATTAGGATAACATGACACTTTGGTAAACTCGATCTATAGAATAGATAAAATAGTAAAGTTGGGTAATATTGCAGTCAAGTTGGATAACACTGCTTGTCAGTGTGGAACTGTCACAAGAGATTAGTTAGAGATGTTTGACACCCCTGTGTGTGGGGATACCCAGCTAAGTGTCTGTATGCTTTATAAGAAACAACTTAGATCCCACTCCATGTTCATCCCATTGGGAGACATCGGGGTTGAGACGATCAATCCAATAACTTTCACGTTGGAGTAGTAACCTGCTAAGATTGCTTCCTCTCCTGGGTAAACTCACTTGTTCTAGAATGATAAATTTAATCTGGGCAATGGTGTATCTCTCTTTCAAAAAATGTTGCGCTACTAGTGATAGGGGTGCAGGCAGAGGAATTGTGGGGAAAAGCATATCCTACAGTTAAGTTGGAGAAGTTGGAAGAATGGATTTGGAGGGAGGGGTTTCGGGAGGGTTTTAGGCTGGGGTATCAGGGACCTAGGGTACAGAGGTGGGCAGAAGCTTGAAGTCTGAACGGGGGAAACTAGACATTGTAAGACTGAAGCTGGAGAAAGAAGTGGCACAGGGGAGGGTGGTTGGACCTTTTGTGGACATGCCAGGAGACCCTTTGGGGGTGGCGTCTAAGAAGATTAAAGGAGAATTCAGACTAATTTACCATTTGTCGTGACCAGAGGGCATGTCAGTGAACGCTTTAATTGCCCAAGAGGATTGTGTGGTGTCTTAAGTGAGCGTGGATCAGGCGGTTCCATATAATAAAGTTGCGGTGAAAATGGCAGTTTTCAAAAGAATTGCAGCAAAAAGGTTCTGGGATTTTCAGCCTAGCGGAGGGAGATGGCAAATGGGATGCTAGAGAGTTGGAAGGGCAGGTGAGATAAGAGAAAGGAGGTAACAGCGGAATTGTTGGAGAAATGGTGTCAAGCTATTGGAGGGGTATGCTGATCCGGTGGGAGAGGCACATATTCAGGGCAAGCTTTACCTGCAGTCGAGGGGACACGCGGGGAGACAGAGTCCACCCACTATTTTAAGACCCCCCAGCTAAAATGAGAACAATGGAATGTCCTCTTTGAATGTATGCATTAAAATCAACCACAGAGATCGAACCACAGTCGTCAGGTTTGTAGGACAGACACTTCACCACTGCACTATATAAACTGATGAAAAATAACAAACAACTAAAGGAAAAATGTCGCATTTCGGTACTGCAAGTCCCAGGGAAAACATTTGTATTGGTTCTTGGAGTTTAAAACATGCACACCTTTTGACGTTTTCAAAAACACTATTTGAAGAAAATATCCTCTCTTTAAAATATCCTCTCTTTAAGGGCAACCATAAAGGGCATATAATAATAATACAAAAGAACTGCTCAGAACTAAATGTGAAAATAAACTATATTTCTGAACGTATCAAAGGACCAAATTTGGCGCATTTGTACGAAGGAGAGTTCCAACTAAATATTGGTTTTGTGTGTGTGTGTTGATTTTATGGAAGGCAAATTCCATTCGTTCTGTGCAATTTGGGTGGTTATGCAAAGCCAATTTAATCAAATGTGCATATTTCAACTTGATATGTGCATTTCTGGCAATGTCACATCCATTGCATTTGTTGATGAGTCCCCCAACTTTAATTTTTAGGACTTGACCCCTGTTTACTTGCAAAAACAAAGAGATGATGGCTGGAAGGCTTAGAATGAATCTTGACCTCTGGTACTGCTCTGGGCAAACCTCCAGACCATCGTTCTTCGCCTGCCAAGCCATTACAGAAGGGGAAAGACCATATGCAAATCAGGCTTGGCCCCACCGCAAAAGGGGCAGTCTAGCCCGAACTGCTAGGTCATATCCATTCTGCACGAGACCACAAGCATCCTCAGACATGTTTCAACCTTGTTGGGCCTCATCAGCAACGAGTAGCTTGGGTATCTAAGCCCAGCAGGCTCGGGACCCACGTCTGGGCATACCCGTCCCACTTGGGGTGACAAAGCAAAAACAGAGAGGTGATGGCTGGAAGGTTTAGAATGAATCATAACCTCTGGCATTTCTCTGGGCAACCCTCTAGACCATTGTTCTTCGCCTGCCAAGCCATTACAGACGGGGAAAGACCATATGCAAATCAGCCCTGGTCCCACCCCAAAAGGGGCAGTCCAGCCCGAACTGCTAGGTCACATCCCTTCTGCACGAGACCACAAGCATGTCCAGACATGTTTCAGCCTTGTTTGGTCTCATCAGTGAAGATGCCCAACAAGGCCGAAACATGTCTGGGGTTGCTTGTGTTTCCATGCAGAGGGGACCTGGCCTAGCAGTTCGGGCAGGACTGCTCCCATTAGTGGCAGTACCTGACTGATTTGCATATGGCTGGACCCCTTTTGCAATGGCGCAGACGGGCTAACAAACGGTGGTGTAGACGTTTGCCCAGAGCAATGCCAGTGGTTCAGATTAATTCAAAACCTTCCACCCATCACTTTTCTGGTTTCTGTTTTTTGGGGCATTCAGGGTGTCGGAATTGGTGTTGGGGGGGTTGTTTGAGGTGGGAGGACATTTAACTGTCGGAGGACTGTCTAGATATTAAGATATGAAAATCTAAAACAGATCAGAGGGGCAAAGGGCTTTGGGTAGATGTGCGGGAAGTTGGTTTTCATACATGAGAGTGGGGAAGGAGTGATGACAGGGCAGGCTCTTGGAATGATGAGGAAGGGACTGGCAGCATTGCGGAGAGGGCTGAGGGGTTTGGGATGGGACTCATTCTTTCAGGATAGGAGCATCAAGGGAAGAATTGGGATTGACCGGGGAGGGGGGGTGAAGAAATTGGGGCAGTAGAAGTCGTCAAAATAAAAGGTGTACATCTGAGACATGGGGTGAAGAGTGGTTAGGAGAGAGGGGTTAGAAATTGGGGGGAGGGCTTGTCAGCAGGGCACCTCATGCTTTTTTCTTTTGCAGATGTGGCACAAGGGAGCAGTGAGATTCCCCAGATCGGGATCTGCAGCCACTCCATGGTTAAATGTGCAGGGAAGAGGGTTGCAAAGAGAGGTTTTGGTACTCAGTTAGGGTTCAGTTATGCGATTTCAGTGTTGAGATGGTCGGGGATGGGGGTTTGAGGTGCGATCAGTTGCTGCCCATGGCGGCTGGACTGAAGGAGCAGCATGGGGTGCTAGTGGTGCTGTTTTTGCATGCAGGTTAAAATGATTTGGTGAGGGAGCCAGGGGTGGCACTGCTAAAGAAGATGAAGAGGTATTTGAGCTGGTTGAGGAAGATTTGGCCAGCGGTTTCATTATATTGGACAGAACTGATGCCTAGGAGGGTGTGGAGAGGGGCTGTTAAGGAAGGGGAAGTGGAGCACATACGGAAGAAGATCAACGAAGAGATGGGGACATTTTGTAGATCCTGGGGCATGTGTACAGTAACACACCAGGACATTCAATACGAGGAATTTGATTTATTTCGGGAGGATGGTGTGAAACCTATCAGTGATGGGTAATGAATATTACTTGCTGGATCTGAGAATGGCAGTGGAAGAGTTGATAAAAATGTGAAGGTCCTACCCTCTTTCTCTCCCCATGCTTCCCATACCTCCCCCTTTTTTTCTCTTTCTTCCTCTTTGTATGTACTGTTTACTGTGTCATGTTCTTGTTACCTTTTTCACTTGCTTCAGATTCTTCTGTAACTGATTTTATTCTCTTGGAAATCCAATGAACAAATTTGTAAAAGAATGTGGAGGTAAAAAGAAAGTGGGTGTGGGGCAGAAAAACCCCTCAGAGGAGGGTTTTCTGGGTCCTTTGGAGGATGTGTGAGGGAAACAAAGGGGGATATTAGCACAGAAAAGGAGGGGGTATCACTGTTTACATGGATAGGCTAGCCCAGGCGGTAGAAGAAGAGTGAAGAGATGTGGAAGAAGGAGGGTTGTAGCCTCAGTGACTATACATGAGCATCTTATATAAGCATGTGTTGCTTTCCCCTTAACAAGAAGACTTCCCACTATTGCAGTTAACATTTCTTCACTTAGATGAAAGTGCAAGTACAATTAAAGCTGTTTACAGTTACTGGCAAGGTAATTCTGCTTTTCCGGAGTATGGAGCTTCTCATACTCACCCATAGTTACAATGATTGCGGGCTGCTGCTGCTTCCCGGCTTGGTTTCTTCTTCTGCTACTTTTGCGGGCACTCTTGGGATCCACACCCCTCTGCGGCACAGGTGTCTCCAATTCAACCTCATCAAGGGAGAGCCTCCTACTCTCCAGTTTCCCTCAGCTTGCTTCTGCACACAGGCCTTGGGAACAACTGCAACTTCAGCTCTGCATTGATAGCAATGATGCGCACCTGGAAAGACTGCCTGTGACTTCAGGCCCCTTCCAGTGTTGCCATAGCTATACAGGGTCTGTGAGCACAGGACCAATTGGGAGTCCGCATGTGAAATCAGCATCCTCTCTTCTCCGGCATCTCTGTTGTGCTCACACTTGTGAACTGCTGACTAAGTGTTCTGCTTCTGCTACTGCCGACCTTCCAGCTCCTGCCCCAGCTTCTTTCTACTGCTCCTGCCTGCTGCAGACTTTTTTGCCCCACAGGTGGGCTAATTAGGTTTAGGTACATGCCCTTGTGATTAATTGCCTGACTCTCATCTAGAGTCATTAAGCTTGACTGCCTGACTTGGAATCCTACATGCCTCTTCAGCCCTCTTCTTCATCACAGTGCCTGAGGCATTTTGGGACTTGTAGTTTTATTATGTGCCATTCCACTGCTCTATAATGGCAAAAGGCCATAA
The DNA here is from genome assembly GCF_040938575.1 of Ambystoma mexicanum. Taxonomy (NCBI): domain Eukaryota; kingdom Metazoa; phylum Chordata; class Amphibia; order Caudata; family Ambystomatidae; genus Ambystoma; species Ambystoma mexicanum. Next base: position 423,138,748 of record NC_090921.1, on the reverse strand, counting down.
GACAGGCAGAGTTATGGAGGAAATTAAAAAGGGGTTCCTCCCAGTCATCCTGGTCTGATCCCCCCATGTGATCCTCCCACAGTACACCACATCCAGGGTTGGGATCAGAGAGTGCCTCCCTTCCCCAGGCCACATGGGCAGGGTCCCAGGCCAGGTTCTTGGAGGTATTGTCCACAGTGTTTAGAGTTTGGCTTGGAAAGGCATTACTTTATTTTGCAGGGTAGAATTCTTTCCACTAAGAGGTTTGGGGTGACAACCCTCAATGTTCTGTCCAAGACCCCAACTTCGTCAACTGCTATATGAAGCCACAAGCATATACCAAGTAGCATTTTGCAATCCCATTCAAAATGTATGCAGATAATATACATATGGACTTCAAGCTGCAGAACTGGATGATATGGAATCATCTTTGTTTCTATGCTTTAACGTCAAAGATCATCTTCTTGGATATGAACCCTTCTCACACTTCCCCATTTTTCTGGACACCGAATATGGGTTCCTCCCTCCCTGTTGCTGCAGGTAAACAATGTGGGTAGTTTCTTCAACAACAAGAACTCGTTTGGCAGACTGATTCAGGACCTTCCAAACTCCTGTCCCTTGCGCCAGCAAGTGCTAAAATTGATCATTTCATTCCTGAACATGCAAAACAAGGTTGGGGTGTCCGTGTTGTCAAGGATGGACTACTGCAATGGTTTCTTTCAGGCTCCCATAGACACCTCATTCCCCTCTTGAAATTGGTCAAGAACAAGTCAGCAAAGCTCATCCTGAAATCGAAACCTTGTAACCATATCACAGTGGCACTGAAGGCTCTGCACTGGCTTCTTCTCGAGGAAAGAATCAAATTTAAATCCTCGTGTGTAATCCCTTGGGCATGCACGGGAGGGGTTCCATTCTACCCCAAAGAGGTGTATCCTCCCCTTGGTGTGTTAACATCTACAGCAGTCAGAAAACTCTGCGTCAGGTCTCAGAAAAGGGAGTTGAACGGTCTTCAGTTTGATTGAGGGTGCCTCCCTCTGGAATCCTCTGCCACTGTTAATCTAATTGGGAGAAAGCCTCCTTAAATTCAGGAAATTCTTAAAAAGTATTTCTTTAAACATGTGTTCCACCTGAGAGTCCAAAGCTGTGGGTAGCCTACATCTGGCCGTCCCGTATGCTCGTGGACCCCCGTAGCTACGCGGCTACTTACTGGACTGGTGCCCTTACTGACGCTCTCCTGATTCAAGCGATCCCTGAGTCTCCTTCTGCCTTTGCAGCTTGAACATTGCAGTCCAGTTGCATGTGCCATCCCTACCAGTTGGGATCCAGTTGCTTCATATCATTATATACTGGTATCGCATTTCGTCCAACATAAAAGTTAAAGTACATGTACTGCCCTCAATTTGGCCCTCTACTCCACGCAGTCCAGTGCACAGGCAGCCCCTGATAACGCTGCTTTCTTTCCCCATTGCACTTGCTTGCATTGTTTTGCTCCCATCCTTCACCCTTTGACCCCCACCCAGACTTATACTATGTGAATGTAGCAAAAACTGGGATTGGTCAGATTGTCTTGCTTCCCACACCCTTCCCTATTGGAGTGCCTGAAAGCAATTGTGCATTGCGGCTGGCACCATATTAATCATCAATGTATGTGCTAATGGGGCTCACGCTCTAGTCAGCAGAGTGGTAAACCTAGGTGTAATGCATTTATGCCTTGGTTTACCGCTCTGGGGCATTTTCATTCCCACTGAAGGTGGAGTAGGGGGACAGAGCAGAATTAACGTTTGCTCTGTGCTTGCCACCTCCGTCTTCAAAGTTCGGCACATTTTATGCCGGCACGAGATTTTCATGCAAAGTGTAAAACAAATAGATTTGTGAAAGCAGGTGGATTCCATAGGAATCCTTTGTAAATGCCGTCTGCAATCCATAATGTGCAGGTGGCATTTACGTTTCCAACCAAAATGCAAAGGCAAATGAAAGAGCAAAGGAGGTTTCAGTCCGTTTGGTAAATGTGGGAAATTGCATCCCTCCAGAGTCCCAACTGCACGTGAGTGCCAAGGCTGGTGGTTCCCTGCGGGCAATTGCCACTTCTGCACAATGTCTACCTTGTTGTGTGGTTCTGTTGTTTCTATTTGGGGAGGTGTGGGGCCACAGAAAGTTAATGTGCAAGGCCTAGTTTAGTTCATGTGTTATCTGCACAGTACTTGGGCTCCATTCCTTTATGTTTAAATAATCTCTCCATAAAATAGTTTTCCAAACACGTTTTATATAAAATCGACTTCAATCTTAGAAAGAAGAGGACGGATGAATTATGTATTCCAGCCTCCCTTTCCTGGGACTTTGATCAGCGACTTCAGACCTGCACTGTGAGCTTTGAACAGCATTGAGCACTTTTTGCATTGGCACTTGGGAAGCACTGAGCACTTGCTTGACACTTTGTTGGTTGACAGGAATATTTTAATATTAACTATGAATTCCAGCTGCTGGACAGTGCTTGAATATGCTCTCGTATACATGATTGCTCAGGTTTGGCTTTTTTGAAATAAAGATAACCTACAGTGAGATTTGTTCAGTGTTTTTAATGTGATATGAGCAAGCGTTAAGGACATTGTTTTATCCGCAATAAACTGTATTGGGTCGCCTTGACTTGGCACATGGAGGGGTGGGAGTGCAAGGGGGGAGGGAACGAGCAGATTAAGTGATGAAAGAGGGCCGGATGGATGACGCCAGCGAACGGAAATATGAGTGAGGGAGACTTGATTGGAGAGCAGGTGCGTACGGGTAAGAAGCTGCCCCAATGCACTGACAGTGTCACGCGGGAACGAGCAATGGCCAAGACAATTGCCACATACCAACACGGCTCCTGGCGCCACCTGCAGCAACAGTGCCCTCCCCCCCAACCCTCCCACCCACATCATTGTCCCAATGCACTTCGTTCCTGTCACTTAGCACGAAACCAACGAGTCAGTAATTAAAAGTAACAATTTAAAGACGCCCGCATGCAATTTACTGTTGCCTGGAGGAGCTTTTCCCCAGTAGGAGGAAACGGGCCAGAAAGATAACACGTAAAGCACGTCAGAAGCGGGTTCTTCAAGTTTAACAAGGAACTGAAATCACGTCATGTCATACGCATCTACTCCTCGTCCTCAACAGGCTCCCAGCGCCTACAAAGCATTGATAGCTTTACATTATGTGTTATCTCATTTTGTATGTCTTTATGGGGGAATTAAGTCCGAGGTACAGATGCACACGATCGCTCTCTGCGTGATCCAAAAGAAATTGGAGAATACGTCCAATGAAGCTGAGTTAAAGGCGGAGGTATTTCCAGTCTGAACAGACACAGCCATATCCGGAACTATCCACTGTCAGATTGACTGGTCTAACAAGCGGCCCTCAGCCGAATCTGATGACCCAAATTTGTGGGCAAATTTTATTGTATAGTTTATGGGTTCAGGGTGTCCTTTTTTGGAGGACTCTGTATCATGCTGGACGGATAAAAGTCCTGCCTCCTTTAAGTTAGGCAAAGGCTTTGTTCCTATGGTTGTGGGCACCTGTCCCCCACATGTGTCTACGTCCCAAATCCAGCACCGGCCCCGGGGAGCACCAGCATGTTCTCCATCCCTCCCTAACAGAGGGACAAGCTCCAAGACGCCCCAGCCAGAGCTCCAGGATGGCCAGGGGTGCTGCCCCGGCCTTTAGTGCCTGTCGCGCACATGGGTCAACCGTCCCCAGCCCAGCAGCAGACCCGGGGAGCCCTGCCGGGGTCCCCGTCCCTCCCAGAGGGAAACGCTCTAATGCAGAAGGAAAAGCTTTAAGGCGGCCCAGCCAGAGCTCGAGGACGGGCAGGAGAGCTCCCACCGGCCTGGGGCACCTGTCTCAGGAGTGGATCGACTGTCACCAAGACCAGCACCATTTGCGGGAAGCACCAGCATGGTCCCTGTCTCTCCCTGAATGGAAAATATCTAACGTTGCCTGATCAGAGCTCCAGGACAGCCCGGGGGATAGGCACCTGTCTCGCACCTGCGATGGCCACTCTCTGAGTCCAGCCATCTGTTAGTTGGCCATAAGAATAAATGTAAGGACCAGATGGCCAGGCTGCTCTGGAAGTCTGGATGGGCGTCAATTTGAAATGTTGGGTCTTTAAGGAGCCTGGACGCTTTTGCCAAGAGATCCCCCTCTGTCACTATAGGTACACAGATTACAAGAAAGCTTAATCACCTTCCCCCGGATTACTGTGGACAGGGTTTGAGGAACCTGCCTCGGCTCCACTTGGTTATCGCTGCCAAACCCGGGCTCCGTGGAAAAACCACTGCACCTCCCCAAGGGCTGTGCCCCGTGCAATGCCCCAGCAGAGATTGGCCTGTTGGTGGGCTCTCTTCCAAGAAGCCAACTTTTTTTCCTGGGCATTAGGGAGCCTGGCCACAAAGAGAACCTCAGCTGAATTACAGGAAGATGGCAGGGTGGCTTGCCCGTCTGCCTCCCCGCACTCTATGGGATCGATTTGGTGCACTTGGTCCATCTATGGTCAGACCACTTGGACAGCCTCGGCTGTTGTTTCAAGGAATTAGCATCCACCCACCTTGGAACCGTGTCAACGCTATACCCACCCGGGGAGGGCCCCCTTATTTGGGTGGCTCTCCACTCCAAGCAGAGAGAAGGCCGAGAAGCTCAGCAGCTCCCTTATTGTCAGATAAGAGTGGATGGGGTCAGGTGGTGCTAGCACCAATGCAGGTTCCAAAGCCATGCTGTGGCCCCTTCTCCACTGAGTACATTTTTCCAGCAGTTCGTAACAAACATTCTGCGGGGTGCTGGCTCCCTCTGTCACTACTGGTGGCATGTGGAAGAATCCCTTGCCACTTCAAGTTGTGCGTGGGTCCAGCCTCTCCCTCCCACCCCTCTGTGGCAGAGCAGGCTGGGCGTCCGATGCCTGTGTGTCTGACCTTTTCACCCAACCCACAAGCACCGGAGGGATGCTCTGACACTCGAGTCCCACAGATGGCCCAAAGAGTGTGAAGGTCGGCCTGAGGCGGGCGCACAGCACCCACCGTTGCAACCCGCCAACAGGTGTGGCTACCTGGTTGATCCTGCCAGTAATATATGCTTGTCTCAAAGATTAAGCCATGCACGTGTAAGTACACACGGCTGGTACAGTGAAACTGTGAATGCCTAATTAAATCAGTTATGATTTTTTATTTTTTTATTTTATTTGACACTTTTAGCTTAAGAATACAGTTAATGTAAGAACTTCGGGTTACAGAAGGAAGCGCAAAGGGTGAATTACATCGTGGGACGTTCAAAGTTAATACATCATACTAAGTACAAAAGAGAAGTACAAGGTGATCACATCCATTATACCATACCCCATGTTGCCAGGCGGCAGCAGCACACAGATGTGAAAGTCAAGCAATGTGCAGATACATGGTGCCTACCCCATGTTGCAGGCCGGCAGCAGCACACAAATGCGAAAGTCAAACAATGTGCAAATATATTGTGCCTACCTACGTTGCAGGATGACAGCAGCCACAAAAGCGATAGTCAATCAGTGGGCAAATACATGGTGCCTACACGATGTTGCAGGGCGGCAGCAGCACATAAATTTGAAAGTCAATCAGTGGTCAAATACATGGTGCCTTCCCCATGATGCAGGGCAGCAGCAGCACACAAATGCAAAAGTCAATCAGTGGGCAAATACATGGTGCCTACTCCATGTTGCAGGGCAGCAGCAGCACACAAATGCAAAAGTCAATCAGTGGGCAAATACATGGTGTCTACCCCATGTTGCCGGGTGGCAGCAGCACACAAATGCAAAGATCAATCAGTGGGCACTATCGGTCTAGATAGGATGGGATGAGGGGAGTAGGGAAGAGGGAAGGAAATCAAGGGCAAGGACGGAGTGGGTGTACACACAGCATCACACGGGACCATAGGGGGTGGGAAGCGTACCTGTAGCAGACAGGGAGCAAACAGGGGCCCTAGAATTGGGCCTTTGTACAGTGGGCCGGCACCGCCTCCCGGTCCTACTCATTGGCTGGATAAACACTAAGGTAACCAATGGTGGGTAGACCATGCAAGGCAATGTAGGCAGCCACTCAAGAATGCAGCCATCTTGGAAAAGGGTGAATGTTTGCTCAAGTGTGCACAAAGTCACTTGATTTTCCTGCAGTACGGCTCACAGCACCGTAATTACAAAAAACACATGGTATAGACCTCGTGTTTCCATAAAAATGCGGCTGCGGTATGAGGCGATGCATAAACAAATGTAGTGCCAGAATTATGGATGCCTTCTGGAGAAACGTGCAACCCTAATTTTAGGTAATGCAAAAGGCGGCCTGTGGTAGTGATGGGGCCAAGAGGCTTACTTTGCAGGTGCAGCGTTGCTGGAAATGGATGCAGTGGGTTCTGAAGCAGCTGATGCAGGCAGCCGATGAGCGCGTAGCGCGGGAAATTCAAATGCAGCACAGTTTCCACAACAGCTGATGCGAGTAGCCGATGAGCGCGGAGAGCACGAGGTTCAAAGACAGAACCATTTCAGGAACAGCTGATGAGGTTGTAATGTAGCACAAAGTCTGAAGAAAGTGGAAAGCAAGCAGGACAGAGGATGCCTTACTCTTATGACTTAATCACACAACCTATTGCTAATAGATTCCTTTGATGGCTCCATCTGTTACTTGGATAACTGTGGTAATTCTAGAGCTAATACATGCTGACGAGCTCTGACCACCAGGTATGTGTGCATTTATAATACCAAGACCAATCTGGGCTTGCCCGGCTACTTTGGTAACTTTTGATAACCTTGGGCCGATCGCACGTCCCCGTGACGGCAACGATCCATTTGGATGTCTACCCTATCAACTTTCAGTGGTACTTTCAGTGACTACCATCATGACCACGGGTAATGGAGAATCATGGCTTGATTCCAGAGTGGGAACCTGAAAAACAGCTACCACAAACTAGGAAGGCAGCAGCCGTGCAAATTACCCACTCCCGACTCGGGGAGGTAGTGATGAAAAATAACAATACAGCACTCTTTTGAGGCACTTTAAATGGAATGAGTACACTTTAAATTCTTTAACGAGGATTCACTGGAGGGCAAGTGCGGTGCCAGCAGCAACAGTAATTCCAGCTCCAATAGTGTATATTAAAGATAGTTAAAAAGCTAGTAGTTGGGTTTTGGGATCGAGAGCCCCTGCCTCTCAGCACTCAGTTGATGCTCTTGACTGAGTGCCCTGGGGGTCCAAAGCATTTACTTTGAAAAAATTAGAGTGTTCAAAGCAGGCCGATCACCTATATACTTCAGCGATGAATAATGGAATAGGACTCTGGTTCAGTTTTTTTCTCGGAACTGGGGCCATGATTAAGAAGGACGGTCACGAGCAATCGTATTGTGCTGCTAGAGGTGAAAGATGAACCAAAGCGAAGGCCTTTGCCAAAAATATTTTCATTAATCAAGAATGAAAGTTGGAGGTTCGAAGATGATCAGATACCGTCGTAGTTCTGACCATAAACGATGGGTTGTTACACAGATCCAAATAGTGTCTGTATTTGGTCTTCCCAGGGCGTTTGATGTACCAGTGGTTTAGTCTTTTCCCCTTGCGCCCAGCTCGGTTCACCCACACATGTGAGGTACCGATTTCATCGGCACACCTATAGGAACGAGGGAATGTAGGATATGTGTTGTTGCCCATGTGTTTCGGTGGTTTCCTGGTCTCAAATATCGTGTTTTTTTTCCCTGCATTTTGGAATTTGCTGGGCATTTCTGGGCAATACATTGTAGCGCGATTCAAGCAAGTGAGACCTCTTTGGATTCCCACGGGTGATATGTCCACATAATGTATGTGAAATATAGAATGTATGTAGATGTTAACAATATACAATCATTTAGAAAGAGACACTATTATGGGTACACTTTGAAGGATACGGAGGGAGGGAATACAGAGGGTTACAGACAGGGGAAACAGGTTCGGGAGACACAATCCCCGGCCAGGGAGGTACTAAAGCTGTGCTCCCACAGTTGATACAGTTGAAGCTGTATTTGTGAATTTCCAGTGATACAATCAATAAGCGTGCTGTTTTTTGGTCAGATTAGCAAATCCCGCCACACCATAAATTGGGGCTCAGTCCAAGTTTGGCGGCGTAGTGAAAAAAGTGTCAGTAATTTCGTAACTTCCACTTTTACTGCACCACCAATTAAAAGAACACAAAACCATCAGTAATTCAACCAGCACTAAAGATGATGGATTAGCACCAGCAGAGTTACCTGTGATAATTCCATCTGCTGAATTACTGCCGAAATTCCACCAAATTACAAGGTACAATACCACCAAAATCCAGCTAAAAACAGGCAGTAATTACTCCAAAAATGCATTTCAGTTACCTCCACTTCAGAGGTGGAGGTAAAATGAATGCAGGTGTAGAAAATAAGCCAGAGATGCATCCAATTGTATCCCAAAGAGTATTAAATGCCCACACCTTCCACAAAACCCACTATTAAGCAACATGCAGCCCCTACCGGACATAGATCATGGGCTCCACACCTTCATGTTATGCATTAAGCTGCAGAGGCATGCATTGCGTCAGCTGCAAAGGAGACTGCCTCTGCAAAGGCAGAGAAGACTTATCATGAGAAGACCACCCATACCCTGGGTCACACCCTCAAACTGGACAATAATTGATGACCAGATAACCACACTCTACTGGCTGAATTAGATGCCATAACTGTGCTGCTTGGCCTCATACAGCTAGACCTCGAGAGTGGGATCCGAATCAGGTCAGCAATCCCACCTTTGTTGAAGCTGGTGGCTATCCTGCACTTTCTAGCTATGTGCACATTTCAGCACACCTCTGGGATCCTACATGGCATGGCACAGCCAACTGTTTCTAAGGTATTGGCATAGGTGCATGACACGCTAATGTGACATGCACCAAAACACATTGCAACAACCCCACGCCAGGTGTATGTCACAAAGGCAAGTTTGTATGCCACAGCACACTTCACCAAAGTGATTGGTGCACTGGACGGCACACATATGACATTGGTACGGCCCCGTGCAGAGGAGAAAATGTACCACAACAGAAAGCAGCACCACTCCATGAACGTACAAGTGACATGCAATACAATGTTCATCTGACAGTGCGCCACTGCTGCGGCTGTTTCCCAGGTTCAACCCATGATGCCATGGTCCTGGGGAACAGCACCCTGACACCGTACATGGACTCCCACAGGGACCATCAAACATGGATATTGGGTAAGTAGACACTGTGAAAATGCTATGCACTGTGTGCACAAAGAATGAGAACGGCTGAATTGGAGGGAGCACAGGAGTACTGCCATACACATATGGGACATGTAAAAACAAATGCAAAAACATAATGCATGTTGGCGCAACAATACAAGCTGACATAGGGCACAAAGCTCTAAGTTCCAGAGAGAACTGCCCTTTGGCCACACCCCCTCAGTTACATGAGTGGCCCTGATAGTAGGGTGCAGAGGATGTACTAATGTACGCCCCACGATGCCTGACAATAACCACCTCACAGTAACAAACAAAAAGGCATACAACTGAAAAGACTGCCCAAATATGCCAGCACAATTTGTATTTGTATTTTCTTTTGTATTTCCAGAGCGTCTTCGCCAAGGTGCTGTACATACAAATCAAGTGTGGTACAATAAATTAGGCAATGATAAAACAACAATTGTAGTGCAGAAGACTTAGGAGGAAGATATTAAAGAGAGAAGATGGGCCTTTAGGTGTGCACAAAATATGTAGAGCGAGGGGGGAGCATTCCAAGCCTTGGCAGCAAGGAGAGAGAATGAATGAAAATGTGAAAAGGTACAGGGGGATTTGGGAGTGGTCAGAAGATGAAGATGAAACAAGAGACGCAAAATAGAAGGGAGCAAGGCCATGATAGCACTTGAAGACTATGGAAAGAAAGTGAACCAGGAGATGACAATCATAGGCAGGAGTGAGGCCAGGTTAAGAGATGACCTGATAAAGGATCGAGAGGGATGCAGAAAAAGAAGATGAATGGCAGAAATAAAGACTGATCGTATAGAAGCAAGGGGAGAGAATGGGAGAGCAAAGAATAATGCATAACTGTAGTCATGTCGGCAGAAAATGGAAGAAGTAAAGTGTTTGGCTGCATGGAAGGAGAGGAAAGGATGGATTTTACATACATTGAAAAGAAAGAAGCATTAGGTGGTGACAGGTAGAGATATATGAGAAGAAAAGGAGAGTGATAAGTCAAAGGTGACCCCAAGGTTACAGACAGAAGCGGAGAAAGGCAAAAGAGATAGGGGAAAGTAGACAGAGAAGTGGGTTGAGGAGGAGTAGGCGAAGCAGGGGGAAAAAGAGAATCTCGGTTTTTGAGGGGTTAAGGTGGAGAAAGTGAGAATGCATCCAAGATTCGATGGCCGAATGACAGGATGAAACAGAGGCAAGAAGAGAGTCAGAGAGTATTGAGAAGGATAAAAAGATTAGTGAATCGTCAGCTTAGAAGTGAGAAGAAAGATTGAATGATTCATTGAATGAGAATAGAGGAATGGTGTCGCTTGAGAATCGTAAGTGATCAAACCTACAGGCAAACCATATTGACGATGGCGGCGAGGGTAAGTGCGCCTATGCCAAGATACAGATAAAAAATGTTATGTTATATGGTGTTTGTATAGCGACTACTGCCATTAGTATGGTCTCAAAGCACTTTGTGGTTGAGCGCCCTTTGGAAGACCATAATCAGAGGATGAAGAAGTGGTGAAGAAGTTGTAAAATGCTTGTGTGCATTGATAGCCATTGCGAAGGTGGCTAGGTTGGGAGTGGCTAGTTCCCTAACCGCAACACATTATTATTGGTAGGGGTATGGGTGCTAGTACAGTATCAAAAGTCATAAGATTCAAGCTTTGTGAACAGATTGACCTAATTTTGTAATGCCAAATCCAAAGTAGCAGTTGGCCAGTGAAATGTGATAGAGTAAGGATGACGTTGCACTTGTGAAAAGGAGGCACCAAAGGAGGCAAACCCCTTCAGCATGCAGCTGCATCAACAGCACTCCTCCGCTATCAGCCATAGTAGGGTCCAGATACCCCTAATGTTATGCAGAGAGAGGCTCCCTGTATTCCTGATGATGTACCTGATGTAATTATTACGCGTGTTGCAATGTACAATGAGGCCGGAGTACACAACAAAAAAGTGCATCAGTAATTTATGACACTTACCTATTCCAGGTGACTCAGGCTATCCACTGCTGCCATTAAAAGGCCTGTCACTCCACAGGAGATGGCATACAGCGAGGCACATGCATGGACCAGGGTGTGCATTTAGCGCGCATTTGGACTAGTCAAGGGAAGATTCCGGTGCCTCCACCGGACATGTGGGACACAAGTGTACAGTCCTGAGAAGGTGGTGCAGAGGGTCACGGGCTGTGCAATGCTGCAAGACGTGCTTTTGGAGGAATGTCGCTATGCGTCCTGTGTCAAACATTGGCCACCCATAATATGACTTAGGGCCTCATTACGAGTCCGGCGGTAACCAGGCGGTTTTACCGCCTCGGTTACCGCCGGACTCATATTACCATTCCGCCTCCGTGACTCCTGGAAATACCAGGGCATTACGACCCTGGTGTCCCGGGAATTCTGGAGGCGGTATTTGGTAAATCCCCATTCCCATTGAGTCCCATAGGACTCAATGGGAATGGGGAAGTGGAAACACCGGCACCATCTCGTGATGGTGCTGGTGTTTCCACGTCCGCCTGCAGACGGGCGGTGTTAAACCCGCCAGGTCAGACCTGGCGGGAACATCACCTCCCGCCTGCATGACTCGGGATCGGGTGGTCCGGAATTAACAGTGGCGGCGGGTTTACCGCCACTGTTAATTCCGGACTGCCCGACCTGTAATGAGGCCCTTGGACTCTGATGATGTAGGTAATCAGAGGCCACCTCAAGGTGGATGGGAAGACGCATCATCCATCATTAACTAATTCAGAACGTTTTTGATTACATCTATCTATCCACATTGCACTGTAACATAACGTCACTGCAATTAACAATATTCAGTACACTCAATGACTACTGTACTAATTTGCTGGAGTGATTGTTTTTATTCTATGTAAACACTTCATTGCCAACGCACCCTCACATCCCAAACAGTCCCTTGCCCACCCACTACTCACATCACCAAAACAATGCCTGTGGCGGCATGGTCCCTCCTATTTCTTTTGGTTCTTGCCACGTCTATGATGGAGCTGGCTGTGCTGGAGCCCGAGTGATTGCCCTGAGCAAGGTCTCATTCCCTAAGGAAATGGACTCGCCCATCCCCCACACACATGCAAGTCAGTTAGCACAGCAAGTTCAGTGCTCGTTCAGACATCTGTGCACAGACTGCAGATACAGGTTTGAATCCTGGCAGGGCCCACCTAGCCTTTCATCCTTCCGAGGTCGATAAATTAATTACCATACTGTAGGATAATAATATCAACTGTTATTTCAGCGCTTAGACACCTAACAGTTTGTAGCACTACATAAGCCAGATATTATTATTATTTAGCCCACTACTGACACTGTGACATCTGCAACCCTCCTGATCTGCCTCTCCATAGCAGGGGCCACCCTTCTCGAAGCCCCCTGAATGGCACCCTGCATGGCCTCAGCATGCCCCAGTTAGTCCTCTGCCATGGTCTCCATTTGCATCTGGTACATTTGGCATAGTCTTTACCAGATGACATGCAATCTAGTTGTGGGGACTGGTGATGTTGGGTCATGGGGCATGACCCCCTCAGATACACATGGCACATCATCTGCAGTGTCATCTTCATCAGGAGTGGCCACTGCAGAGGCTGGCCAGTGTATATGGGAAATGACGTGGTGGTGAGTTGGGAGAGGGAGGGCAGTGGTGGAGAGTCAAGCTGATAGGGTGTGATGGTGGGAATGTTTTCCTGGATGTCCACTGCCAGCCTTGTCACAGAGGTTTGGATTGGCACAGTTGTGGTCTGAGGCACAGAGATACATGCAGCTGTGCTGATGGCCACCACTGTGGCTGTCGTGGAGGCACATACGGCTGTGGTTGTGGTGGTGGCCAAGGCATCACAGCTGCTGGATGTGGGGATAGCACTGCTGTCACCAGTATGGGTTGTCGCAGCTACTGTTGGTGTCGGGACGTAATGCACTGTGGTGGCTGATGCAGACTTTATACATTTTGTACCTCTGCCAGCACTCTGCCCTGCATCCCATAGATGTGTGGCGGGTGGAGGGCACTGGGGTTGACATTGTGGTACCACATTTGCCTGCTCTGCTGCTTCCTTCCTGTTCCTCCTGGCTTCCATGCCACCTGCGATGAGATAAGTGACATATCATCAGATGCTATGTGTAAAAATGGTTGTGCGTTACATTACAGCATTGCTCTTAGCCCATCTACCCAATACAGTTCTTCTGAGGAGGTGGGTGTTTACAGTGAACCCCAGGGACTTGATAGCTTTGTTCCATGCAACTGGTGAATGCATCTTGGCGGCCTGAATACAGTAGGTGGCGTGGTCCTAAAGGGACTGTGAAGTGGCGACTGGGGTTCACTGGGTAGGCCTTCACTGCCCGAAGTGGAGAACAGAATATGTTGAGACTGGGAAAGGTTGCAGTTTTCTGTCTCCGAAGGACAAGAAATCTCCCAAAAAGATGGAAAATTGGGAAGCCGTGTATTGTCTCTAATAGGAGGCATTTAAGACCCGGGTATTTTGAAGGGCTGGGTGAAATACTGATACTGGTTGCTTAGATGTTCCACTTTCCTCCGAGTGTAGAGTGGTATTCTCATTGGTCTCAGGTTCCCTTTCTCGTGGAGAGAAACATTTCAAAGATATTAAGGTTTGGTATTTTCCCATTAGGACTCACACATGGTTTGTTTATAATCCACCTCCCCTTCTTAGGGATAGAGAACATTTTCCCAGGTGTCTTTCTTACCAGATGGCCTCTCAGGGTAACTTCCTTTACGTGCCCTATGGGTCTCATGCACACTTGACTTCCCACCAACTCGCCCCTTCGAATTTTAATTGGGGTTAAATACAAATGTAAGAGAGCAAATCTCAGTTTGTTTCCACAGGAGTGGAGGGGTAGAATCTTTAACTCTTTCACTATGGGATATAACATAAATGGCAAGTCGGTGGAGACGTGTATCTGTACGTCTAAAGAGACTATTGTCTTGTCTCTCCTGTGTGGAGACGTTTATCTGTAAGTCTCCTGTGTAGCATATAATCTCAGGGACTAAAAAGGTGGTAACTGTCCCCCTCCACAGTCTCCCTTGTGGGGAGAATAGCCTGTGAGGCTAATAGATGGAAAGTGACTCTTTTCTTGTAGCCTAAGTGGTTGAGGGGTTGGTCGGTCTCTGTTTTCTGAGTATATGACACACTGGTTCTGGTGGCTTTTTTAAAGGCTTAAGGGTCCCCAGGGTTGTATCAACTGGGCCCGATCCCATTCTGACACCATATGTGAGAAGCCAGGAATGAGACACGGACACAAAGGAGACATGTTTGTGGTTACACACTTTTATTTAAAAGAAATGGGGGTTAGAAAATACCTCACTATCCCTATTCTAGAAAGAATTTCCGTACCACAACCAAAAAAACAAATTCGTCTGTTCAGTGTCAAAATGGACAAACAAAAGTATGTCCTGTGTCCATAAACCTATGCTGGCCCCCACACTTTAACAAATCTCCCAGTGTAAAGGATACTGTCTCTTGGTATTCACAAGTGTTCAAATGTTCAAGTTCAATACAAAAGTTCAAATCCAACAAAAAGGGTTCCTGTAACCAACGATCACAGTTCAAGTGAACAGCTTCCTTTCCCAGTTTCCTTTATCCAATCTCACCAATTCCAAAAGAATTATACATTTCCAAAAGAATTACTCTCTCTCTCCTTGGTCAAAAAGGAGTTCCAATGAACCATTTCCACAATTGGAGGGAGCGGCTTCCTTTGCCAGATTCCTTGTATCAGTCTCACCAGTTCAAAAAGAATAATCAAGTTCCAAGATGATTACTTTCTCCGCTTAGACTATTAACTTTTCCTGGGGCATCACCTCCCTTGCCCAGGTGTTCTCATCATTTTTAATATTAGCAAATCCTAAGAGTATGTCTCTTCCTTAAGTACTCTCTTCTATTCTGGACGTATTCTAAACAGTTCATGATTTCAAGGAGTTGGCCTTCCTTGAAGTGGTCTAGTTAGAAGATGATTAAGTAAGCCGGAAAGTTCAAATACGGGCCGGCTGCAGCTGACACTGGGAGGGAGAGCTGCAGATGCCCGTTACCACGCTGAGCACCATGCTGGGGGGAAACACAACATGGCAGGAGACGTGAATGCAATTTCAGAGCAGGAACGTAGAAGCCTGGGAGCAGCCGGTCCATCGCTGAGGGAGAGAGAGCAGTGGGAACCTCACACTGGGAAAGGAGGGAGTGCAAAGCTTGATGGGATGCACGCGAAACCAGTAGGCTGAAGCAGGAGAAAGTGACAGAGCGCTGGAGGCAACCGGTAAGTCCTGGGAAGGAAAGAGGGTTCCCGGGTTGCCAGCGTGTGCATGTCACTTCATAGAAGTAATGGAAACTGAAGGGAACTGATCCCAGGAGAAGCCAGAAACTGACGATGAACCTAAAGAAAGCAAAAAGGTTATTGGGTGGCCTAAGAAACCAAATCGATTCTTGAAAACGCAACGAGAAGTAAGCAGCAAAGGAGCTTTATCACTTGGCAACCCAAAAGTTTAACATTACAACATCCGTTTATATCATGCTTGTGACAACCACCAGCATGACACGCCCCACCCCACCCCACCGCTTTAACTATGTTTGTCATCTTTGAGAAATGCAAATAACTCTTTTGACATTTGCCTTCTGTGTTCAGGAGCCCGCAGGCTATTGCACCGCCTCCTCCAGCTCATGGCATCAAAGCACCCAGCGCTGGCCCGAGGGTAGCCCAGGGCAAGTTGCCTCTATCCAATCCTCCCCCAGCCTTCCTTGTCAAACCTGCGGCTGCCTCAACACGTTGCAAGAATGTGTTATTCGCGGAACTAACGTAGGCCAAAGAACGCTTTATTCCGGTAGCACCCTCGACCTTTAGGTATCCAGTACACACACGCGGCTAGTGGTCGCCCAAAGGTCCAATGGATTGAATAATATTGAATTGGAAATAGCAACATCAAAGCCATGAAGTAGTAGAAACAGGGGTAAACTGATAAACAAGCATTGGCAAAGTCAATAGTTTCAGCCGTTGTGTATCGAGAACATGTTTGACTTCATACTGGCAGATGGGGGACATGTCGAGGGGACAGAAGATACTGGCAGATGGGGGACATGTCGAGGGGACAGAAGACCTAGTGGAGAGAGGGTTGCGATGGGATGGACCTGTGATGACTGATGAATGAATGAGTGTCACAGGATGTGTGAAGGAATGATTGTGGATAGATAAAAGGCTAAGAGAATGGTGCTGGCGGAAGAATTCAGGATTTTGAAGATGGGTGAATGGATGAATGGATACAAATGTAATGGCTTGAGGGTGTATGGACGAATGCATGCAAAAGTGTAGCATGGATCAATGGATTATTGGATTAGAATTCACAGATGGATTATTGAGTATGAAGAAGGATGACACAATGATAATGTGAGGGTGACTTAATGAGTGGCATTAAGAACAGTAGTGGGACGCCCACAGCAAGGACATGTCACATGAGCCCACTGTTTAGCATACAGTGGTCAGGAGGTTCCAGCAGGCGTGACAAGGCGTGTGAGTGATGGAGCATGCACTTACTTCACCAGGGCCTGGAATGTGGCAGGGTGCATGTAGGCCTTTCAGCAGTAGTCTGCTGTGCCCTGTGACCATAGGGTGCATCAGCGGGGAGAGTGGTGGGTGGGCTCCAGCTGCTAATGCCCCCAGCAGATCTGTCCTAGGATGGGCTCAGATGGCACTGCCAGGCCCTGACAACACAGTGGCTGAGGCAGCCTTTGGTGTTGAGGGCATGAGCGGCTCCAAAGCGGGCACTGGCATTCCAAATGATGAGGTCGGTGGTGCTTTATGAGCATATTCACTGGGGAGGTAGTCCTGCTTGCCTTGAATTAGTGGGGTATCCACAGTGAGAATTCCTTTTAACTATAGGATTGAATTGGTGGATTTTGCGTCACAATTTTGGAGAAATAATTGGTAAAACGCCACAAAATTCAAAACATGGCTCACAGGCAAATATCTAGTAGCTGGCAGATTGACAATATATGCTGGTGCTGCCACTGTATGACCCACTGATACATACCTTCGATATGAGGGTGGAAGCGGATATGCGAAAATTGGAAAATAATTGCATCAAGTAGCATTTCTGCAATACCTTGGGCAGTATTCCAGAAATATCAATTCTGTAATCTGTAACGACTGGGCTGGTGGTCATTCTCTCAGATTTGTATGAAATATTGCTAGCAGTTGTGCTTATTCCCCTCAGCGGTATTGCGTCACTGCGGTATGGACTGTAATGAGGCCCTAATGAAACCTTCATGAAGTAAGCCTGAAGGCAAAGTGAATATGCATCATATTAGCTTTAGAAAAAGAAAATAGCTGGTTAGTAGAGATGAAGATGCCTTCAAAATATGAAAAGGTACTACTATTAAGTAAAGATCGTGAAGACTTATATTTTTCATTATGGAATACTTTCAATATTTTATATGAGTGATTTTTATTTTATTTTTTATTTTTTCTTCATGTTTCTTCTCGTGGTGTGTTTTGTTAGTATTATGTGTGTTCATTAATTGCATCTTTAATAGATATACATATGTAACTGCTACTGTTACGTTAGGAGTAGATTGCTTTAGGTTGTTCATTCCTAACATATTAATATGATATGCTAATATGTTTTAAGTCTTAGAGTTATGTGATGTTACTGATATCCATATGTATTGGAAGCACATGTTTGTATAAGAAAAAAACGTAATAAAAAAAATATATAGCTCAACTTTATTCCTAGAGTTTTCAAGGCGCTCAACGTCAGGTAGGCAATCCATCCGTGCTTCTCTAATTGCATGCTGGCATGATGACTACTGAAGTATTGCAAGTCCCAGATCCAAAGCAAACACCAGGACTGAGTGAGCCGAATCACCCACATGGAACAATGTGGGATCTCTGAACATGACCAGTACGCTCTACCGGGAAGGGTTTACGGCAAGGGGATTGTCCAGGCTCCCACTTTATTTCTAAATGAATTCCGCTCGACGCACACTATTGAGAATGATCGCCACTCCGGAACGCTGCCCCAGAAAATGAACACTTCCCCGCCCATTTCTAACATCGCTCCTTCACAAAGTAAGGATCCCCTGCATCAAGGCAGCCCAAAACCAGCAGGTGGCCGGCCCTGGACGCTTCCATGCTGCCTGCTCCGTTTAATAGACCATTTGCCTGCTCCACTCGTTGCGCTAGTCTTACATCTTCACTGCATGGCTTTTCCCGTCCCTGCTTCCACAGCAAGAGTAATTAGGGATATCTAGTTGCTTTGCACACGGTCCGAAGGCCAATATGTAACACAAGTGTAGCCCAAATCTCAGGAAACCAAGGCTATCCCATTTTTTCCTGCACCACTGGGATTTATGTATCCCAAATATTATAACATTATCGGAAATAGCCTAATTTCCTAACCCGTAATACTTAGTATAAACATGCACTTTTTCAAGAATCGGGCTGCTGGGGTGGTGTTTGGAGAGTGCCGGTAATGTTATGAATGGAGTGACAGCAGCATATAGCCAATCAGGGGCTAGCTGACATTGTCATGCCAGGGTCTGCTCAAAAAGCCAATTTGACGAATGCTCTCCAGGCAGGAAGTAGCACACTGAAGTACTGCGTATCATTACATGAATCTGAAGGCCCACGCTAGACAGCAGCAACTTTCAGCCAAAACTAAAAGCAGAAGATAAGATCAGTTTCGTTGTTTCAGTCTGACCCATGCACAGCACAGTTTGTACATGTTGTACATTGCCTGATTGAGAGCTGAGTGATTGAATGAAAACATGACGGCATTGTTGGAGACCCAGGCCATGCTAGCAATGGGTTCAGAAGTCACGTGTGTCTGTAGCATTACTTCTGGGGCATAGAGGCGTTTACAGTTCGAGGATCTATTGCCATCCTTTCCACGGCTCACTCTGCCCTGTTATTCTTCAGTTGCCCTTCAAGGTCCTGTCACCATCAAGTCATCCGCCACACTCGTCAATTTTCACTCGTCTTTTTAAAAAAAAAAATGTTTTTATTAGCATTTTATAACAGAATAGCACTGATACCCACCCACCCCCCCCACAGCCCCCAATCTGCCGTTGCCCCCTTCCTCCACCCCAAACATTGGCTCTTCAGAGTCCCCGCTTGACCATTCTCCTGGAAGTAACTTACACTCTCATCTTACTGCAACATTCTCACTCTTTGAGGGCACCGCTGTAGTCTGAAATCGTTTTGGCGAAAAGACAGCCTGGCCCCTAAACCTGTTTAAACATTGAGTGCTCCCCTTGGACTTGGTATGTAACCCACTCAAGAGCAACAAAGTTCCATATTTTATGTAACCATTCATATTCCGTTGGGGCTTGTTGTTTCCATTTCTGCACTAACCCTAGCCATGCTGCTGTAATAAGAACCTCCTTTGTGCTTTGGGAGACAGACATGTTCCCGGGTCCCACAGACCACATGAACATTATTTTATACCGTCTTTTGTACTAAGACACATATCCCACCCAACTCTGCAATTATGCCCTCCCAATAAGGCCGAATTACCAGGCCTTCCCACTCCCAATTGCCTTTCACTACGCACCCCCTCCAGCAGTTGGGCGATGAATTGAAGAACATTCTGTGTAATGCACCCGGGGTAAGAGGCCACTGCCTCAGAACTTTGTACCCCATTTCCCTGAATTGGATAGAGCTTGTCAGTTTTGGTATGTTTCTCCAAAGATGATCCCACCATTCTGAGGGCAAATTGTAGCCTAGCAATTCCTCCCATTTCTTCATATAGGGCCATAGAATGTGTGTAGTGTTTTCTATGAACATTCTGTATAGCGAAGAGACCAGTTTCTTTGATCATGAGTGTGAGTTTTTCAAAGGGGGGGGTTAGAGGGCGACTAGCTGCTTTATCTCAGGATCTGACAGTAAACAGTGGGGGGGTGGAAATGGCGCGTTTGATATGATATGAGATGGCATTTATAACGCGCCTATACACAAGTGTTTCAAGGCGCGAGGCAATTTCACATGTAACGAGTCCCAAACGTTTTCAACTAACAATGTAATGTGACTTATATGCAAATGTACTGGCCTGTGAGCATTGCTCAACCATAGGACCTCTGAAAGGGGCATTCCCACCACCGCTCTATCCATCCTGGCCCAAATTTCTGTAGTGTTGCCGGAGAACCATTCCCTTATACTCTCATTTGCGCTGCTTCATAGTATTTGAGAAAGTTTGGCAGCCCTAATCCCCTTTATTCTTCACTGCCATCAATGTGTTCATTGCTATCTGTGCAGGCTTGCTTTGACATGTAAAGGCGGATATCATTTTATTTAAGTGAACTAAAGAAGGATCTTGTTAGTGATATGGGGAGAGCCTGAAAAAAAAGTACCTGGGACAAAACCACACTTTTTATCGATGCTATCCTCGTCAGCCAGGAGATAGAGACGGGTCCCCATCTGGTTAGATCTGTTTTAATTTAATTCAATAGTTGTGTATAGTTTGCTGCATAGAGAAAATCTAGTGTTCTAGTTACGGTAACCCCCAGGTATACTATTCCCTCCTGTGTGCATCCAGACGGGAATCCCTGTTTTGCCGGATCAAACCGATTCCCTTGCACTGATAAATTTAAGTTCTCTGCTTTTTGCATGTTAATTTTAAGCCCTGCAACTTCTCCGAATTCCTCTATGTCTCTGGGTAGCACACCTAATGACCCAAGGATCTCACAGATTCCGACAGTGCCAACAGCATTTTGTCTGCAAAGGCCATACTTTTGTGTTCCTTTCCAAGAAAAGCTTATTCTCCTAATCTTGTCTGTGGTTCGTATCCTAGCTAGGAATGTTTCTAAGTGTATAGCGTAGAGCAAGGTGGAGAGTGGACACTCCTGTTTGGTTCCTCGTTTGATAGGTATTCACCTGGAAAATGACCAATGACTCATAACCACATTGCCAGGGAATGATAGTTTCCTTGAACCATTTAAATAATATTGGATCTGAACCCCATATGCTCCATCGTACAGAAGAGAAAGTTCCACTCCACCTGGTCGAATGTCTTCTCGGCATCCAAAGATAACAGAAGCACAGGGTGTCCTATTTTATTTCTATAAATGACAGACCCATTGTATATTGTCAAAGGTTTGCCTATTTTGTATGAAACCTAAATAATTTCAGGAGTAGTTTGTTAAATATGAACCGCAATTCGTTGGGTCGTTTTTTTGGTTTTGGAACTAAAACTACTTTCACATCTTCCATCGATGGTGTGATATGCCTCAAATTTCTGAAGGTATTGTATGATTTTGTTAACCACAGAGCCAGTCCTGTCCGATACATTTTGTAAAATAAGGACGGAAAGCCAACCAGTCCTGGGGCTTTACTAGGTGGGGGATTTTTAATGGCTGCTAATACTTCTTCTTCCAATGTATCATTTTGTAATTGTTCCCTTTCCATAATTGAGATTTCTTGTAGTGGGACAGAGTTCAAAATCACTGTTTGCGGGGCACCTACTGGGTGGTTGGAAGAACATAGTGTTGTATAATAATCAGCGAATATGTCCGGTATTGCTGTGTTTCAGTGGCATATTCCACCTCTTGCTTTTAAATTTGTATTATCGTTTGCATGGCTGATCGTTACCTGATATCCCTTGCGCGCAGGCGGTCTGCCTTATTCACTGTGACGTAATATCTCTGTCTCATAAATAGCGACACTTTTTCAGATCTTCGAGTGCGTAACAATTGCAATTGTCTATTAACATGTCTGAATGACTTCTCTTATTTGGGTGCACCCCCATGGCCTGCATGATCCCCTTCAATTGTTCCTCTAAACCTCGCTCCATTTCCCCCAATCGTTGTTTTCTTAAGGCTTTCATTGCAACTAATCCCCCCTAATCACTACCTTAAATGCATCACATAGTGCTTCCATGATTACTCCGAGGGGAGGTTTTCTTCGAAGTATGCAACTATTTTCACCCCTAGCAAAGCCATCAGGACTTTATCTTTCAGTATCTCATTTGGGAACACCCACTTCCATAAGCCACTACCGCTCTTGGGGTTATATTTTGTGGTTGTGATTGGAGCTTGATCCCACAATTCTATGGAGCCTAGTACAATAGGTTGTCACCCTCCCTTGGTCACCCAGATGTAATATATTAGGGAAAATGATTGTGGGCATGTGAATAGAAGGTATACCCACTTGCATCCCCCTGACTACTCTCCAAGTGTCCTGAAGAGCTACAAATTCAAGGATTTTCCCTCTGCACCCATGGCATACAAAAATCCCCTTTTAGTTTTATGTCTGCTTGTGCAAATCCTTCTAAATGAGATAGCACCAACCATAGAAAACCGTCCTGACCCGAGTTTGGGGCATAAACCATTGCCACAGTAAAAACATAGTTTTCTACTCGTGCCTTGACAAACAGGTAGCGACCCTCTGCATCTTCATGTATACCTAATATATTCACTTTTTAGCGTATTCTTGAACACTATGAGTACCCCATTTTGTCTTGTGCATTAGCATAGAAGATGTGAAGATACAAGTGTGTTCTGGCCCACATTTAGTCAATTTTTCTGATGTGTGCTTCCTTCATCGCTATTATGTCGGGCCGCTCCCTCTTCAAGTATGCCTCAACCTTCTTCCTCTTCAGCGAGGAGTTCAGTCCACTAACATTATGTGTTAATAATGTGAATGAAGCCTTTGTGTATTATTCCCTTCCAATTATTCTGCTTAGTTTATCTCCTGTACGTACCTCTGGAGACCCCCCGCCATACCCCTTCCCCGTTCCCCTTTCTCATCCCACCCTTTCCCAACCAAACCCCAAACAACATAACACACTGGGTCGGATCATACTTCCTAATGACTCTGGAGAAAAGACATCTCCGGCCATGACCCAATACCGAATCCTGAGTAACAAATGGAGAAGGGTATACTAAAACCCCCTCCGTGATTCCAACATGCACCATTGTCACTGGATTTCTTTCACTCGAGTCGCTTCAAGGCCCTCCTTTCCCTATAATTACTGTCTTACTTGCCTCCTGGTCCTCCAGATCTCTTGTGCATTCCCAAGGGTTTCAAGGATTCTCGCCTCCCTTTGAGCAACACCAATATTTAATTATTTATAATTTCTATTCAGCATTTATTGCTTGTGGGATATATTTCCCTTTTGAAAAGATTGCTCCCTGGTGTATCTTCCCTTTAGGGCTGAACGACAAAAGGCCTTCATGGGCAATCGCTTCTTCCTCTACCTTTCTGTGGCACTGATGACCATTCCCACAGTTGTTTGCCCATCAGATGTGGTCGTCTGGGTGGCTTCACTCTATCTCTTTCCTCGCTGATCTGCAAGATGCTCATGCCTTCTTCACATCACGTAATACTCTGTTGCTTGTTGTCCCGCATTAAGATCATCCCAAATGGAAAGGACCACCTATACCGAATTTGCTTCTGATCCAGTTGGGCCTCATTACGAGTCAGCCGGTCCGGAAAGAACAGTGGTGGTAAATCCACCACCACCGTTCTTTCCGGACCGGCTGATTAAGAGTCCTGCAGGCGGGAGGTGTCACTCCCGCCAGGTCTGACCAAGCGGGTTTAACACCACCCGCCTGCAGGCGGACATGGAAACCATTACAACTTGGTGCCGGTGTTTCCACTTCCCCACTCCCATGGAGTCCGACTCCATGGGAATGGGGACTTACAGAATTCCGCCTCTGGAATTCCCGGGTCACCGGGGTCGTAATGCCCCGGTAATTCCGGGAATCACGGAGGCGGAATGGTAATACGAGTCCGGCGGTAACCCGCCAGTTTTTCCGGCTCGGTTACCGCCGGACTCGTAATGAGGCCCAATGCCTTCACCACTGGGCCCATGACTCTCCTCTACTCTAGCGTTGATGTTGGTCCTGGTACAGGTGTATCTCGGCCCCAATGACTGTGATGTGTTCTGCCAAGCGAGCTGCTCTTAAGATTTTTTTCTTTTTGGCCATAAGAGGCTAGGGCCGCCAGCACATCTCTTGGTCTTGAATACCGGTTTAGTCCTCATTAGGCAGACAAAATAGATCTGATCTATCGCAACTTCAGCTGGTGGAAGGTCTCCAATAAGGTCTCTGAAGCTGTACTGGATCGCGTCCTTCATGTCTTTATCCATCACATGTTCGGGTAGACCTTTAGTGCGAATATTGGACCTTTTTGCGATCTGTTTTCTAGGTCCTCTCATTACAGTTCTAGATTTTGGCACACTCTCAGTAGTTGCTCTAGGATCTCGTCATCCTGCTTAGTGTATTCAGCTCCTTCTTAAAGAGCCCATTCCGTCGTGCCAATGTGCTCTTCCAGTTTCACAATTTTATCTTTCATTTCTTTCATTGACTCCTTTATGTGTTCCTTCAATGACGTAAAGTGGTCCTGAAAAGAGGCTGTGATTTTATGCTGAACATCCTGGAGGCATTGGGTTATTCATTTACCGCCATTTTTGTGTTTTGTAAGTCCTTCTGTATTTCCTCCACCACATTCCCTCTCCCCGGGCTTTCCCCCTACTGGAGTCCCCTGCCACCACCGCAGGCCACCTTCTAATGGTAGGCACTGCGGTTTTTGGCACCCTGGGGCATCTTTCCTCTTTGCTCTTGGCATCGGTGGTGGGGAGGTGCCCCCTTCTCAAAGGATGAATCTTTTATATTTTGGTTTTCCCCAGCCATCAGCCAAAAGGCTCTTCTTTCTCTGGTGGTTTCCCCGATCACACCTTGCCTAGTATGATATGATATGATAGTTGATTTATATAGCGCCTATACACAATGTGTTTCAAAGGGCTTCAAGGCAAGGGAGGGAACAAGGGAAAATACAATGACATTCTTACAGGCCATGAACAGTTAGGATGTGAAATTAACTATCATACTCGGCCTGACGGCATTTCAGATAGTGCAAGAGCTAAGACATAGATAAGGAAGAAATGAAGAGAGTGAGAAGGAAATGGAAACAGAAAACAGACAGGCGACTACCGTACTAGGCCTGACGACATTTCTGGTAGAGCCGGAGAAAAACAAAAGCTGACGGAGAGGGGTGAAGAAAGGGAGGGGAGGAACAAAACAAGCGACTATCATACTAGGCCTGACAACGTTTCAGATAGTGCTGGAGGGAGGGGGACAGTAAGGAGATGGGGGAGCAACAGACGAGGTCGCTATCATACTACATCCAGGGACAATTCTGATAGAGTAAGTGCGTAGAAGAAAGTAAGGGGAGGAGGGAAGGAGATAGGAAAAGGGAGAGGGGAGGAGAGAACAGAGAGTAAGAAGTCAAAAAGAGTGGTGAAGCAAGAGGGGAGAGCGAATACAACTGCAGAAGTCAGTAGTAACACATAATATTGCAAGCCAGGATACAAGATGAAGATGGGAACAGCATGATTCAGAGTCACCATGAGTACAAGATGCAAAGGAAGTCCAGCATGAGAGTTGAGAAAGGGTAATGCACCGTGAATCAATGAAGTCCATAAAAATAAAATCCAGCATTGGCCACAAGACGGTGATTGTGAAACCAGAATGTAGCAGGACAGACTCCTGTGTGCAGGAAGGGGGTGCACAAGGAAACTACAGGGGGGACCAGAGAGGGTGGGGATGGCCTGTGGGGACAGAGGGTGTAAACACATGTTGGTGCATGCTTACCTGCTGTCTTAGCAGGGTTTTGGGTGCTGGATCCTCCTGGTCTGAACAGGTCCAAACAGGAATTGCCTCGTATGGGGCCGCCTTTCCTCCCGGGCTTCTCATACTGCTTTGTTCCCTTGTTATACTCTTTTTACTGTCCATGGTGGGAGATATGACTCCTTCCTGTCCACTGGGTACCGTTCCCTTTTGTGGTGGGCCCATTAGGCTGCAGCTTCACTGCTTATATTTCTCAATGCCGGCAGCCATAACCACATTTGCCATTGCTGGCAACCTGTCGCCCTCACCGATTTCTACCACAGTCTCCCTTCTCCTCCACTGGACTGTCAGCGCCCGCTGCTCACCACTCCTCCCTGTTTGAGATGGGCGGACTCTGTTGGCAGTCACCCTCTATGTAATCGTTGTGCTCAACTAGGAGGGTGGGGGCTGACCCCCTCTCCTCAATCTGTGCGGCCGCCACTCATTGCCTTCCTTTATCTCGCCTCTCTTTTATTCGAGACCAGTCACTTGCACTCCGGGGATCAAGATTCCTGGCAGGGCAGATGATTCACGTCGTTTCTTGCATGTATTGCGGATGTCCTCCACTCTTGCTTTCGGGAGTAATTCCTGGGAAACCTGATAGCGAGGGAGTCTTCAACAGGATTATATGTTGTACCAGGGTTGTCAACTCTCTGTTCCTGGTGGACAAATGTCTTCTGGAGGGCTGCAGCGCATTAAAACGGTAGGGCCTGAGGACGGAGCGCCATCTTCATCTCCTTGCTCCAGCAGGCGAGATCTTGGAATCCAGTTCTCACTCGTCTGTCCCCATGCATCACCCGAGCACATTGCATCTTCTAAGACGTTATCATTCATCCTGTTCATTTCTCAAAATCATCCTAATTCCTCATTCCTCCTCCACTCTCCTCCCACTCCTCTTCACTCCTCGTAGCTCAGTCCTCATGCTCATGCCTCACTTACTGACTTATTTATTTATTTATATATTTATTGATTGATTGATTTTCTATACCAAAAGGGAAGAAGTAGAGGATGAATTATCGACATATATGCTACAGGAAATGCTTAATTTGTCAGCTGCTTTCGACATCCTCGACAACCAGAACTTTTTGGAATGAGCTGTTTCATTGCCTAAGGTTTAGAAATAAGCTATGGGGTGCTTCAGGTTGTATCCCACAAACGGCAGCACCTTCATTTCTTTGAACTGTCTTTTTGCATACAATAGTCCTATGGTCTGCCGAGTCCCCCAATGTCTCTCCCTTTCCCACTGCTCTTTATATCTGGCGCAAGCATCTTCATGACCTAATCTCCTTCCTCAACTTGAGGGTCTGACCGCTGTGCATATCATACTAGACTCTATTTCAAACTTTAAAATAATCAACCCAAGGACAATGCCACACTAATGATCGTGCTAACCCAAATTGAAACATTGATGGATTCTACTTGTTTCAGTTTAAATAGAAACAAAACAGAACTCAGCATAGTGTCTACTCCAGCAAATGCAGGGAAAGGGGAGAACCACTCGCTCCTTTTTCGGTTAATTCCACATCTCTACCAGCTCTGGGAGTCTATTTTGACTCTCATACTAATATGACTCTCAATGTTAACTACACTATAAGTTTATATTATATTTCTTTTGTAGACAGAGCATCCCAGGATCACAAACGTACTACTGTAACTGCCCGTACATGGTCTGCACGAAAGGAATATGTTCACCATTGCAGGTTCTCCAGAATGCTATTGCTCAACGAGAAGATAATGAGTTCCCTTTTGCACAGGCAACTGACTCCAATACTTTGAAATTACACTGGCTTTCACCTCAAGCGTGCATTATATTTATCTAAGAAGTCAGATTCCTTCTTCCGATGCAACAACTAAGATCGTCAAACTGAATTAAACAAACCCAGATAGATTTAAAATGAAAATGGGGGCAAGTACTTTTCCATTCAAGCCGCTCTTCTCTGGAATAAGCATCCCTATTATAATTTAATAAGTGTAAGACACACTTAGTTGCCATAGATTTCAATCTACAGTGAATAAATCGGCAGGCCTTCAGCTGTAGGCCAGTCTTAATCCTCCTTATTTGAGTACATTGATGTAATGCCTTCAGTTTGTCTGTGCTTGATAAAATAGTATAAACATAAACCTGAATGGTGGTGGCGCGGGGGGTGTGGGTGCGGGTTGAGAGGAAGCACGTAAATATAAAGAGAAGAGACGAGAAGAGGAGAGAAGAGGAGAGGAGAAGAGAAGAGAAGAGAAGAGAAGAGAAGAGAAGAGAAGAGAAGAGAAGAGAAGAGAAGAGAAGAGAAGAGAAGAGAAGAGAATCTATCACAGGAAGAACATATATTTGCTTTCCAGTTGGCCAAACATCACAAAAAGAGCAATAATGCAGACATTAAGCACATTTTGGAATTGCTGTTCGGAGTCGGGTTGGCCAAAGGATCCCAGTGTCAGTTGATTGTAGTAATCTAATGACATCAACCGAGGAAAGGTTATTGTATCCGAATTGGACCGATCCCAGTTGGGTCTCTGAAAATAGTGTTCATGGTGAGATTTCCTGACTTTATTTACACAAGCAATATTCGCTTCCTGTCCAATTCCTTCCAGGAGTGCATTTCACATCTGGAGACCAATGTGAGTGATCAGTCTGCTTCCATATTGCCTTTCCTGGGCTTCGAGGTCTGGATAAAGTGTACTGCTGGGGATCCTGGCGGGGGTAGAATGTATTGCAATATTTATGAGGTATTTGGGGCCTGGGCCTGTTATGAAGTATCAACAGAACACACTTAAGACAAAAGTATCACATTTATTGATTGACATTGTTAGGATGGGATTGGGGTGAACACCTATGAGGTAATGGGGTATTTTCATAACAAAAAATATGTTCTTTTCTGAGAACAATCTAAGCAAACGCTGTTAGTATGGGGTAAACTATGACGTGCCAGAGATACAGAGGACTGTGGGAGCCCCTCTACTGAGAACAAACATGGGTCAAACACCTGTTCTATGGAATTTCTTCCACTCAGGAGGGTCTACAGCCACGTCTAAGCTCACAGCACCCTTTCCAGAGGAGAAATATCCATTTGAATATTAGTCTTTGACGTGTCAGGATCCTAATCTAGTAGGGATGCGAGTCTCTCCCTCAGGCTTTCTAGTCAATAGCACGCTCTCTGGAATATAGCACTCAGCATGCAATTTGGCTCCAGTCCACTGATTGGAAGGGGTTTGGATACCTGCCCGAAAGGGCCTAGCACATCAAACTCAAAATAATAAGCCTAGTTTGGTAAGAGGTGTCAGGGTGGGTCAATTCAAAGTGTCTCAAGGGCCTAATTAGGGAAATCCATACCTTCCACCCAGCACACTTCTTGATTCCAGCTCAGTTTTCAGGATATAGCATTCACCTAGCTTCTTGTCTATAGTGTTCCTAGATGTATAGTGCCCTGCTCACTTCCTGACAGACTCAGTCCTACAAGTATAGTGCCCAACTCAATTGTTGGCTATCCTCTACCAGCAAGCAACCCCCACCCCCTTGATTAGGGTACTTGTAGGCCTAGATGTTCTCCACATGCAGCCATGGGTCACACTCCGAAATACTTTGGACAAACGCCTCCAAGCTCCTGACCTCTTGCTAAGGGATTTTGTCAGGCAGTGGTATTATCACCCTCCAGCCATGGGCTGTCCTCCTGGATTCTTGGAGTCTCTCAAATGTCCAATTGCCAGGTATCCTCACCCTCTGGCATGCTCGTCCTCTTGGGTTCCTTTTGGGATGATTCTATTTTGGGCCACCTGCAGCCGATTCATAGATTTTTCTGGTATACCTGCATGGAGACTCTTGCAAAAGCGTTAAGTGGGATCGAATCAGGACTCTCATTACCACAACTTTGTGGCGGACAATACGGAGGGGTAATATTTTCCAGTGGATGCAGTCGTATTTATCTGGGAAGAAAAGTTAGGTTTTTGTAGAAAAGATTCCTCTATTGTGTTTTTTTTTTGTGGTGGGTGTGTTTAAGAGCCCAGGGAAGTTAGCCAGAAAAAAAAGGATGAACTATAGCTTGGCAGCCCCATAGAGTAAGATTGAACTGCTGCGGCTGCTGTGGGAGATGCCATTGTCAATCATGCACTCGAGCTTCTCTCTCATGTGCGGGGTGTTACGGTCAGAAATACCATTCTGAAAGTATGCGGCTAACCAGGACCAAACCGTGTATATTTCGGCCAGTTGAAGTTAAGAACTCCTCAATGCGCCAATTTAACGATGGGCCTTGAAAGAAGATGAAATAGCCCTTATGGAAGTTGGCAGACACCATGGTGTTCATTTTGATGAGACATGTAAATTGCATGCAGCGCACCATTTATGCTAATGTGTGTGTTAGCTGTCCTCGCCATACAATTTTGATTGGTTGTTTTCAGAATGGACGATAATTATTCCCCGGAAATCTGAGCGGACTCAGGTTTCCATGCAGAATAGCAACCCACTCACAAACCAATTGTAAACGCAGCCTGCCATGTTTGAGCATGGGAGACATTACTCGCATGCATCCCGGTGGATTCTGTGGCGTTTAAAACCAGGCGGAATGGCATTCTGGTTCCTGGAGCTCCAACCACATTACAACCAACAAAGGTTCAGATGGCTGTGGATTTTCTGTAGAGTGGCGCAGGGGGGCAGCTCTGGACATTTTGCACCAACCGCCCCACATCTGGGCACAAAATGCGCCATTTCGTAATCTATTTGTGGAGACAACGCCTATTCTAGACGCATCAAAAGATAGCCCCAATGAGTCCAAGCCGTCAGGGTTATCACTGCGTGGAGGGTTGCCCCACTAATAAGGTTTCAGCCTGTGGGGGCTCTATGCTGGCTCAGCATTAAAGTGCATTGGCATCTGTAAAGGAGCTGGACATTAATTTATCAATCTATACATTCATAGATGCTTCGCATGTTTAAGGCGCAGCTAACAGGAAGGTTTGTTCAATGATGTGTGACAGTGGCGTCGCCAGGAATCAAATTTAGGAGGGGCACAGAGGGGGCCAAAGACAAAAGTAGGGGGGGCACAGACAAATGTAAGGGGAGAACATGGTCACTGCTCGTTTTATGCAGGGGGGGCACAAGGGAGGCATGTGGTTTCACAGGGGGGCCCTGGTCCCTCCAGGGCCCCCCCAGCAACGCCACTGATTTGTGAAGGCTGTAATTGATCTTCCTAGGCTGTAGAACACTTTCTTTTTCACAGCCTGTACACTGCATTCTTTTTCTCATAACAATAGCTGTCACTGGAAAGTTTGCTACAGGTTGACATTTCTTTTTCAGATTCATTTTACTGCCATTCTGGAATAAGGGTGTGAAATACAATTTTGTGCAGGTTTTTGTTGTGCTCTATTCTGTACAATACACCCCATAAACCACTGAAAGGCAGAATGTTGTTAAAAGAATATACTGGTCAGCAAGTTGCAGGGCGTTGCACTGCCTCCACTTCTCTCTGTGCCTGACATATCTCACAGCTCTGCCCTTCCCTCTCAGCTGCCCCTGCAACCGCTCAGTTACCTGCAGGGTCGTCATTTCACCAAAATGCCAGGGGTAGCGGAAGTGACATCACATGACCCTTGACCACTGATGATATAACAGGAAGTGATGTCATCTGACCCCACCCGAAGTGACATCAAGTGATGGAGCACGACCTTTCACCCCTTGACAAAACAGGAAGTGGCATCACATAACATTGTTTCTAAGTACATTATGAAAAATATGGTTCCGGTATCACTGTAAAGTGATATACATTGCATATAAGAATGGATCACCATTTGTAACATTAATATCAATGCTTATAGGCCCATATTACCAAATGACGTGCATGCAAGCAGATGTCCAAGGTAATGATGTGTTATTATAAAGCACTTACGCTTAAGCATTTCATATAGAACAAATATACATAAAGTATCAACCAACCTGTGTTGGTACTCATTTATCAACCTCAGCACGAAGAAAGGATGAGTTGACCTTGCCGGGAGTCGAACCTGCAACCTGCAGATAACACACTCATTGCAGCAGTGAGCGCTTGACCCACTGAGCTATCTTACCGGCTACAACTACCAGAAAACCAGCCACTCCAGAAACAAAGAGCCACATGCTGCTGGCCACAACCGAGGAGCCGCAAAAAATATATATATATATATTTATTCTCTAGGGGTAGCAAGGGAGACCACACGGGTAGCAAGGGAGACGACCACCAAATGACGTCCCTAGCTACCTGTGTCGGCCCTCGTAACACCCTGTGCTAGCCCTCATTCCCATGG
Source organism: Ambystoma mexicanum (assembly GCF_040938575.1). Classification (NCBI taxonomy): domain Eukaryota; kingdom Metazoa; phylum Chordata; class Amphibia; order Caudata; family Ambystomatidae; genus Ambystoma; species Ambystoma mexicanum. The sequence continues at coordinate 423,106,681 of NC_090921.1, read as the reverse complement.
ACTGGTCCTGCAAAACATGTCTAGCCAGGCCAGACACATCTGAATTGGGGCCCACGTCTAAATGTTGAAGGCTTCAATTTAGCTGTGGTGAAGGATGCAAAGTTGTTACATTTAGTTGTGTTGTATATGTGCACCAAGGTTACATTGTAAGCGCAGACCGGGGATCGAACCTGTGTTGCTCCTTGTTGTCTTGCTTCCAAGGTGAGCACATTGCCCCTCAGCTATCATCCCGAGACAAAGGCCCACCTTCCAAGAAGGCTTCTCTTCTTCAATGATGTGGGTGCGGTGTACATGATATTCAGAATCTGTGGAACCTTTACACCGCAGCCTTTCCTCTAACAATAACTGTCATTGGTAGGTTTTTGTCAGCTTTGCAAATTGTGTTTTTCAAAATCACTTTCTTGTTACGCTGTTTTAGGATGTGAGCTACAGCTCTGTTCAGATGTATTGTGCTCTATTCAATACAAAAAGCAATTTAAAGCAAAAGTACAGTTAAACAAATATATCAGTATTCAACAAGACACATGTTGACGAGCCCTGCACCGGCCCACACTTCTCTCTGTGACGTATTTCAAGGGCCCATGTGACAGCCCCTGTGTCGTCACTCTACGCCACATGTACCATCAATCCTGAACAGTAACGGTGGGAGGGGCGGAATGGGAGCGGAAAAAAGACCTGTGTAAAGGTGACCCCCAATCACTCACAGCCCCGTGCTAGCCCTCATAGTTACAGCAGGCTATTGTATTAGTCCCAAAAGTGTGACTTTAGGCTGTCAGAAAATATGCATGTTACTGGATTGTCGATTAGTTTACTTTACGAGTGCTCATTTGAGTGCCCAGGAGACTGTTAGACAGTTGCAAGGTTTGCGCTGTTTGCCTCACTGAGTCTTTTTGAAAGGTGCATGGGCCAGTTACGTTCGGAAGTATTAAGGACTTGCAATATAAAGTACTACTCGTTTTTGCAATTTCATAGCACTGTGAATAGCATGCATTTTTATTTTATAAACAAGTGACACTTCCTTTTGCAAGACACCATATAAGGATGAATGCCTTGAGACATCCTTAAGCCAACAGTGAGATGGTGTGGAGAGCAGTCCCCTCACCTCATAGTTTTTTAATTTGTTCTTTCAAAAGAAAAATGTAGTTTATTGTGATTTTTGAACGTGCGATTACATTGTTTAATTATGAGTGGGGTGTATATTGAGTTTGTGGGGTGAATGTGACAAGCTATCCTTAGTCTGCTTAGACCTTTATGGTGACAAGTAGTTTGTTTACAATTTCTACTAGGGAAACGTGTCATCACGCTCCACTTCCCACTGCCACGGCACTGCCGGAGGGACCACCTGTGAGATAAGCCAACTGTCAGACGGTGCTGAGAGCAGTCCGGCTCACCTCAAAGTTCTTTTAAATTTTTTTTTTATTTGAGTTTACTGTGATTTAGAACGTCAAATGACATTGTTTTATGGTGTGTGGGGTGTATAGTTGGTGGGGTGAATTTGACAGGCTATTCTTAGTCTTCTGAGACCTTCGTGATGACAGGTAGTCTGTCTACCATTTCTACTAGGGAACACGTCATCACGCTCTACTTCCTGCTTCCACTCCACGTAATTTTTGTGCTTGCAGGATTGCCTATGTAGGGGATGAGCGCAGTGGGTGGACCTGCAGCACCCCAAAGGTGTTGTAAAGGCAATTCTGTCTGTGCCCGTCTGTGTTTCGGGAGGGGCATGTGCACCACAAAATACTTGTAAGCCTGGATTAGTTACTTGCTCCAAGAACTTTCTTAGTAACCTGGGACCACCTGCTTTGAAGTGGCCTGTCGAATAGAAAGGAGACTTGCCATCCCTGATGCCAATCCCCTTTGATGGGAGATCACCTTTGCTTGACCTCCTTTGTAACTCCTGCTCATTGATACATAACAGACTTGATATTCGTGATCTGTTAGAGGCCCGTGGTCCTCATATCCTGAGACGTGGTTAAGCAAATCATGTTCTACAGATGTGTATCATGCTATAGCCACACCTTCTACTATTTTGCAATCTGGTAGAGACTGTCCATCCAGTTGGTGGAGTGGCATTTGTGTTTCAACATAGTCTTGAATGCACTATCATCCCAACTCCACAAACTATAAAGATGGAGTCCTTATTGGTTAGACTATCTTAGTCTCTAACCATGACTGTATATTTCTTGATCATTTATCGACCTCCCTCTCAGGATTCTTCATTTTCAGTTTTGTAGCCACCTTACAGCTGAAATACTCTTGTATATTCATTGTAGGTGGCTTTAATCGTCTCTGGGTAGATGATTCTACGGATGTCCTGGCAGCCAATCCGCTCAGTAGAATGACTGGTCTTCAGCTGGAGCAATTCTCTTCTGACCCTACTCACCTACAAGTACATACTCTGGACCTTTTGCAGAGTCTGGCAGCATGAGGATGAAGCTCTGCTATTCCGGTGGAATGGTCCGATCACTATATTATCCCATTCATCTGCCTTATTTTGATGGCTGCTGCTAGACTTCAGCCTCTGTCTTATTCTAGTCGTGCATGGAGTCATGTGGACTCTAACACTTTGGCAACCTCTATTTCTACTCACTGTAATCAAGTGCTATCTCCATCTGGTGCAGACACTCTTCTGCTTTGCAGGAGGCCTTTAATAGGGTTGCTAAGGAGTTAGCACCTGAAAAACTGCAAAAGAAGCCTGTGCGATGCTCGGCTCTGTTGTTTACCCCTCATTTGAGGACTCTTAACCTACAATATAAACAGGCAGAGCAGCAGTGGCGACAAGTCTACCTTGAACAAGATAGGATGTCTCTTAAAACTGCCAGTATGACCTATCACAAGGCTATTAAGAAGGCTACAAACTTAATAGCTGAACAGCAGCACTCCCGAGAAAAAATAAAAATAGAAAAAAAACAGTGGCTGCGGGGGTGTACCCCATAACACCCCGCTCACTATCCTACAACATATAGTGAGCGGGGTTGCAGGGGTGGGGGAATCCCTGCAGCCGCCCCACAAAAAGGAAAGAAAAGGACCCTGCAGCACCGGTTCCCGATCATGGAAGTGAAAGGGAACTGGTGCTGCTGGGACACAGAGCATTTTAAAAGGTAAGTCGGGTGTGCGTGGGGGTGTGTTGGGGGTGTGGGTGGGGGTGTGTTATGGGTGTGTTATGGGTGTGTTGTGGGTGTGGGTGGGGGTGTGGGTTTTATAGGGTTTTTAAAATTATGTTCGCATGGGAAATGTACAAACCTTTTGTGGTGTGTACATTTCTCATGCAAACTTTTCCGTCGAAGACATTTCGCAACAGAAAAATCACGTAGATATGCATATCTTCTACGGGCACAAGGGATCCCTTTATTTATTGTCTTGCTGCCAAGATTCCCTATGGCACCTTGCTCTCCCCCTCTGGCTGTGCGTTTGCACCCTTCCATATCCTCCTCACGCCTTGCCGCTGTTGGTGCTGTGCTTTTGGTAGATCCGGTGTGCAGTATGCTCCTCAATAGCTGCACCGCTGCCTCCTTCTCGTGCGTGCACCCTGCGGTTGCGCCCGCCCGACCACTGCTGTTCCTCTGTTCTGGCAGGTCCGGCATGCGCAACTCCACTCTGGAGACCTCCGCCGTACGCTTTGTCCACTCCCCACCTACTCTCCTCCGTGCTGCGTGTTACGCACGGCCTGGGTGCTGCCGCATATCAACACTCGGCTTCCCGCTGCCTCTCACCTCAGGAGAGCTGGTTCCTCGCCATGGCCTCTGCTTCTTCCGACCTGCACCATCCATCTAGATCCCTTGGACTCCATTTCCGAATGTGTTACAACACTAGTCTTCTCCCATCACCGCCATCTTTCTTTGACTTTTCAGTTGCACGCGGCCAGCACAAATTCTGCCTTCTTCGTTTCTTTCGCTTATGGTTCTGCTTGCTTTTCAAGCGCACAGAGCCGTTTCCACAACTTTTGCCTCCAATTATGCTTTACATTTAGCCATTTACAGCATATCATTGCTGGATGAGGCAGGAGCTCCTGCTAGGCACATCTTCTTCACAAAGAAGTTAGCCACGACCCCACTCAGAGGAGAATTTTTGTGTGTGCTTCCTCTTGGTGACTTCTTTGCCTCACATATACCGCTCATTTATTGTGCCATTTGAGCTGAATCCTTCAAAGACTTGCCACAAAGTAAAAACACCTACTAAATTGTCCAGCAGTGTCCCAGGGAGGACCTAGCTGAAATTTGGTTGAAAACTTACCAGTAATCTTCACTAGCCCTAGTCCTACACTTCCTCGTCACATTACTTATTTATATGAAGGTGCTCTGTCTGACCACTAGCATCACACAACCAAACCTCTTTTTTATTTCCCTTCTGTACTCCATGAATCCACCGTCATCTGTGAATAACACCTCTTTTTTCCCCCATCAGGAGCCTCATTACAAGGGCAGTGGTGCAGGAAAAAAGTGGTGGTAATTTTGTCACTGCAACTTTTTGTGGTGTTAACAGAATTACTGTTATTTTTCCCACATGGCCAAATTATAGCTTTAGAGGTGAAGTGGAGGATTTGCTTCCAGCAAACGGCTGGAGGTGAATCCATCTCTTTACTACCAAAAATCAGCAGATTTACTATGTGGGTATTCTGCCGGCTGTGAATCTGCCAAACGTCCCCATGAAGTACTATGGACTCCAAAAGTTGGGAATTCCACCACTTGTAATCCCATGGTAAACGCACAGAACCAAGTTGTGGTAATGGTAATTGAGTTTGGCGGTCATTAGATGAGTTTACCACCCAATTACCACTAAACTTGTAATGAGGCCCTATCCATTACCATAGCCAAGGAATCAGATCGACGCCCTGAGAGGTTGAATGAGGTGGTCTGAAGAACCATCACGAGGAAGGGTTGGTCTGCCTAGCCTGGTAGATATAGCCTATAGTAAACCAGGAGGTCCAAGTGACCACCCAACAGGTGTCCTGGAGAGTGCCCCCCCTTAACTAAGCCCAAGAGAACACCATCCCTCATGTGGATCATCCTTGTTGCCCCCATGAGAGGAGTACAAGAGAAGGAATATAGTGGAGGCAACCTTAGGGTGAAAAGTTGGGTCACAATAAACTACCATTGAGTGAGGAGTCGCCAAATCACCTGCCCATGGTAAATGCCACTAAGAATGCTGAATTAAAGATGATCAATTTGGCAGTTTCTAGGGGTCCATAGGGTCGGCAATGCACGGACTTCAGGACCACGGGAAGATCCCATGGAGGCATGAGAGATCGAACCAGAGTTCTATCAAAAGAGAAAGAGCGAGCTATTGCCATCTGGAAAGGGTGAAAAGCCTTCTCTTTTTTATTTTTATTACTACATGAAGTGATGCGGGTAATTCTGTCTTCAAAAGGGCAATTTGCTGACCAGATATCCAGTTTTCGTCAACTCCATGCTAAAAGTGTAGTGTACTTGTGGCATGCTACATCAGGAGCCTGATCCACGTCACCTGCTCTACTTGTGGCATAGAGCAGGTTCAAAAGTCACAAGATGCCCACTTGATAGCTGCAGTGACAGCCATGTCCCTGCAGTGGAGGAGTGGCATTTAAGATATGCCCCCTTTACCAAAACTATGATGATCATAAGTAACCCATGATGGTGGCAAGGTAAACTCTAATATAAAGCTATGCCTGATTTTAGGCATGGTGTATGCTACTGCATATGATCATGGCCACCACATCCCAATTGATATCGAACATGTGTCAGCTCCTGTGAGTCAGATCTGCTGTGGAAGGTGATGTGTGCGTGGTGGAGAATGCCAAATGGCAGGACAGGAACCTGGAGCACCGGGCATCTTCTTTGATCTCTTTGTGAGACAGGTAACACCTTCCACCTAAGACAGCTGCACAGCAGGCAGCGGTGTGTGGCGCGAGCATTAAAGGAGAACACATATTCAAAGAAGTAGCTTCACTCCATGGTTGCGCATCTCTGAAGGCCTTTGTTCTTTTAATGAAATGCGGAGGGGCTGGATTAGAGAAGGCAAAAGTGCACTGGTCAATGGAAGGAGACTTCCACCATTGTGTTTCCCTCTGTCTCTCTTTCTCTTTCCTGTCCCCTCCACTTCCACTGGAGAAAAACATGTTGGGTGTAAAATCAGAAGGGCAAAGTCCACTCTGTTCCAGAACAGGGACATCTGGGGACTTGTGCCTTTAAAATATTGGGACTCCCATCCCTTCTTCAGGTTCTCTCAGATCTTCTCAAGACACAAAGATTCAATCTGAACCACCTGAGAAGAATTAACTTTGGGAAAGTTGCACTTCCAAAGCCCTTAGATTGAAGTGAAGAAGAAGCTGTACAAAGCAGAAGAGAGCTCTTCGTCCTAACCACTCCCAGGTCACATTGGGAGTGACGTTTCATCATGCACTAGCTGAGACCATCACCTGCTAGGCCTAAATCAACTGCTCAATGTCGTGACATAATCCGAATCACAGGTGCGTTACACGCTGACTCTGGCCAGGGGTTACAACCATAGCATGACCCAGCTAGCCCTCAAATGGCTGCCTCACCGACCTTCACATCAACACACCCAAGATCACTGCTTCGAAAATCGTCGCCCGATGACTTGACCTGCTGGTGCATCATGCATCAACCTCTCCCAGCGGCTAAATCCAAAGTCAGACTGGCACAATTGCAAAGAGATTCTGGGACCACACCAACCTGCATGGGTGAGCACCCCCTTGGACTGAACAAAGTGATTGAATTACCCCCTACTCAACACCTGCTTGCTGTTTGGGCTCACATGATCTGACGTGCCTGAACTAAGCTTCATCCACTCGCATCAACGTTCGACACTGGGTTCCACATCGTCAACCCACTTGTGAACTGAAACAAGGCACTGTTGACCCCAACTGCCTCCTCGGTACACTGAAACCCTAGAGACTAGTTAGGTCACCCAGTTCTTTCTTTCATCCAATATATAGCCTTTCATGGTTGGTACTTGCCTATAAACCCTGTACTCACGCTCAGAGGGCTACCTTCTCCAGTCTGTTGCTTACTCTCTGTTTTTCACAGCAGTGGAGTTTTGTACATTGTTTCTATTTAATTCTATTGCAGATGGTGTGTTTAATTAAAGTGTATATTTTAATAGAACCTTGAATGGATATTACCTTTATTTTGGACTGTGATACTGTGTTGTTTGGGTGCTTACTGGTTCACCTTCACACCCAATTTATGAGTCTAGCCTACCCTTGGCCTGCGATACCAGAAAAGGAAAAGGAGGTATATCTCTTGATTGACCATGTTTTACCTTTATGATTGCGTTGTGTTTTGGTTTGTAGAAGTGTGAGAGTCGAGTGGGCCATTTTACCCCTACTCATTATTGCACCCCCACGAGGCAGAACCCAATTCGTCACACCTTTTCCCATGATGTCCAGAATGCAGGGATCCTAAATGGAAGTCTCCCACTATTTTCTCAAGAATCTCAACCTCCCGTCGACTTTCTTGGCTTGGCAGGCCTAGCTCAGTCAGGAGCTAGTTGTCTTGTTTTGGGAACTGGCTCTGCTGGAGTGGAATGGAATCTTTGGGCAACCCCTGTAATTCTGCATACCGCCTCTACCATAGAACAGAAGCTTCGTTCCCAACCGCTGAGTTGGTATCTGATGATTTTTGGACCCTTTTTGTGTAAGAGGCAGGGTAACTGTTTTCTGTGAGGAGTCTGTGTTTCAATTGTGGACATATATCTGTCTTCTGGCATCTAAAGCTATGCCCACAATGAAGAGCACTGCCCTTACCCTTCATTGGCCAGGCCATAAATGGCAGTGGGCCATGTTCCATCATAGTGAGATTCCTTCAATATGGAGAGAAAATGGAGGGCCTGGCAAAAGCAAAGCAGGTGAAAGAGGTCAGGTTTGGAGGGGATATGGTGAAGCTTTTTCAAGATTTGTCCAGTCTGACTCTCTCAAGGAGACGGGACTGCCACCCTTTTACAGCATGGCTTATTGAGAATGGAATTAGATACAGATGGGCTTTTCCATTCACGGTGCATTTTGAGATATGAAGAAGAGGAATACCGGATCACCACAGCCAGAGAGGCAACCCAGGCTTTAAGTCAGCTCATCACGGATTTGGAGGGAGATCAAAATTCTGGCCACAAGGTACACTCGGAGCAGCGCCCGCGGACCAGAGGCACTCCCCAGTGAAAGAAAGAGAAAAGTGGCAGTAAATACCAAAAGATGGACACTTCTTTCCTGAGAAAACGGCCTTGACATTGAACATTCTGTATTGGAAGTTAACCTGATGGGAAATACTTTTTATTTTTGACACTGAGGTGAACAGCGTTGTATTGGTAGGGACAACAGTGGGTGGGTGCATGTTCCTACTGGCCCCCTAATTTAAAGAGGGCGTCTCAGAGGAATGACCATGAGAGTGGTGCTTGTTTTATTTGGGAGGACTGGGGGACATTTGGAGGGTTCTATGAGGGTAATTGGTAATATTGGGGATTTAGGTAAGGGGCTTGAATACACTGACCAAGGGACCATAGTGCCTAGGCCTGGTGTGCTTACTGTGCACTACGTTTGTTACAAACAACGATTTAGTTAAACAGTGGATCTCTGAATGGTAAAGGACTGAATTTGCCCATGAAAAGACCACTTGTGACATGAAAGTTCTGTGAAGCAGAGTTAGACATAAAGTTTATACAGGAAACCAGGTTGAAGGATGGAGCGGAACGCCGCCTTAAATGTGTGGGTCGAGGGGACACCTATTGGGCTGCCAGCGAGTCTGGAAAAGGAGGGATGGGCATTGTCTTGCATAAAGGGCTTTGCATGATACACACCAAGGGGTCCCGATTGTTGGAGGGGCACCTACTAATTGTGCAAAGAAGGTTGGGAGGGGCACACATAGTAACTGCATCTGTATACAGTCCAAATCAAGGGCAACAGGTATTTAGTGCGCAAGCGCTAGACAAGGTTTTGGCATTGAATGGGAAAATAGTTCTAGTGGGAGGGGATTTCAGTTTATGGGCAGATGAAATGATGGATAGGCACTCCCTAACGGAATTACAAACTGAGCCCACTCAGGGACAAAGAAAAGGGTTTCAGCAGACCATAGAGAAAAGAGGGCTTCTGCCCTCTCAACAAAGAGGAACACACTTTTTATTACCCTCCGGAAGAGACAATCACAAGAATAGATCACAAAATGGTATATATGATGGCAGATATTAGAGGAATAGGAAAAAGTGATTCAAGATAGAAATACAGCGACTCACTCTGGAGAGAGCAACTTTTTACTACTGAGCTGAGACATCATATACAGTTATATTATGAGTTAAATTGTAGAGGAGCAGCTAAATGCCTCTGCAGGAAGTCCTGCCGCCATACCTCCTGTACGTTGGAAGCCTAACATTGTGCCATGCTTGACACCAGCAGCTGTGCCCATACCCCGCAGTATATTTGAAAGAAGGTACCCTCTGAGAAAACTGTATCAGATGTATTCCTGAACCGATGATAATCTGAGGGAGGAACACACAGAAGGAATATGAAAAAGAGCGAAAGAGGAGCTAGTGACATCACGAACGATGAGCGTGACCCCCTGAGAAGACTGGCTGAAGAGAATGCATGGACCTTACAGAAACTAATGACAAAGTTAAGAATCGGGTAAACTTTCATATGCAAAAAGAAGATTGCACTTGTGTGACACACTGCAGAAAATGGAAGCCATTCAATAACTCTACAGATGCAGCAACGCAAGTAGATTGAGTAATCTTAGAAGCTGGCTATATGTAGTGAATAGACTGCAGGAAAGGCAGAGATCTGTGTCACAGCAAAGAATTAGCAGAGATCGTGTATACGAATGGCAAGGCTATCTGGCCTGATACCAAAGCTGAAGCAGCCAAGGCCGGTGATCATAAGAAGCTGACTTATCCCTTGTTAAGGTGCAAAGAATGAACACCATGCATGTCAAGTTTTATTAATTTAAGAGATTTAAATTCTGGAAAATGGTCCAAAAATCGTGGTCTCCTGTCACGTGAGCTAAGGATGGAAATAGAGTTCAGCTTGGAGTTCTAGAACAACGATAGTGCGTGCTTGCACTTCCTTATATTACCTGAGACAAGAATACTCTGTAAAGCCATGTTCAAAGACAATCTTCATGGCAGAAGGCATGGGTGATGAGAGATGATGGGCTAATTGGGTGAGGAGGTAAAAGTCAGGTCCACCTCCTGGTACCTGGGTTTGAGCTTACGTGCTGCTAAGTGAACCGAATGTTCCAGACATGGCACGAGCGTGCCAACCAATTGTAGAGGGTTGTATAATAAAGGGCCTTATAGTTTGAGAGCCAATGATATACTATGTACTTAATAGTGTTGAAAATGACAGGTTTAAGAGGTAGGCATAAGTTGTCCACCTGACAGTAGATATCCAAACCCAATCCCAGTCCCTACATAAAGTATACTTAGATGTTCCCCTTGATCCTATCACAACCCCTTGTAGGTTTTTTTCATTTGCTACATAGTATGACGTCAATTATGACACATTTTTTGTATATAAATGTGTTTTTATGTAAAATGTATTGAGAGCTCGAGCGAACGTCCGTCGATGTCTGTTGTAACTCTCTGTTTTAGACAATTGATATTAAAACAGTAAACTTTGCCATCTTCCTGAGTTGGTTCGATTATTTGGTGTGGGTGTTATTCTGCTTCCCCATGCATTGCATGCATGTTATCCAAAGGGCCTTGCACTCAAAATGATACTAGAGACATGGGAACAACGTGATCTGCGATGGAGGAAAGGCGACGTGACCGGGTTTGCTGATACGAGAAGGGGCACGGAGAAAACAAGAAGGGGGACTGATCGATACGGCTCTGCATAGGGAAATATGCGAGATGGAGGAGGTGACACTTGACAGTGGTAGTTGTGATGAGGAAGACCTCATAACCCTCCAGCAAAAATGCATAGAACAAAAAGCTATAGGATTGGGGAGTACTGTACTGCTGAAGGCCCAGAGAGCTGAAAGGTGGATGACTGGGATTCCGAATGGAGAAGGAAAGTTAGTTGATGGACCATCAGAGATAGCCGAGTGCTTTGCGTGCTTCTTTGAGACACTATACACAAGTGAAGTGTCACGTGCGGAAACGGATGTGGAGGAATATTTGGGAGACATTGGCATGCTGAAAACGACCAGTGTTGAGGCTATAGCTTTGGATAGACCACCCAGGGTAAAGGCACTAGGGGATTCTATAAAAGATGCACTAATGTACTTCTCCCACATCTTATGAAACTGTTTAACACTATATGCAAGACAGGAGTGGTACCAAAATCCTTTCGCAAGGCTCTGATTTCAGTCATACCAAAAGAGGGGAGAGATCCAGAGCACTTTCACTCTTATCGTCCAATTTCCCTACTGAACGTAGACGAGAAGATCTATACGAGAACGCTCGCTTCTTGCTTAAAACACCTCCTAATACACTTGGACCAAGTAGGCTTTATACATAGGCAACAAGGAGCAGATGCACTACATAAGACATCAAACCTCATGGAATCGAGTAATGGGGAAGGGAAGAATACGTCTTTCTCAGCATCGACGCTGAGAAAACTTTTGACAGAGTAGAGTGGGAATTCTTATTTGCAGTGCTTCAGAAATTGTGTTTTGGTGACAAAATCATAAGCGAGATAAGGGCTATATATATAGCGAACCGACAGCCAAGGTAGTAGTTATTGGGAAGAGCTCCCACACAATTTTTCGTGAAAGAGACAAGACAGGGTTGTCCCCTGTCGCCACTGTAGTTTGACCTTTCGATAGAACCTTTGGCAAGTAAGATCCGTCAAGATGAGACGGTGGGAGGAGTCATTATTGGTGAACGAGAATGAAAGATGGAGTTGTATGCAGATTACATCCTTCTCCACCTGCGTAATCCATGGATCTCTGTCCCCTAGGTGCTGAGAGAGGTGGAGAAATATGGGCAGCTGGCCAGCTTTAATGTGAATACTAATAAATCAATTATTTTCCCCCATGGAAGGGAATGAGAACAGTCAGTGGAGGACTTGGCCTAGCTGAAAATACCAATGCAGTGTGATAGACTGAATTACCTTAGGGTGCAGGTCATTAGGGACTTAGGGGATCTTTATGAAGCTAATTTCCTCTCCTGCTGAATGCCCTCTATGTGGATATGGAAATATGATCTCAGATGACACTCTCTTGGATGGGCAGACTGAAGGCGGTTAAAATGACAATGCCCAAGAATCTCTACTTGTAGCAGATGCTCCCTATTGAGATCCCAAAGGGGCATTTCCTAGGGTTGAAGAGTAAAATAATGTGGTTTATTTGGCTGGTGAGGAAACAAGGGGTGGATACTGTGCATTAATAATGCTACCTGACAAGGGGGGAGTGGGCCTGCCTGATATATAGACCTACCATAGAGCAGCTCAGTTAAGGGTCATAGTCCCCCACTTGAGAAAAGATGAGGATAAACAGTGGGTACCCTTGGAAAACTATCTGGTGCGCCCAATGATTGTTGGGCAATGGCTGTGGGCTCCTATTAAGGCTGTACCATAGAGAGCATGGGGGAATAGGATATTGGGTCACCTGTTGTGATTGTGGGAGAAACAATGAAATGCAGGGAGTTACTACCTGGTCTTCACTGCTGAGCCATTCATGAGCTCTAGCCATTTGGGATGGTATTATTGATCCTCTCAGGTTCCAGTCCTATTTTGAAGCAGGACTGGGGAGAGTGGGGCAGTTGTCAAAGGGTAACATGTATTTGTAAAGCGCACAATCACCCCCAGAAGGCATCTTGGCTCTATTGACGTTTATTGTTTATTATTTATTGTAACCCAGCTCAATCACACTAATTTTATTGACCTCGAAAGGATGAAAGGCTGAGTGGACCTGCTGGAGTTCAAACCTGTGACCATGAGGTCAAACAAAGGCCCCTTTAGTGGATGCATTAGTCCACTGAGCCACAGACTTTGTCCCAGTAAAATTACTGGAATAAGGGCTGCACGGAAAATGGTCAGTTTTTATGTGTCTGCCATTGAAAGGGGTGCTTACAGACAGAAAATGGAAACAAGAACTGCAGAGACGTATTCTCTGTACTAATACTAAGACGAAGTCCCTGCTTTTGGGTATATACAGAGCACTTTTCTTAGTCAAAGTAGGGGATGCTGAGACAGGAGGAGATGGGAAATAGACTTAAAAATGCCATAGGATGGACGAAAATGTAAATCTTTATGTTTAAATGCGCACAAAACATCTGTCGCATGCCAATATAAATAGCATAGAGTGAAATTATTATTTAGATGCCAATATGATGTTGTGCGCCTTTCAAAAATATTCCACTATGCCACAAGATGACCCCCTGCCCCCTTCCTACTTCCTACCCTCTTGTACCTTATCCCAGAAAGGCAGAAATCACCATCTAAACTAACGGCACGTTCTATGCCTCGTACCCACAATGGATTACAGCTCTATACGTAGCGCCAAGTACAGCTTAATCTCGACCTCCACACCTCGAATGATTCACACACCCACCCTATTCCTCTCAACACTTACTTACTACATCGACTCCCCCTGTAGGTATACCTGCCCTCCCACCTCTATCATTACTACTAATGACAGTATCCTCGTGGCCACCTCACCTCAGTTTGGAGGACACAGCACCCCTCGCCTCCAAACATTGGACCTCGCACCTGATAACAGCAGGCACATTACCCCGCAAGCCTCCATCCACAGTCGCTCCATCCTGCAAGACCACTCATTGAGAAATTTCTGGCTAAGTGAGCGCACTGCCCTCCTACCATCACCATACCAAAAGCAATGTTCCTTTCCACAACCTATTGCAAACAGAAACTCCCATTTAGGATACCGCACAGTGACCTCCCTAGAGGTAGGCTCGACGACACTAGAGCTGCAGTGCTCAAACAACATCTCCAAACATTCCCCGATCCCAATACGAGATCTCTCTCCACTACATACATCTCAGAGCCTAATGCGCTCGTCAAATCCTGGTAACCACATGGTAAGATTGCGGTCAAAACACCACTTCCTTGACCACCCTTAAAAATAACACCAACACCAGTTTTAACCTGTGCCTTGATTAACGCAAGATCTATTCCTGTTCATGTCCTCGACATCCACAACTTGATTATCACCCTTAACCTTGACCTCCTTGAAACCACTGAAACATGGCTACAAGATGCCCTTCCCTGCCCACAGCTCTCTACCGCTGTGACAGACCCAATGCCAGGGGTGGAGAAGTAGAACTCATAGCAAAAGACTCGCTAGCCATTAGACTATGAAATTCCACACATCCTGCCAATTGCAACATTCTTTCCACTAAACTCTCACTCTCAGATTCCAACATTATCACCTTTCACACCATCTACTGCGCCCCCAGGCCCTGAATCTTCCCTCGAGGTGAACCTCTTAGGGGCCCTGGGTACCAATATCACATCCACTTCCAAAATGATTCTTCTAGGAGACTTCAAACTTGGTTACAACGACCCTCTAGACCCAGCTGCCTCTTCACTCGCAAGCTCACTGTCCTCCCTAGGCCTTCAACAAACTGTCACCTCCCTGACACACAACAAAGGTCATATCCTTGACTGGATTGTGGACTTCAACTGACATGTCAACATCCTTACTATTGACCCTTGCCCTTGGTCGGACAACAACATAGTGCAATTTACTATGTCTCCCTCACCCCACTCCACACCTATTGCAATCCCTTGACCCCCACCCTCGCTCGTAGTTCCAACAGTATCACCAAAGAGCGTATTGCCCCACTGCTTAACCCTGTACTACAGGCTCCCAACCTTATCACAATCCCCAACACATTGGCTGACCTATACATCATGACCATGTCAGAGACCATTGACACCATTGCCCCTCTCAAGCTCTCAAGCCACACAAACTCATAACATCTCCGTACACAGGAACTTCTGGATCTCCACCGAACTACAAACACTTTGCTCCGTAAAACAGCTGGCCGAGGCAAACTGGAAAAAGGCTCCCTCAGAAGCCAAGAAACAAATCTTTTCTCTTGCGTCCCGGCAATAAAAAAAACCCAACATCTCTACAAAAGCCACTACCTACAATACCACGCATCACCAAAGCAAAATCCAACACTCGTGAGCTGTTCATCATCCTTATGGAACTAGAAACCCCCATCACCCCCCCCCCCTGACCCCACCCTAAAAGATGATGCCCGGTGCTGCCGCATCCAGAATGCTATGCTTGAAAGAATCCAAACGTTACACAACAAAAAATGTATATTAGGTACGCCCTGCTCAATCCCGTGCTTCCCCACTAGCGACTACCACCCGGTCTACACGCCCAACACATTTATTGATGTTCCATTTCAAAAACATCAAAGAAACCGATGTTAAATCAATTCTAAAAGGTCTTAAACCGTCTTGTTGTAAAGGTGACATTTGGCCTGCCAACCTCATCAAAGACTGCGCTGAAATCCTGGCACCATTCATCGCCTCCTTTATAAATGCCTCTTTCTCCACTGACATTGTCCCATCTAGCCTCAAAGAATCCTGAATACTATCCTGCATCAAGAAACCATCACTGGACCCTAAAATTTCTAAAATTCCTGCTAACTACCAATCTAGGACCACATCGCCTTCCTCCTAAAAATCTTAGACCAAGCAGCTTATCTGCAAATCCAAAACTATTTGGAAACTAACCATATTCTTGCCCATGGGACCGAAACAGCACTACTGTATCTAAAAATCCAGATCGATGAGCTCAGAGACAATGGCAAGCCGGCACTATTGTTACTCCTAGACTTGTCTGCTGCATTTGACCTGTAAGACCATAAAATCCTAGGTCATCACCTCTCATCTGCAGCAAACTTCCCCCTGGAAACCTCTTCATGGATTGATTCCTTCGGAAGCGAAAGAGTAATCTGAGTATTTGCTGAGAACGCTGGCACCCCCCCACCCCAGCTCTCATAACCTGTAGTATCCCACAAGGATCCTGCGTGTCCCCTACTCTGTGTAACATCTTCACAAACCCCATTTTCATCCTCCTGGACTCAGTCAGAATATCCTATACTAATTAGGCTGATGATACTCAGATACTACTCCCCCTTCTCAGGCAATTATCTCCAAGACTCCACTAGCCTTAATTCCATCACCACTATCACCCATGCGTGGATGGCAACCCATTGCTTCTGTTTAAATTATGACTAAACAGAAATCTTGCTGGTGGGCACCCCATCTATGATCAAGAAACTCGACTCTGCCTTTGATATCGACGGCACCATGATACCAGTCTCACCTTCTGTGAAAACCCTGGGAGTGTACCTAGATTATACTATGTCCCTCTCTCGGCAAGTAAGTGCCATTGCTTCCTCAGCTGCCTGCACAACAAAACTGATCAACTCAACCAGACCCTTCTTCTCTCCGGAGAGCTGCCTCACTACAGCCAGGTCCACAATAGGATCTAGATGTGATTACTGCAATGCCCTATTTGAGGGCACCTCGGCATATAATGTTAAAAAGCTGCAGATCATTCAGTATAACGCACTAAGAGCAGCCCTGAATATCCCTAAACTGGAACAAATCACAGCTGCAAGGAAACAAGCTCACTGGCTCCCCATCCGTGAGAGGATTATCTTTAAAACACTCCATCACCCACAGATGCCTATCCAAAGATGCCCCATCCTACCTTGCACATAAATTCTCAAATGTTACCTCCTCTCGACCGAAGAGATCTGCTTACACTCATCGCATCATCCACTTTTCCCACTCTGTCCCACTAACTCACCCCAACCGTTTCCTTTTTCGGATCCACCAGAGCTTCAGTTGACCACTCCAGTGGTGATAATGTGTGGTACAAATATCCTTTAACATTAACATTAACATCCAACCTGAAATCCAACGAGCCAAAGTGGGAGGCTCCAGCTTCCCTGCCATAACTGGCAAACACTGGAACCTGCTCCCTCCCTCCTTGAGAGCTGAGTACTCATACTGGACCTGTCGCAAATCGCTAAAAACCTTGCTGTTTAACTAACGGCCCACTCACCAACGTAGCCTCAACACTTGGACAATGGCTGCACAGGCCTCAGACTTTGGTTGCTTAATTTCCTAAATGTACTACTGCGTTACCCTATGCATCTCTTTGTCTTAGATGCAACGTTGCTTGTAACAGCACATTGATGCCGAAAAGGTGGTGGGATGGGTAAAAGGTTTAGATGGGATTGAACGGAAATTAGATCCACTGCTGAGAATATTTGGTATTGATGAAGTGGAAGGGAAGAGGAGGAGTTTGCCACTTATGATACATTTCTCCTGCAAGGGTATGTATTGCTATGCAGTGGAAACGCAACAACCTTTCAGGTGAACAAATGTGGGCACTGAAACCCCGACCGGGGCCCTGGATGATTTGCAGCCATCTAGAGAAATGGAATGGTCCGTCTTTCAAATTCTTGATTTAGGGTTTTTCACTAAGGGGTGGGAACAGATTTAGAAAAAAAACCTAAAAAACAATGGAGTCTGGGTGAACAGATTTGACGGTTAGGTAGATTGATGCTACAAAGATATGAAGCAATCAAGAAGTTGTAATCACCTGTGATTTGTTGTGTTACAACATTTTCGGGGACGTTGACAGGTGTTTCCCCAAGAGTCCATTAAGGTGTTAATGGTCCGTCGTTCTCCACAAACATGAGTCAGGAAGACTGGATATTCAGGAGTGACATACCAGAGTGATAGGGAGTGCTGTAGGACTCATACATGTGATCAAGTGGACCGTCCTCTACCCCTGTACATGGAGAAGGAAAGAAAGGGGGAAATTAGCATTTGATTAGAGACGACTTGGGCCAGTTATGGTTCTGAGATTCCTCCATGAAAAAATATAATGATTCGCTATATACCCCCTCAACACGTTAACCGGGGTAAGGGGAGGGGTTGAACAAAGAATGGGGAGGAGGGAGGATGTATAGAGGGTGAATAAAATGACGAAAATGTAAGTACAATTTCTATGAGGAATGAGGTGTTTCATTTAAGAGATGCATATAATGCTGTAATTATGACATCCGAAATTAAGAATTTACAGTTAAGGGAAATGGAGGGAGAGAGAGGCACTGCCAGACAGGCCCACTGCATTCGAGGCAACGTAAAAGAACAAAAACAGCAGGATTGTTTTGACAGTGTGTGGCTTTGATTAAAAACAGGGAGGATCAAATTGATTGTGGCCGCGGAGTGGAAACTTCTCAAGTATACAGATAGCGACAATGAAGGGGCGCGTGTGCGTGTGCTCTCAGCACTTGATCCTATTGGACGCAGTATAAAAAAATCATGAGACTTGAGATGGAGGAAGTACAACTGTGCAACTTGGTTTGTAGCGAGGCAGACAACAACAACAGAAGAATTGTCATCTGCTTCCCAACAATCGTTAACACAGCTCTTGACCTTCATGCAGACACACCACCATCCTTCCCACACTGACAACTAAAATATCCAAAGCCCAAAGCATGGGTCCAACCTACTTAACATTAGCATTGAAGAAAGGCATCATATGCGAACATATTCTGCACCCTAAAGACATCACATAACAACAGAACTCTACACCTCTACAGCCAACTGACATGCCACTGCCCCAGCCAGGGCACCCTAGCACTAAGGGCACACGTGGCTTCCATCTGGACGCAAATGCCTCCATGCCATCACCACAGACCATGTAGAAACAGACCAGCACACAGTACCCAGGAACTACTGAACTGCACTCATCAGCATGCCCATACAAATGCCTTATAAGATTCTTATAAGTACCTTATAAGAACCTGTGCGATACTAGCGGGCTATTTGGAACAATAACAAGAACTTAAATTACATTGAAATACTTATAAAATGTTTTAATTTTGAAGTAGGATTCTTGTAAGATCTTATCTGATTCCGATAAGATCTTATAAGAAAATCTATAAGAAATTGATGCATAGCAGGTTGCGGCACCCATTAGTCTGGATTCCATGCTATGTAAAAAAAAGATCAGCAAAATATCCAACCTCGTCGTCAATTAAGCATGCACCGCAAATCGGAGCTGGGCTGTTTTCTTACTAATGAGTCCTGGAAGAGATGTTGTCATGTAACCAAAGAGGTCTCTCTCAATGCCAGATATCGCCTTATACAATTTAAAATCCTAAATCGATTGCTTTATACACCAACCAAAATTTCCAGATTCACCCCAAATGCTGGCACCGAATGCCCCAAATGCGATTACATACCAGCGGGCTTCATGCACATGTTCTGGTTCTGCCTGTGGATTGCTGCCTTTTGTTGGGGCTGAAGTTGCGAACACACTAGCATTAGTTACAGAAATTCTACCCACATTCACACCAATAAAATACCTGTTGGGCGATATGGGAAGTTGTCAGTTGTTAGACATATGTTCTTTGATGTCCCTCATTGCTAAAAAAATGCTTTCCTATGGTTTGGAAATCCTGACTTACTCCACTTACTCCGAAGCGCTCAAAATAGTTAGGAGAACTGACATCTGCTAGTGAGAGGGAGGAGATGTATGTGTCATGTATGGCCTCCTCCCAAACGATATTTGGCAAGAATTTCTGTCTTATTTGCACGGCTTAAATTAGGACTCTCCAACTTTTGATTAACACATTACAAGTGATATTCTGAATAAAAATTCTTGTTAAAGTTTCTGTTTATAAGTGATACTTTGGTCCTCGGTTATGTGAACATTTGCATGATCTATATGGGCCTCATTACGGGTCTGGCGGTAACCGCACCGGTATTACTGCCGGGTTGCCACTGGACCCGTAAATATTCACCAGTGCCCGACTTGCCGGTAACACCGGGGGATTACAACCCTGGTGATCCAGAAAGGCAGGCGCCGGTAAATTGTAATTCCCCATTCCCATAGAGTCCCACAGGACTCTATGGGAATGGGGAACACGATTGCACCAGCACCGTTGTTAACAGTGCCAGTGCTTCCAAGACCTCCTTCTTACCGTTGCCGCTGTGCCCAGCAGGGTAAGATCTGCCAGGCACGGCGGCTCCAGCAAGCAGACCTGTAGTATGCCGGTCCGGAAACAACGGTGCCGGTAAGCTTACTGGCATGCTTGTAATGAGGCCCCTACCAGCACCATTGTTTCCGGTCTGGCATATTACAGGTCTGCCTGCCAGTAAATATTTACGGGTCTGGCTGCAACCTGCCGGTAGCACTGGCAGGGCTACCGCCAGACTCGTAATGAGGCCCATATGTCTTTTAATGCATCAATATGTTTGTGCATGTTCCACTGTTAAGATTGCTGTAATATATTGATGCAAATAAAATAAAGTGTTAAAATAAATATTGTATTGGAGTATCAAAGACCTTATTGCGTGAATGCATCTGGGACTTTGAGGAACCAGAATGAGACGCAGACACAGAGGAGTCATAGTAATTGGCATACACTTTTATGAAATAATAAAGGGGTTGGAAAATGCCTCACTATCCCCAATCTAAGACATATTTCCCTACCTCAACCAAAACTAACTATCTGTCAGATGTCAAGATGTCCAAAGGAAAATGTGCTGTGTCTATAATCCTACCCTAGCCCTCTCGTTCTAAAAACGAACTCTAAGGTGTTAAGGTTATTGTCTTTGGCATTGAAAGTGTGCAAATGTTCAAGTTCAACAAAAGGTTTAACACCAACAAAAGTTCCAAATAGATAATGTTCACAGTTACGGGGGGAATGACGCCCTTACCAAGGTTTCTTTCCAGCAAAAACAAAAGTTCTTTATAGCCCAAGAGGATTCTTCCCTCCACTTGGAGTCGCAATCCACTTCAAGGGAAATAACTCAATTTCCCAGGCTTTTTTCCACATCCAAAAGAATTCAGATCCATGGGTATGGGTCTTCCTTGGGATTCTCTTTCCAAGATAACACAACTTGGATGTGGGTCTGGAATAGCCTCCCTGCCACCTTCTTTCTTGAGCCGGATCTCCTTAAATTCCAGAAACTCCTGAAGACTTTCCTCTTCTCCACTTCTTTCTCTCTCCCTCTACCCTGCTAACCCAGTTCTCTGTTTTCTCTCTCTCCCTCCTCTTCCTTATAGCACGCTGCCTGGCCATCGGGTGTACCTTAGAGTCTCACTGGTCCCCAGCACCCCCGCCAGTCCTCTTTCGCACTTGCCTCTGGGCCCTGCACCTCACCAACACTCAATGCACTTCAGAAATGTACCCTAGAGAGTGGCTCTCTCTGCACTTACCCCAGTCCGCATCGACAGGGTGAACTTGACCCCCCTGTGACCCTATGTGCACTTGCTCGATCCGTATGCACCACACCTGAAGATAGTATGTCTGTTCTCCCTTGTCTCCCTTGTGTTAAAACTGCAGAATCGCTGCCAGGCCTATTTGCTATCTCGCAAACTGTTAAATGTATTTTCTTCCTGTGCAGACTATTGTCACCTCTGGATTTCAAGTGCTCTCAGCGACTGTTTGTTTTTTACCCTTGTTCCCACCCTCCTTCAGCACTTTGAAACACTTGCCTGTGTATAGGCGCTATATAAATAAACAATACCATACCATACCACACTCGCAAAGCACCTGGTATACTCCCATATTAGGTTCTCTTATGAAGTTTCTTTGCACAATTTGGATGCGGATCCCAGACCCGCAAAGCACCTGGTATACTCTCCTGCCAGGTTTTCTTGTACAGTTCCTTATGGGTGTGAATCCTAGATACGCATTTCGCCTGGTATACTCTCCTGTCAGGACTTAAGGTTTCAATCTGTCCTTCTCAATCAGTCCAATCGGGTATGGATCTTCCCCAAGCTACTTCATGGCAAAGTACTGTGACTACGAAGATGACACTGATTCCAATGAGGATTGCTCTCTTCCCCACTCTTAGCAACCAATTCATTCTTTCAGAGTCTCTTTGCCTCAGTTTCGGCATCCCATTTTTCGTCAGTATTTACTGGACTCCGTCTGTTTTCTCCCGTCAGCGGCACAGTGCATTCTTGCTCCATGTGTCAGCATAAAGCCTGTTCTGTCTTCTAGCTCCCGCCATAATTTCCTTCTTCTTCAGCTGGCGATTCTGCTACCAACCGGCACTGCTTCACTACGCTGCCGGTCTGGAGCTCACTTCTGTACTTCTCCTCTCGCCGCCAGTGGTCTGAGTAGTCGGGGCACCTCCATCTCTCGCCGCCTCCACTCAACTGCCTTCAGAGTTCCCTCCCAGATTGGGACACTGTCTGTTTGGCACTGAAACCTGCATCTCCCGCTGGTTTCCAAGTCAACCCTTGGAAAAGGAAGCTCCCTCTATTTCTTAGCTGTGGCTGATTTAAACTCCTGCCTCCAGGCTGGGAGATGTCTTACACCAATCACACCCTTTACAGCACTAGACTGTGCATTATGGTTCACAATCCGCCTCATGGCAGTCCTATTCTTCGTCTCAGTACATGCTGTTTTACTAGATATAAAAGGTTCTCATGTTCAGCCGGCAGCTTTTGTAGGAAGTTATCACAATATAACATAAAAGCATGGAGAATGGAAGGGGTATCCTAAGAAGAAAGGGGGGATACCATGTCTCATCTGATGAGGTCTGTCCATCCCTCTGAGGGTTGACTCCCCTCATGTGATCCTCCCTCACACAGCCACCCCCTGGGTCAGGATCAGGTAGTGGCTGCCTTCCCCTTGCCACTTGAGGGGAGGCTACCTCTGGGAAAGCAGTGATGACCACCCTCTGGTCTCCCGTGATGTCCCTTTGTACCCCCCACTCCCCTCTGGTCTCCCTTGATGTCCCTTTGTACCCCCCTCTGGTCTCCCGTGATGTACCTTTGTACCCCCATGCCCCTCTGGTCTTTCATGATGTCCCTTTTTACCCCCCAGTCCCAATCTGGTCTCCCGTGTTGTCCGTTTTACCCCATCCCCTCTCTGGTCTCCTGTGTTGCCCCTTTGTAACTTCACCCCCCTCTTGTTGCCTGTGATGTCTGTGTGCCCCCCCCCTCTTGCATGCAGGTGCTGCCTGGTTTTGCTCGATTCTTCCACCCTGCTCCCTTTCCCTTCAGCCCTCTCCTTCTACCCCCCCCCCTACATCTCACCTGTGCAGGCGTCTGTGCTGATACATTGTGTTTCACTATCACTGCCTTGTTGGCCAAAGCTTGGATTGACTTTTATGGACTCATAGAGTCATGGTGCTTCACCATTTCGCAACTCTCCTGCTGGACTTCCCCTGCATCTCGTACTCACAGAGGCCCTGAAACTTGCTGTGCCCATCTTCATCTTGAATCATTGCTTGCATTTGCTGTTCTCCTGCAGCATTATGTGTTATTACTGACTTCTATAACTGTATTTGCTCACCCCTCTTGCTTCTCCTCTCCTTTTTCATTGCTTTTACTCTCTTGTCTCTCCTCCTCGCCCCTCCCTTCTCCCCCCCACCCCCTGCTTACCTTTTTCTATGCACTTACTCTTTCAGAATTGTCCATGGACCTATTATGATAGCAACATTGTTTTATCTCCTCTCCCATCCCTTATTTGAACCCCCGACCCCACCAGCACTATCAGAAATGTCAGGCCTAGTACGGTAGTCGCCTGTCTGTTCCCATGACCTTCCCACTCACCCCCTCCCTTCCTTATTTGTGTCTTAGCTCTTGCACTCTCTGAAATGTTGTAAAGCCGAGTACGATAGTTAATTTCACATTCTTGTTGTTCATGGCCTGTAAGAATGTAATTGTATTTTCCTTGTTCCCTCGCTTGCCTTGAAGCGCTTTGAAACACATTGTGTATAGGCGCTATATAAATAAACTATCATATCATATCATCAGATTCATCACACTCTAAACCCAACTTTAATCACTTCTTTGAAGTGCATGAGCATTGATTTGTGCTTTCAAAATCATCAGCATTGTGTTAAGGGTGCACGCACAGTCACTGACAGTGAATAATTATGAGTTTCTTTCTTCAAAACACATAAAAAACCATTGCATTTTCTTTCACTTCACGTTCATGAAATCATTCCAAGGAGCAATAATGACCGGGAAACATATTTAATTGAGGCCCTCCGCACAAGGTTGTTCACAGGTTGACTTGCCGTGGTGGTAGCTGAACTTGCCATCACAGCCTGTTTTTCAATGCCGACCGTTTTCACTATGCATAACTTTAGGTGAGCGTTCGGCACCTTGCAGACATGGTAGATCTAGTCTGATGAACTGTGGAAGGATGAGTTACAGGTCTAAATACCCAGGCAAAATTTCCCCTCTCACTCACTCACTCTCAGTCATTCACAGAAGCTGGAACCTGCTTTTAGGGAGGTCAGACGTTCTTTCATTGGTATTTCCTTGTTACCTCGCTCAGCCTTCTGGTGAAGCAGGACGGATTTTACCACCCAGGATTCCAATCTGTCACCTGGAAGAAGGCGTTGGCACATTTCAAACACCAGCTTGTCAATTGCTCATTATAAGCTCATTATCCGTACCTAAAAACAATAATGATGTTGCAAGGCCTGCACAAAACACATGATTCATGAATCCGGTCAAGAACCAGGATGTTTTGCACATAATGCCACAGGCAAGCAACGCTGGTGGCGGCATTCCCTTTCATTTACCTACAGAGGGGTTAGGAAATCTTGAAATGGAGCAAGGGGACATCCGTTGATTATCACATAATTGCATAGTGCATAGTGCGTTTTTCTATTGTGAGACATTTGATTGATGCACCCTGGCGGTACCGGGCACCACACGAGTACTTGTGATATTTCTCGCAACATTGGGGAAGACCCCAAACCCGTAGAACCGTATTTTATCCTGTTCAGCTCTTGTTCCATTTTTGAGAAGGAGATGCAGATCAGCCATTTAAAGATCCCAGGGAACACTTGTTATAGGCAGAGACGTTTTTATGGGAGGGAAAAAGGGGCACTTGCCTAGGGCCCCCACCTTGGAGGGGGCCCCACAAGGCTAGCTGATCTGAAGAAGTAAGATTCCATTGTTCACCAGTCTGAAATAGCACACGTCAGGATATTTTATGGGGTGCTGCTGAGGCTCACCCATTGCCTTTCTGTTTTGGCAAGTGCATTCTGCCTTCATCAATTCAACATGTATTACTTTCTGTGTCCACTGTGGTATACATAGTTTGTGTGTTCCTTATGGCACAAATCTGTAGCATTATTTCCTTCGTGTGGGAATTATGTCGATCATGTGCGATAGGCAATGGTGAAATGCATATTGATAAATTGAGTGCTGCAGTGGTTCAGAAGTTAGCTCAGTGTGTGAAGCACCCATTGCAGAGATGTGTGGCCATATGCAAAATTAGAATATCACATTCCAGCAAGGCTGGCTGAGCCTTTTCTATGTCTGAAGTCTGTAAACCTGCCTGCATGTGTACTTGGGTTTGCAGAACAACATCTGCGATTATCAGCAATGTACCTGTACCAGATAGTGGTTGCTATAATAACTAATATATCATCTGTATGGTGAAGGTCTAGAAATTGGTTTGTTCAGATATGGTGTTGTAAGTCCAAGAGGTGAATAAGTATCCACATTCAAGACTATGGAACGACAGCGTTCATGTTTGTATCCTGGATTTGCCAGCAGACGATACAGTGATCCTGGACAAATCATCTAACATATCTTACATTACTGTGCTGTATTCTGTGAGGTTTGCCTTCTTGCATGCTGCTTGTATTGTTTAGCCCATTACTTGATCTTTCTTCTCATGTAGGCCATTTGCGTGGAAGGGTTGGTAGACAGAAGAGAGCGGACCATATGTTGCAGGCCTATGGAAAGCATATTTTAAGTTCTGCTTGTTTGACACAAAAAAACGGTTTGCTTTTTGGTAAAAGTCAAAGGTTTTTATGCATGTTTTTAAATGGAAATGTCACAAGCCATTGTTTTGGAAGTATTTAAAGCTTTAAAATACAAAAGACAAACCCAGATTAAATTTGTCAAATCACATCGATTGGTATGCTGGTTCTTATATGCTTCAATTCATGATGGAGAGAATGAAGCTAGAATCATTCCCATTTTGCGGAACACCCTTCTATAATATTTTGTTTAAAAATGGTCATGTTTGGTAATGTGATTTGTCTACTTTCAAAGTCCGTTTCTTTTTTTTTATAAAAATGAGACTGTTTTAGTTCATGGTAAGAACTGGAAAAGAAAGTGTTCAAAATCAGAAATTTCACAAATCCCGGCTTCACCCTTTTACCCCTTAACCAATGTGTGATTCTGGGCATCTCATTTAATCTTGTATTGCAGAACCTCTCAATATTGCCAGTCCCTAAACCTTTCAAAATTGTCAGCCCTTACGAGTGATTTCCTTCTCATTGTATGATCTTCATAAAAGCCTTGTTCATGGTTTCACTGTGTTAATAGTGAGCATATTTATATCGCACACCACAGGCATTTGTTCCTTTGATATCTAATGGTAACACTATTTGAAAACCATATCCCCCTTCTAATCTCAGTCTATCTGGATAAAGACACCTTCCTGGTAGCTTCTAATCTGCCTCCACTATCCATGCTACTGTATCTGTAGCATTCTCCTTCCTTCCAATTGGTGGTCTCTATCCATGAATGAGCTCTTTTGCATTCTGTGAGGCAGCTAATGTGAGTTCTCCGCCTATTATGGGTTACATGTACCTTTTACATACGGTCCTGCATTAATACTACATCTACCTTCCTGGATGTTATTGATAAAAAGTATCCTGTATGTACTAGAACAGTAACCCCTTTGTAGACTGCTAAAGGGGTTCTTCAAATGCTACTTGTTTATCATTCAGATTACAGCAAGAATGAAGAGGGCAGGGGGACTTAAATGGAGTAAACATGTTTATTATGCTATTATTATCCTGCAAGACAGCATATCAACCTAAAGTATGTTAGTGCGACAGGTGGGGGGTTAGCGGCGCAGCCAGTATTCTTGAACCCTTCATTCCTTTGGTTTGGTGGAGGGGGGCCCCAAAGATGTCCATGCCCAGTGTTTAAGATGGCCCTCGTTATAGGAGGTGTATAGGATGTTTAGTGGCAGATTTACCTCCATGTCACCTCCACATTTTGCAAGGTTTACTGCAGCAGAATTACTGCTTGCAGTCAGGGTCGGACCGGGACAGGAAATAGGCCCTTAGACCCAAAAAAAGTGTCCCACCCCTCGCCTCAAAAAAGTGGCCCACCCATCGCCTCACGATCCTTGACCTCTGATGACATCACTGGAGGTGATGACATTTGACCCCACCCCAAAATGACATCCTGGGAAGCGATGAAACACAACCTTTTCACCCCTTGACAAAACAGGAAGAGGCATCAAATAGCATTGTTCCTAAATACACTATGAAAAATATGGTTACGATTTCACTGATGTGATGTACATTTCATACAAGAATGGATCACCATATGTATCATTAATTTCTGTGTATAGATTCATATTGTCAAATTACTGTGAATACAAGCAGATGTCCAAGGCTAAATGATAATGTTATTGTATAGCACTTACACTTAAGCTCTTTTTATAGGACAAATATGCATACAATATCACCCAACCTGTGTTGGTACTCATTTATCAACCTTAGAAGAATGAAAGGCTGAGATGGCCTTGCTGGGATTCGAACATGCAGATCACACACACATTGCAGCAGCGAGCGCTCAACCCACTGAGCTATCATATCGGCTATAGTAAAATGAGCAATTATTCTGTAGTGGATACCATTAAACTGTTAACTGAGATTTAACAACACACCAATTAAGTTCATCTGCAGGTCTGGTGCAAAGTTGCCCGCATGTCAAGTCTGCATGTATCTACTTTCAGGGTTCAGAGGTTAGCAAAATAGAGAAAGCAGTGCACTCACAGGACATCCCATACTCGGAGCACTCGTTACCTCATACATGAAAACAAACATCAAGAACAGCATGCCAGGGAGATGGGAAAGAGAGACACATTACAACAAAGCATTCATTGCAGCACAATGAAGTCAATGGCCACTTGATGTGCTATGGTAAAATATTTCTACACTGTAGAGAAGCTTTTAGGCACATGGATTTTGTCAAGTGACCGAGGACACTCAGATGGAATGTCTTGTGATGATCGTAACAGAGACAATGGGCCTCATTACGAGGTGGGCGCAAAGGGATACCAGGCACCATTAAGGACATCGGTGCCGGTAATCCCTTTGCGCTCTATTCCGAGGTCCCTTAGCGGGTCCCTAAACTTAATGCCTGGTTTTACCAGGCGTTATGGACGGGGCCCGTTAAGGGACTTCAGAGTTAATAACGGTACCGCAATTTGCGGTACCGTTATTAGCACCTTCCCATTGAGCCCTATGGGGGCTGAAATGGGAATGGGGAATGGCTTTTTCAATGGGGACTTACCGGTCGTGCAAAGGTCGGAATAGACCGGTATGTACCCATTGAACGAGGGCGAATTCGGTACCGGTATTGGAGTTAGTCATGGCGCTAATAGCACCATGACTACCTCCAACCTCGGAATGAGGCACAATGGCAGAAAAAAACATGCTATTACTGCAACGTGCGAAAGGCAAAATACATAGTCCGAAATGGATGCTTATTCTACTGTAAAATTGGTAGTTTATCACTAACATCACTAATACATATTTATCACTAATACATCAGCACAGCCACTCCAGGGGGCACCGTGATCCTGGAGTGGCGGCACAGTGACAGCCGACAGCCCGGCGGTGGCCCTGGCCCCTCAACTTTGCATGCTGCAGCAGCATGTGAATGATGCATGCATCATAATTTGTGATGCACACATCATGCATGCAAATCAATCCATTTGCTACCTTGCTTGATGAAATATGCCATTGCATAATTCATCTAGTTATAATAACTAGTAAAAGAAACTGAAATCCAAGACACATGCACTCTACTGCTATTAATATGAATGGCTTTGAACTTGAAACATTAACAAAAGAACACAATGGTTGAAATATATAGTCATAAATAACTGAGTTCATATCATGTGATATTATTAATTAGTTATCGTCTCCTTCATGAATTTCTGTTTTTGCAAATTGTGTCATGAAACCTGATAAGGAACAAGCAATGTATATAATTCAAAGCCGAGAACAACCAATCATATTATTTAAAGCCAAAACGTGTTCCCGGCCTTTCTCAAGGCTACAATAGTTCTTGCAATAAATAACCTTTTTTTAAAATAAATATCTGAATATACCATCTGTGTGTAATGTCCCATATTTCATATTGGAGATATCCAATTCCAATATTTTGCTGAATGTATATAGGGTTCCTTGATTCAGGAATGTAACATCTTTGTTGGTGTCCAGGTTGAGAAACGATTTCATTGTTTGAAAGGTGTTCACACATAAGCAAGGCCAATCTTTGTTACTCATGTAGAATCTTTCATATTTTCAGGGTTTAGGATTCCTCATGTTTCTTATCCCATGTCAAATAATTCCATTGACCTAAACCAACTGCAATCATTGGAACAGGGTGCCTCCTAAAGACCACTAATACTGGAAAACAACAGTAGCACCTAGACACCATGCAAATAGTAGCGGTGCGCGGAATAAATTCCATTAGCATAACACAACATAGCATCACCACCGCTTAGAACCATTCACCAAAGACTAGCTCAATGATTGGATTAAGGGGCTGAATATCACTGCTGGAAATTAGTTCACCACTAACCTTTGAAGAGCAACCAAAACACTCAGTCAGAGCTAATAGGAATCAGCAAGACCCCACTGCTGCAGAAAATCCAGGTCTACTGATTGGCAAATTACCAGTCCATTCCCCTGGCAAGAGATTTTGACTGCAATGATAAATTACTTGGAGCTCTGTTAATGCTGCTACCAACTTGAACAACTGCTTACTAAGCCTATTTGGGGCGCAGGAAATTAGAATGAATGTAGATCCACTTGAGTTGTGTACAAACTGAAAAACACACATTCATTGGGGGGGGGGGCTAGGACATTCAGCCATGAAAAGGGCTGATACTCTCCCCTAATCTTGCCTCTGCCCATCATTGGTGTTTTTGTTTTTCAGAACTGGCCAAGGAGTGGGCAGAAACCAGCCCCCACTACCTAGGGACGATTTTGGCCCGGCCACAGGCCGAAAGGCCGAGGGGCCAATCCACCCCTGCTTGCAGTAAATCCTCCAAAATCCCCATTGTGTCTGATGGACTCCTAGAATTGGGAACACACAGCTGGTTCTATACTCATAATCTGACAGAATGCCGGTAATGGTAAAGGAGTTTGGCAGTAATTCCAGCAGCATTACCACCACACTTGTAACCAAGCTCATGGCCCGTGTCTAATAAATGGACCCAGGTGAACAAAAGTGCAAAAGTGAAAGTAATTTCACATAGTGAAATTGCTGTATAGGGGGGTATTGCTCACTTCCAAGACTCCTCTTATTGTTTTCTTCTAAATCAAATAATGTTTGTGCATCCAAATGGTACATTTTCACAACTTAATCTGTTGCCATACTAAAAAGGCATAGCTGACTCCATAGTATTCAGTCTACGATTTTCATTATTCTTGGGCATTTGCCACCACAGTCTGCCATTTCCAGGCATCCTCCCCTGCTATGGTTGTGATGTTGTTACATAAAGCTGTATGTTGTCAGTTCCACTGCACTTACGTGCTGAATAACGTGCTGAATAATCAGCAATATTCAATTGTAAGTAAATTGGATATGTTCCTATTATTGTTCCTATTATTCAAATGTTCTAAAGATTTATCAAGCAATTTGTAATTTTTTGCATAGCTTAAGCACATTTAGGGCCTGATTCAAAGGGCGCTTTTTTCAATATGATAGCGCCATTATAAAACTCTTCTATGAATCTATTCATTCCAAAGGTCACAAGATGAAGATTTAAATCCTGAGGCTTAACCTCAATAGATAACCCATGGAATAAATCACAATGCATTTATGAGTCTAAACTCTTCTTAGGGACAAGAATATCTTTTTAAGCGTAAAACACACAAACACTTGCGATTATGATAATTTATATTACCAACAATTCTAGTTAAATGCCTGTTTTCCTACGGCTGTAAAACAAATTGATGGCGCTCAACAATAACCATTTCTGTGACCACTTACCCCAGCAATCTTTTTCTCTCAATCGCTCCTTTAACTATCCGTCCACCCTGCTGTGCCTCATGCTACCACTCCGTCTCACTCCCCTTTTTTGCCTTTTTCACTGGCACTCTACCAGGAGAATCAGAACTATCGCTACTGTCCATGGTTCTAGATAAGGTCTAAAGAGACACCTCCTTGAACTGGATGGTGTACACTGCCATCACCCAGCATCATTTCAAAGGACTGTTCCAAATTGTATGATATGATTGTGAAGGGTTTCTGGTGGAAGCACTACTCACCAATCCGGTTTCATGTGTTAAAATCGCGACACAAAAAGGCTGCGGATGCAAAATATCACGGCAAAAAGGCTGTTGTTTTGCTGCTGCAATCCATGTTAAATATGTGGGGGACACCCCCGGACCCATTATACCATTTAAGGGAAGCGGAGGACACCCCCGTAAGCCCTGCTTCCCTTAAATGGTATAATGGGGTACACCTTTACCGGGTCAAACCATGGTATTTTTGCTGCGATTTGTTTGCACAGGCAACCTTTTTGCCACGATTTTATCACTGCATACCACTAATCCTCTGTAAGTATAAATACAGAGCATATTATGTGCATGTGTGTGTGTGTGTATTTATATACATATTTGGTTTGAATTGCTTTCTGCTCTAGAATACATCTCAGAAATGTCTCAATCTTTTTAAAATGAAGATTTCAACAAAAAAATGAAACCTTAAAGGGAACAAAAATAACTTATTAACAGGGGAAGACAGAAGTCCAGGCTAGTCTTTAGCATTTCATTGAGTCTTCCCTATCGAATATTCTTCTGTGGCCAAGTCCCTTTATTATGTTGATAAAGGTTTTGTCAAAATAACCAAATTACAAAGGAAAATATACCATTGCTGAGAGGACAATGCATCAAAAAAGGAGAAAAAGTATGGAGTACAAATGTCTGGTCGGAGAAAGGTGTCTGACGAATGGGCATAGCAGCGTGGCTACAAACATAGAGAGGGGGTGTTGTGCTTTTTCATCATTATGGTGGCCCTTGTTGTTGGGGGAACTCCAGGAAGTGATTGTGTTCATTCCGCAGTTGCATATTTCTGAGGTGGAGGTGAGGTCCATGGCATTGGAAGCCTCTACGTGGCACAGTGTGCAACACTTGGATGCCTTTTCTTGGTAGTCATGTCCTCTAGGGTTTGGGGTCTGTTAACCCATTCTAAGGTCTCCACTGGTTTTTTTGAAGGTAGTAGTGATAAGTAGCTGATGTCAGCATGATGGCTGCACTCTTCCCTCTTATCCTTGCGTTTGTATGTGTGGACAGACTCCTTACTTGGTCCTTGCTTGTATGATCTAAGAAGTCTGATCTTCAATCTGAATATTGTTAGGGGATTTTAGTTCCTAGAGAGGTTTCCCTTAGAAAGTGGTGCCCCCAATGGGATGCTCTGGATAACTCTGGATTTTTCACATAGGAAATGCAGATGTTTCAGCGAGAGATCATTCATAACCTTGAGGCAAGAAGGAGAGTAGGACTTTGGAGCATTCGAGTCTGACAGGTTGCAATGCCAGTAAAACTAAAACTGGAGAATGACATTTGTAAACATTTTAGTTTGTAATATAAAATGCTTTACTCAGAAGACATAAATCTAATGATAAGGAAATTAGACTTATTTTTGAGAAAGATCGATTTACCGTATTTAACTGAAGAAAAGAGACTCAGGAATTAGGAGATAAAGTGACACAAAATGAAATCCTTAACCCTATTGATAAGTGGTAGGAAGATAAATCTCCTGGCCAAGATGGATTAACTATAGCATGTTATCAAACAATGTCAAATCAGTTAGCTCCAGTGTTATACAACGTATGCAAATGATATCTTAGAAAGAGGCAATTTGAGCTTGACAATAAAGGAAGCATTGATAACTATGATCCCAAAGCCGGGAAAGAATCACTCAAAATATGAGAATGATTGCCCAATTTTTATTTTATTTGAGGTTTTTTTTAAGAGTATACCTTATGTAAAATAGATTTGGGGCACATTTCTGAAGATGATGAAATGATTGCATAAAGGAGCCACAGCTAAAATCTGTGTGACCAGTGTTATGCCTGAAGGATTTCGCTTAAGAAGGGAACAATGCAGTGCTGTTCACTCTCTCCATTCTATTCAACATCGCTTTGGAACCTCTCATGGCATATATGCACCAAAATAATGAAATACAGTGATTACAGATAGGAGAAAAGGATCATAATATATGGTCATTATCGTGTCTAATCCTCTAGAAAGTTGCACGCTACAAAAAAATCTTTGATGTAGTTGAAATCCCATGTGGTCACAAAATCAACTGGTCAAAGACTGAAATATTCCAACTTTCACTACGTTTTGCAGAAGTGACTTTTAAGTCTGGGATTGTGCTCCGGGCAATGCGTAAAATATTGAGGAATAACTTTAGTGCAAGATTTAAAGAACATTGGAACTAATGTCATTAAAGTGGTTAAAAGGATGAAAAAGGACATGAGTAAATGGAAGAATCTTCAGCTGAATATTTGGACCAAAATAAGTGTTGTAAAATGACTCCTCTTCCGAAGGTTCTGTATGTCATTCAATCATTACCTCTACCATTTTCTAAGATAATGATTAACAAAATGGAAAGATTCTTCCAAATGTTTTGTGGGGTGATAAGAGGACACGGAAGATTCCCCACTATATATTTGGTTATCGTGACCTGTGCAAAAATCATAAGGGATTCCTACTTAAAAAATCATCCTTATATTTTAGATGAAATGAGGCAACCTCTCCAACGTGGTTGGACATTGAGGCACAAACAATTGCTCCATTTAAGTTGGATAATATTATTCAATACAAAAAATACTACATCCGGGCCAGTTGTTACCTACAGTATCACGCACACAGAAAACATTAATTTCGTGGTTAGAAGGAAATACACAAAATATATGGTTTCAAAGAGCTCTTCCCTATGGAATAAACCGGCTTTCCAAATAAATAACAGAATGCGGTGAGGCTTGCATGGCTGCGGCCCGGGAATCTGCTGATGATCCCGGGCCATGAGAGGCAGTAAAGTGAGGTGGCCTGATTTGGGGGTACGACACAAGCACACTGGACCCTCATTTCTTCGGGTGCTGGACGCAACACACAGCCTCAAAATCAGCTCCTGAGGCCCTGAGTTTTGAGGAGTGCTGGAGATCTGGGAACTGGCATGTGAGTGGTAGTGAGGGTGGAAGCTTAGCATCTGCCTCTTAAATACGGATGATGAGCTGGATACACATGGAGACTGTTAGTATGGATTTCTGAACTCTGACCTGGTGAGCAGAGGTTCAGAAGGCCAGCCTGGTTTCTTGAACAGGGTAACCTTCTGGACAACCCAGACCAATCAAGGTAGCATTGGCGGCGGTCAAGACTAGGGGCCTCATTACGACCCTGGTGGAACAGGTTAACGGGCTACGCAAAAGGAGGCGGACCCGTTAAACCCGTTCCACCACATTACGAGGTCCCCTCGCGGGACCCGGTAAGGACGCCTGGTAAAACCAAGCGTCCTTACCGGGTCCCGGGAGGGGAAGAGGGAGCAAACAACGGGCCACTCGTAATCGGCCAGTTGTTTGCTCCCTCTCCCATTCCCATTCAGCCCTATGGGGGCTGAAATGGGAATGGGGAAGGTCCGGGTCTGGGTTCCTGGAGGGATTAATTACCGGGCCCTCCAAACTCGGAATGGCCCGGTAATTCCCCATTCTGGGAACCCGGACGCGATTTTGGGGGCAGCCATGCCGCCAATAGCGGCATGGCTCCCGCCGAAGTCGTAATGAGGCCCTAGGTCTAGGAGGGGTGAGGGTGACTAAAAGACCACAATGAGCACACAGAGTAAAGGACACTTACAAATCACTCCCAGACAGGTGTGTCTGAATTAAAAATATAAGTATATTTATTCAAGGCCTTTGAGTTTCAACAAATAGTACTTATCAACAGTAATACTTTTAAACCAACACAATCCAACTAAAATACACATATACAATTCTAAGTGGCCTAAATGGTAAAGAGCACAGAATGGGTCCACAAGCTGAAAAGGAAAGGAAGCAAGTGGTGCAAATACACTCTAGGCAGTTCTGCAACATACAAGTCCTGACTGAGACGCAGTCCAGTCCCTACGAAGAGAGGAGCCTAGCGCTCAATTTACTTTCAAATGCTGGTGCACACGATAGTACAGAAGGGTAAAAACGGGGTCTCTTGTAGGGTCTGTAGTAGCTCAGGAAGGTGGGTGAGGTGATGCAGAATAAGTTCCCACTATTCGTGGAGTACCTCCCCAAAAGTTGCAGGTTCAAATGCGGCAGTTGTGCGGCTCTGTGGCTTTCAGCTGCGAAGTTACAGCGATGATTCCCTGACGGGACAGCAGTGATTTCTCCACTCTTGGTGGATGGATCAGGCTGGTTTGACTGTAACAGGCTTCAGGGCACAGAGGGGTACAGCAGCAAGGCACCTGCAAAGTTCATCACCACAGCGGCGTGACATGGTAACCGCATTTACTCCGGTTTGGGCGCTCTCTCTTTATTCCAGACCTGGGAATGCCAAGTGTATGAAATACGGTGTGAGAGTGCCGTGAACACAGAGCTTGTGATGTACCAAGTTTCAAGGGTTTCCTCGAAAAACAGCAGCAGTGTCAGAGAATAGGTCCTGAGCAAGCTAGTCAGCCCACTGGTTGGCCCAGGGACACTTCCGAGAAGGCTTACTTTCAGGGTTTGATGAAGGTGCCGAGAATAGTTGGTCCCACTGTTCCAATGGGTCAAAGCATCTTTGCAGACCTTCTAGTTCGATCAGATGCAGAGGGGTCCCACAGGACAACAGCGGGATCAGGGTGCCAAACCTTTCAGTGGGTCACCAGTGGTTCCTCGACTCGGCTTCTTAGTTTCAGGATACTTGGATCCTATCCTTCATTCAGTTTGAACTCAAGAGATCGACTTGGTGTAGGTGTTTGGGCCTTCTCCTATTCAGAATTTCCTTTGTGCCAAAACGAAGAGGACACAATGGGAGATCTGCTCACATACAGGCACACAAGAGGTGGACCAATCAAGGACCACAGTGGTCCCAGTCATTCTGGCACCCAGGATGTCTATTGGAATGTTAGGCAGAATGACATGCAGTGCCCTTGGGGAACACTATATGCAATTAAAACATCAAGTGTCAGTCAATTTCACCTTTGGTAACAGTCTGTACTACACAGTAGTGTGGTAGCAGTGGCTGAGCAGCCAGACTTATCTCAAGAGTAAAGTGAGCAGTAGAACAAATTACACAAAGGACCAACAAATACAGTGATTCAAACAAACACTTTCTCAAGGTTTCTTGGTAAAAGAATATACATTTATGTACACAGTCATTTGGAAAACATTACACTAGCAAGAGCAGCTCAATATCATATACCAATATACTACAAATACACAACCAATAAGTTACTGAACAAGTTCAGCTCCCCTGAAGTGGGAGCAAAATGGCACTTCAGTTACTTTAAAAAGGGGTAAAAAGACAAGGTTATAAGAATTAACAGCACAAATAGTTTCATAGGCAGGGTAAAGGATTTCAGTTAACTACAACCAGCAATTCAGTTCATAGGCCTGGGCCAAAGTCAATCCTGCCACCCTCGGTTTAGGGACTCATTTGTTTGCTTTCCATGACCTACCCATGTGTTTCATCTTCTACTCTTCCTTCTCTGTCCCTCTTCCCTGCTAAGCAATCCTTCTGCTCTCTCACTCTCTCACTCTTGCCATTCCTTTTGTCCTGGCTGCTTGATGACTGACTGCTTGATGTGCCTCAAGGTCTCACACGCCCCTGTTATCCCCAGCAATTTGTGGGGCAGTTGCCTCTGTGACGTGGACTAGTGTCATCATTACAGCACTTGGGGAATGACACGAGAGAGTTGCATCTCTCTGCACTTACCCAAGCATCCAATGACTAATTGCACTTGAACCACCCTTTTTTTGATTAAACACTTTTATTGGTTTTATTGCATAATACACAAAAAACAATGACCCTGAAGGGGTCCAGCAACCAAAAACATCACAAAAGAACATAAGGTCCAGATTTCAACAACGTAAGGTTATGTTAGCGATTACATGTACACTCTTACATTTCATTTACATTCCGGCCACAGGCCTGTGTTGTACAAAAGTCTTATTGTGCGTTCTCCCACTTTTCCCAGATTTTCCCCGCTTTCCCAGGACATCCTCTGGCCGCATATACTCTTCGCTCCATTGCAATGCATGCATCTACATCATCGATCCATTGTGCATGCTCAGGGGTTACACCCGAACCCCATAGCTTGGCAATGTTGCGTTTGATCAGTGCCGTGATGGTTGCAAACAGTAGCTTATCAGTGCGTGACATCTCGTCCTCGACACCCAGCAACATCGATTTCGGATCTCTGGGCACGATCTGGCCCAGTACCTTAGTAAGTGTGTCGCAGCAGCGTTGCCAGTATAGCGTGATGTGCAGACAGTCCCATATGATGTGGAAAAGGGTGCCCTCTTCCTGGCGGCAGCGCAGGCAATTCGGGTCTGTGGTTTTACCCCATCGGTACAATGCGACCCTTGGATAGTAAATTCTATGCAGGATTTTGAGCTGGACAAGGCGTAATCTGGCCAAAATGGCAGTTTCTCTCGGGTACATTAGGATCGTTATCCAGTCTTCAGGCAGTATCTCTCCCACATCCCTTTCCCACTTAGACTTTAGACTCGATAGCTCCGGTGTGGCAAACGAGGTGAGAACATTATACATCACTGAGGTGATTTTGGTGTCTGTGTTATCTAGGACCAGGTTCCTCTCTATGGGGGTGCAGTCTGCCATGTCACGCAGGTCAGGCAAGTGCCGCTGTAGGGCATGACTTAATTGCGTATCTCGGTATCGGTCAGTGACAGGGAGGTTGAACTCCTCCACCAACCCCTCAAATGGCACAATTCCCCCATCCCGAATTGCATCCCCCACTTTTGTTATTCCCGCAGTTATCCAGTTCTGCCATTTTGGGAGCCTGTCCAGCTCAGGGATGTGTTTATTTGCCCACAGTGGCTGTACCGGTGTGGTTTTCCCTTCCCAGTTTATATGTTTATGCGCCTCTGCCCAGATTAGTGCCCGGTGAGCAGCCATTGTCTTGGTGGTGTTGGTATTATTTTTCCGGTATAGGGACTCTAGTGGGGTTATGTTCGCTCCATCTAGGGTATCAGATTTAATGTGAGGTAGCGAGGGATTGCCGTGTAATAGGTCATTTATTACTGCCATCTGACTCGCCCAATAGTACGTCTGTATACGCGGCAATCCTATGCCTCCCTCCCAGGTGGAACGCTGCAGGGTGTGGCGCGCTATTCTCGGGTGTTCATTGTTCCAAAGGAGTTTCCGGAGGATTCTGTCGATTCTGTGAAACTCCCGTCTGGGGATGTGTAACGGGGAATTTTGGAGTATGTACAGGAATCTAGGCAGTGCCATCATTTTAAATAGTGCTGTTCTCCCCAGTAGGGTCAGTGGAAGGGCGTTCCAATGTTTGACGTCCTCTGCAAAGCCGTTTATGATTGGGTGGAGGTTTTTCTCTACGTAATCGTTTTTAAGTTTGTTGTTATCTGAACCCCCAGGTATCAAAATTGGTTAACTTCTATATGAAAGGGGCAATTCTGTATCCCTATGCTACCCATCTCTCTCAATGGAAACAGTATGGATTTCGACCAGTTTACCTTCAAACCACTAAAAGATTCGTATTCCTTCAGTAAGCGTATCACTGTAAGACAAGAGGTTATGGGGTCTGATAGATACAGGAGCAGGTCATCTGCATATAATGAGACCTTATCCTCCCAATCATCTGTCCACCGGAAACCCTTCCACATTTGTGATTCTCTTAACAGAATCGCCAATGGCTCTATGGCAAGCGCAAAAAGCATTGCAGACAAGGGGCAGCCCTGTCGTGTCCCTTTGCCCAATCTAAATGGCTGCGAGAGCCACCCATTTACTCTGGTCATGGCCTCTGGGGACTTGTACAGCAACTGCACCCATCCCAGGAATTGGTCACCGAAAACCCATTTGATGCATTATTTCCCACAGTGCTGGTCAGTGCACAGAGTCGAAGGCTTTCTCAAAGTCTATTGCTAATAGCGCCAAGGGACCCCGCAGGAGGGAGGATTTTTCGAGTGCAGCGTGCAGTCTGTGTATATTCATACGCGTAGACCTCTGCAGCATAAAGCCGCACTGGTCTGGATGTATCAGTGACAGGATAACTTTCTGCAGTCGATTTGCTAATGCTTTCGCCAGGATTTTGGTTTCAGTGTTGATTAGCGAAATCGGCCTGTACGAACTACATTTCTCTGGGGGCCTATCTGGTTTGGGGATCACTATTATAGTTGCCCTCCGTAGGTCTGGGGGGAGCTGTCCCTGCTCTCTCGAGTGTGTGTACATCTGCAGGAGATGTGGAAGTACCGCACTTGGTTCTATCCTTTTCCATGTCTCCACCGGGAAACCGTTCGGCCCCGGTGTTTTCCCAGGGTGTAGTTGTGACATGGCCAACCCTAGCTCCTCTTCAGTAATGGTTGCCTCCAGTAGATCTCTCTGTGTGCCCGTTAGGCTAGGGAGGGTGATCCCATTTAATACGGAGAGGTTAGTGGGGGCTTCCGGTGACCCATAGAGTGTCGCGTAGTAAGCTGCGAAACCTTCTGCAATATCCTGATCTGTCCACAGCGGTTCCGAATTGTCGGGTTTGATCATCCTGACCTGTTTATGCCCTTCATCCCTGCGCTCCAGCCAGGCTAACATTTTACCCGCCTTATCTCCACTCTCATATAATCTGGCGCGCATCGTAGTGCGTGCCTGTTTAGCGTTGTCTAGGGCTACATTGTGCATTTTTTTTTGGGCAAGGACCAGTGCTCGGTTCGTTTCAGGCAGGTCTCGCGCCAGATGTGCGCGCTCTGCACGTTCCACCTGTTCTTCAGCCTCTTTTACTTTTTGTATTTGAGCTTTTTTGTGCGCCGTTGTCCAGGAGATAATCTCTCCCCGCAACACCGGCTTATACGCTTCCCATAACAATCCTGGGTTATCAATTGACCCTGCGTTTAGTTCAAAGTAATTGGTTGTAGTTTCTTGAATGCGTTCTACAAGCTCCGGGAAGCCTAAGTAATAGTTGTTAAGGCACCATGAAGGTGGAGGGATTGGCCTTGTCGTTGATAGTTCTATTAGTAGGGGTCAGAGATGCAACGCGGGAGTAGGGTGGCGTTAAGTACTCTATGCACCTCTGTGGTTGGAACGAAAAAGTAGTCAAGTCTAAAGAGGGATGCATGGACGCCCGAGTGGAATGAGTATTCTCGATTCTCGGGGTGAAGGTCGCGCCACACATCCCTCAGCCCCAGTGCTGATGTGAAGGTGGCTAGCCTTGTGTGCGTGTCAGGATTCCTGCCCCTTAGGTTTGTGCGGTCCATACCCAGGTTCATAACATCATTAAAATCGCCACCGAGAATTAGTGTGTCTGAGGAGTCCTGCATTATCAGGGGAGTTATCTCTTCTATGAGATTTGGCAACAACGTGAGTGGTGTGTAAATGGCTAGTATTGTTATGGTTTGATTCCATAGGGTTCCTGTCATATGCACAAATCTGCCTCCTGTGACACACTGGAAAGTGTGAGCGGCAGCTTCTTGTGGATCAGTATGAGCACTCCTCTGGAGCCTGAAGTAAAACCCGAGTGGAGTGCTGTGCAATAGTTACCACGTTTAAATAGATTGCATGTGGTGCCCGCCAGGTGTGTTTCTGTGAGCAACGCCACATCCGGCGCTTGCCTGTTTAACGCTTGGGTGACCAATCTGCGTTTTATCCCACTACCCAACCCATTGACATTCCATGTCAGGAGACGTAATGATTTTGTATCAGATCTAGCACTCATCATCTGGGTGGGGGCGGGTTACTGTTGGGCAGTATATGTAGGATTCCGGGAAGAAACTCGGTCTGTTGTTTCGCCGTGTGGTGCGGATTCGTAGGAGTGACTCTTTAGTGTTGTCGGACCATACATGAACAGAGATAAAGACAAAACCCAGAGCAAAAATAAGAACTACCCCTCCCCCCAGCTCTGTCCCTCGTTCCCCTGGAGGCATCTACTGCCTCGGTAGTGTTACCTGACCCCCCTCCCTATACTCCCACCCAACCTGGAGTATCTGTCACCCGAAATTTAAACAGAACAAGTAAACCTTAACTAAGCCACCCTCAGTGGCACATGAACTTCGTAAACTTCACAGCACCTGTCCGTGGTGGCATCGCAGACTTGTTCGCTTTAGTCTTAGTCTTAGCTTGTGGGGCGGGTGGCTGTTCGGCCACTGGCCTGGTTGTATTCCGTGAGTAGATTGGCGTGGGGAGCGAGAAATTTGTGGTGCTCCTAGGTTTAGTAGCCTTGGCATTCTGCCCAAAACTGCACACATTTCATATTTCTTCCCGCAGCGGATTTCCTGGTTGTGGCCGTTGCTGTTGGCCCTGTTCTGGCGGTCGTTCTGGGCGAGGACTATTGCGTCTATCCCTCCCTCTTCCCTCCGTGTTCTAGTTCCCTTCTATGTGCCGTTCGGCCCAGTTCCGCACCTCTCTGGGGTCGGTGAAGTGCACGGTCGTGCCCCCATGGAATATCTTGAGTTGGGCAGGGAAAAGCAGTCCATATTTGACACCCATTGATTGCAGGCGTTTCTTGAGCGGGTCAAATGACTGTCATGCTTTCTGTACCTCCCTGGTGAAATCGGGGAAAAAGGCTATTTTCGATCCGTTGAATGTGACCGTGCCCTTCGATCTTGCCAGTTGGAGTACAGTGTCCCTATCTCTATAGTTCAAGAATCTGGCAATTACTGTGCGTGGTGGAGCTCCTGGTGTCACTTTGCCAGCTGGGATACGGTGGGCCTGCTCGAATGAGAAGAATTTAGAGAATGACTCTCCGTCATAGATATTCGTCAACCAGTCCTCAAGGAAGAGTTCCGTGCATTCCCCTTCGGCTTTTTCCGGCAGGCCGATTATAAGGATATTATTGCGCCGGGATCTACCCTCGCTATCGTCCACTCTTGCTTCCAGGGTCTTTATCCGTGCTAGCATACTCGTCACTTGCTGATTTACACCTCGCAGGCCATCCTCGGTTTCAGAGATTCGTGTCTCTGCCTCTCCCGTACGGGAGGTCAGCTTTTGCAGATCATGGCGCAACAGGGACACGTCTGCACCAATACTATCTTTTTTTCCATCGAGGTCCTGGAGTTGGTAATGGCGCTCATGATGTCTCTTAG
This sequence comes from Ambystoma mexicanum, assembly GCF_040938575.1. Lineage (NCBI taxonomy): Eukaryota > Metazoa > Chordata > Amphibia > Caudata > Ambystomatidae > Ambystoma > Ambystoma mexicanum. The sequence goes on along the minus strand of NC_090921.1, from coordinate 423,064,465 downwards.
GGAAATATTGTCCACATGATCTGGGTCGACCGACGGTGGCCTCTCTGGTGAGCGGGGTGCTGGCATGGCTGCATATTGCTCGATCCTGCTCTGTGTGGATGTTTTCCTGGGCTTCTCCTTACCCATTTTCTGCTTGTTGGGGTACTGGTGTAGTATGCTGATGTCTGGTCCCGGAGGAGGGGGGTCCGCCAGGTGCTGGGGGTAGGCACTATTGGTAAGTTATTGATGGTGGCGCCGGGCACCTTGCGACCAGAAGGTATTTATGCTCGTGCTAGCTTTACAGTTCCCTTGTCCAAACAATGTCTATTAGCCACACATTCAGCAGCTCTGAAGGTCACGACGGTGTAGGTGCGCGTATTTGTGAAATGCGAATCGGTCACAGCTGTATAGCACCCACCGGGGCCCGGTGGTTCTGTCCCTTGGTAGCGGCCACACGCACTGGGCAGCACGCCGCTGTGGCAGGGTGTCTCAGGCTGGGCGCCACCGGGCCTGACACCAGTCTGCGTCATACTCTGCTGGGTGAACTCTCCAAAGGGAAGGGTGGTTTTCAAAGGGATCGCCTTCAGAGTTTCAGGAGGGGTCTACGACTTTTCCTTCGTTGTCAGTGCTGGGGGTGCCTGTTGTGTCCCAGAAGTGAGAGGAGGTTCGCAGCCCAGGTTGTCAGCAGGCGCCGGTAGGGATCGCGGCCCTGGCTGGAGGGCCTTTGCCCATGGGGGAGAGGGGGCGGGTCGCCAGCACTCTCTATCCCACCTTCCCCACTCCTTACCACATCGCCGGATGTTCCAGGCCTCGAGTAGCGGGTCCGCGTCTCCGGTTGCAGGGGGTGCGCTAGTCGGATCGCGCGCAGGTGCGCCGTGTGTCTTCTTCAGCGTCAACACTGACACGCCAAGCGTCCCACTCCGGGCCCGCTCCAGGCCCCCGGATCGAAGGGGTTCTCGTGCAGGCAGAGGCGCTCGCCATGGTCTCGCAGCGGGCAGGCGAGCTGCACCTGCGATCGCCGCACCGCCTTGCCGCCGTGGTCAGGATATTGTCTGCAGAGCCCGCTGGAGCTGTTCCTGGTGTGCGCCCAAGCCGGAGGAGATTGTTGTTTCCCTCTCGGCCGTCAGTTAGTGCGCGGTCGCAATTATGGCGGCCATCTTGGGCTCCGCGCTTGTTACGGTTCCTGTAACTTCCACTCGATCTGGACGGCGATTCCCTTTACGGATTTGCATCGGAGCACCGCGATTCGGTGCAGGAAAGTCTCACACACCGCTGGAGTATTTCAGGGTTCAGCACGGATATATTTTTAAGCAGGATTTCGGCAGGATAAGGCCAGTGGCGCGGGTGCAGCACAGGCTCACGTCCTCATCGTATGGCTGCTGGCCACGCCCCACACTTGAACCACCCTTGAACTTGTTACCACCCTCCGAATACCACACCCTGTGAACTTGCTCCTTTTGATTGCACCATGCAGGTACAGTGTCTGTCTGTTCCAACCTGCCCTCGGTCCCTGCATGGTGGCATATTGATGCACTTGTGAAAATATGATGAATCACTGTCCGACAGATTCACTGTTACATGCACTGTTGATAGTGTAGGATAGTTTAGTATGCAATTACTGTTCCTGTCCAGAATATTATGAATCTCTATGAGCGAGTGTTATTTTTGTACTTGTTCCATGCATCGTTGAGCGCATTGAGACACCTGTATTATGTATTGGCCATTTATCTGCCTCCTTTGACATTACATAACACAGCACAGTCTGGTGATAATTTAAAATGGCATATGGGACAGTTTACGTGACACATAGGTGAATGGATGCTAGAGTGACAGTAGACACTTCAGCACACAGACCAGGACCAGCCAAGCATTGTAATCAAGCGTCTCGATTCATCAGTTGAACTGCCTTGCTAATGTTGGCAGGAGCTTCCTTTGGGAGGACAGCTTCAGTTAGGGATTTCCTGTTGTGGGTGTCAGTGGTGGCATTCTTAATGCATGCGCCATACTCCAGTGGTTTAGGAAGGAAGCATGCCAGTAAACCGCTTCTTTCTGAGATATAAGGGTGGCTTGGTCTTTAAGCGAACAAACTGGTTCAGGTTAACTACCCAATGAGTCGACTATGCCAGTTAATAACTCCATGAACATTGCTTCCTGGAATATTAATGGATTTGACAGAGAGCTTTAATTGACAATTTAAAAAAATAAGTATTTTACTTTGTATACAAGAAACTTGGGTAACAGACCAGATCGATTTTGAAGGTTATGTGTCCATACTACGAGTAACAGCAATAGAGGGCGCTATGGCAGGAAAGAGGAATGGAGTGGAGGTCATGACAGTGTTGTCAATATGTTATTCTAAAATTGTTAAGAGAGCCTACAGTCATCATTTAGTTTTTTAAGTTTTGCCACTGTTGGATAAATAACCTTTGACCTGAACTGTCACCGGTTTACACTTATATGAATAATAGTAGTAATGATAGAAATTATGGTAGCAGTAATAATAGAACAAATATTCCAATTTTGGTTATGATTTGAACAACACGCAGCTTGCCAATACCATAGGACATCAGAGTAACAGCTGGACCCAGCAGTTAGTCCTTGCTGGACTTCACAGACACCATGCAGCCGTATTGGCCAAAAGTAAGTTAATTTAATAAAGACACAGCTAAATGTCTGAAGACGACATTGAAAGCAATTTAAATAATGTTTGCCCAAAAGACAAGTTGGGTTTCTTTATGGTAGCTCCTTACTAAAATTCACAGACCCTATCTGGGTCTGCAAAAACACATATGTCAATCAGGACACTAAAATCCTAAGTGGTGCCAAAAATAGCATCCTTGAGCCAAGTTATCTTAAATGGGACTTTGGCCACTATGGAAATAAATAAAAAAAATAACAAGGATGAATTCACAGAAGGATTGCAAGATAGATCAGGCATGTGGCGGTATGGCGCAAAACCATGCAGCGGTCTGTGCTTAGGTGAGTGTAAACATTGGCCTATGGGAAATTGCACTGAAACAGCACATGTTAAGAACCATGTAAATTTGTCCTGACTGGCAAAACCACACAAAACATATTTGAAAAATTCCCAGTTGTCTCTTTTTTCTTGGAAATGTTCAAGGAGATTTAGCAAATGGAACCAAAGTTATAAGCAGCTGACAAATTGCTCTCTTCCTGTGGAGAATCCATATTCACCATAACGACAGGTCAAAATCACTGAGCCTGTATTTTTTTAGATATATAAAATTATACATAGCCCGATACTTTGTATAACAAAATGAATGATTTTTTTCTGCTGTAACACTTGACCCCAACCATGAAGGTCTACCAAATGTAGCAACTGTTCATGCCAGGTCAGAACACTCTTGCCATATATGGTCAGCTGCATAGGCATTTTCATGTACTAAAACATAGTTTCCTATAGACCCACAAAAGACATGCTTTCAGGACATACATTGCAGAATGCTCTGCTTTGAAATTTGCATTTCTTTGGCATACACTTAGTTATTGCCTTGATCTTGTGCACACTACACTAAAGCTACAGTAAATCCGACAATCGTATCAACCAAACTCTAGCTATTCAAATAGTTCCCCAAAAAGTATCCATAATTCCTACATGCAGAGTAGGTCCGAAATGACATCACTATACGGCCTGCTGCTGATGTGGCATAGACACAAACATTTCAATTCTATTAGACCATGGCATACCCTTGATGAAAAAACAATCACACGAAATAATGAATGGCAACACCATGTAGACACACACACAATCGCACACATGTACACACACAATGGGCAAAGAAATTGCCAGACTATGACATACTGCTAATGGAATAAACAAACACTTGAAGCAATGGGAGAAAACAACCTACACACATACACACACAGCAAATAAGAAGACAAAAGCACAAGTGGACAAAAAGGACATTAAAAACAGCGGGATCAAAACATGAATGATAGCAAAATAGATGTAGATGTTACACATACTGTGCATACACAAGGAGTAATATCAAATCTACTTTAACAAGGCTATAAAACACAACATATAGTAAACAGGTGTTCAAATACAACTTTCCATTAACAGGATGTTTACCATCAGCACACAAAGCATGTTGTGTGTTGCTGAACTATGCAGGACTTGCCATGATCTCGCATTAAGGCACACATGCATTTACTTCTAATGAGCTTTGCCAATTTTCTTATGCACCGTTGTATATCTCACATAGGATCACCATCCGAGGAATGCAAAAACAGCAAAGCATGATGGGAACTTAACAAACATCATAGACTACAGGTCTGCCCTCATGTCAGGCATGATGTCGATGCTGTTGCTATAGCCCAAATCAGCCACACCAACGCGATAACAAGAACAACTGGCACTCCATCCCACTGTTGATCTCTGAACTGGAGAACCAGGATGCACTATTTTGCCCCAGAGTGTACATGCCAAGTACATTTCATGTTTCCCAATTTATTGGACAAGTCATTTCCCATGTTTGCAAGACAGAACTGTATCCCAAGAGTCACGGGTGAGCCACAAGTTGAGGCTCTCTGGTGCAACCATCCAACAACAAACAAACAAAAATAGTTCATGGCATCATTGTGTGGATCTTGTAGTGGGCACTCCCACAATGTAGTAGGCTGAATAAAGAGTAATTAAAATAGAGTCCGGCGAGAGTCCAGTCCCTCCCCAGTCTCTGTCTGCGATTGCTGTGGATTCCTGCTCTCCTTGCTACTGCTACTGTGTCTTTAAGGAACTTGGATTGCCTATTTATCCACCAGGAGGCTTGTAGTCCCCGCGCGTGAGTCCGGCAAGAGTCCAGTCTCTCCCCAGTCACTCCTGAGGCATGCCTGGGGCCGATTGCACCATTTGATCACACACTGTGCTTACAACCAACTTTAAGATTTGAGTCGCCTGGAGATGCCGGCATGCCAGCACTATCAATTTCCCCCAATATTTTACAAATGGGGCCACGAACGAGCCAGCAACAGCGCCTGCAGAGCAGGACGTCTGACGAGATTAGCAGCGAGCCATCAGAAATTGAGGAGGTGAGTGGCTATACCGCCCCCGTTAAAACGCATGACCCGCGCTCCACACATACATGCCTTGGAAACAAACTTGTTCTTACTGACGCAGAACTTCTTGAAGCAGATATTGCTTGTGAATCAGTGATACCTCTATCCAGGGCTGAAAGCTCTGATTAACCTGATGCTGCCCAAATTCAAATGTTTCCACAGCTCGGGTCCCTCTTGCATTAACCATCAAACAAGGTACTCATTATAGTGTGCAAACTGTTCTGTGCGACGCGGCCTACGCGATGGCGCAGCAATGAAGAGGCCGTCTCGGAGCTCTGCACAAACACCTCTTTTATATTCAGCTTCAACATACGAACTCCCCGACCCCGCCCCCCTGCGTCACTTCCCTTTCCTCCCTGGTTCCACCCGCCCCCCGTCGTCATGGAGACATCAATGTGACATCTCCCCCCTTTTTAAACAGTTACCATATTCTTCTCAACAGGCGACGGTCTGGTGGGCTTCTAGTCCATTTCCTCAATCCATCGGCGAGGTCTGTTCCGAGCCCTCTGTGGGCGTGCCTGACTCCGCCCTGGTGATGGTCCGCTCTCCCCAACTTCGTTCCCCACATCCGGCTCTGATTCCTCCGAGTCCCACTGATCTCCTTGATAAGGATCATCTGATTCATAGATTAGGTGAGTCTGTAATCTCCCACTCTACCGCCTGGCTCCTGTCGGTGGAAGTTCTTTGAAGTGAGACGAGCTCCTCGTGACAGATCCCTCCGCTCCTTAGGCGGTGATCATGGATCCCTTCTTCTGTGTGACAAGTAAGGGTTCTTCGTAGAATGCTGACGTGTGCTTGTGCGTCAGTGGTTGCCGGACCGTCACTACGTCTCTTGCCTCTATTTGTGAGGTATGTGCCCTCCTGCGGGTGTCTGCATACTCCTTCATTCGGGCTTTCGCTGCTTTGTCCCATTCTCACACCTCTTGGTCCAGAGTCGGCGGCGGGCTGATGGCTTCAGCCTGTGGGATGCGTGTTTGCGCGTTCTGTCCAAAAATCAGTTCGGCCGGGGTCTTCCCTGTGGTGCTATGGGGAGTCCCTCGGTAGTTGGTTTAGTACCTGTTCATATGGCTGGCCTGTAAGCCTGGCGATCTGGAGGGCTCACTTCAGGTTAGCCATGAATCGCTCGATCATCCCGTTGGCCTGGGGCCACAGGGGGGTGATCTTCCTGTAATGGAATCCAAGGTATTCAGCGAATAGGGTGAATTGATGTCCGCAGAACGGGGCAGGGATGACATGATGGGCTGCGGTCGATGATATTAGCCGCACATCAGGGTACCATGAGTACTCATCCATCACAGCCAGGACGAATTTTCCTCCCTCGATGGGCCTGAAGTAGTCGGCCGCAACAGCCTCCCATATTTTCTGCGGCAGCTCCGACATGAGCAGCGGCTCTGGGTGACGATTTGGTGTGATGAGGCAGCATGTGGGGCACGCTTTCATTGCTGCTTCTACTAGCGTGTCCATGTGGTGAAACCATACCTTTTGACGGAGCATGCGTTTGGTGGATACTATGCCCCTGGGGGTTTCGTGGGCTAGCTCTATAACTTTGGCTCTCATGGCTTCGTGAATTACTAGCTTGCAGTCTTTGAGGAGCAAGTGATCTTCCGATACTGCGAGTTCATCTTTCACTTGTAATAGCCTTTCTACATCCTCTCGCACCTTGCCTCCCGCGGCTCTCCCCCTTTCTTTTGCCCTTCGCCACAGTCCTGACTCCAGTCCTTCGCAGATGATGCGACAGGCCATGTCACTCTCTGTCACTCTTGCAAGCGCCTCCATGTTGATTCCCTCTGCTGCGGTCTGGTGTATGAGGTACCTTAGGTACCTGTCAGCCACTGACGGTTCTGGTACACTCTCCTCCCGAGGTCTCCTAGACAGGAAGTCTGCCGGGTTTTCGCATTTCCCCGGCCTGTGGATGATCTCAAACGCAAAGTCCTGTAGCCTCAGACCCCATCGGGTGATTCGTGGGGGCATTTTGGCTTGAGGGTTGCCATACAGGAATAATAGGGCCTGATGGTCCGTGACAACCTGGAATAGTTTCCCGTATAGAAACAGGTGGAAGTGCTTGCATGCCCATACCACAGCGAGCCCTTCCTTCTCTGCTTGAGAGTAGGCTTGTTCGGTGGTGGATAGGCTGCAACTGGCATAGGCCACTATGTGTTTTTGGGAGGGGTCCTTTGGGTCGAGTTGCGCCAGGATGGCTCCTAGACCAACGGGACTGACGTCGACCGTGAGCTCGGTCTTCCTGCTGGGATCATAGTATGACATGTTCTCTGCTTTCGCGACCCTTTCTCTTATCAGTTCGAATGCCTTTTGGCAATCACTGGTCCATTCGAATTTCACATCCTGGTGGGTTAGTTGTCTTAGCGGTTCGCTGACGGACGCGAAGTCCCAGATGTACCGGTTGCAGTAAGTGGCTAGGCCCAGAAAAGACCAAAGCTCCGACACGTTGGATGGGGCGGCCGTGTCGTTCAACGCTGCTACTTTGTCTGGGTCAGGAGTCATTCCTGACTCTGAAAAGACGTGCCCAAAGAATTTCAGAGTGTTTTTCCGTAACTCGCACTTATCTTTGTTTAGGGTGAGATTGGCGTCATGCAGGTCCTTGCATACTTTCATCAGGGTCTCATCGTGCTTGTTCACGTCGGTTCCGAATACCAGTATGTCGTCCGAGTAATTGAGGCAATTTGGGATGTGCTTTATGATGTTATGAACTTCGGCTTGGAACGTTTCCGCCGCCGACGACACCCCAAAGCACAGTCTTTTATACCTGAAAAGGCCGACGTGAGTGACGAAGGTTGTGATGTTCCTGCTCTCGGGGTGTAGAATGAGCTGGTGGTACCCTTTCTGCAGGTCAAGCTTGGAAAAGACCTTTGCCCCATTCAATAGGTGTATCATGTCTGTGATGCGTGGCGCGGGGTATCTCTCCCTTTTGATGGCTTGATTCGGGCGTCGCATGTCTACGCACAGCCTTATGGCTTCAGAACCCTTTTTGGGAACTGGGACAATCGGTGATACCCACGTAGTGGGTCCGGTGGTCCTTTCGATGATATCTTGTCCCAGTAGCTTCTGGAGCTCATCTTCAACTTTCTTTTGAATGTTGACCGGGATCCCGCGGTATGGCTGGGCTACTGGGCAAATTGAGTCGTCCACATGGAGTTTTATTTGCCTGTTTCAAAGTTTTCCTATTCCTTTGAAAATTTTGGGGTACAGATTGTTTATCATTTCGACCGGGTCTATGTATTTGAGGACCATTATGTTGTAGAGGATATGTATCAGGCCCATGTTGGCGGCCGCCTTAAAGATGAGGACGCAGCCGCTGTCTGTCTCCGTGGCCAGAACGTGTATCAGTATCCTCATTTCATGTCCTTTGTAGCGGCACAGCCTGCTGAATTGTCCCAGGCATTTTATGGGTGTTTTGGCTCAATATGCATATATGTCCACGGTTGCCGGGTGCAGCTTGGGTTTTTGAGGAACATCGGTGTAGACCCTTTCACTTACTACGTTGAACGTGGCTCCTGTGTGTATGAGAAACTCAGTCCGTCTCTCTTGCAGTTTGATGATGAGTGTTGGGCAGTGCACTGTTGCTGTGGGGTTGCCCAGAGCGTATACATATGCCTTTTTTCTTTTGGTCACTCCCTGATGAGCTGGGATCAGAGTGTGTGGGGGACTGTTCCACCAGGTATCGCACATGGCTTTGGGATCTGCGCTCAGGTCTTGCGCGCATTACGAACCTTCTTCTTTCTCTCCTCCTTTGCCAGTCTTCTCCTGAGTCTCTGACTCGCTGGTAACGTGTGGGTTGATTCGGGGTGGTTGAGGTGCTGGGGGCTGGGTTGCTGTTGGACGATCCCCTGTATCGGCTTCTCGGGCGAGCAGTGTTATCTTTTGTAGTAGAAGAGTTCTTCCGTTTTTTTCTCCACTTGTAGCCTGTTTAGGTTTTATCCTGCATTGGTGTTGCAAAAACTCTCCAATTGATAGTCACTGGGCCATCCCGACCCTCGCTAGCGCTAGGATTTCCTCCATCGTGCGGGATTTCTGAAGTAGCTACCTGCGGAAGGCTTGGGATTCACATCCTGGGATGATCTGTGACCTGAGGGCTTCGGTATTTGAGTAGTTTGCGAAGTTGCAGTGCTTTAGCTTGGTGCATAGTCGCATCACATATACGTCCATGGTTTCCCCTTTGGCCCGTTTGGTGCTGTGAAATAGGTGCCTTTCGTAATCTACATTGATATGTGGCGCAAAATATGCAGCGAGCGCATCTTTGAGGTCCTGGATCGAGTCTATAGAGTCCTGGGGCATTTCGTCGATTACGTCACGTGTAGCAGATCCGACAGCCAGTTTTAGGAGGCATACTTGTCTTGCGTCGGCGACTGGCCCTGTGGCTCCCATGTACAGGTCAAAATCCCTGATCCACTTAGTCCACCTGGGGCCCATATTGCTCGTGCCCGTCACGTCGAATGCTCCCCGCATTTGGGCTGCCAGTGTGTCCGGTAGTTGGTACGGCACATGATCTAGTGTTGGTGCACCTGGAGCTGGGGGTGCATTTCCTTGCGCTTGTGCTCCTTGTCAATCGTCTTGGCCCGACATTGTGCTTGTTGTGGTGATCACTTGCTATGTGTTTGTGGTGCCACAAGCAACATTCATTAGGTGTGGTAAGCACCAGTAGGAGGGTCTTCGGGCTGTCCTCCCTCCCCCCTCCAGAGAGTGATTTTGCCTCTTGTTACTGTTGGATGGCTGCCAGACGTAGCATGAGCACCATCAAAGTGTCAGTGACCCCTCCTGGGGTTCCGTAGCACCGTGTGCTGAGGCCCTTTATTTTTGCCTTGGGCACTTATTACTGTTTTACTACAGGGCTTCCCTTGCCCTGCAGAGCGCACGTGCCGCGCCCCTTCCTCTTTCGTTGTGGGCCGGTAGATCTGAGGGCCCCTCCCTCTGTGGACTGAGGGCCTCTCCCTCTGTGGAGCACGTGTGTTTCGTGATCCGCTCCCTCTCTCTTGGGGCCTGCTCCACCGGTGCTCACTTTGCTGCGGAAGAGCACGTGGACCGTGTGCTCACCGGCCGGGCGCTCTGTGTGAGGGTTCGTTCCTCCGCGGGGCCACGTGTGCCTACATTCACTGCCGATGCGCTTCCACGTGGGCGATCACCGCCGCGGCCCGGGCTGTGTATCACCACGCGCCGGCTGGACGGGCTCGCGCTCACGAGCGCTTCGATCGCGGTTGCTGTGGGCGGACTGCCGGGGCTCCTATGCGCGTTGCTCCACCCACCATCCCATCCTCGTCGCCATTGTTCTGTGCAAAGCAGTCTTGCAAGCGATGGCGCAGCAATGAAGAGGCGACACACAGCTCTGCACAAACACCTCTTCTTTATTCAGCTTCAACATACGAATTCCCCGACCCCGCCCACCTGTGTCACTTCCCTTTCCACCCTGGTTCCTCCCGCCACCCCGTCGTCATGGAGACATCAACGTGACACAAACTTTGAATAATGGTGGGACACAAGCCCATTGAGTGGCGTCGGCTTTGGGTATAGATGACCCACTTGTAACATCCAGAGAACGTAGAGACAAAATTACGTGTGCCAAGAGCGATACTACTGCCTTGCAAGTGCTATCAAAATCAACTTCAGAAACAGACACAATTACAATTACAAATATCACCAATGATACTGTGACTGTACATCTACCAGCCGTGACTACATTTCCCAGAGAACCCTTTGTCATTCCGGCTCCCATTTCTCCCATTGTACGGCAGGTGCTCACTCGTGTGAACTCTGTGCTGAATCGCAAAATATCGCAAAATAACTCTCAATACCGCAAACGAAATGTCCGTTGCAGTAGAGTTTGAGGAGTGCGAGAAAACACATAATTTAAAAAATGGGAGCTCATGGGGCCGTAGTGGCCAAAGATTTGGCCAAATTTAAAAAACAATTAGGCCATAGCAGCGTACGACTTCCATTTTGTTGGCACCCCTTTTAAAACTATATGAAACAATGAATGACAACATCAAAGATCACACCACATTGCTAGCAATGATGCATTAAAACAATGCTTTTTTGGAAACATTTACCTCTAAAGTACAAGCTAGGCTCGACCATGAGTCTGAAGTAACAGCGATGTGGTCAATCCCGTCTATGTGACGTGCCCTGTGGCGACCATTCGGAAAAAGCCATCATGATGGAAGCCCTGTTGGATTCAACAAAATGGATAAGAAACCAATTTAAAAGGATGCCATTACACAGCTCACAAGACCTAAACGCAAAAGGTCAGCTCACTGGTGATGTTGAAAGTCAGGATCAACTAAGGAGCCGACCCAATTGCGAAAAACTCAAAGAACGTGTCAAAGGTCCATTACCTACAGTCTCAACAGAAAGAACAAATTGCAAATCCAAGACAGTCTTTGGTCAACCATACGGAAGAGCCCTTTGGGATTGAGAACTTTGGAGTCAACGGAGTTCTGGCCAGGGCTCAAGTGACAAATGCCACTGACCCAAACCCTAGGTCCGCCTTGGTACAAAATGAGATCAGTGTACAAAGCACAATGGAACCAAGCTTGCGAAACACCAATGCTAATACTAGTTAAAAAAATGAGCCTTGTTAACAGGATGATGAAGTATTTTCAATCTTCAAAAAACAGCCTCAGACCCGTACAACAGCACCTTCTAGTCACTGTAAAAATACTGCTCCTACGGTCTCAAAAAGAAAGCAAAAAATGTTAAAGGTGTTCCAGAGGCGAAATCAAATGGTTCACGAGCATTCTTAAGGATCTTGACCACTCCGCCTCCTCACATTCATCATCGTGATACTAACCAACATAATAGAAATGTGATGAGACCAAAGTCTCCTGAGCTTTATCTTCAAGAGAACATCATATTGCCAGTTTATCCAGAGGCTGCAACGCAACTTGAACACCAACCCAACCATTCCAATAGAGAATCTTGTGATGTGACTAATCTCGAGGACCTTGATCTACTGGAAGATATGTCTCAATATCTAGAGGAAAATGAGGGCTTGTGTGAAAACACACAAGATTCATTGCTAGAGCCACAAGCTCAGTCGTCACAACAGATTGACAACAAGGGAGTGATGGCAACTGAGAACAAAAGGGAAAATAAGAGGGCACATCAAATAGCTAGTTCACTAACATTTCTAATACACTCACCAAAATGGCAACACCTTCCATGCAATCATGAGCCCATGGTTAAACATGAACACCAAGATAACAAAGAAAACAAGATAAATGGCCTCAATCCAAAAGAGCCTCGAGACAGGAAAAAACATCTCTAAAATCCTCTCACAGAATTACAAAAACTGCCACAGGTTTTTGTGCATGTTTTGAGAAAATTCACTTGGAAAATATAGTGACGATAAGAAATGAAGAAAATTTAAATCGAAGAAATGTCATGCATCTACTTCATTGCGTGCCCTCACTCTGAACCATTGCGTCAAACGACATTGTGATTGTAGAATACGCAAAGGAATCAAGAAGATATTCTACACGTGAAGTCGCAGCTCATCAAAAACACTCTATTAGAGGCCAATTCAGCACTCCTACCATTTGGCTTTGAGCTGAGCGATCATACAGTCTCAAAAAATGAACGCCGAGGTAACGATAAAAGAATGCAAAATTACCTGCGCAAGACAATTACATCAACGCGCCCAGAGGTGAACTCTGTCAGAAAATTGGACTCTCACCTAGGGCCACTGAAAGTCAGCTTTAGTAACACATTTGAACAGACCCATCAGGTGGTTGAAGTTCATAATCCCTATGATAAAATAAGTGGATGATAATTCTAATTGGGCCTGACTAACTAAAGCCCTGTCAGCTTCAAATCATCACTAGCCAGGAGCCTGCCCAATCAACAAGAGCAGAAGTCTACTTTCATGGAACACCCGAGGATTTAAACATTTGTTCAATAACACCACAACATTGTACGGGATGGATACACAACTCTTCTAAACCCTTCATCAAAAGGACGACAAGGGAGACCATATGCTGGACTAATTCGATGATGAAACACAACCAAATTCTAGAGTTTGTTAAAAGTACTAACTCAAATCCCTATGTCCAATGGACTGTTCTTCAGAATGAGTTCTTTGATGAAAACTATCCAACTCACATGGTGGTGATAAACCTTTATTGGAATCCAGCCATGATCTCCTCACACAGGTTTCTACAAAGTGTGACTAACATCATCGATGAGTGCTATATAACTTTAAGCAAGCCTCATATTTTGATCTGTGGAGACTTGAACGTGAAATGTCTTGACAAAGATGGCAAACCTTTAAAAGCAACACCTAGTGGTTCTTCTCTTTTAGACAGTAGGAGCCTTATTCCGAGTCAGGCGGTAATCCTGCCAGTGCTAACGGCGGGTTGCCAATGGACTCAGAATAATGTAATGGTGCCTGATTACAACCCCGGCGGCCTGCAAAGTCAGGCGAAAGGTAAAATGTTGTTCCCCATTCCCATAGAGCCCCATAGGACTATATGGGAGTGGGGACCACAAAGATACCGGCACCGTTGCTAACGGTGCCAGTGCTTCTGTGACGTCTGCCTACCGTGGCTGCTGTACCCACCAGGGTCAAACCTGTCGGGCACGGGGGCTCCGGCAGGCAGACCTGTAGTATGCCATTACAAAAACAATGGTGACGGTAAGCTTACCAGCACCGCTGTTTCCGGACTGGCATACTTTTAATGAGGCCCAAGGACTCAAATGTGGATTCAAGATATGTGGGACATAAATTGTTACATGCTGAATGGATAGACTGTAGGAGACATACCAGGAATAGAAATGTGGAGAAGGGATGCTTTTGCCTCAACAATCGACTACATTTGGTGCTCTCGAAATAATTTTCTGCACAATATCGAACATCTCCACATTTTGCCACAAGAAAGCGGCAATCAAGACTCCTTGACACTTACCTGGATGATCGAGTGTATACAGCCAGCAATACATTGACTAGGGAAACGTACAGTAAATCAAGGGAGAAACCATTTAAAAATCACTCAAAACGCTATTTTGTCGATCACTGAGCATTATTTAGATCATTAGGTGTACAAGAGGCGGGTCTGTTTTATGTACCTATCCTCTAGAGTTAAAAAGTAGTAAAAACAGGCTTCAAACAATCCTACTTGAAAACTAAACATCAATATAGTGCAGCTATTGTTGAACAGCGAAACATTCTCCGATTAGACCTCAAACAACTAAAGAAAACTCCCAAGGTCACAATGACAGTTGAAATCAAAAAGAGGAAACATCGCTTTAAGAATTAGCTAATCGGCTTTAAATTACTGCGTGATCAATAACAGACCGAGATAATGCTCAAAGCAATATGTCATCCAAATTCAAGAGATACCTGGTCTCTCATTAATCAGACACCCATCAATCAATAGGCCTGCTTGAGTACTGGTGTCCCGGAACAAATTTGGGTTGATCACTATTCTAAGGTCATTGCGCTGCCAGCTGGAAGCAATAGTAGATCTTTAAAAGTAGCTACCAAATCCAGGTGCTTTAGCATTGGTGAAGATGACATCAGAGACGCATTCTCGAAGCTGAAGCTTTCACATGCTGCAGGTCCCGACAGGCTAATACATTGTATGCTAAAAGCAGCACCTGAAAACTGGGCTGTATTTATTTCAGCATTATTCAATCATAATATGGCCTTTGGCAACCTACCTGCTTCGTGGACTACAGGCATCATTGTCCCTATATTCAAAAAAGGAGATAGAGCAGACCCGTCAAACTGCAGACCAATAGCGGTGCTAGTCGTGATTGGTAAACTCTTCGTGCCTAATCTTCAAAAAATTATGACCAGATGGGATAATAAGATGAACATCATGGGCCGGAGACAAACAGGGTTCGCTAAGGGTGTCAGCACTGACCTTAATATTTTTCTCTTAAATGCACTTAAAATACAAGCTATTAAAACCAAATCCAATCTGTATTTGGCATTTATTGATCTACAACAAGCGTTTGACAGTGTCAGCAGACCAAAACTATTGGCTAAACTTTGTGCCTCGAGTTGTCCAACTGATCTGCTGTAAGCTGTCGAGCAGGGTTGTTGCTAGGTCTGGAAAAGATCCAGAGCTACGCTAATGTCGGGACTGTCAGGACTTGGGGATAGCTAGCTTTCTGGTTGTAACCCCTGAGCTTCTATCCGGGGCTTGAAACAGTTGTGTATAGGCGTGTTATAAATGCCACATCATATAATATCATACAACCAAAAGACCCGGGGCTATAGCCCCTTAGCCCCCCCTAGCAATGCCACTGCTGTCCCGGGCTTCCATACAAACACTGCAATACAGATTAGACTTAACAACCAGGGAGAACTCTCAAGAGAAACCAATACTGAAAGTGGTGTAAAACAGGGCTGTCCGTTAGCAGCAAGACTTTCAATTTGCACCAAAGATCTATGGTCAGCATATATCGTTGATTCTTTTTTACCAGGCGCAAATTGGGCTGCAACGTCTATTAACCACATTGCAACAATATATAGAAAATAATGAGCTGGTGATCAATATCAAGAAATCCAAAATTATAACATTTGGCCCTCACACTGGGAAAAAAGGAATGGTCTTCACGTGGAAAGTAGGCGGCAAACAACTACAACAGGTAGATGCGATACATTATCTTAGCATCAGATACAACAAAATGATTGGAGAAAAGCCCTGGCTGACAGAACTTCAATCTAAAACCAAAATTCTAGCAACACATGGGGAAATTCTACACGACAGATACAGATACAGTAAATTGACCATGATTCCATTAATCACGTTTTACAAACAGAAAGTGGGTCCCATCTTAACATACGGAGGTGAAGCAGGATTAAATCTTTCATGGAAATCCTGGAACACTTTAGAGGGACTCTTCTGGAAAACGACTTTGAAATTGCCAAGAAGCCTTCCGGTAGTTGATCGTCACGCTGAATTGGGGCTTCAGTCCTTACAATCAATTATTGTTTGGAAATAGATATCCTTTTTAAGAAAAATAACTATAGCAGATTCTGCATTCCCCTACGTAATACTAAAACCTTTGCCAAATGGGTCAAATTCCTGGCTCCTATAGAAGACAGATGTGTGTCTCATCTGCCGCACCTGGAGACGTCTCTAGAGACCCTGATAACTAACCCTTGTGTGGAGAAACACAAACGTAGAATACAAGACTGGATTGAAACTCACCAGCAGAGAGTGCAGTACAAATCGCTAATGGATTTGTTATTCGAAACTCGAGCTTTAACTACAACATTGAAATATGTGCTGAAGTTCCCCAGTTGACATCATCAAAATTAGTTCTTGCACTTGAGGTTAAACCTATATCCAACGAAAGAGAGACTATATGTTACAGAAAAATAAACACATAGGGATGAGAACACAAAATACATAAATTAATACATTTTCTAGGAAATTGTATATGGTGTAAATCATGATGGTAAACAGAATCTTTACAAAGTTGTACTCTAATGAATACAAGAATTAAATTATATAAACATCCCAGATCCCAATCAGTGTTAAGCCCTTTAGGTGACAATGCAGCAAATGTATATACCCAAAACATTTCTTGCTCTGCTAACAACCTCATCAAGTTTCCACCCCTCTGGGATAATTCACCATTTCTAATATAATGAACTATATTTGTGATATATTATGTCTTTTCTCTGCAAAATGTACAATCACAGGAGATCTCCTGTTTCTAGTATGTATATTTAATTTGTGTTCAGACCACCATATTTTGGCCTTCCTCTGGCGAGACCTACATAGAAAAAGTCACATAGGCATTTAATCACATACACAACATTTAAAGAGTTATATATTACAAAATATTTTAGCTATATTGTTTTGCCGGTTGGTGGGTGTTGTATCTTATTACCCGTAATAGTATTATTGCAATGATGATCTGCAAACATGTGAACGTTCCTTTATTTTTGGTTGTCAAAATTCAAACATCCTGATAAGCTCTCACTAACATTCTCCTCATTGAACTTTTGTTCTTTTATGCAAATATCGGTGTAACACAAAGTAGATATTTTGTCAAATTTTCCAGTTGTAAGATGTGCCAATGTTTCTTCATTTTCTTTTTAAGCCTCATGCTCTGTTTTGAAAAGGTTGTTACATACACTGAGTTATGTTCAGTTTTCTGAATCTTATCTAATAATGTCTGTCTCTGAACTTTTGAGGCTTTCTATAAAGATTTGTGAATGGTACATTATTTAAAACCCCTCCTTCGAAATCTGTTCACTAAGGTTTTATTAACTTTCTCCAAATCCTGGGGGTCTTATACTATTCTTTTAACTTGTAAACATGGACTGTAAGGGAGATTTTTGATCAACCCCTATGGTTGATAACCTTGTGCATTAAGGACATTAGGTGTGTCTGTTGATTTAACATATACAGATATCTTCATTTTTGTTTTCAGACATTCCTACTTGTGTATCAAGGAAGTTTACTTTAGTTTGACAAAATTCTGTCATTAATGTAATGTGTTTATGAAGTCTGTTTCTGAGCATGTCCATATGATAAAAAGATAATCAGTGTATCTTTTGTACAATTTGAGATGTGGTGACCATCTAATTTCTGACAAAATATATTGCTTCTCAAACCAAAACATGAATGCATTGGCATACGCAAGCACCATTGCAGCGTCCATTTCAGAAAAGTACAAGAAAAACTAATTTTTAAACATATTAGTTTCATCAATGTCAAAAGTAAAATCATCTTCACTCCAATGTCATCAAATTCTAATATGATGCACTCAAGGACTTCCATGCCCACTGTATGGGGAATTGATGTATACAATTACATAAATGCATTGTCACAAATAATTCAAAGAATCAATAACTAGCATATCTATACATCATAAGAAATATACTGTATCCGTTATCAGTGCTTTGACTAATGAGTTGCAAAATGTCATCAAGATATTGTGCAACTTGTTCCATGAGACTTCCTGTCATGGCTATTACTGGTCTACCTGCATGTTGTCTGAGTGATTTATGATGAATTTTGGGTAATACATAGAAGACTGGCATAATAGGGTGAGGATTAATCAACAGCCTTTTTGTTCTCTCTGAAATCCATTTCTTCTGTTGTGCTTCTTCTATGAGCTCTTTAATTGAATTCACAACATCATTTATTGGGGCAGTTCCAATCCTAATGTACGTGGGTTGTGTGAGAAACCAGAAGGTGTCTCATCCACTGGTCCCCGGGGATCTGTCATCGAGGTGGCCAGGTCACGGCCATCACTTTTGGATCCAGGATCTGGAGGTAGACCAGTGCGGGACGATCACCTGGGTGAGGGATCATATGGGACTGTGAGCCGAACACCATATGGTGAGACGCGGTATCCCCTTCCCGGTAACACCTTTACCCCATCCTGCCAAGTAGGATATTTCGGAACTCAACCCCCCTCACAACACTTTCTCATGGACAGCCCGCTATGGGAGAAAACAAACTAACACCCGAGCCATATACCTGACATATACCAATGCATTGGTCAGACAAGGTCATGCAATTACTGACTATTACTCACACCTGACTACCATTAAACTTCCCCACACGGATAAAAGGCGACGCACATGAATACACTCAGAGAGGCAAAGCACAGAAGAAAACAGCAGTTCCAGTTTAACAGGATGCGAAAGACGGTGAGACAGAATGGGATCACAGGGAGAGAAGTTCCCTTGACCTTTTCGACAAGGAGCTGTTATTTCACGAAACCACGAGAACAGAAAGAGTAAGACCAGGAAACCAGGCTTAAGAATCCTACATTGTGTGTCAGAGGAAACCAGGGCCCTCCCGCGGTTCATTAATCAAGATGGGAAGAAGCACCAGTTGCCGTGGTACTGTCCTTGACTCCAAGAACAAAGAAGCATCAGTGAAATCAACACAGCCGGTGAGTTGGGGAGACCGATAAAAGAGCAGACTGTGTTGAAGCCAAGGTTGCAAGCAGCAACATTGTATGGCAAATGCTGGAATGAACATTGTTAGAAACATGTGTGATAAGAGGCGCAAGTGAAGTTGTACTGCTGATGAGTGATTGAACTTTAAAGCAAGCTACAATACCTTTGACAGAAGGGTCCAGCACCATGTGGGTGCTCAATCGAAGGTCTCTGTAAAATACCCAGCTGAGAAGTGATAAAAGTAGATAAAGTTGGTCCAAGCCCGGCAGAGGGAGATCAATTGAAAGAGAACGAATAAAAGAGAATCAAAGTGTTCCTGTGACAGGTCAAGTCAAGTCATGCACCCGGTCAAAAGTCTTCAATTTCAATGAAGTAGACAAGGTTTGGCAAAGTACATGGATTTGGTCCGAGCCTGACAAAGAGAGATCAATTTAAATATTTGTGTTAAAGTGGGTCTGAGCCCTGTGGAGGGGGCCCAGGGTGAATTGAAAATCACCCAAGAGGTGTACACAAGAATCCTGAGCAGAAAGGATCTTTTGAATGTTTGTTTACCGCATCAGGCCCTCTGAAGTAAGAGACTTTGGCCTCATTACACGGAAGGCGGTGATCCAGGGTGCTATTAGCACCCTGGACCATGCCGGTAAATTACCGGCACCGCCTTGGCGGTAAGGGGATTTACCGCCCCATCCCAAGGTCGGTGGGGCGGTAAATCCCCCTTCCGCCATTGCCCTTCCCCATTCCCATTTCTGCCCCATAGGGCTCTATGGGAATGGGGAAGGCGCTACTTACGGCACCGCAATTTTGCGGTGCCGTAATTAGCTCCGAGGTCCCTTAGCGGGTTGGTTTTTAACGCCTGCAAAAAGCAGGCGTTAGAGCACCAACCCGCTAAGGGACCTCGTAGTACGGCGGTAAGGGTTAACGGTCACCATTGCCATTAACAGTGACCGTTAACCCTTACCGCCGTCCGTGTAATGAGGCCCTTTGAATGGCAAATAGACTTTCACATAGAAGGCCCTGATACTGAGATTTGAACTGCATCCTCGTGCTAGAGAAGCTAGAGACTGTGCTAAGCCTGAGTGTGCCGACTTGTCCCGTGCTGAAAACATGGGGAAGGGAAGCCAACGGCTCGAATATCCTGAAATATTCTTTCTTGGACACTTTTATTTTGCATAACATTATTTACCACACTATTTGTAGTTAGAGGTAAGGATTCGCAATTGGTTTATTAGTATAGGCCCTTTTACTTTGACAACATCACTAGGACTGAGTTATTATTATTTGATGGTCGTAGCTTGCTCCAATCTTGAAGTTCAATAAACATCCTTGAACTGTGATCACTTTTGTCTGTCTTACTGTTTGATACTTTGCCTTCCTTACAGCAGTGTCCTGTAAATGTCAGTGGCATTCACTCTCATATGTTTTAGTGTCCATGATTACTATTGCACCACCATTATCCACTGGTTTAATGGTAGTTTCTTTCATACTGTTTAAGGCCTTCAAATCTTTAAATTGATTATTTCTCAAATTTGTATGTTTAGATAAACAAAAACTCAATTTTTCTAAATCCTCTAAAACAGATTTCTCAAAAGCATTTAAAATGTTCTGTAAAACCAAAGGCATAAATGTGCTCTTAGGGCGAAATGCTTTATAAATACACTAATCATTAGAAGCCAATTCTTCAGATGTATTGTCTCAGAAAATATTTTTAATTTAATTTTCCTAAATCATTTAGAAAAATCCACTAGTTTTTGAAAGAAGTTACAACCATACATTGGAAAAAATGACAGACCTTTCTCTAAGGTCTTTTATTGGGATTATGTAAACCTAATCTATGAAATATTTACCACTAACTTTCTTCAGAACAGGAGGTCTCCACAGAGGATTTTTTCTTCTTTCCTCTTCTGGTTTTGAGCTTTCATCTAAAAAATTAACTTGTCTCTCGGGAAGTCATAGGATAAATTATCAACTGTACCAAATGTGTTTTCTATTTAATTGGTTTGCAGGATTCTATCTAGGCTGGCTCCATCAAATTTGGTGCTGGACACATCACAAGATGTAGTAATAGCCTGATGTTTTATTAAAAGAAGTGATCCTCACTGTTTCCTGCCATTTGTATAAAATAATGTTCTTATACTCGTAGGTGTACCTTCTGAATTCCTGTTACTTTTTGGTGCCATGTTCCTTGGCTTAGGTTTCAAGTTTAGCATTAATTTCTTCTAAGGAAGCGGTTAATTCTTCTTTTGTGAAGTGCTGTGCTAAATTATTGTTCAATACTTGTAAACTATTTGCGTGTTCCTCGATTGTTAGAAGGATCAAATCTATTGAACATGTATCTAGGATTAGATACCATTTGTTCGCTGTAAATGTTTGTCCTAATGTACCAGCATTGTGTTTCTGATTATGTGTAGTTTTAATAAGGACAGAATTCTCTGTGCCTCTTTTGCAGAGAATGCTAACATTCCTGCACATTTATTGATTACATTTTCAATTTTGAAAATTACATTTTGTAATGCATTAAAAAATGTATTCGCTTTGATTCCAATATGGAGTCAGTGTTAATGTTAAAGAATATTTGTACTGCGCACTATCACCACCAGAGTGGTCCCCTGGCTCTCTGGCTGCTCTGAAAAAGGGAAGGGGGGATGGGCTAGTGGGAATGAGTGGGAAAAGTGCAAGAGAGCAGTGAAGGACCGTTCGCAGCCTCAGCCCGATTAACACCGTCCACTGGTCTTGGAGTGCTTTCTGGTCGTTAGCTGTTGTGTGAGTCTATGTGTGGTTTGTTTTGTTGTTGCAGTGTAGTGAGGTTTGTGCATTTTGTTGTGCTATAGGGTTGTGTTTGTGTTTGGTTAGAGTTTGAGAGGTGTATGCAGAGGGGTGAAATTGTTAGTGGGTTGGTTATGGGCATCGCTGTCTAGAAGTGATGTGATAAATTTCCACATTTTTTCTAGATGTGGCGCGTGAATATCTCTGCATTTCTATCTAGATCTGGTACTGGCTAATATTCACAATTCTTTCTATATATTTGACACCCAGCAATATTCACAACTGTATCCAAATGTGGCACTGGCCTAACTTAGAAATGCTGTTGTTATGTGAAGCAAGCTAGTATTCGCAATTCTATCTAAGTCTGGCCTCGATAATAATCCCAATGCATTTTAGACGTGGCATTGGCTATTAATCGCTATTCTATCTAGATGTGGCACCGGCCGACATTCACAATCCTATCTAGTTGTGACGCAGGCTATTGTTCATAATCTTATCTAAGTGTGACACATGATAACATTTGCAACTCTGTCTAAGTGTGATTTGCAATTCTGTCTGGGTCCGGCAGAGGCTGATGTTCATAGTTCTATCTAAAAAGTGGTACTTGCTAGCCTTCCTAATTCTTACAATGTGTGGCACTTGCTAACATTCACTATGCCATCTAAGTGTGGCATTTTCTAGCATTCATAATCCTATCTAGACGCAACTCAGGCTAATGTTCACAATTCCATCTAAGTGTGGGACATGCTAACATTCACAATTCTGTCTAAGTGTGGCACATGCTATCATTCTCAATTTCATCCAAGCGCGGCGCATGCTGACGTTCACTATTCTATCTAGATGCGACTCAGTTTGGCACATGCTATCATTCACAATTTCATCTAAGTGTGGGACATGCTAATCATTCACATTTCTATCTAGGTGCAACGCAGACTAATATTCACGATTCCGTCTTTGTGTGGCACATGGTAATATTCACTATTCTGTCTAAGTGTGACACTTGCTAATATTCATTCATAATCCTATCTAGATGCGACACAGGCTAATGTTAATGATTCCATCTAAGTGAGGCACATGCTAATATTCACAATTCCATCTAATTCTGGTCCGTGCTGACATTCACATTTCAATCTACATGCCACGCAGGCTAATGTTCATGATTCCACTTAAGTGAGGCACATGATAATATTCACAATTCTATCTAAGTGTGGCACATGCTGACATTCATCATACTGTCTAGATGCGACGTAGGCTAATGTTCACAATTCCATCTAAGTGAGGCATATGCTAATATTCACAATTCCATCTAAGTGTGGTGCACGCTGAAGTTCATAATCCTATCTAGATGTGATGCGGGCTAATGTTAATGATTCCATCTATGTGAGGCACATGCTAATGTTCACCATTCTATCTAAGTGTGACACATGCTGACATTCACAATTTCATCTAAGTGTGGCACACACTGACATTCATAATACTATCTAGATGTGACTTAGGCTATTGTTCACGATTCCATCTAAGTGAGGCACATGCTAAAATTTACAATTCCATCTAAGTGAGGCACATGCTAATATTCACAATTCCATCTTATTCTGCCCCACGCTGACATTCACATTTCTATCTGGATGCAACGCAGGCTAAAGTTCATGATTCCATCTAAGTGAGGCACATGTTAATATTCACAATTCCATCGAAGTGTGGCACATGTTATCATTCGCATTTCATCTAAGTGTGGCGCACGCTGACGTTCATAATACTATCTAGCTGCGACTCAGGCTAATGTTCACGATTCCATCTAAATGAGGCACATGCTAACATTCACATTTCTATCTAGTTGCGACGTAGGCTAAAGTTAATGATTCCATCTAAGTGTGGTACTTGGTATCAATCATAATTCTGTCTGGGTCCAGTGCCGGCCAATGTTCACAATTATATCTAATGTGGTTTCTATGTAAGTGTGGAACTTGCTTACATGCACAAATATGTCTAGATGTGACGCAAGGCTAAAATTACAATCCTGTCTCGAATAGACGTAGGTTGATAGTAAAAATTCTATCTAAGTAGAAGTGTTGTAAGTGGTGTTAGCCTGTCAATCTATGTTTTTGGTAAGGTAATGTAGAGTGGCAGGGTTTTCTGAAGTAGAGTGATGTTGCTGTTGGTTGATGGCTGGCTTCACTGGCTTCCCCTGCTGACACCTTCAGACACTTTCTGGAGCCGCCAATGTAGGAGCCGCCCTTTGCCTCTGGGCCCTTAGCTGCAGGGCCTGCGATGGGAAGAGGGCTGCCATGGGAGGGTCACATAGGGCTAGTGATTTAGCCAATCAGGGGAGGTGGGAGGGCTAGGGAGGAAATGGACACTTAACGGGCTGAGGGAGAGCGGGCCTGTACGTGCTGCTGACGGGGGTCAGAAAAGATACAAATGCAGCACCATGATGGAAAAATGGGGGTAGGGAACCACATTTCATGTGCTCACCTGTTTGGGGTGCGAGCGTGCAGAGGGTTAGGCCCTCGTGCAATACAGGAAGAAAATTCAACCAATAGAGGCCGGGGAAGGGCACGGTAGGTGGGTTGTGTACGGGGAGGCTGGGATGGGGGTGTAGGAGCCCACGAGGCCCATGCACACTGAATACAGCACCATGATGGAGAAATGGGGGGCAGGGAGACCACAATACATGCGCTCACCTGTTTGCCAAAGTTGGAAATGGCACAGGGAGTGAGTGTGCAGAGGGTTAAGCCCTTGTGCAATACATGAAGAAAATTCAACCAATAGGCGTCTGGGGGAGGGCACAGGTGGCTGGTTGTGGACAGGGAGGCTGGGATGCGGGTTTAGGAGCCTGCAAGGGCCGCGCACGCTGAATACAGCGCCATGATGGAGAAATGGGGGTCAGGTGGCCACATTGCACGTGCTCGCCTGTTTGCCAAAGAGGCATTCTGGAAACACCAGTGAACATTAGATTTCAGACTAAAAGAGAAGGCCATTTCTGAGCCCAATGTGCGTTTGCTGGAGTCATGAGAAGACAGCTCATTTATGTGTTCAGACGAAGCTTGTTTTGCATTCTTTTAGCAGCTGAGAGCACGGTCTGTAGGCCAGTAGCTGCAACGGCTGCGCAGCTGTGGAGTTCTACTGACGGTAAAGATCTCTGGAAAAATACTGGAATACATTTTGAGGGAAAGACATCACACAGACAGAGAAAGAGAAAGTCACTTTTACTTTGAACTCTGGCTGGGCTGACCGAAGCAGACATGTTTCTTTGAGCCTGTTCTCATTGTCTAGTGACTCTCTCTCCTACCCTGGTGGTTTCCAGTGAAGACGTGGCAGAGATGAAGAATGTTAGAGAAATGCTAACAATGACGTATTCCTGCTTTATTTCTATCTGTATTTTCCTGTGGTAATTTTTAATTTTGATAATAAAGAGACCTGAGACGGGTCTATTTCAAAATCTACATGAAGTGTGAATGAATTCTTGTGTTCCAAGAAAAAGCACATTGCCTTCCAGCCTTTTCTAAAGTGCAGGTGGGAACCCATTAAGCATAAGTATCTTTAAATTTACTGAGAAAACAAGAAGGCAAAACACATTTCAAAGGAGCAAACCTAGCAAACATCTGCAAGATAATCAATTATAATTATATTTAGTCTACACAGAAGTATAACACAAACGATTATAAAATCTCAATAATATTATCAGTGCTAGTCCTCAGCTAATGGCCTCTGTATGTACTAAATTCTAGTTTCACTGTGTAAAGTCAAACAAATTCAAACCATCATATTAGTTTTACTACGATTAGAATTTTATAGCACATTTAGAGCACATAAATGGACACATACATTTCAATTCTACATATTGCTTATATTGTTCCTCTTCTTTCAAGGATGTGAAAAATATGAGTGAATCAATAGATGTAACTGACGTACTTATGGAATTTTTCAATGACATCAAGAGACCTCCTCTACAACACAACGCGCCTCAGTATTGTACTGAATCAATGCATGGTAGCATTCCAGTTATTCAGCAAACCTGTTCCATTGTAAGGGAAATGCAGATTGACCCGCGGTTTTGGCACAACTTCATTCCGAGCAGATCTGTGTTGTGGCAGAGGTCTATTAATGTCATTGAGTACCTTGGCTGGTACTCAAATATGTGTGTTTCTGGCTGTCAAATAGCAGGGCCTGGAGCCAGGCACGTCATTTCACCAATATGCAAAGGGTAGTAGAAGTGACATCACACAACCCTTGACCTCCCTGATGACATCGCAGGAAGTGATTGCATTTGACCCCATAACAAGTGACTTCACTGGAAGTAATGTCATTTGACCCACTCCTTCTGCCAAATGGCATCACAAGATGTGGCATCACATAGCATAGTACACTAAGAACAATATGGTTGCAATAGGCAAGGACAGGGCCGTAATCACATTGTACTTTTAAAACAGGCATTTTTCTCTTTTGCAAAAGCACATTTTGACACGTGGTGAATTCTGCTGGGATGTCCCCTTCAAATTTGTTTTCTTTTCTCCCATCTGGATTCCAAACATTGTTTGCAGCCCTAGTCAGTTTCTCTTACACAGCAGTATGTTCAAGGCAAATGCCCACTGAAATTGACATGTGCACAGGGAGCTAGGGTTATTTTGAAGGGTCTATTTTTGACACTTTATAGCAAAAGTCAAGCATTTTTCCGTACGGCTGAGAGTAAAGTTTCTGGTGATTTCCCAGACCATGCCTGCCACAGCCTGTCATTCAGTGATAATTCTCTCTTCTACTGGAGCACAATCTGAATATAGATGGGCATAGCAGGGTCTCCCTGATAAAAGCAGTGTAATGTTGAACAGATATACCAAGCATCAGGGCAGCATCATTTTAAATGTAAAATATTTCCTTTTCCAATGGGAAATTTTGAGCAAGCAGAAAAGCAGCACTGCTTTTCAATTCTCTTCCTTGGTGCAAGTAAAACAACCCACTGGCAGCCTTTCTCAGTGTGCTCCCTGTTCCATCTTGCCCAATAGTTGTTTGGCAAGACAGTGCAGCCATCATTTTGTAGCTACAAAATGCAGTTTTGATGCGAGGCAATGGTGCTCATAGGAGCCAGCACAGCCATTCTGCTGGTAACTGCTGAAATGCAGCTTGGAGATGGAAAGGAATGCTGCTGAGTGGGTAAATGTATCCCAAAAATCCCCCTAACTCTTCTGAGACTTCTTGTCGAGGAAGAGTAGGGCAAAGTGGGGTTCATCAGGTGGAGTCCTTCTTCCATCAGGGAGCGATACAACACGATCCTCCTGTTGTCTCTTGTTGGAGCATGGAGCAACACTCACAGCTTTTACTTCAGTCTTTCTTTGTGGTGTGGAGCAAAACCCCCAGATCATCCGTTGGTCTTTCCTTTCCAGGTCCCCGGGAAGGTCCTACTTGGTCTATGAATGGGCGGAACTAGTACGAATCCAGTGATTAAATCAGAACTGGTTACAATATTTTCCCACTGACTACCTTCCTGGAAGGTTGACAGCAGTGGGACACACATGCATTGAGGCGATTACAGTATGGAGACAATAACAACACATAACTCTTCACAAGACACAGATAATTCTTGATGTTTAGCCAGTCCGATAGCACAGCGAGTAGAGCGCTCCCTTTGACATCTGTACAGAGCCTGCTGACGCAGGTTCGAATCCCGGTAGGGCCAAACTCAGCCTTTCATCCTTCCGAGGTCATTAAATGAGCACCACACACCGTGGGTAATAATAAGCAGCATTCAGATGCCCGAGGGTTCGTATCGCTATATAAATGCTAAATAATAATTATTATTATTTTTATTAATTATTATTATTACTAGAAGTTTTGGATATGCCCTTTTTGCACTGATAATGAAGAAAAGTACTCCCTGTTAGACAGATATACCTATCAACCTACCTGTTCCTGTCTGGTTCTTCTGTTTCTTTTTCTTATTCTCCAGATGTCTCCTCTGTTTGATTTTCGCTTGGCTCCTCAATTAGCTGAAAACTGTGCCTAGGATGACAACTCTTTATCTGATTAATATGGATCCACTTCTCTTCTGTCAGCTCTCCTTTGGGGATGCAGATTCTGTAGGCGACAGGTGAAAATGTATCTACAATTGTTCCTTTGGAAATTGTATAAGAAGACCCTGTCTCCTACTTGGTATTCCTTTTTAGTCGTTTTTAAGTCATCTTGAGTCTTCATATCCTCTGCTGATATTTCCAGATTCCTCTGAGCGTACGCAAAAGCATGTTGAAGCTGTTTTCTTAGAGTCTCAACATTCTCATGTGTTGTGGAGGTGTTTATCAGTGTCTGCTCTTGTGTTCTGTAGAGCAGATGCTGAGGTAGCACCATCCTACGTCCAGTCATTAGCTCAAATGAAGACATCTTGGTCGCAGAAGAAGGTGTAGATTTAATGGCCATCAGGACAAGCGGTAATCGGATGTCCCAACTTGGCCCAGCGTCTGCCACAAACTTTTTTAAAATGCTCACAATTGTTTTATTGTACCTCTCAACTCCCCCACTAGAGGACTGGTGGTATGTAATGTGAAATTTCCTTTTTACCCCAAGTATCTCCAACACCATTGTCATCACTTCACTAGTGAAGTGACTACCACGGTCTGACTCAATCCTTTGAGGTAGGCCAAACCGCAAGAAGATATGGTTGATCATCAGGGCAGCTGCCGTTTCTGCCTTGCAATTTGGGGCCGGGAGACATTCCACCCATTTGGTAAACAAGCATGTTACTGTTAACATGTACTTGTTCCCCCTAGAGGAGCGAATCATGGGCCCGATGAAATCTACTTGTGAATCTGACCAAGACAGCGTCATCCCCCTCTTCTGGAGGGGAGCTTGGTGTGTGAGTGAAGTTGGCTGAAATTGTGCACACACAAGACACTCCTTCAAATATTGATCAAGTACTTGCCCCATGTGTGGCTAGTATGCAACCTCCCACAAGATTTCTAGAGTACTGTGAAACCCCTAATGACTGGCTGTGGCCACGTCATGGGCATGACTAAGCATCGGGCTTCGGAATGAGGTAGGTACCACCCACTTGTCACAGCCAAAGATGGATCTCCTTACCAACAAACCGTCTTGGTTTTGGAACATTTTGGGACACTTCATCAACACTCTGAGGTCCTCCTTCCCAATGTAATCGGTGTCCGTCAGAGAAAAGTTCACAGGGCCCTCAATGTGTAGATAACATTTCCTAATAATTGGATCCCCTTTTTGTGGCGTGTTTAAATCAGCATCTGGGGTCTCCTTACTCCACTGGGCAGTTGAGAGTTCATTGTGAGCATTTGTCTAGGACCTAGTGACAGCAGCGACCTATATTTCCCCCAACAGGGACTCGATCTCAAGGAGATCCCCATGGATGGCACCAGTTTTGTCCAGCAGATCAGCTAGGTCATTTCAGTTTTGTCTAGCCCCTCTATTCTGGAATGACCCTTAATATTTTTCCAATAGATGGTCATCCCATTAGAGGTGACCAGATCATTAATATTTTGTATTAGCTTGCCATGTTTCAGCGTTTTGTTATTAGCACATAGCATGCCTCTGGTTTTCCAATTAACCAGGTGCTCCACTGACCCATTCTGGACATAATCTGAATCAGTGATTATGACCAGTCCGTGGAGTTGGTTTTGGATGGCAGTGTGGATGGCCTGATGAACTGCCATTAACTCCGCCACCTGACTACTGCGGCGGCCGATTTTGTACCCAGTGGAGGGTTCCGAGGCATCTTTTACCCAGGCATTCCCTACGCCGGCCACCAGTTCCTTTTCCCCATTGTTGTCAACATGGTAGGAGCACCCGTCCACATAAACTGTGAGCATTCCCTGGCACTTGCCTTCCTCATAGACTTTGTGCGGGGAATTCAGGTACGCCTCTATGTTGTCCTGGGTTTTAAAACTTTCGTCCCCGAGACAGTTTTCTCTGGCACAATCATGCAAGTCAGCCAGACCTTGCGCAAGGGGACTCTTCTTGTTTTGGCCATATCTGACCTCTACAGGAAAGCCTTGCATTGACCGAATCCAGGAAGTCATTCTGGAATTACTCACATTTCCAGCCTGGATTCTGTCACTTTGGAGGTATTACAAAGGCTGGTGTGGAGTCTCCACTATGATGTGTTCCCCCTGGATGAACCGGCGGTAATTCATCAATGCCCACACCGTTGCCAGGAGTGCCTTCTCACAAAGGATAGAATTTTTCCTCCACAGAGGATAAAGTCTTGCTTGCATATGAGATGACTTTATTGACCTTGTCATGCATTTGATATAATACTGCTGTCAAGCATGTATTCAAGAACCCTGTCTCCAATAAGGACTCCTTGTTTTTGACAGGGTAAGCTAAACAAGGTGCTTGTGAAAGACTTCTTATTAGTTGTTTTACTGTCTCGGCTTGTTCTGGACCGCACTCGCACTTGACCCTCCCTTCAACAGATGATCAGGGGTCTTTTGATCTCTGTGTATCCTCAAGGAACTTCCTACTGTAATTAGTCAGTCCAACAACGCTTCTTAGCTCATGCAGAGTTGTGGGGTCTTTTAGTTTTAGGAGTGCTTCCACTTTCTTCTCCTGTGGACAGAGATCCTCCAGAGTAATTTCATGTCCCAAGAATTTGACACGGGTCCTGCACCACTGTGCCTTTTGGAAGGACAGTTTTGCCCTGGCAACCCTCATCTGGGTCAGAACATAACGGATTTCCGCTATGTGTTCCTCCACAGTTAAGCTTTTTTATCAAGACATCATCCACATAGACCAGATTACCCCTTTCAGCGAAGTCAGCATGGCCTTGTGTAGGAAGATGTTGAATTTGTTGCTGGAGTTTATGTATCCGAAGGGAGTCTGGGTCAACGTGTACTGCCACCCCCCAAAGGTAAAGGCCAGCTTGTATTGGTCCTCCCTACTGACGGGCAATGTCCAGTACCCATTGCTCAGGTCAATGGCAGTGTATACCTTTGACCCCTGGATCTGAGCCAGTCCTTGGTCAATGTATGGGAGAGGCGATCGGGACATGTGGACCCCTTTATTGAGCTCTGTAAGGACTGTGCAGAGTCTCCATGGGCCATTTGGTTTTAAACTCCCCAGCACTGGATTATTAAAGGTGCTGTGGACTGGACGAAGTATCCCACGGGACACAACGTTTTTGATTATTTCCTTCTAGGACTCTATAGATGCGAGAGGAAAGCGGTATTACTTCACAAATACTGGAGTTATTCCAGGGTCTGTGGGAATTGTGGTAGTATGTATCTCAGTGCGACCCAGTCATATGAATCCACAGCAAAAATATCTTGAAAATCTAAGAACACCTGCTTCAACTTTTGCCTTTGCTCCAGAGTCTCACAGGCATCAGCTAGGTTGACCCGCTCTTCAACCATTTGCCTGAAGCCTGGAAAGACTTCGGGTTTTGCTATCTCAGCGGCCTCCTCCAATTGAGTGGAGAGGTCTCTGGTAGAGTATTGACCTGGTCAGAGGGTTTCACGTAGGAGAGGCAGTCATTGTGGACCTGAAATATCACCTCAACCTGCCTGATGTCACAAGTCACCTCTTCCTCCCCGTAAGGGCAGGAAGAGTACACTAGGAAATTCCCCCCTTGCCAGGTGAAGATACTGTCTGGTGGAAAGCATTGTCACAGGGATTGGTACTATCAATTAATTTCCTAGATCCATGGAAAAATGTCGGTCATCAACCACCACTCCAATAATGGTACCTGCGCCCAGAGTGATATTCCTAGGGTTGCTGTTATCCATCAATATTGGAATGGTGTTGTGTTCTACATTGACTAATGGTGTTGGGTTTAACCCCAACCGCTGCTGTTGGAGATGGGCATTGAGGTGTACCATAGGCATCAGGATTTTGCAGTTTCTGTCCTCTTTTAATTTTTAATTAAATGTCGGGTTTGTCCTGGGATGGTGACCCCCTCTCCAATTTGAACTTCAACCGCATACGGCAGTAATTGGGCTGACCAAAGTGCTTTTTCTGCATCATCAAAGCCCATAGGATTGCCCCCTGGTCGGGACCAAGCCTTGTGATTTATCAGGTCCAAATTAATTGCAAACCGATTGAGAATGTCACTGCCTAAATAGAATGCAGCAGGGACATCTCACATGACCCAACAATTGTGTTCTGTGCTTTTGTCCCCTACAGACATTTTTAGCATACACTTGCTAGGCAGGAATTGGGAGTTTCCAGCCCCATCTCCCACTTATTGATCAATTTTAATGTGGGACTGGCTGGATCTTTTGGGAGCTTTCTGAACATGGCTTCACTGATGAAGCTCTTTCCGTTGTTCGCGCACACTCGGGCGAGAACAGACTGCATCCCCTCATTTAACTGAATAGGGAGGAAGAACTGTTCTCTAATTTTCTGAATGTCAGCTAAACTTTGAGCTGGTTTCTCATCACTTTTGATGATAGAATTGGGATTTTCATATTGTAAATCAGTATAAAATTTCAAAGTAGTCCCTTCCAGTGTGGAAAGTAGCTTAAAACTGGAAGGAAGGTTGATTTTCAGGAATGGAGAGGAGTTCCCATCACCACAGGGAATGTCCGAGAAATTAACCACAACAGGGTTGTTGCGCACAACCTCTGACAATAAGTAAGGTGAAAGTAAATGTTGACCTTCAGGGTTTGCTACAGTAGTGGGGCTTGGAAGGGTAATTTCTCGGTACCCCTTCCAAGTAAATATAAACTAGGAGTAAAAAGTGCCTCACTATCTGCGATCCCAACCAGTGTTTATGCAAATAGGCTATGTCAAGATAGGTTTATGAACCCGCAAGTTTCACTTAGGCAGTAAAATAGCTGACAGCAAAGTGGTTCTTGAAGTTACATGAATTTAATCAACAGAAAAAACGCCACGCCAACACGTGTTTCAGCCCTCACTGGGCCGTCCTCAGGGCGTAAAAGATATGTTACTGTCAAGAAAAGGTAAAAAAATCAAACATTCTAACAAAACATTAGGGCATATCCATATTCGCCAAGTGAAGGTTGAAACAACAAAGTGCCATACATTAATGTAAAAGCATACAAACAGAACAAAGACAAGGTACGGGAAGGGGAAGAGAAAACAAAGAGAAGAAAAGAGCCCATTAGTTTGGACAGGCAAGTCCTCATTTTAAACAAAATTATAATAAATAATATCATCACACTACATTCAAAAATGATGGGTTATAAGAAACCACATCACAGAGAGAAAGCAGTCCATGTGGGCGGGGTACCTGATATATTAAGCACGTAGTATGGTCTGCCGTGTGTTAAATATGAAAGAATTAGCCATGCGTTTGCTGGAGGGTTTTCAAACATGCGTACATTTCTGTAAAAAGAAACAGGACCTATTTTAAGACAGATGTATTAGGCACAAAATTGCCCATTCCATAGTCAACAAAATATAATGATTAACTCAAGCTTACCAACGAGTCCTAAGCTTTGTGTTAGTCACTCGAGGTCATCGGCTTCATCTAGGATACTCGTGTTGTCTCATAAGTTATCTTGCGTGCTATTAACGTAAAAAAGAGAAAGAGACAGAAAAAACATGGATTCCGTCAGTCCATGTATTGGGAAGCCTACGATGTGACATTTTTAGGAAAAACAGTGTTTAACGGCGATATTGACTGAACTTACCCTTTTAACCACTTAAATGCTAGTGTGCCTGGTGAGTCTTGCCTGCTTGCCGGTCGCGCCCTTATAGGTATGTGGGTGTAGTCTGAGCTGCCCTATAGCAGCCCAGTGGAGAAGAATTAGACATTGGTCATGTGGCGGGTTAAAAGCGCACCCCAAACGTTCTACTCACTTTTAGCCGTGCCTCCCGAAATGTGTTGAATTAGTTAGCTAATAGAGGTTAGAATACTCCCAATTTAAGTAAAACGAATAGCAAAGGTTGCGTGTGCAAAATAAACAGTCTTTCCACATAATAGGCCTCATTACGACCCTGGCGGTAAGGGGTTAGCGCCAGCGTTAGCTGCGCCGACCCCTTACCGCCAATTACGAGTTCCCTTTCCGCCATGGCGGTTTTTACACCTGCTTTTAGCGGGTGTAAAAAACCATGGCGGTAAGGGAACTTGGTGTTAATTACGCCACCGTAATTTACGGTGGCGTAATTAACGCCTTCCCCACTCCCATTATGCCCTATGGGGCAAAAATGGGAATGGGGAAGGGTAAATGGGGATTGGGGATTTACCGCCCCGCCAAGGTCGGAATGGGGCGGTAAATCCCCTTACCGCCATGGCGTTAACGTAGTTAGCACCATGGCGGTAAAGTCACGGCCCTGGCGGTAACTTACCGCCAGGGTCGTAATGAGGCCAAATGACTAAAAAGTCTGTGCACGGCGGAAAAGTGCATCATACTGAAGTGGACTGAAACAAGCTAAACCTGTTAGAGCCCCAGTTGCCTAGCGACCTAAGTGCCGTGCTACACATACCACGTCCTCTCCGAAGGTCCGTGCACGACGGAAAAATGCATCATACTGAAGTGGACTGAAACAAGCTAAGCCTGTTAGAGCCCCAGTTGCCTAGTAACCTAAGTGCCGTGCTCCACATACCACATCCTCTCCGAAAGGTATTGCGTTTGTATTGCTAAATAGTGTGTGAACACATGTGTTTACTAAGACACATAAGTTAGTTTTAAGTAATCTCATCGATTGGCTAATATGCCACTATGAGAAGTATTAGCGCAACCGGTCTTCACGACTGTAGATAAATCTTATTGGCGCAGCCAATTATCACTACTCAAAAATACAATAAACAAATGGTGCAACCTATCATCTCGGTTATATTATCAGCGCATTCAAACATCTTGACTGAAAAATAAACTAATAGCACATACTGATCATCTACACTATAAGGTAAGTATATAAAGATGGATTGGCTTTCGTACGGGTCTTCTATACTAGGTGTGTGAAAGTAGAGTGTGTCACTGTCATATAAATGGCTACTGTACCTATTGCTAGCGTAACCAGGTATCTCTCAACTATAGGGCTATGTAGTCATGCAGCCAAAAATGGCTGGTTTTCTGTAGTAGACTACTTGATGTGAGCTACACTAGGTTCCTAGGCACATAACTGGGTCTGATTAGAGCACAAAACAAGATCTGAAATAGAAACCAGAAAAAGCCCTCAAAGGACTGCCTTATCTATTGTGATGTGGTGACTTCATGAAGTCTCAACATTAGATTATTGGTTTGGCTTTACATTGTACCATTTTGATCATAAAAATACATTGAGTTCATGTTCTTGGTTTAAACCGAGTTGGACACATCTTAACCTGCAGATCATGCATGCTTCTGCTTGTGTTAATTTCAGTTGTCTGTCGCCACCTCTTCTGTGTGGCTTGATCTGTTGCAGGCCCACAAATCTGATGTCGCTTCTGTGTGCCATCTGATGTTCCTTTTGCCAGTGTGTTGCAAATGGCAGTTTGGTATCTTGGCTGTTCAAGTTGGCTAGGTGTTCTCTAATCCTAATTCTTAGCTCCCTGATGGTACTGCCATTATACACTTTCTGGCAAAAACTGGCAAAAATTACAGGTCCCACACTTGTGGAAACCACTGGGTTTGATATTCTGAGTGAGCCAGTTTTCCTGTCTGTTGGAACCAGATTTAAGAAAGGAGGGACAGAGTAAGTTTCTGAGGGTCGGCACTCTTGAGAAGATTATTCCAGCATCCACCAGTGCAGAAAATGCACATTGCCCTTGCACTCGAATGGGGGCATAGAATCTCCCCTCCTTCTCCTCAAGTGGGCACAGGTAATAAACATTTTGGGCAAGTTGGGTGGTCAATTTCTTTATTTTGGACTCCGACACAGTGGAGTTTTGGGCAATTTTCTGTGCCGGAGCTGGGAATCTGTAATAAAAGGTTTGCATTCTGAAATAGATGGGATTTCGGAATCCCTTTTTTCGCATAGCTCTGTGCTGCCCCCTTTTTACCTGAAGGCAGTCACTAGGACCAGTTTGTGGGGAGGATCCCTACTTTACTATTTATTCCTCAGAATGGCAATTCTGGGGTTCAGGGATTGGTGACTCTGAATCAGTCCCCACACCCACCCAGTCGTCATTCAGATTTCTTGGAACCCATTTTTCTTTGTGAGGAATTCCCCCATCCCTGAAGGAGAAGATTGGTTTGCTAGAATCCTCTAAGGATTCATCCCCTTCATATTGGATGACACTAACTTCCTCTCCAAAATGGGCCTTCTTGATGTCCTTATTTCTCCTACCCACCCTCTGTTCCCTGGATTGCAGATTTTCAGGGGCAGGAGATCTTAGTTCCGGTTCCGGGGTGTGCAGGGGCTTTTCACAGGTAAGGAAGGAGGCTTGCTCTACGGCTTAAAACCCCTCTTCCACCTGTGCCTCCTCCTCAGGAACTGGTGAGGTATCAGGGTTCTCTCCCTGTCATTGTTCTGGGGTGCCAGACCCTTGGTTTGCGGGGGTTCTGAGCTGCCATGTTCATCTGAGGGTTCTGCTGAGCCCTCAACATGCGACCTAGATCCTGTGTGAGATTCTGGACCTGGCGCTCCATTTGGGAAACCTGTTCCGGCTGGTACAGGGGTCTTTGTTTGTACCTAGGGGGTTCACAGGAAGGGTTACTATCCCTTCTCCTGGAGTACCCAGGGTATTGGGGATTTTGGTAACACTACGCTCTTGGCCTCCCCTCTCCCAGATTGGGTGGTCTGGACTGAAAGAACTGAGGATTCTCCTGCGGGCTGGGGTTTTGTAGATACCGGGAAAGGCCAAGAGCGGAGGATTTGTGGGATTACTGCCCCCCTGAGGGACGTTAGGAGGGAAATTTCCTCGGGGGGGTACTTACCTGGTTGGATCCCCCCTTGTGCTGGGGGAGTCCATACATAACCCAAGATAGGACGGTTGCCCTTGTATCTGGAACTTATGTAATCAGGAGAGTTAAGGGTCCCATTGGTGGATTACCTCCCTGACTACCACCTGTTGCTGATTGGTTAGAAGGCCTTCTTGGCCTCTGATTTTGCTGGTTTTGGCTAGGTACATTTTTAGGCCCCCCATTTCTAGGTCTAAAATGGGGGCAACCTTCACCTCCACCACTTTAGCATCAGCGGGGTCGTTGGTTGGTTTGGGGTTTTTTATCTAGTTTTTATTTTCTGCAAATTTGTGGACCTCATATTACCCAGTCCTAGCATCTTTTATCATGTAAATCCCTCACCAGCTGGGTCATGATATACTTTGGGAGCACATGAAGGTAGTTATAAACTCTCTGCTATCCGTGCACACCCTACTGGTGGTTTGTGCAAAGGCCCGTTTTAGCTCCTGCACAAATTCTGGTGGGGTCTGGTCGTCTCCGCATTGCAAATTGTAGGTCATTTTGCAAGCCTCTTGGGGGTTTATGTGGGCGGAAAAATGTTTAAAGATAGCCGCCCTGTAGGTGGACCATCTTGAATGGTTTTGGCCTTCCAGTCCAGCAAAGAAGCTGGAGTACTCCGGAGGGAACGTCCATTTGGCATAATCTATGCAATTCCGGCTATCTTTAAGGTGAAAAGTGTCCATCATTTGTTCATAGAGTTCCAAATGCTCCCAAATAGAATATTTTGTGTTTTTGTGGTACGAATTCCTAATGGCCTTCATCTGCCTAATGGGGTCTTTCACCAGAACTCTCTTTAGTTTATTTGCCTTCTTCTGCCACTTCACCTGGGTCCACTCGCCCTCAGACTCAGAGGCGCTACTGTTTGAGGTCCCCTCATGATCTTCTAGGCGCTCCCTGATTCTGTGAGCTTGGGGGGGGGAGCTCGCAGAATAGTGGGGCCTAGTTTCTTCTCCCCTGTGGCGCACAGGAGAGTAGTCTTCTGACTCCTGCGCTGATTGGGTGGAGGTCTTCAGAATGCTCTTTTAGGACCTCATTTCCTGCTGTTTTTCTGCAAATTGAACCAACTGGTCTCTTTGGAGGTGGCATTTCTGCAGGTCTAATTCCCGGACTTTCTCCTCATAGGAGGCTTTCTTGTCAGAGACATCAGCCATGATATTTTGATATCTATACAGGGATGCCCGTCCATCACTTTCTTGGGGGGGGCGCTGACGTGTCAGCTCCATTATGCTAGGCCTATTTAATTCTGACGGCCTCATGGTTTCTGGCTCATGTGAACCAGTCGACATGAAGTCAGCAGTGTACAAAGTATTAAATGGGTTTGAGTCCCTTAGTACAGAGGTCCTCATACTATGATCATGGGTTGTCCTGTCCCTCTCTACCTGTTCGGGGTCCCTCCAGTTTGGATTAAGTCTAGCATACTCTTTCTCCAACTTTGCTAGTTTCTCCTTATCAGCCCCTACCTTTTGCTCAGCTATCAGGGCTTTACTGGCCTCTATGACCCGCTCTTGATCTGCCACCTGCTGGTGGTGCTTATCTTTCTCTTCACAGAGGGCCTCATTATCTTTTTGTGCTGCCTGTATAGTTTGGGAATACTGAGACAATTTTTGTTGCAGGAGATTCACCTCCTGAGATTGCACATTTTTAGTTTTGGTTGCTCTCTTCCAGAGCACCTTCTACTCGTCTGGTGTGCTCCAATAACTTTCTGTATTCTATTTTGAGTTCATTTAGTTTCTGGAGGCCAAACTCTCTTTCCTGTAACTCTGTTTTTAGGTTGCTTATTCCTGAGATAGGGCACTCCTGATTTAGGGTGACCCTCTGTTCAGCCAGGTCATCCCTTTGTGATAGCATTTAATTTCTGGAATTCTTGATCAAATTCTGCTTGCGAGTTCTTTAATAATGAATTTGCTATTCTCCTCTTCCAACTTTTTGACCTGATCTTGCAGCATGGTTATTTGTCCTGACAAGACCCTGTTATATGTTAATTGTCTGTTCACTCACTTCCAGAGAGCCAACCTTTTCCTGACACTCCTCTTTCAATGCATCTAACTGGGCCTCTTGCTCTGAATTATTCAGTTGTTGTAGGGCCAAGTCCTCTTTTAGCTGGTTAATGTAATTTACAGATTCTACCTCAGAATCTTAGCTCTTTTTCAATTTTTCGTCCACTAATTTTAGCTCAGTCTGAATTTGAGTTAAGAGTTCAGATTGATTTTGCGCAAGAGTTCTATTTTCTTCATGCTTTGCCTGCATCACTCCCATATGGAGATATGTGTAGGGCGTGATTCTGACAATTTTAATCTGCTCCTCTTTAATTTTCAGAGTCATGTACAACTCGCTCAAAGCTTGATGTAATAGGCCACCTTCCTGACACATGTCCATGTCCATGGAGGTGACCTGTTGCATCATTTCTTCTAGCCAGACTTTCTCATCTTGCTCTGCCCATTCCCCCAGACAAATAATGTGTGCAGGGGGTGCTCCCTAGCCATGTTGATCTCTGCTGTGGCTATTCTGGAAAGTGCTCTTTCTTTATTAATTTATTTCTATAAGGGTAACCTGTACGCTGTTGCTTTTTGTCTAATTTAGGGTTGATTTAGCTTTCATTTTATACACAGGCCTGATACTTAGGGTCTTTGTTTTGGGGAGGTACTTCTACAGCGTAACCCTGTGTTCCAACCACACAAAGTATCACTACCTTGAAGGTTTGCCTGCTGTGTTAAGCTGTCACAGGTGAATACACAATCCCAATTCCTGGCACGAGCCCCCAAGCTGTTTAGGATGCCAATCGGGTGTCATACGCCGGACCAGGACTCTTGCCCTTAGCCTATGATGTAGCGCTCAATTTGAATACTTTTTCTTTATTTTCTATGAATTTGAATTGAGCTGGCACCCAACCCATCTCACACCCCCTTTTACAAATACCCCGGGTCACAATGGACCATGAACCAGGCCGGTTGGTGGGAATACAGTATTTATTTATTTTAAAATCAAAGAAAAGCAGACAAGTTTAATATTGGGCAGCAATCACCAATGGGGTGATAATTACAATGTAAACTAATGAGATACACTTGGTTGACCATCCAAATCACAAATGAATAGGAGCACTTTTTCTATTCGGGTAGATAGCACCTGAGTTAAGATTTCCCCTTGCAATGTTCCCTTAACCCCAATTAATCGAATTTTGAGTGGATAGAAAGAAGCAGCAATTGATCAGGGAAATTAGGCAGCAAACAGAAAATTATAATCTGACCTTCCCTCTCAAAATAAGAAGCATAAACTGATTTTAAAACCATTTGCATAAAATGAATCAAGGAGGTAAATATGATTTATCACAGTATCAGGAATATAATATCACTAGCAACTACAAGGCAAGGTCTCAACAAAGTGCATACAGTTTAGAAAGCAACTTGAAAGTAAAACCACAGTGAAGCCAAATCATACATTGAAAAGTTGCATTTTACATTTTTTCAGTTTTAAATGTCAAATCTTTTTTTTTAAATGGCTGAAATAGACAGAATCGGAATGCGGTTTTTAGGCTGGATGATAGATGCACATCACAGGGACAATAAAGAAGTGAAAGAGTGACTATAGCTGAATACCAGGATGAGATTTTCAATGTGGAAAGAGATGCGGTTTTGGTAAAAAAAAGGAGTTAGGAAAGAAAATTGGCTTGGAAAGAAAAAGACACATTTCACTTACACTAAATTTAATGGCTAGAAAAGAGGAACACCGCCTGTGAATAAAAAAGTTACACTGTAGTTGAAACCCTTCACGCAGTGTGCTCCTTTTCTTTAGGGAGAATTCATTTATTTAATCAAATATTGCTAAGGACCTACAAGACAGGAGTCAATGGAAGAATGGCACTAATGCTTAGAAATCAAGGACAGGATGCACAAAGAATTCTGAAAGTTTTAAACAAGTTATCAGGGCATGGATAGAATTACTTAGAGAGTAGGACAAAGACAAAGGGCCTCATTACACGTTAGGTGGTAAGGGTTTACCGGTACTGGTAACGGCACCGGTACCGGTAAACCCTTACCGCCTTACTACGAGTTCCCTTTGTGGGACCCGACTTTAACGGCTGGTTTTACCAGCCATTAAAGTAGGGTGCCGCAAAGGGACCTTGGAGCTAATTATGGTACCGCAATTTGCGGTACCGTAATTAGCGCCTTCCCCATTCCCATTATGCCCTAACGGGGCAAAAATGGGAATCGGGAAGTGTCTTGGTGAATGGGGAATTACCGCCCCCGCTCACCTTGGAGTAGGGCGGTAATTCCGCCATCCACCAAGGCGGACATGGTAAAATACCGGCGGCAACCATGGCGCCAATAGCGCCATGGTTACCGCCTACCATGTAATGAAGCCCAAAGTATCAAGATGGGGTATGCTATGTGGTGCTATGGGATGGGAAAATACTCACAATCCGCACTTAAGTTTGGGATTTGGGACAGTCAACCGGGTTCTGGACTCAAAGGCTCTGGTCACAGCAAGGCGGCGGACTCTCCTAGCAGAACAACAGCTGCGCCTGCCTGGTCACTGGATCAAAAGGGTACAGCTGGCATGCAAGTAGTGGGCAAAAAGCTGGTCTGGTCACAGGATACTCACAAAAGGGTGCCACAGCATTTCCCCCTTCTCCCTGAGTTAGTAGGATTTTGTTATGGGGTTTAGATATGGAGGGTGGTACTGCCTCGAGAGGAGGGCCTGAACCAACTATCCCTTTTCTGGCAGTGAAGTCTGGAATCTGCAGGGTGGATCTGGAATGTCTGGATAGGCAGGCACTGGAAAATTCAGAAAAGAGTATCCCTTGTGAGCGTCCCCCCTTTATTTATAAGGTGGGTGACTCACAGGATTTATTGTTGGGCAGGACAAAGCTAGACTTACCCGAGGAACCGGATAGCCAGCCTTTGTTGGTCGCCTCCTCCAGGAGAGGACTCAGTTTATGGGGTGGTGTTTTTATGAGGTGCAAAACCATCCCCCAGTCATCTTTTCCCCAAAATCAATCTTAACATAAATCACACATTTATACAGTTGTGGCACTTTCACAAAATACATAGGGAAATTGTATATTTCATACAGAGCATGGTGTTCCCACTCCCAGATCTATATGACATTATTTTGCCCTTCTAATAGTTTTTCATGGTTTTCAGTGGTAACCGCTTGCCCCAAAATCCCACAACTTTAAGCATATATACATATTATCATAGGGCACATTTCCATTAATTTCTAATTTTCCATCATATGTGCTTTTCCCATGATTCACATTCTCCTGGTGTTTAACATGCTATGGACAGTCACAATATCTTGTTTGAAGGCCACGAAAATTGCCTTTAAACTGTAAATCTTTTAGATTACTGCATTGTCTGGTTATAGAATTAACAGTCTTTAAAGTTTTATACATTAAATAGTCTTTGAGACAGGGCTGGCCTTTGTCCTCCAACTGGGACCATTTTTTTCCAGGCTACCTCCAAATGTCAGTTTAGCCCAGGGCTGCCATGGCGTTTCCCCAGTTTGAGTGACTAGTCGGTGTCACTTCCAAAAGTAACATGTAGGTGTCCCAGAATCTATTGCCTCAAGCTGAAGCCCAGACATAACTCTGATGGGGGTGTGATATTCTTCTTCTTGGCCATTCAAAGTTTTCAAGGGCAGAAATTAACACGTATGTGTCCCAGAAGTCC
This sequence comes from Ambystoma mexicanum, assembly GCF_040938575.1. Classification (NCBI taxonomy): domain Eukaryota; kingdom Metazoa; phylum Chordata; class Amphibia; order Caudata; family Ambystomatidae; genus Ambystoma; species Ambystoma mexicanum. The sequence goes on along the minus strand of NC_090921.1, from coordinate 423,022,298 downwards.
CTTTGTGGCTCCGTTTGGGAGGGAGCCACTCCTGTTGTCAGCACACAACTGCCCATGTAGACTGAGCAGGATACCTGTTTGACTGGTTCCCCAATACTGCCAATGCATTTAATTATATATTTTATTTTATTCTGAATCAGAAGCAAGTCTGTTAAAATCAAAAATTATCTAGATTTTACCCAAACAACCCTCCTTACACTTCTAGGCAAGTACAGGGCCTTAATCACAATGTACTTTTAAAACAGGCATTTTTCTCTTTTGCAAAAGCACATTTTGACACGTGGTGAATTCTGCTGGGATGTCCCCTTCAATTTTTTTCTCCCATCTAGATTCCAAACATTGTTTGCAGCCCTAGGCAGTTTCTCTTACACAGCAGTATGTTCAAGGCAAATGTCCACTGAAATTAACATGTGCACAGAGAGCTAGGGTTTCTTTTGAAGGGTTAATTTTTGACACTTTATAGCAAAAGTCAAGCGTTTTTCTGTATGGCTGAGAATAAAGTTTCTGGTGATTTCCCAGACCTTGCCTGCCACAGCCCATCATTCAGTGATAATGCTCTCTTATGCTGGAGCACAATCTGAATATGGATGGGCATAGCACTGATAAAAGCAGTGTAATGTTGAACAGATGAAAAGAGCATTAGGCAGTACAGCATCATTTTAAATGTAAAATATTTCCCTTTCTAATGGCAAATTTGGGGCAAGCAGCAAAGCAGCACTGCTTTTCAATTCTCTTCCTTGGTGCATGTAAGACAACACACTGGTAGCCTTTCTCAGTGTGCTCCCTGTTCCATCTTGCCCAATAGGTGTTTGGCAAGAAAGTACAGCCATCATTTTGCAGTTGAAAAACACAGTTTTGATGCGAGCCAATGGTGCTCAAAGGAGCCAGCGCAACCATTCTGCGGGTACCTGCTGAAATGCAGCTTTGAGATGGAGAGGAATTCTGCTGAGTGGGTAAATGTATCCCACATACCAGGCAATCCACTCAAAGCATATAGAGGAATAAGACATTGTGGCTGGATACCTGGTAAGGAAGTATACCAGGGGATCTAGGAGGATGATGAAAGGAAGCCCTGGCAAACCAAACAATTGGTACTTTGAAGATAATTAAGAAATAATTGTAAGAAGATACTTGGCAGGAGGGTATAACAGAAGATCTAAAGAACCTACTTAGGATTCCTGGCAGGGGTGTATATCAGTAGGTCACAAGAAACATACTTACTTTGTAGAACACGTGGTAGAAAGGTGTACCAGAGACTCTAGGAAAGCAGGAATTTGGAGTTGGGAGATTGAACAAAGACCTTTTTCTTATGTTGAGACCTACACCTGGCAAAGGGGTATATCCAAAACCCTGAGGAGCTCACAGAAGGATTTCTGATGGACACATGCAATAGGTGATCCACCAAGATACTCAAAGAAGCTAAAGAGAATCTTAAATGGAACATCTTATTTGAATAAGATCCTTTTTGTGAACTCAGTGCAGAGAAAGTCTCGGAAGAGCTAAATAGTATAAGGCGTATTGTTTGCACAGGAGCCTGATGAGTCTGGCATAAAGAACCAAAGGAGCTGTTGTTTGAGACACTTTTGCCATCCTGGAGAAGCTGTTGTTTGAAAGAGACACGTTTGCCATCCTTGTCAAGCTGTTGTTTGAAAGAGAAACGTTTGCCATCCTGGAGAAGTTGTTTTTTGAAAAGACACTTTTGCCATCCTAACTGAATTCCAGGGGAAGGGAACCACCCTCTGGATCCTAGGGTTTCTCCTGGGAAAATGCACCCTTACCTGTTCATTTTCAGTGTGAGGGTCAGATTAGTATGTTTTGGACACAAGTGTGTCTAATTTTGACAACTTGATTCATACTGATCTTTAGTTTTAGTTTCCTAGGTAGGGAAACTCTATTTAGGATGGGGACAGAGAGGCATTTATCCAACCCTTTTATGTTTGTATAAAGATGCCTGGTAATGAAAATATTACAATTTTGTGTCTGCCTCTCATTTCTGACACTCCACAATCCTTACTTGCAGTAATCTCCCTGCAAATCTTATACAGAAATATTAGGTTTAGCACACAGAAGGTTTAAGCACCCCACATTAGTAAGGTAAAGATAAAGTCAGAGACGTCATTTGGGGGTTGCCAGGGGTCGCACCTGCAACCCCTGAGGTCTCCCTTGCTATCCCTTAAAAAGAAAAAAAAGTAAACAAAAGTTTTTCTTTCTTTTTTACATTTTTTATTCAATTAAGTCTCCTGGGCTGTGCCAGCAGCATGTGGCTCTTTGTTTTGGGAGTGGCTTGTTTTCTGTTCGCTATAGCCATTAAGATAGCTCAGTGAGTTAAGCTCGCTGCTGCAATGTGTGTGTGATCTGCAGGTTGCAGGTTCGACTCCCGGCAAGGTCACTTCAGCCTTTCATCCTGCTGAGGTTGATAAGTGAATACCAACACAGGTCTGGTAATATTGTATGCATATTTGTTCTATATGAAGCTCTTAATCGCAAGTGCTATATAATAACAAATCATTATGCTTTGGCCTTGTACATCTGCTTGCAGTCACAGTAATATGGGCCTATACACGCTGATATTAATGATACACATGGTGATCCATTCTTGTAAAAATGTTTATCACTTTACAGTGACATCGTAACCATATTTTTCGTAGTGTACTTAGACCTATGCTATGTGATGCCACTTCCTGTTTGGTCAAGGGGTGAAAGGTTGTGTTCCATCGCTTCCTTTGATGTCACTTGGGGGTGGGGTCAAATGACATCACTTCCTGTGATGTCATCAGAGGTCAAGGGTTGTGTGATGTCACTTCCGCTACCCCAGGCATTTTGGTGAAATGACATCCCTGGAGAAAATCATGTTTTCATCATTAGACAACTCAACTCTATTGCCTTAGAATCAAAGAGACAAGGGGGCTGATTTAACACTGCTTGGATTCAAACCTAGGACCTGAACTTACACTCATATTTACCCATTGATCTAGGGACATACATAATACTGTGTACGGCCAGCCGCGATCATCTTCTCAAGCGCCGTAGTGGAAGTCTATTAAACCTTAACTTGGAGTCACTCATAGCTTTTTGTTTCGGGAGTGGGCGCCTTGCCACAGGCAGCAGCACTTGCAGAGCCGCTTCAGTATCGCTTGCGTGGCGCTCTCTGGCGCCAGCTCGAGCACAGTTCCTGTAACTGGCTCATCAGCTCCCGCACAATCCACCAGCACTTCTAACACAGGCGCTCCATTGCTTCCCCTGCTGCTGTTTGGCTACAGAATAGCAGCATGTACAGCACTGGCAGACACGCCGCTAACTGCCAGCTAACTGCCAGCTTCAGGAGCAAGCCAAGCGCCCTCTCACCAGCAGTCTGTGTACTAGAACCGGATACTAGCTACATCAATGCTTTCATGATGTATTAACAAGGAAATCATCCCAAATGTAAGATCAGGTGCAGTTAACATGTCTAGGATTCGGCGATGAGCAGAGGTGGGTCTGAGGTGTGGTCCCACATATGACATGAAATCTGGCCCCTAGAATAAGCACCAGGCTTTGAGGTCACCCCCAAGACACTTTTACAGTCAACATGGAAGTATGTGAAGCCTGATCAACTTTGCAGCAAGTCGCAGCACTGGTTCCATGTGTTAAAATCGCGGCAAAAAGGCAGTGGACACAATATATTGCGGCAAAAAGGCAGTGGTTTTGCCGCTGCAATCCATGTAAAGGATGCGGGGGACACCTCTGCAACCATTATACCATTTAAGGGGAGCAGGGTACACAACACAACCCCGCTCTCCTTAAATGGTGTAATGGGGTATACCTTTAACGGGTCAAACCATGACATTTTTGCCATGATTTTTTGTACAGGCGACATTTTTGCGGTGATTTTATCACTGCATACCGCAGCACTGTGATGTATGTATCAGAACTCAGTGGGTCAATGCATCTTCTGCAAGGATGTGCACATTCCCCCTGAAGACCTGCAGGTCACAGGGTAAATCACCACTGCGGCGACTCAGCCTTTCATCTTGCTGAGGCAGGGGCGAAGGACTGCAGGAGGGGAGTGAGGAGGTGTTTGGGATTTACCCGCTTCACACATTCCTGGATGGGGACATAAAAGGTGATTTCTCGCTGCACCCCCTCTAGTGAGCGGGTAGAGAGGGGCCTGTTAGGGGGATATTGGTTCACACGTGAAGTAGCACAGTTGAAATATGCCCATACTGCCTTTGGCACGCACCCTCTCCTGCCCAGGGAAGGTCTGTGAGAGGGATACAGGGGAGGGCAGTATGGGAGGTGGCGGGGTCTTTAGACATATGTTAAGTTTGTCTTTGCTCGCCGTTTGCTTTCCCGTTTCTGTGTTCATAACAAGCAAGGGGAGAATTCTCCCGTCACATCACCCGCACCCTCCACACACAGTTTTGTACTTCCTGGAGTAAAACACCCCAGGTGGCAACACCATGAATAAACTGCTTAGAATGTTGGCACCAGTGGCCTGAGATGGTATTTACATATGTTATTTATGTGTTCGTTTGTAATGCGCCGGAGACCGCAGGCATCAGGGCGCAGAGGAAGAAAAAGAGAGGGGGGAAAACAGAGGGTCTGTGTCAATAGGATCGTTTTCAAACGCTTCCTAAAACTGGGGTCGGGGTCTGCACGTAGATCTTTGGGCAGATTGTTCCAGGCTGAAGCTGCCTGAACTAGTCCGATTACTGCTCGGAACCGCCACGCACATACCACCGCTGGATCTAGTAGCTCTCCCCGGGGTGTTGACTTTCATGCAGACTTTTAGGCAAGCTGGGGTTTGTCCATAGTGACATTTATGAACAATAGTAAGTGCTTGAGAACAGGTCCTAGCGTCTATTGTGAGCCAGAGCAGGTTTTTTCTGTGCACTGACACAGGCTCTTGTCTACGAACGGCATCATTGTGTAACAGGCGTCCTAAGCCTCCCTTACTAGCGCCAATGTGCAGTGTGCTGCACTCCTTGGCATGATCCGTGCTCTCGCCGAGGTTGTGCAATTGGCTACAGAGACGTAGGGTTGTACTAATCGCAGTAGAGTCTGTTGGTATTGAGTTTTATTAACCATGTTTTGTATATGAGCGTCAAAAATAAACCCCAATGTGTTCACGTAAATGTGGCAATGGCACTGCACATGTGTATGCGGCCTGACAGCTTCATCCCTGCCCCAATGTGTGTTGGGCTGAGATGTGTCTATCAAAGTTCCCGGGTTCCCCTCACCTCGACCCTCCCTAGAATTATAGTGTCTTCTCTCCAGTGCCCCCAGTGGTGGGCGCCATTGATTTGAGTGATAATTACTCCTCATTAATTTCCCAGGAGGGAATTTGGTTTGTGCTGCGCCTGTATAAATAGTAGTAATGTGGCTTCTGGCAGGGAAGGCTCTGGAGCCCCCAGGGATGCACTCAGCGCCCCTCACCTGCCAGCCAGACTATATGTGGGACATACCCAACTCTGGGAAGTCGTGCGGAGAGCCGTGAGGTCAGCCCTGAGTCAGCAAGAGGTGTTTGCACCAAGCCCTTCCTGGGACTGCACTAATCCAGCCTGAACTACTCAGCGTGATGCACAGCTAGGCCCCAGGCACTTCCAAGAGAGGGAGTGTGCGGTACTGGGGTGGGGGGTAGTGAGGGAATGGCTTCAGAGAGGAGTCAAGCACTGAGAGACAGGACTTTAGAGAGGAGACAGGACTAGGTGAGGAGACAGGGCATAAGAAAGGAGACGAGGCACGAGAGAGGAGACAAGGCATGAGAGAGGAGACGGCATAAGAGCGGAGACAGCATGAGAGAGGAGATAGGGTATGAGAGAGGAGACAAGGCATGAGAGAGGAGACAACATGAGAGAGGAGACAGGGTATAAGAGAGGAGACCAGGGCCATCTTTAGCACTTTTGGGGCTTTCGGCATGAACATCTTTGGGGCCCCCGTCCACAAAACCAAAAGAATTAAGACATCAAGAATATCTAGTCCTCCCCCTACCCCGGTCGCGATCACAACCTATAACATATATGTTGATATGCTGCCTTGAAGCATTCAAAATAAGCATGTTTACACCCTTTAAGTCCCCTTATCCTCGTCATTCTTGTTCTAATCAGAATGATAAACAAGTAGCATTTGAAGGCCAACATTAGCAGTCTACGAAAAGGTTACTTATGTTCTAGTATAGAGACAGTTCACTTTTTATCAGTAGCATCCAGGAAGGTATGCAGCCTCTAGTATTAATGCAGGACCATATGTAAAATGTACCTGTAACCCAAAATAGACAGAGAACTCACATTAGCTGCCTCACAGAATGCAAACATGCTCAAGCATGTATAGAGGAGACCAATTGGAAGGAAAGAGAAAGCTACCCATACTATAGCATGGATAGTGGATGTAGATTAGAAACTACCTGGAGGGTATCTGTATCCAGAAAGACTGAGATTAGAAGTGGGACATGGTTTTCAGATAGTGTTGCCCTAGAGATCAAAATAACACGTGCTTGTGGTGTGCAATATATCAATGCTCACTATTATAGTGGAAGCAACACTCCAGCCAGAGAACCAATGATTGAGGCTTTTTTGAAGATCATACCATGAGAAGGAAATCACTCTGAGGGCTGACAATTTTTAAAGGTTTAGGGACTGGCAATACAAGATTAAATGAGATACCCCGGATCTCACATTGGTTATGGGGTGAAGCTGGGATGTGTGCCAACTCTGCAATTTCTGCATTTGAACACTTTCTTTTCCAGTTCTTACCATGAACTATAATAATCTCATTTTATAAAACAGACTTGGAAAGTGCACAAATCGCATTTCCTAACGTGGCAATCTTTTAAAACAAAATATAGAAGGGTGTTTTTCACAAAATGGGAATTATCCTAGCATCATTCTCTCCATCATCAAGGGAAGCATATAAGTACCAGCATACAAACTGATGTGATTTAACATATTTAATCGCAAATCCTTCCCAAACACTGGCTTGGGAAATTGCAGAAAAACCTTTGACTTTTACGAAAAAGCACACCATTTTTTTTGTCAAATGAGCATACCTTAAGGTATGCTTATAACTGGTACCCCGGGTGTTGTGCCAAGATCACTGAAAATGAAGTATCATACTAGAAATGTCATATTTGGATATGCCACTTTGAAACCAGACCAACACCAAATCAACCCTGCCCTATTATTAGCAGAAACCTTAGACTGAACTCCATAGCCACCCCATTAAAACAGTGCTCATACTCTAAGCTATATAATAGCTCACATCACCTCTCAACAATATCATAAGCAACTATGCTCAAACCATACCACGTTCTTAGCACCCGAGCATTACATTCAGAAACCTCAGATTAGGAGCTCGACTGTGGACTAAAACTCCCCAGCCTCACCTCCACAAGAGAAATAAAAAGGTGCGTCAGCAAAACAATCCAGCCATCCAGGCTAATGAATCAGACACTAGCTTGGCCTCTAACACTCTGCCTGACACTCCCCTACCACCGCAGAAAACCCTTGCAAAAGACACTTTCATCAAAGCAGCCTTGGTGAATGCTAGGTCCCTCCCCGCCCACGCATTGGACATTGCTGATTTTATAACTTCTGAAAAGCTTGACCTCCTTGTGGTTACGGAAACTTGGCTAAATGCAGCATCTGGCCCCTCCTTGGCTCTAGCCATACCTAATGAAACACCAACCAGGTGAAGGGAGGCAGTCTCGCCTTCATCTTCAAAAACGCCATCGACATTTGAGTCATTCAGGACCTACAAATCCCCTCTGCTGAATGCTTGTCCATCAAACTACCATTATCACCTAACCATACAGCAACAGTGCACCTCATCTACCGACCACCAGGACCTATTTCCACATTCACTGAGGACATTGTGTCCCCTATATCTACTAATACCAAACCTAATTCACAAAGTATCCTACTTGGTGATTTTAACCTTGGACTTAATGACCCCATGAATACTAACGCCCTTGACCTAGCCAACACTCTATCAGACCTTGGTCACGCCCATATCATTCGCAAGCCCACACATATTAAATGAAGAACATTGGACTAGCTCACCAACCTTCATTGCACTATTGACCTTCTATCTAACGAACCTTGTATTTGGTCTGATAACCATAAAATAACCTTCTCCATCAAAGCCACCACACTATGTCCTGCACCAATCATTGCCCCAGCCTCTTACACCAGGAACAAGAAAGACATTACACCTGATAAACGCCTCCCTCTAATACTCCCCCTCCTCAACAATACTTCCATTTCTGACCCCACAGTCCTAGTGGACACTTACAATCAGGCAATACTTAAAGCACTGAATATCATCGCCCCTTTAAAATTGCGGAAACCTAAACCTCAACGTCATCTGAATTTGTGGTTCACGCCGCATCTAAGGGAATTGCGCAAAACTAAGAGAACTGCAGAAGCACACTGGAAAAAGTGTCACTCAGTAACTAATAAGATTGCGCTGACCCTAGCATCATCCAACTACAAAGAGGCCATTATACTTTCTAAAAAAGACACCTACAACAAAAGGATCATACAAGCGGAATCAAATACAAAAGAACTTTTTAAGATTCTAAAATAACTGGAATCTCCTATCGCCCCTGTTGACAAATGTATCACAGATGCATTATGGTGTACTAACATCCAGAAGGCTCTCGTGGATAAAATAGCTCTGCTATAATCTAAAATGAACACAAAAAAATGTATGCTACTCTCTGACCCTGATTACAAACAATATCCTATTAAGACCTCCACCTTTGAGCCCACTTGCAATCCATTTAGTTTCTCACCCCTGTCAATTTGGGAAGTGGAAAATATCATTAGGAAACTCAAACCATCTAATTGCCAAGGTGACGCCTGCCCTGCTCCGATCATCAAAGCAGCTGCACATGACCTTGCGCCATTTATCACCAACCTTATCAAAGCCTCTTTCAAAACTGGAGTAGTGCCTAATAACGTAAAAGACGCTTGGGTCATTCCTCTAATCAAAAGACCGACTCTTGACCCATCCAACCCATCTAACTACAGGCCTATAACAACATTACCCTTTTTACTATAAATATTGGATAGAGCAGCTTACCTGCAAATACAGGCTTACTTAGAATCTAACAACCTATTGGGATTGAGGCAATCCGGTTTCCAACCAAGACACGGCACGGAAACTGCCTTGATAGATCTCACCACACAAATTCAAGTACTAAAACACAATGGTAAACTAGCACTCCTCCTACTGCTTGATCTGTCAGCAGGTTTTAGATTTGGTCAATCACCAAACGCTCTGCCACCATCTGAAATCTGCAGCACATTTCTCCGACTCAGCCTCTTCTTGGATCAGCTCCTTCTTGGCTAACAGAACTATGAGGGTCTTCTCTCCTACCGACTCTGCTGAACCTTCCCCGGTAGCCTGTGGGTTTCCGCAAGGCTCTTGTGTGTCCCCTACGCTTTACAAAGCCCCTGTTCGACATCCTTGATTATCTGGGTGTTACGTATACTAACTATGCGGACGACACCCAGATACTCATTCCCATCTCTGGAGACTATGCAACTGACAGCAAAATCCTCAACGAAATCTACTCAGTGATACAAGCATGGATGGCGCAACACGGTCTTTGTCTTAACAACGAAAAAACTAAGCTTCTAATCCTTGGTACAAACGCTAAACTGAAGAAACTAAACACTGCCTTCAAATCATTTACTATAGATGGTAACTCCATCACCGTCTCCAACAACAATAAAACTCTTGGCATTTACCTTGACGCCACCTTAACCTTCTCCAAACAAACTAACGCAGTAGCAACATCATCCGCATATACTAGTAAACTAATCACCGCCTGCAGGCCTTTCATTATCACACCTAGTTGTATCACATTTGCTAGAACTCTAGTTTTGTCCAAAATTGATTATTGTAACACCCTCTACTTAGGTAATATCCACAAAAACATTAACAAGTTACAAGTAATTCAGAATAATGCCATCAGGGCAGCCCTCAGCATCCCGAAGAAGTCGCATATTTCTGAGACTAGACGCAACCTGCGTTGGCTTCCGGTAGAGCACAGAATATCGCTCAAAACTCTTGCTCTAACACACAAAGCTAGGGCCAACCTTGCTCCAGCCTACCTTACTAACCAACTCACCTCGCATACGTCCTCAAGACCATTTAGAGTGGCCCAAGTACACACAATGGCTGTACTGAGATTCAAACTCCATAACTCGGGAAGTGCTAGCTTCCTTGTAGTGGCATCAAAGTTATGGACCACACTCCCTGCTTCCCTCAGATCATAACCCTCCTTCCATTTATTCAAGCGCAACACTAACCGCTGGCTTCAGGACATGGATACAATGACAGTCTAGCTTCCTTAGATCATTAGGTTTGTCTTCTGTCTTAATGTATTTATAGTATTGCCTACATATTTATTTGCTTTACCATTATTGACTTGTTTGCTTTTCCATTATCTCCTTGTATAACGGGAGAGCTAGAGTCTCCTGCCTTGATCAACTGTATCTTCCTTCATCAACTGTATGTAACTGTAACGTTCTGTAACCTGTATGTAACTGTAACCTTCTGTAACCTGTATGTAAGATGATGCGCCCGGTTGCCCATGGGCCTGACTGCGCTTTACAAATAAAACAAATACAAATACAAATACAAATATGGTGTCTTTATTGAAAGTGTGCCCCCTTAGTCACATGTGTTTCGAGCTGACTTTGCTCTTTATCAAACTTGGACACAAAGTAAACTGTTCTCACAAACATAAGTTAAGTAGCACACAAATTGGTAACACAGTTTAATGGTTGTATAAACCATTAGTGCACACGGAGTAGTGACAGATCAAAGCCTTGCTATTGGCCTAGCCTGGTGCAGAGAGGAGCACAATTACCTCAAGCTCTTTCTGTACCTTAAAATATGCTTCCCGAAGCCTACAACTTCTAGTCTGCTCTCTTCTGTCTACCACCCCTACATAAGAAAAAAGATCAAGTAATAGGCTAAACGATGCTAAACGATGCCACTAGCATGAGATCAGGCAAACCTCACAGAAGACAGCACAGTAATGTAAGAGATATTAGATGATTTGACCAGGATCACTGTATCATCTGCTGGCAAAGCCAGAATACAAGCATGAATGCTTTGGTTCCACAGTCTTGAATTTGGATACTTATTCACCTCTTGGACTAACAGTTTATGCTCATCGATGGAGGTGATTGCCTAGGTTTTACAACACCCCATCTGAACAAACCAATTTCGAGACCTTCACCATATGAATGACATGTTCATTTTGATAGCAGCCTCTATCTGGTGCAAGTACATTGCTGATAATAGCACCTCTTATGCTGCAAAACCAAGTACATATGCAGGCAGGTTTATAAACTTCAGTCATAGGAAAGGCTCAGCCAGCCTTGCTAGAATGTGCTATTCTAATCTTGTATATGAACACAATGGGCCTCATTACGAGGTGGGCGGTAGGGGATTACCGGCACCGGTAAGAGCACCGGTGCCGGTAATCCCTTACCGCCCTACTACGAGTTCCCTTTGCGGGTCCTTCCTGAATGCAGGCGTTAAGGACGGGACCCGCAAAGGGATACCGGGGTCAATAACGGTACAGCAATTTGCGGTACCGTTATTGCCGCCTTCCCTTTGAGCCCTATGGGGGCTCAAATGGGAATGGGGAAATGCCCTGGTGAATGGGGAATTACCGGTCCCGCCGACCTCGGAATGGACCGGTAATTGCTCCATTCACCAGGCCAGAGTCGGAAGGGTTTTGGAGGCAGCCATGGCGCTAATAGCGCCATGGCTGCCTCCAACCTGGTAATGAGGCCCAATGAGTGCTTAACACACTGAGCTATTTTCTGAACCATTGTGGCACTCAATTTATCAACATGAATTTCAGCTTTGGCTATTGCACACGATCAAAATAATTCCCCCAGGAAGAAAAGAATGCTACATGAGTTGGGCAGTAGTGACCACACAGACTATGCATACCACAGTGAACACATAAATCATTACATGATGAATTGATCAAGGCAGAATGTACTTGTCAACAACCTGCAGGCAATAGGTGTAAAGCCTCAGCAGCATGCCATAAAATATCCTGGTGTGTGCTATTTACGTCTGGAGAACAATGGAATCTTACTTATTTAGGGCAGGCAGCCTTGTGGGGCCCCCCTTCAAGGTGGGGGCCCCCGCAAGTGCCGTTTTGCCCTCCCATAAAAACGTCTCTGAGTGAGAGAGGAGACAGGGACTGAGAGAGGACACGGGCGGAATAACTCGCAGGTGTGAACAATGCAGGCTTTTAAGCAGGGGAACCACCCACTGTCGGTACTCACTGCCAGTTCAGAGGAAGCCTTTCGGCATAAATAAACATGGATTGACATCACACAGGTGCCTCTTTCTCCACAGCCAGCCGCAGGTCATGTGAGCCTAAACCCAGTGACGAGAGGAAACCAGATTCCACGGTTTCTAAATGAGGGGAACAAGAAATTCAAGATGTGCTGCTGCAAATGCTTACCTCTGCTCTCCGATGTACATCTTGGTAACAAAACATTATATTTCTTGTTTATATATTCCTTTCTCCCCAATCCCTGGGATTTTTTGTATAACCTTTTAACGAGGTATGGTAAAATGTAGTCCTTTTCTGACGACTATCTTTGTATTAACATTGTTGTAATGTGATGTCTCAGGAGGATAGCTCAGGGGCAAGGTGCTTGCTTTGGAAGCAAGACGACATGGAGCAACACGGGTTCAATCCCCGGGTCTGTGCCTAGAAACCTCTGGGGATTAAACACGTTATAAATAACCAATCACATCACATTAAACATGAGCGGGACCCCCTTTTGGCCCTTCATGCCTGCCTGTGTTTGGGGGAGTAAATGTGGCTTGCAATCACTGGCTCCACTCCTCTCTCCATCAATTCAGCATGTGTGCCTTTGGTCGCACCTTTGCCGCCAGTAAATGCATTGCATATGCCGCAAGGGGATTTTGCTGCTTTGCGATGAAATTGTCTTTATAACCTATTGACTGTTGATTCACTGATCACCTTGTGGGCCTACTACATAGATGCCTAACCTCCGGATTTTTTTCGGAGACTCCGGAATTTCAAGCATTCCGGGAAAAGTTCCTTGAATCTCTGGAATGTTCAGATTCTTTCCGGATCCAGTCATATTCTCCACCTGATTGGCTGCCGCTGGTAGGAAAATTCTGCTGCGGCGCCGCCTTCATTTTGCTTACTAGAGCACTGAATGAATGATTTTCAGTGCTATTTTAAGCAAAATGAAGGCGGCGGCGCTGCCGAAATAATGCTGCTTTGAATGCAATGACATGGATTGAAAGCACTATTATTTCGGCGGCGACGCTGCCTTCATTTTGCTTACTATAGCATTGAATGTATTATTTTCAATGCTATAGTAAGCAAACTGAAGGCTACAATAACCGAGTTGACCTTTTTGACAGGTGGGCAGGGCGTGTGGGCGGGGCCATGTGCAAAGGGGCGGAGTTTTGGGTGGCTGTGGGCGGGGCATAAATCTCAGGAATTTTGATTTTCAAATGTAGGCAGGTATGGCCTACTGTGACAAGTGAGTTGGAATCGTATGTATTTTTTTTTTTTTTGTTGCAACTGAACTTGGTCACTGACATATATCAGCCCCTGACGTCTACACATTGTACATGCCTACCTCACTGAATCCCAGCATGCGTGTGGAGTGTGCGGGGACCGCTTCGCTCCGCTCAGCCACCACATTGATTAGCTTATGGTCCCTGGTCACATGTTGATGCTGTGTAAACAGCTGGCTGTTCTCAGCAGCGCCCCCTTTACTCTATGGTCGGTCAGGAATGGAAACTGTACACGGGAGATAAGCGAGTGGAGGTAGACCTCACATGTGACATGGCGGGTGCGACAATGTAAAAATAGCATAGGCAAGGCAAAAACAATTACCGCAACTTCTGTCCCCCACCCCTCAGCATCCGACATATAACCAGTGCCTCGAGAGGAATAATGCTGGGTTTCGAACAGTTTGAGCCTCTGTGGTTGTTCAAAGTGTAAATACGAGTTAAAAAACTTAAATTGCAGGCTGCCGCCGCCACTGGGCCCGCGCCGATCATGATGAAGCCAGGCCAGCCAGTCAGCCTCAACTACGATGCGAGCCAGGGCTTCCGACGTGTGCGGGCGCAGCAGGACTTGCTGGGCGTGTCTCACCCACCTTCTTCCACACGACTAACTTACCTGGTTTTGAGGCATAGGGCTGCTGCTGGCACATGCAGCCCTGCTTATCCGCAACGCCACCCGTGCTGCTGCTGGCGAGTGGGAAAACAAAGCCTGTGCTTGCCTTGTTTTATCCATGCCACCCCCCCACCACTCCCCCATCCATCTGATTGGAGGATTGTCAAGGGTCACAACGGATTGTCAGGGGTCGCAAACTGGCAGGTGGGGGCGGAAACATGTTACATTAGCAGCTTGCAGTTAACAGGGAGAACACCAAAAAAACACTAAATGGCCTAGGGCTATTATCAGTGCTTAAAGTGGGCCGGGGCCTGCCGGGGCCGGGCCCAGGCAGTCTCCAAAAAGTGGGACTGAGCCAGGGCCCCGTCCTACCGCAACATTGGCGGGATGCATTACCCAGGCGCGGCGCAGGCGCGGCGCAGCCGCGACGGGAGATGCGCCTACCATGAAGTCAGGCGAGCTGACAGAAGTACCAGCCAGGCACAGGGGACGCTGAGGCTGGCTGCCACTTCCGTCAGTCATAGTAACTGCCTCTGGTGACCCCTCGTGTGAGAGGTCACCAGAGGCAGTTACTGTCCCTTTGTTTCCCCAGGTCGCCCAGGCGTCTTTAACCCTCGGCGAACCTGGGGATTCCTCGACATATTTCGAGGTTTATAAAAGATGGCTTGGAAAGTACACATTACAAGCCATCTTTTATAAAGCTTTGCCGACGGACAATTTTGTCCGTAGTCAAAGCTTTATAAAAGACGGCTTGAATTGTGTACTTTCAAAGCCATCTTTTATAAACTCGAAATGTTTAAAAAAGATGGCCTGAAAACTAGGCAAACCGTAGGGTATGCACAAAAATATATATAAATGTTATATATCTGTGTGCGTACCTTACTATGGTTTGTGTACTTTGCAAGCCATCTTTTATACACGTAGAAATATGTTACATATCTCTATGTTTAGAAAAGATGGCTTCCATAGTACACAAACCATATTAAGGTACGCACACAAATATATAACATTTAGAGAAGAGACCACATCACCCCGGCCCTAAAAACACTACACTGGCTCCCAGTAAAACAGCGCATCATCTTCAAAACAATGTGCATAACGCACAGGGCAATCAGCGGACAAGGAGCAGAATTCCTACAAAAGAAAATAACAATCTACAAGCCAACGAGACCACTCAGGTCAACCAATGAAATCCGACTGGAACAAAAACCTTACATCAAGAAGAAACTCGGAGGAACCGCTTTCTACCACCTAGCCGCGAAAACCTGGAACAGCATCCCAAAAATAATAAGGAACACCAAAGATCACCTCAAATTCAGAAAATTACTAAAAACCTGGCTCTTCAAAACCAGAGACTAAAACCGAAACAACAATAAGACAAATGACTCAACAAAAAGGACCTTGACACAGGGGTCCACCTGCGAGACCCAGGGAGACGGAGGCAACGACTCCAGCCAACCCTCACCATCCCCCATCACCCGTACAGCCACAACTAGGTACCACGAGCTGTGGAACGGACAAGACACAACTAATCACCACACAAACGGAAGTATGGACACTAGCAGCTGCGCTAGTCATGTGGGGGGGTGAGGAGCATGCAAAGTAATTAAGGGAGCGGGCGGAGGGGACAGCTAAATCCTCAAACGGCCTCGAATGGAGAAAAAAAAAAAAGGCACAGGGTGTACAAGCATCCCGTCGTGTAAGATTACACGAGCCCAACCGGCTCAATCCAGGATAGAGATGCCAACTAACCAATACCACTAACAACTTCCTTCTCTGCATTCACCTCTCAAACTCCAAACCAAACACAACCACAAACCTCCAGCACAGCAAACCGCACGAACTTCACTACACTGCAACAACAAAACAAAAACACACATAGACTCGCACATCAGCACACGACGACTACCGGCCGCATACACCCCAAGCCCAGCCGACGGAACCACCGGGCTGAGGCTGCCAACAGCACATCACTGCAATCTTGCACTTTTCCAGCCTCCACCCACTAACCCACCCCTCCCTCCCTCTTTCAGAGCCGCCAGAGCGCCAGGGGACCACTCCGGTGGTGATAGTGCGCGGTACAAATGACCTTTAACATAACATAACATAACATAACATAACATAACATAACATATATATTTGTGTGTATACCCTATGATTTGCGTACTTACCAGGCCACGCCCCTCCCACAAGCCACGCCCCCAAATGAGGGCCCCCTCGATTTCTTACCCCACTTAAAGCTCTGGCTATATTCCATGTTGAAAGTTGAGTTTCTGTGCATTACTGTGGTTGTAAAATGTGTAGGAGCAGTAAAAGCACCTGCACTATTGGCATTTCTTTCTGGGCCAAGAAGATGTGTCCTACTATGCTGACCTGGTCGCAGAGGTAGCTGTGGAGCCGATGGTGTGGCTGCGACCCACTGTTTCGCAATTTGTCTCTTTTTCATAGAGTCTTTATAAAGGGGGAAGGGTAGCTTTGTCTTTCCCTCAGCGTCTCTGTAACTGTGGCATTGTCCTCTTCCTTCTCAGCATCAGTGGTTTATGTGTTGTTTCCGGGGCTTGAATGGGTCACCTTGCTCATCATCATCAGTGGATGTGGGTGGTTGTGGAGAGGAAGTCTTGTAACTTTCAATATCCTGGCGCCTCTGCCCAGTCTGTTGTTTCTACCAGCTTATCAGTAGGTACAGTCTGCAACTATTCTCCCCTTTTGCCCCAGAGACAGTGGTATGGATCCCCTCCTCCTTTCGGCTACAGGGCCTGAGCTTGAACTTCTTTATCCCAGAGTGATGTGCTTCGGTAAGTGCTGCTACTGAATGCAAAATGGATGCCTTAAGTTTACTACACATACCTCTGGCATCCGCTGCACATTGCAATGGATGTGGCTGATGTAGAATGCCCTTTGGCCGCATGCCCTCTTCTCCCCTGGCACGTTAGGTTCTCTGGATATTTTGTCAATCAAAGTGGTCCTTTCTCCATAGCCTCAAGATGCTGGCCTGTGTGTTTCCCGCTGTGTTACAGCTGCTGAACTTAATCTCCTATTGCCTCCAAACAACTCTAAGACCATTTCCCTGCAACATGTATTTATTTTCTTTAGATCATCACAAAAACAGATGACACACGGCGTTGCAGGCACTGAATAAAACCGGCTCCTCACTCCAAACATTTCTAATGCATTTTCTTATAAATTAGTATTGTCTATCGCCCATCAAAAAATAGTTGGCAAACTCAGTACAACCCCTTAATGTACTATTCTGGCTCCAAGGAACATTAACGCCCCATTGCTAGTATTTTGTCTCATTGCAAAATGATGGGATAGCCAGTGAGAGTAATCTCATAGCTGCCTCCAAAACCTTCTGGGATTTGGGGTCACTCTCTAGTCACTGACAAGAAGTACCACATGTGCCTGCGCCCTGCAAGGTGTTCTGGGAGATTCGCTCCTCCCGCAGCGGTAGTCATAACACGATGGCCTACCCCATTTCGATTTTTTGCCACACCCTTAACTTAATCCCATTTTGATTTGCTGCCTCTTCATTGAGTAAACCCACTTTAATTTGACAACTCTCCTTCAGCCGAAGCCTTTCCTGGGATCTGTTCAGGAAGCGCCTGTCTCGGCCTACAAAAATCTGATCAGGACATAGAATCCCACATGCATTTTACTAATAGGTTCTATCAAAATGCCCTATATTCAGGTAATTCTGAATCTGGTCGAATAGGATCACCTAGCTTAATTTGTGGGATCAGTGAACAGAGGCGTCCTGGAAGTGGGTGCGGGGGAGTGGGGGGGAGTCAGGTACCTATGTGCCTCCAGCATTAACTACCTCCTCTGTGTATTGGTGCTATATGAGCATATATGAAGTGCCTGATATTTGCTGTAAGGGTTTATTGCTGGCACACAGGCCTCTGCAGCACTCATCGCAATCCAGGATTGTGTGGTAGCTCTACTGTGCAGTCATGGCAAAAGGGTTCCTCTGCGACTACAGATCAGTGATCCGTAATGGATGCTGTTGCGCTACCGGGGACCTGCAACATGCGGCTCTCCAGATGTTTTGGTCTCCAACTCCCATGATCTCTTCCCATTCTTAGTACCGCCTAGGGCTGATGGGAGTTGTAGTTCAAACATCTAGAAATCCAAAGGTTGCAGACCCCCACCCTTGAACGTGGGGTCCTATGTGGTCTAAATCTGCAGTGTTGGTGTGGTTTGTTGTTGAAGGGAGATGGGGTGTGCTTACTGAAAACATATGGTCCTCCATGTCCAAAATAAAACCTCAGACATAACACAAACGAGCTGCCAACACTGACACAGACAGCCACGGGCCAATTGACCCCTCCTCCCTTTCTTTGGTGCCTGAATTCACCTGGCCGGATAACAGCTGCAACCCGATAGATTGCGCCTTTCTGGGAACTCAACACCAGTTAATCCTGCTGTCATCACCTCAGACTCATGCTGGCATTTCAATGTTTATCCAGCATCAGACAAGTGCTGTTTACATACCAACCAACACCCAGCTGACTTATGTGCTCAGATGACTGTACTGTCTACTGGATTTTAGCAAGTTTAGAACGCATCACAAAAGTACGTATTACATGTGAACAGTTGTGTAAAACAAAGCAAGGTGATACTCCGACAAAATGTGCCGAGAAACACCTGAACACCCCACTCTCCAGAGACATTTATGTAGGTCTCCGGCCAATCAGGTGGGATTCTAATAAGTGGGAGCAACTACTGGGTCATGGGTTACGCCTCTGCATGTGTACATTGTATCTATGTGTTTTTATGCTTAACATGATTTGACTTATTCACCCCGTTCTTCAGTTGATATTTTGGGGAAAACCAACTAAGTAGGTGAAATCTGAACCTGGAGGAGTCCTTTAGCTAATTTACATACATCATCCCACAGAAAGAAAGAAAATGGTTTGCAAAGCCAGTCAACAACAATTGCAACTGTCCAAGTCTGTGGAATGATCTATGATGCAGTGATAGACCATTTCTCCAGTGAGGGGTAGCGGGTACAGAGAAAATATAGTACTTGTTTTCAGTATTTTCGGTTAATCTCCAAACTGGATAGTTTGTGGGGCCCCATGTCTTTGTTCCTTTTTTAGAGGGCTCCTCCTTTGGCCTCTGAGAAGACCATTGGCACCTGGATCTTCACACTTCACAGTAGTAATTGCTTTCCAGTTCTCCTCAGTGTCTGTAGCTGCTATGACTTGGCCCTCCAACCTCACCCTTCGCCACTCCTCTCCTCATCAAACTGAATCGCACTGGCACGAGCAATTCACTTTGGCGTATCTAACAGACGTGGCTGTGCTAATCGCCAGACTGCTTGCTTCTGTCCCTGCTTCCTGCTTCCACCATGGGAAGTCATGAGCGTTGGAGGCTTGCACGCTGCAGTAGTGGAGCTTGCTGCCTTTTCACTGTTTCACTTGATCACAGATCTGTGGCGTGCCTGCCCACTGCCCCACCTAGATATCTGACCAAGCGCCGCCCCATGTTCCTCATGCACTGCTATCTTCTGCCACTTACCATCTCATATGGCAGGTATGATCATTGGGAAGGTATAGCTTTCCTGGGAGGATAGCTCAGCGGAAACGTGCTCACCTTGGAAGCAAGACGACATGGAGTACCACAGGTTCAATCCCCGGGTCCACGCGTAGAAACCTCTGGGTATTAAGCGCGTTATAAATAACCAATAATATTATATCATACCCAGGTGCTACCAGCATATTCCAGGTGTAACATCATACTACAAGGTATTGCCATCTTATACCAAATACAGCCTCATATGTCAAGTTATGTTATGTTATGTTAACGTTATTTATAGAGCGCACGTTCACCCGAGAGTAGCTTGGCGCTGAGAGGAGGAAGAGTACAGGCGAGGAGACACCCAGCCAAGAAACAAATATAACTAGAAGAGATAGGTCTTCAGAGCCTTCCGAAAGACTAGGTGATTGGACAGTGACTTCAGGGTCAATGGAAGACTGCTCCATAGTTGAGACGCAGTAATAGAAAAAGCACGGACCACCTAGATGTGAACGCGATAGGGAGGCAACGATAGCAGACCTGCTGAAACTGAGCGCAGTGGAGGTTAGGGATGTACCGCTCAAATTTAGCACAGAGATACTCTGCCCCCTGGCCAAGTAGAGCCCGGTGAACGATGCACAGCGACTTAAATTGAACACGCTGTGCCACCGGAAGCCAATGAAGAGAGCGGAGTACTGGGGATATATATGTCCCATATGGAGTGCCCGTTGCCAGCCTGGCAGCCAGGTTCTGGAGGCGCTGCAATCTAACGATCAGCCCCTTGGGCTGAGCGAGGTACAGAGAGTTGCAGTAATCCAACCTGCTAAGAACCATTGCTGCAACTACAGGAGGACGCAAGTATCGTCATCATATGCAAGGAAGCGATTCAGATGCCGCAGAAATAATCATGCACCATTTGTGTTCATGGACGAGGGCAGAAATTATCCCTGTATTCAGAAAAGGTGAGAGAACCTATGTACAAAAAATGATAGACCTATTTCCCTTTTTGACACACGAGGTAAAATGTATGCTAAAGAACTGTTGAGAAGCTTTTTAACTTGGGTCGATTCAAACAATGCCATTGTTCCTCGCCAGGCTGGTTTTCAACAAGGCCACAGCACAATCGATCAATGTTTTAGATTTTTATATGATTTTATTAAAGTATTTATTATTCTACGCCTGCTACGTGGTCCTAAAAGCTGCCTTCCATGGTGGGCCACGTAGTGGTGGTTGGGAGAGATGAGTGAACATAGTTGTTCCGTTTTCCCTGATTAAAGCCATTATTTCTCTGCAAAGAAATAACGCGGCTGCAGTCAATGGTCCCTTGCAGAGTATCTGACTGACTCCATTACCATTTAAAAGGGCGTTTATCAGGGGTGTGTTACTTGTGGACTATGTGGTTTTAATTTCCATGACACAAAATGGCTTACACAAACAAGTTGTGCTTGGAGAATGGCCTATAAATAAACTTCAAAAGAGGTGATGACTGGCATTTTTCTGGGCAGTGGCAGCTGGTGAATTGTTTTAACTGGGGGGGGGGATATTTCTCCTAGATATGCCATAGTAACCGAGTGTAGCACAGGAGCTCAAACCAATAAAGGGGGGTCGGAGCAAGGAGGGGTCTGCCGCCTTGTGACATTTGTTAAAATAATGGGTTAAAATGGGGCATTTTAGAGCACACTTTTTAGAAAAATTGGGTAAAAAGTCAAACAGTTTGCAATTAGTTTTGTAGGGTAAGTCATGAAAAAATCCAAAAGATGCAAGTCACTAACAGTGGACAGGAGCATTTCTCCAAATACTTTTTCATTATGCCTTTGCCCAAAATATGTGCAAGTGTAAAACATGTTCATACTGGCTGTGTCCATGCATTTCCATGCTGACTGCACCAGTATACTCTGGTATTACAATGCCAGTAATGATACTATAAGAAAACATGTCCATGATTGTTCTGCCAGTATATGGCAGTATCCCCACATAAGAACATACCCCAGTTGGCTTTACCATTAAAAGTGCATGCAACAGTATGAAAAGTGTAATTAAGTTCTTTCTAGGACGGCTTATTTGTAACCCTTAAGTAAGCCTCCTTAAGCTCTGATTCAGCGCCTCGATGTCTGCGGGCTGTTTGTGTGCTCTACAAATACAAATAAATAAATAAAAGATGTCCAAACTGGCTGCACTAAAATAGCCAGTCGAGCTACATAATAACACTTATCATGCTTGCTTTACTAAAGATGCCCAATACAAAATGTCGTACCACAATAGGAAATGGCTAGACTGGCTTCATTTAAATGCCAGTCTAGCTACATATTAACACTTATCATGCTTGCTTTATCAAAGATGGCCAATAAAAAATGTCCTGCCACAGTTACAATAATACCACTGATCATGCTTGCTTTATAAAAGATGCCCAATGCAAAATGGCATGCCACAGTAAGAAATGGCGAGACTGGCTGCAAGAAAAAGGCCAGGCTTTTTCATGGATGCCCAGTAAAAAATGCCATGTCTGCCCTCTGGGTAACCCAGTGCCTCGTAAACGCACAATGTGATTATGGGTGCATGCAAGGCGCTGGGGGCCCAAGGGGCAGGCATGTTTTATTTTTGACTAGGCATTTATCATAGACACCCAGTAAAAAAAGATCATGCCTGCCCCCTGTCCCCACCTCCCATCGCCTCACATAGGGAGCTCATTTTGACTGGTGGGGAGGAGGGGTTGTGCAACAACCCCCCGCCTGCCAAAATCCACTACACTGACCAGTACAAACACATGCGCACACACATTCACACAAACTTCACATGCAGCATACACACATTCATTCACATGCACACCAATTATCATACACTCACTCATTACACACAACACATGCATACACATATATTTAAATTGGCGTACCTTGTGCCCGGACTTGGTGTTTCCTCCCAGAACTCCAGCTGCCGCATAGCACCAACACCACCCAAGCGGCAAAGAGGCCTTTCTAGTTTGTGCACATGCGCGCAAGAAACAGATCGCTGTTGTCAAGTGCACTGCTCCGTTTGGATGTGCAAGTGGGGCAGAAGCATCTCTGTCGCACATACAAACATGCAGTTCCTCAGCAAGCATCCCCAATGGGCCATGCAAGGTTAGGGAAGCAAACCGTCCCTGGCTTTGGATTGCTGATTGGATATACTAGGCTGAGGAAATGAAGGAGTGCTCAGTGCTCACACTAGGCTGGCTCCTCCATTATGGGTGAGGGTGCCCGTGGGTTGGCTCTCCCTCACCCATTATGGAGAAGCCACTGCTGGTACACCGTCAATGAGCATATGCACACAGTCAGTGTGGCTGGAGATGAAATACTGTTCACTTTGAAGTCATGTACATGAACTGCACTGTTGGTAATACAGTGATTTTGAACACATTAAAGGGTCCATAGACATTCCTTCATTAGAAGGCTACCAGGCCTCATTAGGTTGAGTGAATGTTGCTAAGATGTTATATATTTAAAACTGGCTGTAAATCCTATGACTTTTTGCAATTCCTTATAAAAAACAATTGCTATATTTCGGGGGGCACCAATTAATGGGGGCCAAAACAGCCAATAGGGGGAGCAATTGCAAATCAGGCTTGGTCCCATCCCGTCCAGCCCAAACTGCTTGGTCAAATCCGTTCTGCAAGAGACCGCAAGCATCCCCTGACATGTTTCAGCCTCGTTGGGCCTCATCAGTGAGGAGTAGCTTGGTTCTCTAGGCCTAGCAGGCACGGGACCCATGTCTGGGCATGCCCATCTCACTCACGCTGACTACAGCAACAACAAAGAAGAGGTGATGGCTGGAAGGTTTAGAATTAATCTTAACATCTGACATTGGGGGTGGCACCAAGCATGATTTGCATTTGGTTTTTCCCCTTCTGTAATGACTTTGCAGGTCGAAGAACGATGGTCTGGATGGTTGCCAAGAGCAATGCCAGAGGTTAAGATTCATTCTAAACCTCCCAGCCATCACCTATTTTGTTTTGCTTTAGAAATAAACATTATAAAAACTAAGACCATGAAAAAAATACCATAGTTATCAATTAACACTTAATAATACTTGAGTATGAGTATTTAGGTTTAATATTTACCAGCAATTGTTCGTGGACCAGGCAAAGAGACGAAGCAGAAGCAACCTTGGATATGTCAAGCAGTGATATTATTAAATGTGCATCTACCCATGGGAATGGTGCACTGCGACCAACGCTACAAGCTTGCCATGCTAAAGCAAGAACATCCACGTTGTATGGTTCAGAATTCTGGGGTTTTGGAAAGAAAACAAAATCACCATAATAGAGATTCCTATATATTTTTTTTAACTCTTATGCTTGCCTAAATGTACCCTGGACACCTCTCTAAAAACTGAGCTGAAGTGGATTAACAATGAACATGATCTGACGCTCAGGCCTGCACTCTTCTGGGTGAGAATGGGGTCATCCTCAAACGTCGCACACATTAGAGATGGCCTACAGGACGCCATGTACCAGCAGGGTGGACTATCATTGCCTTAACGCAATCATACCAAGTTCATGAGCTGTGGACTAATTCCATAACAATCGATAAAAACGAAGCACGTTTCATTTAAGCGGAGTTCGAGGAGCAGTCCTGCAGTGCCTGCTCTATGCTGTCCATTGCCGTTGTTTTGCGGGCAGACCTACAATACAGCATTGGTTTCTGCTGAGCAGAACACAGAGTTTGAGGAGTTCGCTGAGTTCAGCAGTCCTGCAGTCCTCTGCAGGCGGAAGCAGGTGGATGCAGGGGGGTGGCATAGCCGACTCGCCGGATCAGAGTGGAGGTGGTTCTGAGCCGATACGATGCCTCCGGAGCAATTCAAAGGCTCTCCCCCAATCTGAAAGAAAGTCGCCAGTTATGCGAGGTAAGAGCTCTCGTGCCTCCAGAGAGAGCTCGCCCTCTGGCATACACCCCAGTGGCTCAGCCTATGGACCAAATACACCAGACAATGGTCGCAATCCACATAATCTACAAGGCTCACCTGATTATGAGGCTGACTCGGCCAGCATGGCCGTCGTTGCAGCCGCATCACCTGTTTCTCCAATGGTCGCGGCTCCCCTAATCTGTTCCAGCGTGGGCCGGAGTCCCGCCTTGGCGAGCGGTTTGCCAGCTGAACCTGCCGGAGGACGGGTCGGGCTGGCCCTTTCTACGGCCCCGCCCACCAGCACAGATGATGCTCGTATGCCCGGGATTGAATCCAAGCAAAAAAGCGTCTCTAAGCAACCAGCTAGCAACACCCAAGACGTCATCCTGGAGCATAGTCTTGGTGGCCCTGACCACCTGATCGTGCACGCATCGCCCCAGAGCAAAGGGGCAGTAATCTACCGTGCCTAATGCCAAAGGATAGTTTTCCCCGAAAATGGCATCTGTAAAAGACTCTTCTCAGCCCGAAATCCGACCGGGAGTCTTTGGCAAGGCGTGCATTCTGGCAACTGCCGTAATACACGCTGTGGATGTGTGTGATATGAGCAGCGACGTGACCACAGAATTCCAACCAACAAGTGATCTGGTGAGCGCGTCCTTTAGCTCAACCAGGCAAAGAAGCCCTAGCTCTCAAACAGAGAGCCATTTAGATGACAATGAGTTAAGTATTTGTATTTTGTATTTATTTTATTTATAAAGCGCACCAGGCCCCAGAGCATCCAGTGGCGTCACTTGGTTACAGGCATGATACAGGCAAAAACATTTGAATTAAATATACAGAAATATACAAATAATACAAGGAATATACAGTTGTAGAATAGCAGGTTATGTCAGTGGCAGTTATGTTGTAGCTAAAGACTCTATGGTAGAATCATGGTAAGTCATGGGTAGACAGCCAAGCTTTGGCTTTGCGCTTGAAGATTGGGAAGGAGGTTTCAGCTCTAAGCGGATTAGGTAGCGAGTTTCATAACTTGGCTGCTAGGACTGGGAAGCTATGTCCACTGGATCTTTGGAGGCTGAAGCGTGGGACGTCAAGGCAATTGGTTTGGGCACTTCTGAGAGGTCTGGAGGTGGTATGTTGTGTAAATCTGCTGGCTAAGTAGCCAGGGGCTTGGTTGGCGAGGCTTTTGTGTGTGAGCGCAAGTGCTTTAAGAGAGACTCTTTGGGAGACTGAGAGCCAGCGGAGATTCCGTCTGGAGTCTGAGATGTGAAGGTTCCTAGGAATGTTAAGAGCCGCTCTGATAGCATTGTTTTGGATGATTTGTAGTTTATTTATATTGCATTGGTTGGTGCCCAGGTAGAGGGCATTGCAATAATCAATTTTGGGTAGGACTAAGGTCCTAGCTAGTGTGGTGCAGTTGGCTGGTGAAAGGAATGGGCAGCATGCTGTGATGAGCTTGCAAGTGGAAGATGCTGCAGAAGATACTGCATTAGTTTATCTGGATAGTGAGAGGGTGGAGTCAATGTAGATACAAAGTGTTTTAGTATCCTTGGCCACCTTAATGGTGTTACCATCAATGGTGAAGGATTTGAACGATGGGTCAAGCTTGCTAAGTCTTTGATGGGAACCAAGGATGAGGTGCTCGGTCTTTTCATCGTTTAAACACAATTCATGTTGCGCCATCCAGGCCTGGATGACTTGATAAATGGCGTTGATGGCTAGGGAATCGGTTTTGTTGTCTCCTGTGATGGGGATAAGTATTTGGGTGTCGTCAGCGTAGTTGGTATACATGACGCCCAGTAGATCCAGGATGTCAAAGAGGGGTTTTGTGAATACATTGTAGAGTGTCGGGGAAACACATGATCCTTGAGGGACTCCACAAGTGACAGGAGAGGGTTTAGCAGTGGCAGTAGGAGAGAAGACCCTCATGGATCTATTGTCCAGGAAGGAGGTGATCCAGGCTGTAGCTTTGTCCGAGCAGTGGGCAGCAGTTTTAAGGTGGTGGCATAAGAGTTGGTGATTTACTAAATCAAAAGCCGTGGAGAGATCTAAAAGGAGTAATAGGGCAAGTTTGCCCTTATCCTTTAGGTCCTCAATCTGGGTTTTATGGTTTAAAAGAGCATTTTCAGTGCCATAGCGCGGTCGAAACCCAGATTGCCTTAATCCTAGGAGATTATTGGTTTCCAGATACTCTTGGATCTGCAGGTATGCCACACGATCAAGGATTTTAAGAAGAAAAGGGACCGTGGTGATCGGCCTGTAATTAGTGGGTATGTTGACATCCAAAGTGGGGTTTTATTAGGAGTGGAATGACCCAAGCATCCTTGAGGTTGTTTGGGACGATCCCAGCGCTGAAGGAGGAGTTTATAAGTGTAGTGATGAAGGGTGCTAAGTTATGTGAGGCCTCCTTAATAATGGTGGAAGGGCATAGGTCCCCCTGACAATTGGAGGGTTTAAGGGTGTTGATGATGTGTTCAACTTCTGTGATGGAGAGAGGTGAGAAGCTAAATGGTTGCAGAAGTTCAACGTTAGTTTTGGAGTTATCCTTAGTGACGTTATGTGATAGACTAGACTGAAGGCTGTTTTTTTTCTCATTGATTTTGGTTTGGAAGGTGGCGATCTTGCCCAGGAGGGCCTTTTGAAGGGCACACCAGATACTATCTTTGGAGCAGGTGTCTGCTGGAGTGCCAGGGGATTCCAGTTCCTTAAGGATTTTGAGTAGCTCCTTGGTATTGGATTGGGCGAGTTTGATGCGTTTATTGTATGTCTCTTTTTTGGCAGAGAATATGGCTTCTTTGTAATTTAAAGTCGGTATGGCAACACTAGCTTTATTAGCTTCTGTTGGGTAGCTCTTCCAGCGTGATTCAAGGATCCTTTTTTCCTTACGAAGGGTTCTCAATTGTGGCGTGAACCAGGAGTTGAGGTGGGCCCGAGGTTTGGGTTTTCGTAACTTGGAGGGTTCAATGAGATCAAGTACTTTTAGCATGGTCTGATTGAAAATGTCTACCAGGACTGTGGGATCAGAGCATGAAGAAGAGAGATCATTAAGGACGGGGAGGATGAGTGGGAGTAGTTTGGCGCATGTTATGTTACGCTTATTTCTTGTGGTTGTGGCTGGTGCTATATTTGGGATGGAATGGAGGATTTTAGTGGGGATACTGAAAGTAATAAGGTGATGGTCGGTCCATGCGCATGGTTGATTAGAGTTGACATTAGTGTTGCAATTTAAGTCAGCTATCCAATCGAGGGTCCTACCCTTAGAGTGAGTTGGTGAGGTGACCAGTTGATTGAAGCCTAGGTTAAGTAATAGGTTGTTGATTTTGTGGGCGAGGGCATCATTAGGGTCTTGGTAACCTAGATTGAAATCACCTAATACAATGATTTGGGACTTGCACTTTGTATTGTTGGTGAGGACATGGGAGAGGTCTTCGGCAAACGTGGATAGTGGGCCAAGAGGTCTGTATATAATGTGGAGTGTAATAGTCTGTTAGGGGTGATGGCTAGCTTAGCTGTGAGTAATTCTGCTGAAGCAATTTGGAAGGGAGCAGCGAAGAGACAGAGATTAATCAAGGTTTTGTGGATGATGGCCACACCGCCTCCTTTAGTTTGATCGGTGTTACAATCACTTCTGATGATGGTGTAGCCTTCAAGGATGGCTAAGAAAAGAAGAGGTCCTGAGGCAGCGTGAAGCCATGTTTCCGTAATGGCTATGAGGTCCAGGTCGTGGGTTGTGATGAGATCAGCCATGTCGAGCGCATGGGCAGTGAGTGACCTAGTGTTGACCGATGCAGCCTTGAAGCAGGTTGTGGTACTTGGATCTAAAGGGATGTCCAGAGTGGGTGTGTTAAATATGGGTGTGGGATCGAGTTGTTGGGTAAGGGCTGTGAACATAGTGCGTGCTGGTTTGGCTGGCAAGTTAGTGTTGGTAGGGCGGTGGGAGATGTGAGGGAGTCTTGAACCTAGTCTAAAGTTTCTCACAGGTACCGTGCAGGGTTGGTTAGGTGTGGGCTTCATGGTGAAATGTTGGAGCCATAGAGATGGGGAGTTAAGGTAAGGGTTAGCAGCTAGAGGGTCGACCGTGGTGTGCAATGTGAGGTGATGCTGCTGTGTGTGACACGAGGTGATGATGGTGCCATGCATATGAGAGATGGGATGCATGTTGCGTACAGGTGGTGAAGTACTGATTCTGCACAGACTGATATGTCAGGAATTACCACAGAAGTCTCTACAACTAAAAAAGGGCTTCTGCTGTAACTTTGAAAAAAATAATATACAGCAAAAAACGCAATGGAAAGACCCAAGGAGTAAAGGTGACAGAAAGGTCAACATCAAGAGAAGTTCCTATGGGCAAAAAAAAAGAAAAAATGTATCGACAAACGATATGAAGAAAAGTAACTCAACAGCAAACAAGAAAGCTGAGGCAGGGACACACACCCTGCCTAATCCTGATTTCAAACGCTCTTTTCAAATTTTTCAAGAAACAACAATGCAAGCGCAAATTAAATTCAGAATTGGAACTTTCAGATGCAGAAATATTGGAGGTTTTGGATGGTCCCCTACCAGTAAACAAAGCTAGGAAAACAGACCCAGTCACTTTGCCTCCATTTTCCAGCACAACAGGTTTCCTGTCTACGGATGTCCTGTCAAGTTCTGAAAAACTATGCGAG
Source organism: Ambystoma mexicanum (assembly GCF_040938575.1). NCBI lineage: Eukaryota > Metazoa > Chordata > Amphibia > Caudata > Ambystomatidae > Ambystoma > Ambystoma mexicanum. The sequence continues at coordinate 422,993,045 of NC_090921.1, read as the reverse complement.
ATTGTCGAGTCACCAACTACACAGTTAAAATCAGGCCCAAACTCTCAAACACAGAGGCCTGACCAACTGGCAATAAAAGCATACACAGAGCTAATTTCTTGGCCCGATAACCAAGCCACCAGCAAGTTAAACGACTCAATCCATTGGCAGCATGACCAACTGGAAATGTAATCTCGCCCAGAGCCCATTTCAGGGCCCGATAACCAAGCCACTAGTGAGTTAAGCGACCCAATCCACCGCCAGCGGGACCAGGTAAGAGCCGCAATGAGTGCCCAACCCTGGGCGAAAATACATCTCCAACGCCCAGAGAGAGGTACTAAGCCACCAAATTTGATCATAGATGTTGCAGCATTGAACTTAAGTGGCAGCGGAATGCAGTCCGAGTTTCCAAGAGCAACGGCATCGCTCCAGGGGGGCATGACACCTGAAACATCAGCGGCTTACTATCATCTCTCACAAGTTTCTGAACCACAACATACTCCTGTCAAAAACAGAAGACACAGCGAACTTGCTGCTGAAACACATAAAGCCTCCCCAAACCAAAAAACAAACATGACGACAATCATGTCAGCAATTACAATCACGCTGGCTCCATTTGGCAAACTATACAAAGCCATTAATGATTCGACAAAAGACAACACAACGATTTTGGCTATGACCCAATCGAAACTTACTTTCATCGAGGGATACATAACGGCTGTAGAGGCAAAAAATGCCAAACATCATGCCACATGGGAAGCTAAATGGGCCCCTGTGGAGTCAAAACTGAAGGAGTCCAACTTTGCGAGCGTGACCCAGAACAAGGGGTCGGAAAAAGCAACCCAGACCTGTGCTGATAAAGCACAAGGAGGAGTCGCCGCAATTTTCAACAAATCCACCACGACAGAGACTCGAGAGGCTATTTCAGCAGCCACAAAGAGCTCCAGCCCTCACAAAAAAAACCTGCACCAGGGCTTATTAAAAAGCAAAGTGTAGGTCTTAGGCTGGCAGGAACCAGCAGCGAATCTACCATAAACAAGCCATCCTCAGGTCACAACAGGGTGGAGGACACAATTGAACTGATCTAAACCCCCACGACTCCCCAATTAAAATCATCGAGAATGGCTCAAGTACATCAGGTTGTGGTTAAATTGCCAAGAACTACGGAGGAATTTCTTGCATCAAGTACGCTAATTGATCTATCAAAGCACTTAGACTCAGATCCATCACCGGACAAAGTGCAAGTTCAAAGAAGCTCGGAAATCGCCATAGTAGCAATCAGTGAAGGAATACAGAAGGATCCGGAACCGCCTACAGAGGCAAATCGCCGGTTTCCGTCGGACAAAACTGATCAGCAAAAATCGGCAGTGTGCCACCAAGACTGTGCTCAGAGTGGCAGGCAGGACTCAAGAATCTGACCCTCCTCATTCAGGGGCAGCCCCCAGATACAGGCCTATTTCACCGAAAAGACGAGCTCGTCTTCAATCAGACGAAAGATCAACAAACAGTCAAAGGGCTGATAGAACATCAAATCCAGAAAAACCCTCAAGGGAGACTCGATTGTTCAAACTAGAGCAGGCATCCTGTAGAAGCATCTATATGATCTTGAACAGGAAAACTGTTCTAAAGACATTAAGTAAAATAGAGGCTCTACAGTCCTTGAGAACAGATGATTTTTCCTTGATTGAGCCATATCATAGAGATCAAAAGGCAAAGCCTACTTGCACATCAAAGCCAAGGGTCTCAAAGGAGTCTTTCTAGAAGCTTATGAAGATCTGCAGCACGCCGGCTTTATCTTGACTGAAATTCAAACATCACAAGAAGTTCCACGAAAGCTGAAACAGAACGTCAGTGGGGATCAAAAACAGCACTACATATCAAAAACTCAAGATCTTTCCAATCGAAAGAGACAAGGTGTAAGACAGCACGTCCAAGAGTATTACCATCAAGGACCTTATGGTCAACTGGCTGAAAGATGGGAGAACACAAGGAGTAGAGACAAATTTGATAGTGGAAAAAAAAGATACGTTAGACAGAGATCTGACAAAACTTACGAGCAGAGCGACTACTCAAGGGTGCAAGACCGCACTCTGGGCGAGTCTACCCACAGGGAACTGACAAGATCGGAGAAAGAACTTAAAAGATGCGCGCTGGGGTGGAGGAGCGAAATCTTCAGACAACATGGAATCAAGGACCCCCAGAGGCCCAATGAAATGGTTGAAAGCGGCGTTAAATCCAAACCATGGCAGATAGCAATCATTTCAGGATCCGAGTGCAGAATGGTCACCCTCGAAGTGTTCTCAAGAAGTCCCTGCGCCTATTTGTTGGACAATGGACTTGTGGAATACGAGATGCCATAGCCATCTAACCAACCCAAATAACCACGACCTGGGGGCTTTTGACATCCTATGCCTCCAGGAAACCTGGTTAGTGGAAAAATATTCTTTGGACAGCTTTGAGATTGAATTTTGGGCGGCCGTCGTCTGGTCTCCTAGTGGCAATACGGCTGGGTTCTGGAATCAAGATCATCACAAAAATAACGGAGGCGTATGGCATCCTAGCAGTGCTCACCTCATGGACCCGCCAAGATCCTGGTCTTAGAGGCGGCCTAACGTCGCAGCTAGCCATCATAAATGTATACTGGAACCCCCAAAAAACCTCTACAGCTAATTTCTGCAAACAATTAGCAGACGTTATTGACGACATCTCTGTAGAACAAAACACGTCACACATAATTATATGTGGAGATTTGAATGCAAATTGCCACATTCCTGGGGACAAGATAAACACCAAGAGCACACAAAGTTCGGTGGAAGAAAGAGGAATCGCATGGATGGTTCTAATGAACTCTAGAAATCTACACAACGTGGCTTGGTTGAAAGCATGGGAGGCTAGTATCCCGACATGGGAAAGAGGAAAATCCAGCGCAAACCTTGACTATTTCTTTGTATCTCACAGCCTATTAACATACATAGAATCCTTCTCAGTCGTGAGAACTAAAGAGAGAGAGCACAACTTTCACTCTATAGCGTGGACATCGGCCTGCGCCCTGGGTAAAAGATATAACCAATCGGTAGAGGCAAACAATCAACAATCCCGGTTACGCTTGACCACCGCGAACATCAAAAGTATCATTGACAAATATAGAATGTGCACACTGAAGAATTTCGATCCTGAAAAAAAAAAGGAACGCCCAGATTATTTACCGTTCCTATTACAGTACAGGGTGACGCCGAATGGTGGGTAATCATTCAGCCGCAAGTCCCTCCATGAGTATGATAAAACTCTGGTCAAAAAAAGAAGACTGGTGAGAAAATTGAAAAGACTAACAAAGACAGATAACACCGAATTGGCGTGGAGAACATGGCAAATTGAAGTCAAAAGCTATAAGTCATGGCTACGATCCCATAGACATAGGATGTACCAAAATGACGCAGAGTCAATGCTCCGGACGCATAGCACCAAAAAAACAAATGACTTTTGGGCCCTCATCAAAAAACCAGTGAAGCCCATGGATAACCAAATCTCCAACTCGGTCACTGAAGAGTCATGGGTCAATTTCTTTGAAAATCTGTTTGCAGTCCCGCCAGAATATAAACTAGTTGCTCAAACTGAGCTAGCGACCCCCTGGATCAATTTAGCCCTAAAAGACGACATAAGGGACATTATCAAAAAACTCAAAACCTCAAGAGCTCCTGGTCTGGACGGACTAACCAATATTGACCTCAAACAGAATCTGGAGGAATGTATGAATTTCATCAGTATCCTATTTCACCAATGTAGAGTAACAAGATCAATTCCGATTTCATGGACTCATTCAGTGGTGGTACCCCTATTTAAGCGAGTTAACAGAGAAGAGCTGGACAGTTATCGTCCAATTGCGTTACTGGACATTATAGGAAAAAATGTTGCCACCCTGCTACTAGGTCACTTCCGGATCTGGGCCAGAACATCACCGGCCAATGACCCGTTTCAAATGGGATTCTTAAAAAATGGAAGCACCACAGTAAATATATTACTGTTAAATATAATACAATCTAAGGTCAAGAAAGGAGCTCCAACAGTCTTGTTGGCATTTTTAGACCTTTCACAGGCTTTTAATAAAGTGGACAGAATAATCCTGTGGACCAAATTGAAAAGATGGAAATGCCCGAGTGAAGTGCTTGATCCAGTGATGGCTCTCCATATGAACACCAACCTAAGAGTCCATTTAAATCATCAAGGATTACTATCAAAAGAAATTCCATCTGAACGTGGGTTAAAGCAGGGGTGTCCCCTAGCACCAGCGTTATTTATCGCTTTCTTGTGTGACTATAAAGAAGCTGAGTTAGCCATTAGATCCTTTCCTTCCAAGATGGGTAATGTCAACGTGTCGCGCATATTATATGCAGACAATATGATCCTGTTGGACCAGACCCAAATCGGCCTGCAGCGCCAATTTACCAACCTGGCTCACTACATGGAAATAAACAATTTGAAAATAAATAAATCATAAACAAAGATAATGATCATTGAAAAGCGCCACTCAAAATTCAAGCGTAGCCAAAAAAGGCTCCTGGGCAATGTGAACATCGAAGTCGTTCCGCATTTTAAATATCTGGGAGTACTCATTGATCATTCCGCGAAAGAATAAAAAATTCAGGAGACATTATGGGAAAAAGCAAAGAACCTTGCGACACAAATGAGGGCAATTGACAGAAAATATGGCAAATTCTCATTAGTGCCAGTGATTCAGTTCTACAAAGGAAAAGTGGTGCCAACCCTGACTTACGGAATGGGTGCGACTCTGAACATGCCGGCCTCAATCTGGCACAAACTCGAAGGGTATTATGGAAGTCAGTCTTAGGCCTGCCCAACTCTGTCTCAATAGAGATCATAAGGAGAGACCTGGGTTTGTTGTCCCTGGAATCAACCGTAGAACAAAGCTTGATGCGATTATTTAGGAATACCCTTCTTCCGGACACCCTCCCAATATATAAGATAATTGTGACAGAAATAGCAAGTTGGCACTTGACCGTTTTAAATGTCTGGGTAGAAAAGCAAAAGGCAAAGCTGTCCGAGATTGCATCTACAGAAGAGGATTAAATAACTAACCCACTGAGAGGTAAGTAGAAAATGGAATGCAAAGATTGGATTGAAACCATCGATAAAGCCCAAGCGAACAAATTGGTAAAACACTGCCTTCTAACTTTAACAAATTGAAAAAGCCGATGGCCTACTGCATCAAATTCCCTGATAAATGGTTAAGGAAAACATTCATGAGGGCACGTTTGAATCTGCTCCCTGCCCGTGAAATTCTAGCTATTAGGTTGCAGACAAACAACAAAGAGTGCAGACTGTGCACCCAGTTAAACCAAACCGAAACCCTAAGGCACCTTCTTTTGCAGTGTCCCAAGCTGAGACAGGAAAGAGCAGCTTACCTGAACAGCTTGTGTGCAGACCTCACAGGCACTGAAGAATCAGTATGGTGGAATAGGCTGATGTGCGGAGAAAACATTAAATGACCATTGCCACAGCGAAATTATTAGATAGTGCCCTCCAAACGATTAACTCACCAGCAAACGAATTGAGCTGATCGGCTCTGGCAATAAGACTGCTGGTCCTCCTACCTCGGAGATCACAACCCGACTGTTTTGCCAAATTCTACTGACCAACGCAACAAGCAGCTTCTACCTTATGAAAATCGCAACACGATAACGCACAAAAAAAGAAAAAATCATTTTACAAAGAATTGATTTCTGAACAGGCTAATTTATCTTGTGAAAGATCCGAGCTGTTGAATAACTAATGGCCTTTGAACTGTATACCAGGATTTGAATTATATTTAGATATTATTAAACCTCAACTGGCAAGATCATTATAAGTACGTTTTAGGCTTCGCACACTTCCACTAGGTTGTGTAAATAAACATTGGAATCCAAGCATTAATGCTTCATGCCAGCCCTGAACTGATGTCGCTGAGTTTTTGCATCATTTTAAATTTTTTTGTCCATTGTTGAGAAGATGTGAGAGCTGCTTATTTGATTCTGCTGATGAGATCATTTGGTGTCAATGTCAGGATGCTTTGATGTTATATAAATCTACCCTCCATGATAAGATCTTTCTAGCTATGGCCAATTACATTTACAGAGACTGGCTGCAAAGAGCTAAAAGAAAGATTTCCTTTACTACTGACCTGTATTATAATAATTGTATGATGTTTACGTTATTAACTTTATTACAGTGATTGCTGTTTATATATGTAAGATATGTGTGTAGTGCAAGCTCTTCGCGCTAAGCCCAAAGATTATTGGTAAGTTTCAATTATAGTGCATGATTGTACTTCCAAATCTATTGACAACACAGTTCACGATGTTCTTCATCCATGAATGAATTCTCTACAAAATCCAATCCTAGTTGAACAGCCAACACGTGTTTCGACTAGATCGTCTTTCTCAAGGCTTTTTATACAGATAAATGAATGAGTGGTATTGAATGTCATGTCAATGCAAATAAAAATCAAGAGTACATAGCATTGAGGGGAGTTGGGGTTGGGGGATGTCAAAGGAAACAAAGTAGACATCAGAACATATTAGTTGTTTTCCTCATTTTCATACAAATATTTAAATCCGCACTGTTATTCTATATTGGTGTGTAACCTATCATGCAATATCCTATCCATGAATAAGTTTACATTCCTCAAGGTACTGCGTGATTATCACATATATTAAACACAAAGAAATGTGGTCACTATACAAGTTATTTGTGTCTTGGATATCTTTATACTGCTGTGGGCAGGGAGCATACATTAGTGGATGATAGCCCACCCTCCACTTGTAAACACATATAAATTAATAACCTAGAGTGTTAGCTCACCTAGGATTTCCATTCAACGCGATCTGTAATAATCAGGTACAGACTCCATTAGTCCTGTGCATCACAGGATTCTAATCCGGTGCTAAAACCAGCGAGTGAATAGTATATAGAGGGCATACCGTATCATTGAGGGATGGCAAAATTCCTCCTGAAATAGTTGTGTAGCTTCTGATCAATTTCCCCAATAACGCTGAGTTTCTGGACCAAAATATATCCGGCTCCTGCAGTGTTTAAATAGATAAATGTTGGATGTGGGGGAATGATAATTGAGCAGCCATGTTAAGTCCAAAAAACCAGGAGCATTCAATCTCAAAATTCAGGTCCCATCATCTTATACTGTTTATATATGTACACTACGAATTGCACTTGTATTGTCTGATTGTTTTTTATGTAATTGCTCCAATGACATGTGTCGTAGAAAGCTGAAGAATTGAATTGAATTGACTTGACTGTCATGCAGCAAGTGTAGCCTCGCATCTACACATCTACAATTATGCGCTCAGGAGCATTTTTCCAGGAAATACAGCCTCATAAGCCAAGATGCAACCATTTTACCCCGAGGCTGTGTCAATCGTTTCTCAAGGAGTAACAATGATCATGGCAGGCACTGTAAAGAAAGGAGACTCCGCCCCATGGTTATTTTTACTTTATAGGTTAATTTATGGCGCTATGTTCTTAAAAAAGTCGTGGCATCTAGCCAGCTATTGGAACGCAGCGCCCGTTGCTGTTTCATAGCGTTAGAAATAGCATACATTGCAGTTGCCTTATTTAATGAAACTCAGTGTATGCCCTCCTCTTGCCGAAGGCCAATCCTGTGAACTCTAGTTAGAATGAAGATCTCAGCAGCAAGCTCATAACTCACTGAGCAATCTTAACAACGATTAGTGGCCTTAACTACCATGATACTCGCGTCTAAAGGATAGCGTATGCCTTTCCACATGCAGTACATTGAGATGACGACGTTCAGGGCCCAGAAACCCAGGGAGACAAAACAAAATAATTGTGTTATTTTATTAACCCAGTCGCAAGGAGTCTGTGGCTTTGTTGGCACAGCTGCGAACCCTTACTGTAAATGAAGGACATTCTATGTTACTACACATGCTTTAGAGCGCATCCAGGGAATGTCTGGAGGGCCTAAAGCATTGTTATTCTCGGCAGGGAGGAGGGGAGGTGATAGAGCCCACAGCTTCTTCTGAACAGACCTTTGCTGTCTCCTACTGAAACTGTTGGCCCTCAGGCACCAATGTACGCGGGAAAGACAATAGGCCATTAGGCTCATAGACAGTAACAAGTGGTGCATGCCTGCCATTGCTAGGAGTGCATGGGAAGAGTCATCGGAATGCAAGGGTTTGGGGGATCCCTTTATATTTTCAACTGCATATTTTTCTGTCACACTAATGGGATAAAAATGCAAGCTGCACATTCATTATTTTGGAGGGATAACCCAACACAAAACACAGTTAAAAAGTCTGCGGATTTTCGTAAAACAAAAATAAACTACGCTGCAGTTTCTGATTCAGGCAAAAGGTAAATACATTTCTCCTGTGTCGTGTGCAGTGTTTATTGAGAGGGCGGCAGCCTCACCGACAGTCTCCATGTGCCTGGCCATGCAGGTGCTGATGAAGACTGGCGGAGGCAATAACGACACACAATATGGCATTTATAAAGCGCCTGTGCACAAGTATTTCTAGGCGCAACAAGACAAGGAGGGGGAAACAAAGGGAGGACAAAACAACGATTTTACCAGGCCTTGCAGAGACGGGTTCTTCAGTTCACGGGTCCCCCGTTCCTGTTGCCTGTGCGCAGCAGAGCGTGGCCATATTTATAACAGGTACGGCATGGCGTCACAAGAAATCAGTATTGTGGGTGAGAGGGGTGAGAGGGGCAAACCAGGGCGCACAAATACGACAAAGGGGGCAAAGGGGTGACACTTCAAATAAGGATTGGGACGACCAGACGTCCTGGTTTTGCAGGGACTGCCCCAGAATTGTGCCCTCTGTTTGCCCTGTCCCGAGAGTTATTTATTTTATTTATTTATTTATTTATTTATTAATTGTTCACTTGTTAGACGCTTATACAGTAACTAAATTCTGTTTCAAAGCACCCACAGGGCATCAGGGAGGGGACATGGGAATGAGACACATTAATAAACATAAAGATATTAAATACAGTGGAGGGGGGAAAAAGGACGAACCTACTACACTGTGCGTATTCAGAATGTGCAAGTGTGGAAGGGAGCGGGCAGTGGGGGTAATTGCTTGGGTGCCCGTGCTCATGGGTGAGCAACAAATGAAGTGCAAGGTATGGTAAGTGCGAGCCTCCAGGGCGGAGGGTGTGCTGAGGCAAGTGCTGAGGATAGGCAGAAGCTTGGGTGATTGGTGTGGGAGGTCAGGGTCCCGAAGATGCATAAAGGCCCTGGACACCAAAGAAAGCATCTGTGAAATTAGCAGCGGAGAGAAGGGGGGAAGGAGAAGGTAAAGAGGAAAGTCTTGAGGACATTTTAAGAAAATTCTCAAGACGCAGAGGGAGGGGGAGACTGTTCCATAGAAGAGAGCTAGCTGAGGAAAGCAATCAACCTCCTGCCCCCCATTTAGTGAAACGCTTTACACGCGAAGAGTTGGTGCCAGAGGAACGCAGAGATCTAGAGGGGGAATTTTTAGTAAGAGAGAGTTGCAGATAGTGTGGTCCCCGGCCCTAGATAGCCTTGTGGATGATACAGAGCGATTTGAATTTAATCTGTGAAGCAACTGGGAACCAGTGAAGACTTAAGGCAGGAGAGATGTGGTCCCTGGGCTTGAGGCCAAGGATAAGTCTTGCTGCCCTATTCTGAATTAGCTGCAGGGGTTGCAGAGTGGACGAAGGTAGATTCAGGAGGAGGCTATTGCAATTGTCAAATCTAGAGGGAACAAGGGCTCGGGTAACATTGAGCTTCTGGGGGAAGATGAGAAAAGGTAGAATTCCTTTGAGAAGGAAGAGTTGAAAGTGGCATTTCTTGGCAATACCCTGAGTGTGAGGGAGGAAGGAGAGAGAGGAGTCGAAGATGACTCCAAGGTTTCTGGCTTCAGAAGAAGGAGAAGGGGTTGAGCCCATGGAGGAAAGGCACAGAGAGGGGAAGAGGGCGGGAGAAGGATACCAATGGGAAGGATTTCTGTTTTGCTGGCATTGAGGCAGATATCATTGGGAGTGCACCAGGCCTGGATAGCAGATAGGCAGTTAGGGGTGAAGGAAGATGCAAGAGGGTCAGCAGGAAGTTTGAAAAAGTGTTGTGTGTCATCTGCATAACACTAGAAGTTGGGGAGAAGGAGGAGATGAGGAGTGCCAGCTGAGTAAGGTAGATATTAAAGAGCCATGGGACAGGATGGAGCCCTGGGGGACACCACACAAGGCGAAGGAAGTAGGAGAGGAGAAGGTGCCCACAATGATTTGGGAGGAGTGATCAGTTAGGTAGGAGGTCAGCCAGTCGAGTGCACGATCCAAGATAGCAAGGGTGTCATGGAGCCTTTGTATGAGGATGGAGTAGTTGACCATGTCAAAGGCAGAGGCGAGATCAAGTAGGATGAGGACAGCTGGGGAGTTGGAATCAAAGGATGCAAGCAGTTATTCACAGGTGTTCAGAAGAGTAGTTTCTGTGCCTCTAGATGCTCAGAATCCAAATTAATGGTCGTGAAGACCACCATCAAGTTCAGTGTGAAAGCTGAGTTGGGGCAAGGCCAGCTTCTCCTGCAGTTTTCCGAGGAAGAGGGTGACAGAGATAGGGTGGTTGTTGGCTGTACAGGTAGGGTCTTCTGAGGTTTTGTTTTTAAGGAGGGGTAGCACAAGGGAGTGCTTGAGGGAGGAGGGGAAGATCCAGTGTCAAAAGAGTGGTTTCAGAGGTCAGCGAGTGCGGGGGGCAAGAGTGCCAATGTTGTCCTTGATGGTTCTGGATGAGCAAGGGGAGACATGTTTGGAAGAGACCTTAATAGAGTGGACAACTCTGGTGACGTCTTCAGGTGTGACAGAGGGGAAGGAGGATAGCGAGGGGCCAGGGAGGCGAGGGAGTGTGGGAAGGGTTGGGAGGTTGAGTAACAAGGCTGTTCAGGATAACTTGTGTTTTGGTGGCAAAGTGAGCATTCGGTGTGTTGCAGAGGGCCTGGGCAGGAAGAGGCGAGGGGGAGATTGTGGAAGAGTTGGCTATTCCCCTGCAGATTTTGAAAAGTTCAGCCGTGTTGTTGGAAGCACCAGATACCTGTGCCCGAATGTGGGTTACTTTCTTGGCACGGATGGATAGTCTGTATTGCCTTCGGAGCAGGCAGCAGGCCAGTTTGTCAGAGGGTGAGCCTGAAGTTTGCCACTTCCGTTCTGCCGCTTGGCACTTTCATTTCAGGGTTGCAAGATCGGAGTTGTAACAGGTATTACGATTAGAGGCAGATCCTCATGATTCGAGCAAGAATGTCAAGAGTGTTGGTAATGGACAGATGGAAGTTGCTGAGAGCAGTGTCAATGGTAGGGTCTGAGTTAGGGGGGAAAGGGTGATAAAGGCGGAATTGAAGGCAGCAGCTGACACTCGTTTCATCAGACGGATGCTCGTGAATGAGGATGGCAGGGCTTTAGGGGGTGCGGTCAGTGGGCCAAAGAGACCCAGGTAGGTGGAGAGAAGACAGCGGTCTTACTAAGAGAGAGGGGTGACAGAGGAGATGAGAGGGGGAAGTCAGAGTGGATGAGGGTGTCAAGTGTGTGTCCAGCGACCCTAGTCTCGTTTTAGGGACAAGGAAGGTGATAGTCCTGAGTTTTGGGCAAAGGGGGGTGGCAACTTCACAAGTAACAATTATAAATCATAACACTGTAAGAATTCTGCCACCGCTTGATGGGCTTGAAACAGCAATCATTCAGGTACCAGCCACAGCATTGACTGATTGTGCCACAGAGACTAGCTTAGAAACAAATGAACAACAACGCCTGTAAAATCATGTAGAGCACAAGCTCAGTTTTAATTAACATGCTGACATTCATGCATAAACCGAAAAACATAAATATGTATTATATATTATTTATGTAGAGGGGCAGTGATGGAAATAGGGTGGTGGTGTGTTGAGGGTATTGGGGGAGGGGTTTACATGGGTGAGTGAGTGGGGAGTCGGGGAGTCCTTTCTGTATCATGGGCCTTCTCGGTTTTTTGTCTTGAAAATCTGGTCACTGTGACATTAAGCATGTTTAGAGTAGGTTAAAGAAAATAAAGTTTTCTTTCAAATTAGTAAACATCCTAAAATGTTAACTCATTTCCAACAGTTGCAAAATGCTCTATCCACTCAGCAAGAGGTTGCATTCTTTTAACTCAAGCAGACAACACTCCCAGTACATTGTCAAATAATGTGCAGTTAAAGGTGGTATTTAACAGAAGAGACATCACTTCCACTTCAGCTTTAAATAATAGCCAGTCAAAAAGAGTAACCTTAACAGAAGAGATATCCCTCATACCTCTGTTTCAAATGATAGTCGGGGATAGTCTGTTTAACCGATGAACTATCACATACAGGCACCAAGTACAGGGCAAAGGGAGGCAACTGTTCCCTTGGTTCTTCAGCAATGGTTGCACGAGTCTCACTTTGCCCCCATAGAATAGAATAGACAGTTTTCAGTTTCTGACAGTAGATCCCAGCAGTGGCTGGTGAATTGTTTAATTTGAGGGGTGTAAATGTGCCAGAAAGAACTAAGCATAGCGAGGGATCTCGAAACAAACAATACAATGTTTAAAATAATGATGCATTTTACAGCACATGTTTTTTGAAAAATTGGGTAAAAAGCCAAAGAGTTTTTATGATGCCATTGACCACAATATATGCCAGTATAAATACATTTTCACGCTGGCTGTGCCCATACATTTCCATGCTGGCTGCACCAATATATGCCATTATCCCATATAAGAATATACTAATATTTGCTTTGTGCTTAATGCCAGTAATGATACTATACGAAAACAAGTCCACGCCTGTCCTGATAAGATATGGCAGTATCCCCACCTAAGAACATACTCCATTCGGCTTTACTATTAAAAATGCCATGCCACAGTATGAAAATATTTTCCAAACTGGCTGCATCAAAATGCCAATCTAGCTGCGTAACAGCACTTATTATGCTTGTTGTTTTTAATCAAATATGCCTAATACAGCATGTCATGCCACAGTAAGAAGTAGCTAGACTAGCTGCACCAAAATCCCATTCTAGTCTAGTAATAACACTGTTCATGGTTCCTTTATCAAAGATGCTCAATACAAAATGTCATGCAGAAGGAGAGTCCATGGAGGAATAGATAACGGCTTTACACAATCTCACCCTTAATTGCAAGTTTGGAGAAAAATTTGATGAACACATAAGAGATCAATTCATGATCCACTGTTCCAATCAGGATGAGCCAAACCTGGACGAGGTGGTAGCGGTAGCGAAAAGAGTCGAACATACCATGGCGTCTGTTGCAAAGCTGGGGAGGAAGGAAAATAAAATGGTGTCTAGTGAGATATTGAGAGTGGGTGACTCAGGCAAAGACTATAGGAAAGTGAAGAAGAACGGGAGCAGATCCAATAACCAAAAGGGGCCTGCAGAGACGGAGGTCAGGAATGACAAAACAAAAGGCCCTAAAAGTGATGAAAAGTTGTGTTTAGGCGTGCAAGTGCATACCACTTTTCAAAATCCACAGTGTGCCCAGGGAGGAAAGTAACTTGTAATAAGTTTAAGAGGTGGGGCCACTATGCAAATTGCTACAAAAATTACTCTCTTGGTAATGGGAGAAAGGTATTTTATGTAAGTGAGGAATCACATCAATCATCTGGAGAGGAGGAAGATGAGCTAGTGGAAGTTGTGACGGTGAACATGGTTATGTGCAGTGGGGAGGACGGGTGCGACAGCCCCTTTTCAGAAATATGCGTCAATGGGAAAATATAGTGGATGATGGCAGACTCTGGGGCGCAACTGTCTCTAATGACACATGAAGGGTATGAACGTGTCGTGGGCAGCAAAGTGGAGGATTTGTTGCCCTCTGATAAGAAGCCTGGGGGGTACAACCTCGGAACAATAAATGTCATAGGGTGTTTTATGGCACAGTTACGGTTCAAGGGGAGACAAACACAAGGGAATGTGTATGTCACCAGGAGTGTTGAGACGTTATTGGGATGGAGGGAGCAAAAGGGCCTGAGGATAAGACTGGAACCTCATACGGACAATCAAGTCCTTAAAGTGAGTGAAGGGGTGAGTGTGGTGAAGAGCTTTCCAAAGGTGTTTTCGAAGGACATTGGGTGCGTTAGGGGCATGGTGCATAGAATTGTACTGAAGGAGGGGAGTAGACCTGTTGCGGCAAAGCTATGCCCAGTTCCCATGGTACTGAGGGATGGACTGAACGATGAGCTCAGGAAACTGAAAGAAGCTGGAATAATAGAAGCAGCCAGGTGTGTCGATTGGGTGTCCCCTCTTGTGGAAGTGAGGAAATCCAGTGGAGAGCTAAGGCTGTGCGTGGATTTAAGGGAGTTGAATATCTGTGTTGTGGCCAAAAGGCATCCGCTTCGAAATATATCAAAAATGTTAACAACGATTGGAAAGGCATAGTTTTTCTTGAAGCTGGATATGGCATCCGCATACCACCAAATAAGATTGGATGACACATCTAAGGAACTGACAGTGTTTATTATGCATGAGGGCATATTTCAATTCTGTAGGATGCCTTTGGATTGGTGTTCGGGTCATCGGTTTTTCAAAAGGTAATGGACAGGTAGTTGAAAGGGCTGCCGATGTGCATTGCTTTCAGGACGACATTCTGGTGTGTGGGGACAGTTGGGAGAAGCACAAAGAGAATGTAAGGAACGTTGTGAGGATATTGGAACAGAGAATGATAGCATTGAAGGCAGAAAAGTCTGTGTTTGGGAAGGAAGTTGTTCGCCCAAAGGGAAGGGGGAGTTAAGATCTTTTCCTAGGTATGATAGAGTTTTATCAGAAATTTGTAACCGATTTTGCAGACAAGATTACAAAAATTATGAGTTTATTAAAAAAGGGCATTGAGTTTGTGTGGGATACATAATGTGAGAAGGAGTTCCAGGCGACAAAAGGGGAAATAGACATGGCAAAGGCGTTGACCATGTTTGATGCTAGGAGGAGAGGTGTGATTTCCGTGGATGCCAGTTACTCAGGGATTGGGGCTGTTTTGACGCAGGTTGAGGAGGATGGTCGGGAAGTGGTTGTTAAGAATGCCTCAAGGATGATGAGGGGAGTGAAGAAAAATTGCTCAGTGTTGGAGAAAGAGGCCCTAGCCTGCCATTGGGGTGTGAAAAAGTTCCACAACTTCGTGTGGGGTACAGCGTTCACCATCAGGACTGACCATAGGCCTTTGAAATCAATCTTTGAAAAGAAGGGTCTTGAAAAGGGATCTATAAGAGTGGCATGTTGGGTGGCTAGGATGCAGGGACATAAGTTTACAATGGAAGTGATCTCGGGAAGAGAAAATGTAATGGCGGAACATGTGTCAAGGCTTTGTGAGAATGAGGGTGAGGATAGAGATGGTCTGGTGGAGGATGTTATCACGGATATGGTGTATGTTTCCCATGATGGAGTGATCACGCACGAGGAATGGGCAAGAGTGCTGAGGGAGGAGGAGGAGACTTTTGTGAGGGTGATGCATTTTGTACAATGTGGGTGGCCAGATATTGTGTGGTGAGGAGAGGTCTTTGTTGGAAGTGAAATCGGAGTTGTGTGCATGTAAAGGGAGATATTTTGTACAGGTTGGATTGTGCGGTTGTTCCCAGGGCATTAAGCTGGTGGACATCGGACATCGTATATGAAGGTCATATTGGTGTATGAAAGACCAAAGGTGTTTGATGGGAGAGTATTAGTGGCCCGGGTTCGATCGGGATGCGGAAAGGATGGTGGGGGAGTGTATTGAGTGTGATGTTTCTGGTAAGAACGTAATAGCAAACCAGCAGCCGATGGAAAGGTGTGGAGTGAATTGGCATTGGATATTTTGGGCCCTGTGGATATGGGGAGTGGTCGTGGAAGATTTATTATTGTTTTGGTGGATTTGTTCTCGAGGTGGACAGAGTTTTGCGTGTGCGAGATATATCAGCTCATGGCATGGTTGCATTTTTCCAGTGCGTATTTGAGAGGGTAGGTTTACTCATCTCGGTGTTGACCGATATTGGGAGACAATTTTCTGGAGGATATTTCCAAGAATATCTCAAATTGTGTGGTGTGAAACACAACAAGATTGCATTGTATCAGCCAGAAACAAATGGAATGGTGGAAAAGGTTAATCGATGCATAATGGAGGCTGTGCGGATGGCAGGAGCATGTGGCAGGGACAGGAATATGGCAGTGAGGGATACGCTGAATACCTTACGGTTGACCCCTCATACGAGTAAGGGAATGAGTCCCTTTGAACTAATGAGGGGGAGGAAACCAACTACCAAGGTATCACCACCTTGGTTAGGGAGGGCATGTGAGTCGGACTGTGTTGTGGAAGAAGTGAGGTAAAAGATGATTAAGAAGAAAGAAGAGTGGGTAAGAAGGATGAATGAGAAGTTGGGGAGGAAAAGGTTGGAAGTTGTAGTGGGTGATAGGATATCTATCTAGAAAGGTGTTGTTAAAAGAAAGGGGCAAAAGTGAAGTCAATGCAATAAGATGTAAGCTATCTTGTTTTTGTGTGACCTTCTCAACAATGCTATAAGAGTCAGACATTTTGATAGGCGGTTCTTCATCCAGTGTGGGTGGGGGTGACTGTTCTTTGTATATAGTTATTCTTTGTTGAATATACTGTGTTGTTGTGTTGAGCAAGGGAGGGAGATGTGTTGCAATGCATCTCCCCGTGGAATGCGGAACATTGGGATGGACTATCGATTGTCCTCAGTGTGGCTTTAGGATGTTATGCTTCAGATTATTGAAATTGGTGATCTGACCTTGAGTGTATGTGCTGGGGGTATTTTCCTACAAGGAAGGTGACAGTCCTGAGTTTTGGGCAAAGGGGGGTGGCAACTTCACAAGTAACAATTATAAACTAAATGAACATCATAACACTGTAAGAATTCTGCCACCGCTTGATGGGCTTGAAACAGCAATCATTCAGGTACCAGCCACTGCATTGACTGATTGTGCCACAGAGACTAGCTTAGAAACAAATGAACAACAAGGCTTGTAAAATCATGTAGAGCACAAGCTCCTATTTGATTCACGCATAAACCGAAAACCGAATCCTGTTAAACAAACACATATCAGTTCACCGGAGAGTGTGTGGTTTGCCGTTCTTACAGATATGAAAATGCCGGCAGCCCACAGCATGGCCAGTGCCTCACGCTCAATTTGTGAGTATCTCCTCTATAACGTTCTGAGCGCCTTACTGGCAAACCCGATGGGCCTTCAAAAACCTTCACCATCCACCTGTGCCAGCACTGACCCCATGGAGTTGCATCAACCAAAATTTCTGATTGACAATGGGGGATTGAAGAATGTCATTGTCATGTCCTCCGCAAGGGCTACTTTGGCCTTCTTAAATGCTGCCTGAGTGGTCACATACCAATCTTGTACTCTATCTCTGTGGATACGATTCCTCAAAGGTTTTGTGATTGCAGCCAAATTGGGAATGAACACAATTCCACACAGACATGCTTGCATAGTGGTTCATCTTGCCGCATCGTCCACATTATCTTCCCATCGCTGGACACTCCTGGGGATGTGGGAGTGGTCCACTATACTGGTCACCCAATAATTTCTCTGGATCTTGACATCCTTGTTGCGGTCGGTGGGCTTTTACCTTCCTTCTTCTCTTGCTCGGTCTAAGGGGGCGTATGCTTGATCGCATGCGCCTGTTCGATCTTCATACCCTTTGCTTCACTCTAAGAATGCCTTTCTCTTTCCCCTCCCTCTCTTTCAAGGTCGTAGTCACATTTCATGCCCTCAGCTATGGAGAGGACGTCCTTTAGGTTTTGCCCGCGCTGCAGGGGCAAATTTACCTGGAAGGACAAGCACAAACGGTGTAACCGTTGCTTGCCCCTCGATCACAAAGAGGACGGCTGTGTGGCCTGTAAGTTACTTAAACCCAAAACCTTAAAGGACCGCAGGGTCAAAAGGTGGGCAGCCTATGCGATGTCTAGGTCTGACTCCTCGCCAGCTGCCGCCGTCGCCGAATATGATGAGGAAAGTGATTACACGGCCTCCGCAACGGAGGTTGTAGACCTCTCGAAGAAGCGTTCCCGCTCCTCGTCGTCCGTCCCCGGCCCCGACAAGCCCGGTTCACGCCCCGCTTATGGGGATGAACACCCCGGCGACAAGGACGATCACAGGAAAACACATAAGCACATACCCCACGGAACGCATTCCTCAAAGATGAAGGCAGCCATAGTGTCAACGGAGGCGTCGGGTCCATCGGCGCCTTCCGCCGACCGTAAGGGTCGTAAGCACTCCCCACCACCGCTTCGGCGACCGCCGACTGGGCTTTCTGTAAATAAGGGCGCTAACCCCAAATCCTCAGGCGACATGCCTCGCAAGAGTGTGTACGTCGCCAGTAAAGACTCGGCATGCCTAGCGCGACGGCGAGCGATCCCTCGACGGAGAAGCTGATCACGGAAAGCCTCGCGCATGTAGCTTCTAAAGATGGCCAGAGACAGACGGCGGGTAGCACGTCAAAAACTGCTCACAAGGCCAAAGAAACGTCGAGGATGCCGTAGGGTAGGCTGGGACAGCTCCCACCGTCGACAGAAGACCCTAGCCAGCGAGAAGGGTTCTCAGAAGGCGAAGGGACGCTATCTTCGACGCTATGGGACAGAACTAAGCAACTGCAAGGAGAAGAACCTCCCTTTTCGCTCCCAGACCGCTCTGGCCTACCTTACTAGACTGTAGAGAGGTTCCAGTCATGTATGTACAAGCTAGACAGGTTCATGGCCATCCCAGAAAATAGGACACCCAAGAGGCCAAGGGAGATACTCCAGGAGGGGCCAAGGGCTAAATACCCAAAGCTCTTTAACCCCCTATAGGAAGACATGGACTCTTACGACCTCACTGAAGAGGACTCTCACTTCCAGGAAGAGGATGAGTTTGTGTATAATGAAGGCCAACAAGAACAAGAAGGTTTTCATGAAGGTGAGGAGGGCTACGAGGAGGAGCCAGGTGGAGGTTGGCACACAGCCCTGGCAGTCACCATCAGGGTCTACAGACCCCGACATTATAGACATTTCTTCTCCTCAGACCACACTGGTCAGGAACCCATCTCCAGTAGACGATCAGCCCACCTTCAATGCGCTACTGAGGAAGGCAGCAGCGCATTTTGAAGTTGAAACTGGAGAGCCTGAGAAACTCGGAAAGAAAAAACGCAGCGTTTTCCAACACAACGTTGTATTTATGTTTGCGGTCGCTTCAAAAGCGACCGCAAACATAAATACAACGTTTTTAAAGCTGTAGTTTTATTTCTAAGTTTTCCGGGCTCCTCCAGTCCGGAAAACTTAGAAAAAAAACGCAGCTAGTGCTTATTTTAAAAAAAAAAAATAAATAGCACTTACCGAGATTCAGCTGCAGCTTTCCTGCTCTGGTCTCCGGTCCCCGTCCTCCGCCTACAGCACTAATGAAGGGAAAGCCACCCAGCGGTAGCCTTTGTTTACTACAGCTGGCTGGCTTTTCCTTCATTAGTGCCGCAAAAGCAAAAGCCAGCACAGGAAGGCCTCCATTTCACAAAATGGATGCGCCCATGTGCTTGCTTTTGCAAATTTTGAGCTTGAATAGCTCAAAATTTTACATAGGAAGTTTTAAAACGGAGAATGCTAGTATTTTTTTTTTTTTATGTTGCCTATCTATTTTTTAAATAAAATTTTTTACTAGACCATCCCTTTAAGAACACTCTTGATGCGGCAGAAACTGCTGGCCGTTCTTTGGTGCAAGGAATTCTGCTGAAGCGTCACGTCTGGCTTCGCAATTCCTGCTTCAAGGCGTCAATCATTAATAAGCCAATAGAAGAGTCAAATCTCTTTGGAAGGGCAGTGGACGACGCACTGGAAAATGCGAAGAAAGAATTCAACACCATAAAAACCTTAGACCAAATCTCAAAGCCTCCAGACAGGCGAGGATTTGGAAACAAGCGCTTTTTTCGTGGCCAATAGCAGCAGCAGCAACAGCATTACACTGCGGGCAACTGGCCCTCTAATCATGGTACCAGTAACCAGTAATCCAGCCCCAGGGGCACCCCGGCAAGTAACACCAAATGACCCGATGGTTCGGGTCCCCTCCCATGCGTCTCCGGTTGGGGGCCGGATAACATCATTCCTATCAGCAAGGGGAGGGAATAACATCAGACCGGTGGGTATTGTCAACCGTAGCCCACGGGTACTGTATAGAGTTCAATCGGTCCCCAACCTACAGACCTCCAAGGGGACGACGCCTGTCTCCAGAACACCTCGTCATCCTCCTGCAAGAAGTAGAACAGCTGCTACAGAAAGGAGCAATAGAAGTCGTGCCCCTATCTCAGGTAATGAAAGGTATTTATTCAGTGTACTTCCTTGTACCCAAAAAGGACCTAACCATGCGCCCTGTACTAGATCTGCACCCAGCGAACAAATTTGTAAAACCACAGGAATTTCGTATGGTAACATTACAGGAGGTAATTCCCCTGCTATCTCAGGGGGACTACATGACAACACTAGACATGAAAGATGCATACTTTCATATTTTGATGTTGCCAGCGCACAGTAAATACCTCAGGTTCATGATAGAGGGCAAACACTACCAGTTCAGAGTGCTACCCTTCGGCATAGTGTCTGCACCGAGGGTATTCACAAAGGTACTGGCAGTGGCAGCGGCCCACCTGCGCAGGGTGTCCATACCGGTATACCCTTACCTCAACGATTGGCTCATAACAGGGGAGTCCTACGAGACATGCTTCTCAAACACCCAGAAGACAGTAGACCTTTTGTTTCAACTGGGCTTCTCCATCAACGAGAAGAAGTCCAGCTTAGACCCCAGCCAAATCAAACAATTCCTAGGGGCTCTAATTCAAACAAAGGACGGCCATGTCTTCCCCTTCAACGAGAGGGTCCAAAATATGCTGTTTCAGATCCCTCAATATGTGGCCGGTCGAGAGGTGACGGTACGCAAAGCAATGCGCTTGCTAGGAATTATGGCGTTATGTATTTATTTGGTACCTCACACGTGCCTGCGCATGCGCCCAATGCAAGAGTGGCTCAACAGCCAGTGGTGTCAGGCCAGCAGACAATGGGACGATCTAGTGGTGGTCTCGCAGGCCTTGGTTCTCGCACTACGGTGGTGGTCGAAGGAAAACCTGGTAATAGGGAAACCATTTGCCACCCCCGCAGTGGAAGCCACACTAACCACAGACGCATCCCTTACAGGATGGGGGCTCACCTATCCCATCAGACTGCTCACGGAGTTTGGACTCCGAGCGTAGTTTCCAAGCACATAAACTTATTAGAGCTACTTGCGGTGTTCAAGGCACTAAAAGCCTTCCAGACACACCTACAAGGGAAGAGAGTGATGGTCCTCACGGACAGCACCACAGCCATGTACTAATTCAACAAGCAAGGGGGCACTCACTCTCCAGGACTGTCCAAGCTGTCCCAGAACATCTGGAAGTGGGCTCCCAGACACAACATGTTCCTATTGTCACAACATGTACCAGGGGAACTCAATCTGCTAGCAGACGAACTCAGCAGAGACTTCCCTCTGCCCTCAGAGTACGAATGGCGGTTACACGAAGACATCGGCCCTCATTACAACTCAGGCGGTAAGGGGTTTACGGTGCCGTAAACAGCGCCGACGCTTACCGCCTGAGTACGAGGTCCCTTAGCGCCATGGCGGATTTAACACCTGCTTTTAGCAGGTGTTAAAATCCATGGCGCTAAGGGACCATGGAGTTAATTACGCCACCGTAATTTACGGTGGCGTAATTAACGCCTTCCCCACTCCCATTATGCCCTATGGGGCAAAAATGGGAATGGGGAAGGGTAAATGGGGATTGGGGACTTACCGCCCCAACATAGTTTACGCCATGGTGGTAAAGTCACGGCCAGGCGGTAACTTACCGCCTGGGTCGTAATGTGGCCCATCGTCTTCGACGTCTTCACACAATGGGGCTTCCCAGAAATAGACCTGTTCGCAACTCTGGAGAACTCACAATGCCTAGATTATGCCTCCAGATACCCACAGAACCGCTCCAAAGGGAACTGTCTCTGGATACCATGGTCAGGGAAATTTGTTTACGCTTTTCCCTCGACTCCTCTGCTGAACAAGATAGTGCACAAGATGCACCAGGAACCAGTCACCATGATACTGATAGCCCCGATGTGGGCCCGCCAACCATGGTTTGCGCACCTGATGGAGATGTCCCTGTCCCCACCAGTGAAACTGCCCTGCCCGTACAACTTGCTGTCACAGGACAAGGGCACTACACCCATGCCCACAGAACATTAATTTAGCAGCCTGGCTCCTGAGGTCATAGAATTGGACCATTTACAACTCCCTCAGAGATGCATGGACATTCTCAGAGAAGCTAGAAAACCCAACACTCGCCACTGCTATTCTAGCAAGTGGAAGAGATTTGTCATCTGGTGTAGAGGTAAGAGCATCAACCCAGTCCACTGCTCTCCCACACAAATTGTCCTTTACCTGACCCATTTACTGGACTCGGGTCTGGTGTTCAATTCTATTTAAGTCCATCTAGCGGCACTTTCTGCATACACCACCTCTCAACTTAAGGTGTCATGGTGGAAAGTCCCAGTTAGCAAAGCCTTCATGGAGGGGGTAAAGAGAATACACCCTCCGATAGCAAACCCAGCTCCCGGCTGGGACCTTAATGTGGTACTTACCAGGCTCATGGGCTCACCCTTTGAACCCATGCACAAGGCAACTCTTAAGCACCTCACTCTTAAGACTGCTTTCCTAATAGCTATCACCTCCATTAAGAGAGTAAGTGAACTACAGGCTCTTTCTATTCTAGACCCCTTCGTAACAGTTCACAAAGATAAGGTGGTTCTACGCACACACCCAAGGTTTGCACCGAAATTCATATCGAAATTCCATGTCAACCAGTCAATAGAACTACCAACGTTCTTTCAAAACCCTTCTAATTTGGGAGAAAAGAGCCTGCATACACTCGATGTGCGCAGAGCTGTCATGTTTTATATGGAAAGAACTAGGCCACTGAGAAAGACTAATCAGTTCTTTGTCTCGGTGGCAGCAGGAAGAGAAGGAGATGCAGTCTCAAAGTCCACTATATCTAGATGGATTGTTCAATGCATCACTCTCTGTTACACTCTTGATAAGAGAGAACTACCCTTCAAGCCAAGAGCACACTCTACTCGAGGCACTGGGGCATCCATAGCATGCTTGCAAACGTTCCCCTTGAGTCCATTTGCAAAGCGGCAACCTGGAGTTCTGTACACACCTTTACAAAACACTACTGTCTAGATGCTCACTCTAGATCTGATTCCCAGGTGGGACAAGCAATATTAAGACATCTTTTCTCTACTGTTCCTTCTCACAACCCACCTCCAACTCCGGGTACTGCTCGCTAGTCTATGCACAGCATGTGATTCTAAGCAAATTAACAGACATCAGAAGACAATGCATTGGTTACCGTAAAAGCATTTCTGATGGTTGTATCTGCTTAGATTCACATGCGCCCACCCTTCCTCCCCGCTCGGATGGAAGGAACATAGACATCTTTCTACATCTCTCTCTCTCTTTTCTGCACTCACTCACGTATAGAAGGCTCCCTCAGGGCAAAAAGAATACAAACAGAGGGACCTTGACGCGTGAGGGATTGTGGGTACACTGCACATCACTATAGGGATAGTGTTACAGACACGCCTTGTCGACGTCCCCTTTTCGACTACGAAAAACAAAATGCAATACTCTGCGGTGACCACTGGATGTCGGACTATGCACAGCATGTGAATCTAAGCAGATAAAACCATCAGAAATGCTTTTACGGTAAGTAATGCATTGTCATGTTAAGTCCTTGCCGCAACAAATCCATGAATGATGGCACCTCATCTTCCACGTCAACTCTTTTGGCCCTTATTTCTCTTTGATGGAATTCATACCTGTTGTCGCACGAGCACTCTCACTTTGTAGAGGGACTAACACAGGTCCTTACAGGAACACTTGGGCTAAGTAGACAATTATTTTATGGCCACCCTTTCAGTTTGCTCCAGTCAGTAAAGCACAGCACATGTCCTCTCAGGGCACGTGGGCCTCTAGCCCACCTTCTGCACCAGCATTTCGCCTGTAGAGGGGGAGTCCCTTCTTCTCTCCCCTGTTTGAATGGCCAGCCTGGACATGTATAGCATAGTCTTTTATTTATGAGAACACATTTTTTTCCAGGCGAGCATAGCTAGCCGCTCCGCGCCTCGCTGCGAGTTGGCAGAGACGGGGAACACCTTGCTGGGTGTTTGGACTTTTTTCCCCACACAACATGCAACCCATGACGTATGCGGTGGCATTCTAGTCTTGTGTCCCTAGTCTTGTGTCTTGTGTCCCAGGCAACCACCTCATCGCCAAGTTGTTGTAGGCCGGTGTGGCCCTGGATCAAACACGCACAACGCTCAGAGGGTGGTGTTGTAACAGCCCACCCTGTAAAAGACGGGCCCTTTCATTCAGGGCTTGACGTCAAATCCGCCCTACTTTGCAGCACATAGGGGCAGATGATATTACATGCCTTACAGTAGAAGGCTGCCCAGGTAGCTCAGCAGGTTGAGTGACAGTTGCTGAGTTGTTATATATCTGTAAATCCGATGTATTTTTGCAATTCCTTTAAAAAAGTCCTATAAAATGTGTTTGACAAGGGGATGGGTTGTGCTGCTCGCTTGCTCATATTCAGGATGGAGGTGGGGGAATTTCTGCCCTGTAGTAAAAATTAAGTGTGCACCCATTAGCTCACAGTTTCATTTCAGTCAGCCCAACAGAAGCATGTATTTGTGATTAAGCAATTTGACAAGCATATAACATCTTTAGAAATATATCTTGTGCTGAAAACACAATGGAGGGGGCATACAAATTACATGTTATTTGTGTGGTAGTCTGGCAAAAAAATAAACACATTTGAAAGAAAACTAGTGAATGTAAGTTTAAGAAGCATGTTTCATTTTGGATATTTCTTTTTTTTTTGTTTTTTTTTCAAGTGTAAGCTGCCAATTTGGAAAACAATAGTGTGCCCAGCATGTAGGAAGCCTGCTTTTAGCAGTGATGGCCCCCAACCCAGTGATATTCATGGTCCATTAATTCCCGTGGTGTCCCTTCCAGGCCAGAAGACAGAGCACAGGTCAAGAAAATAGAGTCTTCAAACGAGCGAATGACATTGGGCAAAGGAGCACCTTTAAGACTACTGCAAAGAGTTATTTGCCAGAGGGTTAGTGGAGTGGGCACAGACCCCAAATTAAATGGGGACAAATCAGCAAATGGGAGGCAATTACACCTCTTCAGCACCCTATAGGGACGCCTGTGCGTACAAAACTCCATATGCCTTGAAGGAAAATCATCACACCATAACCTGGTTCCCATGGGGATCCCTGGCATGTCTGGCACAGAACCTCTTCAGGCTTACACATGCTTTTTCAAATGACCAGACCCCACTCTTTGAACATGCAATGCGTCTTGTGATGCCATTGCACTGTGGACAAGGAAGGCGAAGCCTGAAGTTCCATCTTGACTGCAGTGGAAGATTTAAGGCAAAGGACCCAGTGGGCAAAAATGACAGAGGGATGCAGGTGGCCGTGTCATGGAGGCGGAGCCTAGAGTGAGAGGGGTTGTACAATGATGAACTTTAGGGGAAAATGCTACTTTTTTAAAGTTGTATTTCTGTACAGTTTTCTGTGTTGGGAGGTCTGACTCTACCTAGAGACAGCTGTGCACCCTTGGCAGGTTTTGCTGTCAATGGTGATAATATTGAAGGATCAAGCCTGAAACTAATGTTGGAAATGATAGGGTTCAAGGCAATGGGCAATGGGTGGGGACATTACAGGAGGTGATATCACGGGATAATTCCTACAGCATGCACAACTATTTTGTGCATGTCCTAGGTGTTCTTAGCCCTCACACTTGAAATGTCATTGAACATCAGAAACTTAAAGGTGTTCATCTTTTAATCTCAAAACATACCAGGGGTTACGTTATTTGTGGGTGCTGCTTGTGGCACTTGTAAGACCCTGAACTCCAACACACCACCTCCATATCTCTTCCAGAGCCACAAGGCCCTGCTTCAGGGCAGTGCATCGAAATGGAGAGAAAATAAGGGCAGGATAGTGAGGGAGAAAGGTAGAGAGGATCAAGTGACAGGAACACTGATGGGACAGGCGAATGGAGAATGAAGGAGGGCAGAAACGTGAGGGAGAGAATGAGAGAGAGGGAAGATAGGAGATAAAGTGATTGAACAGAGCCAGGTGAGGGTAAAAGGGTGAATGGGTACAGAGCAGTGGTGGAAGTTCTTGAAAAGAAGTAGTTGAACTATGTTCCCTGCTGGCCTGCCCCACTCCCACAAACCCCATCGCCACGCCCCCTCTGATGTACAATACAAACCCCCAAACAAATGCACCTGTTGTTCAAGAAAACATTCAGTGCAGTGCTAAACCAATCCAGAACGGTTTCTTTTTAAAATAAAACTATAGGAACAGTAAAACTTAATTAAAAAAAGTAGAGGAGTACCACTTCCAACTGCTCCCGCCCATGTCGACCACTGATAGAGTGAATGAACGAGGGTAGGAGAATGGGGCAATAGTTAATGAGGCACAAGAGTGAGGGGAAATGCAGGATGAAGAAGATTGAAGGTCGATGAAATAGAGAGCAGGAGGTTTCCGGATTGTAAGGAGAATGAGGAATAACTGAGGTCTAAATAGTCAAGGAGAAATGTAGAGTGAGGGATGGCAGGAGAAAGGGAGAGAAGGCAGGGAAGTCATTTCACCAAAATGCCAGCGGTAGCGGAAGTGACAGCACACGTCCCTTGACCTCCCCGATAACATCACAGAAAGTGATGTCATTTGACCCAACCCATAGTGACATCACAAGAAGTGATGTAATTTGACCCCCAACCCAAGTGACATCATATGAGGTGATGTCATTTGACCCCACCCTGGTGATATCACAGGACATGATATAATTTCACCCTGCCATAAACTGACATCACAGGAAGTGGTGACACAACCTTTCCCCACTTGACATCACAGGAAGTGGCATCACATGGTATCGTCCCTCAGTACACTAAAAAAAATATGGTTATGTTATCACTGTGATGGCATCCCAACACCCGTTATATACCTAGGTTGCTGTTCCTACATGTTCATTATCCTCTGCACCCCGTACCTCTCCATAGAGGTACACATTCAAACAACTAACACTATTGTATAGTTTTTTTGGTAATGCCCAAGAGTTGCTCTTTCTCACTATTCTGATCATAAGACTTAAAATTAAGTGTCTTATCAGATTGAGCAGAACAATGGCTTGACCGACATGTCCAGTGCTGCAGTTTCAATGCTGCAGTTTCAATGGCAAAAGAGTTGAGCTGTGGAACAAATTGTGCATGCCTTTCTTCATGTAAGGCGAAGATTCTGACTGGAAGGCAGGTTGGTGTTTAGTTGACCGGAAACCACAGAGGACGTCTGTGAGTGTCCAATGGGAACAGATCAAGACACAGAACTCTAGTAGTGGAGCTGCAGGTGTCTGGCAGAGACTGCCAGTATGCCAAGTGCCATTTCGATGTCATAGAACACTGGCTGTGGTGCCGATGGTGCCTGGCTAGTTTTACAGGAAGTCACTGAGTGGGTGTCTCATCATTGCTTGGTTAACTACAAATCAAGAACGGTCTGGCAGCATGGCAGATGCTATTTTTATGACACCATTCTAGCTGTGGGGCAGCTGGCGACACTTAAAAGGAAGATGCTGCGTTGATGGTTCATTATTGCTTCATTGACTGGAAATCAAGAAGTCAGGATAGCAAATATTTTCATGACGCAAAGCTCTGGTTGTGGTGTAGCTCATGGCTGACTTGATGCTGATGGAGGATACTCATTCCTTTGGTGTGTGGTAGTTGTAAGAGATTGGCCGTTTGGCAGATACTGTTGGCTGTGCTGCTAGTAGTGCCTGTCTGCATTCACAGGAAAATATTGATTGGATGTCTCATTGTTGCTTTGACTCAAAATCAATAAGAGACTGGCAGTGTGGCACAGTGGCTGATGCTGCCATTTTGAGGGCACACAAGGCTGGCTGTAAGTCTATATGGTGCCTTTCTTACATGAGATTTTTCTGATTTAAAGGTCTGCTGTTGCTTAGCTGACTGGTGTAAGGGATGCATGGTATCATAAGCATTACACTGACACAAGAGCTACAAGTTTCAAAACATTTTTTAAAATTTTGGGGTTTGGAAATACTCCTACTTTGCCCTTTAGCTATGTTGGGAGTAGACTCTACCATCAAATAATAAAGAAAACACAGTCCTAGACAGTCTATGTCAAATCAAAATGGCCTATACAAAAAAACAATGCCTGCCCTATAGCTTAAATAAAAAGTATGTAAAGGGGAATGTGTATGCAATGGAAAGTCAGTGTTATAACATAAAGGATCGAGATGGCTGAGTCAGCTCTCCTCCCCATGTTGGACAGCATGGAGTAAGGCAGCCCCCGTAGACAGGATGACACACCCTGGCTCAGGTTATCAAAAAAGTCACTTCAGAATGTGGATTGAGGCCCGCTTGGCCTTCCACGTTAAAGTCACTTAAGTTCACCAAAAGGTTCTTTCACGTTTCAACACTAAATCACGTAGGTCTCCCTCTGATGAGCTCGGACCTCTCAAGGCATCAACAGTTCACGTAGATCTCCCTCAGTCTTGCTCGGACCGCTCAACAAAAATAGCTGATTCAATGTAGATCTCCCTCAGCCGGCCTCGGACCTTGCAATTACAGCACTTGCAGGCACTCCCTTCCCCAAGCTTTATTCATATTTGTTAGGAGTTCCCTTCCCCTGACTTATTTCATGTTCCAGGTCTCCCTCAGTCGGGCTTGGACCTGTCACTGATGTTAAAGACTTTCGAATATGCAAGGCTTTTTCCATAGACCTCCGCAGGACCACTTCGACTTTCACTTCAGCTCTCCTTTATTGTATTTGCCGCAGTGTGTCTTGGTCTTGGTAGTTCCATAACACAATCAGAAAAGTTCAAAGAAATCTTTCTCTTCAACCAATCGCCTTTTAACTTCTCCTTTCGTCTGGGTTAATATTGACCATTGCACATTTCACAGTTCGATCACTTTGTGGCTTTATAACAAAACATCAAACATTTTGCGGAGACTTCCGAGTGGGCTGTTTCCTTTCGCCAGACCACTCCGCTACTCTGTATCATTGGCTTCACAGTTACTACTGACTTTAAAGTTCACTACAGGTTTACTTTCTTTCGCTTCTCATCAACACACGCGCAACCTTAAATTCGGAGATACACTGTTGTTGCTTCAATCTTTGCTTGACACAATCCGCCCATTCATGTCTTACGCTAAATCACTGGTTGTGTCCATTCCTTTCTGTTCTCGATGGCTTTCATTCACGAGTCAAGGTTGATACCACAGGCTTGGCCTCGCCTCCTCAACTCTGCCGTTCACCTGGGAGGGTCGCTGGTGTCCTTGAAACACAATGCATGCTTCTTCTTGTCTGGGATTTGTCTTTCTCTGCGTATCCTTCACGGTTTCTTAGATGCAACGGCCTCCTGCAGGGATCTTCAGGGTTTCCCTATCCTTCACTCTAGTACCTCGAACAGTCGTCCTGCTCCAGTGGGTTCACCCTTCGCCCCAGAAGATCTGCTCCTTCTCGTGTTTCACCTTGCTCAGAGTGTGTCTCCATGTTCTGCCTTTTATCGTATAGGGGGAGCTAATGGGTATCAGATGTATGTCATGCAGGTCAATTGCCTGACTTTGCCTGACCTTTTTAACAGGACATGTCCAATGGGATATGCAAGTGTTAGCCTCTTTACTCTCAATCCTCCTCTTCCTCAGCCCAGTGTTTGTGTAGAGAGGGGGGGTTGGAAAATTGGAGAAACCTACAAAATAGTATGTGGTATGGGCACGGGAAAGGGGGGATACCGCGTCTCACTATCGGTTGTCTCACCCCCACTCTCCAAATATACCTCACCCAGGTGATCCTCCCGTACAGGTCCACCCCCAAGCTTTGGATCCAAAGACGATGGCCGTGTCCTGGCTACCTGAGAGAGAGATCACCAGTGACTAGCAAGTGAAACAACCTTTGGTTTCTCACACTGGCAAACAATCGGATACTGGGAAAACTCAACAGCATAGCAGACAGTGTTTTGAAGGCAAAGAAACTGGTTGTAGTGCATCAGCGATGGAGTATGGCTGACTTCATGATGGAAAGAGGCCAGTAATGTAGGACGGTGGCAGGTGGTTTTGAAGAATGTATGTGTGCTGATTAGGTCTGCGTGACTTGAAAAGAAGAAGGGCTTAACTGGAAAGTGAGCTATAACCTAGCGCAGTGTCAAGGAAGATAATGTAGGCATCAGACGCCCCTCTCCAGAAAGAACATGGCATGATAACCTGTTCTGTGGCTTTTTTCCCACTATGAGAGTCCGCACCCATCGCTTTTTGCTCACTGTACTTTTCACAAAGGAGGAATATCCATATGCATATCAGTCTTTGTCCTGCCCACAAGGGCGGTCCGGCTGCGGACTCTCAAAGTGGGAAAAAACCACAGAACAGGTTATCATGCCATGTTCTTTCTGGAGAGAGGGGCGTCTGCTACCTTTTTTGTATTTCTTCAAGGAAGATAATGGTTAATCTTTTAAGAGGATACCTCCTGTGCTGCATGTCAATGGCATCACTCAAATGTATCTGTTTAACCTCCATGTCTGAGACTACATCGACACTGATACATGGGATTGATCGCTTTTAATCAGAATGCTTTAATTTAGAATCCTGCTACCATCCAGGGACATTTTGGACGTGAATGTTTAACGACGCATTTTCGTGATTGACACTCAAATTTGATATCTACGGACAATAACCGTATTTGACTGATTGATCTTCCATCAACCACAGATATATATTACCTTTACTATAATAGCCTTGAGAATGACTTATAGTCGAAACATCTTTGATGTCCTCGGTGTTAGTCTTAGCAATGCACGTAGATGGTGCAAGTTATGGTTGCTTAGCTTATTATAATGGGGGAATGTGCAGTGGTGTTTGGTTGCACTGTGAAGTATAACATTCTTTTAGTGAAATTATTTTACTGAATGCACATATATATTTATGGCAGGGAAGGAAAAGAAAGGGGCTAAACAAGTGATGTCATCATTGATGTCATCACTGACATTTGAGATGACATCTTTCATGGTCTAGGTGTTAGTGTTAGCAGTGCACAGGGGCGGTGGCAGGGTTGGGGGCTTAGTTTACCATAACTGTCGAATTTCAGGGGGTTTTCCGTTTTAATTTGAAGCATAAAGGGAAGGTGGAAAGTATTTTTGGAATGAAGTGTACAGGTTTTTGTTAGGGCAATTTAGCCATGACGTCCCCTCAACAAAGTTTTTTTTTTTGTGAATTGTACAGGTTTTTAGTAGTACAATTTGTGTATAAGGTGTACCTAAGAAAAACATTTTGTACTGCATGGCACAGACTTTCAGTAGTGCAACATAACCAAAAGGTTCCTTTAGGAAGGGTCGTTTGGTAAACAATATATAGTTTCCGAAGAATGCCACATGAAAATATACTGTCGTACAGCACTGTGACATGTCCCAGAATCAGTACACACATACCTGAACGAAGTATGCCTGTTGGGCAATGTGGAAATAGATTTTATATTCATGTAGAAACGTCCGCCTTCAACATTTGCCTTAAACAACGCCAACACGTACTGGTATGCAGCGACTGCGAATGCATTACACATTATATATTGGAAGGGAAAGTTATACTTATCTGAAAAAGACATCAGCTAAATGCAGCCTTCCTCCCTAAGAAACAGCAGCAGTGGTGTAATGCAAAAGCATAAGAAACTGTGTTGCTATTTTGCACATAACAGACGGAAAAAATGTGTTGCCACACATACAGTCACTCATATTACCGTTTGATGCCTTTTTGCTCAATGCCGGTCGCATATTGCCTTATTGCCTGCCGCGGCAAAAAATAAAGCCACCCGTAAACAAAGTTAATAATGGGTTAACAACGACCTTTTACAGTATAATTGAAAAATAAATAAAACTTTAATACACTCCACGCACTCCTTATTTCTCTGTAAAGTACATAGGTGCAATAATACCACACACTCCTTATTTCTCTGTAAAGTACATAGGCGCAATAATCTTTGCCAGCAATAGTCTAAATTACGAATGCAGTACCGTGTGCTACTAAAAAGGATGTGTACTTATTGTAATCCGAGGCGACTTTGGCAGTAAGGATCACAAAAGAAAATCCTCTTTCAAGATGACCGCCATAGAAAGGGAAGGCGGTTATTGCATATATAGCCCCTCTTCCCTTTCCATTGTAGGTTGCAAAAAGCACAAGGACGTGGCGTGATGCAGAAACTGTAAATAAACATTCAGCGACGTACAAGCTAATAAATTACATTTTCAAATAAAACAGAGGAATGGTAAAGAACATGTGACCATTTTACAGGTTACAAACTAGATTTATTTAATAACAAACTTGCAGAGACCATCGGAATAATCGCATAATTAATGCAATGATTACAATTCTGGTTAGGGAGGCATTGCAAATGTTGAAGATAAGGAGGCTGGTTTTTTTGCACAAACAAACATTTTGGGGTCTTCGTTGAAGCAGTCGCTTTGTTTCCACAGTTATTTCCCATAACTCGTCATGACGTTGAGCCTACAGCACCATAAATGATGTCACGTTGCTCCGAATAACGAATTCAGCGAACGGACAAAGCAGGCTTACAGTGTTATTCCACATTATTGTTATGGACAGGCAACCGCTCACCAGCAGTTGTATTTGCCGTCCGAAGAAGCCCACACTCGGGATTTGAAAACCATGGCACTGTTACGCTCACCTGGTTCCCACAGGGGCGTCGATCGGACCCGGACAGCTGCGGTCTCCACCAACGTGATGCGTAGTGCAGAGATGACAGTCTGGACTGGCCCGCCTAATCTTGTCTGCTGGACTCGTAGAAGTATTCTCCTGCAAGTGGAGAAAAGGATTTAGCCACCCGTGTACTTTAGTGATGGCCCCCAACTGTTCTCGTTCTCCCCACTAATCACCTCCAATATCCCCTCTTGGTAACTTCACCTTATGTTTTTAAATGATGAGCTCTCCATCCTGCATGGCATGCAGGGGTGCGTAGATACCAGTTACTTCACTGGTTTGAAGGTACTGGAGGAGTTCCAGAGGAATATTGACTCCAGTGTCTATAAAGTTCAAAGAGTTCAATATGTCCGATGTTCACTCTTGTTCCATTCCCTCGTTAGGTTGCAGCTGGGTCCAAAAGAATATTGCATGGAGGCAGCTGATGGCGTTCAGGTAAGAGTCTGTATTACCAAACACTGTCCAGTAAAATTTGCAAGAGTTTAACTTGCTGTTTTCTCTCCCTTTATAGGTGCGGCATAGGAAGATGCAGCGAATAAATGGATAATACCTCCGGTGGTAAAGCAGGTAAGCCTATGGTGGCAAGAGATTGTCTTTGTCGGTTTTCTCGGCTCACCTTGTTATTCCTTTTGTTTTCCCCCCAGGTGCTGGGTTTCGACGAAGAAAATGATGGAGGCAGCGCCGAGTCGAAAGATGCGGTGGACTGGTGAGTATAACGTGGCGTTGCTGCTGGCGAAGCAACGCGTGCTGAAATAATGTCCTTCCCAGGCTGGGAGATGTGCTGGGTCCGGAATCAGGTAAGGAATCAAATAATGTCCGTGATCTAACCTCTTCTCCTTTCTTTTCCTTTTGTCTAGAAGCTCCGGATTTGAGGTGGGCGTGGCAGAAGACTGGATGCTGACTTGCAGACATGGTGAGCGTTACGCTGCTGGATGCTGGGGCTGTTGGGGTTTTAATAAGTATCTGGATGCCTGCTCCCGGGGCTGATGGACTCGATCCGGATGCCCGGGGGTAGGCATCATGACAGCACTGCCCCCCAAAGTCCCTCCTAAAGTTGTTCTTCCCCTTGGCCCTGGCTTGTCTGAGAAGTCCCGATGGAATTCTTTCACCAATCGAGGAGCATGAACGTGGTCACTAGATTCCCATGACCTTTCTTGTGGTCCGTAACCCTTCCAGTCAATTAAATAAAAAAGTCTTGATTTAACCATTTTAGAGTCCACAATGTTTTTTACCTCAAATTCAGGTTCTCCATCTATTAGGATGGGGTCAGGTGGTTTGGTTAAACTTGTCCCGGGTTGAACTGGTTTTAGAAGTGAAACATGAAAGACAGGAGGAATCCGCATATTAGATGGTAATTCTAATTTGATGGCCACCGGGTTGATAATGGCCTTAATGGTGTAAGGTCCCAAATATCTAGGATTAAAAGTCTGAGTTCCTTTCAGAGGTATATGTCTTGTAGCCAGCCAAACTTGGTCTCCGATTCGATATGGTGGGGTCTCACTTCTATGTTGATCAGCATTTTTCTTGTATTTCTCTTTTGCTTGTTTCAAATGTTTTGTTGCCTCTTTAAAAGCTTGTGTAATAGTAGAATGCAGATGAGTTACTGCCGGCATTTCTAAATGCTGGGGCGAATCGAGTTCTGGGGTTCGAGGATGATGTCCATATATGGTATGAAAGGGACTTTGTCCGGTTCCTAAATGTACAGAGTTATTGTATGCGTATTCAGAAATCCATAAAATGTCCTTCCAATTACTTTCGGTTTGGTGGAGCATACAACGTAGGTATTGTTCAAGAGTCTGGTTGGTTCTCTCCGTCTGACCATTGGTTTGGGGATGATGACTGGTTGATAACCTTACGTCGATTTGTGCCAATTGACAACACTTCTGCCAAAATTGCAAAATGAACAATATTTTCGAGAAATTCCTTGGCCAAGATTGAAGCAGAATGTAATCCTTTTAAAGGAATAAAGTGGGCCATCTTGGAAAAAAGATCCACAATAACTAGAATGGTGTTGAATCCATTACCTGGCGTTAGATCTGTAATAAAGTCTAAAGACAAAGTGTGCCATGGTGTGGGTGGAATATCTAAAGGTTGTAAAAGACCAGCTGGTTTCTTCTTTTGACTTTTGTTCTGGGCGCAGATGCCACAAGACAGTACAAATGACTTTACATCTTTTCGCCAGGTGGGCCACCAGAATTGTCTTTTAATTTTAGCTTCAGTTTTTGCAATACCTGGGTGCCCTTCCATCAGAGCTTCATGGTAGTTGGAGATGACTTGTTCTTGTAGTTCCTTGTGTGGTAGAAATAGACGCCCTTGATAGTAAGGTAGGTCATTGACAACTGAATAATCTTGGCCCTTTTTAACCCAGTGCTGCAGGGCTGCTGAATCGAAAAGTTGTTGGATCTTTAAATGAATATCTTCTAAGGTCTGTAGAGTAGTTATCCCAAGAATGTTTTGTTCAGGAATTATATAGGCACCGGTTCCGGATTCGAATATGCTTCTCCCATCCCAATTCGGGATAAAGCGTCTGCCTTACCGTTCTCACAACCTGGTCGATAAGTGATCACGAAATCGAATGCGGCAAGGAATAAGGCCCATCGAAGTTGACGCGATGATTGGGCCTTCGCTGTTTTTAAATACTGCAAGTTTCTGTGATCGGTGATTACAGTAATGGTATACCTGGCACCGAGAAGATAATGCCGTCAAGCCTTGAAGGCGGATTTGATGGCTAACAACTCTTTATCGGTAACCGCATAGTTTAATTCTGGGGCGGAGAATTTTCTGGACCAAAATGCTACTGGATGAAGTTGACCGGTTTCCGGATCCTTCTGGGACAGGACATCCCCCATGGCTAAACTGGATGCATCGGTTTCAACTATGTATGGGAGCTCGGAGCGTGGATGCTTTAAGACAGGTGCTGACGTGAATTTCAATTTCAGTTCTTGGAAGGCTTTTTCAGCCTCTTCGGTCCACAAGAAGTGTTTGTTTTTTCGCAAAAGTGCTGTGATGGGGTGTACAACATATGAGAAGTCAGGAATAAATCTGCGGTAGAAATTAGCAAATCCAAGCATGCTTTGCACCCCTTTAACTGAACTGGGTGATAGCCACTTGAGAATTGCGTCCACCTTTCGAGAGTCCATTCGGACTCCTTTTGGAGTCAGGAAAAATCCAAGGAATTCAACTTCTGTAGCATGAAAAACACATTTTTCCAATTTTGCATATAACTTGTGCTGGCGTAGTTTCTGAAGGACTGCACGAACGTGCTTAACATGGTCTGATTCTGAGGAGGAGTACACTAAAATATCGTCTATGTATACGACACCACAGACGTCAATGAGTTCACAAAGGACATTGTTCATAAAATACTGGAAGTCTGCTGGTGCATTGCACAACCCGAAGGGCATCACCTGATATTCGAATAATCCATACTTGGTGCGAAAAGCAGTCTTCCAATCGTCGCCCTTCTTTACACGTACCAGATGATATGCCCCTCGGAGATATAATTTAGTGTAGATGCAAGCATCCTTTACTTGGTCTAGTAGTTCGGGGATCAGAGGCAATGAATATCGGTTCTTCACCGTGATCTAGTTTAATGCGCGGTAGTCTATGCACGTTCTGAGGTCACCTTCCTTTTTGGGCACGAAGAATAAAGCTGAAGATGCGGGGGACTTAGATGGACGAATGAAGCCATTAGCAAGGTATTGGTCCAAGTATTGTCGTAGGTGACGGTTTTTGGGTTCCGTAAGGGCGTAGATCGTACTGCATGGAGGTTGTGCACCGGGTATGAGGTCGATTTGACAATCGTATGATCTATGAGGTGGTAAGGTGTTTGCCTGTTTTCCTGATATTCCTGAGGTAACTGCATGACTGGATTAGCAACTGTGGCCAGGCTTTTGTTCAAGGTTTTTTCCGGGTAACAGGTGTGTGCACACTCCGGGAAGGTTACTCTCTTCTCTCGCCAATCAATACAAGGATTATGTGTTTCCAACCAAGGTATCCCCAGTATTATTTGGAACTGTGGGGCTTTGAATAAGTCAAACACAATAGTCTCTCGATGCCCAACTTGACCCAACAATGTCATTTCTGTGGTGCAATGAGTTACAGGCCCAGAGGCAATTTCAGTTCCATCGACTGTGGTGATAACATCCGAAGTGGTCTTTTTGCAGAGAGGTAGATTCATCCTAGAAGCCAATTCGTGGTCCACATAGTTTCCTAAGGCCCCGCTTTCAATGTATGCCCTAACTGCGTGCATACGTGATGGCTGCCTTGGATCAATAAGGACCATTGGTATGATTAGGTGCGAGGTCTGAGTGTCCTTCTTTAAGCCCGGCAAGCGGACCTCTACGCTTGTCGGGCGTGGTCGTTTCCCGAATCAGGCCCTGTTTGATTTCTATCAGCAACCCCGACTACATTCTTGGATGGTTTTGTAGGGCAATCCTGTAGAAAATGTCCTGAGGCCCCAGAGTACAGAAACAACTGCATCTGTCATCTTCTATCTCTTTCTTTTTGAGTTAAGGGTCCCTTAACCCCCCCGATCTGCATTGGTTCTGATGCCTCTGTTCCTTTGGGAGTAACATTGGGTTTAACCAATACCCGATTCTCAAACTTAGCTCGATCGGCTTTTCTATTCTGAAGTCGGTGGTCTAGCTGGACCACTAAGTCTATATATTCTGCGCAATCCTGAAGTGGGTTCACAACCTGGGCCAAAACATCTTTGAGTTCACCCCGAAGTCCACGATGAAATAATGTAATTCGCTTTACCTCTAGCTATCCGGTTTCCACCACCAACCTATTGAAGGTTGCGATGTAAGTTAGCAGGTCCTGGTTTCCTTGTCATAGGGATAGAAGTTTGTTGTCCAGGGCCTGTCCCTGTGAATGTCTAGTGAATAGTCTATCCATGCTCAATTGAAAACCCTGAAAATCCCAAAGAAGAGAGTCATCCTGGTTGACTAATGGAATTGACCAATCCACTGCGCTGCCACTAAGGTATGACAGTACAAAGGCTACTTTGGCTTGGTCGTTTGGAAAAGCTCCTGGTCTGCATATAAAGTGCAAGCGGCATTGGTTCATGAACACGGCAAACCTTTTCGGGTCCCCAGTAAAGCGTTCGGGTGGAGCTAAAGGAATGCTCCCCGGTAGAAACACTTGCACAGGGCTGCTCAATGAAACGGGGGTTGAATTCCCCCCAAGTCCAGGTAGTGGTGTTTGCCCGGCTTGGTTTTGCAACAGTTGTCTGGCAAGATCATCAGTGCGCTCCTTTGACATAATCAATTCTCTCCTGAGGGCGTTAGTTTCTTGGCACGCGGAGTGCACTTCTGCCCTAAGTTCCCCTAACAATTGGGCTAGTTGGTCAGTTTCTGAGGTCTCCATTACGCCCAGGTGGGGATTTATAGATAGGCTTTGTGTTCTATTACGCTCACCTGGTTCCCACAGGGTCGTTGATCGGACCCAGACAGCTGCGGTCTCCACCAACGTGATGCGTAGTGCAGAGATGACAGTCTGGACTGGCCCACCTAATCTTGTCTGCTGGACTCGTAGAAGTATTCTCCTGCAAGTGGAGAAAGGGATTTAGCCACCCGTGGACTTTAGTGATGGCCCCCCAACTTTTCTCGTTCTCCCCACTAATCACCTCCGATATCCCCTCTTGGTAACCTCACCTTAAGTTTTTAAATGATGAGCTCTCCATCCTGCATGGCATGCAGGGGCGCGTAGATACCAGTTACTTCACTGGTTTGAAGGTACTGGAGGAGTTCCAGAGGAATATTGACTCCAGTGTCTATAAAGTTCAAAGAGTTCAATATGTCCGATGTTCACTCTTGTTCCATTCCCTCGGTAGGTTGCAGCTGGTTCCAAAAGAATATTGCCTGGAGGCAGCTGATGGCGTTCAGGTAAGAGTCTGTATTACCAAACACTATCCAGTAAAAGTTGCATGAGTTTAACTTGCTGTTTTCTCTTCCTTTATAGGTGCGGCATAGGAAGATGCGGCGAATTAAAGGATAATACCTCCGGTGGTAAAGCAGGTAAGCCTATGGTGGCAAGAGATTGTCTTTGTCGGTTTTCTCGGCTCACCTTGTTATTCCTTTTGTTTTCCCCCCAGGTGCTGGGTTTCGACGAAGAAAATGATGGAGGCAGCGCCGAGTCGAAAGATGCGGTGGACTGGTGAGTATAACGTGGCGTTGCTGCTGGCGAAGCGACGCGTGCTGAAATAATGTCCTTCCCAGGCTCGGAGATGTGCTTGGTCCGGAATCAGGTAAGGAATCAAATAATGTCCATGATCTAACCTCTTCTCCTTTCTTTTCCTTTTGTCTAGGAGCTCCGGATTCGAGGTGGGCTTGGCAGAAGACTGGATGATGACTTCCAGACATGGTGAGCGTTACGCTGCTGGATGAAGAATAACACGAAGCATGGGCTGCTGTTCGGGCATGGTTTAAATAGCCTGCAAAGTAGTCCCAGGTAAAAAGTTCCCCAGAACCACACCCGAGTGAAAAATAGTCCCTGTAATAAAATAGTCCCATCCAGGCCTCATGTTGGCTTGGACTCAGTTGCAGCATGGTCTGCATAAGGTAAGTAAAGTCTATGAGCCTGGCGCCTGTGGCGCCAGGACTGATTTCTATGATGAGCCTGGTGCCTAAGGCGCCAGGACTAAATCCAACAGCCCCCACCCAGGGCTGTTGGGGTTTTAATAAGTATCTGGATGCCTGCTCCCGGGGCTGATGGACTCGATCCGGATGCCCGGGGGTAGGCATCATGACAGGCACTCACAGTACGGCAAAATATACCTAGTCTGGAAAAGTTTAAAAAAATAATTGTCAGTAACCAACATGTACCAACATTTTTTAAAAGATCAAATAGAAAATGTGCAAAGTGGTACACAAAAATACGTGACATTTTAGTAATATGTTACTAATGTCCAAATGTACCTATAGGTGGAGGTTAGAAACGGCGAGATTTTGCATGCGTCGTAAGAGAAAACAAAATGGCAAGTACACAGAAAGATGATAATTTAGGTATGAAACAAAAAAAAGAGTGGACAAATAAAAAAAAATTACGTCTCGTCATTTCAAAGAAGACCAAAAAAACATACAAAGTTATACACAAAGCTATGTGGACAAAGTAAGTGTTTCAAATTAGAAATATAAATAGTAAAAAAGGTTGAGTGCAGTCATACCCTGCAAATGAGCAACGTGTGCACTCTGAAACATTACAGGAAAATAATACATTAATTATATTAGCACAATTAGATGGGCAGTTATGTAAAAATAAAGCAGGGATTGCTGTACAGTGGGCCAAAGTAAACTTACAAAATATTTACAGCCTCTATTCTTTTTCGGCAAATCAGTCACGAATGTGTTTGCAGCGAAGAATCTTCCTTGACTGATATGCATGTCACTTACAAACTTTTTAAAACATAAGCTTATCAATTGCGTTTTTTTTTACCCTTTCATTCCGTGAATAGCGCGCAAGTTTCTCTTGGGCTCAAGGTCAAAAAACAATTGCCCCTTTACTTTCACTCGGATGCGCGGGCGTACTGAGTGATCAACCAAAAAAGCAACTTGTGTGGCCTTCACTCAGAAGGCAAATACATTCTTGCTTTGAAGCAACATAATGAAATCTAATTATCAGAACCTGTACTCCCATACAGCTTCAGAAGCGCTATTTCAAGCAAACAGTGCAGATAATGGCCCTAGTTCTCAAAACTGTAGAGGCCAATCTGAGGGAAATATTAGTGAAAAACACATTTTAATCCACACGCTGTAATTGGTTGTGGTGCAGTGGGCACGAACTTCCATTTAAACGTATCATTTTTCAGACAAGAAAACTGCACTTTTTCACTTTGTGCTTCCACAGCTCATTGGTCCCCTCAAAGGTCACCTTGTGAAATACTATTACTTGAGTGTGAGAAGTCTAATGCTCTCTTGTTTGGGAGCTGTTTCTGGCGGTATCCGCGCACACGAAAACATTAGTAGAAGAGAGGGGGCCACCGAACAAAGCTACCTTACTGCACGCTATTTTGCAAACCATCTGGGAAAGAGCCACATGGTCGTGAGCACAACCTTTTCCCCCCGTTCAGTGTAAGGGAAAAAAGACGTTTTGAGAACCCCTCCCCCTTATAACTTTCGCCCCCCTGCACCAAACATGACCAAACTTCCCAACCAAAGTCAGAGTGGGCGATATATTTTTTTTCCAAAGTTTGGCGACGATTAGTCCAAGGTTAGTACATTTATAAGGAGGCCAAAAACAGTTCTTTCTATGGAAACAGCCACTCCACCAAAGCA
This sequence comes from Ambystoma mexicanum, assembly GCF_040938575.1. Classification (NCBI taxonomy): domain Eukaryota; kingdom Metazoa; phylum Chordata; class Amphibia; order Caudata; family Ambystomatidae; genus Ambystoma; species Ambystoma mexicanum. The sequence goes on along the minus strand of NC_090921.1, from coordinate 422,951,909 downwards.
ACACAGTCACTAACGTCCCTCTCGAATGTGCTGCAGTGGGTCGACACAGGACCTAGAGGTTAAGATATATGTCCGCATACTTTTGAATGTATAGGTGAACAATGGCTTATTCCTCCACCGCTAACTAGGTCGTTACTGGGTGCATGGGCTTCGGCCATGCAGCCAAGACTGTACAGCCTCCCCAGAACCATCTGACATGCTAACCTATAGGACGAGTGTATGCACTGCAGTAATATGAAGTGGTGTTTCTGGGCAGGGCCTACGGTTTTACGAGTATGATGTATGGGCTACGTGCTGCAGCCATAGAAGCAAAACTCTACATCCTGCCCACAATCACCTCAGTGATGTACAGTAGTACGAGTGTATTGATAGGTGTGCTATGCTTCACTTATTCTGGCCAGACACTGCACTCCTACCTGTTTGTACATAGATATTATTGCAATGTGTTGATGTGCACTGGCGTATAACTCCTGTGCTTATAACTTTCTTGTTGGGTGCATGGCCTTTGGCCATGCACCCAACACTGTACACTCTTCCCTCAAACATGTAAGCGATAATCAATACTACACCTGTAGCCATGGTCGTGACATGCAGCGATGGTTGTGGGCAGGGCCTATAGTCTTGGAAGTATGGCCTTCGGCCTACGGCCTACGGCCATGCATCCAAGACTCTAGGTCCTGTCCACAACCACTGCAGCATGTCACGACCATGGTGGCGTACTAAGGAATAACACACCCATAGGAAAATGTAATGTAATCGGGAAATACACTCAAAAGTAATGGTTAGTAACGCCACGTGTGTCCTCCGAACATTTTCAAGGTGCCTGTACACAGCACGGACTCAAATAGAAGCCTTTTTAGATCCTTCATTTTCTGCACGTACAAACATCCTGAAGAAGGCGCCAATGTAGGTTATCTGGGCCCTGCCCACAGCCACTGCGGCATGTCACGACCATGGTGGCGTACTAAGCAATAACACACCTATAGGAAAATATAATATAATAGGGAAATACACTTAAAATTAATGGTCACTAAAGCCACGTGTGTCTTGCGAACATTTTCATGGTGCCTGTACACAGCACGGACTCAAATAGTAGCCTTATTAGATCCCTCATTTTCTCCACGTACAAACATCCTGAAGAAGGTGCCAATGCAGAATATATAATACACAATTGCCGGCCAAACAAGTACAGTATTTCATCCGTCTCTTACTCTGTAATCCTCCCCACGCACTGTAGGAGAGCAAAACAGTTTCGAAAACAGCATTTCGCCTCTGGTAAGTAGCACGCTGTCTTCGGATCCAAGATGTCGGGTGCATCCACACATTCTGACGTACATCACGGCTTGCTGTAGCCAATCGGCGCAGACGTCGCGTGTCCACGGTGATGATGCCACCCCCCCTGGCCAATCAGTATCATGTCCGCGGAGCATACAGGGAAATGTGACCGCGGAGCGGACATAGATATCACTAATTTATTCAGACATATTTTTTGGTCATTTTAAAGGAAAGTACTAGACAGATTGTCACCAAATTTACTAAAGCATGCTTTCGGGTCCAAGCCCCTGCCCCTGGCACAAATTTGGTGCAAATCCGTTGAGCGGTTTCACCTGTAGCCGTGCGCAAAGTTTTTCCCCCATTCAGTCTATGGGAAAAAAAGATATTTTGGGCCCCCCCTATAACTTTGCCCCCCTGGCCAAAACATCTCCAAACTTTACAAGAAAATTCAGAGTCACCCATATACTTTTTTTTGCAAAGTTTGGTGAGGATTCGTCCAGGGGGAGTGGAGTTATAAGCCACCCAGCAACTTAACCATAAATACACGGCCACTACCGTAGTAGTGGCCTTGTTGTTATGGTTAAGTTGCTGTTTCCATAGGAAGAGCACTTTTTGGGCGGCTTATAACTTCGCTCTCCCTGGACGAATCCTCACCAAACTTTGCAAAAATAGTATATGGGTCACTGAATTTTTTTGCAAAGTTTGGTGAGGATTCGTCCAGGGGGGGCAATAGGGGGGGTCCCAAAACTTTTTTTTTCCCATAGACATAATGGGAAAAAACTTTGCTCACGCCTACAGCCCAAACCGCTGGACGGATTTACACCAAATTTGCGGCAGGAGCGGCGGCTTGGTCCCGAAAGCATGGTTTGCTTTATTTGGTGTAAATCCGTCCAGTAGTTTTTAAAAAAATGACAAAAATGTAAGTGAGAAAAATTAGTGATATCTGTGTTTGCTTCACGGACACACTTCCCTGTTCGCTCTACGGGCAGGACGGTGATTGGGCAAGCAGCTTGCGTGATGTCCGCGGAATCTGACGTGCTCTCTCATTGGATGCGGTGAAAGCGTGCAGTGCGTCTGGCTTCAGAGACGCCCGCCATCTTTGTTCCTCGCATGAGAGGCTTTGTATCCCGCCTGCACAGTAAGTCCCCCACCCCCGCTCATGCCCGTGTCTGTCTCCTGTTCCTCCCACCCCCCCGCTCATGCCCCGTGTGTCCTTCTTTTCACCCCCACTCATGCTCTGTGTCTTCCCTTTTCCTCCAGAACCCCGCTCACGCCATCGGCACACAGTGGCCAGCGGAGGGCCGAGGAGCGGGATCTGCCTCCTGCTCACAAAGTCTTTCTCCATCCCGCCCACCGCCCGCTCATGTCCGTGTGTCTTTCTAACTCCCGCCCACCCCCCGCTCATGTCCATGTGTCTTTCTCCCTTAAGCCCACCCCCCGCTCATGCCCCGCTCGTGCCCTGTGTGTCTCTCCCCTCCCGCCCACCCCCCGCTCATGTCCGTGTGTCTCTCCCCTCCCGCCCACCCCCCGCTCATGTCTGTGTGTCTCTCCCCTTCCCCCCACCCCCTGCTCATGCCTAGTGTGTCTCTCTCCCTACCCCCCACCCCAGCTCTTGCCCCGTGTGTCTGTCTCCCTCCCCCCACCCCCGCTCTTGCCCCGTGTCTCTTTTCCCCCACCCCGCTCTTGCCCCGTGTCTCTTTCCCCCTCCCGCCCACCCCCACTCTTGCCCCGTGTCTCTTTCCCCCTCCCGCCCACCCCCGCTCTTGCCCCATGTCTCTAAAACCCCCTCCCGCCCACCCTCGCTCTTGCCCCATGTCTCTTTCCTCCTCCCGCCCACCCGTTATGACGTTATGGTTAAGTTGCGCTACTAAAAACCTATGAAATTCAGTGAAAAAACTTTGTCAAAGGGACGTTATGGTTCCAAGTAAAACCGAAAAACCCTTAAAATTCGCCAGTTATGGTAAGCTAAGCAACCAGTGATGTCATCAATGACATTTGTGATGTCATCTTTGATGTCCTGGGTGTTAGTCTTAGCAGTGCACGGTGGTGGCGCGAGTTATGGTTGCTCAGCTTACCATAGCTGGCGAATTTCAAGGGTTTTTCGGTTTTACTTGGAACAATAACGTCCCTTTGACAAAGTTTTTTCACTGAATTTCATAGGTTTTTAGTAGCGCAACTTAACCATAACGTCCCTTTAACAAGGTTTTTTCACTGATATATATATATATATATTAGTGAGAATGTAGAATTTCACAAATGTGTTTGCTTTACTATCTAGCAATGGCAATAACCACATCAGAACAATGTTGGTGTATGATAGCTAACAGAAGTTTGAAAAGCCTGAACGTCAACAGGAAGCATCAATTATCTGACAGATGAAAAAGCTTTAGACAAACAGGTTCTGAGTTTTGTTAGAGAAGGTAATCAAAGGGGTATTCTGGATGGGCCTGTATACCAGCCATTAGCTTACCTCCCTGGCTTCACTCTTTAACCGCAAACCGCAAAGACAAATGTATTTTCAACACTATATATCTAAGCAGTGCTTTCAAGTTTTTTTCCTTTTGTAGCTTACTTTTAGGCCAGTCCTATATGTCGGAGTTATAGTTTAGATTTGAGAGATGAACAGTTGTAACCTGTTTAAACTCTGCCCCTAAAAAGAAAGAAACCCCTAGGTCCTGAAATTGGACTGAAGTGAAGCATGTTTTTACCGTCATACAGTTTGAAGTTCATTTTGTGGCATTCTCTGATTCTTTGGAAGAGACACAGCAATCCTTACTGTTGGAGCAAGTAGGCCAAGGCTGCAATACAGAAACACATAAGGACTAACAGAACATTAAAATCATTTTCAATAAGTTGCTTCAGGTTCATTGGCCTCCCACAATGGTCACAGACGGTGTCCGGTCAAAAGTTTGAATCCAAAAGGATTGAATGCCATAGGGTTGAGTCAATAGGACCGAAAACAAAAGGGTAGAATTTTTTTTTTAATATATCTTTTTTTTGGGGTTTCCGTATAGGGGAAAAAAGCGGTTTTTACCACAAAAAAGGGTGTTTGGTGGGGGAACCCCCCAAAAAAAAAAAAAAAAACCTTTTGTTTTCGGTCCTTTTGATTCGACCCTTTTGTCATTCAATCCTTTTCATTCTAAACTTTGACCTATAACCATCACAGATATGGCTGGTTGTCAGCTGCTCAATGGTGGTACTGTTTACTGAAGTCTGAGAACACAGAAAGGAAGGATGGAACTCCCACAAGAAGATGCAGGTATGAAAATAAAAATAAAATATCAGAATGGAAGAATCATTTGTGTAACACCACATCCATCTTCATTCTATGCAGAAAGCATGATTCACAGAGCTTGCTAAGGACCAGTTACCTTGATAATACCTGGTAGTTAAAGTGAGCAACACAGAGCACCCACTAGCTTCACATGCAACATTTCAACATCATGAATAACGAGCTGGAGGTTTCTGACAAAGAATCTCCATATCTTTCTGAGCTCATTACAAAACTTCTTTTATTGCGTGTCTTAAGTCACTGAAAGGTTAGTGTGGTTTACTAGCTTTTTCAGGTTGCCATTATCTTGAATTCTGGGACTTATAGTTTAACCAGTTAGGATGTGAAAATTAAAGCCACAATGATATTCTTTTGGCTTAACTTATCTTTGTTGCAATTGTAATGAATGCACCATGTACACATTTCAATTGTGACAAAGATAGCCGCCGATTACGAGATGCTAGCCAGCAGGGGGCCTGCTGGGAGCTTAAACAGTAAATGCCCACTGTCCATTACTGTGAATGCCCAATGTGATGTGAATAATGTAGAAAGGATTATTTTTTTTCCGAAGAAATAAATGTATCTGACAAGCATAGATTTGGTCGTAATTTTTTCCTTGGGTTTGTTGTTTATAATTAAAAACTGCATCAGTTCAGTAAGAATAAAGCGATGAATAAATCAGTTAATATTAATTACATTTTTGGCCAGAAGAGAACTGCAAAGTCTTTTCCGCAACAGTCCGACCGGCCCCAGGAAGACCAGGCACACTGTAGGGCTGAAGTTGGAGCAGGGCCTCTTGGGCAGAGTCATAGTTGCCAACTGTGGCGGGCCCTTTCCGGACCCTGTGAAGGGTAACACTCTAACAAACGATGCCTTCAGTCTTATGACCCAGGAGAGGCTGGGCACATCATGGCTGGGCTGCAGTGCATCGGCCATCAGGCTGCCTGCAGCACAAACAGACTGGCAGTGGACAGACCACTTCACCCCTCTTCCACGCTAACTTACCTCGTTGAGGCACAGGGCTGCTGAGTGCTGCTGCTCAGCTCAACTGCACACGTGCTGCTGGCTTCTCCTGGCAACGAGTGATGATAAATAAAATGGAGGCGCCCAAGCAACACGCCCTGTTCTTGCCTCACTTTAGCCACACCCCCAGCAACTGCTGATTGGAGGATTGCTAGCGGTCGCAAGGGATTGGCAGCGGTCGCAAACTAACAGGCAGGGGTCACAACACTGACTCCTAGCGACCCCAGCAACTGCTGATTGGAGGATTGCTAGCGGTCGCAAGGGATTGGCAGGGGTCGCAAACTACATGACATCTCTGAAAGAAGGGAGGCATGTGAGTGAGGAATGGGTGGTAGAGGGGCTGCAATGAAAAGGCTACTGGTGTGACATGGGTAAATGAGGCAGGGAAAAATGTTGTGAAGGAAGGCAGGTGAGTATGAGCAATATGAGGAAGAGAACGGTACCTTTATAACAAAGAACCTTTGGCAGAAATGGCGAAAGAAAATGCGAGAAGAGGGTTAAGGGAATAGGAAGAACAGAGGTTGACAGTGTTCAAAAAGAGCAGGAAAGAGTGGGATAGTCGAGAGGGAATTGCTAGCAAGGAAAAAGGCAGGGCAACAAGACTGCTGTATGGGAAAAATAGAAGCAAGAGGGAAAAGAGTAAAAAGGGAGCATATTTGTGATGCTAGGTGGACAGGTGCTTGCCATAGCTGCCCACCTACATACAGTTACAGCTGCAATATGTAAATGAACAGGTAAACATTTAAAATGCAGCCACTTAGATAAGAATGTGTGCTCCATCAGCACCTCCAGTTTCAGCTTTTGTCAACCTCGTTTCAATAAACTGATTAGAAGTTGATGATCCAGACACAGGGGAGCCTGGGTAAGGGCTGTTGTCCCTTAAAAGGTGTGATTGGTGGGTGATAATAAAAGGGAGGGGAGTATAATGCTGCATGCTGTATAAAATAATAGGTCAAGCTGATTACCTTATATTGAATTCTCCTTCACTGGAAATACCTTTTTTTAAACCAGATGATATTGTTTTTAGGTCCACATTCCTTTGCGGGCTGCTACTGAAATTGTGCATTCAAGGTGGTGAACATAAAGCTATACATGTCTTTTTGCTTGACCAATTTCTATAACAATGTTTGTAATGTCAGGTTGGTTTCTTATGTGATATGTGTGCTTTTCAAGGCATTTATAGAAATACGAGTTATGTCGTTTTTGGAAACCAAACCGTAAAACATATTTATGTGACCTATCACTGGGAAGAAATGTAGCGGAGTGTTAAATCACAGCCTGGGTCCAAATACTGATTTCATCACTTTAACCAAATTTGTGATCCTGGGCAAATGATTTAATCTCACTGTGCTTGATCTGCTGACATTTGATGTTGCTAGAAGTGTTTTAGTTTGCAATTTTTGCTTGAGAAAAACCCTGATGGTTTACTAAACTATTGAGTTGTACATTTATAATAGTGAATATGTATATATTGCACAGTAGTTTATTCTGTTGCCTCACATGTGATAACTTCTTTTAATGTATTTAGCAAAGGTATCCTAGAGTATTGAAGACTGATGCCATCACTTGTAGTGTTATTTACTGTGATGTCATGTCAATCCATATTGTGCAAATTAGGGTTCTGCATATATTTTGCTGGACAGGTCCGGAAGACAATGAAGATTCCCCCTGCTAATAGCGCAGGGAGCTCTTGATTCTATTAAAGACAAGGAGGCGAGCATTATGCTTCATCTTCTCATTTATTTGCTCTCCAGCAGTTTCAACAAAATCAATAAAACAAACACATTTTTTTTTTCAAAACTTCCTTTAAAACTTCGTTTCCCATCAACTCTAGGTCCCTGTTCCCAGTGTCCTGGTCATGTGACCTAGTCCCTCCTCTTCTTTGACTGCTTTTCAACTGCAGTCTGAACCATTACTGAACTGTAAACTTGTTCCGGAAAGTCTCTGAACTGTAGACCTCTGCGGAAACGATCCCTCGCCTTCTAACTTGCGATCCTGATCAACTTGTCCCGTTCCTTTCTTGAACGTCTTCAGCTGTTCTTCTGATTGTCTCCTAAGACGGAAACAACAATACATGTTAGGGCGGCGGATACACACCCTATTCTGAGAGGAAAATCTTGTTATTCATTCCGATACATATCACAGTACATTACTTTGTCATCCTTTGTCTCTCCCTTGTATCTAGGGTGGGAAATTAATGCACGCCTCCTTGTCTTTAATAGAATCAAGAGCTCCCTGCGCTATTAGCAGGGGGAATCTTCATTCTATGTCAAGACGGAGGCGAGCATTATGCTTGTTCAAAGCTTCTTACCATAGCTTCTGCTAGTGTGTAAATAGGTCTAAAGTAAAACCTCCTGAACATATTATCACTTGCCCAATCAGCTGCTTTCAATATATCTTGCAACATTGCACCCTGCCTCAGTGCTTTGGACGCCCCTGCTCCTCGCACTGAGTGTGCTCCAAACTTTACCATGTCTATTCCTGCTAGCGCCATAATTTCTCTAATCCATCTCGCTATGGTGGCTGTCGTTACGCCCTTATGCGGCTTCCTGCGCGCTATCAGCAATTGCGTCGTCCCCATTGGTCTCAGCTCAGCTGTCTTATTCACATACTCTTTTATGCATGCGGCCATGCACCATTTTGGGTGATCTTGCATATACGGCTATGTTATTGATGAGGAGTCTGTCTTCGTCCTCCTGGCCAGAAAGTCACTCCGTCTGGACCATATACCATTCTGTCTATTTCAAGGGCTCTGACATCTGCCACTCTTCTGCAGGAAATCATGCACAGAAGCATTGCTAACTTTCCTGACAGTCTGCCTATCGATAAATATCTATTACTGGGCCAATCTGCTAAGAGTTGTAGTACTACTGTCACGTCCCATAGAGACTTGTATCTGGGTTGCGGTGGTTTTCTAAATCTAATCCCTTTCAGAAGTCTAATCACCGCTACATTCTCCCCTACTGGGGCACCTTCTATAGGAGTATGGCCTGCTGATATTGCGGATCTCTATACTCCAATCGTTCTATAGGCTTTGCCATCCTGCAAGAGTTCTGCTAGAAAATTCAGAATCTCTACTAAAGGGGCAGAAACGGGATGAAAACCTCTCCCTTTGCACCACCTTGACCATCTGTTCCATGCTGCGTCATAGCTCCTTCTAGTCGACGGAGCCCATGACTCTGCGATGAGGCTCGCAGCTTGTGCCGAAATTCCTGGGAGATTCCAACGTCTCCTGCTATCCGGCACGCCATCAGCGGCAGCGTCCCCTTCGCTCTCAGAGGGTGATACAACCCAACTGGGCCCACGAGAATTTCTTCTCTTTGCAGCAATATTCTCGCATAGTCTGCTATCAGTTCCATCAGCGCTGGAAACCATACTTGCGACTTCCATATCGGGACTACAATTATCAGATTCGCTGCCTCCCTGCGAACTTTCGTTAAAGCTCTGCTTATCATTACGAATGGGGGAAACGCATATAGTATCTCTTCCCTCCAATCTTGCAGAGAGGCATCTGTCCCTGCTGCTGCTGGGTCTAACCTCCAGCTGAAAAATCTGCTCTTCTGTGCGTTCAGTCTGGACGCGAACAGATCTGTGTGAATCGGTCCCCAGAGCTCTTCTATCTGTTGGAAGACTGCTCTGTCCAGTCTCCAGTCGCTGGAGTCCGTTAGATGTCTGGAGTTCCAGTCCGCCACTACATTCTGGGCACCTGGTAGATATTCCACTATTACCGCAGTCCCTGACTCCAGACAGGAGTGCCAAAAGTCCTTGGCTATTTCCGCTAACAATCTGGATTTCGTTCCACCTAAGTGATTTATGTATCTGACTGCTGAGATGTTGTCCATGTTCAGAAGGATACACAAATTCACTTTGTCTTTCGTGAAGGCTCTGATTGCAAATGAGCCGGCTAATAGTTCCAGACAGTTTATGTGCAGTTTGAGCTCCTCTGAGCTCCATCTGCCCCCTGTCTGGATCTCTCCACATCGGGCTCCCCAGCCTGCCTTGCTGGCATCTGATTCTATCACTATGTCCGGGCGATCGCCAAAAATGGCTCTGCCGTTCCATGCCTCCATGTTCTGGAGCCACCACTCTAGCTCTGTTCTGGACTCTTGGTCTAGCAGCACTAGCTGATGGTAGTTGAGCCCTTGCTGAAGGTGTCTTATCTTCAGACTCTGTATTGCTCGATAATGCAGGGGTCCCGGAAATATCGCTTGGATGGATGCCGCTAACAGGCCTACAATCTGCGCTATCGTTCTCAGTGATGTAGTTGGGCTGCCGAGACAGTTCCTTATCTCTCTTTTTATGTCTCTGATCTTCCTGTTCGGCAGCTCCAGGGCCGCTGTCCTGGTATCTATAATAAAGCCCAGGAACTCTATCCTCCTTGCTGGCACTGTCTCTGATTTCTCTCGATTCACAAGGAATCCCAGAGAGGTTAGGAGGTTCGCCACCCAGCTGGTCTGGTAGCGAAGAACGTCTTCGCTGCTTGCCATTATCAGGATATCGTCCAGGTAGATGATGATCCGTATTCCTTTCTCCCTGATCGCTGCTGCTACTGGCTTCATCAGTTTCGTAAACGCCCAGGGAGCGGACGCTAGTCCGAACGGCATCGTGGCAAATTGCCAGAATTGCCCGTCCCAGTCGAACGCCAGGAAGGATCGGTATTCTTTCTCTACTGGGATCGTGAGATATGCATCTTTCAGGTCTATTCTGGCCAGTCACCTTGCCTGAGTGTGTCTCTCAGCTGGTGAGTCCCTTCCATTTTGAAATGGTTGTAGACTACCCATTTGTTCATGTCCCTCAAATTTATGACTGGTCTCACTTTTTCTTTTCTGTGGACCAGGAACATATTGCTGATGAACCTCGGAGCTCTGCAAGGCTCGATAGCTCGCTTCTTCGCTAAACTCTGTAGTTCTGCGTGTAGCAAATCTTTCTCTGTTCACGCTGTTACTATTGGTCTGGGAGCATTGCACTGGGTTGGGGTCTGGGTAAATTGTATATGCAGGCCTCTGACTGACTGTAGCACCCACGCGTCTTTGGAAAGCGCGCCAGTTTTCCCAGCACTTCGCTGTCCTCCCCCCTACCGAAGGATATGTGGACGCTCTCACCTGTGGGGACGTACTGTCCTCTTCCTTGTCCTCTGCCTTGCCTTCCTCTAGGGAAGCGACCTCTGGGTTGGAAGAAGGAGTCTGGGTTCTTATCCTCCCAATATTGCGCTCTGTTTGACTGAGGCCTTCTGGACGTTTGATAGCGACCGGCCACTCGGCCTCTGTATCGACCGGTCCCTCCAAAAACTCTTCCGGGGAAGATCTTTCTTGTTGAGGCCTGTGCTTTTTCCAGCGAGGTGTAGGTCCCTACGAACCTCCCCATCTCCTTTCCGAATGTTTCACCGAAAAGCAGGCCCTGTGCCGCCTCGCCTGCCATGTAAGAGGATAGGTCTCCTAATTTCTGGTCTATGTTCAGGAGTAATCCTCTTCTGCGCTCTGAGGCTATCGCAGTTTGCGTTCCCTAACAGACATACGGCTCTTTGAGCCCAGTTTGCCAACACCTCCGGGTCAATCTCCTCCTCTGTATCCTTCGCTCGCTCTGCCAGGTCCATAATCTTTGCCAGTGGGCCAGCTAGATCCAGGACCTTCTCCTGGCAACTCCTCCAGGAGCGATCGATCCCTTTTCGAGGATCCTTGTTTGATTTAGCCACAAAAGCTAGCATTTTGGGATCTAATTCCGGTGCTTCTGCCACCTTTCCTGGGAGTTCCGGTCTGGGGCATTCCGCCCTCATCCTTTGCCTCACCTCCTTCTCAAGTGCTTTTCGAAGTCTTTGTGTCATATATCGCGCCACTCTTGGGGAGGGCACCCACTCTGAGTATTTCGGGTTTCTGATCTCCTCTGGCTGAAACATATCGGAGGTCTCCTCCTTAATATTGTTCAGTTTTCTCAGTCTCTTTTTTGGAGGTGGTAATCTCCATTCATCTCCTTCCTTCTCACCTTCCTCCTGCGAGGATGTAGGAGATTCTGCAAGTTCCTCTTCCTGAGGGATCTCTTCCTCTGTGTCTCCCATATTTTCTTCCCCTGGGTAGGGGGTCATGAGCATGGCATCCCCGACTTGGACATGAAGGCTTCTTTTAGCCTAATGAAAGCATCGGATCCCTCTGGGGCCTTTGGATCTACCCCTTTGCGTTGGCCCGGGGGGTCAGAAGAGTTTGCGCTCTTCCGGGCCTTACTACACCCCTGAGGGCCATCTGGCGCGACCCTTGTGGACGTGCTTGCTCGTGGTGTGGTGCTTCTATCTCTTTGACTCAGGAAGGATTCAATTGTATGCAGGCGTTCCTGCAGGGGTCTGACCCCAAGAGCCACTGCCTCTACGAGTGATTCGCCTAGCACATCCTTGAAGCTTTGAGCCAAGTCTTCAGAATATGTGGCTTCTTGCTCCTCCTCACTCCATTCATATTCAGCCATGATTCGTGCTGGCTGGTGCCTCGTAATACCTGTGTAGGTGTCTTGGCACGTCCACTAATCACTCTCCACTTGAGGCTGCACCTGTGCTGCTAGGCACCTTCTGTAATAGTCAGTGCTGGGCACTGTAATGATAACATGCTCTGTCTGAGCAGTAACGCTGTAATATATGCTGTAATTGAGACCTTTATAGTCTCCGTATCTCTCGAGGCAACTAATACGATTGTCACTGACAGGAGACCGGTGCGCAATGACCGCGAAACGTTACTGAGCGTTTTGGCCCCTCCTTCCCAACGGAGGGGGCCGCGCACTCTTCCAATCCTAATGCCGATCTCTCGGCATTAGGCTCCTCCCCTGCGAGGGTGGGGGCCACGAGCGGGGCTCTGTTCGAGCTCCCGCTCCACCCCCGCAAGGGTGGGGGCCGCCGCTGTGCTCGCGCTCCAGGGAGCAGGTTGCGGCGCTGACAGGCTCACGGTGGAGGGTGGGGGCCAAGTCTTCGCTTGCGGTCCGCGCCGCGAGGAGAGGAGATCTTGATAGACTCCTCCGGATTCGTTCCTTCACGATGTGGGATATCAACGTTCTGGCGAACCCCTAATGTGCTGGAAATGCAGCACGGGGCCGCCGCATTGTAAAATCAAATTAAACCTAATTCCCAACTTTGGAATTTTACACTGCGCAGTCCCTGCGCTTGCATGCTATATGCTAATGTAAATTTTAAATATATATACAGTAACTTCGTCTATTACCCTTATACAAATGCTGTGGAATTACGCAGCTAGATGAAAAGGGTACTTATCTCTGGAGAGCAGGAAAAGAAGAGGAGGTTACAGGAAGGGGAAGGACTAGGTCACATGACCAGCACACTGGGAACAGGGACCTAGGGTTGATGGGAAATGAAGTTTTAAAGGAAGTTTTAAAAAAAAAAATGTGTTTGTTTTATTGATTTTGTTGAAACTGCTGGAGAGCAAATAAATGAGAAGATGAAGCATAATGAAGCATAATTAGAATATATCAGTGCCTTGTGTGCCTAACCGTCCCACCGTGTTGTGAATTTGCGCTGTGTATGTGTTCAAGAGCCTCACAGAGAGGGGGCACACGCAGCTGCCCCTATTTTGGCTGCCATACTACACAGCAACATATTTCTTTCATGGCATTTAAGTTGCACGTTGCCTTGTGTGCATGTTACAGGCTGCCCTTTTATGGCTGCTCTACCTTAACTCAGTGGTATTCAAACGTTTTCATACCAAATCCCACTCCCTCTCCCCCTCCAGTAAAAAATAAAAAAGTTTCCAAACCTCCCTACCTAGGTTGTTGGTCCCCAACTAGGGAAACCAAAGGATGTCCTGTCGGGGCCAGGCTCTTTAAAATATAAGTAGAATTTCTACTGCTTATATTTTCTATTAAAAGCAGTCACCTTAATCCTTTTTTATATTCGGGCCCCAATCATATTGAAATGGGCCCCCACGGACCCTGACAAAAGTTTAGCCGGAACCTGTGAACGAGCGCTAAAGCTGCTCTTTGTTATTCCAATGTTCCTGACTGCCAGCAAGCAGGGAGGAAGGCAGGCGTGTGTGTGCTGTGGCTGGTGTGATGAGATGGGAAGATGTCGGACCAGGAAACGGCAGGGCCCAGTAACCTTTTGTCATGCAGTCACCGCATGCACCTGCTGCACTTTGGCCGATGCCTGCTCCCAGTCAACAGGAGAGCCACGATCTGTCAGTGGACATTTCATCCAGATCACAGACTCTGGTATCGGCTTTGCAGTACAGGCTCTCTATTGCGCCGGCAAGTTGCACATGCCACTTGAAGAATATCTGAATTGAGGACCAGCATGCTGAATGCCTGCATTGCCTGTATCCAGACCACCACCTTCATTCGTGTTCCGCCTGCCACTCCTTCTCCAACAAAATGCTCAAGGACCCTTGTCACAGATGGTTAGTGGCTTGGCTGGATAAGGGGAATGCTACCTCAGACTCAGCTTCTGTTCAGAGCCATGCTTCACTGCCCTACAATAGAGCACAGGGGCATACTCCCTATTCTCAGAGGCCGAAATCCCTCATGGAGGCTTTCTGTGGGAAAAGGGTGAAGAGGGGGCATACTACCCATGCTCAGACTGCCCCAGAAAAGGCCATTGACTGAAACAAGTCCTCACATAAACAGTCTGATTCAACGAAGGCTGTGGCAATGACACTCATTGGTGGCTCCTTCAGCAATGCCTTCAGCATCTACATCTTTTTGAGTGTCGAGGAAAAATTCATCTACAACACCTGCTCAACTGATGTCCCCATCAATGCCATCTTTATTAACAGTGCAGAAAAAACAGCAAGTCTTCGTCTGCTCCCTCGACGACCTCTTCAACCACTCCGTCAACGATCAAACCACTGTCTACATCCAAGTCCTCATCCACGACGATGATAACTACGTCGACAGGAAAAACGTAGTTGATGAAGGCAACCGACACATGAGCTACAAGATCAACTAAGGTTGCCATGACTTCTAGTGCCCTACACAAGCTAGGCCCACTGATTCCAGCTCTCACACATGGCGCAAGCAACAATTTCTTTCTGCTGGACCTTAGTTTTACCTGACTATCCCTGGCCCTAAGCAGGACACTTTAGAACATGTCATCGATACTGACTATGAGGGCCCAGAAGGAGTGTTTTCTGATGACGAGTTTGAGGAAGATCTTTCATCACTGCCGCCAGCCCAATCACTTCTTGTCATGCAGTCACCTCATACACCTGCTAAGCCTCGGCCGATGCCTGCTCCCAGTCAACGGGAGAGCCACAATCTGTCAATGTACATTTTATCCACATTACAGACTCTGGTAGTGGATTTGCAGTACAGGCTCTCTATTGCGCCAGCTATCCCGCCCCCTGAAGCACTAAATACTGACCCACTCCCTGTCCCTCCTGATCCTCCTAGATGCCACAGATCTCTCCGTCTGCCCCTCATCTCCCCGCAGACCTCTCAGAGGCTGAATCTGAGAATTATGGTTTCCAAGATGGGGCTTGCACTCACACCACGATCACAAATGAGTTGAACGACCTGGTTCCTGCAGATGGTGACCCTGACAACCGCCTACCAGGGATTGTCCTCTTGTCAAAATTGGGTCATTCCATAATATTTTGGCCAGGGCTACCAAGAGGTTTGACTTACTTCCAGGGGAACAGAAAAAAAGGGTTCTTGTATCAACGCAGGGAACATGCACAGAAATCTGTTGTTTCCATTCCTGTCCTTGAGGTCATTTGGGTTGGTGGTCTCCTGACCATGAAAAACTCATACAGGTTACCGAACAAATACAGGGCTCCAGACTGTGCCCTCAAATGTCTAAGATCCTAGCTCAGCCCATATTGTGTTGTCTTTGCGGTAGGTCGCAAACACTCCACCATCCCCTCTTCTCTGTGTTCTACTTCACTAGATAAGAAAGGAAAGAAAAGTAGACGCTTTCTGAAAGCGCATTGTGTTCATGGCTGCCACTACCATTAAAGCTGCCAACTCTCTAGAGATTCTGTCGCGCTATGACAGAGAATTATGGTACAGGATGGATCCCATCCTTAATTTCTTGCCGGATGACGAGCAAGATGAGGCGTTCAAACTCCTCCATGAAGGAGAGGCTGCTTCCGATCACGCCATATCAGTTTTTGCGGACATAGCAATACCAGTTTTCCCCAGATGGGGAACAGTGTGGTTCTGTGGCTTATGTGCAGTCAAGGGTGGCTAAAAGCACTTAACTTCTGGCCGGAAGTGCAAGCAGAAATGATGGATTTGTCTTTCGATGGCAAGGATCTCTTTAGAAAAAAAGTTGGCGATACCATCCAGACCATCAAGATTAACACCAACGCAGCACAGACTCCCGCCACCCTACACCAGCGGTGCCAGTCCCTTTCTTCTGGGAAATCACAGTATTTTTTAGAACGCCCCGAGACTTCATACCAACCTATCGGTCACAATCGTACCAATTGCTACAGTTGTTGCAGCAGGGAGTTCAATAATACTGAGTTTCCTACTGCATTACCAGCTATGTTACTGGAATGTGTGGGTGTTTCCCTGCATTAGTCCTTATGAGATGCTCAGTGCGCTTAACCTCTGAGCAACCCTGTCATAGTTACCAGTTTCGCAGCAGGTGTGGGCTCCACATGGTCCTCCACACTTGTGATAAACCTACAATAGTATATCAGGAGCAGAGCCAGCAATCAATATTTGGGAGGGTGGAGTCGGAGGGGAGGGTACAGGCATTCCAAATGATCAAAATGGCCATTAAGAGTGTCCACAGTCATCATCTTAAAGTGTTCATTACGTATTCTCATTAGTTAATGTCCCAAATGCCCGTGTACGTAGACACCTTAATACTCAGATGTTCTGCCATACATAAATGATGTAATTACATGTGAAATAGCATAACACAATCTACATATAAAAATTCAGAGGTCCACAAAAGCTGGCAATCCTGACAAAACATTGCCCACTTGTGTTACCTAACATCAATAGAGAGAATCAGATGGTGCTAGAAGAGCTTGCAGAAAAGCTTGCATTCTTATATCCTGCTGCTCAATCTTATTTTTAGCACGTCAGTTTGTATTCTTGCACAGCACCTTCGCTCATTCTAAATGCAAGAAAAGTGCAAAAATGCAATATGATGTGAGCTTAAAAGCGAGGACTGGCTGATTATGTCTCACCTGATATATGACCATTTCATATTACTGTAATCTACTATATGTATTATTCTACTTTTAAGATATGAAGACATAGACCAGAAGAGCCTCTGTGATAAAGTCTCCTGACTTCAGTCATTGTTTGACACAGGTTGGAACATGGTTGCTATGCATGATGCTGTGAAAGTCAATTACAATGTCACAGAAAAGTGAACACATTTTAACAAGCTAGTAGGGTGGCCTATTCAACAGTCCAAAGTTTGAAAAAGAGGTTTACTTTGTGATTCAATTCACTTTGCAGGGAGCAGATTAGAAACGTAACTTGTGTTTCGAAATTGATATTGCTCAATCGCAGTGTTAAGTACCAATCAGTGACGGTTATGAGACTCTGCAAATGGTCAGAGAATAGGGTTGCTCCCACACTTTATTGCACTTTGCGGAAGGCATTTGGTTCAGTTCAATATTTAAAAAGCAGTTCTAATGATACAGAGCCTATGAAAAACACATCATTGGACCCCATTATGACAGAGGATGCAGGAGCGGCCCGGGAAAGATTTCTGATGTCAGGTTCTGATGGCTCCGCTCGGGTCTAGTTTACCATACCTTTATCACTATTCAGTGGAAGTTACTGGCCCCCACCACGTGGCAAGTGCTCCCTTGAGTGTCTCCTGCTAACTGGATGGCAGGACAGAACCTCTTGCCTCACCTCACTCAAGAACAGAGGGCGATGCATCTTTCGTCAGTATTTTGATATGGAGTTCACTCCATTCTACGTGATGACATCATACGTATTACGTGAGCAAGCTTTCGTGGTGGATCTGAAAATATTACTCTTTTTCCAAAGGCGAAACAGATTGTACTTAAACGACATCAATGCCGCTTTCCACGATGATGTCACGTATACTGCCTGTGGAAAGGATGCTAAAAGGACAGCATTCAGTGATATATATGAATATTTTGGGCCCCTGAAGACTGGAGCTCCTTTTTTCCACTGCCACAAAACACAGGGAAAATGTGTGAGGTAAGCCACTCCTTTTTACATAATATTTTTGAACAAACGGTCTGTAGCAGTAAAAATAAAACAGAAGATATACTTATTTTAACCCTTAACTGGGCTTGCAAGAATGTTCTGCACCATAAAGCTTTCAAAATAATATGGAAGCAAAAGCCACAGGTCAGAAGTGGCTTGACAACAGTCTTAATTAACTATATGGTATATAGAAATAGAAAAGAGGAATGGAGCTCTTGTATTCTATGGACTTCCTCACACACAATATCTGGTGTCCTTCCACTTGCTTGCTGCAGGAGAAAGAAGTAACTAGAGACAGCTGCTTACTCCCGGATTTAGATGACCACAAACAAATTGCTCTTGTATCTAGTTATATATATTATTTGGTAATGATTCGTCCAGGGGGAGCAAAGTTATAAGCCGCCGAAAAAGTGCTCTTCCTATGAGATGAGCAACTTAACCATAACTACACAAGAAGCTACCACAGTCTGTGTAATATCACAACACATATCCATATATATATGTATTCCTGTCTCTTAATATCTCATTCTTTTAGTCCATCTACTGTAGCTCTCCTTAACTGCAGAGGTACTGGCAAAGTGGGATATTCGGGGTCACTGCGAGCAATGATGAGGACACAACACGCTTGAAAACCGCAAGAACATCTAACACCTTGTAAACCTATTTTCAGATTGAGATTAAGGCTATAGATCCTTCAATTACATAAGTGGAGGATGACATTTGTATGGATATAACCAGCCATTCACGTGGCTGGAATAGTGATACAGTAAAACCCATGAGTACTAAAGTATTATTATGATTATAATTAGGGTATTTATTGAGCGCTGACCTGGCTTTTGGAAGCAACATAGCACGTTACACTCGTAGGAGGAAGAATACAGTGAGGGAAGCAGAGAAAAAAGGAGCCGGGGTTAACAGGGGAGGGTGGGCAATTGGCAGCATGGGGGGAAGACAGTGGGGAGCAGATCACAGAGTCTCAGGTAGGGTGGGGAGTATACATAACAACCTAGTGAGAAGAACAAAGGATAGCTTCCTTTGTAAGAAATGATCTGGGCTTAAATTGCTTTGTTGATAGCATGGTTATAACATTTGTACCCATTTGCCCACTATAAATCATCATATGCTTGTGTATCCTACACCTTGGATGTATTCTACTAAGAATGTCAATCAGTAATGAGAATTGTCTATATTGTCTTTATCTTCATAGTTGTCCTTCCACATCAAGCCCAAGAGGATGCGTGTTGCCGTTGGATGAAGGTCTGACCATGCTGTTGGGGAACAAAACATGTTCGGCATTTGCTCAGAGAAAACTCATGCCAGTTTTGAAAGTATAAGAATCAGAAAAAGGAAACCACAGGTGTGTAAATACAGCATATGGATATTGATTTTGTTTTCTCAGAAGCACGAAGGACTCCTGGAACTACTAACACTTTGTTTGACTGTCTATAATGTACAAACATGGCATTATTGTTAATTGCAAAAGGACTTGATACATGCCTGTTTTGGGGGACTTGTGATTGTATTTATGTATGTAAATCATTTTTGTATTCAAGGAATCATTAAAGTATGATATAATATAACATTTTCTACTTACTAGATTTTGGTTACAAATAATATTCCCACCATATATAGGACAGTGCAAACATATAGTGATTGTGGCATGTATATAGTTGATATTTCCATGAACAGGATGACGTAGCCTTTGTGCATTTATTTCACTGGCGTCAACGCCCTGCCAGAGATGCATTTGCTGTAACAATTGATCAATGTGGTTCATGTAATGTAATGTAAAGCGGTTTTATGTAGTGAACCTCTGCCATTTTGGTGGCTTCGCTGTAAAACACATCCTTTTCCCCTAGCTCCAGGTGAGTGGGATAAAAGTTGGCCTGCAGCTTTGATTCCGTCTAAACACTGCCAAACACTCCCTCCAACATCTCCACGATGAGGACAGGTATGACAACAGCTTTGAGCAAAGAGGAGAAAGTAGTACTCCAACTCTCCATAAGGTTTGTCATCTGACCAGGCTTGATTGGCCCAGATAGGAGGCTCATCCTCTCATAAGCAACGTCCTGTAACTCCTTCAGCTGCCCAGAAGCAGCTCCTACGCAGTAATCTTTGCATAGATGACCACACCATGGACATCCCACATTAAGGTATTTCCATCAAATGCACTATGCTAAGGGCAATGGCATCTGGCAAACTCCTGCAATGGACATCTGACTAATCTTTTCCTGTGTTTCCATCCCGCTTAGTTCTTTCTGCATCTCTACTTCCCCCCCGTGTTTATACAGCGCTTCTAGGCAGCCACTGGGCAGTGTGAAGCACTCTACTAAATAAATAAATAAACGCCATTGCTAGTATTGTTTTAAATCAAAGACAGTGTTTGCTCATACTACCACCGGTATCCAACCGATCAGG
Source organism: Ambystoma mexicanum (assembly GCF_040938575.1). Lineage (NCBI taxonomy): Eukaryota > Metazoa > Chordata > Amphibia > Caudata > Ambystomatidae > Ambystoma > Ambystoma mexicanum. The sequence goes on along the minus strand of NC_090921.1, from coordinate 422,931,790 downwards.
TTACTAAATCATGGAGAGCACTGCCAGTCCGCAACAGAGCCAGAAGAAAATCTATGCTCCTTTTCAAGATCTGAAGCACCACTTTCACATGTTTAAAGGTATGGACATCCCCTGTACGTTTTCTCCGTGAATCATCAGTCCAACCACTCCACAACTCATAGCAAAGTATAAAATGTGTTTTTCTAAATAGCAACACTAGCATTCCATACACTTATCAAAGTGGCCCACATGTGTGCACCTCAGCCATCTAGTGGTAGTGGATAGGCACATAGTGGCATACTAACATCGTTGGCACTAATGGTGGCACAAATAGGAGCAAACACTCCTGTGGGGGATGTCTGTTGTTGCTAAGAAGAACATACTCAAAACATATGCATGCTATCACGTATCACCACGCAATGCGGACGACTCTCTGCCTAGGAATGCATATCAAGGCTACCATTATCCGCGGTATGGAGTGATAAGATAGTTTTCACTTTCCCTATTGTAAAAAAGATCGCTTTAGAAAGACCGCACTGAAAGCGCACAGAACGGTCTTTCTAAAGCGAACTCTCATGCCCCTGCGAGCCAAGGGTGTCCCAGGTGAGTGGTTTTGTGGGGTGTGTGTGTGTGTGTGTAGGGAAATGTTTGTGACGCGGGAGTGAGGGTAAATAAGCTAAGGCCAGCATAAGGCCTGTTAGCTACTGTGCAACTGCTAGTGCATGATGCTCTTCAGGTGGAGTGGGCCGGAGCCCCCACCAACTGCCCTGCATCCATGCCCGAGATCGGAGATACCATCTGCTGCGACACCGATCCCACCACGAGTTGGGCCTTCTAGCTGCCTCTACTGGTGAGCAGACCCCTTTGTCACCATCCACCCACCCTCTGGTCACGGATATATAGCCAGCTTCGGCATTTACCCCTCTTTGTCCATGAAAGCCTCAGAACGAGGCTTAGCTTCCCCTCGTTGCCAGGCAACGAACGCGAGGAATAAGCTTTGTGAACATCCGCCGGCTAAGGCCAGCATAAGGCCTGTTAGCTACTGTTAGCACTCTGGTTGCGCTACCACACTGCATGACTTCCACTATCCTCTAAGGACTCCCTAAGCAGTGAGGTAAGAGATTGCCCGCCTACACGCCAGCGCCTGTCTCTGCCCCCGATCATCTCTATTGCATTATGACTTCATGCTACTCTAATAAACCCATTCGGTAACGCCTCTAACAAGGCGCATTCTGCCCACTCACGGCGTATTTTTTCTATAGACAAACAACGACCCGTGTCTCGTGTGCCTTCCCTATCCATTACCCATCCTATCAATCTTCACTTTGGTTTGCATACCATTCCTTGCTACATAGTGCTTGCTCTACTGTATTCCCACATAACTACCTAAATTGTATGTTGTGTAGTTACTGTTGCAGTGCTCGTTATTGTCCTATGTACATTGATGGCAACATTGAGCTGCATAACATATATTGACATGTTTTACAAGGTAAACTGCTCATATAAGTCCCGGGAAACATTGTAATCTATTTGTGCCTTTCAGATGATACCCAAGCCGGACCTAATGCTCACGGCTGTTCAAACTGTCATACTGTATTTTAGCCTAGAGTGTTACGTCAAATCTAGGTGATGCCTTACTGTATTTTAGCCTAGAGTGTTACGTCAAATCTAGGTAATGCCTTACTGTATTTTAGTATAGAGTGTTACGTCAAATCTAGGTGATGCCTTACAGTATTTTAGCCTAGAGTGTTACTTACTAATCTAGGTGATGCCCTAGTGCATTTTAGCCTAGAATGCTATGTCAAATCTAGGTGATCCCTTACTATATTCCAGCCTAGAGTGTTACTTTCTAATCTAGGTGATGCCCTACTGCATTTTAGCCTAGAATGCTACGCCAAATCCAGGTGATACCTTACTGTATTCTAGCCTAGAGTGTTACTCTCAAATTTAGGTGGTGACCCACGGCTGAATCCAGTCAATAATAGATTGTACTGTCAGTTTCCACCTTAACACTTCTAAATTAGGCGAACCCCTCCTCTGTTGAAATTATACTCACCATATGCACATGCCATTCTTAGCCGTTACTAAGACAACCTCTAGCCTAAGTTGCATCTGCCTATTTGTGAGCACAAGCCTCTACCCTGTGTTGTTCATCTACGTGCACTTAGCCAAAGTTATATCAGCCCACCCTAGCTCTACAACTTAGACCACTTCGTAGCCAGACCATGCTCACCTGGTTCACTCTTATCATTTTCCCCTTCTGTGTCATGCAGGATAATGCACCTTGCAGCGGCAACAACTTCATATCCTTCAAGGATAGCCTAGCCAAACTTGGATGTTCGAAACGCTACCCTATCACTTGCCCCACGCCCTTCCTACCATCTCTGCCACCCTTCCCACCTAGCTACCACCCTAACCACACCACATCCAAAGACAGCGGCCCCCAGCTGACTTCCTAGCCAATACTATCTCTGATAGAACCTTGGATCATTTTAGACCTAGTGCTCTAGGTTTGACAGGGGGCACCTCTCCTAGTACTAAGCCTAACTACACCAAACCTAATACTAAGCCCCCTACACCCAAGTCTCCAGGACCAACACACACAGTCAACCCCAACCTTACAGCCCGTAATAATAGACTAGGCACTAGACTCCTCCTTACGACCAGTAAGCTTTCTGCCAAACCCCACATCAAGACTAAGAATAAGCATATAGCCCCCAACAAGCCCAAATCACTCCCCCTAAAAGGAGCTCTACTAAATGTCAGATCCCTCGCCGCCCATCTGACAGAAATCGCTGACATCATCCTAACTAACGATCTTGACTTCCTCCCCTTAACTGAAAACTGGCTACATGAGGCATCAGGACCATACTTAACGCTAGCTATTCCTGAAAAATACTCCATCCTCAGAGCTGACAGACCCAATGCTAGGAGAGGTGGCGTAGCGATCATCGTTGAATCATCCCTAGACTACAGATTAGTCTCCTCCTCCTCACTCAAATCTTGTAAGCTTCTCAAAGTCAAATTGTGAACTTCTCCCAAAAGCATGATCTCTATTCACCTTATATATAGACCCCCAGGCCCTCCTGGAGCCTTTGAAGAAGACATCACCTCGCTAATTGCTGAAAATTCCAAGCCATTCGCACAAATGATCATCCGTGGCGATTTCAATCTTGGTTACAATGATCCTAATGACACCCCAGCTTCCTCCCTAGCCAACGCTCTAACTGAGCATGGCTTCGCACAACTCAGTGCTAAACCCACTCTCAGAAAGGCAGAACCATCGACTGGGTATCGGCTCTTAACTGCAACATTACCTGCAAGGACCCCCAACCTCTCGCATGGACTGACCACTACCTCATCCTACTAGATATTAATATCAATCATGTAGCACCAAAAAAGTGCCCTACGGCACCAGCCTGTCCAACCAGAAATAAATGCAACACCACTGCTGAAGCCCTAATACCCCTGGTCCTCCCCACCCTTAACGCGCTACCAGCCACCGCCAATCTTAACCTATTGGTCAACACCTTCAACAACTCCATGGCCAATGCCGTTGATACCATCGCCCCACTGAAATTGCGTAAAGGTAAACCGAGAGCTCATCTGAACTCCTGGTACACTCCCAAACTCAAAATACTCAGAAAAAAGAAAGCTAAGTTAGAACTACTATGGAAAAGGAATCCATCTGCTGAAAACAAATCCAATCTTACAAATATCTCCTCCCTATATAAAAAGGAGATAATTCGCACTAAAAAAGATGCCTATAACGTTAGGATAGATCAGGCAGCATCCTGCACCAAAGAACTATTTAAAATACTAAAGGAATTAGAAAATCCTAATCCACACACGGACACCTGCACGAAAGGCAAACCCTGGTGCACCAGCATCAAGAACGCTCTTAACAACAAAATCTTAGGACTCCAAACCAAAATTCAGGATAAACGACAACAATTTACCAGTAGTAAATCCTCCAGCCCCAGCTCACTAACGCCCATCGACTCCGATGCAGGTTTCACATTTAAGAAGGTAACCATATTGGAAGTTCAAAAAATCATCACCTCTCTAAAACCTTCTAACTGCAAAGGGGACAGTTGCCCCGCCCAGATCATAAAAGGCACAGCCAGAGATCTATCACCTTTCTTCACTAAACTAATTAACCTGTCTTTCTCTAATAATTCAGTCTCCAGCAACCTGAAACAATCTTGGATTCGCCCACTCCTAAAAAAACAATCACTAGACCCAGCCATACCCACTAATTATAGACCCATCACCACGGTCCCATTCCTGTTAAAAATCCTGGACAGAGTCGCTTACCTGCAAATTCAGGACTACCTGGAGTCAAACCAATTGTTAGGAATACGTCAATCTGGCTTTAGACCTCAACATGGAACAGAAACTGCCCTTGTTGACCTCAAAAGTCAGATTGATGAAATCAAAGATAAAGGTACCGCCGCCATCTTACTCCTTTTAGACCTCTCAGCGGCCTTCGATTTGGTCCATCATAAAATCCTCTGCAACCACCTATCGTCCGCAGCTCACTTCTCCCCCTCTGCCGTCATATGGATACAATCCTTTTTGGCTAACAGAACTATGAGGGTTTTCTCACCAATTGCAGCAGCAGACCCTATCCCTATCACTTGTGGTGTCCCACAAGGGTCATGCATCTCCCCCACTTTGTACAACATATTTACAAAGCCACTTTTTGACAAACTGGACCGTTTGGGTGTCACCTACACCAATTATGCAGATGACACCCAGATACTCCTCGCCCTCTCAGGCAACTACAACGCGGATGTCATCCGAATTAATGAAATCTTCTCCATCTTTCAGGCATGGATGGCCATACACGACCTATGCCTGAATGATGAGAAGATGGAGCTTCTCCTTGTCGATTCACCTAGTAACTTGTCGAAACTTAGCCCCAACTACAATAACATCATCATCGACGGTAACACCATCCCCCTTGTTAAAAGTGTGAAAACCCTTGGCTTTTATCTTGATGCCAACACTAACCTTTCCAAACAAATAAACATGAACGCCTCAGCCACTGCCTACACTGACAAGCTGATCAAGGCCAGGAGACCCTTCCTATCCTCCAACAGCTGACTTACATTGGCCAGGGCTCTTATACAGTCCAAACTGGACTACTGCAATAGTCTGTACCTAGGCGCAAACTAATCTATAATGAACAAACTACAGGTGCTCCAAAATAATGCACTACGAGCAGCACTAAACATCCCCAGGCCAGAGCACATCTCCACTTCCAGGAAATCGTGCAAATGGGTCTCCATACAACAAAAAATTGACCTAATAACCATCTGTCGCACATATAAGGCCTTAAACCACCTAGCTCCACCATATCTCACCAACAAATTCACCATGAAACCTGCCACCAGAATTACCAGATCCTCCAATACCTTATGTTTGACAGTGCTTAGATTCTCCTTACAAAGAGCTGGAGGTTCCATCTTTACGGTGCTTGCCTCCCAACTCTGGAACGCCCTACCACTTAACATTAAAACTATTGAGTCCTTTCAGCCTTTTAGGAAACATGTTATTGGATGGTTACTGAACAAAAACTAGCATTTACCTCCTCTTCCAAAATATCTGAGAATACTGCCGATGTTTAACTATGCTTCCAACATGCAAATTGTATAAATGCTTGTATAATGAAAAATGTATATATCGTACTATGTAACCATTTCCTGAAGCGCCCTTTTACCTCTGGGTCTGGAGCGCTATATATATAAATAAAACAAACAAACAAACAAACAAATGTGACTGCATGTTTTCATGTTTGTGTGTGTGGTGGGGGATTGAGGCTGGAATTCTTGGGGTGGAGGGAGGCGGGGGGTTGCAGGACTGATGCAAAGGGGACTTTGGAGGCTGAAACCCCCTACTTCCAAGATATCTTGACCAGCGCTGAAGAGGGTTGCATAGAGGAGCGAGCAGGGGAACGTCTTGACTGGAAGGTTGGGCAAGTGGAATGTGGTATTTCTGCTCTTTGAGGGCTGGCCCAAAATCAGCCGAAATAAATCAGTCTTTTTGGTATGCGACCTTCAAAAAGCAGTAATATTGCTATAATATAATTTATGAAATAAATAAAGCAGTCCATACAGTAAGGTCATTTAAGGATTTGTATGAACATGGCAATGTAATAAAACATATATTAATGTTATTAAAAAGTTGTCCTTAGCTGTGTTCCTTAAGAACAATAGAGATATACGACATGATTTGTATTTCATTTGGTACATTCTGAAACCACATTGCTGTGAAAAGCGAAGACAAATTGAAAAGTGTTTCATGTGTTTGTGGCAATGCCTGTGAATCTGTTAAAGTATTTTAATGTTCCACATGTTACTCACAATGGTATGTTTCATGATGAGTTACAGCATTTTCAATGCATGATAAAAATTCTGTTATTCACAAAACCAAGGGAAGAGAACTAAATGATTTGCAGGGTGTGATTTTTGCCATTGGCTTTCTTCTTAAAAAAAAAATTCTCCAGCTGTCTTTCACAACGGATGTAGCCTTGCTTTGCTGTAAACTGCTTGTTTCCTCCATGGGTCAGTGAGGCCGCCCGGGAGTGTCTGAGGGGCCGCTGGGCTAGACCCAGCCCTCGAAGTGCAAGAAACCAAAGGATGCGCGAAAAGCAATCACAGCCAGTGAGATCAAAGAAAGGGAGAACCCAGTTTGTAATACACACGATTGTGGAAAGCTACAGTGTTGCGCGCAAGGCTACGCATTGAAGGATAAAGATATTGAACTGAAACTTGAATGCATTTAGCCAGCGAGGAAGCCAAGAAGAAACAAAGTAACGGAGCAGTGCCGTGTGAGAAGTCACATTGTTAAACGCTTCTTGAAAGGTAACAGAACAATGAATAATGGAAGCAAAATGTGTTGAAAGCCATTGAAGGAAAGGACACTAGAGAAAGAGAGCGTGCAGAGAACCCGAAAGGCTAATATGAAAGTGAACTGATATTTCTGTAAAAACGAGGAACAGAGTGGCCTCGGGCCCGTCCTGATGAACTATATGGTTTTGTGAAAAAAAGGAACACAGTGATTGAGGGCCCATTCTGCAAAACCAAGCCCGAAGGAATCCATTGAAGAAAGCTGTGATGCACGTTGAACTGGTATGGAAATAGGTAAGGGATGCCTAACAGGTTTATGGGAAATCTTTGAACTGTGCATACCATCCACCTTGAAGGAACTTTGTAAGAATCCCAGTGACCAAAACCTAGGGATTGGAGTGGTGAGCCACTTTCATTGCCATTCTTTTGATACACTTTTTATTTTCATACATTTTCCCTCACTTAGTTATTGTGAAATGTGAAGGTAAGTATAAGTTTCTGACACAGACTTTCCTTTTGTTTGATTAACTAACTTGGACTATTTTTCTTTACTTTGATTGTTGAGACTACTCCCATTATAGAACTAGACCAGCTAGGAAGTCTCCAACCCCAGTCAAACCTAATAAGGGTGTTGAAACGTGTGCCTTGTGTGTCTTTGTCCTTACTTGTAATACCATGCCTGCCTCACACATGGGACACACCTCTGATTAGCGTTTCTCTGTGAAAGTAATTGTCCCCTCAATTGGGGTGAAAGACAGATCAAATGGTCAAAAGTAAAGCATTAAAGATATTCATCCTCCTGGTCTCAGAAGACGATGAAAGGTCCACAGTGCAATGGGTTAGTGCAACAATGCATAACCTGCAGGCAACACATGGAGTTCCTGGTGAGATACTGTAGCATGTGTGCTTGCTATGCTGCGACCTGCATTCACCTAACATCGCCGCTAAGGTGCCCTGTTTTGAATCCCATCACATGTAACCAATCAGCAGTGACCCCTATGCTTAATTTCTTTTCCTTGTTTTTTTCATGTTATTTGGGGGCAGTGAGGCAGCTTGTAAAAGAGCATCACCAAAGGCAGACAACAGACAGCAAAGCCACGCCTGACAATGGGCACGCAGGCACTTGGAGGGTCACTGGACTTTGAATAACTCAATTGCAAACTGCTTTTTCAAAATGTCTTCCAGCCCCTCCCCTGGGACACCAGTACAACTAATCTTGAACATATGTTAAGTTTTGTTAAGAAAATATGTGTCCCTCACTGCTCCCAAACAGGCTCCCATGTGGTGGGCCCATGCAAGTTGTGTGCCCAGTGCATGTACCACTTTTTTACTCACAAATAATTCAATGTAATTTCAACAGGCCTTCACTATATATGTTTATGATCAATTTGTTTAGCTAATCAGAACACAAAATAGTCTTGTAAAGGAACACTGATTACCTCAAAAAGTATCGCTTTCAACCTACATATACTTAATACACATAAAATGGGCAATTATAGAATATGAACAAAATGTAAGCCAACACTATATAAAAATGCACCTCGATCATTTTAATAAATGCACAATCTTTATAAAAGCTCTAAGCATGTCCTTCACTGAAGTCCTGTTTAAAACAAGCATTGTCCGAGCCAACAGTTTTGGCTTGTGTATAGGTATTAGGAATTTGCCAGGCACTACTATTGGATGCTCAGGTACTCGCACTATTTTGCACCTGCTGCCATCAATGGCCAGTTAATAGCACTACGGCAGTGCCTTGCAAGTGCCTTTCCCATGCCTACACAAAAGTCCAAATTGTTGGCATTGCCAATGCTTCTTTCATTTTGTTCTCGCCTCAGTGTCATCGATGCTGAAATGCAACCTTTTGGGATGGTATGAGGCATATATTATGGGCAACTCATACATTGTTTTTAAAGGTAATAAGCATACTTTACAAAAATTATAAACAAGTAAGTCGAGAGTGTGAGCATAATTTCTTTAAGAAGTGCTTTAAAGAAGTTCCAGTGCTGTTTCTTTGGTACTTTTCCTTATTTTTTTGATGTGGTGGATCAGAACAGCTGAACTTCAGGATGCAACAGAAAAATAGAAAAGTTGAAAATGATACAAATATCAGTAGTATTTGACATGCTTGACATGTATGTTTTGCCTGCATCTATTTCGAATGGAGTGAAAAGTTCCACAGTATTTACATGCAGATGCATCATTTGGTGGAATAAAGTTCCTAGAACTATTATAAATTCAAAATAGAACTATTATAAATTTAAAATACATACACAACTTCGGAAGGAGGACATTATCGCAAATGCAGAAAGCAAATCTGAGTGGCATATCGGTGCTCTGTGGGATGTGTCAGATAGTCCTGACGAAAGAATGGCCATCAAGATTTTTGCTATCCTCCCACGACACCGAGAGTGCAGCTCCTGCTGCACACCTAGCAGGTAGGCCCCATCAGAACCATGGTTTTTGGGTCGCCCCAAGCCATCCCCACAGCCTCTGCCACTCGCCTCTTTTCCCCTCTTTCTTTCCCTCCCCACTCCGCCCCTTGACCACCCCCATTACCTTGTGATTGGTAATTTGGACCAAGAAGCACTGTACACTGTAGCGCTCTTGCAGGATTTCAGCCTCTTTCCTCCCACGACACAGAGAGCGCAGCTCCTGCTGCATACCTAGCAGGTGAGGCCTAGCAACATCCATCAGACCCATACTTTGTTTTTTGGGACACCCAAGCCATCCTCGCAGCCCCAGCCGCTTGCCTTTTACCCCCTTTCATTTCCCTCACCACTCCGTCCCTCGACCGCCCCCCCCACCTTGTGATTGCTCTTTGGACCAAGGAAGTGCCTCATCACAGGTAGAGCTTGGCAGCCTGTGCCTACCCAGGCAGGCAGCCCTCGGCTAAGGGCCACAAGACTAAGGGCAGCTCCCAGCTAGGTACAAAGAATACATAATTGGGAAAGCTACCTCTTGTACCAGGGAACTACATCAGGTACATATGAGGTCATGATAGATACAAGAAGTATATTTGCGAAAGCTCACCTCTTTTTGCGGGGAACTACATCAGGTACATATGCGGTCATGATAGGTACAAAGAATACACAATTAGGAAAGCTCACCTCTTGTTGTGGGGAACTACATCAAGTACATATGAAGTCATGAAGGGTACAAAGAATATATACTTGGGAGAGTTCACCTCTTGTTACGGGGAACTACATCAGGTACATATGAGGACATAATATGTACGTTAAATACATACTTAAGGAGGTACATCACTTGTTTCAGAGAATTGTAGCTAATGTGCAATCGAGGAATAACGTAAATGGCGGTTGAGTGCAAATATAGGAGGGTGCCATCTGCACATAGAAGGCAGACAAGCAAGCTCAAGCATTAATGGGGAGAAACTGTATGGTAAGGTCTTTACGTTATGCAGGCTATTGCAGTCAGGACTGAGGTGTGACCGTGGGGGCTGCATTTGATAAGCCATGATGTTCAATTGTTTGAGATCCATAGTGTAGAGGAGGAGTCAAGTACCCCCACTCCAACTGCCCCGTCTACATTACCTGAAACGTATGAACCAAAATATGTGACGTATACTGAGCAGTTAAACCAACAAAGAGAAAAGAGAGGGCTCTGTGCAGTCTCCATAAGAATACATATACCTATACCTAAGAGAATATGGGAAGTAAAGTACCCATTAAGGAAACCATACTTGCATTCAAGACAATATGATGGCCATTTGAACGAGATTCCTGATGAAACAAAGAAACTAAATGACCAGGATGAATGGTGACGTCATACAAAGTTGAATCGACACCCAGATAGAAATATAACCAGACCTGCGAGGCAGACGATTTATAAAGAACAAAGAAGTACCAAGGATAAGTGACATCTTGGGATCAAGATGAAGAAACTTATGCCACAAAACGTGATGAAGATATTTAGTGTTTGAACGTGTACAGATGCAATGAAACGCAAACAGCAAAGCAATCATGAAGCTAGCCACATGCTTAAATAGATTAGACCACTGCAAGTGCCAACATATACCTGTATACCTCATAGATACACATGGATTAAGTGAAGAATTAATGTTTCCTCTATGTATAAAGCAGTACTGAACAATGCAAGAAGGCCTCATGTTGCAGTTACAAAAAGCTATTGAATTAAACAGAATCCATTTCAGCTAAGGAGTTCACTGAGCCAAGAGAGCCAAGGTCTTATCAAAATAGGAGTTGGCTGACATTGGATACAATTAACGTGAAAGAACAGAAGCTCCTGTTCAAGAAGGTCAAGCAAAAACAAAAGACGTCAGAGGACTATTGAAGAATAAAATCAAATACACAAAAAGGCTCAATTCATGGTGTCCAGTCACGTGATGGAAGAAAGTTGGATGGACGAGATGGTCACACCTACGCACGGAAGCCAGATACTACCCATACTCCTTAAAAATTCTCAGAGAACAGTACAGACTCAAGGCCCACTTCAAAGTAGACATTGACACTGGACTATTGAGGTGATGAATGATAGTTTAAATTGGTGGGAAGCAGGTGCAAAGACGAGCTTATCCGTACCTGGTTGTTCAGTCTGCATGCTGCTCACGTAGGTGGAAATTACTGACGGGGGTTAGAAGCCAACCAATTGTAGGGGACCACGCAGTTAGGGGTCCTATAGTTTGTGTAGCCAATTGGACGTCATACATTTAGTGATGTTCATAGTGGCAATTTTGGAGGGAGGGCTTAGTTGCCCCACCTGATGTTAGCTATCCTATTACCTTTCTCTGTTACTCCACATATATATAGTACCTATGCTTAGTTATTCACTTAGACAAAATCCTGCTTCCCAATAAGTTTCTAGAATTATGTTGGTATAGACGCAGGTCAACACATCAGCTATGACCAATTATGGGCATAAGAACCCAACTTTTTTATAAAGTAGTTGAGCGTCAGAGTTTCGAGCAATGCTGATGTTCGTTGTACTCCCTGTTTTAAGACTTGCATTAAAACAGACGAACTTTGCCAAACTATTTGCGTCATCTTGAATATTGATGTATGAGTAGAATCTGCATCCCCACCCATCTCAGGGTATTGCTACTCATCTTAAAGGGCTGGAAGCCTCCAGTTCACATAGATATAGTGAAACAAAATAGAATTGACAATAGGCCTACAGTACAAAACAGTGCGAACATCGCTAGTGCAACAACTGTATTGACAATAGCTCTTGACTGGAGGTACGAGCGTGGATCAGGCTATGGTGCACGCCAGTTAACCCAATGTGGTATGGGGCAACAGAGGGACCTAGATCCTTCAGCGGCGGCAAAGTGATAACATTAAATATTGTACAGCTGTGCGCATCAGTAAATAGAACTGACTGCAGAACAACAGAATAAAGACACAATCAGCCGTGTGAGTTCAATGGTGTAAATTCCATGATTGTACAACTTGTAAAGCAGGTGAGCAGAGTTCTGGTTTTCAAACAGTTTTGTCAGTGTTCCAAACGGTGACATGAGGGGGACCAATAAGTAACAATAAATCGTGCACAGTGCAGATTTTTCATGAGAGGGAGCGTATAGGGTAAAGTGTAGACACTCTCGCAGAAGAGTAGTGAGGACAGTGTAAGTGAATTCAATGCAGCACTCCAACTGAGTCAATGCCTAGTCTGAGTTGCCCAATGGAAGCCCTTATTCATATATTTTGATGTCAAAGTTCTTAAATCTGGATGATGAACCCTTATATAACGCCCCTCTCTATGGATCTCCCCGACCTCACTGAGCCAAGAAGTAGGTTTGTTTTGCAAATTAAAAGTTTTATTTGAAGAATTAAACAATATATATATATCACACTTTTATGGATAAAATAATATCTGAATAGCACACTTATGAATATGGACAGTAATCAACAATAGGTAATATTACAATAGCACAATCTCTTTAATCTGAAAGGAGTTGGAAGAGGAAGGATAAGGTAGCAGAGAATACTTTTATGGTTCAAGGAAATGCAAGCTGGGAAAGAATGCAGCACATAAATAAACTTGATATGAATTCAATCAGAAGATAATATAATCACTTTTTCCCCTGTGACTACTCACTCCCCCCACTATGTAGTATGAAGAGATGGGAAGGAGGGTACATAGGTTTCAAGAATACAATCAAGAATGCAGTTCAATTCCAGTTCCCCCCAGCAAGCTTAGAGAGACACAGGAATGATTTTAAAACAGGCAAAATACTTTTAAATGTAATTGCAATGGATGGGAAAATATACTAAAAATGCTTTTAATTCACTAAGGGATATTCAGGATAAGTGAGAGTTACTTTGGATTAGTTCAGGTCAACACTAGCAATGATTCATGAGTGATTACCCGGTTGAAAACGAAATTCAGCAATTGAGAACAAGGAGCAGCTATATTGACAGAAAATGAAATTGTGCACTTTTTCCGCGTGTGTAAATCGCGATTATGGAAAAACTATAAGGATATATAGGTTTGTTGGAAAGCTGAGGATCTTAGCCTTAAAATGACAGTTACATTTCGCTTCTAGGACATGCGGTTCAAAGGATACAGACATATTTGTGAAGGTAGAATTTCAAGGTAGAAATAAAGTCAAGATTTCAGAATGACAGAAGGCGCTTTTACAGATTTGAAATCACAGGATGGACACAAAATTCTAAAGGCAGTTCTGAACAGGTTGAAATGGATGGAATAAGATTACTTTAGACTAAGAGATGACTATGTGCAGTTCTAGACTAGATACTCACTCCTAGTTTTGGAATGGAATGGAAATGGGCCTTGTCACCGATCTGGTCAGGTTTGGACTTCACTCGCCACCGGACGGTCTCAGGCACTGGTTCTGCTCACAGCACGGCCTCTGGTCGGGGTCTTACGGGTTCTGGATACAGCGCTGCTTTCTGGGTCTGGACCTCGGTCCTAGCACAGGGTACTTGGCTAGAATAGAACAGCTCAGCCCAGCTGTTGAATGTGAAAATCAGGTTGCTAAAGTTCTGAGGCCTGCTGAGAAGGATTCAGCTTGTGAATTAGGCCTTTGCTTCAAGGTTCTGGATTCTGGAGTTTGGTTCTAGAGTTCTGGTCTCTGGATCTATCTGGAGTCTGGAGTCTGGATATTATCCGGATCTGGTCCGGCAGAGTGCTGTGCAGGAATCAGTTGAAGTGGAAAAATGAGTGTGTCCTCGCCTGTCCTGAGCAGTCTCATTTTATGTGTTTTCAAAGTGGGTGGGAAGGCTGATTCTACATGCCCAACCCCCTAAGGATTTGATAGGTTAGAGGATTCCCTGTGACCTGACTGGAGAAAGGATTAGTGTGTCAGAATGAGTCAGAGTGATGCTGTGTTTTACAATCGAGTGAAGAAACTCCCCTTTGCTTTTACTTATTTTACTTAGAAAATCAATTTTTCATAAAAAACATATTTCCCAGATACACAAGTTGTTGAGAATATGTGTACACCTCACAGATTAATCAAGGCATGTCTCTGTTCAAGTCTCATGTTCCTACGTGCTTGGGTTCAGAAATGACAACTTATTTTCGTTTTTGGTGTGTTTCTCAATATTGGTTCTGCACCAAATTTTACACAGACATATACACCCTCTCTGAGCATATTACTGTAAGTTTTTATGTTTCTAGCATAAACACCGTATCTACAATTTTAATAAAACCCAGGGTTTGGCCTCAGAACATCACACGGCGTCCAGCTTAGTCTTAACCTGTGAGTGCATTTGTCATTTTAAGAATCTCAAAGATTGACATTTTCTGTCAGCTTGGAACACTTTGTAAATTGCAATTTTATAAAACATATATTTGCTCTCAATTGAATTCACTCAGTCTCGTCCCCCCCCTAACCCCTGAACTTGGCTCTGACTCAGAGGTCACATGGCCTGTTTCCTGCCAGGAGTTGTTGGCCAGTCACAGCCAAATCAACATATTCCATTCAGTCAAGGAATCTATTGTCTCTTTTTCCTGCCAGCAGGGGAAATCTCTTCCTCTCACAACAGTTCTAATTAACATGTCCATGCGATCTCCTGTCCTGTTGGTAGGGAGGCCCCAGGTGTGAAGGGTTCCCAGTGTGGGAAACTTCTTAACTCTGCAACCAATGCCTACAATTTGTCTTTTCTTAAAATATAACCCACATTTTTAATACACACCTTAAACAATTGCTTCCTTCAAGTCATTCCAGAATATAGTTTTACATTGTCTCTACCCCTTAGGCTTCTGATAGCCAGTATTTCTTTGGCATAGTTTGGGTTCAGTTGTTCAGTTTTTACAAGGAATTGTTTTAAAATGCTGGCTTTCTGGTAGAGGTGAGCAACGGTACTACACCCATTTTTGACAGCTGTCTTTACATCAATATCTTTCAAAAAGGGGATTTTACTTGATAGCATATGATTCTTGCTGACATTGTATTGATGTGGATTCTTGCGGTAGAGTCATGTGGAACACCCAACAAGAAGGTTGGATCTTTTTGGTGATTTGTGAGCCATGATTTTAGCACATTTTGACAATCAAGAAAATGAATTCCCAAACAGCTCTGGGTTGCTTTTGGCAATCAGTATTGCTAATTCCAAGTGGTTTCAGGCTACTGTGTGTTAGCCCAATGGTGGTTTTAGGCAGTGACCTCCTGTGCTCACTAATATAGGCAAAAGTGGGTGGCAGCCTATTTTTTCGTTTTTTACTGCTCCTTTTTGGATGGTTTTGAGCGATCAGCATGCTTTCCAGTGGCCATACTGATGTTTCTGCTGACAGCAATGCACAGTACTGTTGTAGGGCTTGGATGCGTGGGTAAAAACATCCCACAATAGCAACCAAATTGAGACGGATTGATGCGATCCAGGTTAAAGCGGTGACAGCAAGTGCACACATCTTACCCGCTGAGACATCAGGGGTGCTCCAGGGAACACGTGGGCAGTTTCTGATAGACACCAGGTGAGCGTTTACAACTCAAGGCAACTCCCGGACAAGGACAGGGAAAAGACAGGTGGTCTTAAAATCGGGCCTTTAATGCCGGGCCAGGCTTTGCCTCAAGGCTCGGCCTGGCCCAGGTATTTGCTTTGCCTCAAGGCTCGGCCGGGCCCAGGTATTTGCTGGTGGCAACAGCCATCAGGCTCCGAGATCTTGTAATATGCCACTCCAGGCAAAGGCAGGCAGCGGCCATCTTTCTGTTGTTGTTCCGAAAGTCAGCTCGCAGTAGCTGGAGACACTGCAAGCCCTATCCAGAGAAGTAGGGGAATCGACAGGTGGCCTTAAAATCGGGCCTTTAATGCCGGACCCGGCTTCGCCTCACGGCTCGGCTGAGCCTCAGTATTTGCTGGTGGCAACAACCAATCAGGCTGAGAGATCTTGCAATATGCCAATCCAGGCAAAGGCAGGCAGGCAGCTCATAAATGAGTAAAATGCTGTGGCCATCTTTCTGTTGTTACGAAGTCAGCTAGCAGTAGCTGGAGACACTTGCAAGCTTTGTCCCTTGATGGAGTGGGGACATCCTTCATGTTCAGGAGAAATAGGGGAAAAGACAGGTGGCCTTTAAATTGGGCCTTTAATGCCGGGCCTGGCTTCGCCTCATGGCTCGGCCGAGCCTCGGTGTTTGCTGGTGGCAACAGCCAATCAGGATGAGAGTTCTTGCAATATGCCACTCCAAGCAAAGGCAGGCAGCTCATTGAATGAGTAAAAGGTGGCGGCCATCTTTCTGTTGTTCCAAAGTCAGTTTACAGTAGATGGAGACACAGCAACCTCTGTCCCTCGATGGAGTGGGGACATCCTTTATGGCCAGGAGAAATATGGCAAAGTGTGGTCTGGGCAAAGAGTACAGCCATTAGTGTACTCCAGTAAAACCCCACCCCTCTTAATACCTAATATCATAGACCTGCATGCACCTAGCCCAACTGTGTTAGTCAGCCATATATGCATTCATCCTAATTGTGTAAGGTAGCCATACTTTTCAATTTGTCTCAACTGTGTTAGTTAGCTATATCTTGCATTCCAGTGCTGTGCCAAAGTAAAATCTGAGTGTTTTCCATTGCTCTGCTAAGGGGAAATCTAGGAGGTTTTTCATTGCGGTGCAAAAGTAAAACTGGGTGTTTTACCATTGCTCTCCCTAAGTTGATTCTAGGTGTTTTCCATCGCTCTCCCAAAGCGTATTCTAGGTGTTTTCCGTTGCTGTGCAAAAGTGAAATCGGGGTGTTTTTCCATTGCTCTGCCAAAGTTGATTCTAGGTGTTCTCCGATGCTGTGCAAACATGGAATCAGAGTGTTTTTCCATTGCTTTTGACAAAGCTGGTTCTATATGTTTTTCTTTGCTCTGACAAAAGTCGATTCTAGGTGGTCCTTCATTTCACTGTTCAAAGCTGGAAACTAACTGATTATCATCACACAGAAATAGTTTACTTTACCTGCTTTTGATAGTTCTCCCAGATTGGAATCTAATTAGCCCCCCTTGCCTTGTCAAATCTGAATTCTAAATCCTATCACCATGCATAGAAAAAGGCTCTGTGTAAGCATGTGCATTGTGTGAATTTCATGCCCAGTTTTGCAAACAAATAGCAATTTGTGTTAGCAATCTGTTGCAGTTATATTTACTTTCCCTGGGGTGCTCAGAGTTGGGCAGGGCGCAGGTTTTCACTCCTTGCCCTATCATGCCGGCCCGGATATTATTCTCCCTGGGGTGCTCAGAGTTGGGCAGGGTGCAGGTTTTCACTCCTTGCCCTATCATGCCGGCCCGGATATACCATACCCTTCCCCATTCCTCCCATTCTCTCACCCTCTCAGCACCCCACATTTCACCAATGCCAGGGTGACTCGGGCAGCTCATTGGCATGCCACTCTCTACAACCTCACCAGTGCACACCAGCACCCGGCTCGCTTAAGCCCCCACCCAGCCTAATTCACTCCCGAACCCTCCGCCTACTCCCCGCACTCCTCCAGGAATGGGCTACATCAGCTGCCTGCTGGTGTGCCATCCTCCCGAACCCCATCTTAGCACTCCACCCTACAGCTCACACCATAACCCGCCACTACCACAAACCTACCCTCTCCTCAGGCAATGTTGCACCACCTCTCATCTTCTTCCTCTCTGTTTTAAACCCCACCCCATCGGACACCAAGCTCACACTTCTACTTCCTCAGCACAGCATGAGCCGGCCAGGCCAGCACAGCCCGTCAGCAAACTCTCTTACTCTCTCGCACACTCCTGTGTCCCTCAAGCACCTAACAAAAGTGCAGATTGTACTCATCATGGACCTCCCCTGACACATTGCTCTTCCCATCTCCTCCCTAGTGCAGCCGCAATGCCCCTCCCTATTCCTACCAGCCTTATCCGCCTACCCCCAACCCTGTCCTAGCCCTTTTCACCTCCCCTCCAAAACACCCATCCCAGTCCAACATCACATTCAACAGCCCTCCTTCAGAACCTCCCACCTTACAAGCCCACATCCTCGCTCCCACCTCGTCCAACCCCCGCCAATTCTCTCAAACTTTCTTGCATACTCATTAACACCAGATCAGTTGCCGAAAACAAAATCTACCTCAGCCCCTCTTTGTCCCACAGTTTCCTTCTCCTATATCTGCCACCCGGCTATGACTGGAATTTCGCCGACTCCCTCTATGACTCGCTCACAACCACACTGATCCAGAACCCTTCACTCACTTTGCGAGGAGACGTCAACATTTGGTTTGATGTTCCTGCCAATCCCATGACCTGCCCCCTCGCTGACAATCTGGAAGCTTGCGGCCTAACACAACTGATTTCCCACCGTACACACATTTCAAGGCACACGCTTGATGCACTGTTCTGCACTTTAGAATTAGACTCGCCACTCATGCCTGACCAACTGATCTGGAGTGATCACCACCCTATACTCTTCTCGCTTCAACACTACTCCCCCACCCCACCACTCCCAGCAAACATCTGCTCAACTACCCCCAATCACCCTCCCTCTCCAGAATAAAATCATCATCAACCCAGACCTTGCCAATTCCCTGCTACTCACACTTTCTGATCTCTCCCGCAAGGAAGGACACCCCTCCATTGACCTCTTCGACCAATGGCTTGCCAAAGCTATGACCTTACCCAAACCATCCCTTTGCCCCTTCCAACAATGAAGCCCACACCCTGTAGTACTCCCCTTACCTCAAAGCTCTCAAAACCCTCAAACATCACTTAGAGTGAACTAGAGTTAACTTGAAGGACCAGCCCTACGCCATAAAACAAAATGGCCTTCACAAGAGTGAACAGGGCATACCTGTCTGAAATTAAGAAAACCAAAAAGAAACTATGGAAACAGAATCTCCAACTTCAACAATCCATGCTGAGAACTCCACAAAATCCTAGAAGAAATGAACCCCCTTGCTGCTCAGCCCCCCTGCCCTAACACACAAGCTCTCTGCAATGAACTTTCCAACCACGTTCATAACATTGCGATTGAAAGATATTGCACCATCACCACAAAACTAGCTTTGATCGGACCCCCACTCCCCACATCCGACCCTCCCTCAAACCCAATCCTTCCCCCGCCCTCCCTACCAACCTTGTCTTCATTCACACCTACTTCCTAGGCTGATTTCTACAACCTGTTAGCTCTCAGCTGACCCTCAGCCTCATCTGGAGATCCATGCCCACCCCCTTCTAAAAAAGATCCTTACCACCACCTGTGCAGGCAACGTCACCCGCTCCATCATCAATAACTCCCTCTCATCTGGCACTTTCCCAGAGGCCATTAAAACCTCTCATGTCAAACCACTACTCAAAAAACGCAGCCTCGACCATCTCTCCCTATCAAGCTACCAGCCAATCTCCTGCTTCATTGCTAAACGAATTGACCATGTTGCATACAAGCAACTTGGCCTCTTCACTGAAACCAATAAACTCCTTAACCCAGCACAATTAGGAATCCAGCACCTCTGTGGAACGGAGTTCTCACTGGTCTCCAACTGGGATGACCTAAAAAGAACTGCTGATTTAGAATGATTACAGAGAAGGAGCCAAGTACCCCCACCTCAATCGACCCGCCCCTTGTACCTGTATGCTGTAAACCAGAGTATGAGATGTATACAGAACAACAAATCGACAAAGAGCAGAATATGGACTCAGTCCAGTGCCAATAAAAGGGCTAAGAGGATCGGGGAGCCAAGTTACCCATTGAGAAAACCTTATCTGCATACAAAGAAATGTGATGGCCATCTGAATGAGATTCCTGAAGAAGCAGAATCACCAATACACGTCAAGGATGAATGGTAGTATTACTAGCTATTACCAAGTATATGTTCTATGGAGATGAAGATGAAGTACATAAAAGGATGCAGTAATCAGAGAATGCGGATATTCTATAAGGCATCAAGAAAGCCATAAGGATAAGTGACATCTTGGGCTTGAAGGCAAGCGTCCCCAAATAGCACAACCCTCCCCGCAATGAGAGGCAATAATGGACTCTCCCACGAATGGGAATAAGGCTAGGACCAAGTGCAGGAGAGCTCAAGGGAAGCTTTATCTAAGTCAAAATAGGGCATGCAAAGAACTCTGCAAACTCCGAGAGCGCTCTGTCTGACAATCGCAAAGACAGGCGTTTATATTTACAAAAAGTGTCATAGGCACCTACACATAATAGGGGGCACATAGACATGGGGATAGGGTGGCGTCGACTAACTATATGTGCAGCTGTGATGCGTCGCTTTGTGGTTGGTGGACACCGCCGATGCCAACGTGGGGTGGGCAGGTCAGCTGGGCTCATCTGGGAGGTGCTGTCCGGTCAGGCGTGGTCAGTGTCATTGATGGACGTCTTTCTTGGCTTTCTGCCCTAAGGGCCATGCACACCCCATTCATTCAATGCTGCAGTGTCAGTTGCCCTGTAAATCCTACACTAGGTTATTCTACAGGTTAATACAACACAGGAGGAATACGCATTAGGTGGGGTACTTTGGCGATACATCAATACAGGGTTGCTGTTATCCTGTTGGCTAGGTATCATAGGCCACGGGGTCGGGTCTCAGGGCACGGGGTAATCTGTCCGAGCTTTGGGCTTCGTTAGAAGTAATGACGGATGCTTTTACACAATGTTGGTGCAATATTAGGTGTCTTATTTTAGAAGCGTCATTAATCTGGGGTCAACTGGAGGGTCGTGGGACCTATGAGGGGGCACCTCTGGCCTCTGGTTATGGCCAGATTTTGCTGCTGGGCTGTAAATAATTCAGGTGGCTGTTTGTGGCCATGTGAGCTGCGGGGGAATCATGAATGCTTGAAGCGGCTCCGCCGAATTGGGGGAGGTGAGGCGGTGTAGCTCGGGCCTTTGCTTTCTCTGGCAGGCTTCAATGAGAAGGGAGGGGAGGTGGCCTTGGATATGCCCACGATGATAGTCTTCTCGTAAGCTGCAAATTGTATTGAATTGCATTGAAGACGAAGGGATTCGTATAATGTAATAATGTATAATGTAAAATGGCTAAAGGGTTACACGTCTATAATATTTGCATCAGTACATAGTAAGTTCAGAACACGTTAACTATATCGACAGTTCTATTAGTCACTACAGGGTAAGTATTTGCAAGATTAGCAGCTTTAGCATCACATTGTAAACACGATACGTGAGGTAGCATTAGGGTTGGTGGAGCACACAGGAGCAACAGACCAATACAGTTGACAGCAGTAATACACGTTTAACTCGTACATTCACATTTGATGGCATTCTATGTATTTCATTAAACATTTTACAAGAGCTCACAATACTGTTGCGCTTGTGTTCCTTTGCACTCTAGCAGCATCAGGGTAGTCATGGCATAAGGACTTGGTATCAATCTTTTTATACTACCCCCAGAGAGGCACATAGCAGGAGGCCAGGGGCACTGAGTGGGTGCACATAACTGAGGGGGTTTGAGTATCGTGAACACATTCTTCTATTCGTACAGGGTTTGTAGATTATTGACACGGGGGTCGTGCAGAAGGGATATCATTGTAATGCAATATATAGGTATATATGTATGAAAAGTTTCTTGGTGTGGGATTGAGGCTTTTGTTTCATTGAGGACGGTTTACAGTTATTTTCCAAGCCAGCCCCGCTGCCCGGGTCACGCTGAGGATAATGATGCACTGTGGAAGGTGAAAGATACAGTGTTTGCTCTAACAGTAGCTCATGTCCGACGGTTCGTAGGAACGGGCTTTCAGCGGATCTGCCAGGGAGCGGAGGCAACAGGGGCAGGCGAGGACTCTCTGGAGGTGGGGGCCATGCTGCAGTGCACGAGGAATCATGTCTTAAAATGGCGTTCTGGTTGTCAAAATGGTTCCCTGGATCTAACCTAATACAGTATGTTTGGTCCATGTGTCAGCCAGTGGTCCACCCACCACCTGGGACCTGGTGGCAGGGGGTCCCCTGACGAGCCATAGACATCACAAGGAGGGGACTGCAGGGTAGGGGGGTCTCTTTGACCTGTCCTCCCATACATTTCCCCCCTTTCGTTACTTAAGTAACGAATACCGCAAGTCCCCCAACCGCTCACATTCCTTTTCATCAGCCACTGCCTCATCCCAAGCCGGGGTGCCCTTTATGGGCATCCAGGCTCTGAACACCCCCCTCAGGCTTTCTCCCCTTCTAGCATATTCTGGCACACACATAAAATTAGAAGTAAAAACACTACTGTGGGCATTAGTAGTTTAACAGTCATTCCCAACCATGATGGGACCCATGAGAAGAGGTTGTTGAACCACGTGCTTGCTTCTGCCCCACCTTCTGTTTTCATCCTTTCTCCTAGGTTGTGCACTGCTGCGATCATGTGGGACAATGTACCATTATCTGCGTCTTCAGAAGGTGCGAAAGTGCAACATGCACTTCCAATTGTTTGGCAAACACCTCCGTCCATTGCTGTTAATAGGTCTAGGACATACCTATTTTGCATTGTCATTACCCGCAGGGCTCTCAGCTCTACCTTGATCACGTTGAAACCTTCTTCAGTATCATTTGCTAACTGGATCAGCTCCCAGCGTGTTATTTGGAGCCATTTTGCATTTGCCCGTGCCTGGATGCTTGGAATGAGTGAGGCAAAGAAAGTCTCTGCAGAGCTAAACAATCGATATCTGTCTGGGATCTGTGCCAATAGCTCTGAAGATGCTTTGGATATGTAGTTTGATGATCGCCTGTTTCGGGACAGCATTTCTTCCTTGGTGCCAGAAGACAAGCCATACATCTGCGGTTCTTCTGTTGGTTGGGCCTTGTTTTCGCGGGGGGCATCTTGCCTTTTTCTGCCCCACCGATGTGGCTTTCTGGTATCACCATTAGTGCTGAATGTAGTGTGGCCAGTGAGCAACTGCCGCTCCATGATTGTGGGAGATGCAAGTATGCCTGGCGGCCACACACCCAGTAGGTGTCCATGAGTGCTGCTGTCCCCTTCTTCATGTCTGGGATGGTGAGAGTTCTGTTGCAGTCTTTGTTTATTCCCATTGCGCTCTTTCCTTCCCCCTGGAAGCACAGTTCATATGTTATTTCTTTCTGCAGTTTGAACGGTTTTCCAATGGCAGTCAGCCATGTTAACTTTGTGATGTGCTCCTTCCAGATGGGTGTACACGTTCTTTCGATCCACTGCAGCTTTTCAGGTGACACTCCTCGCAGCGCCTCCGCTTTGCATGTAACTTCTTCGTCTTTCCATCTGTTGTCTGTGAATAATGTCCCCTTTATTACAAAAAATGGTTCTTTCAGGCATATTACGCCTTCCACTTTCAGGTAGCATGTTTTCTCGTTCTGCAGCATGCTAAAAGTTATTTTGGGTGCCTAAAAGGTGTTCTTAATTCTGCACAGCGTAAGAGGAAGGAGACGTTGGGCATTTATCAGAGGCAATTCTTTTGGTAGCAACACCTTGGGTGTTCCTGAGGCATGGGGGATAAGGGAACAGACATAGCAACTCCCATTTGTTGTTTGCTTGGCAGCTTCGCTCATGTCTGCATACCATTTATTAGCCTGGTGAGGGTGTCTTGGATCTTCCATTTGATCTAAACCCAGACCATAATACTCGTCATACTTCCTTCTTCCCACCTCCCTTTTCCTTCTATTATTTCTAAGGTACCTTGCGGCTTCATGGGCGATGTGTGCTCTATACCCCCTTTTCCCACATCCCCCTCTTTCCATTCATCATATAGGGTTGCGAACTTTTCTGCCATCTTTTTGTTCTCTTCTTTTATTATGTGATATGATGTACTGGCTGCTGTAGGGGTGGTTACTTGTGTGGGCGGGGTAGTGGGGGTATTATAAAGCCACAATATGACAGAAGGGTTGCGCTCATTTAGGCTGTGGGCATTGTAGTTAGAGACATTGGCAGGGGAGTTATACTAACATTAATTTCAGCACTGCTTTTCTTGGAGTGGTTGATTGTTTTGGGCGGTTTCGTGTTATACCCCCATACAAGTTGGTATCCGTTCCATACCAAATAAATCACCTTCTCTTGCCCTTTCAGTTGTTGTATTTTCATTTACAATATTACTTCTGTCCCCCCCTCATTCATCTCGACAGAGATGAATGCTATGAACCAGTAAGTGCTTATGCCAAACAGTATCACAAAAAATAATACGATGCATACAGACAGTCCACATTCATACGAATATCTACACCTTTCTACTATAGCATCTCTACATCTCGATATTCTATTGCTATTCGTTGCGGGCTGCCTGTTTGTTGCCATCGTTGTTCCTATTTAAGACATAAAAGTGCATTAAGTATATACATGTAAACATTTTTATTTTGTACTGTATCCACCAGACAATTATAGTGTGAGATAGGGGGAGAGAGAGGGGATGGGTGCAGAAAGAAAGAAAGAGAGGGAGAGAGAGAGAGAGAGAGAAAGAGAGAGAGAGAGAGTGAGAGAGAGAAATATTTTCTCATTCATATTTGATCACTTTTTCCATTTTTCATTTCAATCATTAATCTTATTCATTCAGTTATCCTTTTCTTGTACCTGTAATTCAATTTCTTTTGTTAGCATATTAATACACTTCTTTTTAACTACACTTTTTTCATTCAATGTTTTCATTTGTATCGTTTGTTGTTGTCTGTGCCTCCTCATTCACTTCCTCCTGAACATTATTCTAAGCACTCCATACGTCTGTTAAATGTATCCAGTACCTTAGCCCTTTAACCTTGACTGCTGTGGGAGTACAAAAAACTACCTCGTATGGGCCATGGAATCTTGGGGCACTCCATCTGCGCACAAAACTTCTATCATAAATAAAATCCCCTGGCATCAATTGTCCTTGGGGGCCCTGTTCCATAAATGACACATCTGGGTTTCCCTCTTCTCTTGTAAATGCTGGTGAGAGTTGTCTTGAGATTGCACGCGCTGCCCTAGTCAGTTTTTTCAGATAATCAGTAAACTCATCTCCTAATATTGTGGCGCTTCTATGTGCGTCTGAGAGTCTGTGCAGTGGAGAATGTGCTGTGTGCATTCTTCTCCCCGTCACAATCTCGAGCGGGGACAAGTG
This sequence comes from Ambystoma mexicanum, assembly GCF_040938575.1. Taxonomy (NCBI): domain Eukaryota; kingdom Metazoa; phylum Chordata; class Amphibia; order Caudata; family Ambystomatidae; genus Ambystoma; species Ambystoma mexicanum. Next base: position 422,906,528 of record NC_090921.1, on the reverse strand, counting down.
GTGGCTGGTTTCTCAGTTTGAATAGTGCAAGGGGTAAACAATACACCCACTTCTTTTTGAGTGAGAAGCATAGTTTAGACAATTTTCCTTTTAACAGGCCGTTGATCTTCCCGACAACGCCATTACTTTGAGGGTGATAAATCGAGCAAAGCTTATGTTTAATCCCCAACAATGCAGTGACTTCCTTGAACAGTTCGTTCACAAAATGAGTGCCGTTGTCTGAGAGAATGACATTGCAAATCCCCCAGTGCGGGAATACTTCTCTCACTAGGAACCTTGCGGTGCACTTAGCATCAGGGCGTGCAGATGGACCAGCCTCAACCCATCTAGAAAATGGACATACAACTACTATCATGTAGCGTGTCCCATTACACCTTTCCCCCATGTCTGCGTAATCAATATGTAGTTCCCGGAAGGGCCCTGTAGGTTTTGGGATTGTCCCTCTGAGTGTCCGTAATGTCATCCCTGAATTGTATATCTGACACGTCGTGCACTCCATTGCTAATCTTGATATATGTTCCTGGAGCCCTGGCACAAACCAATCTTCCTGTATCTCTGCTGATATGTGTTGTTTTCAGTTACCACCGTGACCTCTCCCTGTTCTCCTGTGTATGTTGCACAATCGTGCTCTTGCATGTCTTCTATTGTGCATGCTTCTGTGATGAATGTCTCTGGGTTTACTGTTCTGCATCTTACTATGTGGATATTGGCGCTAGATAATATTATCTCGTACGCTGTTGCTCGCTGTGTTGTTAGTGTGCTTTTTGATCTTTCCAGTATTGCAAAAAGGGAGTGTTACACATATAACGTAACGGAGCACCCCATTACTATAGTGGCACTTTTCTCAATGGCGAACACGGCGTCAGCGAGAGACTGTTCGCACGCGAAGTGTCCTTGCGTAACTGCGTCCAGTGTGCCACTGTAGTAAGCCAATGGCTTGTGTCCCATGGATGTCTTTTGTATCAAAACAGCTGTCATAAGTGTTCCCTTGCAGTGGGAAAACAGGTAAAATGTGCGCTTATAGTCCGGGTTGGCGAGTACTGGAGCGCCTGAAATTAGCTGTTTCAGTGACGCAAATGAGTCACTCATCTCGTTTGACCATTTTATTTCTTTATTCTCCCAGTGGGCCTCTTTGAGTGCTTGTAGTAAGGGTCTTGTATATTCTGCGTAGTCTAGTATCCATGCTCTGCAATAGTTGCACATTCCTAAAAACTTCTGCATTTCTTTTACCGTTTTTGGCTCCTTTACTGCTGTGATTGCTTGTACTCTGTCAGGTATTATCTTTTTGCCATCCTTTGATATCAGCTGTCCCGGGTATAATACTTCTGGTTGACAGGATTGTAGTTTCCCTCTGTCCACTTTTTACCCTTTGTGGGACAGCAGTGTTAGGAGGGTAACTGAGTCCTTCCTGCATTCTTCCTGATTTTGTGCGCATATGAGCAAGTCATCTACGTACTGAATGATTGTGTTCTTAGCTGTCAAGTTTCCCAAATCTTCGTGTAGCATACAATTGAATATACTGGGGCTCTCACAGTAACCATATGGTAACCTGCAATGCTCATATCTTTTCCCCCCTAGTGTAAAGGCTGTCAGGTATCTGCTCTCTTCTGCCAGGGGAATGGAGAAAAATGCATTTTTCAAATCAACTACTGTGAAATGTGATGCGTTTTTTGGGATACTGCAAAGTATCGATGCAGGGTTCGGGACTAGGGGAAACTCTCTTTGTATGACGTCATTTAGTGGTGGTAGGTCCTGGATCATCCTCCATGCCCCTCCCTTTGCTTTTTTGATCGGGTAAATGCAAGTATTACATGGGGAATTTGAGGGTATTATTATTCCCTGGGCCAGTAAGGCACTTATCGTTTCTTTTATCCCTTCCTCAGCTTCACGGGACAATGGGTACTGTTTGACTCGGGGCAGGATTGCTCCTGCTTTTGGTTTTATCGTGACTGGGGTAACTCCGTGCGACAACCCTACATCATGGGGGCCTGTAGTCCACAAGTTGCTTGGCACTAATTTCATGTCGTCATCAAAAAAGGAAGGTGGTGCTCCCACCACAGCTATTAACTGTACAGGCACTTGTCTCATTTGTATCAAGATATCACATGGTATTGCTATTTCCATTATTATTTCTCTGTCACTTTCTGAGTCAGAAAAGAGATCCTCATCTGATAGATCACGTAAGGCAATGTCAGCTTTGATGCACAACACAGTGCGCCATTCACACCCATCTATGTCCATACTAATTACTGCAATTCTTTTGGCTGATATCTGTACCGCATGCAAATCTAAAGATATCACCGACCCAGGTGTAATGTCTGTGCGTACTATTGGGCGGAAGATGAATTCGGATGGTACCCTCCATTCTAATCTTTTTAGCTCACGTACTACTCGGGCTAGGGCTTTCAACCCTTCAATGAACACACTTTCCTCTACCGGCATGCCACGTATCTCTGGTGCTGTTGCTCGCGTATGTACCACTAGCATTACACGCACCGGGCATATTCCTGGGGTGGAGCAAACTATCCCTCTTTCTGTGAAGGATATAGTCATGTTGAGCTTGCTGAGAAGGTCCCTTCCGAGAAAGTTTATCGGGGAATGTTCGTAATAAAGTAGGGGCGTTCTCACTGTTTTACCCCCCACTGTCACATCCAAATCCTCTGTGTAAGGAACTTCAACGACAGCCCCAGAGAACCCCTGCATCTCCAACCTACGGTTAGATAGCGGAAACCGACCTTCACGTATACATGATTTTTCGTCTCCCGAATCCACCATAAATATGAACTTCTTGTCTCCTATCTGTGCCCCCACTAATGGTTCCTCCGCTGCATTGTAGGTGGTAGATAGGATGGGACATGTTATTTTATGTTATGTTATTTTTCACTTATATAGTTCCTTATATACCATTGGTATGGTCTGAAGGCGCTGGTAGGTTGAACGCCCTTGGGAACCGAAGTTCAGATCAGTAGAGGGAGTAGAGAGAGTCAAAGAGGTGCGTGTGAGCACCGGATATGTGTGCAGCTCGTGCAGTATTCGTGTGATAGCTGCTTCTTAGCGATAGGTGTGGTGGTTGAGAGATCAGGAGAATGTGTTCGTTCTGGCAGGATTTATCCAGAACGAATGTGGCTGCGTTAGGCCTGAGGAGAACGCCTGGCTGGGGGGTGTGAAACCAGCAGTGTTTACTTAGAGTGATGTGGAGTAAGCGGCCGATGTTGGTATGAGAACAGTTATACCGAATGGTGTCATAGTATCTCTGCGTTCTAGTTGAGTGGTGATGTAAAGGAGAGAGTAAGCGTGGTGGTGTGATATGATGGGTGATATGCTCTTTCGAACATTCTCTGCATTCCAGATTGTACTATATACGCTCCAGATACTTTGTTTATTTTCTAAATCCACACATAGGTTATTGGGTACACTTCTAAATGCAACTTTCTCAGTGAGGCTATTGGGCACAATTTCTAAATCCTACTTTTTAGAGAGGCTATCGGGTGCAACTTCTAAAAGCAACTTTCCCAGAGAGGCTATTGGGTACACTTCTAAATGCAACTTTTCTCAGAGAGGTTATTAGGTACACTTCAAATGCACCTTTTCTCTGAGAGGCTATTGGGCACACCTTCTAAATATACACATAGGCTATTGGGTACACGTCTGAATGTAACTTTTCCTGAGGGAGGCTATTGGGCACAACTTCTAAATGCAGCTTTTCTCTGAGAGGTTATTGGGCACAGCTTCTAAATATACACATAGGCTATCGGCTACACTTCTAAATGGAACTTTCCTTAGAGAGGTTATTGGGCACAATTCTAAATGCAACTTTTCTCAGAGCGGCTATTGGGCACAGCTTCTAAATGCAACTTCAAAATATACACATTGGCTAGTGGGTACACTTCTAAATGCAACCTTTCTCCTAGAGGCTATTTGGCACAACTTCTAAATATACACACTGGCTATTGGGTACACTTCTAAAATGCAACTTTTTCTCAGAGAGGCTATTGGGCGCAACCTCTAAATATACACACTGGCTATTGGGTACACTTCTAGATGCAACCTTTCTCAGAGAGGCTATTGGGCACAACTTCTAAATATACACACTGGCTATTGGGTACACTTCTAAATGCAACTTTTCTCAGAGAGGCTATTTGGCACAACTTCTAAATGCAACTTTCTCAGAGAGGCTATTGGGCACAACTTCTAAATATACACACTGGCTATTGGGTACACTTCTAAATGCAACTTTTCTCAGAGAGGCTATTGGGCACAACTTCTAAATGCAACTTTCTCAGAGCGGCTATTGGGCACAGCTTCTGAATGCAACTTCAATATATACAGTGTTCCCTGTGGGCTGTCCTATGCTGGCTGCCTTATGGCACCCCCTTGACTAAATACATTGCTTGAGGCTACTGCTACACCGCTGTAGGGGGCTGGGGCAGGTGCCCCGTTCGCGACTGTTGCGAAAGGGTTTCCTGGTGTGTAGTGCATAGGTTCGTCATTCTGTGGGTGACCCTGTGTTCTATTGTGTTGAACTGGTCTTTGGTCTACATACCCTTGCTCCTGTTGCCTCTGTTGTCTTCCCATTGGGAGGCCGTATGGGCTCCCTGGGTGGGGATTACCGTATTGCTCCATATTCTGAAATCCATTGTTTGGTCTGTTCCTACATTCTCGTGAGAAGTGCCCCCACCTGCCGCAGTTCCGCAGCTCCCTTGTGCACCTCTGGGGCCTTGCCCCCCATACCCTCCATTACCACCATACCCTTGCCCACCTACTCTGTGACCCCTGTACCCTCCTCATCCCCCTCGAGGGGCCCAATCCTGCCACTCTGGACCTCCGTACTGCTCCTGTCAGTTCCACTGTGGTTGTCCAGCTCCTGCCCAATTCCCTGCCATCCTCCCCTGTATTGCTACCAGCCCCTCCCCCTCCTCTTCTCCCTCCCTGCTATGTTGGAGCGCCGCTACTGCTGCAGCGACCTTCACCAGTTTCATTTGTACTAACTTGGCCTCATCTGCCAATCTTTTTTGTGCTATTTATTTTTCTCGTTCCTTTATTCTTTTGCAGTGGTGTACTATTATACTCTGTTTTTCGGGCCACCCCTTCACCTCGATCCCTGCAATTTTGTCAAGTGCTTTCTGTACCGCTTTAGGCAGGCCTCTCTTTATTATGAAATAAAATAATGTTGTTGACTGGTACCTGGGCGTGCCGGTTTCCGCTCTCCACATCTCCTGTGCTTGAAAAATTTAATCCATAGCATCCTCCCCCTCATTCATTGTGCATTGCATAACCGACTGTAAGTCTGGTTTGTCTGGAAATGTTTCTCTTAATGCGTCCCACACTCTATCTGCCTGGTCCCCAACCGTTGATACTAGTAGGCTTTTTACATCCCCTACCGCCAGTGGGACCCCCATTGTGTGCTTCTCGAATGCATATATCCACTTCCTTGCCCCTCCGGACAGTGGTGGTAACAACTTTAACAGATTGGCCTTATCCATTTGAGCCCAGGGTATGTAGTTTGGTCTCCCTCCTCCCCTGTGTATCAATGGGAGTTGTAACTTCCCCTTTGTTGCTTTGCTTGTACTCACCTTCGTTCCCTTCTTTCCTAGTGGAGCCATTCTCCCCAGCCTATTTCTTAATCGTCCTGTCCATTCCTCATCCATTGTTCTCCTCAGATGTGCACCATCCATCCTCCCACTCTCTCCTCCCATTGCCACACTTAATCTCCCACCTTCTTCTTCATCGTCCTCCACATCACACCACAAGTCCTCTCTTTCCCCTGTGACCAAGATCTCATCATCCGCATGTTCACTTGCCCCGTCTATTTCTATTATTCGCGTGGGCTCTTCCTGTATTCTGATCAATATTTCCCCCTTCTTCCACCCCTCCTCAATCGCCCTGTCATTGTTTTGTGCCCTTGGTGCTTGCTCTAACCGGGCAGTAGTAGTCCCACTTTGCTCACAGATATTTTTAATTCTAGATAATTCCTCTCTTGCTAATGAGAGCCTTGAATCTAAGTCCTCTGTTAACTTCTCTATGGCTACTGCGGGTGTACTTATTTGTCCACGCTGTCTATGACTTTCATACGGCGGGGGTGCAGTCGGGCCATGTGTTGTTGTCGCTTGAGTTGGGGGCACATAGGTGGGGTCACTGTACCCCTCTGCGGGCACCGGTTTATTAAGTATAGGGTACAACCGTGTCACTTCAGCAATCATTTCTTTATCGTCTTTGGGTATCATTAATGGGTTGTCTGTGGTGGACGGCAAATTGGTCATTGGCTCTTTCTTGTTGATAGGAGGCACCTCTTCAAACAATCGCCAGAGATCTAATATCTCCCTCCTATTGTGGAACTGTTTCCCCTTATATTTCATAAAGATGCAGGTAGCCACCATGTCTAGAACATTTTTATCAAACGATCCTCCTTCGGGCCATATTTGGGGCAGACCTTCTCCCTTTAACTCTGTGACCCACTGATCGTGGTATTTTCTAATGCGTTCAGCATATACAGGTAAACTCTTACAGATATGGGCCAGGGGTGTTTCTGTCCCCATTGTGTGCGTTTGGCTTGCGTAACACTATATATATATATATATATATATATATATATATATATATATATATATATATATATATATATGTATCTTTTAAAACCTTGTGCGTTTTTGCTCCCATGGCAATGAGGGAGTGTGTGTTTGTGTAGCTTATACTGACAATACCTTAGGGGGCACATACAAGAGCAAATCACCTTTTGCACACTACCACTATTTCCAGCACAAATATTCAAAAGAAACAGCTTAATTCATTGGTCTTACCACCTTATAACGTTTCCTGGTCACACTTACCATGACCACACCATGATCATGCACATTTTACCATTCACTAAAGACATCATAACATGGCTCTGTTTCAACACATATAATGCATATACAATGATAGTCAATACCCTATTGAAAGCTAACCTTTAATCTTTTTCTTCCCTCCCTTGTTTCACCCAGTCTTCCTTTATTTGATATGAGGTCCCCCTTTTTCGCGTGAATCTCTTTTTGTCTTTACTCAGTATTAACCTATTTTCATTTATAGACCCAGAAAGAATGAAAGAAAAGCATTTACTAAAATATTCACCGTGTCTCCCTTTTCTACCAGACACCTTTATCTTACTCTCCACTTGTTCATATATTCCCAGTACTAGTCAAGATAGCACTATGCGGCACCGCCTTCTACCCCCTTGCAGAGCTAGGTTCCCGTCTCTTTATCTCTTTTCACCTTTTGATCCTATTGGCCATATGCAAAGAAAAAGGAAAGAAAGTATAGTATTGCTTTTAGTGATCCCAAATGTGCCACCCTTTTCAATGACCTTTATTTTTTTTTTTAAATCCTGCTCCCTTCCCCTACTCCCCTTATGATCACTCGCGCTTAATACTCACGTGCCCATCTTGACCGGGAGTCTCCGAACTGGGTTCGTCCAGGCGGCGCTGCCAGACGCTCAACGGCAAGCCCCAGCTCCGGCGAGCGGTACTCAAAGGGGATTTTTTGAAACGGGATCCCGTACCCTTTCTCTAATGAGGGCTCACTTCTAAGTGTACCAGTCGCCGTAGGCGGGTAGCTTTCCGGAGCAGGCGTACTGTGCGTCTTCCCTTTCGACCGGAGATTTTCGTGGGACGGAAGGGATATACTGGGAGATTTAATGACGCAATCGAGGTCACCACTGAAGGCAAGCGTCCCCAAATAGCACGACCCTCCCCGCAATGAGAGGCAATAATGGACTCTCCCACACATGGGAATAAAGGCTAGGACCAAGTGCGGGTGAGCTCAAGGGAAGATTTATCTAAGTCAAAATAGGGCATGCAAAGAACTCTGCAAACTCCGAGAGCGCTCTGTCTGACAATCGCAAAGACAGGTGTTTATATTTACAAAAAGTGTCATAGGCATCTACACACTATAGGGGGCACATAGACATGGGGATTTGGGTGGGGTCGACTAACTATATGTGCAGCTGTGATGCGTCGCTTTGTGGTTGGTGGACATTGCCAAGTGCCAACGTGGGGTGGGCAGGTCAGCTGGGCTCATCCGGGAGGCGCTGTCCGGTCAGGTGTGGTCAGGGTCATTGATGGACGTCTTTCTTGGCTTTCTGCCCTAAGGGCCATGCACACCCCATTCATTCAATGCTGCAGTGTCAGTTGCCCTGTAAATCCTACAATAGGTTATTCTACAGGTTAATACAACACAGGAGGAATGCGCATTAGGTGGGGTACTTTGGCGATACATCAATACAGGGTGCTGTTATCCTGTTGACTAGGTATCATAGGCCACGGGGTCGGGTCTCAGGGCACGGGGTAAGCTGTCCGAGCTTTGGGCCTCGTTAGAAGTAATGACGGATGCTTTTACACAATGTTGGTGCAATATTAGGTGTCTTCTTTTACAGGCGTCATTAATCTGGGGTGAACTGGTGGGTCGTAGGACCTATGAGGGGGCCCCTCTGGTCTCTGGTTATGGCCAGATTTTGCTGCTGGGCTGTAAATAATTCAGGTGGCTGTTTATGGCCATGTGAGCTGCGGGGGAATCATGAATGCTTGAAGCGGCTCCAGCCGAATTGGGGGAGGTAAGGCGGTGTAGCTCGGGCCTTTGATTTCTCTGGCAGGCTTCAATGGGAAGGGAGGAGAGGTGGCCTTGGATATGCCCGCGATGATAGTCTTCTCGTAAGCTGCAAATTGTATTGAATTGCATTGAAGACGAAGGGATTTGTATAATGTAATAATGTATAATGTAAAATGGCTAAAGGGTTACACGTCTATAATATTTGCATCAGTACATAGTCATTTCAGAACACGTTAACTATATCGACAGTTCTATTAGTCACTATAGGGTAAGTATTTGCAAGATTAGCAGCTTTCGCATCACATTGTAAACACGATACGTGAGGTAGCATTAGGGATGGTGGAGCATGCAGGAGCAACAGGCCAATACAGTTGACAGCAGAAATACACGTTTAACTCGTACATTCACATTTGATGGCATTCTATGTATTTCATTAAACATTTTACAAGAGCTCACGATACTGTTGCGCTTGTGTTCCTTTGCACTCTAGCAGCATCAGGGTAGTCATGGCATAAGGACTTGGTATCACTCTTATTATATTACCCCTAGAGAGGTACATAGCAGGAGGCCAGGGGCACTGAGTGGGTGCACATAAATGAGGGGGTTTGAGTATCGTGAACACATTCTTCTATTCGTACAGGGTTTGTAGATTATTGACACGGGGGTCGTGCAGAAGGGATATCATTGTAATGCAATATATTGGTATATATGTATGAACAGTTTGTTGGTGTGGGATTGAGGCTTTTGTTTCATTGAGGACGGTTTACAGTTATTTTCCAAGCCAGCCCCGCTGCCCGGGTCACGCTGAGGATAATGATGCACTGTGGAAGGTGAAAGATACAGTGTTTGCTCTAACAGTAGCTCATGTCCGACGGTTCGTAGGAACGGGCTTTCAGCGGATCTGCCAGGGAGCGGAGGCAACAGGGGCAGGCGAGGACTCTCTGGAGGTGGGGGCCATGCTGCAGTGCACGAGGAATCATGTCTTAAAATGGCGTTCTGGTTGTCAAAATGGTTCCCTGGGTCTAACCTAATACAGTATGTTTGGTCCATGTGTCGGCCAGTGGTCCACCCACCACCTGGGCCCTGGTGGCATGGGGTCCCCTGACAAGCCATAGACATCACAAGGAGGGGACTGCAGGGGAGGGGGGTCTCTTTGACCTGTCCTCCCATTCAGGCTCAAGGTGAAGAAACTTATGCCACAGAAACAGATGAAGATATTAAATCATTTTACATGTGTAAACACAGATGCAGAAGAAACGCAAGCAGCAAAGTAATCGTGAAGCTAGCTCCAAGCTTATGGTAAAATAGATTGCGGCAAGCGCCAACGTATACATATATAGGAATGAGAGAATTATGGATGTTCCCACTAAACGTATTAAAGTAGGTTGGACATTAGCAAAAAAGCCTCAGTTCAGTGTGTCACAGTTAAAAAAGCAGACATTGAATTACAGAAGCTGAGCTCAGAAAGGCGAGGTTGGATGACCCCCAAGAAGCCAAGGTCTTATCAAACTGGAGTAAACTGACTTTGGATACAAAATCATGTGAAAGAACAAACCTTCTGTCCAGAAAGAGTGAACATAACAAGAAAGACGTCATAGGTCTATTGGAATAAAATATTAAATACACACAAAGGCTTGATTTCATGGTCTCTAGTCACATGGAAGCATGAAGTTGGATGAACAAGATGATTGCACCTACGCATGGAAGCAGACTGTGCCTCTCACTCCCTAATTTTCTCAGAGCTAATAACACACTCAAGGACGAAGTTCAAAGGCCTAATTGACAGCAGACCACTGAGGTGATGATGGATTGATATGCTAATTGGTGGGAAGCTAAATTTAAGTCAACCTCACCAGGATCCGGACGGCCAGCTTGCAGGCTCCTAACGTAGGTGGCAAAGTACTGAAGATGGATAGAGTGCCAACCAATTGTAGAGGACCTGCGTATTCAGGGGTTCTATAGTGTGTTACCAATGGGATATCGTGTATTTAGTGACATTCATAGTGGTCATTTTTAGAGGAAGGCTTAGTTGCCCACCTCATGTTAAGTAACCAATCACATAGTTACACTTTTTTAGACTAGTATGGATCATATACTTAGATATTCACTTAGAGCCAATCACTCCCTCCGTTAGTTTTTTGTAGTTTGCCACGTAGGATGACATCGGTAACATGTAGGTTAGACGTCAGTGATGACACATTTTGAATATAAAAGTACAGTTTTTTCTTACATGTTTTGAGTTTGAAGATCGAACGTTTGCGTTGATGTTCGTTATGCTCCCTGTTTAATTGACATTAAAACAGTCTTCCTTTTGTGAACTTCCTGAGTCGGCTCTGTTATTTGGTGTATGAGTAAGATCTGCATCTCCATCCATCTCAAGGGTAATTGCTGCTCATCAAAGGGGCTGGACTAGCCAGTTCACTTGGCACTTGGTAGCAGAGAGAGGATGGTTTAAGAGCCATCGATCTGAGCAAACTTTAGAGATTCAGTAATATTGTACGACCTTTGCCATTCGCCTGAAAGAACGTGAAGCTCCCCGCAGATAGTGACTAGTGAAACACCAAACAAATGTCTTGCAAGACCAGGTGTGACGGGTCCCTTACTTTCAGATAGAATCCCCTCCCACATCTAGGTGAAGCGGACCGATCGGAAGGTTGAAGAGGGGATAAAAAAAGGCTGACGATCCCGAGAGTCAGAAGAGGAAAAGATGATATCGGTGAGTAAACAACTGAGCGTGCTGACAAAAGCATGGGTGAGGAGTGAAGAAAAAAGAGAGTAATGGAAGGGGGCGGGATAAAATACAACATGAGAGAACATCTATAATACTTGTGGGGAATAAAATATTGACTCGAGTGTGGCCGAGGAATAATATAAATCATGAGAGTGGCCATGATAAGAGAATACGCCCTGGCCTGCGTTTTTTATGACGTAACAGAAGAAGTTTGAACCCAAGATTCCATAGCGGAATATTAGGAGACAATCCCGGTTAAAGACTGAATCGAAGGGGTAACTGAAACTCCAGTCGGAGTATTTTTAGAGGGCTAACGAGTATTAAGAAGAGAATTATATGAAGTCTATGTAACTGGTTGAGTTTGTCTGTTTGTTTTACGTGGATTTTGTGTATGGAGACTTCATCAGCGGCAAAAATTATTTGAATGTTTGGAATTAAACCTGATGGTTGTTTTTAGAAAGATTAAAGTGGGGGGGGGCGCTGTTGCGCCGAAGCAAGATGGCCGCCTAACAGCAGAGATCCGGGGTGGGAGAGCGTACAAACCTCGCAAAAGACCCCTTAAATATGGCTATCCTGCTTCATGCTGACGGTACTCCTTTGAGAACACTTCCGCTGCAGCCCTGTGGATTTCTGGACCCCGCCGCCCTTTGGAGACTACACTGTGGCCCTTTGCTCTTACCGGGACTGTGTGAGTTTGCCCCGTGCTGCGCCGCGGCTCCAGCAGCTGCGGCTCTCTTTCCCACCTGAGCATGCGGCGCTGCAGGCTGCTGTGGGGGAGGGGCACCAGAGCCCTCCTCGGCAAACCGGGCGTGCCGGCTCCCGTGGTCGTCCTACGCTCCATCAGCCGGCTTCGTCACCCTCCCGGAGGACCCCACGCATTCTGCTGGATCCCGCGATCATTTACTCCTGCAGGCTACTGTGGCGCTTGGGGCGCCGGACTCTCCCGCTGCCTGGTCTCACGCCGCGGAGGGCGGAGACATCATCGCGGACCCCCGCGGCTTCATGTCGCTTGCCTGTCCTCCTCTGCCGCCCCCCTCCTATGGAACATAAGTCGTAAACCACGACAAGGTAGGGAAGTGCGGGGGGGCATTTTTGATCACCCGGTTCCTGCAATCCTGGGTAGTCGCCCTGGTGCCCGCCATCAACCTGACCCGCACCGAAGTAAATACTGTGGCCTGATCTGGTCGACTCGTGGCCCCTGGCACTGCTCTCTTGGTTGTTGCTCCCCCCCTGGGATCCGTGAGGTTGCACGCTGCGGCCTGTCCACGCAGCACAATTACCTCTGGGGACCCCAATCCACCCCCTCTGGTTCTTGATACTTGTTGTGGTCCCGTTGGCCCGTTGTGCTGCATCACCCCAGTAGTTAATACCTGCTGTATACCTCCATCATGGGGTTCCACGACTGCAGTCAATGAGTCTGCTCCTACAGGCGGGACTCCACCAACCGCCGGCCGGCTGCACCAGCTGCAGGTGTGGGTTCCTTGGGACCCTGCGGCCACGTGGGGTGGATATTGGCCCTGCCGGGTTGTCTCTGCACCCCCTCTGGCTGCACTTACCACCTAGACAATACCTGCAATCCCCTCCTGGAGGCGACCCCTTTACCCTATTCACCGGGACCAACTCTGCCCATAGCTTACCACAGAGCTACATTACCTACACTTGTTGTTTCACTGGACTTTGCCCCACGGGCCCCTACTGCCATTGTCTCAAGTGTGGCTGTCCTCCCTTGTGCCTCTCTGATTACACTGCTCTTGAAGACATTGGTCCCACAGTGCTAAGATAACATACGTACCTTGCGGACACCGGCGGATACATTGGTGCCTTGGACTGCCGGGGGTCGCTACACAATCGCAGTTTTAGCTGAGCCTCATCACCACTCTCCTGGCGTCCCCCCACCCGGGCAGTGATCATCTTGAAACCCGTTCCCCTTGATCTCTGATGCCCTCTAGGGTCTTCGGTACCCTACACTCACCGGCACTATGACAAAGGGAGCCGGGGCTGGAAAGAAGCAAGGCTCGCTAAACATGTTTGCCAAGACACCGTCCAGACCTCCGCCCGAGCCCCTGGAGGATGCACCCACCATCTCGACACCCCCGACCTCCGAAGACTCGCAGAAGATGCTGGAGTACATGCGTGAAGGATTCGTGAAGGATTTACCACGCTGCATACTAAATTGGACGACATGAATGGCACCATCTCTTCTATAAAGGCCCATATCCAAAGAACAGACAGCCGAGTCGCCGAGATCGAAACTGGTTCGGTACAGCTGAAGATGATCTTGGTGTTCTTCAGGCTACAGCTTCCGCACTCACCAATCGAGTCTCAGCAGTGGAGAAGAAGAATGACGACCTCGAGTCCCGCTCTAGACGGAATAACCTACGCATTGTTGGCGTCCCCGAACAACATCAAATAGCCCATGGAGGACTACGTAGAACGTATCCTTTTAACACTCCTGAATACACCAAAACTTTCCACACAGTTTGCTGTTGAAAGGGCACACCAATCCTTAACTGCCAAGCCTATACCGGGGGCGCCTCCTCGTCCCATCATAGCCAGAATCCTGAACTTTCGGGACTGGGATGCCCTCCTACGTGCTGCTAGGGCCAAGGGGGAAATACATCTGGGCTCGGCGAGGATACATCTCTACCCTGATTTCTCTGTCGCTGTGCAACAAGAGCGCAAAACCTTCCTGGCTGTGAAAAAGAGACTTCATGATTTAGGAGTCAAATACTCCATGCTCTTCCCTGCGAAGTTAAGGATCGAACACTCGAACCAAACACACTTCTTCACTATCCCAAAGGAGGCATCGAAATTTGTAGATGAACACTTTCCTGGTTGACTCCTCTCTTGCCGCTACAGAGGTGAAGCTCATGATAGGCTTCGCGCATGCCTATGCTATTTATGTATCTGCTGTTGGCGAGGCCTCAAATGACGCTTACACTTCAATGGAAATGTTTTGGTTACTAGTTCTGCTTTTGTTGCTCCATTGATCCTTTGCAATGTGGCCTTATATGTCGCACAGACTCATGGCGTTTAGAGCGGTTTGATACTCAGATGCAATCCCAGTTTGGAAGCTATCCTACAGCCGTCCCCGGACCCCCCCTCACTGGGATCCTGGATTGTCTCGAGCCACTCTGGGCCTATAATATGCTCTTGTATTAGTGCTCCGGGGTCCACGGTTAAAGCTCCTTGTTTTCGGCCGCCCTCTTTCTCCTGGACCGGTGCTCTATGCGCCCTCGTTCTGCACTGAACACTCTGGTTAATTGTTGCTGTATTGTACAATCTCCTTACACTCTCCCCAGTCCAGCGCGCCATCACCAGGCTAACTAACATCCCCCCAGGTGTAGATGCCGAGTAAATTGTTGTTGTTATAGGTTTGTTTGGGTTTCGTCCCTCTAATTGGGGGAGGGATGTGGGTGGGAGGAGGAGGGGGGATGTTATGATTAACAAAAGTCTTGACAACCACTGGTGACGCCACGTGTGCTACAGCAGTACATCATGAACACATTGACGGGGATCCACTTACAAAATGACCGTCTTCCTTTTGTTTGGTAACCTCTGTCCAGAAGTCCAATCAACACTACTACATAAATGGCGAATAATGACCTGACGTTTATGAGCTGGAATGTCCGCGGCTTGGGCAATTACAAAAAGATGCAGCAGATACAACTTCATGCTGAACGCCATGGAGTCAAAATTCTGTACCTACAAGAAACCCATGCTCGCTCCGAACAATGTGAATGATTCGCTAAACGGTGGGGTCCCCAGAGGTATTACACTAACTATTCCACGCAGAGCCATGGCACGCTCACCTTAATTCACAGAAGCTTGAAATTTGTGTGTAACCATTCAAGTGTTGACCCCCAGGGCAGATATGTATTGACCATCGGCACACTGCAACACCAAGAGGTAGCCATCCTGAACATCTATGGCCCGAATGTTGACGATCCCGATTTCTATCTACACCTAGCCTCGGTCCTGGAAAGCTACCCCCTGATCCCAATTATATGGGCAGTGATTTTAATACAATATTAGATGTCACCCTAGACAGGTCGGGCTCGCGACCTCGCCAAGTCTCCAAAGCAGCCTATGCCATCCTTACAATGCTCCCTCGACTGGCATTAGTAGACGCCTGGCGACTAATGTACCCCGACTCCCATACTCATTTTATTCCTCGGTCCATGATTCCCACTCTAGAATAGACCGGTGGCTCATAATCGACATGCTAGTTAGGTCCCTACCTCACCAGGCTATCCTTCCCAGAACATTATCAGACCATTCACCAGTACTTATCTTGCTGAACTGGGACCCGGACGCCGAAAGGACGAGACAATGGAGGTTGGGTCCCCATGCTCTTCTAGATCAGGTTTTCGCTACTGAACTTGAATCCTCTGTTGAAGAGTTCTTCGAGGTTAATACAGACTCTATGAAAACACAAGCCATACTTTGGGAGTCTTTTAAACCATAAACGAGAGGAATCGCCATTTCCAAGGGATGTGGCATCCTAAAGGGAATCCGAGCAGACATCTCCGTTAGTGAATCAACCCTAGCTAACCTTGAGACCCAATATGCTCAAGACCACTCCCCAACCACTCTGTCAGCACTAGGCTCGGAACTGGATAAGTTTTGTTGCATTGCGGAACGAGAGATCAAATTCCTGGACTCCCCCCATTCGGTAAGGAAATATGGCGAGGGAGAGCGCCCTGGCCGTATGCTACCAAGGCTGCTCCATCGTGAGTTTGGAGCCCCCAATATCCCAGCTATAGTGAGGTCTGACGGCTCACTGGCCACTTCCCCACAGGACATCAATTCTGAATTTCTATCGTTTTACATCTCCCTGTACTCAGAGGTTGATGGCCCCCCTATACCAGAAATCGACTCCTACTTAGATTTTCTTCCTCTCTCAGTCCTGTCCGAGGAGGCTGGCATCTCTCTGGAGTGCCCCATTACTACCGATGAGTTCACTGAAGCCATTGAGTCGTTGGCGTCGGGTAAAGCCCCCAGCCCGGATGGGCTCCCCATGGAATTTTATAAGCAATACAAGACACTCCTGGTCCTGCACCTGCTTGCCCTATGGGAGGAGTCATGCAAAAGGGGTATACTTCCTCCTTCCCTTCGCGAGGCATTGATAACAGTCCTCCTCGAACCTGGCAAGCCCCCTGCCCAATGTGGCTCATACCGTCCCCTCTCATTGATTAACAGTGATGTTAAAATATACGCTAAACTTCTGGCCAACCGCTTAGCCCCGTTCATGCCCCACATTATCTACCCTGACCAGGCAGGATTTTTCCCGGGTAGATCCACATCCCTAAATTTAAGAAGGCTCTTTAATGTGATTATCAGGGTCAACCCCACCACACAGGCGGTAGCGTCCACCCTAGACATGCAGAAGGCATTTGACTTGGTGTCGTGGCAATATGTCTGGCATGTTCTTGAGAAATGCGGGTTTGGCCCTAACTTCCGCACCTGGGTTAAGCTACTCTACAACGCCCCTTCAGCTAGAGTTCGCACAGAGGATAGGTGCTCCACTCCCTTCCAGATATCCAGAGGGATGCGACAGGGATGCCCTTTCTCCCCGCTAATCTTTGCCATCACCATTGAACCCTTCGCCAACATGATTCGCCAGTCACACTCTCACAGGGGATTACGCACAGCGGGCCAATCCGATATAGTTTCCCTCTACGCGGATGACGCTCTCCTGTACATCCGTTCCCCGGATACCAACCTTGCCCCTATCCTTGAGGACGTCGCCCGATTTGGAGACATCTCTGGGTTAAAAGTTAACTGTTCCAAATCCATGTTATTCCCACTTACGGACTCCACACAACCCCCCTTGGACTTGGGAGGATTCACGTGGTCTCAATCTAGCATCACTTACCTGGGGGTGGTGGTCTCCCGACGCACATCGCAGCTGCGCAACGACAATTACCAGAGTTATCTGAAGAACCTGGCCACAAAAACTTCCAGCTGGACTAGGCTCCCCATTTCGCTTGCAGGCAGGATTGGAATACTTAAAATGGTAGTATTAACTCAACTTCTTTATCGTTTCACCAATCTGCCCATATGGCCAGGGAAGCATTCTTCAAATCACTACGTCATATCAGTAACACCTTCCTCTGGCACTCATGCGCAGTCTGCCTCAAACTCTCTACGCTGACCACCCCTAAGGAATTAGGCAGGTTTAACGCCCCAGATTTCACTAGATACTGGGTGGTAGCTCAATCCCAATTTGCCTCTCATTGGTTCAATATCACCGACCCCCACCCCCCACATGTTCGTTTGGAGAAACTGACAGTCTCTGACTGGGTGGTTGGCTCCCTTATCCTTAAACCCATACATCCCGACCCTGACTCTGCAGACCCTGTAGCTAGTACATGCTTAGCATTAGCCAAACTGTGGGCTATGGTTGATACACCTCACCCATTCCACAGGGACCTGCCGTTATGGAACTTGTTCCCTGATGTCCCACCCGTCCCACAATCTGTCGTTGCCCGCTGGACAGACGCTGGCTTCCTGACGCTCCGTGATATATATGCGCAGGGCAACTTTGTTGAGTGGTCTGAACTCCCTCCTTTCCTCAAGCGCCAGCCCACAGCGTGGCTACAGTACTCCTCCCTCTGAAGGAACCTCAAATCCAGATACCCTGGCTTCCCCACACTACCACCTGATGAACCCATAGTTGAGGAACTCTGTTCCTATTCCTCCTTCAAAGGCAAGGTGTCGAGGCTTTACTCCCAATTGCAGGCTAGGGCAGCCCCACCCTTTACTAAATTGAAGCGCAACTGGGAGGAGGATCTTGAGGTTGAGAACACTGACAAGAGGTGGTCCTGAATGTGTGCTCGCACCCACGATGTGTCTTATAACTCGAAATTTAAGCTAATGCAATTCAAGGTACTGCACAGGTATCATCATACACCTAAGAGACTACATCGTATGTTCAGTGACTCCCCTCCCAACTGCCCCAGGTGCAGCACGGATCAGGCAACTTACATTCATATGCTCTGGCACTGCCCATACCTGACCCAATTCTGGTCTGACATCTTCTCCACGTTATCGGATATATTGGAGCACACTATTGCCACCACCCCACTGCATTATCTCTTCCATGACTTTTAGCAGTTGGGGCGTGATTCGAAGAAACTGGCGGGTCTCTGTATGTTGCTGGCGGTCCGCTGTATATTGTTATGTTGGCTCCGGCCCAAGGCACCCACCTACACGCAGTGGCTTAGAACAATTACATGGGCACGACACGGAAGAGGCCTGGTGCGCAATGCAGCACCCACATACCAGGCCAAGAGACATCTTGCGAAGATTCCTTGATTACATGTCTGCCGAGGCTTCTCCTTCAAACTCTGTTCATTCCTCTCCAGGTTGTTCCTCATAATGTGACCACTCTGTGACCTGTGTCTCCTTTGTCTCAAATTCCAATGCTCTGTATGCTATCTGAATCCCCCGTTTTTTCCATAGATATTCAAGGTATACTGGTAAAGATGTATGTTTATTGTTATCGCTGCTGGAGCCGTGTGGCTCCCTCTGTTTTTCCTGTGTCTTGTCAATTCAAATAAAAAAAGGTTTTAAAAAAATATATATTAAATAAATAATTAAAAGAAAGATTAAAGTAACAATTGTGATTAGTGGGATTGGAGCTTGCGACGATTGGTGCTCGCTCATATAATGTTAATTTTCTGAAACATCTTTTAAAGAATTCTGTGATTGAAAAATAAAACAAAGTGTCACATAAAGTTAAGGGTAAACGAGTGAAGAATGGAGGATATTAGTCCAATTGTGCATCTCTGTAAGCAATTACCAAAACATGCACCTAACCTTAAACAGTACAGTGCGGAATGAGTTAAGGGAACTGCAATTAAAATGTTTATGCCGTAGCCACAGGGAGGCTCGCTATCGAAGGCAGTCCTGCAGCATATGACGAAATATCTGCATGCAGCATACACAGGAAAGAAGCTAGAAAAGCGATTAGCTAGTTTAGAACTTTGGAAGATGTACCAACAGGAGACGGAGGACGAACCTCCTATACAATGGATACTTAATATATGCAGAGAGGGGGGTGAGGAGCCTTCTGCTCCCCCCGCCCCAGCTGAAACAGGAGACGAGAGTAAGAAAGATGATGGGTTATATCCAATGAGGGAGTTTAAAGCAGCAACAGGATATAGTAACCCGGCATATTAGTCACCTGTGCAAAGCAGTGACGAAAGCACAGAGAAAAATACTGAGAAAGATGTTATCTCTAAGGTCCCAAGGGATAAAGAGAGACACGATAAGGAAAGGAGTAATCGAGCAAGTACATCTCTAGATATAGGAAGAAAGATAAAACGATGGAAAGGAGAAAGAGACAAGGCTGATGAGGTAGCGCTTTTACAGAATGAATATATGAGTGGTCAGATTTTATTAAAACTCGATGGTAAGAGCATTGAGGATGTAAGACAACGGGAAGATCAAGACAAACAAGACAAAGAAGATAAGAAAGGAGAGGAACAATTGAAAGATGAAGGAGCGAAAAGAAAGGATAGGCAGAGACCAGAGCAGTTTTTTATCAAGAAGAACAGTTGAGAAAACAAGAGAGTGCAGAAGAGCAAAGAAAACGCGATAATAGTCAGAGAGCGATCGATGAGCAGGAAAGAATAGAACAAAAAAGGATAGAAGCAGAGGAACAGAAAATAAGGGATAAAAGAATACAAAAGCGAAAAGATGAGGAGATACGCATGGCAAATGAGAGAACAGATATAAAGAAAAAGAGGAAGACAGAGAAAGAGAAGAAGCGAGGAAACAAAGAGAATTTGAGGATAGAACGTAAAAGAAGGCAGAGAGCATGCAATCTCGATCACCTGGAAAAGGAGATAAGGGATCCGGACCCAGAATTAGTATGGGAGGACATAGAAGAATTTTTTCCAGAGTACAAGTCATTATCAGGCCTGTCTAGAATAAATCTAGATGACGAGTTTTCCTCGAGGAGCATTGGAGAAGTGATCAATAAGGTATATCATGAAATAAAAGCCCAGAAAGAGTTAAAGAGGAAGGGAAAAAAACAATTGAATCGAGAGTACTCAGTTGTGTGACACAGAGGGAACCTCATGTAGCACAAAACCAGAGGAGTTGTCTTTAGATAGACTGACTCTGAGCAGAAATTATGATGAAAGAAGTTGCACAAGTTGGGCACAGGAGATGTTGGACGGAGATAGGGGAAGATGGGGAAGGAAGAAGGGACGTATGTGCCCCCTGAGGGATGTTTTTCAATGGAGAAGGAAGTCAGATGGTCGGATTTAAATGCACCTGTAACCAGGGTGCCAGAGCCACTGACACAGTCAGATCAACCCAAGGGGCAATTTGACACTAAAAGGGGAGAATCTCCACCTTATGTGAGCAGATTAGGATCGGTACCTGGTAGAAGGCGATGTGGTAATATAGTTCCTTCACTGGACAGACAAATGATGAGAGATGAGAATGAGTTTGGGGCATTGCAGTTTCCCTTGTTGGAGAAAGGAGCGGCCAGACCACAATGTATATCGTGGCCCCAGATGGATATGGATAACTTAAGGTGTAAGCTCCCGAGCTTAACTTTGGGCGCTAGGAAATGGATATATGAATTAGAGAAAATGATGGGAAGTAACACGTTAGCCATACGGAACATTAAAGGTCTCCTCATTGCCATACTTGGTGAGAGAGCTGGTGACGTATGGACAAGGGCAGGATACCCTGGTGTGGCAATAGTTAACACTGCTCATGATGGAGCACCATTCAATAACTGCAGGGCGGCGGTCTGGATGGCATTTAGAGTACTATATCCAGACACGTCCAATATAGGAGCTATAAAGAAGAAAAAGATGAAGGACAGAGATGATCCGTTGCTTTACATTCAACATTTTCAGGAATGCATAGTTTGCTCAACTCCGTCGATGCATTATCTTAACGTGTGTGAAATTATTAGAGCATTTGCAGGACAAGTAGCCATGAGACTAAAGTACCTTTAGAGCCAGATGTTTTTCATTATGGAGTGTGTGTTCTATTGGCATATCTGCCAGGCTTAGCAGGCAAGGCAATGCGAATACTTGATGAATTTCTGTATAGACCAAAGATACCTATGCACGAAGAAAAAGGGCAAGCATTTCCCTTGGAATTACAAGCAGCCATAGTGTGAGGTGAAATGACTTTGCTTGAGGGGAACAATGACAAAGGCAGACAATGGTGTGCAGTGATTGCCATTGGAGAAGGTTACAGATTAACTGACTTCACCGATGAGGACATGTTTGGCGATCACTTATCTGATGACGAAGTAGTATTTGAGATGAGTATTACTTATTGGGTGAGAGCAATCAAAAGAGATGTACCACAGAAAATGATGTTGGCACAGCAATGTTGCAAGTATTTTGAGGAAGATATGGCAAAAGTGCCAGCTTCATTATGGACTACAGGCCTCTATGACGTAGGCCTATGGAAGGTGGTTGGAGAAGTGAAGATTAAACTGAAACCAGGAGCAATTTTATCTCGAGCCCGACAGTATCCCATGTCTCAAGAGGCAGATGAAGGTATTTTCAAAACAATTTCTGCCATGATGGAGCAGGGCATCTTAGTGACGTCAGAGTCATCGTGGAATACTGCTGTGTATACTATCAAAAAATCTAAGGGCGGGTCATGGCGTTTAATCCAAGACCTTCACCCAATAAACCAAATTGTAGAGGCTGAGTTCTCTCTAGTCCTGAACCCATCTACAATTCTATGCAATAAACCTGTTGGAGCACGATATTTCACTGTGACTGATTTGAAAAATGTTTTTTTCTCAATCCCATTGCACAAAGACTCACAGGATCTGACGTCATTTACGTTCAGACAAACGCGAATGAAAAGGACTCGGTTGCCCCAGGGGTATTACAAGTCTCCATCGATTTTCTATAGAGTCCTGCAGATCTACTTGAACAATATTGATTTGGAAAGTGTTGTTCTGCAATACGTGGATGATATATTAGATTACAGTACTAAAGAGGAGGAGTGCAGACGCGATTCTGTCCAGCTGATGTTAATACTTGCTGACAAAGGATATAAGGTTGACAAGGAAAAGGTACAGTATTGTCAACAAGAAGTGTTGTACATAGGCCAATTGATTTCACATGAAGGAAAGAAGGTCACTCCTGAGAGGACTGAGGCTATTTTGAAAACCGCAAAATCACACACGATAAAAAATATGCAGAGGTTTTTGGGATTATACAATTATGTCAGAGCCTTTGATGAGGTTTGGGGGGAGTGGGTGCAGGCCTGCAGGGAACATAGTTCCACTACTTCTTTTCGTACACTTCGACCACTGACCCATGGACGTGCCCTCACCAAATCCCCCCCCCGACCCCTTCACCACTTCCTCTGACGTTTGATGATCTTGACCCTCTTATGGGCACGTCATTCACCCAAGCACTGACTGGTTTGGCTACTTGGTGCCTCCAAGACAGAATGGAGAGTAGATGCAATCCACATCTTGTTATTTTGGGATGTCTGGTTACAGTTGTTTTGTTGTGTGGGTAACAAAGCTGCAAAAACTGGACTGGCAGCAGAGGATTTGTTTAAACACAGTCTACTATTGGCTTTCAGACTGGAGCAGAGTTAAAGGACTGGTAGGTTTCTCAGCAAGACAGGTTTTATGATGTCTCCAGCCAATGGATGGCATTGCTAGAGGGCTCCTGTTGGCAGTAGCCTTCTCTCTAAACTATCCTCCCTCAGCACGAGTTCTGCACCTTGTCAAATGGCACTCCCAACTCTTTAAATGGACGTCTGTCAGCATATACAGTGCTGTCACTGCTTGAGCGCCTTCGGTCCCCCATAAACTAGCACGTAACATGATTTCCTCTGTGCAAGAGCAAATTATCGAATTATAAGCTGCTAAAGAAATATGTTTAGAGAAATGGGAAATTGCTCTCTGCATATCAGGACAGCCCAAGACGCACACTTGAAACTTAAGGATGTCCAAATAATTATATATTATTTGCAGTTACAGACGTTTTTACTTTTAGGGTGACTACCGTGACTTGTCACAAATAAAATGAACACCAATGCCAGTGGGCATTACATACTAAAAAAGGGGTGTATGCTTGAATCATTAACATCGCTTTAATTATTTTTGGTAATTCTTATGTACCCCAAAAGCTCTTAGAGTTAATGCAAAGCAGCCTAGAACCCACATTTGTACTATTACTCCCGTTTCTCATTAGTCATTCATTAGAATGACGGTGATTTACTCGCTGATCAAATTGTGCATATATTCAGTGAGACAGGGATTTATTTACAAACCAAGCCAGAAAATGAATGATTTACAATATGCAGACACGACCATCTGACATCAAGCTTAGTGGCCCAAAAACATGTTTGCAGGGTCAAATGGGTTACTGGTTTGGGTGGGAGCCTTTGCCTAAACCTCCTGCCCCCCTTTAGGCCAAGCCTATCCCTTTTTTAGGGTATGCACGTCACTTAAGCCATGACCAGCTAATGCACTGCAGCATGGCATTGACATTTACAAAGAGAAAATTGCTCTTTACAAATTCGTGTCAAGCTTAACTCAAATATGTTTGGATCACTGCATGTGGGCCGAGAAGGTAAGGGCGAACACTTCCTGAAGCCACATTGGCAACGTCGCATGGGACAGCGGGTTTCCCGGAGTTACCAGGCAAAAGACAAGTTCCTATAAGTAAGACACACAGTGCAACACCTCAGAAAGGTGTTGGCGCTTTTGCTGCTGCAGGGAGTTTCCTTTCCTGAAATACACTGTGTGTGGTCCAACTGTACTAGGTCACCAAGTTTGGACATTGTTTGCTGTCAAGATGTGAGACTGACTATGAATAATCCCAGTAATTAACAGGGAACAATCGAATTATTGTTTAACAATCTGTTATTTCAGCGCACCCAGGAGTATGAGCAAGATAACAGGTTTCCAAAATGATGCACCGACCCATGACCTTTAGTTTCGAAGGGCTGTACCCGGCACTCCTATGACTATGAATAATCCCATTATTTAACAGGGAACAATCGAATTATTGTTTAACAATCTGTCATTTCAGCGCACCCAGGAGTAGCAGCAAGATAACAGGTTTCCAAAGTTATGCACCGACCCATGACCTTTAGTTTCGAAGGGCCGATTTTAGGAGCTCATACACATACGTTTTTATTATGCATAGCATGTACCTTGCAGTCACTTGACACCACCTGTTTTCCAGGTGAATGTTGTAAAGATTAAAGTTCACTGATTAGCACCCGGTGGGAGTGCAGGGTGTGGGGGATTTGTGGCAGCAGCCTCCCAGCCAATCAGGAAGATAAGAAAGGAGAGGAACAATTGAAAGATGAAGGAGTGGAAAGAAAGGATAGGCAGAGATCAGAGCAGTTTTTATCAAGAAGAACAGTTGAGAAAACAAGAGAGTGCAGAAGAGCAAAGAAAACTCGATAATAGACAGAGAGCGATCGATGAGCAGGAAAGAATAGAACAAAAAAGGATAGAAGCAGAGGAACAGAAAGTAAGGGATAAAAGAATACAAAAGCGAAAAGATGAGAGATACGCATGGCAAATGAGGGAAGGGATATAAAGAAAAAATAGGAAGACAGAGTAAGAGAAGAAGCGAGGAAACAAAGAGAATTTGAGGATAGAACGTAAAAGAAGGCGGAGAGCATGCAATCTCAATCACCTGGAAAAGGAGATAAGGGATCCGGACCCAGAAGTAGTATGGGAGGACATAGAAGAATTTTGTTCCAGAGTACAAGTCATTACCAGGCCCGTCTAGAATAAATCTAGATGACGAGTTTTTCTCGAGGAGCATTGGAGAAGTGATCAAAAAGGTATATCATGAAATAAAAGCCCAGACAGAGTTAAAGAGGAAGGGAAAAAACAATTGACTCGAGAGTACTCAGTTGTATGACACAGAGGGAAACCTCATGTAGCACAAGGCCAGAGGAGTTGTCTTTAGATAGACTGACACTGAGCAGAAATTATGATGAAAGAAGTTGCACAAGTTGGGCACAGGAAATGTTGGACGAAGATAGGGGAAGATGGGGAAGGAAGAAGGGACGTATGTGCCCCTGAGGGATGTTTTTCAATGGAGAAGGAAGTCAGATGGTCTGATTTAAATGCACCTGTAACCAGGGTGCCAGAGCCACTGACACAGTCAGATCAACCAGAGGGGCAATTTGACAGTAAAAGGAGAGAATCTCCACCTTATGTGAGCAGATTAGGATCGGTACCTGGTAGAAGGCGATGTGGTAATATCGTTCCTTCATTGGACAGACAAATGATGAGAGATGAGAATGAGTTTGGGGCATTGCAGTTTCCCTTGTTGGAAAAAGGAGCGGCCAGACCACAATGTATACCGTGGCCCCAGATGGATAAGGATAACTTAAGGTGTAAGCTCCCGAGCTTAACTTTGGGCGCTAGGAAATGGATATATGAATTAGAGAAAATGACGGGAGGTAACACGTTAGCCATAGGGGACATTGAAGGTCTCCTCATTGCCATACTTGTTGAGAGAGCTGGTGACGTATGGACAAGGGCAGGATACCCTGGTGTGACAATAGTTAACACTGCTCACGATGGAGCACCATTCAATAACTGCAGGGCGGTGGTCTGGATGGCACTTAGAGTACTATATCCAGACACGTCCAATATAGGAGCTATAAAGACGAAAAAGATGAAGGACAGAGATGATCCGTTGCTTTACATTCAACATTTTCAGGAATCTTGGGCTTTGGAAACGCGTGAGTCTTGGCCAAAATCTATACCAGTACTTTATCATATATTATGCCAAGGGCTACCAGAACCAGTACAGAAGCAGCTTAAGAAATTAGTAAGTATTGAAGCCAAACCGTGTTCAGAGATTCAATTGACCATTGCGCACTATTGCAGGCTCTTGCAGGAGGAGAATCGCAAAAAAGATGATGCCCGGAAAGGCGAAGAAGCAAAATTAGTGCAGAAAAAGCTGTCTAAATATGCCATTGAAGGGGCAATGTTGATGAGTGTAGATGGACCGACTCTACAGCAGAATACGAGTATGCCACAGGTGATTAACCAGAGGCAGTTTGACCAGAGTAATAACGGGTTTACTCCGCGCGAAGGGGTGGATTTTGAGGAAGAGGTTTTCAGAACAATCAAGGGAATTGGCAGAATAATCGGGGACGTTTTCAGAACAATCAAGGTGGGTTTCAATGCATGCAGAATGGCGGTCAGAACATACAGGATGGGCAGGTTAGGAGGCCACCCCTATGTTGGACATGCAGGATGACAGGGCATTTTGCCTGCATGTGTAAGAGTCAAGGGTTTGTGCAAAACTACCAATTTTCAAGAGGGGGGGGATTTTAACCCGCCTGCATATTTGCAGCAGTATAATGATGGATTTACTCAGAATGAAATGATGCAACAACAGCAAGCGCTGATAGTGCAGCAAGGCTTGCAGACACAGCAAGTAGCAGTGGCTCCACCACAAGGGAAGTCACAGCATGTGCCTTTGCAGATCCAACAGAGTACAAATACAGGGCAGTTAACGACACCTAGGATAGGGAGTGTCACAGTGAGTGGAAGGAATCTGTTTTCAGATAACAGAATGAGTCTGTACCCACAATAGGACAGCTCACTGGGGGACTTGATGTGTTCAGTCCAATCCCTGACGCCGAATCCTCATGAGGAACCAAGGGTAGACGTCACTATAGGGGGCACATTTTTATTTTATTTTAATGTCTGGCATCGCCATGAATAATCAAGGTATTTCAGGAGCTACAAGTCAAGTTCCTCTCAGTGAAGAGTTACCAGTTTCTACAGGAGAATGCGACATGAGGGTGCCACTGCTATACTCTAGGCAGACACCTGTCAATATATTGGGTCGAGTTTGATGACAAAGCTCAATATGACCATCTCATTTACCGATGAAGGCATAGTTTGCTCAACTCCAGCGATGCATTATCTTAACGTGTGTGAAATTATTAGAGCATTTGCAGGACAAGTAGCCATGAGACTAAAGCATCTTTAGAGCCAGATGTTTTTTATTTTGGAGTGCGTGTTCTATTGGCATATCTGCCAGGCTTAGCAGGCAAGGCAATGCGAATACTTGATGAATTTCTGTATAGACCAAAGATACCTATGCGTGAAGAAAAAGGGCAAGCATTTCCCTTGGAATTACAAGCAGCCATAGTGTGAGGTGAAATGACTTTGCTTGAGGGGAACGATGACAAAGGCAGACAATGGTGTGCAGTGATTGCCATTGGAGAAGGTTACAGATTAACTGACTTCACCGATGAGGACATGTTTGGCGATCACTTATCTGATGACGAAGTAGTATTTGAGATGAGTATTACTTATTGGGTGAGAGCAATCAAAAGAGATGTACCACAGAAAATGATGTTGGCACAGCAATGTTGCAAGTATTTTGAGGAAGATATGGCAAAAGTGCCAGCTTCATTATGGACTTCAGGCCCCTATGACGTAGGACTATGGAAGGTGGTTGGAGAAGTAAAGATTAAACTGAAACCAGGAGCAATTTTACCTCGAGCCCGACAGTATCCCATGTCTCAAGAGGCAGATGAAGGTATTTTCAAAACAATTTCTGGCATGATGGAGCAGGGCATCTTAGTGACGTCAGAGTCACCGTGGAATACTGCTGTGTATCCTATCAAAAAATCTAAGGGCGGGTCATGGCGTTTAATCCAAGACCTTCACCCAATAAACCAGATTGTAGAGGCTGAGTTCTCTCTAGTCCCGAACCCATCTACAATTCTTTGCAATATACCTGTTGGAGCACGATATTTCACTGTGACTGATTTGAAAACATTTTTTTCTCAATCCCATTGCACAAAGACTCACAGGATCTGACATCATTTACGTTCAGACAAACGCGATTGAAAAGGACTCGGTTGCCCCAGGGGTATTACAAGTCTCCATCGATTTTCAATAGAGTCCTGCAGATCTACTTGAACAATATTGATTTGGAAAGTGTTGTTCTGCAATACGTGGATGATATATTAGATTACAGTACTAAAGAGGAGGAGTGCAGATGCGATTCTGTCCAGCTGATGTTAATACTTGCTGACAAAGGATATAAGGTTGACAAGGAAAACATACAGTATTGTCAACAAGAAGTGTTGTACATAGGCCAATTGATTTCACATGAAGGAAAGAAGGTCACTCCTGAGAGGACTGAGGCTATTTTGAAAACCGCAAAATCACACACGATAAAAAATATGCAGGGGTTTTTGGGATTATGCAATTATGTCAGAGCCTTTGATGAGGTTTGGGGGGAGTGGGTGCAGGCCTGCAGGGAACATAGTTCCACTACTTCTTTTCATACACTTCGACCACTGACCCATGGACCTGCCCTCACCAAACCCCCCCAGCCCCTCACCACTTCCTCTGACGTTTGATGATCTTGACCCTATTCTGGACACGTAATTCACCCAAGCACTGACTGGATTGGCTACTTGGTGCCCCCAAGACAGAAGGGAGAGTAGATGCAATCCACATCTTGTTATTTTGGGATGTCTGGTTAAAGTTGTTTTGTTATGTGGGTAACAAAGCTGCACAAACTGGACTGGCAGCAGAGGATTTGTTTAAACACAGTCTACTATTGGCTTTCAGACTGGAGCAGAGTTAAAGGACTGGTAGGTTTCTCAGCAAGACAGGTTTTATGATGTCTCCAGCCAATGGATGGCATTGCTACAGTGCTGTCACTGCTTGAGCTCCTTCGGTCCCCTATAAACTAGCACGTAACATGATTTCCTCTGTGCAAGAGCAAATTATCGAATTATAAGCTGCTAAAGAAATATGTTTAGAGAAATGGGAAATTGCTCTCTGCATATCAGGACAGCCCAAGACGCACACTTGAAACTTAAGGATGTCCAAATAATTATATATTATTTGCAGTTACAGACGTTTTTACTTTTAGGGTGACTACCGTGACTTGTCAGAAATGAAATGAACACCAATGCCAGTGGGCATTACATACTAAAAAAGGGGTGTATGCTTGAATCATTAACATCGCTTTAATAATTTTTGGTAATTCTTATGTACCCCAAAAGCTCTTAGAGTTAATGCAAAGCAGCCTAGAACCCACATTTGTAGTTTTACTCCCGTTTCTTATTGGTGATTCATTAGTATGACAGTGATTTACTCGCTGATCAAATTGTGCATCTATTCAGCGAGACAGGGATTTATTTACAAACCAAGCCAGAAAATGAATGATTTACAATATGCAGACACGACCATCTGACATCAAGCTTAGTGGCCCAAAAACATGTTTGCAGGGTCTCATGTGTTACTGGTTTGGGTGGGAGCCTTTGCCTAAACCTCCTGCCCCCCTTTAGTCCAAGCCTATCCCTTTTTTAGGGTATGCACGTCACTTAAGCCATGGCCAGCTAATGCACTGCAGCATGGCATTGACATTTACAAAGAGAAAATTGCTCTTTACAAATTCGTGTCAAGCTTAACTCAAATATGTTTGGATCACTGCATGTGGCCGAGAAGGTAAGGGCGAACACTTCCTGTAGCCACATTGGCAACGTCGCATGGGACAGGGGGTTTCCCGGAGTTACCAGGCAATAGACAAGTTCCTACAAGTAAGACACACAGTGCAACACCTCAGAAAGGTGTTGGGCTTTTGCTGCTGCAGGGAGTTTCCTTTCCTGAAATACACTGTGTGTGGTTGACTGTACTAGGTCACCAGGTTTGGACATGGTTTGCTGTCAAGATGTGAAACTGACTATGAATAATCCCATTAATTAACAGGGAACAATCGAATTATTGTTTAACAATCTGTCATTTCAGCGCACCCAGGAGTAGCAGCAAGATAACAGGTTTCCAAAGTTATGCACGACCCATGACCTTTAGTTTCGAAGGGCCGATTTTAGGAGCTCATACACATACGTTTTTATTACGCATAGCATGTACCTTGCAGTCACTTGACACCACCTGTTTTCTAGGTGAATGCTGTAAAGATTAAAGTTCACTGATTAGCACCCGGTGGGAGTGCAGGGTGTGGGGGATTTGTGGCAGCAGCCTCCCAGCCAATCAGAATGCTCGGAACCGAATCAGTGGGCTGCCAACTTCCCCGCTGGGATATCAGGAAGGTGCGTGTCACAACCTCCTTCCTCTCTATCTCCCACCCCCTAACACCGAGTTGCAGGTCCATCACCTATCCCCACCCCTGGGCCACTTACCTGGAGCTCCCTTGTCCCATGCAGGTGCCGAGTACACTGGGGCTCTGATTCATGGAATGATTTGTGTGTAAACCGGGGATTTGCGTACCATTCTGCCCGCAAATCCCTGTTTGACGAATGGGGATTTGCGGGCAGAATGGCACGCAAATCCCTAGCAAATCCCTGTTTTACACGCAAATAATTCCATGAATCAGGGCCTGTGTGTTCGCGGAGCATCTCCGTCCGGCAATGGCCACCATGCAAAGGGAGAAAGGACTAAGTGTAGTTCCCTTATCTCTAGTCCAAACGACCATCTTGGTTTGTAGTTTTTTCAAATCTTAACTTGAAAAAAAAATGTTAGCATCCCGGTTTAAATAATAGCAGGGTGACATTATGGGGGCAGGTAATGCCCAGTCTCCTGTTGAAGCATTACGTGGCCCAGTAAACCCCTCCAACCCCCATCTGAGTTTATTGCTTAATTAATACAAGGCGATTACCTGATAAATAGATGGTTATGTTGTGAGGAATCAGAGGTAGTTCCAGTGGTGGTGTGCGAGCCCGGTGAATGTGTTGACAGGGGAGGCAGTGCATGGGAGGCAGATGTTCCGGGACTGTTAAATTGAGTAGACCAGTGTGTGAGGCGGAGGAAGGAGATGCAGGCAGCTAGTAAGGGGAGGGACATTCCATGAGTCGGCTTTATAGGAGAAGGAATTGGAAGAGGGTCCTAGGATTTATAGAGAGACATCCCACGGGAACCCTGCGCGCAGATGTAAGATGCATGTGGGAGGTTGTGGAGATTTGGAGTGGCACATTCTTCATTTGTCTAGCGGGAGAAAAGAATAGTGGGGAAGAGCAGGAGGAGGCTGGCAGCCGAGTCAAGATTGCTTAGGCCAGAGTGAACATCGAAGGATTTTGTCATTTGAAGTGAAGATGGATCTTGTGGCTAAACAGCAGATTAAACCTGGTCGCTGGGGAAGAGGAGGTCATACATTGCTGGTGCTTTCGTTCACATTCAAAGAGGAGCCCAATGTTGCAAGACTTCGGGACTGTGGTGAGGGAATCAGGGTTGGGGGGACAGAAAAGTAGCAAGGGTAGGGAGATTGGGGCATTGGAAGCTCTGAGGTAGCTCACTTCCATCTTGGAAAAAGTTAACATGTAGCGTAAAAGTGCCAACCAGTGGTAGATGGTGGAGAAGCAGTTTGATATATGTGAAAAAGAGGTGAGAGGTGAAGGAATGGAAGGGGAAGATGATTTGTCTGTCGTCAGCAAACAGGTAATAGGAAAAGCCAATGAAGAGTTAACGTGCCCAGAGAGTGGTATAGGATGGACCTGAAGCGGGAGGGGGGGTGAAATGAAGATGCTAGTGTTTCATGAAAAGAGAAGGACCAGGCATCTAGACAAGGAGGCGATCCAGTGTAGGGCAGAATATGTCAATGTAAGAAAGGATGAGGTGAAGAGAAGGGTCATCAACAGTGTCAAAGGCAGCCGAAAGATCACGGAGGTTACCTACTGAATCTGGTGTATCATGTGACCATTTCTCTTTTAAACGATCAAATGTAAAAAAGACACGATCACTCGGAGACTGCTCTGAGTGATCTTTCTAAATCAAACTGTCATGCCCCTTGTGTGTGTGTGTGAGAGAGAGAGAGAGAGAGAGAGAGAGAGAGAGAGAGAGAGAGAGAGAGAGAGAGAGAGAGAGAGAGAGAGAGAGAAGTGGGTGTTTGTGTGAGAGAGGAGGGTAATGTTCGTGGTTGTGAAGGGAGGGGCTGAGAGTGGGTACAATTCTGTTTGCATGTCTGTGTAAGTGACGGGGGATTAGGGGGAATGTGTTGGGCTGGGAAGAGGAGCGATGTTGGGTGCATTTTCTAGAAATCTCCCCAGTGTGGGAGAGGCTGGGAGTTGGATCGCCTTCCCAGGGTGTGCCGGGGTTCAGAATGTGAAATTTTGGCATTTTGAAGGTCACACAAAATCGGCCAAAATAAATTGCTCTTTTTTTGAGTTCGGCCTTCAAAATTCAGGAATATCACAGAACCAAGTTTGGAGTGGTGGGCAGTCGGAAGGCAATTGAAGACGTGAAAGTGGGACGTTAAAATGTTAAATTGGCTGAAATGCTGAGATGCTGAATGCAAAAGAGGTTGAAAAAGGAGAGGCAAGAGCTAGTTTTGCTTGCATGCTCTTTGATGGTCTGAGGTTCTAAAAAAGGGATCCATGGGAGCACAGCAATGGTTCTCAGCCCACAGTACAGGTGCCAGTTCTGTGGGGAGAGTCATAGCAAATGATTGGCAGAGTAGTGGGAATGGAGGGAAGCAGTGTTGGAGAGATGGAGGAGGGGAGATAGACAGCAAAGCAGTTTCAGTGTCTCTGATTTTTTATATTTTCCAGCAGATGTACCAGGACAGGTAATGAGGTATGTGAAGAAGGAACTGGGGAGCAAGCAACAGCTTGGAGGGCAGAGGAGAGGATGTGAGGGTGGGAGCAGAGAGAGTTGATTAGTTGTAAAGTAGGAGGATTTTGCTGAGTCAAGAGCAGTTGAGAAAGTAAGAAAGGATGCCTTGTAGGAAGGGCGTAGAGTGAGACTTGCGCTCATGATGTAGGTGGAGTGACATGGACATCTTCAGGTGGTGGATCAGAGGGGTGACCCATGGCTGTGGGTGTGGTTGAAAAGGGGTGAACAAGTGAGCAGTAATGTGGTGTTCAAAGGGAGAGGCAAGCGCTAGATTGAACTCCACACAGGTTTGATGAATAGAGTGGGCTGTTGGATGGCTAGACAATAAGGGGCGGGTCCTGCTTTAGATGTATAGGGAGCCATATAGTCAGATGAGGATTTTTGTTTCCTACTCTGGACGGTATGAACGAGTGAGATGAGAGGAACCAAGATACAGACGTGGAGGATGGACTGGGGAGTGTGGGCAGAAGAGAGGAAGCAAGAGGAGAGGAAGACGAGTTCAAGAGGGCTGTTGTGTATTGGTAGACAGTGGTCAGATACAATTATGGGACCTAAATCTACAAGCTGATCATTGGGGAGTTTAAGATGGCTGAAGTTTTTAAGTTGGTGAAGAAGAACTTAAGAGTGCATATGTGGGCAAAGTTTGGTGCAAGTAGAAAAACAACAATGCATTTGAATTACAATTAAGCAATAAGCTCCGAGCTGCAGGGGCTTTAGCGAGTCAGGTAATGCCTGGGCATTACCTGACTCAGTAATCCCCGCGGGAAGGGGTTTATTGCTATTAGTACCCTGGCATGCAAGACCGGGGCACTAATATCATTTTTTTTGTTCCGAAACGCTGCAGCGTTTTGGAATAGAAAAAAAAAAGGTTTTAAAAAATGGCCGCTGGGAAAGTGAAAACAGAGTCCGTTTTCCCTTTCCGTGGTGGCCATCGGGAGCAGACTCGCTGGGGATTGAAGTGGTCCCAGAGCGTTCACTCCCGAAAAAAGGATAAAAAAGAAGGTAAGCGGGGTTGGGAGGGCGGGGAGTGGATTGTTGGCAGGGGAGGGCGGAGGAAGAAAGAAAATACTTACCTGAATCCCTGGCGGGAGAGGATGGCAGCCACTAGCCGTGTGGAGGCTCGGAGCGGGGATTTCCCCATTTCGAGCCTCCTCATTGGCTGAGGGACTGCCATGCCCCACGCCGGAAACAAAGGAAAGGCATCCCAGCCGAGGCATTCCCGGTAGGGTAAAGCACCGGCGAAGGCCAATTGACCCTCGCCGGGTACTAATCTTCTATATCGTCTTAAGGAGGCAAAGGGATTCGAGAGTAGTCCACTGTTCATCAGGAAGTGCACACCGTGTGTTTAATACTAGTGCGGTGTGGTTGCAAGGTCTGAGGTTTCAAATACATGGCACAGATGTGTCTTGCATCAGCTGGTGTTGTGCTATGGATTTATTGGGGAGGTCCAGGTAAAGTGCATAACAGTAGCCAGGCTTTGAGAGAATTATGGATTGTAGCTGTTTGATGACATTTTCTGTGCTTAGGAAGGGAGAATATTGTGTAATAAAAGGAAGTGTAAGTGTATGTTGAGACTCACGGCTTCAATTAGCACCGCAAATAAAGATTCGAGGTAAAAAAAGAATCCAAGATTTCTTGCGTTCTCTAAGAACTGGGGAGAGGGCTATTAATAGACAACCATTTTGCTTCACATAAACATCTATATATTTGCCTCGTAGGCTTGTAATGTGATCTTTGTACATTTTGTGCCCTCTTTATGAAGCAGGGTATTAGTTTAGCTCGGTAAAGTCATATGTTCTCAGCAGGAGCTGATAAGATATCTGGCGATGCATTGAAAGGGCAGACTGGGCTCAAACCCAGCTTTGCCTCTTAACTAAAGGTTCTGTAGACAGGAAAGCGAGGAGGGTTAAGGGGCACTCTCTAACGAGGCCTTCAGTCTGTGGACCCTCTGAGTGCTATGCACAGACCTGGCTACTTCAGAAGACGTATTGGAGGAGTAGAGTGGGGTTGGTGGGGGGCGGAGATTGCCTTGCAGAGCTGGGGAAGACCAGGCACATCTCAGGAAAGGTGCCTGCTTAACGCTGAATTTCCACTCACCCTTAATGAGCTGCAATTCCTTTCTGCTGCTTTAAGAGGGAAGGAGGCTGCACTCGTTTTGAGAGTCGAAAGGTGATGCCTGTGTTATCGTCACCGTGTTTACGAACAGGCTTAGAGATCTGTGTGGAAATGTTAGGGTCTTTGATAGGACCTTTTGGCTCTGTATCTGCACCCAACGAGCAGTACCAGATGCCGTCCCGATGAACGTTGCCCTGAGGTTTTATGGCGTGTGTGCTCATCTGCCAGGTCCCCCTTGCCACCATGATCAGCCACCTGGTACTAATTTAATATTAGTATATATATGAGAATTGTGTTCCATTGCATTTATGGTGCAATCAAGAATGACAAAATGTCACATTTATAATTTTCCATTCAAATTGATTTTAAGTTATTTCAGAAATGGACACATTGCATGGATGAAGCCCAGGAGATCATAATAGACATGAAGTGACATGATTCGAAGCTGAATGTTATTCTGGAACCGAGCGGTTAGATTCTAAGCAATCAAGGTTAGATAATGGGCTTCATTATGAGTCCGGTTGTGCTGGGAATAAATGGCGGTAACATGTCAGCAACTGAATTACTACCACTTTTCCACACCACTGACCTCAGACTGGAAGTGTAGGATTTACCTGCAACATAGGTAAATCCTCCACTTTTCCTCCAAAAATCATTTGAATGACCACTCCTGGTCAATCCCACGACTTCCCCGAGGACTCCAAGAATGAGGAATTACACTGCATTACCCCACTAGTAATCCTTCTGTGAATTTGCACGACATGGTAGCGGTAACGGTAATGTAGTTTGGCTCCGTGGAAAGAACACAACATTACTGCCAAACTCGTTATGTGGCCAATATCATTTAAAGACGAAACACATTCAACATGTTAGTTTTGGAGAACAAGTTTTAAAATGTGCAAAATAAAAAAAACAAAGTGTTTTCTTCGTATAATCTTTGTCTGGTGCACTCCAAAGATGCTTCAATTTTGAATTTTTAATTCCATGAAAATTCTTCTTTCTTTAAATTTGAGCAGGTCCTGCCTGAAGACAGTCGCTCTTAAAATACTGTAATACTGGCTCTCATAGAAGCATATCTCCCGCTCTACCCAACACAGTTTAACCAAGGTTCTTTCTGTGAGGGATGGTTGACTGTTGGCCATGGAAGCTCGATTGTCTTGTTTTCGATCTGTCTGCACTATTAAAGTAACCCATTTTTTACATTGGACAAAAAGTGTGATCCGTTCATTTGAACAGAGGTTTTCGCATTGGGAGAAATTGCCATTTTAAAAAATCTATTATTTTGGGGGGAAGTCCTGATGTACAGGTTTATGTAAAGGGCACCTTCCCCAAAAATATCCTCCAACTCAAATACTGGCTGGTCACCACCCAGACCTGGTCCATCCCTCACTCTAATCTCTCTATATATGAAGCAGAAAATCTGTTCGTTTATTCCTTATACAATTCCACACCGTTCCACCAATCTGCACAAAATTTTGCATAGTTACCCGTTAGGACCCTCTGGCCATTACTGGCTAAATGACATTTCCACCCCCCCGATTTCAGCCCCATCATACATGAGATGGTTGCCTGAAATCGGCAAAACGTCAATGTGGTTGTAAAAGGACTGGAAAAACCTAATTTTAAGCGTCTCAGCAGTAGGAACGCAATATAAAGGTTTCAAGGCCCTAGGATGCACCGTTTCTGAAAGATTCACACTGCAACGCACTGCAATGCACCAGGGTGAAGCGAAAGGTGGGGAGAGTGCACA
This sequence comes from Ambystoma mexicanum, assembly GCF_040938575.1. Classification (NCBI taxonomy): domain Eukaryota; kingdom Metazoa; phylum Chordata; class Amphibia; order Caudata; family Ambystomatidae; genus Ambystoma; species Ambystoma mexicanum. The sequence continues at coordinate 422,869,751 of NC_090921.1, read as the reverse complement.
AAATGTCCCAGTATGATGCAGCATGCCAACTCTTGCATTGCCTCTACTTCTTCTTTGGGTATGTCAGCCAGGCACATGCGCCCATTCTCAGTGCAGCTTACTTCAGAATGCAAAACAAATCAAGCGATAAGCGACTCGAAACAGCAACCCACAGGATCATTGATTTTCAACGATTGATGAGAGTGGTGTGATGTCTGTCTACAGAACCCCTGCGGAACACGGGTAGTCTTTGCTAGTCACAAATAAGACTGACGGATTCACGGCATGAACCTCAAAAGCTTTGTCACCTTACATAGTCCCTTGCGCTCATCAATTCATAACTTTGCCTCATCCACTACATTCAGCAAGTGACCTGCATAAAATTAGTTCTCACTCTGGCTCGACTTCCAAGAAACAAAACGGGCTCGCGTCACACAACTCCCAGAGTCCTCTATGGTGAGCCAACAGCCTTTATCGCAGACCTCCATGTCACAATGGTGATGACGTGCATGCATAGCTGCAAATGAGAAAAACTCATCAGGTAGAGCACAAGATTGAGGACATGCCCACCGCTGCCCCCTCGCCTCTATCTGCACCCTCTAAATTCTTAATGCACTAGATCCACGACGATATGATAATTGAATAAAGGGCTTTGTTCACAAACTAATGCTTGAGCGTAATGTTATCCTGTTGTCCACTGCCTGCGTTTCATCCTGCCCATTCCTGATCTTGGCTTACTACATTGATGAAGAGCAACCTGCAGCCTACAGCCACCTTGTCCAGCATGCGGGTTGCCATGCCGCCACCCCCACCCAATTCCTGCAAACACCAGGTAAGCCTTCTGTCCCTTGGACTCAGTAGATCTGGATCTTCGACACAGACATTGAAGCTATTAGTGGCTCTGGATATAGAGGTTCCTGGAGAAAAAAACATGATTTTAAATGCATTAGGGGCGCAGGGCCAGCACAACGTCAGTGGCCTGCACCAAGAACCTCCTGCAGTGCATATTGGTATGAGTAAGTAGGCCTTCAAACAGGCAATGAATAGGCTTCCACAAAGGTTTGACAAAACTGAAAATATTGTGTCACAGAAAAATAGGTTTTATTCCCAAGTGCAGAAGCCTGGCTAGCTAGCTGAGGACTATATTCTTAAACTAAGAGAATTTGGACCAACCTATGACTTCAAAACTGCCCTCAAGACGTAATAAGGTACAAGCTGATTGTACACCCCAACAGCGACAGCACTCAAGAGGGGTTCAGTCAGGAAAAGGACCTCTACTGAGACAGATCACTCCAGATGGAAAGGTCCGTAGAGGAGACCATCAGTCAGAAGAGCAACACTGCCAGAAATGTTATCTCAGAAGTGCATGAAGTGAACACTGGCCAAAGGTGTGAAAACAATGAAGAGGTCAGACCTTGGCAGACAGGTGTGGCAAGAGGAAAAGCACAGCACTGCGTCCAATTCCGGAGCACGCGCCACATGCGTTGAGACCCCATGTGCAAGGCCCAAAAAAAGGGGAGTGCCTTATCCAGAGAAATCGGAGGCAATGCCAAGGTGTGCAGGCAGATGTCTTCAGACTAGGAGAAAAGCGACAGTCCCATGAGCAGTGAAGACAACATCATTCTGGTGCTAGATGCCCTTACAGCCAAAAGAAAAATCCAAAGCACCCTGCAAAGTACAGGGTGACAACAACAGTGTCCGATGGCCGATACAGGGTCAGACCTCATGGCCATCCCTCTTCAAACCTACAAAGAAATGGCTGGGAAAGGCTACATACAAGTACAATTGTTGCACATGGTGCCCACGGCCTATGGGGGGGGGTCCATGGTGCAGATGGTGGGATACAGGAATCGCTCAATAAGTTTCAAAAGGAGGACAACAAAGACACGTGCTGAACACGGGCCAGTAATGCCAGAGTGCGTTGACCAATCAAAGTTGAACATTGCCCTGAATCTGAACAGAAATTTGTAGAACAACTGGATGACTTTAAATCCTAGGGTTGCATCCCAAAGTACCAGCATGAAATCCACCTATGAGGGTGCAATCCCCCTCAAAACAAGAAGACGCCTTTCCAAGCCATGGTGCGTTGACCAATCAAAGTTGAACATTGCCCTGAATCTGAACAGAAATTTATAGAACAACTGGATGACTTTAAATCCTAGGGTTGCATCCCAAAGTACCAGCATGAAATCCACCTATGAGGGTGCAATCCCCCTCAAAAACAAGAAGACGCCTTTCCAAGCCATGGTGAGGGATGGACTTAAAACATGAATACAAATGTTGCTAGATAATAGAGCCATGGAGCCAGACTGTTGAGGCCACAGAGTGGTTGAGCTGTAGGATTATTTAGCGTGTTTTTGGAGTGCAGCGCCACTACATGGGATCAATATATAGCGTGTTTTTGGAGTGCAGCACCACTGGATGAGATCAATGTATTGCTATAATGCGGTACAGCAAGCCATGTGTTGGCGGTGTAACATATGGATATGTAAATGAAGACAGGCTACTCAGTCAAAAAAAAAACATCATTTTTTTCACTGTTATAAACGCACCAATTTTTTTTTTCTCTCACCTGAAATACCTCTGTTGCAGGAGACACATTAGAGGATTAATGAACTAATATAATTAACAGTACTAACATGATTCTAATCAAATAACATCATAATGTGTTCTCCAGTGTAAAATGAGGTGGAAAAGACAGTCTCTGAAAGTCATTTTAAACGTGTACTTGGATTCATTTTTTTTCTCTGTTCACTGTGTTAGCTGGATGCGAAATCTGCATGCCAGGAAATGAGTAGATACAGTTTCTAAACTGTATAAGCCAAGCCATTGTTGAAAGAGGAGGTTGGATTATTGTGTATTTTGATTGGTGACACGTCACCGTAGGGGTTGTAACGGAGGTTTCCTGAAGAATCTTGGGGAGAGAGAAAGGCAGTGGACATTTTTACACAGCTAGGGTGAGAAGCCTGAGGTGAGTTGCTGTGGCGCTGCCTGATTGAGGGGTGTCGTTCCAGTGTACTGCTGACCTTCACAGGCTTGAGATTCCAGTCAATTGGCACCGGTTTGAGGACCAAAGAGTGCAGATTGGAACTGCATGTCCTCGCCGGGTGTTCCAAAGTGAAGCCCCGAGCCATTTAAAGAAGGCGACCTGTCCAGAGAGTTTGCATGCTGATCTGCTACAATTTTGCTGGTAATTATCTTACACAAAGCGAGAATGCGGTGTGTGAATGAAATCTATTTCAGTCAGGCAGCGTAGCGATAGCTGCATTCTAATGTTGCCATTCAGAAATGCAAGTCAACTGATGCACTGTTCTTTTTATTGTTGCAAAGAATCTAATGAAATGCCATGTATTTTGCAATTGCTTCTCTTATGCTTATTCTAGAAAAGACTGCCTCGCAAAACTGGTAATGTATGATTTTTTAAATGTAACTGATGTAAATCACAATCTGTGTAAAGGCTTCCATTTGCTTCTGTTTTTCTCTGGTACAGTTAGCCCATATCACCTGATAAAAGGGGAGGTTATTAGGTAATATATGTCAAGCATCCCATGTGGAAAAAGTTATGTTATGAGTAATTATAAATAGCTGTGTGCGTGGTTCCACTCAGTGTATGTGTGTGTGACTTCTGAGTGGAACACAATCTGATAGTCTGTTGGACGTACATGAGTCAGCAGAGAAAGAGGCCTCTGGAAATAGTTTCACTAATGTAAATAAATGAGTGATTATACCACATGTTATTGTGAATACTTTATGGAAGCATAGCTCACTGGTGTAGATAAATCAGTGATAACAGCCATATGTGGCATTCCATATGAAAATGTGGTGTTCTTGAATAATGTAGAAGCCTGTGGCCTCTAGAGATCACAAGAACAGTCTAAACAAAAGAAAGGGGTTTTATGTTGGGGCCACAAATAAAACAAAGAAATTGTGCTCATCACTATACCACAACGAAATGCATACCAACTAAATGTAACTGTGTACTGAAATAATGCATAGCCACGATATTACTATAATATCAAACCCAATCTGAATGCAAGGAGTGATTGTTGCTAAATTACTTTTATTCTTGGTGGTAAGAAAATACCGCTAGGCCCCAAATCTGCACAAAATACCCTACAGAGCCCAGTAAAGCATGAAGAAACCATCTATGCAACAACTGTGCCTCCGCGTGGATCTGTGCAGACTTTGCAAGAAGTCAGGATAGGCAGTTGACTCTTGCTAAGCATATCCAAACTCATGTTGATGCACTGTGAAGCAAAGGCCTTCATTATGTTGGACATGTGGGATGTACATCACCATTTAAGGTTACAGGAATCATCAAATTCCCTTCAGCGCACTTCACACCTTTTAGTACATTCAGAAATACCAGGATACCTTCATGACTCTGTTCAGAGCCATCCATTTTACAAAGGATGATGGACTCACTACTGGGCGAAATCAGAAATGTCAGCTACTGAAATACAGGATGACGAAGGATGATAACAATAGGACCCTTGACATCAGACAACAAACTCTTGATCCTACACAGAAAAAATACACATTTCTGACGATCATGGTAGAGTACCTAGGGTGTGCCAGATCTGCTCAAGGCACATGACCCAAGCACAACCTACTGAAAATCCTCACACATTATTCTGCCCCCAAAAATAGAAAAAACGAATAAGAATCCTCTTAAAAGGGCAGGCGGGCACCCAGACCCCGTTGTGAATATCCTATCTCAGCAAACACTCAATCCAAAACTCAAAATGTACATCAGATTGTGCATGAGGTCTGGGGGCCACACTAATCCAGTAGCAGCACAACAATGAAAACGTCATGGCCTTCGGGTCAAACTCTCTCTCAGCATCAGTGGAAATGAATTATTTCATTATTGAGGAGATGCTATCATGTGAGTGAGCAACAGAATAATTCCATATCTTCGTATGCAGAGAAAATTTCACTTGGTCACACACTATAAACCATTGGTTCATCCCCTCTGCAAGACTCGCAACAAAATTGCAGGAATACATGTTTAAAATCCAACATGTGCCGCTGATACTGGAGCTATAGAAATGGACTATGGAGGCCTCAACAGTGATAAAAGCTGCATATGACATAAGCACCTCTCCACAATGGATCTTGGTGGAAAGCAGGAATTGTCTTTACTGGGCCATTCAGTAATATGGAACAGGAACACTTCTATGGAATTGTGTTGGCAGGCTATTTCTCAAAGTGGATGAAGCTAGAGTTTCTCTTGAACATATCGACTTCCACAGTGACCCAAGCACAAAACCAAAGGTGTACCTAAGTAGATGGTGACTGACAAGAGTGTTCAACCTGTTTCTGTAAAACAAAAAAGAGTTCATGGCCGCCAATGGCATAACTTAGCTCAGGGTGCCACTGTACCACCTACGGGCAAAGGGCCAAGGGGAAAGGACAAATAGGTTCAGCAAAGGAAGCCTACAGTTAGCAGTAGCATCCAATAGTAACCCATATGACACGACATAGGAGTCGTTGCAGAGCATGGTCTTGCCCTCCATCACTGAAATGTCACCTTTCCATCTTATGAGACGAAGAAAAAGCAGGCTCTACATGATCCTACTATGGCTGCCTCACGTAGGGGAAGATAAGTCCTGATCAATGAAGGACACAATATGGAGAGAAAGGCATTAGCAAAATGACAGAAAGTCATAATATGGCTGAAAAGGCCAGCAGGAAACCTATCGTCAAGGCTGGAGATTGAGCGAAGATCAAGAGTAACCAGAAGGCAATCGATACCCTGTGCAAATATAGTTCCCAAAAAAGAGTGATAAAGTTGGGAAGGAACCACGTTGGAACATAGGGATCAGAGAACACGCAAAGAGTCACTGTGTACTCAAAAAGTGCGCTAGAGCCTTCCAGCTGCTCCAAAGCCCCAGGCCACAGACTTGACGAACAACGTGAACTTTTAATCCCTGGGTAATGTCCTGGAAGGATTTCTTCCACCACACAAGAGAACCAGAGAACGGAACAAAGAGCTTGTCAAACCTGCACGTATACCCAAGAGAGAAAAATGCATGTGAGATACCAAGACTATGGCCCTCATTATAAGTGAGACGGTCCGGAAATAAGGTGCCGATAACAACGTTATCAGCACCTTTTCTGGACTGGCTCACTCAGAGTCTGCCGGTAGTGGCTGTGAAGTAAAGGCAGGTCTGGCCTGCCGTTATTTCAGGCCCCTACCAGCAGATAAATCACTGCTTCAGTGTGCCCATTCCCACGAAGTCCTATATGACTCAGTGGGAATGGGAATTTACTGTTCCGCTGCTGCCCATAATATCCCGGTATTACAGCGATATCGGTCGGCAGAAACGGTAAGCCGAGGTTGCTGGTAGGCCGCTGGTACTACCAACAGCCTACCGGCAACCTCATAATGAGGGCACTTGATTTGAACTGTATCCAAAGAACCAACATTCATGGCCAAGAAAAAGAGATTTGTGGCGAGTTGGCGGCTCCATCACAAACACCTATGTCATGGCAGCAATGACGCAGAGTCTCCAGGTTAGAGTGCATTGGGGATAATGCATGTGCAGCATGAAAAACGAGACACAGAGAGTGCGGAACACAAGAGTGATTACATGCCCACAGCTGCTGCTACATTTCTATACTTACACTCCAAATGCAATTTCCCCGTATCCATGATACCAGGATAACTGAAAAAAGGGTTTCGTGCACGAACTAAAGCTTGAGGGACTGATCATCCTGTTCTCCCACTGCCTATATTTTAAACCACCCATTCCTAATCCGGGTTCACTACACCCTTCTTCTCCAACTCAAAGCTGTCAACACGCAATCGTCTGTCACATTCTTGGCTCATGGAAGCCTGACAGAATGGCTCCCACGCAACTCTCTTCATAAGCCGCCTCTCCCTAATTAAATCCTTTTCATGACTGGGTGTGTGATCCTGTGATACAGTAATACAAGGTACTTTATTGCCATGAAAAGTTAGACAAATATTGCCAAAGTATATACACAGAGTTGCTGAATGTTGGATTCTCTTTGGTAGTGGCCATTTTGGTTTCCAGATGTTCTAAAAGTCCATACTGCTCTATGCAGTGTTTCATCTTTGGCATATTTTTCTATTTTCACTGTTTATTCTTGTGTATGTCCGATGGAGAATAGGAGGATAGCACAGAGGCAACATGCTGGTCTTGGAAGCAAGACCCCCCAGAGCACCAGAAGTTCGATCCCGGATCAGCGCTTAGAAACCGAATTCGGGTATTAAGCATATTATAAAAAAACAATAAAAATAAAAATTATACTGCAGAGCTTCTCATGTCCTATTTTACTTACAAAAACACACCTTTTCTCACAGAATGTGGGAACAGACCTTTTCTCGCAGAATGTGGGAAAATAAGTGTCTTGAATGTCTGTATGAAGGACACTGTAGGAGAAAGGGGCTAGGTGTTTACTTCTCCCAAGTCACATTTTTGACAGTTTCTGCCCTCCCATGGCTTCTTCTTTGAGCTATACCAGACCATCTCTATTTCAGTCACCTAGACAGTCCTTGGTGGCTATTTGGCTGTGGTGCAGGTCTTTTACCACAGTTAACTACTCCCCATTTTTAATGTTTTGCCCTAGTGTTGTGTAGGATTCTAGCTTGTGTTCTAGTTCTGATTGTGCACTGTGTATTGATTCTTTAGGGCCTGTTGTAAGTCCTAAGCATTTTGTTTCCTCTCGTCTTTGGTTACCTAAGCTGGGAATCTGTGGGGCTCTGCTGCAGAAAGACGCCATTTCTGTAATATATTGTTCAAGGGTTTTACTGTTTGGTCTTGCGGTGCCTGATAGTGGAGGGACTTCGGGTCACTGCTCTCGATAAATCACAAGAATTTAAATATGCACGTTTGAATGTTGAATGGTGAAGCAAATCTTGCTAGCTCTTTCCTGCATCCATGATTTGGGCAGTTTGTATGTACATGAAGCACCTGTTTGCATACCTCTATCTGCACAATTTTTGTGGGACATTTGTCCAATGCCGCAAACTATTTTGTTTAGTGTTGGAGAGCTATGCCTCAATTCCATTCCGTAGGATATGTGAGCTTGTGATTTTAGCATTAATGTCAGTGTGGATTGAAGTATTCTACTTGCTTCTCAGAAGCATAGAAAGCATGGAGGGATTTTTCTTAAAGTGCTTCTAGTGTCAGTATAAAACCTTCAGATGTATGTATTCTGAGTAATAAAAAGTGCTAGTGAAGGGTAAAAAGGTATTTCAGCTGCTGATGAGATGCCAAAGCCAAGTCTTTTCTATCTGTAAAATCCTTTGCGGGTGGAAAAAGTTGTAAAACTCTGGAATCTGGATGGTGATAACTTTGATCCAAATATAGTTTGGAGAATGTCACAGCTTTGTTTATATGTACAAACATTTCTCTTATTTTGGGTCCTGGGTGGCGTTCTCTCTAAATGGCCATATTTGGAATGCACATGTTGATACAGAGTCAAATTGGTCCTCTGTCTTTAGGAACCACAGTCATCGAGGACACCCAGGGTGTTGGGCCACTATCTGTTAAAATTATATCATATTGCATTAGATTATCAAATTCTTAGGCTTCACACAAAGTTGGATGTGAAACCCTATTCTTTGTGGATTTTGAAGGGCTGATGATTGTTTCATTGATGTGTATTCTCACTATTGTATCTTTTAGTTTTCCGAGAGAATCAAACTCGGAAATTGAGACTTAATTATTTCTGTGGATATGGGTAGGATTGTTGGTATTCATGATTCTATCAGATCTTGGAGAGTATGTGACGCCTTCCGAAACATGGTGTTTGAGGTTGAAGAGTTCCAGATCAAGAGTGATGCGAAAACTGAGTAGACAATGCCCGCTTATGGAGCTCTTCAGTACATGGAAGATGAATGAGATGGATTTGCTCCTGTGACGAAAGAGCACATGCACTGACCTAGGCATGTAGGCAGATGTATGCCCTCTGCCCCTCCACCCCCATTGCTAGATTTGTGCTGTGGTTAGTGGTAGACAGAATATGCCTTGTATTTGTCGAAAGTCTTGTTCACTCATTATGTTGACAGTGGCACCAGTGTCAATGATAAGTTATGTTGCATATGAACCTATGTTCAATGTGACGCTTGGGCTACTCTTGGCATACAGAGTGTCATAAATCAGTTATATATATACATATATATATATATATATATATATATATACTCATTGGTGTGAGTTGTTGGAGTAGCATCTTGTTCTTGTGTATGATCAGGTTGTAAATCTTCCATTGCATGGATCCCAAAGCATGGTTCTTGTGGCGTGTATGATCGTTGGCGCTTCTGAGGAAAAGGTTTTCAATCCTTGTATTCTAACTGGAAAGGGGGTTTTCTGCCGCATTAGGTGCATGTTAGACCATCACCACGCATGCCCCTTTATGTGGAGAAGCAAAACTGCATTTATAACACAAGTGATGTGTTGGTTCTTCGTCTGCGCTCAGGTGTGGTGAAAGGAGCAGCCTCATGATTCGGCAGCTCGTATCCAATGCGGTTACTGTGTCACGTTTCTTTGGAGCATTGATTGCAGCAGTCCGGGCATCCACCTTTGAATTGATGTACACCAGGTCTATCGTCTTATCAAGGTGTAACTGTTTTTTTTGTAGGTGTTTTTGGAAAATGGAAGAGGTGCACCCTTCGATAATGTGCAACCTTATGGCCTCATCATCTGAAAGGTTTGCAAACAGTCAATATGCTACTTTCCTATGAAGTATGGTCACAAATTCATCAATGCTTTCATGGTCTAACTTGTTACATTGCTTGAAGATGTATCTTTCATTGGCTCTGTTAGATTGTATCCCCAATTTCATTTCAAAATGTTGTTTTCCCAGCATCTGGAAAGTCTTAATAATGATTTTGGCATCTTTTTCAACTTGTCCACAATCCATTCTAGCCACCTGGGACCATACTCTTGCAGGGAATGGAGCCAAAAAGGTGGTGCTCTTCTTAAGAAATCAACCCAAGAAGTAAATGGAGTTGCAGAGCCTGGGTTTTCCCCTGCCTCATGCATGTTTGTGAGGAATTCGACCATTCGCACAAAGAGAGTGTGCTCTCCTGGTATTTTTGATTGTTATTTATTTAAAAGAATGAATGATGGGAATCAACCTCCGGAATATATGTGGGGCCATTCCCGCACATGCTTTCCAAGCTCACAGCACAGCAGAAAAATAGTCATGTACTCAGGGAGGACACAGCTTACCAGCACCGCCCTCCCCTGAGATGTGTAGCTGACACCTGTGGGTACATCAACAGCCTAGGGCTGTGAGCAGCCTGTTTAGCATTTAAAGGCCCCATGGATTTGCATCTCCATTGTTACACCTTGCTGGTGGCAGCGAATGCTGAAGACTGTTAATTAGCAGGCCTCAGGGAAGGCCTGGGTGCAGGAAGTCACCATGGAGACCAGAGACCAACATCTCACTGTAATGGAATGTGTCAACTTTGTACTAACACCCCTCCTTGGTATGAAAGGGCAGTGAATGTCCTGTCTGGAACCTCTCCTTTCAGAGCAGGGAAGTATGTGAATTGTAGGAGACGAAAGTCAGCCTGCAACCCCCTACTTCAAAGGAGGCCCATGTTGTGACCAAGCGCTGCATAGGGCTCAGTTAATTAGGGAGGTACAGCAGACAGGAAGATGGGTGGGGCTTAGAGGTATGTTGTCATCCTTCCCCTGTCTTTTGCCAAGAACTCTGATTCTGACTTGAAGCATCACTGAAGATTGTTGGTGGGGCCCCAGGATTGGTTCATTACGGTCGGTTTAGCCTGCACCAATCACTGGGGCCCATTTAGCTTTAAATGAGGGCTGAGCCCCTCACTGATCAGATCATCTGAAGACTTCAAAAGGAGTAAGAAGGCCTCATTTGGACCCAAGCTGAAGGTACAGTCTACCTTACATCTTCCGCCAGTGAAGGGAGGCCAGGCTTTCCAAGAGGGATGCAAGATCCCTCCCCTAAAAATCTCAGAGGGAGATATCGGACTCAGCTGACCCGTCCAGCAACTCCATAACCTGTACCCAGCCAGCACACAGTGTGCCCAGCTAGGTTCTGACAGCAAGCTTCCTAGGTGGGGAGTGCCGGAGAGGCTCTCGACAAAGGACAAGGCCGTTGCATGCTAACGCCTTCCTGAGCTTTGGGCCGCCCACCTTGAAAGGACACAAGCCCTGCGAAGAAGCTAGGAGGAGTGCCACTCAAGCATCATCCAGCATCCATCTTTTTAAGGACAATTTCAAGACAGTCTAGTCCCTGAACTGCATCCAGCTGCACCACTGACTGTTGTCACGCCTCAGTCACCAGAGCCGCTTGAGATGCCTCGACCAGCATTCCAGATCTGCCAACCCGCACAGACACGACGATTCTTGGCCCCGAACCGCTACACTGAACAGCCTGCAGACATCTGCCACGCCTCGCTTGCCGAACTGCCTGCCGCCACTAACTCTGTCTCACGGGCTGCTAAGCATGCTGGAACCACCTTGATGCTGTTGAGCACCAAGAACCTCTTCAGCAACAGGTACATTGTAGTTCTGCCCCCCTGGTCCTTCTCCGAATGCCCCTTCAGAGAGTTACGGCCCTTTGCCGCTGAAACCAAATAACCTTGAACTGTAAAACTGATTACTTTACCAACTATCCCCCTGTCAGTATCCAGAGTGCATCTCGTTCCTTCGTGAAACTGTCTGTCATCTGTGTTCCTTTACAGTGTGGGTTATAATTGTAGTGTGCTAGAACTGTCTGTTGTAGTAATAATAAAGTAGATATTTTTATACAACCTTGACTAGACAGTCCCTTTTATCATTTGGTAATAATTGTATTTTTGCTGTGTTGCAACTAACCAAAGATCCACGACCTTGCAGAGATAAGCCTGCCATTCCGTCCACGTTACCAAAATTGGACAAGGAGGTCTTATAATTGACTTGTATTCCAATCTGTTCAGATCCTTTCTAGTGCACTAGAGTTTGGTGGTTGATTGATGGTTTAGAAACCTATATTCATCCCTGCACCACTGGTCCCCAGAAGTTGATTCGTCACAATCTATGAGCCCTATTTATGGGGATCTGGCCAACAGTGAATTACCAGCACTTCAGTAATCTCAGAGCACAGGCTTGTTGCCGGTTTGCCAATGATGAAGCAGTCAATAGGAGGGCTTCAGTTCGTTCCCACTTCATGCCATTTGATATGTTCCTTCATGGGTGCTGCACCGCACACTTAACAAGATTCATACTCTAGGAGTGTGGAACTTGTTTCTTTGCATTGTGTGTCTATCTTGTGAGCATCCACTCCCTTTCCTCATATAGCGTTTGGAGACTGCCCCTGGGTGGTAGCAGTACAGCAGTGTGCGCATGGTTGGACTGAGCTATCGGACATTTGGCCTGCGGCAGAATGACTTTGATGACCGGGGGCCGGTTTTATAATAATCCACCCTAGGCCGGTATTTTTTGTGTGCAATATTGGTTTTCGTAATTTATGTTACTTTAAGTAACGTAAGTTGCTCTTACTGCCTCCGCCCTGAGGTAGCTTGCACTCACAGCGGATTGGGATTGATGATGGCTGCAGGCCTGCAGCATTCATCAAAGCAAGGTAACACACACACGTTGGTTACCTTGATTTGGTGAATTATAGATGAGGGGCTGTGCTTGCTGGCCTGCCTCAGTGACCTGGCAAAGGCATCTGCCAGCAATGGCGAAGCTGGAGCCAGTCAGACCGCTCTAGTCTGTGAATTTTAACAGCGCCACCAGCACACTGTCCTAGTGTGGGCTAGGCCTGTGCTTGCACACTGCACAGATACTGTCCTGCAAGATGCTTTCAACTTTGCAGGTGCACCGTGTCAACAACAAATTGTTGTTGCACACACTTGCAAAGTTGAAAGCAACTTTGTTGTCTGAGTGCCCTGCGGGCTGGGGCTGGGGAAATTGCCAGGCAGCACTCTGCAACAGTGAGCCAATTAAATTCAGGGGGAGGACTCCGCGGCCTGGAGCAGGAGACTGAGGAGAGAGAGGTGGGTCAGGACACCTCTCAAGTCATTGGGGGTGGGGTCAGGTGATCAGGTGGCTATGCATTTTAATTTGGCCACACACATGATCCCGGAGGCAGTACAGTGCCCGCCACGCCACCTAAGTTCTCACTTGACTTCGTACGCCCTCAGCGTGCCTCAGACAGCCTCAGCAGCAGGCCAGCAGGCCAGCAGGCAGCAGCTCAGAGGAGAGAGGAGCCGCGACGAGCCGTTGACTCGAGTCGCCACAACTTTGGCTTGCTTGCCTAGTTGCTTTGGCCTTGGGGTCGACTGTTACAGCTGGTCAGGTCAGTTGTGCCTGGGGCCGGCAGCCGCAGTGCCTGCCTGCAGACTGTGCCGGCCCGTGGGGCAGCCGTGGACTCCTGAGCCAGAGGCCCACTGCTGGTCCACACGCACACACCGCTACCCGAACCAGGCCTGGGGCCCGCTGAGTCCACCACCAGGCACATATGTAAACTCACTTCCTCCACGGTGAGCAGTCACCCACGATAAAAATGGCATATGGCAGGGACCTTTGATCTCTGGCAAGCAATACTGGATTGTGACTTTAACCAACTCTGGACGCAGAGAAGGTAGGAGGGCATGCCCAAGGTCACACGGAGGGGCAGTCTTTTGCATTTCCGGATTGCCCTGGGTGGCCAAAAAAGGAGGAAGTGTCTCCCCCGGCTTGTGGCTTCAGATTGTAGCCTACATGGGTAGCCTCTATGCCTCTCCTTTCTATTCTCACCTCCAACCTACTCTGGAATGCCAGGAATGTCACAGCATCCTCAGACTCCAGGATTGCCTGTTGTTTTAGGACTTAAACCTATAACTTATACCAGGAGGCCCATCCCATCTGTAATCCCATCCAGCAAGGGCTACCCGGTGAGTGAGTCAAGCAAGATATGTTTGTGTGTGGTGGGGGGGATGCAGGGGGACATGCGCCATGTAATATTACCCTATATATAGTAACACCCACCTCAACTGTTCATGGTTTAAACATAACCAGTTATTCTGGTGGGATTTCGCACAGCAGTGAACTTTGCAAAGCTTCAGTGCTTGAAGCACACAATGAACAAGCATGTTAGCGCGACATGTATTGGTGTGCCAGACTGTGTGACAGTTTGCTCCACTGGAGCACGGCACCGGGGTGTTACCCCTATCCACCTCCCCACACCCATCCTTGCCCAAGTGCTAGTGGCTAGTGCAATTTTATGCAACTCTGTTGATCATCATGTCTATGTGCCAAGTTACCTTTGGGTTTGATTGTGCTCTACAAATAAACTAACTAAACTAGTGCAGAACTCTTGTCAAGTCTGGCAGTGTGCATCAGAGCTCTGGTGCACACATAGCATTTTCGTTGCTTTCCCCCCATTGTTAGTTAAGGTTTGACCAGCACATAGCAATTCCTGACAAATGGGTTGCGAAGGCAAGGTCCTCTTCAGGAATCCCCCGAAAACCTCTGCATATTAATGACGTGATACTGTTCTGCTTACAGGGCTTGTGCATTTCAAGTCCTTCGTTACTTATAAAGTGGTCTGTTTGTTTTATTGTTTTTACATACAGCACATTTTCTTCGCATAAAGCACAGTAACAAAATGCATCTATGTTTCCAACAGTGACAAACCTACAACCATACATGTTGCCGTAATCCATCCAGCCGTGCCTACTTGAACTGCTTTCTGTCACTTGCAGCACCATATTTATACTGGCGAAACAAAGCAGTGCATACCATAATTATACAAATCGCTCTGTAAATGCTACAGGCAAAGGCGTTCGATGTCATGAGTGAGCAGTCGATCCAGTCCACTTCATTATAGTACCATTAGTGCTGCACATACAACGGAATAAGTTATCGGCCAATCTCCCTGCAACACGTCTTGAAACCTAACTTAACTTCTTGCCACTAATAAAATGGCTTGTGAGTTCAGCTGACCACATACTTATGTTATGTAGGTCCTTGAGGGCAGCTATATATTTCATCACAGCAAGTAACCTCACAACATTCATTATGCCCATTAGTTGGCATCCACTTTGTTAGTCACGTTCCCTCATGTACTAGGCCAAGCATTGATTAGGGTGACCAGATATAAAATATAAACCCACACATTCCATAGACATAGATGTAGGACTACCATAAATACAAATAAAAATGTGGTCCTACTTCTATGTCGCTGGCCTTTTGCGGGGGAGGTGGTGGGAGGCCGGGGAGGAGGTGGGAGGCCGGGGAGGAGGTGTGCTCACAGGCACACTCCTCTCATTGGAGGAGAGCACCGGGGAAGGGAACGGGGAGTAAATGGGGGCGTGAAAAGCATTTCGAAATCGGGTCCCAGCAAAAATCGGCACTGTAGCTACCCACCTTGCAAACCCCAGACAGGGTTTTTAAAAATAAAAAAAATCCCGGGACCCCAGAACAAAGGGTGATCTCCCTGGACTATGCCGGGAAAACCGGGACATCTGGTCACCCTAGCATTGATTCTCTTTACAGACAAAAATCAATTTAAGGACTTATTGTTCAATAAAAACACAGGCATGCCATGCACCCTCTACATCCCTGAAACCTGGGCCACCCACCTGCAAGACATCAGAATGACATGCCAAGAACGTTCCTTTACTTTTAGACACACTGACTACACAAGGATATAGGGTCGGACTGGGCTGGCTGGGCAAACAATTGTCTCTGGCACCAACGAAAAAGTGGCCCAGTTGCAAATAGCAATTCATTCCTTTTGTGACAGACTGTTTGAATAGTACCCAAGGGGGGATTTCATGATGAAGCGTAATGCAAATTGTGCAATTTAAAGAATGATTCATCAACAATGGTTGAAAATACTAGCCGCATAGTGAAGTAACAGATTAGCCACATGTGGCAGTGTTTGATATGTGCACTAATTGTAGCACTCTCTTGCAGCATTTCAACAGCTACGACGACACATCCTGGCACAACGAAATAGCTGGAGACAAGGGACACTCTGGTGACCACTAACCTAAACAAAGTGCTGCACAACCACATGTGTCTTTATTATGTTCTTGTGCCTTTGTATACTGCTATAGTGATATTGTATATGTGTGTGTGTGTAGAGTTAGAAGCAGGGACGTGTGTTTCTATGACAAAGTGGTCAAAACCTTACCCTAACATCCCCCAACCTATCCATCACCTCTCCCTAAACCTCATTCCAGTTTCCGTACTTCCCCCTTCCTATCCAACCATCGTCACCCTAACCCTCCTTCCCGGCTGAGGTTGCAGAGCCCTGTATAAGCATCGACTTGCAGCATGTCCCAAAACCACATTGGGGGTGGTTGGTTCATGCCATTCCTGTGCCTCTGACCTGTGGACCCTGTCACAGAACTGTATGCAAAGTTATGTTATTTCATGAGTTGTGTTGAAATGTAATATTTGAGCATAAATACAACTGGCAAGGTACTTTCCAGTGTCATCATTTGGCTGTACTGCTTATTAAATTCAACTTTTCATTACATGTGGGCACAAGTAGACATGCCTTGAGTCTGGTTCTGCAAAATAAGTATTTAGCTGTGTGATGATGTTTTTTAAAAAAAAGAACAAAAGGAATGTTATCACTTTCTCAAGCGTTTACACAAAAAAATAACATGCAACAGACACATGAACCCTCCATAAGTAGCTTTTTCTGTCGTGAATTGACGCGATTCACAGATGATGGTTTGAGGGCTAGTTTTTTTGAGGTGAGCGGTGGGTCATTTTTTTTTCTTCGGGTGTCTCTGCCTAGTTCTTGTTCCAGATCGACCCAGAGTGCACGGTGCATATCAACATAATATCTCCCTTTTTAATGCTGCCGCCCTGGTTTGTCCCACCTCCTCAGTTTCCATTTTAGGGGTTATGATGCGTCACATAGAGGTGTATAAAATTCTTAAAGACACAAAAGGGCCTGAAAGTGTGCACAAGAGACATGCATGGAAACTAGAATCAGTTTTCTACTCTGGCACGACTGCCAAGGCCTCAAACTCGACAACTGAGGCTGTCCAAATGAGTGTATGTGGTTTGCAAACATTTTACTGTTAAGGTGTTACAAAAAAAAATTATATGAACAGTTGAGCAGAATGTGCTCAGAAGGGTTGCAGGCGTTAATCACTGTCAGACATATTTGTAAAATATAACCATTTGTGGTCGTTCTTATGTATCCAAAATGTTCTCATTTTATGCAGATCTACCTGTAGCTCACATTCGTGCATTGCTGATATGTGTCCCCTTCCCCTCACCACCAGTGATTTCAGGGACAGCTGAAGATATGTGACTTTTTAAGATGGTCTGCCTTTATTTTGTCATGGCTGATTCATACTGAGCATGTTCACTTAGCATCAGCACACTCAATAGGGGCGGGGGGAGTTGCTGCAGATTACAAGGGGACAGTCGGACGTCATTATATAACAACGTGCTACATGTCCCAAGAGCCCTGCAAAGCCTGTAAGTCGCTACCCGCGGCCCATCACAGCAAAGACCCTGTGAAACCAGCCCTAACCCACGACTACATACTCAATCCGAGAAGATGGATACAAAAAATCTATCAGCAAGAAGACAGACGGCTCCGAAGAGCCCAGTTACACAGTCAAAAAGTTCTAACATTGGCGTCTGATGCTAAAAGCATTGCAAGACAGCTGCAGCATGAACCTGAGATGTCACAATGACGTCTTCTTGGTTTCCCACCTAACTGTGAGGGACAGTCTGAAACAAAATAAAGAAGACGCTGGGTAGTTCGTTTTTGATGGGGTGGCCCTACACACGTAGGCTAACTAGCAAGTCACAGTGTTTTGGGTGGTCGGTCAAGTCATGAAAGCACTGCATGGCGTTTGCAGTACTTGGCTTTTAAGAACGAGAGGATTCTGGTCGTTGTAGTCTTCTTTCACTTTCAATGGAGCTTTTTGACCAAAGTGCCCTGGAAGCAAGAGATGGTGCGCCCCCGTGACTTGGAGGAGCAAAGCTACTCTGCTCAAGGACAACAAAAGATGTAATCGAGGCATAGATCTTTCCAGTGAGCGACTGTATGCTCTGCAAGTAAAAGACTGTATCACTAAACGCAAGGAGAACTGCCCCTTTGATCATGGCTTGAGGTCCATCAGTATCGACCCTGACAATGCCCCTCTAGGGGGAGGGCAAACGCCAAGCAAGTGCTAGGTTTGCTAAGCCCAGCTCAATTTATTGGGGGCTTAATGTGGGGCAGTGGTGGAAATGGGAAAAATGTGAAGGGGGATCACACAATAGCTGCTGTGGGGAGTGGAGTTTGGAGGTAGGGGCGGAGCGCTGAGGGGGCAGAGTTCTGAGGAGGCAGAGCTGGCAGTTGGATTCCACTCAAAGGAAATGTTAAAAATAATATTTCTATCATGCTGCTTCTTTCCAAACATCAATTCTACTTTAAATCACTTCAATGGCTTTGGTGCACCCAAAATACTGTTGGTAATACAGTGATTTTTAGTAAACTAAGGTATCCATAGACACGCTCTGCAGTCGAAGGCTATTTTATTTATTTTCATTTATTCCATTTGTTATACGCTCAAACCCGTGGGTGTCACGCCATAGTTACAGACATTTTAGCATAGTTAAATACAGTGACAATCAATACAAATTACTCTTCGTAACATTTACTACAGTTAGTAGAACAAGTTACTCTCTTACCTGGTAACGTTCTTTCGATGGGATGGTCCGACGATGTATTCCATATCTATGACAGTAATCACCACAGCTGTGCTGCTTCGGAAAATCTTTCGGCGTCTGCGTCCTGTGTCGATGGCGTCGATACGCCGCCCTCGAGGACCTCCTCTGACGGCCGACGTCACTGGATGTTATAAGTAGGACGCACGACGCCCGTAGCCTCAGCTGTAGTTTTTTCCCCAGAACATGTGGCACCAGACTTCTGCCAGTCTGACCACACAAAGCCTTGCGGAAACGTAAACTGCAATCGAATAAGAAATTCTGTAGCAGGGAAGGCAGGGAGGGAGCGATATGGAATACGTTGTCGGACCATCCCATCGAAAGAACGTTACCAGGTAAGAGAGTAACTTGTTCTTCAAGGGGATTGGGTCCTCCGACATATTCCATATCTATGACAGACTCCCAAAGCAGTACCAATGCAAGGAGGTGGGAAAAGAATTTAGAACAAGAAATTTAGAATGCCCAATCAAATTGCAGAGCAAAGGACCGCCTTGCCAAAGGCTAGATCCTGCCCCTAGATGGAATCGAGGGAGTAGTGACGTGCAAAAGTATGGACCGAAGCCCAGGTGGCTGCGTCACAGATGTTACGAATAGAAACACCCCTCTGTAGGGCAGTAGAGGCTGACATACCCCTGGTAGAATGGGCCCGCAAGCCTACCGGTGGGTCCTTAACCGTGAAGCGAAAACACTCAGAAATAGCCAGAATAATCCAGTGAGACAAAGTCTGCTAAGTCACAGCTTGTCCCAAACGCTTTCCAGCGTAACCAATGAAGAGTTGATCGTCCACTCTGACCCGGGACATGCGTGAAATATAAAAGCTTAAAGCTCTCCTAGGATCGAGCCTATGGAGCCTCTCCTCTTCCTTACAAGGATGTGGAGGAGGATGAAATGCCGGAAGAACAACCTTCTGGCCTAATTGAAATTCTGACACCACCTTCGGAAGAAAGGAAGGACGAACTCTAAGGACAACCCTGTCCTTCTGAAATACAGTGAAGGGTGGCTTAACTGAAAGTGCCTGTAACTCACTCACTCTGCGAGCGGAAGTGACCGCAACCGAAAATATAGTTTTAAGAGTTAACAGTCTCAAAGGGCATGAATGCAAAGGCTCAAACGGAGCACCCATCAGAAACTTGAGGACAAGGTTCAAATCCCAACCGGGCACCTGGAAAGGTGACAGAGGGAACACATTAGTGAGCCCTTTGAGAAACTGAGAAATTAAAAGAATTTCAAAATAAGAACACTCTTCAGACGAGCTCTTAAATATGGACAGCGCCGCCAAGTAACCTTTAACAGTACACACTTGCAGGCCCTTGTGGGCTAAAGAAAGCAAAAAAGACAGAACCACAGGAATGTCACATGCAAAAGGATCCACATTCTTAACCCTGCACCAGTCGCAGAACTTACGCCAACTGCAACGGTACAGGGACTTTGTTGCGGGCCTTCTGGCCGAAAGCAACACCTCCATCACATCTTCAGGGAGGTCCCAATCCTTATACCTCAACCTTTCAGAAACCAAGCGTGAAGGTTGAGGGATCTGACCTCTGGATGGAGAACCTGACCGCCCTCCCGTGAGAGCAGATCGTCTCGGTAGGGAAGACGACGTGGAGGGCAGATGGACAAGTCGAGAAGGTCCGGGTACCACGTCCTCTGGGCCCACGCCGGAGCAATGAGGATCATACGTGAACCGAACCTTCGTAACCTCCGCAGCACCATGAGGGATGCGTCCGTCACAATCATCACCCCCGGCCAGGGAAGCCAAAATGGAGCCCCCTTCATCAGATTGTCTTCGACGGCCCACCACAGAAGGTCCTGGGCGACCGAGGACGGCACCTGAACAGGGTCCAACATCCTGCCGGAGGTCTGAGACCACTGGAGCTTGAGTGCCCATTGCAAAGATCTCATCCGCAGCCTGGCCTCTGGCACCAGAAGAATGCAGGATGCCATGAAGCCAAGCAATCTCAAGAACTCGAACGCTGGGAGACTCTGGGCAAGCTGAAACTTGTGCACCATCTACTGAATGTGACGAGCCCTCACCTGGGGAGGAACACACTGTCCCAGGGACGTATCAAGCACTGCTCCAATGTACTGGAGCCTCTGAGTTGGTGTCAAATGGGACTTCTTTAAGTTGAGGGAGAAGCCCAGCTTATGGAGGGAGTGCCAGGTGGCTGACAGATGATCCAAGACTTGCTCAGGAGAGCGCGCCCTGATCAACCAATCGTCCAGGTAGGGGTAGGCATGAATCCCCCCTTTCCTGAGATGCGCTGCAACCACTACTATGAGCTTGGTGAAGACCCTCGGGCGGAGGTCAATCCGAACGGCAGGACCCGAAACTGAAAGTGCGAGTCGCCAACCGCGAACCTCAGGTACTTCTTGTGCTTTGGATGGATCGGCACATGAAAATAATCGTCCTTGAGGTCGAGAGACACCAACCAGTCCTGAAGTTGAAGGGCTTGGAGGACTTGAGAGAGAGTAATCATCTTGAACTTGTCCTTCCTGAGGAGTTTGTTCAAACTGCCAAGTTCATGATGGGCCTCAATCCTCCGTCTTTCTTCGAAATAAAAAAATAAGGGGAATACCATCCCTTGTTCCTCTCCACTACAGGCACCAGTTCTATGGCGCCTTTCTCCAGCAGGCATTGAATTTCCTGCGCAAGGAGCGGATCCAGACTCTTCAAAGAGAGATTTCCCGGTGGATTGTTGTGAGGCCTCTGCCGGAAAGGAAGACAGTAGCCGTGGGCTATGATCTCCAGAACCCACACATCTGAAGTAATGGCACGCCACTCTACAAGATGCTGCGCCAGCCTTCCCCCAACCGGCGAACCATGGAACATGGCTTCATGACTGAGCTGAATCAGCTGCGGCGTTGCCTGAGGGCAAAGAGGCAACTGCCCGAGCGGCCTTGGCACCTTGAGTACCTTGTTTTCCACCTCTGGCACTCCTACGGTGGCACCTTTGACTGGCAGCTCCTCTCGCTTTACCAAAGGATGAGTAATAACAAAAGGAACCTCCCCTCCATTGCTGTCCCCTAGGACGAAAAGGCAGAGGTTGTCGAATTGCAGCGCCCAACGCCTTTGCTGCAGCTTTGGAGGTCTGCAACCCCTCAAGGCTCTCGTCATCCTTGCTGCCAAAAAGATGTTCCCTGTCAAAGGGCATGTTGAGGAGCCGGGCCTGCACATCAGGAGCAAACCCCGACTTCCGCAACCACGCAAACCTGCGTATCACAGTGCTTGCCGCCATGGACCGGCTGACGCAATCTGCCATGTCCAAACCTGACTGAACGGCCTCACACATGGCATCCTTCCCATCCTGGACCATAGCAAGGAAACCATCCCGTTCGTCCCCTTCGGGAATATGTTCAGCCGCTAAGGAAACACAGTTCCACAGAGTGTGCGTGAAAAGAGACAAGGCACATACGGAGTTGGCCGCCTGAAACGCCATACCCCCTGAAGAAAACACTTTCTTCGCCCAACCATCAAATTGTTTGTCGTCCCTATCAGGAGGGATGCTAGGATACGACGCCTGCTTTGCTGGGGCCGTAGCCGCCTGCACCACCAAACTCTCCGGAGTGGGGTGCTTGGTCAAGTAGCAGGGGTCGCTACTGGCTGGGCGGTATTTTCATGGCAAAGACTTGCCCACTGCCGGGAGACTCTCTGGAGCAGTCCAAGCCGCTGCCACCCTCCTCTGTAGAGCCATATGGAATGGCAGTACAGGGTCAGTTGGTGGACTATGGTCGAGGATATCCGTAAGGTCATCCTGAAGAAAATCTCCTGGGGGAGCAGACCACCTCAAGTACTCGGTGACCCTAGACATAAGGCGCCGGTACGAGGAGTCGGCATGAGTGCCAGGCTCAGGCCTTCAAAACTCTACCTACGGAGAGGTGTCCAGACCACTGGTGTCGTGCAGGGACTGACGCAGGTCCTCAATTTGACTATGGCCCGAGAGAATCTCTTCTGGCACCGTATCAGGAACCATGCCATCATCAGAGCCCTCATCCACCTCCGAAATAAACTCAAGATGGCAGTAAGAAGGCACAGAATGTGGAACAAAGCCATGCTTGACCTTTGCCAAAGCCTTTCTAGGGGGGCTCCACCGTGCCCCGGGGCACCCCCGTCGAAACAGCCTCGAAAGGCGTCCAGTGAATCGGCATCGACACAGGCCTCGAGGGCGGAGCCCCAAGCGTGTCCCTCGATGGCCTGGGTGCCGATGGCGTCGATGACTTCTTCGGAGGCGGAGCCTCGAAAGAGTCCGCCGATGACCTCGGCGCCACAGGCATCGACGTATTCCTCGAAGACACCACAGGTGCACACGGTCTCGAGCGCGTCGAGGACCAGGACCTGGAACGGGCATGACTAGAACCATTCCCTTTGTCCGAGCGGGATCTTTCCCGTGAATCGTGCCGACCACCCGAGCCCGAAGGCGTACGAGCGGTGTCTCTCGACTGATCACGACCGACCCCACTCGGAGGCGCGGACGGCCCAGTGCCCTGCAATTCGAGAATCGCTAACATTTTCTTCCCGAAGGAAGCCCATTCCTCCGGCGTTGCATGCTTGATGGGATAAGCGACCCGCCGACAGGCAGAGTCCTCAGATGAGGACGGGGAAGGCGACCAATGACGGCGCTTCTGGAAGTGCCTCGAAGAGGCAGAGGAGTGGCGGGACCGAGACCCACTGTACCTCCGACGACGATGCGGAGATTCGTCCCTCGAATCGTCTGTCGAAAGCCCCACCGACCGCGACTTCCGTGGTTTGGCCACCTTACCTACCGACAGTTTCTTCTTGCACTCCCGCAAGGCTTTGGACGTAAGCGACTGGCAGTCGACACAATAATTCATGTCATGGGCCTCCCCGAGGCACCAGAGGCAGCCGTTGTGCGAGTCCGTCACCGACATCTTGGACCCGCAGTCTCTGCCCTTCTTAAAGCCAGGACGTGGGGTGGAACACGAGGTAGACATCTTACGAAGGAAAACTTCACAAACTAACAGGTTCGAAGAACCGATAAAGAACAGAAACTCCAAAGAGTCGAAAAAAAGTACAATCTCTGTCTTCTCATTGTTGAGGAAGAGGGTGTTTAGCGCCATCCATTTTTAGACTATAGCATAGATTTTATTGATCATGATTGTGTCTTGCTCATAGTTCCCAGTGATGGGGATAAGAATTTGTGTGTCAACTGTGAAGTTTGTGAAGAGGACACCCATGGCATCCAATGCAGCAAATAATAATTTGGTATACGCATTGTATAGTGTGGGCAACAGACAGGGTCCTTGTGGGACTCCTAATTGTTTTTTTTCTTTTTTATTATTAATGTTTGAATGGTTGGTCAGAATTCTCTTCCAGGTGAGATCTTCTCTATCAAGATCCAAGTGTAAAAACTGCAAAGCCATACATCTCTCGTCAATTAATTTCCAACAAAGCAGCAACAGATGTTTAGTTGTTTCAATCGTCTCTGGGTCTTGACAAAAGCGAGACACTGATTCTTGGGCCATTATCAGCTTCCTAGCCAGAAATAGTTCCGTTGATGGTAGGATGTTTAGCCTGCACCTCACCAACAAATCTCTAAAGTATGGTGAGGGAAATTTTGTCAGGTAACCAGGCAGTTCGTTGACCTTATGACGTTCCCAGATGACATTCAGACACATCTTACTCTGATGTTTTAGTTCAATAGTTTCTATCCAATCTCTTATCAAGATAGTCTTTTTTTTTACCTAACCTTTTTTTTTTACCTTATTTGGATTATTCTTTAGAGTATCACAGTCTGTTCCCAAGTTTACCAGGTCCTCTTTGTAACAATCTTTCCATCTTGAGAGATTTCTATTTTTGTTTGCTGCCATCCCTTTCAATATCTGGAAAGGGCTTGGGGGTAATCAATGATACATTTCTGGAACATTGATAAGGTCTTCCAAAGTACAATTGATGTTAAGGATTGCAGTCAGTCTTAACTTGTATCGTATTACCGCTGCAGAAACAGCATTCAGTAATCTTAGTATTTTCCTCCAGAAGAAGGCTTCACAAATTTCCCAGGTTTTCCATGGTAGAGTTAGGAGTGCTTCCACTCCATAGCTTATCACAGGCGTTACTTTTTGCTTAAAAAAGATGGCAATTGGTTTCAGGGAATAGGTGCCAAATCGATGGTAAAGTGCTCTTCCTTGATTTGTCAGTTTTGCAAATTTTTCCATAATTAATGAATAATGGCCTGATTAATGTTCTTATTGATACAGATTCCTAGATATAGGATGGAGTCTACAGATTCCAGCTGACGATTATCCATTTTCTGTGTAAAGGTTGCCCCTCTTTTTTTGTTGGTTCCTTGAGCTGATTGCATGATCATTATCTTTAACTTATTGACATTGATTTTCATATCGTTCGTGTCCAAGCCTTCATTGCAGTCCGATTGGTGTTAGATCAACGAAAACTAAATCGTCTGCATATAAAATCAATGGGATTGAGTCCTCTTTTATTGTTGGAGGAAAAGCTCTAATTTGATTCTGTGAACCAATCATGTCTGCCAGATAAAGCACAAACAAGAAAGGCGCGAGGGCACATCCTTGCTTAATTCCCCCGAAAAGTTCTTATTTTCTTAGTAAGAGTGCCATCTCTAGTAAGTTGGATTTAAATAGATGTCTCTGATTACAAGGCTTGAATTGCTTCCAGAATGTCTACCGGGCACCCCCATTTCTCCAATTTTTTCCATAATCATTCTTGATTTATATAGTCAAAAGCCTGTTCGAGGTCAATAAACCCCAACAAAAACTTTACTCTTTGTTTTGAGTGCCTTTGCTTTCAACAAGTTCCGGATGAATACATTTAAGGAGGTGCCCACTACACTCAGGAAGGCAGATTCTCTCTTGTCTAAGATATTTTCTTGTAATGCCCATTTCTTCAAAACACGTAGTAATATCGAGGCGAAGAGCTTCCCTATAGAGTCCATAAGGGCTATAGGTCTATAATTCCTGGGGTCACTGTGATCTCCCTTTTTATAAATGGGTACCACAATGTTTTCTTTCCATGTTGATGGGAGAGTTTTGGTTTTTACTATTTGTTCAAATAGTAAATTGATGAAATCTGCCCATTTGTCCTTACTTTCTTTTAGAATTTGATTGGAGATGCCGTCAGGTCCGGCTGCCCTAGATGAACTTTGCTTACCAATCATCTAATGTATTTCTGTGCAGTCCAATTTTATCGACCCAGATTGATTGGTTGTTTGATTTGTTCGGTGAGCCGGACTCTCCGTTTTAGCAAAAAGGGAAGTATAGTGCCTAACCCAACTGTCTTCTGAGACTTGATTTGTCCCGACTGCTGATTGAAAATCCTTTCGGTTATTGATTACATCCCAAAGATATCTTGTATTACAAGAATTGATGGCCGTAAGCATTTTCTCTCCATCTAATTGTAGTCTACTCGCTCTTGTCATCTTGAGCCAATTTTTATAGGTCTGTTTACATTTTCTTATTGCTTCCTGGTTTCCTGGGAAAGGTTCTTTCCGAAGGAACCTTAATAGTGCTCGATGTTCATTTCTCTTTTCAACCAAAGTTTTGTTATAAGTCTGATAACTTTTTATTTCATCGATCTTCTTTGGGTTTTGTTTCATTTGATAGTCCATCAAGAGCCATCCATAATCGCCATCTTCTGGATTTTCTGATGCTTGCCTCTTATAGCCCTTGATTAGGTCGACTAGTTTCCTTTCCTTAAGTCTGATTCGATTTCGCCCCCAGCATACTTCATTGGGGGTTATTTTGAGTTTCTCTTGAGCCTTCCCCACAAAAATTATTTCTATACTGAGGAGTGTGTGATCGCTATTAAGTTTCTTTTTTACTTCAAAAGTTTTGATACAGTCCCATGGGTTATTTGAAACAAAACAATAGCCCAAACATGCACTATTTCTTGCACAGAACAAGCTGTCAGCACCTCTCAGATTGCCTTTAATAGCTCCATTAAGCATCCTCATGGATCAGCATTCCATTGCCTGCTTCCAAATCTGTTCTTTTTTGCCCAAAGGGATCGGGATCTCACTTTTAGCTTTGATCTTCAGAAGTTTGATGTTTAGATCGCCGCATAAAGCAATAGATTGTTCTGGTTCTTCGATATGGATTTATCGATTATATTCTCGATTTTCGCTATGAAATTGGTATTCAGCCCTTTATTTTCACTCCAATAGACATTGATTAGGAGGATAGCGGCTTTCCTTGCTTCTAGCATTAATTTCATTTTCAGCACTTGTATAAAAGGGCTCGGAGTCAGGTACTCAATTGCCCAAATTCATTTCGTCAGTTTTATCATCATTAACAAGCCTGCATAAGGGCGACCAGTAATTCCCTTTTTTGCTGGGTTTATATAAACCTTGTAGCCCTCACATATCGGTTTCTCTCGTAACCAGGTCTCTTGTATTTCATAAGCGCCTAGAAAATTGTCTGCGCCTGAAAACAGATGACTAAAGCCACGGGTGTTCCATCAGACTACATGCAGGCTTGTATCCTGGCTCTTTACGGCAGTCTATTGCTTTTTCTTGGCTACTAAGGCCTTTGCCATCCACGCCCAATCGTCTCCATTAAGTGAGGGTTTATCCCGGCTCAATTTTTGTTTGCTTGTCATGCTGGAATTGTCGACCGTAAACCTATATTTCTTTCCTTCAGATCTAGAAGGAAGGGGAGACTGGTCCTCTTTTTTTCCCCATTATTATCCCGGAGATCCTCTCATGTGTTCACCTCTTTTTCTTTCACTTGACTCCCCTTGGTCTCCTTGCTTTCGGCTTGCTGTCCTCGCTGATGTTTATTATTCTGACGATCATCCAGGACCTGACTTTTTCCTGGAGCTTTAGAAATTCTTTTCTGCTCGCTCTGTCTTTTTATGGTCTTATTTCCTTCCTTAGTTCGCCCAGAATCGAGTGAGCTTTTGTCTTTTTTCCACTCTAGTAACTCATATCCCAGATTCTGGAGCTTTACTTTCATTTCTAGTACAGCTTCTTTTATCGTTTCTGTCCTCACATGAAGGATTACTAACTACATTCTCTTTTCATGTGGAAATTCCACAATAATAATATCATTTGAGGATAGAAATCTAAGCATTGGGATCTGCCAGAGTGTAGTCATCGCGGTTTCTCGATTTAAGATAAATCCTTTGGCACTTTTCAAAGTTTTTTCCAATTGTAGTTTTAAAACTTTTTCACTTCTGTTGTTCGCTTTCTGCTTCGAGGGACTAATCTTTCTGTTTTCTGTTTCATCCGTCTTTTTCTTATCATTGGGTTTAAATGTGACGCCCTTACCTTTTGGGATTTCACTTTTTAAAAACTCCACAGCGTCAAAGACTTTGTCTTTTCATTGGTTTGGGGCAGTCTGGATGTCATTCATAATAGGCTTCGCTTGTTTATCCTTCAGTGTTTGTTTGGAGTCGGGGAAAGCAAAGGGCTGCTCTTTGGGCCTCGTGTTTGCCTTCGGTTTACTGGGTCATCCATTTACTCCCAATCCGCTGAATTAAAACTGTCCCAATTATTTTCTTCTTCTTTATCTTGCATAACCTCAATTAGGTCGCTTAGACAGACATCTGATGTAAAAGAGTCATCCGCAACCGTTACAAGTTGGGGCAATGTTGAAGGCTCATTTTTGTCTTGTTGAGTTCTTATTAGTGCCAGTTCCTTTCTTGATCTTTTGGCACATTGAGTTATCTCAAGATTTGGTGGGGTCCTTATATTTCTTAAGAAGGCCGTTGAGCCATGCTGCTTTCGAGGTCCGGTTAACTGTTTGGATTTCTTTCCCCTTTTTTGATCGGGTCGAGTATCCTGTGGTTGGACTTGATCCACTCCTCCATTGAAAATCGAAAAGCTAGTAGTCGGGGGAGGGGGGGAATTTCGGGGGGGGTTGGGTGGATGCGAATTTCACCATCATCCCCTATCGCTGCGGCCCTGCTCGTTTGTTTTTTCAGTGTATTGTTTCCGCATCCTTGGGGGGCTAGGCTCTTTTGATTCTTGGCCAACTGGAGAGGTCCCTTTTTTTTAGGCAATACCAGTTGGCTGGCTGCACTTTGCTTTGCCATTTCCTTTCTCTCTTCCTCGGTGTGTTGTCCCCCAGGCGGGTCATTAGTAGTGGCAAAGGCATCAATTTCTTTCAAGTTCTTTTGGCATCCAGATTTAGGTGATGAAAGTTCCTCATCCATTTACAATCCTCGAGGATCGCTTCCATGAGTAGAGACTGTCCATTAGTTTCACTTCGTGCTTGGTCTCCAAGTCGGTTTTGCCATAACTGAGATTGATCAGCTTCGTAATTGAGCCTGCTCTCGATTGATGTTGTGAATCACTCCAAAGTGGCGATTTGTTCATGAGATTTCAAATTAGCCCTTAGTAGGTCTTGCATAGAGTCATTAATTGATTCATATCATTTCAGAAATGGGGCCATTGTAATCTTGAGGGCTGCCATTACTGTATTTCGCAGTTGCAAAGAGGTTTCCATCCGGTCCTTTCGGTAAATCGCCTCTCATTTAGCAAATTGCTGTTCTTCAGAGCTTGCCACAATAGTTGCAGGGGAGTCATTCGTTTTTTTGGGGGTTTGAATGCTCTTATTCAGAGGATCTGGGAAGTTATCCATCTTTATGGGAGCCTTATCAAGAGCTGCAATTTTATCCTTTATGAATGATAGGCTCCTCCTTTTTTCCTGTGCAATTTTCCGGGTCAGGGCGGAAATGTCTTTCACCAACTTATCCGCTAGTTTGGAATTGCCTAAGTCGCCCGATGGTGGAGTCGTAGAACGGTCCTCAAGCCGATCTTCCTTTAAAATCTTTTTGGGACTTTTAACACCCTCTTTAACAGGGTTTTCTAATTTGGTTTCTCTTGGTGGCGAATTAAATGATATTGTATCCTGTATTGGTGTATTTCCACTGATCGCCTGGGCGGGGAGCTCCAACATCCTCCCTTCAAGGGATTCTTTTGGTAGAATTTCAAAGACGTCGCGTTTTCCAAATCCTCCCAGTCTAACTGGTCGAGGTCTTGGATCCCTTCCTCACCATCCCGTATTAAAACCTGCTGATGGGGATTAAGGGGGATTTCAGCTCCTTTATTTCTAAATTTGTTTTATTTTGCAGCGCACATTTGCCACTTTGTAACCCATCTTGGGGATAGTGATATCCTCTTCCTGGTTAGACTCCTTTATTGGTTCTATTAAATCCTCTTGGCGGTGGAACCACAACTCCCAAGCTCCTCCTCATTAGTGAAGGAGGCGGCACTCGCCAACAGCTC
Organism: Ambystoma mexicanum; assembly: GCF_040938575.1. Lineage (NCBI taxonomy): Eukaryota > Metazoa > Chordata > Amphibia > Caudata > Ambystomatidae > Ambystoma > Ambystoma mexicanum. The sequence goes on along the minus strand of NC_090921.1, from coordinate 422,839,885 downwards.
ATGCCGTACGGGAGAGGCATATCCAGACAGCACAACTCCCGATGCCGAGACGCTTGTCACAGCGGGCGCCTTCCCAACGTGTGGACACGCCCTCTGAGGAACGCAAATCGGGGAACCGTGCTCACTTGCGCCGCCAGGTAAGGGCTCCCCTTCCTGATTTAGAGATGGACTCTGTATTTCTGCATTTGAGTATGGTGTTAGTCCAAAACTGGGGAGCGAAGGGCTTTTCTAGGCCGCAGCTGTCCTAGCTTGAAGCTCAGGAGGTTCTCCTCGCTCTCCGTCACCCATGGGTACTCCATTAAAGTCAATATCCCCAATTCTTTCCTCCCAGAATTCTCAGTGTTCAGTTGGTGCAAGTGCAGTTTATCGTGAGATATGTTTGTTGGAGTTTTAGCCACAAATGATAAACGCATTTGTTTTAGGGAAGGGTTATTCATGTTTGCCGGGATTGCAGTAGTTAACAGGGATTGACAACGTTGCGTCACCTGCAGTCTGGTATAGGACGATTTTACCAACAAAAAGTGGTCGCAAAGACCAAAAGTTCTAAAAATGCTACCACCAAAGGTTCAAACACCAAAAGATCGAACCTTTGGCAGTAGCATTGTAAAAAAAAAAAAAAAAACGGGGGCTCTGTGAGTGTCCCCCTCATCGCCCTGCTCACTATACTTTATTGTATAGTGAGCGGGGGCTGTGGGGCACACCCCCGCACCCTTACGTTAAAAAAGAAAAGAAAATGACCCTGCAGCGCCGGTTCACGATCACGGAAGTGAAAGGGAAGTGGCGCTGCAGGAACCCAGCGTGAAGATGAAGGTAAGTGGGGTGTGTTTATGTTGGGGTGTGCTAAGGGTGTGGGGGTGGTGGGGGGTGTTATGGGTGTGTTGTGTGTGTGGGTGTGAGTATGTATGTGTGTTCACATGAGAAAGGTGCAAACTTTTGGTAGTTCACACCTTTCTCATGCAAACCTTTCGCCCACGGTAGTTTCAGCCACGGGCAAATCACTTAGATTCTGCAGTCTTGTGTGAGAGCTTCCAGCACTCCCGGTTTCGCTCACTGCCTCCCGTTGGGCGGCATTTGATTTTTTCATTCAGAGGAGCTGATTTCTTTCTTCTTTCAGGAAAACACATGAATATGGAGCCACCAAAGAACACCAAGAACACCACTTGCCAATCACTTTCGCTGTGTGAGCTGGTTTTGTAGGGTAGTCCCCAGCAGGCAGCAGGTTTCCAACTCCCACCTCCAGGTGGACTTAAAGGAGCAGGTAGCAAGTAGTAGAGAACCAGCCAAGTCACCAAGAACAGCACTTGCTAACCACTTTTATGTGGGACTCCTATAGGTACTGGGATGGGCTCTGCGGCCTCTTTGACAATGGAGACACGGGATGTTCGGTCAGCCATGAAGGATTTGATCCAGGAAGTGGCTTCTTGCGAAAAGTGGAAGTCTTTTGCTAAAGTGACACAAAGTTTGTCATGGTCGACTAGGTTGAATGCAGCAGATAAGTCTAATAGCAAGAGAATGCATAGTTTGCCGATTCTAAGTAATCCGATCGTGGCTGATTTTGCCACGGCCGGAATGATCGCATGAGAAAGGTGCGCACTACCAAAGGTTTGCACCTTTCTCATGCAAACACACTTGCATACTAGAATGGCTGCAGGGGATTCCTCCGCAACCCCCGCTCACTATACTACAAAGTATAGTGAGCGGGGAGTTGCAGGGGAAACCCCTGCAGCCCCTGTTTTTTTCCATTTATTTTTTTTTTGCGGGGGTATCCCCCACAACACCCCGCTCACTATGCCACACAGTATAGTGAGCGGGGTGTTGCGGGGGACAACCCTGCAGCCCCGCAGTCTTTTTTCTTTTTCTTATTTTTACTTACCTGCAATGCTACCACCAAAGGTTCGAACTTTTGGTGTTCGAACCTTTGGTGGTACCATTTTTCAGTCTTTTTGTACGGTCTGACCTTTTTTTTTCAGTCCGATCATGCAAAACCAGTTTGCCAGCGTCTCTTATGGAGTCCATCTGGATTTTGAGATCCAGAAGAGCCGCCTCTGTGCTGTGGTTTGGCCTAAAACCTGAGTGATGTGCTCCTAGGGGTTGGTTTTGTTCAAGGTGGGCTTGGATTAGGGAGTAGGCTATTTTATCGATTATTTTGAGCAAAAAGGGGACAGTTGATATAGGGCGATAGTTGGTGGGGACTGTTGCATCCAGGGATTTTATTTTGTTTAGGAGTGGGGTGACCCAAGCTTCCTTGATACTGGTAGGGACGTTATTTGTGCTGAAAGAGGCGTTAACACATTTGGTGATAACAGGTGTGAGGGTGGGGGTGCAAAGTTTTACTAAATGTGCAGGAAAGCTATCTCCTTTGCAGTTGGAGGGTTTAAGTTTGGTAATGGTGTCTAACATTTGCGTTTGGCTCACTAGGGAGAATTTGAATTGGGTGTTGGTGTAGTCACTGACTTTGTCAGTGGTAGGTGGCAGTGAGTTTTTGTGGGCTAGTATTTTTCTTTTTGTGACGATCTTAGCTTGGAGCATTTGGAGTTTGGAGGCTAGCGCATTCTGGATGGTAGTGCACCATGCTTTGCTAGAGTTGTTCTCTGTCGGAGGTGGAATGGGATTTTCCAACCCTCTGAGTATTGTGAAGAGCTCTTTGGAATCTGACGCAGCGTTGCTGATGCGTGTATTCAGGGCATTAGCTTTATGAGTTATGAAGGATGCCTTGTAAATTTGGTTGACTTTTAAGAACGCCTTAGCAGTGTCTATGGTATGTTTTTTTTTTCTGTGGATGTGTTCCAATGACCTTTTGTTGTGCCTGAGTACTACGGGTTTGTCATTGAACCAGAAGTTTGAACGTTTGTCTGGGTGTCTTATTTTAGTTGCAAGGGGGGCTAGTGAGTCAATGGTTGGAGTTAGGCATTTTTGGTAGATGTCTGCTAGATCACTGGGATTGTCAATCGGGAGAGTGGTCAAGGTGAGGGCTTCCTCCAGGATTGGGATGAGGTTGCCTGCTTTCAGTTTGCGAATATTTCTTGTCTCAACCGTATCCATTATGATAGGTGTGAGGAGGGGTTTCTCCTGGCTGGATAGAGACTGATAAGAGAGTGGTCTGTCCAGTCAACTGGAACAATGGAGTCTACTGAGACAGGGGTGTTTAGTGTGAGTATCCAGTCTAATATTCTACCCTTGTTTGTGTGGGGTCATTGACTAGCTGGGAGAAATTGTTATATGTGAGTGAGGCATGGAAGGCATCAGCTTTGTGGTCTAATTTGTCATTGAAGCCTAAATTAATGTCGCCAAGGATTATGAACTTGGTGTTGGGCTTGAAGAGGGGGGTGAGGAGAAGTGGGATATCTGATTCTCGGTGTGAGCTGTTATTGGGTGTTCTATAGATAACCAAAATCGTGATGGTGGTTTTCGAGTTTCTGGACAGTGTGACTAGGAGTAATTTGTATCCTTCCAATAGGTCAAGTGGGCAGGGTCTGAGTTGCAGGTCGGATTTGGCGAATATGGCCACACCACCTCCTTGTGAGTTGGGTCCATCGGTCCTAATACCAGGGTAGCCTAACAGGTTAAGAGACAGTTGCCGAGATTGTTATATATGCAAAACTGCTTGTTAATCGTATTACTTTTTGCAATTCCTTACAAAAAAAACAAGTGCTATAAAACGTGTTGAGGGATGGGTTGGGCTGGTTGCTAGCTTATATTCACGGCGAAGGTGGGGGTATTTCTTCCCCTGTAGTAAAAATCAAAAGTTGGCGCCCATGAACCCACAGTTTAATTTCCTAAAAACTGTTCTCAGCGCAAAAGAAGCATTTATTTGTGATTAACCAGTTTGACAAGCATATAGCATATTTATAAATATAACCTGTGATCAAACACAAATTACAGAGTATGTGTGGTAGTCCTACAAAAAAAAAATCCAAGAAAACTAGTGAATGCAAGCAGCATTTTTCAGTTTGGAAATGTCTTTAGTTTTTCTATGAAAGTGTGAAATGTACATTTGGAAAACAACCATGTGTCCCAGCATGAAGAATGCCTGCTTTCAGCAGTGATGCCCCCTCCCAGTTATATTCATGGCCCATTGATTCCCATTATGTCCTTTCAGACCAGAAGAAAGAAACAGGCGGTGAGAGCCTGCAGACGCACGCATGGCGCCTGGTGAAGGAGCACAGGGCAGATCCAGCTTCTCTCGGCGAAGCTGGGGGCTCGGTTAGCCTGGTCAGGGCTGAGGCTGGCCAGGTCCCGAGATCCGGCCAGACATCAGATGCCGTATCTCGGACCCCGGGCCATTGGCCAGCGCTGGTGTGGGGGACGAGCAGAGCTCAAGGCAGGGGCGCCGAGTACGGGGGGATCCGGGGCCTGAGCCCCCCCGGCAAAATCAAGTGGGGGCTGAGCCCCCTCCCCCCCAGGCCGGAGAGAAGTGATGCAGTATCGATGGCCCTTTCCATCGATACTGCATCACTTCAATCTGGCCCGGGTAAAAGCGCGAGAACGCCGGATTCTTCTTCTTCTTAATTATCGAATGTGTGGGCGGACCCACGCCGGCGCTTCCCCATCCTAAAGGATGATGTGCACCAACCCCACCAATCAACACACAGGCCACACTTCCACACAAACCACCAGCAAGCCTGGAGACCGGCGCACAGACCCGCGAGACCCCGGCCCGTACGCCTACACATGCGCTTCAGGCGAGGCACCGCGCGCTGCCGCCCACCCACCGCGACCATCCCGAGCGACACCCACACTTCCACACAAACCACCAGCCACCAAACCACAAACAACCACTACCCCAATTAAATACCACCAGCCACCCAACCGCAAACAACCACACCCCACCAATCCACACCAACAGTCACAACACCCCAAACTCACAACACCCAGCGAGCCCAGAGACCGGCGCGCAGACCCGCGAGACCCCGGCCCGTACACCTACACATGCGCTTCAAGCGAGGCACCGCGCTCTGACGCCCACCCACCCACCGCGACCAACCCGAGCGACACCCACACTTCCACACAAACCACCAGCCACCAAACCACAAACAACCACTATCCCCAATTCAACACCACCAGCCACCCAACCGCAAACAACCACACCCCACCAATCCACACCAACAGTCACAACACCCCAAACTCACACCACCCAGCGAGCCCGGAGACCGGCGCGCAGACCCGCTAGACCCCGGCCCGTACGCCTACACATGCGCTTCAGGCGAGGCACCGCGCGCTGCCGCCCACCCACTGCGACCAACCCGAGGGACACCCACGCTTCCACATGAACCTCCAGCCACCTAACCACGAACAACCACCACCCCCAATTCCACACCACCAGCCACCCAACCGTAAACAACCACACCCCACCAATCCACACCAACAGCTACCCTACTGCAAACAAACGCCCCCACCAACTCACACCCCGTCCCCAGCTCCGCCAACTACCCGCCACTTCCAAACGCATCCGCCATCTGCGCAACACCTCTCAACCCGCCCAGTAGTTCTCTCTATGTGTCAGAAAAGCCTGCGGGAAGTCCTCAGAGAAGCCTCCAGTCCACCTGACTGGGAACGTCGGATTAAGCCCTCCCCTCCAGGACATACACCAATAGGACTCCTATTGGTGTATGTCCTGGAGGGGAGGGCTTAGGGGCGAACCAGAAGCTTCTGTGTTTTGCTTCCGGTTCACCCATGTTTAAAGCAGGAGCGGCATCCATCGCATCCAGCAAGCAGAGAGAGCAGAACATTCGGAAAACGGCAGCAGCAGGTAAGTGATTTTATTTTTGTTTTGTGGCCATGGTTAGGGGGTGGGCGCGAATGTTTGTTGATTTTGTCGGGGGTGGGCTCGGTTGGGGCTCGGGGCCCGAAATAATTCTGTCAATTAATATTTATGAGGCTCACACAACCATGTGAACCTGGGACATATGTTTATATGTGATTACCAGAAATCCATGCAGCGTGGCACTGGTTATGTCTGGTGCCATGGATTAATCACAACATATTCAATTCTGCATGTTATTTAATAGGCAACCATTGCATATGCTGAGCAAGGGAGGAGTTGTGATAGCAGGGTTCAGGTTAACCGTGTCCTGGCTACTGTTCATGAGTTGAATCGATTTCACGATTGTGACCTTCAGTGTTTAATTGGTGGATTTCCCACAGACCAGGAAACAGCTGAAAAGACTAAGGAGCTTTGTTCAATCTTTAAATAAGCAGTGAGTTTGTTATGTGTGTGTAAGAGTAGAGGGCAGTTTGGAAAAGCTGTTACATATAAGAAGATAAGATTCATGGTGACAAACTGTACCTGGAGCAGTCCATGGTTACCCTGGTTCCTACATATGCCAGTGCCCAGAGGCCTTCCCTCAGTGCATATCTCCCACAACTGCTATGCAGTGTGCATAGCATGGTTATGCTAGTTCCTAGATATGCCAGTTCCCAATAGATTTGCCTTATTGCATTGCTCCAACAACTGCTATGCCCCGTGCATAGCTTGGTGCATTCCATGGTTATCCTGGTTCTTACATATGCCGGTGCTCGATGATGTTGCCTTAGTGCTTAGCTCCTGCAACTCTGTCCCTTATGCGTAGCAGGAGTGTTCCATGGCCACCCTGGTTCCCACATTGGGCGGGAATGTCATGGGTGAAAGCCCGGGGTGCATGCAGTCCTGTTAGGTGGGCCATGGTTAAGGGGTGGGTGAGAATGTCATGGGTGCAAGCCCGGGGTGCATGCCAATCCTGTTATGTGGGCCATGGTTAGGGGGGTGGGCGGGAATGTCATGGGTGCAAGCCCGGGGTGCATGCAGTCCCGTTAGGTGGACCATGGTTCTTCAAAAGGGAGAAGGATAAATCCGGCAGTGTTGTGATAATTAGGCTCTGTTTCCAGGGCCGACTTGGAGAAGTTCAAGATAGTACACAATGTAATGTTGGATTCCTGAGGGGCTCAAGAATGTGCTTGGTTTATCCTGGCAGTTTTGGGCTCATTTGCCTGGGCACCTCTACACTTTGTACCCCAGGTCAAACTACAGAATGTTAATTCTGTGACTGCAAAGCCTGAGCCATGAGTGGCAGAGTCCAGGACAGACTGTGTATAAAGGTGAATGTTGTTGGTAAAGGGAATGGAATGGCCAATCAAGAGTGTGTTTATATCATGTTAGGCTGGTTATGTTGGTTGTACAGCACTCACACAGTGGTAGAGTAGTCTCATAGCTCTGAGGTTAAGGGTGAGAGCGGGTGTACAAGAGGGAGGATGAAAGCAACAGGGGAGGGATGGACTGAACCAAGAGAGGAGTGTTCTGCTTTCAAATGCTCCAAGAGAATGCATGGTGTAGAAGGACTGTTTTGTGGTTGATGAGTTCCGCTGAGCCCATGAAGATCTGGCAGCTAGCGCTTGCAGTAGGGTGGTGTGTGGTGTCCAGTCAGCCTGCTCCCCCCTCATCTGCCTATTCCCAGTGTACACTCTGTGTAAGAGAGAGATGGCGATATGGGGCCTATCTCCAGAGACCAATGCTGGGAGGGCAGGCAGGGGGTCTTTTTTTACGGCTTTGTTATGCCTGCATGCTTTGCTGTGAATGATGCTTATGTCTTGTAGACAGGGGCAGGAAGTGGGGAGGGGAGGGAGTTTTATGGATATTTCCCCACAGCCCATTTCCAAGATAAAGTATTTATCTGGCTCAGCAGCCGAGTGGAGGGGTGCAGTGGAAAGACAAGTCGGCAGCAGATGCTTGAGTGTCTAATTTGTGGATATGTAAACTGTTAATAATGCATTGTGTGCTTCATATTTCCTCTAGATGCTTGTTTGAAACAGTGGCTTCTATGTTGTGAATACAATAAGGCAGTATAAAGAGTTGTATGCTTGTTTCTTGGAAGGTAAGACGTTATTAAGCATAAGTGCAGTGTACTTTTTCTTACTGACTCCTTCATTTTTTGAATAAGTGGTGTTTCAAATGAATGTTGAAAACCAGGAAAGTGGGAGTTTTTAAAACATGGAGACAACCATGGCTACAACTTTTAGACGCAAGTGCTTCCATTAGTCCCAAACATCGCCTGGGTAAGTGCTTTTTATCATTGTACACTACTTTACCAGAAATAACACTCTTCTCCCAAGTCTGAAACCACACTTGATTGCATTATACTTCAGCAGAACATCTGATGTGTCCACTGAAAGGTTTAAGATTACGCCACATCCCTAACTCTATCTGGTTACCCAGAGGTAACATCTTAGCAAACGTCACTTGGCTATGGCATCTTTACAGTAGGTTAATGCAAGAGGTGCCAGCCATAATAGCCAGGGTGCCTAACTACAGCATTTGAAGTGTATGGGGTCATAAATAATGGACACAATGATATGCACGATGTGCGGGATGCTATGTACTAGCTTCTTGTTTTCAAGTGGGAGAATCATATGTACTTTTTTGGGCTTTTATCAAACGTCTAGCACTACATCACAAACTCTGTTTGCCATTTTAAAAGATGTTCTCCTGAGGTTTGGCTATGAAATGGAAAACTGTCGGGGGCAGTGTTATGATGGTGCTTCCAATATGGCTGGACATCGACATGGTTTGCAGACATTGGTGCAGGAGGTGGCACCACAAGCTATTTATGTGCACTGCTTTGCACACAATCTGAACTTAGTTCAGGATGCAGCTATGGGCATTGCCAAGTTCAGGGATCTGTTGGTCTTTGTAAGGGAATTGATTGGGTTCATTCGAAATTCCCCAAAACGGCTTACTTGTTTTGAACGTTGTCAAGAAGAAGGGAGTGTCAAATTGCTTACATTCTGCCTTACCCGATGGACCGTTCGAGCAAAATCTTTTAAGACTGTACTAGCTAACTACAGTTCTGTAATTGAATTTCTGGGACTTGCAGCCGGTGACCACAATGAAGCGGGAGCAAAAGCCCATGGGTTGCACTTGCAGCTCCATAAACTTGAAACCTATCTAGGTCTTCATCTTCTGTACTTGGTATTTTCCCGTGTTGAAACTGTGAACACTGCTCTACAGAAGGTCAATTTAAGGTTTCATGAAGCAGCGGTTATGAATGAAAACCTTAAAACCGTAGTTGCACAACTGCGTGAGTGATTTGAAGACGTCTTCTCAAAAACCACATCAGCGGCCAATGATTTAGATGTGGAACTAGAGGAACATTTTGTGTAAAGAAGGGCCAGGAAAATCCCACGGCGCCTGGATGAAGGGTCAGTTCCTCATGTTTTTGAGTCTCCCAAAGACCTCTATAGACAAGGTTATTATGAACTCATGGACCGTACATTGGTAGCTTTGTCAGAAAGTTTCAATACAACTGCATGTAACCATATGGTTAACATTGAAAAATTTGTTACAGGGAATGCCACCAGTGATTATGTCATGAATTTTTATAAGACTGACTTCCATGAATGCAATCTAGCGTTGCATAGAAATATGTTCCTTGAACTTAAACAGAGGGCTAAGAATCCGGTTATGTGTTTTCAGGATGTCTTTGACTTGTTCCAAGGTGAAAGGGGTCGTCCTATGCGCAATTTGTTCCCAGAACTGGCACGACTGCTTCAAATTGCAGTAACCATCCCAGTATCCTCTTGTTCTTGGGAGCGTTCATTTTCATGCCTTTGGCGCATCAAAACCTACCTGAGAGCTACAATGGCCCAAGCTCGATTAAATGCTGTTGCTTTGCTACATAGACACAAAGATGAAGCTGCAAATTTGGATGTTGAGGCTATTGCAGATGAATTTATTCAACGAACTGTTGTCCGTAAAAATACATTTAGCCTAGGGAAGGTGCTGCAATGAAAACAGTTCACCTGTTCTCCTCTACAGCAGCACTATTGTAAGTTTGAATTGTTCATGCTTTGCTGAACTATGGGACCACACACGTCTTGCTTAGTAGTTTTTAATCGGGAAACGTCTTTACTTCTCGTTTCTCTTGAATTGGGAACTTTTTTTTTGGTGGTGGTACTCCACCTTGCAGCTGTACCTTCTGTTTAGCAATCATTTCATTCTCCCATGTTGCTCTGCCTTTTGAGGGAGGGCTTCTACAAACTGGATGATTATAGAGGGGTGGAGTAGGGGCAGTGATGGCTAACTGGAATGCAACTTGAAGGCTTAAATCTCCTTCTTTCTTGACTTTAGTATATGCAGTACATGCTAGCCAATGTTTCCACTGTTCTGCGCAGCGCGCGACCCCACCCCCGCGTGCCGTTGCATCATGTTGGCGACTATATGCACATTTTCCGTCATGTAACTGCCAGTGATGTCACTTCCTGTATTTGGGCCCCCCGGGAAAATTCATAAGTCGGCTCCCCTGGCTCAAGGTGTGTGTCTGTGTGCACTGACAGCTCAGTTGTTAGAGGACTTAGATATTGATTTGGAGAAACCAGATAAGTCTAGACAGCCCAGCTCTGAATTTGTGGGAATACAACTTACCATCTAAGTTTATAGTGCTCATGGTACGAGGGCCATTTACACATCGGCTGTAGTTTCAGCGGCCACGCCTAAACGACCCTCGGATGAAATGACCGGCGCTGAATTGGCTTTCACCGCACTTAAGCCGCGACAAAAAGGGGTCCGAGACCTAAGTGTCGCGCCAAAACAGACGGCCACAAAATGCTCGTGCCAAAACGTGGCGTAGTGTCAAATGAGGCTCGCTTTCACCTTGTGTTGTGCAATACTGCCCTCTGGTGGTATGAGTTGGTACGGCATCCACGTGGAAATTGTGACAATATTAGAAATGGCGCGCGCATTGTCAAGACATGGGGATGTTGAGCTGCATGAAACCAACAGCAGACTGCGGATTCCATTAGGTATACCCACCGTTGGTTATTACAGGATTAAGCCCCCATCTAAAAGTACTTTGAAATCACATTTCGCGATCTGAAGTTTATGAAGCCAAATTTCTACGACATGGTATGAGCTACAATCATGCGCATTTATTTTAATGAACTAGCCGCCTTGAGATCACTTCACCAGAAATAATGTCCAAATTATCCCATTTTAACGCATCGTCAATAGCAACACCTCATCGCGTGCACTGGATACTGCTGGAATAACGCTATATGCTGTACTGCAGATAAACGACCCATCCAGCGACCTGTGCAGCGTTCAAACACTTTTTTCTGAACTGTACTGAAATGGAACTGCCCACAGTACTTGCCTTTTATTCTACTTCGATACCATCATCTTGAGCCGCGCACTCCATAGAGCCGTGCAGCGACTGCAGGAATTTTCCTTGGAACCGTCCGCCTACCTAATTAGACATCATTAACGTTTTGACTTCTCAACTTCTCGGCGAGTTCCTATGGACTTGCTCCTTTGAGCCAGATTTGCCTCTTGTCTGATTATAATCTGGTTATATTACTTTGCTCTGTGGCATAACAAGTTCGGGTAACACATATCCAGCTGCTGTTTGGGGAGTGCGGACGTTGGCGCTAATTTGCCGCTGGCAGCTCCGCTGTGTTGACTTCCCTTTGCTGTTTGGTGTGCGTGGGGTCTGGTGATTGGTCTATTAAATCATGAGCTACCTATATACTTTAAAAACAGCAATGCCGTCCAAAGAACTGCCGAATATTGATGCTTTATCTTCAAACGTTCAAAAACGTAGAAGAGTGACATCGCGAACTTTTGTCATTTCAAGAACTCTGAAAAAAGACTGATGGCTATGAATGTAGTCCAAGTGACCTCACATTTAAGGACAAATTTGGAACCCAACTCATTACTGATAGATTTCAGTGAGATCTCCGGCACACTGATGTGAATGCTCTGACAACTGTGGAGCACCCCCCCAGCAACGGTCAAGATTTGGGTGAAATCATTACTTGCACCCATATCAAACCAATGCCTCTCGCGAATGCCTCAAAAATCCTACTTATACACCTGTCATTACAGCAATAGTTCCCTCTGATTTAAATTCCGTCCTAGCCCAAATCCATGCAATAGACCAACCTGCTATTTATTCTACCATCCATGAAACGAACGTGAGTTCTAACCCTATTTTACCTGTAGCTAATTCCGTTTCTGTCCCTCATAATAGCCTGAGCCAACTAACTGAAGGCTTGTCTGAAGACGGTCTTCCCGTTAAGAATACCCTTGCTACTGAGGTAATCCTAGAACCAGACACCCAAACCAAAATCTTGCAGAATAATACTCCGCCCATTAAGAATCTTGATCTCTCACAATCTCCTATACTATCTGGGAACTCTTTAGACTCACCTGTTTTTATGTTTAACCTCCTATGCTAACCCCACTCCTTGGAGGCCAGTGAACTCCAAAATAGAACCCACTGCATTAGTGGAGGTTACTTTATCAGCCATGAACACAGCCCTGCTTTCGTATATGAATCACTCGACAACAAATTGACTCAAATTAATTTTATAGACAAACTTTATCAACTCAGGTCTGATAAAATCCATTTCAAATCCTCTGATGCACCTTTAATTACCACAGAGTTACACATTAATCTTCTAGAAATAAAAACATGCTCCCCCTTCTACTTTACTGAACTTAAAGAGTATAACGCCTCACACTTCAATTCATGAACTCATTTAGGTCCCTAAATGCCCACCTCGCTAATGTTATTGCTGAGGCAGATCATGAACCTGTCCATCTTGATTTGAAGGTTATAAAACCTACCTTTGATATTTTTGAGACACAACATTTAAAAAAAGTGTGTAAAATCGATCAAAGAGAAAGAAAAAAAATCTAAGAACCAAAAATTATCATCAAAAGGGACTCAAACTGGCTCCAGGAAATGTATTCGAATCTTAACATCACTGGATTAACTCAGATTTCAATCGAATATAAGAATAAGGAAAACAATCCAGGAGAATAATAAAATGAAAAATGCATCAATAACTGGCACCCCTAGTAGACGCCCTCCCTTTAGAGTCTGATCATGAAGTCTGTGAAGCCATAGGCGACCTTATTGAGGCAGCCGAGAAATTAGACTAACTTGCAACCACTAATAGGGACTCTCTCCAGTCCCAAAGGCACACTGCTATTCAACCTAAAATTCAATATCGATTCAAGAATGATCTCAATGAGATGAAACCCCTCAAATTATGGCAAACAAAATCTTGCTTCACGACTTTAGAGCAAAAAAGGAAAGAGATAGAGAAAGCTTGTCAACCTCCAGTTGCCCTTAAGACATCTCACATAGACTATTCTAACCCACATCACAGTATTAATACACAAACAAAGTGGGTTTAAGTGCAATATTAAACAAAGAGCACTTAGGCCTAGCTGAACATCAGATACTAAATATAACTCCAGCAATAAAATCGAACCCTCTTATCAATGCAAAAAAACGGTCATACGTTTATCTCACAATGTAGGCCCAATCCATGCCCAAATATGTTTTGAACCAATCAAGTATTCTTCACAGCTTCAGTGTTGTTGACATCTTAGAAAATATACAATCCCACAACATCACTAAAGTCGAATTTATAGATATTACTAATACGAGTCTGGTACAATTGATGATTTATTCCGGTGTAATAAGGAATATGCTATGGCAACCAAGAACCCAGTTATATCATTTAGGTTTTATACTATCTCAAGATCATACTGAACTATACACAACTGGTAAACATCTGGGAGATTTAACTCCCCACAATGGAAATAGTCAAAATCAATATCCTGAAACAGATCCTAGTCATAATACTTTTTTAACAGTTACATGCTCCCAACGATCGTCCGAGGAGCCATGACAAATCAATTTAATGGCCACTCTGTCATGGTCAAAGGGGCCTGCATACTCCCTGCCAGGCTATCAAAAATAACAATCCAAACATTCTGGCCAACAAATGTATATCTTAGCTTCTTGGAACACCAGAGGATTCAAACATTTACTTTGTAGTACGCCTGACAGTCTTAATTCTTTTGATATCATTATGCTGCAAGAAACCTGGCTCCTGGAAGCATCTGTGTGGGCAGGTCACACATTATCCTTATTGCCTGGCATCATAGGAACCACAGGCTGCCCGGCCACTTGGTGGCAGTAAAGACCAAACTTCAATTCACTGGGATTAGGGGAAATCCCCTGGGTTTCCCTAATCCTTATACTCAACTGGTAAAGTTGATAACTCCATTCAGCAGCATGGCTTTTCTTAACATCTACTGGAATCATGGAGCTATAGCCAATCACTTATTCCTCAAAGGAGTATCTGACATATTAGATGTAGTTACCAGAGAGATTTCAATCCAACATCTACTAATTGCAGGCTATTTAAGCATCAACTGCATTCAGTCAAGTAAGTCATACTTGACTGAAATTGCTAAAAAAAAAAATGGCTGGCACTTATGAAAGAGAGACAGCTGAACAAGATGAACGGGTCCCTGAAAAGTGATACCCCCCCCAAACAAACATGGAAAGGAGGGACTGCAGCGACCACCATCGATTACATCTCCGTTCAATGAAATACTTATAATTTGATCGATGACTGAGATCCTATCGCAGGCTTCCAGTGATCATGACCTTCTGTTTCTCAAATGGAAGTTGCTTTCCCTGCCAGATGCAGTTGATTATTACCTAGTGAAACTGTCTATCTGGAGGAAGGAATAATTTCATATGGTAGGATGAATCCTTATCCCTATTTAACACCCACAAGTTAAATGGGAATATAATTCTCAATCCTGAATTAGCTGACCTCGATAGACGCTACATTGCAGTTATGAGTCTATTCAGGGTATCGCCTTTGCTTAATCCAACATCATCATTCAGATATAGATATAACTTCAATATTAAATTAAGATTAACTCAAGATGGCCAACTATCTTGCCCAATTTTAACCTTGAAAGCTCTGAAACAGGGCTGCATTCTTGATGCTACTCTATTTAATTATTATATAGCTGATATTGGACACTTTCTTAAAGGCAAGATGCTCAGACTCTCCTAAACTGGGAACAAGTTGGCTACCCTGGCTATTATACGCAGACGATTTAGTCTTGCTGTCTAAAACCCAGAAAGGCCTTCAAAACGTACTCTCGGCTCTTCTCGGCTATGCCCAAATAAACCACTTAGCTGTTAATATGGACAAAACCAAAATATTAATTTGTGCAACTAGCAAGCTAAAAAAGATGGATGATTTCTCATTCTATTATTGAAATAGTTAATGAGTACCGCTATTTGAGGATGAATATGAATAATGACCAAGCAGATTTCCCGTAGCACCTCGAATTAAGATCTAAATTAAGAACAGCATTATCCCAAACTAGATTATTACATACAAAATATGGGAAATTCTCCTATAAACCCGTTCTGATCTACTACAAACAAAAAGTGGTACCTGCTTTCACGTACGGAGAATCCAGAATATGTAAGGGGCCAAAATCTTGGACCATACTAGAAGGCCCATTCTAGAAAAAAAGTTTTGGACTTGCCAGCCAATGGAAATTCTCAGATAGGAATTGGGTCTAATATCACTTAGTAGTATAGTTATATGGAAAGTGCTAACATTAAATCGGAAATTTCTCATAGCACTGCCATCAGAGTCCTTATTATCGTTCATAGCAAAATTGGCGATACCCAATTTCGATACCTCCTTTTATCCATGGTTACGGCTAACCATTGACAACTTGAAACTTGTAGGCATTTCGCCTAATCTATTGATCAACAACCCAACCAAACAGTGGTGGCATGACTGGCAAATGAAATGGCAATCGTCTCAAAAGTACAAAAGTTTAAAGAATGGGCACTTCGTTTTAAAACCCTTAAACACACCAGAATTATATCTCTTAAAATTCCTTGCTCCTAAATACCATATAGGAGCTAGGTCAAACATGCACTGAGTAGCTAGAGCATGTCAACATTGTTTGGACAGCTCTGAACCTGAAACACTGAAGCATATTTTAACCATCTGCCCTGCACTTGTAGAACTGCGTATATTGCACTTTCAACATCTTTTTAACGATTTGATCATTTTAACACCAGAAATATTATGGATCACATTTGTGGATGCCGTATTACAGCAATATGATATATGATATTTCATTAATATCGTGCTCGTACACAAGTGTTTCAGAGCACGGCAAGGCAAGGGAGGGGAACAGGGGAGAACTAAACAACGATCTTACTAGGCCCAGCGACATTGAAAACGCGCAAGAGCATGGGAAAGTGTAAAAGTGCATAGAAGGGGGGAGAAGTGGAAAGTGCGGAGCAGAGGAGAAACAGATATAATAATAAATAAGTAAAAACAAATCAATAATAAAGGCAATAAGCGATGGTAGTGCAGCCAGCAAGTGGCAAGTGCTGTGTTTAAAGCAGAAGACAGGGTATGTCTGATAATTGCAGAAAGAAAAGAAAGGGGGTGGGGGACTGTACGGTTACAGATACAGACCGCAGTGCAAGGGGTAGCCCGGAGGCAGTGTAGTAGGGTGGCAGGGTGAGCAGGTACCTGGGCCCAGAGGACAGAGGGTGGCCAGGTGCACGGTGCCGAGAGGGAAACAGATCAGCAGGAGGGACGGGGGGCGAACGCAGAAGCAAAGAAGGTCTTGAGGTGCTTCCGGAACCAGAGCTGGTTCTCCTCAAGTTTCAGAGAAGCAGGGAGGCTGTTCAAAAGGAAGGCCCCAGCCGAAGACAGATCTACCCCCAGCTCGTTTCTTTGAAAAATGACTGACCCTGAGGGAATTAGAAGTAGAGGAGCGAAGAGCTCGAGAGGGGAGGTATTTACGGAGGGATAGTTGAAGGTACTTTGGACCCAGAAAGCCTTGTGGGCAATGCAGAGAGTTTGGAATGTAATCCTTGTATCCACTGGGAGCCAATGAAGGGATTTCAGAGCTGAGAGATACGATCCCAGGGCTTGAGGCCAAGGGCAAGACTTACAGACCTGTTCTGGATTAGTTGTAAAGAGCCGAGAGTAGAGGCAGGACGAGTAGAGGCAGGAAGATTTAGAAAGAGGCTGTTACAGTAGTCCAACTTAGAGTGAACCAGAGCTTGGGAGACAATGAGCTTCTGGGGGAAGGAGAGAAAAGGCAGAGTACCTCGGAGGAGGTGCAGTAGGAAGTTTGACTTTTTAGAGACATCAGAGAAGAAGACGGAGAAGGAAAGTGTGTAGTCAAAGATGACCCTGAGGTTCTTAGCCTCACATGTAGGGGTAGGAGAAGGGCAAAGGAGGCCGGCCAGAGAGTGAGGGAAAAGGATGGTGAAGGTGTACAGATGAGGATGACCCCAGTTTTGTTGGCATTCAGACAAAGATTCAGACACCAATCTTCATTGGCAGCTAGGCAATCAGAGATGAGAGGAGGAGAGGAGGTGACCGATTGTAGCTTATAAATGAGTTGAGTGTCATCAGCGTAGCACTGGAAATCTGAGCAGAAAATACTGGCAATGCTGACATTTCTCGAACACCCAGTCTTAGGTTTATCACAAACCTGTTCCATCTGATCGAGTGAATTTTTTAATATCAATTGCCTGAAACTTTTATATGTCCCTTGAGGTACAGTCCTAAGTTTATCATGATCTTAATACATTTGAGTGAGAGAATTGGTTTAATATCAACTACCTGAATATCTTTAAATGTCCATTCAGATTGCATCAATCTCTCTGTATTAATAGCAACTGCATTCTGAGGTTCCTGTTCTGGCAACTCTGAAACCTCTGATATTGTAAATGTTCACTTCTCATAGTTGATTTTATCTCCCTTTTGCAACATTTGATCTCAGGTAAAGCATAATTGATTGTATACCGTTTGCTCTATCAATCTTGTTTTTCAAATTTCATACTTGCATTTGGAATCATGTACATTGTTTATATTGTACGGTTAAATATTATTCTTTTTAACCAAATCCCCCAAAAAATAAAATAGCGACACATAGTAATCTGCCAAGAAATATTCCTCTTCCCAGGCTAGTCAAACACCATGTTTTTTGTTTTAGTTGTATTGACTACAAGCTCATTCTCCTTGCAATGTGTTCCTAACCTATCCAATTTGAATTGCTAACCCATCGGGGTCTAATCAATAACTACTTAATCGTCTGCATATCTTAACCGGGATAGAGACAGACCACTCCACTTAACCAGTATGTCCCACCACCATCTACAGTAGTGGTGCACAACATGCAGCCCTACTGGACATTATATACAGCCCTCCAAGTCACATGAGCTTAATGATTAAGTGTTGCCTGGTCAGGCAATCAGTCACCAAGTATGTCATGTCCGGTGTGTGAATTCTCCGATTTTGGTTTGGTCATTGGATCATGATACGTGAGCTTTTAATATTTAAAAACATAATTTCAGTGCCACGATACAAATACACCAAAAAGGTAATGCCATTAAAAAGGATATGTATCACTTGTTATAGTAGAAAAGTAATAAACCGTACACCGTAAAACCAATTTTATTATACTCAAATTCTTGCACCAATGCCCTCACTGACTAGCTCACTGTCATGTATATTTTGGCCCACTGTATGGGATTTGTGTGGTACATTCAGTCCTCCAAAGAAATCGGTTGTGCACCCCTCCTGCAGATCCAACAAATACAAATGAAACAAGTGAGGGGTCAAAATACATCCTTGGTCGATACCCCTGCTTGTTGGAATCCAATTTGTAACTTTACCTTCTTTGTCGAAACAGACACAAACTCGAGTTTAGGTGTGTAATGATATGTTATGATAGGTTATTTATAATGACATTAACATCTTGAGTAACCCATTTGGTATTTCCAGGGCCTTCAATTTCCCCCACAACCTAACTCTACTCACAGTATCAAACGCTGCATATGCAGCATAAACCAGGAGTCCCCTCACACACCAGGAGTATGCAGTTAAACTTACCAACGTTAGAAGGTTGCTTGTTGTACACTCCCCTCTTTCTAAACCCTGCTTGTTTATAGGTGCTAACCAACGCTTCTCACACCATTCTGCTAACTTATCCAAGAAACACCTATCGAATATATTAGAGGGGGATATTCAACATAGCTAAGAGCCTATAGTTGACTGCGTCATATATTGACCACTTTTTAAATATCGGTAATATTAAGCTTTCTCTCCAACATGATGGTAATTGTCCGGTACTGCTTATGGCTTTGAACACTCTAAGCAAAACCGCAGCCCACAGTAGGGGTTCAAATTTTAGCAATGCATTTCTAGAACAATCAGATCCAATTGCCCAAGAAAACTTTAATTTCTTAAAAATGTTGACCAGCCAATCGATAGTAAGCTTACATATCGACGTCCAATTCATCCTTAGGTCACTCACACTAGGTTCACCCAAATGTCCAACGGTTTTACCAATATACAATTCCCAAGCACTACACAAGACATTAATCAATCAAAACCCTCTCATTATTCATATGCACATATTTCCAAAACTGGTCGCCGTTTCTTTCAATGGCATCTTTTATCTTTCTTTTTCTTCTTTTGATGTTTTCACAGCCGTTGCTTAATTGTTTCCTTGCATTCCTGTAACACAGTTCCAGCTACGGCTAAACCTCCATACTGTTTGCTTTCCCTCATCTTAATCACTAAGTCATGTATACCATTCCCAATGACAACTTTTCCCCTCTGATCGGTTTGTCATAACATGCCCTCCTATTCACAGAGGTATGCCTGGTCTGTGGCCCAAATCTCTCACCCTGCACATTGCTGGTCAATTTGCGACCGTGGAAGTCCAACAATTTTAGCACAGTCTCAAAATTCTGAACAACAACTTCCCCCTTTTCTACATAATCCACTAAATCACAAGAATGTATGAATTCTGTCAATTCATGTACCATAATTCTATTAGCCTCGTCTATATTCCTAGGTCTGTATATAATCCAATTAGCCTCCTGGTTCGTTTATTTGTTTATTGATTTGTAATGTGCTGAACCAGAAGGTATCTGGGCGTAGAATTCACAAGAGAACAAGTTTACGTTAGGCTTATGTTGCAGACAAGAATAAAGGTGACAAGTTACAATATTTGACATGTTCAGACTATGTTGTACAAATACAGGTCATAGGTTCACTTCACCGCTCTCACTTTTGAATATCTCAAGGGCAGGTGCAGTAAACTATGAAACAGCACACAGGGGGAGGTGATCACGTTCCTCCCTTGGGCAAATTGCCATATCAATTACCCTATCCAGGTGAGATAAATTAACAAACAATCTCATGTCGACACACTTCTTTCATCTATATATGTGTGCCCCCTGTGTAAATCCCCTTTACAATAGCCATCAAACATTTTAAAGCGTTGTAGCTGGAGCAAATATGCCCATTCCAAATCACTCACATTTATCAGCAGATGAGTGATGATGATTGTGCATAGTTATAGCACGAACCAAGCTTGGAAGCAAGGGAGCGCTGTCCAGATCATAGAGCAAAACATTAGGAATGAGAATTTAACAAGTCATCAATTAAAAGTTACTAATAATGACCTTACTACAGCATACAAATTGTGGTGTGCTCAGGATAGCCTGCATTTAGTTTGGGTCAAGGTGTTGTGGGAAGAACCGAGTATTTATTTATTTCCTAAATTGAATGGGGCGTGGAGCAGTCCAGATTGCCACTAGTATGGCATTCCAGGGGACCGAAGTGTAGCATGAGGATGGTTTCCTAGTTACCGGACTGTGAGCTAGTCTGTACTCCAGTCTGGTGATGGTCTTAGTGCGAGCTGACAGTGTACCACGCAATGTTTTCGATTTGGCTGTCAGTTATGCCTGCGCACCGGCGATGATTGCCTTGTAGGGGAGGGATGCAGTTTAGAACCAGATCCTAGCTGGGATGGGGTGCAAGTGTAATTCATTCAAGGTGCCGATAATGTGGCCACATTTCCCATCTGGTAATGGCCCCCTCCTTGGGTCATATTTCCAAATTCATGCCCGTGGGGAAAGACTCATTTATTACACAAGAAAAGTCCATTAAATTCCCAAAACAAAAGACTCCGTCAACAGGGCCTCTGAGTCAATGAGCAGACCCACCACCTTTGCAAGTTCATTTAAGGACAAGATATTCTTAGAAATACAAGCTAAAATATTGGTAGAGAAAAACAAATCTATGGTGTGCTACCTGATAAGAGTCGGGTCTGTTTTCCTAGTGCTGAGCTTCTCACACATCACCGTGCAGGAGATAACCTTTTCTTAGGGGAGTTTTTCTAATGCCCAGTTGAAGTAAGACTTCATAAAACTATCCCAATGGTATACAGGTCCCAAACTCTTCGTTTTAGTATGTACTGCTCATGGAACCTTGGTAGAGTGGCAGACCAGTCAGGACTACCACAAGAAGCAGCTTTGAGCTGTAGGCAAGTATGCTGAACCCAGTTAGGTCAAAGAATCTCACCAATAAATGTATATAAAATATGAGTTATATTTACTCAAGGAATATCTTAAAATAATTAGACTAAACCAACACACACAATTAATTATAGATACTTTTCAAAGGCTACTTCTTAGTTTATAGCTGCTCGTGGTTACAATTGTTACAGCGTTTAACACTAATGACAGTACCATACTATCGATAAAGCCATGCACTCACGCACAGAAAAAGATATACAGTAATTGTATTTAGTTAGCAAAACCACATAAGATAAAATCTTTTGAGAAGGAAAACAGTTGGTTAGTCAAACAGTAGTAGAGCTGAAGGTCCTAGAAGCAGTTGTAGAGCAAGCCAACACTTTTAAAGTTCGATCCCCAACTCTATGTAAAAGACTGTTCGGCGAGGGGTCAAAGTCTAACGAAGCAGCAGAGCAGCAAAAGGTCCTGTGGATACTTTCAGTCTCTAGGTAAGGATGATAGAAGAATAGCAACAGTGAATACCATGTTAAAGGACTCACAAAAGGTACACAAGCCGGAAGCCTGGATTAGAGTGGACACTGTGGACACCTCGTCGTGGCCTCCAACGGTCAGGAGCGACTTCTCGGTTTAAGTTAAGCAATACTGTTTCACCCCACAGTATCTTAGGTTAGAAGAAATATTCGTGGCTGGATTCTCCTCTATGCAGCAGGGAGTAACCCGGTCTCCGGATTCCTTGGTTTGGTGATGAAAGGCAGGACTCTAATCAGAATATCTCAGCAGCAGGGTATGCAGTAATAAAATCGCGGCAAAAATATCACCTTTACAAAAAAATCGTGGCAAAAATGCAGTGGTTTGACCCGGGAAAAGGTGTACCCCATTATACCATTTAAGGGGAGCGGGGGTTGCATGTGTGCCCCCCACGCACCTTAAATAGTATAATGGGTCTGAGGTTGCGGGGGCATCCCCCGCATCCTTTACATGTATTGCAGTGGCAAAACCACAGCCTTTTTGCCACAATTTCTTGTTTAAAAAAGCCATTTTTGCCATGGTTTTAACACATGGAACCAGCAGCAGTCTCGAGAGAGGACCTCGGTCATGGATTTCTTCTGCTTCTCTAGTCAGTCTGCAGTTTTGGCACCTTTTCTGCAGCACCAACCAAGGACACGATTTGCCCGGTCAATCTTCTTCGCTTTCTGGAGTTGTGCACTCTGGTGCAGGGACTTAGATGAGTGGGATTATGTCTATGGAGGTTCACCTGGAGCTCAGCAAAGACTTGGACTGATAAGGCCTCAGCAAGATGTTGCACTAAAAATGGGTTGGAGGTCTCCTGGTATTCACAACACTTTGGGAAATGGCTCAGATTGTATTTCGTCTCAGGGCTGGTTGGCCCCATTAGCCAAAAGGGAAGGAGTCGTCCTCTTTGGAGATCCTCTATCGCATAGAAAACAGGGTCAAGACAGCAGTGGTCGCTTCACAGTGTTGCAAAGGGTCTGCAGGCGTCTCTGTTCATCTTCTTCGGTTACTTCAGTTTCCGGTGGTTGACTTGCCTTTCACCTAAGGAACCTTATTTTTTTATTCCGTTTCAGCACACACTCCTCTGCAAACTCAACGGTTTACAGAAAGGGGCAGACGGCTGTCCAATCAGGACAGCCAGACCCCCAGTGGGAGCAGGTTGCATTCAGGCATTCCAGCAGAAAAAGATCAGGTGAAAAAACTCCTCCCCCACTTCCTGCCTGCCCAGACACACTGCAGGCTAGGCAGAGACATTAAAAGGGTTCCCTCCAAAGGCAAAACACACACCCACACATACCTCTCCCTGCCAGACTGGTAGAAGAAGGGCTAACAAAGAAAAAACACTAGAAATGGTGAATAAAGAAAGGAGCTACCAAGTTAGAACTTAGGTGACCCTATTGTGCACAACCGAGACTGTGAATACAGTCTGCAGTAAAAAAGAAGAACACAATAGTTGGTAGAACACGGCCACTGCCACCAGCCATAACTAGACGGTTGTCTATGTGACAACAAAAGTCACAGTAGCAGAGTGGTGGGGTGTGCTAATCTCTCAAAGTATAACGTTTTAGGAGGGATACAAAGCATCCCTCTATCCTTAATAACAGTAGTAAATAAGAATAAAGAAAGAATCTCAAAGGGGAACCCAAAGGATTCCCAGCAACACTGCCCATAACGAGCTGTCTGCTGCAAACGTAAAACACAGACGCCTTAAAAGACAAATGGAGGAAAGTAGATTCCATAGTAAAAGTAAAACACAGAACAGAGTTCCAAAAGTCAGAGGAAATAAGAATGAATGAGTGTACAAATACTCCACTCATTCAGGATAGAAAAAAAAAGTGCAGATTTCCAGCAAAAAGTGCTGGAGGTCTCACTAGGAGAGGGGATGAAGCATAAACATGATAAATCCCCCCCAACACTCATCCCCCCAGACTAAGGCACAGGAGGATCTAATGCATTTGTGAATGAATCTCTTGGTCCAGTCGGTCAGACTTTCTGGAGAGACCATCAGCATTCTTATGTTGTGTACCTGAACCATGCTCAATAGTGAAATCAAAGCTTTGGAGGCTTAAGGATCACCTGAGCAAATTTGGGGTTTCTCCTTTCATCTGCATCAATCACCTTAAGGGTTGGTGGTCAGTTCGAATCCTGAAAGTAGTTCCATAGAGGTATGGCCTGAACCTTTTCAAGACCCATACAATAGAAAAACATTCACGTTCAATTGTGGCCCCCCTGGTTTCCCCATCTTTTAGTTTTTTTTACTAGTAAAGCAGATGGGGTGCTCCTTGCCATTGCTATCAAAATGACTCAAGACTACTCCTATCCCTGTGTTGGAAGCATCAGTCTGCACTAAGAAGGCCTGCGTATGATCTGGAGCCCTCAGCACTGGTGCTTTCAGCCCCCAAAAGGATTTTTCAAAGTTCTCATTTCACTTGACATTTTTAGGGTACGTGAGAGAGGGCACAGTATTCAGAGGAGAAGCTATGGTACCATAGTTCTCAATGAAGTTCCTGTAGTAACCAGTAAGTCCTAAGAAGGCTTTTCCTTGAGTTTGAGTAGTTGGAGTGGCCCAGGCTTGTACAGCATGTACTTTGCTGGGTAAGGGCTTAATCTCCCCCCTCCTACCTCAGGACCAAGGTAGACCACCTTACTTGGACCAACTTGGCACTTACTTGTTTTGATTTTCAGATTTGCCTGGTGAAGGGCCTGCAACCCCTGTTCCGGGTGGATAATATGCTATTCCCAGGTAGGGCTGAACACCGCAATGTCATCCAAGAGAAAATCTCTAACCCATTCAGAGCATGATTAACCATTCTCTGAAAAGTGGCAGGTACATGTTTTAATACAAAGGGCATGACCAAAAATTGGTACAAAGATAGAATAAAGAATGGGGTGGGAGGCACTAAAAATACACTCGTAAAGTTCGCTGAAAGCAAATTTAGCCAAAAAGTCCTTAAAAATATGTGTAAGTTAAGTACGTAATGCTTCAGGTGCAGCAGGGAGAATCTTGAGGCCACTCGAGATTCAGAAAACTAAGACACAAGACACACACCGACCGTGGCCAGCCGGTAGCCCTATGCTGCACTCCTAACGGGAACTAATCCCAAATCGTAATTCCACCTTGTAGACTCAACGTACCCCCACCAAGGAGTGTTTGATCTGCGAGGGTTGATTTAATCAAATTAACATTTCAAAGTAGTGAAGATCATTTAGTTTGTCTGCTATTCAATTAGCGAACAATGTACATCAAAATCTGTCAATCTGTATATCTACAGTCAATAAACCACAAGGCTGGGAACAAACAGAAGTAAGACAGACTACATTTTGTCATGTAAAACTTAATCAAATTTAATTTACACCACACTGTTACTTTACAGTGTGTGAAACTGATTCAACTCACAGATTAATTCATCCACGTCATAAAACAATTCAGAAACAAGAGATAGTAATTAAGCTGAGCTGAAAAGGTGCTCAAACAAACCGTAATTAATACAAAAGCATATGCTGAGTACAACTCATCTAGGCAATCATGGTAAAACAATTCATGTGTAGGTATATCACCACATTTGTGTTTCCCCTAATTATGAGCAATTTCATTCATTCTGCTCAGAATTTCCTAAAAACACTCCTATAGAGTAATAAGTGCCAACGCGTTTCGGATTATTCAAAATCCATCTTCAGGGCATGACGTGTTTTAGTTCCAACAAAAAATTATATTCAGGTTCCTACAGGGTATAAGGATACACTAATTAGATCTTTATAGAATTTGAAAGATTTGGCTAGTGACTCTCATATAAATAGAAATACACTAACCTTATTTTCTCGGTAAGCAGAGAAAGTTCATTATCACCTGCATGGTAAATGTAACATGATACATAATTGTAAGTATCCAATCTTTAGCAAGGATCATGTTCTGGAGTGCTACATGTGTTATTCTAGGTTACTCACCCAGTCAAAAGACCAAATCGTCTCACCGGGTACTGTGGCAGTGTTGGGCTGTGATTCCAAATGTAGGCAGCTAAAGGCATGGAGAGATAAGGAGTATATAGGTCATCTCTCATTACTACAAGACTAACGTGAAGGCTGTACAGGTCTATAACTAAAAATGGGTGTAGTTGAATTTATACTCAGAAGGTGTCTATTAGGCCGGAAGAGATAGGAATCAAAAATCATATCCCCTGGTGACATGGCGTTTTAGTGTGTAACCCACTTTGTGAATATAATTCTGCAATTAGGCTCTTTTCTAGTACAAATGCTGTAATATGTGGTCTATGGAGGTAGGAGAGCCATGGCTCAATGTATCTGTATCCAAAAACGTACTCAGAGAAGACCGCGTTCGAGGATCAAAAGGAGCAGCCCGTCACCAGGATGCGTTGCTCGTCTCTCACAGGCATAAAAGGTTGCCATAGGAGCGGCGGGCACGCGCATCCCAGCTTGGGGCGCCATCCTTGTGTGGGACTAAACGTTCAATCTACAATTTACGGTTATGGCACAAAATCCCTATTTCTATCACCAATAACACTGTAAACAAGGTGGGCCATGTGCTTCTAATAATTATCCACTTGCATAGGTTCATCATCAGGCTGTGTAAATCAGCTGTAATGCTTGGGGGTTTGGTCAATATTATGGCCGTCCTGCACGTGCGCCTCACAGACACGGTTGTCAAGGACGCACACGGGCATGCGCGCATCCTCAAGTTTAATATCGTATGCACGGACCCCTTGTGGGGTCTGGGATGATGAGAAAAGCATAGTAGGAACACCTGATAATTTGGCCAAGTCCTTATGATACCTATAAACCCAGGTTAGTTCACCGTCAAGCTATGGGAACGCTTGTAAATTTGGTGGTTGTCATGGCTGTGCCACGTGTGCGCCAAAGACGCACAAGGGCATGCGCGCATCCTAAGGTAAGTTATGTATGCGCAGACCCCCAACGGAGTCTGAGAGCTAAGAAAAACATAGTTAGATTGCCTAATATTTGATCAGTAGTGTTAAACACGTGTATTTATATTCATAAACAGGTAAGCGGGAGGAGGGGCACCAAAGCAGTAATCCACTTCGTGGTGCCCCTACCTGCCCTACCTACCGCAGGATTTAAGATAGACAACAAGCATCACCAGGGGGTCAATGCTCAGCCATCTGCCAGCACCCTCCTCTGCCCGAAGGTCGCCTAAGTCATAACCTGAAATTAGAGTTCTTCATGGTTTCACCAGTATCTAACTTCCAATACCAATCGGTTTATTAGACTTGCAACAGTTTATGAACCCACATTCCAATCTTCATTAAGGCTCTACTAAACTCCCAGCTAAAGGGCCGTTCACATTCTCAATAGTTTTGTAAAACTGAGCCAAAGCATATTTCCATCTTAGGAAAAAGGACTAATTGCAAAACAATATTAGGTCTCCCAGTGCCAGGGCCGTTCACATTCTAGAGGGTCACAGTCAAGTAAGACATTTAGGTCATTTACCCATAAATCAATTGAAGAACCTAAAATGGCAAGTACATGTTGAAGTCAGTAGTCATAAGCACTCTTGCTGACATAAATCAGATATACAAAACCTGTTACCAAATGTTACACTGTTAAAAACACTCCAAAAAAGCGACATACAAGCATTACAAAAAGCACATTAGGTCGAATTCCCAGTTCATGCCTCTTGGGTTGAGACAATCCAGAAGATCAATCCAAAAAATCTCCCTCTGTAGTAGTCTTTTGTGCAGATCACCCCCTCTCGGACCCACTTTCACTTGTTCCAAAATCATGCATTTTAATTGGGCAATTGAATGCCTTGCTTCCAAAAAGTGCATTGACACAGGTGATCTGAGATTTTTTGTCCGAATATTGGACTTATGCTCAGTCCATTGCAATTTTTTCTCATAGTAATCCCCACATAAAACCCACAGGGACATTTGAGGGCATAGACTACATTTGTGGAGTCACACGTACATGAGTGTTTAAGTGTGATGGGTTTACCTGTATGTGGGTGCGAGATTGTGTTGCCTGGTAGGATATTGCTGCAACGTTGACAGTTATGACAGGGTTAAGTTTCCTTATATCTTATCGGTGTCCCTTGGGTCATGGGCAAATCTGCTCTGACTAGACTGTTCCTTAAAGCATTGCTATTTCTATAGGCAATAATTGGCAGTTGTTGGAAGAGTGGTTGTGTCTGGGGGTCCATTTGCAGCACTGGCCAATTACTTTGAATAATACTCCTGATTCTTTTGCTCTGTGCGGCGTATGTAGTGACATACACCATAGAGTCATCTTCCTTGGTACTCTTAGATGTAAGTAAAGAATCCCTCTCGATGGTAGCCACTTTCTCTTCAATTTGAGCTACTGTCGTCGGATGATAACCACTTTCCTTAAATTTATGGCGTAATGATGCTGGCTGTCTCTGGTATTCTGCGCCATCTGAAATATTCCTGCGATAACTTAGAAATTGGCTAAGAAGGATGCTGTCAATGGTCCTCCGAGGGTGGAAACTTGTTGCTAATAAGAGGCTATTTCTGTCAGTGGCTTTGGTAAAGATCCATGTCTCCAGATTATTTTCTTTGACACTAAATTGGTACAAACCTTCTGGGGATTTCTGCCTGGCCTGGTTAGTCATGGCAATTTGCCAATAACCACTTGTCAGGTCAAACGTACTGAGGAATATTGCTGAGCCCAGCTTATCCACCAGTTCATCTGTCCTTGAAAGGGATGGGCATCGGTCTTAGTTACTGAATTGAAGGCCCTATAGTCCACACATAATGTATGTTCTTTAGTTCCTGCATTTGGCACTAACAAAAATGGGCTAGCCCATGGACTTTTGGAATGTTCTATCACTCCAAGGTGAAGCATCTTGTTGACCACCTCTTTAACGTGCTTTCTCACATTATCAGACTTCCTGAAGCTCCTGCTTTTAACAGCTACGCTATCACCAGTGTCAATGGCATGTTGACCCAAATGGGTCAAGCCTGGTGCAAGCAAGAGCAGAACGGGGCAAACTGATTTAACAGAGGTTTGCACTCCTCTTTAGAGCATCCAGAGGCATGGAAACTGCTCTTCTGAACACCTGTGAAGATCTGCTCTCAAACCTTGACACCAACACTCCCTCTGTCCTAATAATCCTTGACCTCTCCTCTGTCTTTGACACCGTTAACCACAACGAATCCAAGTGATTTGACCGAATGTCAAATTATCGAAAATGAAATAACCGAAAACAAAATGTTCGAATGACCAAAAGTTCGAACACTTTGTTTTCGGTCATTTCAGACCCGATAATTCCGAAAAACACACATTCTCAAACACACACACAACATACCCATAACACCCCCACCCCCACCCCCCCATCCACACCCTCAGCACACCCCCACCCACACCACCAACATAAACAAACCCCACTTACCTTCTTCACGCTGGTGCCTGCAGCACCAGTTCCCTTTCACTTCCATGATCGGGAACCGGCGCTGCAGGGTCCTTTTTTTAAAACAATTTTTTTTTAACACGGACGGCTGTCCCCCACAGCCCCCGCTCACTATCCCGTCAGGAGCAAAGGGCGCCGACTGTTCTACGGCTGTTCGACGCGGACGGCGCGATTCGAGAGCTGGAGTCCGCGGTAGACAGCCACCGAGACACCTTGTATAAACAAAAACACAGGGTAAGTAGACACGGCGTAACAATTGTTCTTCTTACTCCACTTTCCTCGCCGTGTATGGATGACGACATGCGCTTGCGAAGCTCCAAGCAAGGGGAAGAGTGTCCAATCAAAGAAGACCCAAGGTCTTTAATGAAACATGTCCCACATCCCCATACACCATGTGGAACTAGTCCACAAGCGGCGAAAGCGGAGGGTAGTTTCACCACCACAATCATCATACGAAAAACCTGTTTACCAAGAGACCTCACTACGAACTCAGTTCGCTCAGTGGCGGCTATGGACACACGTGGGGAGAAGGAGAAACAGGCTCTCAATGAGACAACACAAGTCACAACACCATCTGAAGTAACACACGGCGCAGTGAAACTGGCCGAGTCGCAGTCTTCCGGAGGGGAGACTGAACAAAGCCTTACCTGCGACCCTGTACAAGCTAGGGAGTGTGACAAAGACCTAAGCATTGCACTGGGCCCCAGCAGCAATGCGTTCACGAAGTCCAAACAGAGCACAGTGTCCTCATCAATCAGTACCGACGGTCACAAAGACAATGATGAGTGCACACAGCAGCAGCAAAACACAGGAAACAAGCTCATTTCAGCTCCAACAAGTAATGTGAAGGCACAAGTTCATGTTCCCACTGACGAAGACACGACTCAAGTCTTGTCAGATCAGATAGGGACACCACCAGAATCATTAACATCTATCGGTGAAGTCAACAAACTTCTAACAGATCATAATTGCAAAAAGAGATCAAGACCCAAATGCACAAAAAGCAACAAGAAAAAGCTGCCACCATCCAAAAAACAACAAGCTATCAGAGGCAGCACGACTCAAAACCTAACATACACAAGACTGCGGAAAAATCATTCTTTACAAATTTTGACCGATTTTTTTAAATTTCAGCCACACACAAAAATCAACATGTGTGACGAAATCTCTGACGCGGAAATGCTCGCAGTCGAGACTGATTTGCCACCTCCGGCAAAACAAAGAAAACGCGAGCATATAAGCAAAGACTTCCCCACCTCACCAACAACGTCCGAATCTCAGTATGTAGAAGTAAGGGAGCCGCGAACCATGGAGAAGTCAGATGAACTTAACAACAGAGAACCAGCCCCGGAAATGCCTGCTCATAGTGGAACCCAACCTTTGAGCAATACTCAGGATCAACAAGACACGGAAAAACAAACTACAGTTGAACAGCAAATAACACAAAGTCAGATTGGAGATGAAAACACCACACTGAGCAGTGATCTCTCACTCACCAAAGACAACTACACTAGGGCTCCCTCGGCACAAGAATCAACACCCACGAATATACCGTTAGGACGAATGGATGGTACACCAAGAAAAATAAATCTCCTCCACTTCCCAGGAATTGATAACGGTGAGAAGCCTACAGAAGGCGATCGACAACCTCCTGTAACCCCCAAGGACTCAACAGAAGCACAGTCTAACATCCTAACAGATGCACAAGTGCTTGAGCTCAGAAAAGTGACCACCGAAGTAAAGACAGCTACAGACGGACAAGCAATACAAGATCAGTCATTTACGAAATCAATCGCCTCTGCGAAAACTAACAGCACCCCTAAAGATAGGAGGGCGTCGGTAGCAAAAGAAATCACATCCAACATACAAGAATTAAACATATATCGTCCATTGATAAACACTATAGCACCCATAAACACAGGGAATGCTAGTCACTCAACACAAACACCAAGCAAGCGGTACTCCGCCTCCGGGTTAATACATCACGAAAACATAAGTCAGCAAACACTACACACATCACAAGAGATGAACACAAAGAAAACGGATCTTCAAGGCATAATGTCAGTGATAACTATCGCCCTGAACCCTTTCTGCAAACTTTACGAAACAATGCAAGAAACGGTGAAAGACCAGCAGGTGATGTTAGCCATGATCCTCACAAAAGTATTGTACTTGGAGACCTATATAACAACAAAAGAAAACGTTGCAGAGCCAAAAGACAAGTCGGATACGCAGGGTCCATTAAAAAACAAAAGCTCAGCCTCACATCTTCATGCTCAAACAAGGAAAGAACACACTGCATATGAAACTGGAACACAAACCAACATAGTTATTGACCTCACAGAAGAAAAGCGCGCCAGTGACCTAAGGGCAATGCAAGGTTCAGTGCAAAACCAAACTGACAAACTCATTCCTAAAGGAAAGTCGCCGCTACATTCAACACACCAGGCCACCAATACACTGTTCGTTTTAAACAAGGCGCCTGCAAGCAATCAGGTTGGAAAAGATAAAAATGAGCTTATCTACTCTATTTTCGACATGCCCAACGGCAAAGACAAACTGAGTCCTGAAAACCCAATGACAAATTCAAACCACAACCTCATCAAGAAAACAAACATCAAGGCTCTACAAAAAAGTACATCAAATAACGACAGTGCGCATAGAAGACAAGTACAGGCAAAAACATCGGACACTGACAAAATAACAAGCCAGAAGGCTACAACCAGTAACAACATCAAACATTCAAAACCGAGTGAAACAATTGAAAAACATATTGTCAGAAGCAGCTCAGCGGCAAGAAACTATTTGGCGGACTCCGACTCAGTAGACGCACTATTAAATCTTAGCGTCTACTCTGCTGACGACTCTTGCTCAAGCATAACACCTGACCAACCTAAAAACAAGGCAAGATCCTACACTTCCGCACCCCCGGGAGCAATCAACAAATCTGGTAAGAAACGTGACTTCGAAACCCTCGAAGAAAGGCGTAATCGCCTAGAATATCATTTCAAATCCAATGAGGCAGAAAATCGCATGAAAACAACAAATAAGGCACCGAAAACGTTAGACAAAGAAATAACCCAGCAGAAATTCAAAATTGACAGCTACAGACAAGAGAGGGGCAGGGAATGCAGAAAAGAGCAAGCAGAAAGATCTAGACAAAATAATGAAACCTCAACAAAAAAAAAAGAGAAAAATCGGAACCGTCGAATCAAGTTGCACGTTCGATCTCCTGTGGTGATAAAAACAAGGCAAACAATAGAAACACAACGAAAAAACATCAAAAGAGCGATGCAGACATCAGAAATGACGAAAAAGAAAAAAACAGACAAAGTCCCTACATTCAGACAAAACACAGGACTAAAAAACAAACCTCTGGAGAGATGCATCACAATTCTAATAAACACACAAAGTACAGATGGATAATAAAGATGTCACAAAGACGCTCAAATACAGAGGACCTTATTTTGAATAGAAGAACTGTCATGTCCATATTTAGCAAAATTGGTAAGCTACGCGAAATTCACACGGCAGACATAAAAATTGTGGAGCCATGGCACGACAGGTCGGGAGCAATCACTTTACTCCATATAAACTCGAACACAATATGCACAAAAATTTTAAACCAAAAAGTTGACATCTATAGACAGGGATTCCATACCGAGGATGTCTCAATTCAGCTCCCACATGGAAGTCCTGAAGCTCTATCCCGTAGACGACAAAGTGCCTCAAAAGATAGATATGGGAACCCCAGACACAAGTCTCCCCTAAACCTAAAGGGGGAAAGAGAAAATCAGAAAAAGTCAAAAATCAAAAAAAAAACAGTTAACCGAGAATCATATTTAGATAAGGATCAAAACACCACACGGAGGGATGAGCAACAAAACTCAGAACGTAACTTGAAAACCCACTACCCAAAAGAGAGAAGTCGGAATAGAAAAGAACAAA
Source organism: Ambystoma mexicanum (assembly GCF_040938575.1). NCBI lineage: Eukaryota > Metazoa > Chordata > Amphibia > Caudata > Ambystomatidae > Ambystoma > Ambystoma mexicanum. The sequence goes on along the minus strand of NC_090921.1, from coordinate 422,806,852 downwards.
GATCAGACAACAGTCACAAGCTATACAATGAAAAGGAACACAATCAAAAACCGTACAACTCAAGGGAGGGAAGTCGAGACAGAAAAGAACAGAGACCAGCTAACAGCCAGAAACTAACAAACACAACGGTCCCAAAAACATCGGAGCTACAGAAGTGCGCACAAACAAAGTTAGACACATCTCGAAACACCAAAACAGGGCTATGGGCCTGGCTGCCCAAAATGCTCGCAAATCATCGGACTCAATAGCCATCCATGAAAGGAGATCCATCTACATGCGACACGTCAAACGAAAGGCCGACACGACTCACCCTATGCTCCTGGAACACCAGAGGTCACTCCCACCTAACGATGCCAGGTGGCCCTAACTTAGGGGAATATGACATCATCTGCCTACAGGAAACGTGGCTTCAAACAACCCCAAGATTGGAAGGATATCAAATCACTCTAGTCCCGGCCATCAGAGGAAACAAGGGGCGCCCAACCTCAGGATTGCTGATAGCATGTCGCAATGGAACTAGAATGCAAATTGAGAAAATCTTACTGACAAATCAATTTCTGCTAGCAATTGTAATCTCGGTGCAGGTTCAGAACAACCAAAATGCACAATCCAGAAACGTAGTCATAGCTAACGGATACTGGAACCCAGCGGCAATAACAACAAAAACATTCATTGATTTGTGCGAGAACCTATTTGTAGCTGCATTGATTGACTATCCCGCAGCAGATATCATCATGTGCGGTGATCTAAACGCAACTTGTAATGAGACAAAAAAATCAACAACAGCAGCACAACAGGCTTCAGCACATAGAGGGAAAGAATGGCTAAAGTTCTGTGAGCTACATGGTCTTCATAACCTAGACGTTGCACTTCCAGCATTAGACAGGCCACCTACGTGGGAGCGTCTACCCGCAACAGCCACTATTGACTACATATTTGTATCGCAGTCGTTATTACCAATTACTGAAGCATTTACGATACATCGTACGCCCATGAGTGACCATAACCTACTTGAAACAGCCTGGTTCTTAACTAGCAAAACAAACACGTATCACAACACTCAAATCGAAGCCAATCCGCAAGGCCTACGGCTAAGAATAAAGCCTGCAGAGATCTGCGAAGTAACAAAGAAATACATTGGAAACAAAACTTTAGAGGTTGCTGACGGAATAAATTATCAACCATTACTGATTCCATATATGCATCAAAAACGAGGAAACAGATTAGTCTCCGACCAGAGTTCCAAACACGTCTTCAACAAGGAATTAGTGGAGACAAGGCGCAACTACAGAAGAGCGATAAGAGAAATACGTAAGTCCCTGAATACAGACACCATACACGCCATAAATGCCGTAAAGAAAAGGTACAAGGACTGGGTGAAATTTCATCGACACAAATTATATCAAGCGGATGCTGAGAAAATAACTAAAGCTCTCGTCACTAACAACAGCAGAGAATTCTGGTCTCTAATAAAGGACGCCGATAATACGTCGAATAATCAGATCCTAAATAACATCAATCAAGCAACTTGGATAACGCATTTCACCAAAGTTTTCAAATCAGCCTTACGCACACACCTGATAAAGAACAACAAGTACACACAGTCCCTTGGGTTGAATTAGAACAAGAAGATGACATTGTGAACATCATCACTAAACTAAAAAACTCTAGGGCACCAGGCCCAGATGGGATCTCGAATGTAGAGTTAAAAAGTCACCCAAAAGATTGGGCAAAGCTAATGAGTGTCATATTTCAGCGCTGTACAGAAACTCAGTCCATACCTCATTCTTGGACCAAAGCGATAATCATCCCAATCTACAAGAAAGGTAATATGAGCAATCCCGAGAATTTTTGCCCGATTGCCCTACTGGATGTAATAGGTAAGGTGTATGCTTCACTCCTAATGTCCAAATTCCAAAAATGGGCAGAGGGAGCCAAGTGCAATGACCCCTTTCAATCAGGATTCAAGAAAAGCGCAGGTACAACTTGTAACATCTTATTATGCAGCACGCTAAAAGCAAACGCATTGCAAAACAAGCAACATTTATATGTTGTATACATTGATTTCACTCAAGCCTTTGACCGAGTGGAAAGATCAATACTATGGGCCAAATTAAAAGCGTGGCAATGTCCCGAGGAGCTACTTGCCCCAATCCAAGCACTACACCGCGACACCTCAATGAAAGTGCGTTTGAACCATGATGGATTGCTATCAGACGAAATTCATAGCACTCGAGGTGTAAAACAAGGATGCCCGTTAGCTTCTGCACTCTTCTTGACTTACATTGGCGACATTAACTGCATAAACGAAACAACTAGAGCATTTCCGCCAAAGCTGGGGCAAACGAAGATTGGGCACCTTCTGTACGCCGATGATCTAACCATATTCGATCAGACGGAAATAGGTCTGCAGCGAAAACTTGATGCGCTCCAAATCTATGCCACAAAAAACCACTTGGAAATAAACACGAGCAAAACCAAAGTTATGATTCTCCAAAACCACGGTAATAAACTTCAACAAAGAAATAAGTTTAAATGGCATTTGGGTGAAATCAATCTCGAGACCGTCGCCCAATGCAAATACTTAGGAGTACTAATGGACAGCTCTCAAAAGGAAACAGCTATGCAGACAGAACTTTATGCAAAGACTAAGAAACTAGCTGCCCAAGCTAAATTTGTGGATGGCAAATTTGGAAAATTGTCCCTAGTACCAACCATCAATTTCTATAAAATGAAAGTGGTACCGTCAATCACGTATGGTGCAGAAGCGATGCCCACCTTGCCAACAGGTCTATGGGCTAAGTTGGAAGCGCTGTTTTGGCGCACAGTACTACATCTTCCACTGTCAGTATCAGGGTCAGCAATCAGGCGTGAACTGAGTTTACTATCGTTAGAATGTACAGTCCTCTGCAACTCCCTTATGCTGTACAGAAAATGTCTACTTGCACACAATAACGAAGTCTTTAAGCTACTAAAATGCGAAATGAACAGCAGAAAATGTAAAATGCTAAATGACTGGCAAGTCAAAAATCAACTAATTATGAAGATCATCGCATGCGAAGATCAGGAGCTCATAAGCAACCCATGCAAAATACTAAAAAAACTAAAAGACAATGACTGGGCCATGACAATAGATAACGCATCTAAACTGAAACTCACTTCGCATCTCCCTGGTAACATCCTAAAAAGGAATGAGCTACAAAGATATGTCATCCAATGCCCAAGTAAACACACACGAAATGCAATCCTGCGTGCACGGCTAAACTTGTACAAAACAAGGGAGATCCTATACATCCGCGGACAAGCCACAACAAATGGATGCCGCTTCTGCGAAACCAATTCCGACCCTCCAAAAGAAACACTAAGGCACTTAATCATGAGCTGCTCAGCCACAGCTAGTATCAGATCACAATATCTTGCACCTATGGCAGGGTTTGACATTTTGGCAGAAGAAGCGACGTGGTGGGCGCGACTAATAGGAGGAGAAAGAACAACATGGCAAATTGCAATGGCACAAATGGTCCGACATATCGAAAACAATCTATTAAATGAAAATGATAAGCAATAGACAACCGAACCAGATAAAACGGACGCTGTAATATAGACTAACTGCGCGAACTTAACAACGAACTTAACAACAAAAGAGAGAAAAACCCTGGCAAAGCTTCCGATGACAACGGTGTTGACAGAATTTATAGTCTGTATTGTAAAATCTTATTTTTTGATCAAACAATAAAAAAAAAAAAAAAAAAAATACTAATAAGAGCTTCTGTCTTATAGCTTTCAATAGTGGACATGGTTTAGTACTTTACAGTATAGTAACTAGCCTTGTGGCTGCATCATTTGAACACAATACAACCAGGAGTCAATGTAATCCAACCTACACCAATCCCACCAGCTGTAAAACTAGTTTCCTGAAATCTTGCCTCAAGTGGTCTTTAGAAAATCATCCCCCTTACAGCTTTGACATCAGGTAAGGCAAATAACACAACCAGGTGGACATCACTCTAATGCAAAATAGAGGCCTGTGTCAGCAATCCCAAGTTCTTTTTTGACTGGAAGACCTGCTGACCTCAGTGGTTTCATTATCTACAGAAACAACACTCAGGTTGGAACTCGTCTTAAGAAAGCAATTTTTAAATAATTTTACACTTGCATTTAAAACCAATTTTTAATATTAAATAAGTTACTTACCTGTAACTCATGCTTTCCAGCATTGGCATCTTTCATAGTTCAAATGCTGTATGAATATTCAATGTCGTCTGGCTGGGGATCCTCGGTAAGAGAGCACTTTATTTTATACAATTTAAACTGCTGTCACTCTAGTGCTATAGTAGTCAATTTGGGTCATATTGGCCACAGCCAATGGAAAGGGGTTCCTTGGCTCCACCCCTGCACGCCATCTTTAGGTTTTACATAGCACATGTAAAGTGGCAATATGAACCAAGAAGAGCCATAAGCGTGGTAGATGGGAGGGTTGCATGTGAATCTATAATTATAATTGGTTATTTATAACTCACTTCATACCCAAAGGTATTCCAAGGCGAGCATGTTGCCCCTGAACTATCCTACCAATGCTGGAGAACAGGAGTTACAGATAAATAACTTATTTCTGCTCCAGCATTGGATCTTTCATAGATTCACATGCTGCAAGAATAAATTACCAAGGAGTACCACATAACCATTATGGTCAGAGGCAAGAACACTTAGCCACAGGAGACGCTCATCTCAGACAAACAGGTTCAACATGTGGAGTATTTTCACCCCAGGATAAGAACTGCATCAGGCTAAAAGTTAGGCCCAAAGGTGCAGGAAAGTTGAAAGCACACCGTTGAATGACAAACAAAAAGGCCAGCATTTCACATTCAACTGCCAAAAATCATAAACCTGTTTCAGAAATAGAAAACTAATTGCGATCTGTGTTCAAGTAACAAGGCCGAAAGAAATGAGGCCTATTTTCCCTTAAAGGTGACCGATGCACTAAAGTAAAGCTGTGCTAAAACAGGGCTTCCATGGAGAAATGTGTGCATTCTGCAGCTTCAAACAATGAACATGTTAAAGAGGAAACTCCATTGCCAGAATTAATTAAAAGGTACACATTAAAAAAATGTAAAGTCAGCTTTTCAAAAATGTATTAAAATGAGCAGAGAGAATAAAGATGAAGAGAAATGTATATATTGTATTGCAAGTGCAAGATAGTGATGCAGGCCTTGTGTGCAAAGAAAAAGCAGCAATTTCAAAAGTATCATTTATAATGCTGTTCACAAGTAAAACAAAACTGTGCTTCCTCCATCAGACTGCAAAGATCAAACCCCTCCTCACCTTTCTATCTGGAAATATCGTTGTAGCCTGAGTAGAGACAGGAAAGGGACAGAGCTTCTGCTTGGGAAGAGGGTTATTGGGGATTGAATGACAACAATGAATAAAGAATGATGCTGCTCATGGGTTTTGAACTTAGTATAATACTCCAAATGAAATCCGGTTTGTGGCGAGGTGAAGGGGCTGACAATTGCCATGTTACAGGAAAATGTCACATGAGTCAGTGGGTGGAGTTATCCCCATTGCTCAAAAAGATAAAGACACAGATGGTCAAGTCAGTCCTGGGATAAACAATTTTAAGACACTAGAGGACCCAGCCTACATCTATGTTTGGGGAAGAGAAATGTGCTGTTTTATTGAACTAATATGCATATAATTAAAGGGTCTCGTATGAATACATGGGAAATCATATTTTGTCCATTTAATTGGAAACCGTGGCACCTACAGAGATGGTTCAGATATCTCTGAAAACCTCATGAAGAGCCTGATCTGTTGACAATGGGAATCAGAGTTATAAGCTAGAATGCGATTACAGCTTTTCAGAATAGATTGCGGATAGATTTAGGAATATGTTATGTTAAAGGTTCTTGTACCGCACACTGTTGCCACCTGCGTGGTCTCAGCACTCTGGCGGGTGTGCAATGCAAGGAGGGTGGTGGGGTATGTTAGTCGAATTGAGCGGGAAAAGAGCAAGAGAGCTTTGATGCACTGTTGGGAGTTTCAGTTCAGAGAAAACAGGTCACTGAGCATTGGTGCGTTTTCAGTCGGTAGCCGTCATGTGGTGTTGAGGTGAGATTCCGTATGGTTTGGTTTCATGTTGGGTGTTGTGAAGGGTGTGCGGTTTGTGGTGCGGTAGAGGTATGGTTCCGTTTAGTTCCGAGTTTGAGTGAGGGGATGCAGAATGGTGAGTTTTTGGTATGGTTCGTTAGTAGCAATACATTTCCTACCCCCAACAATCCATCTAAGTGCTGTACATTTCCTACCCCCAACAATCCATCTAATGTGGTAGCTTGAGCCCGATACCCATCTGAAAAATCTCAGGATGCAACTTTGTATTCTTTTTGAAGAAATCACAAAATCTGCCATTCATACCTGCAACCATGTGCCAATGCAAGACAGTGCATTGCGACCAAGGTTGGCATGTGTTTGTAGGTGTGAATGGCAGATTTGGTGATTTCTTCAAAAAGAATAAAAATGTGCATCATAAGATTTTATAGACAGGTATCTGACTAAGCTACCATATTAGATGAATTGTTGGGGGTAGGAAATGTACCGCACAATTCAGAAATATATAGGTTGTGACATCTGTAAATTGAAGAAAAGTGTCATGTTGAAGATTTTAACTTCATAGCTGAAGTTGTTCAGAAATGCCATTTCAAATGGGTGGAGCCATAACTCCCAGAGAAGGACCCTAGAAACCTAAGGAACAATTGGAGGAACGAGGCTAGGCCTTGTGTAGGAGGAAAAACAATGCATGACCAATCAGGATAAAACCAATGATCTAGTGCATTTTAATTCAGACAATTTTGGGGTGTAGTTAGGAGATTTAAAAGGTAGATGCACAAAGAGGAAAACCAATTGCAAGGGAGACAGAAGTGGATGAGACAGGAGAAATATGGACTAACATCTAGAGGGAACTAGGAGAAAGGCAGAGGCTATACATTACAGTCTGGAGAGGCAGTCTAACCCTATGCTTCCAATGAGTTGATTTAGGAGGGCTGATGACTATTCCTGAGCATTCCTGAGCATAAACCCAGAGTGATTTAAGTAAGTACATGAGACAAATCATTGGTGGGGATCTGTTTGAATTAATACCATTCCCTTATTGATTTCATAGGCATATAGAAGTAGATCCCTAGCATGTTCTTACGTATTTATAATTTAATTAATTCTCACACAGAATGTGTACTGGAGTGATTATGGAGAGATTCAAAATCTCCAACATCTATCAAAGTGATGATAAAGATATAGGCCCTCATTACGACCCTGGCGGAGAGGGGTTTACGCCAGCGTAATGCATGGCGTACCTCTCCGCCAGATTCCGACTTCCCGTAGCGCCATGGTGATTTTTACGCCTGGATTTTCCGGGCGGAATAATCCATGGCGCTACGGGACCTGTTGTTAATTACGCCACCGTAATTTACGGTGGCGTAATTAACGCCTTCCCCACTCCCATTATACCCTATGGGGCAAAAATGGGAATGGGGAAGGGTAAATGGGGATTGGGGACTTACCGCCCCGCCAAGGTCGGAATGGGGCGGTAAATCCGCCAACCCCCATGGCGGAGTTGGCAGCTCTGCGCCATGGACCATGGTGCAAATTGCGCCATGGTCCTCCGCCAGGGTCGTAATGAGGGCCATAGTGTTTTAAAGTAATTGGGTATCCCTACATTATTCTTGTCAAACCCAAAATCGCCTAAAGGGGAGGGGTGTATTTAAAAAGAAAATTCCCAACTGTTCACCATTCCGCGGACCCTTTCATAAAGCAGATGGGTTCCAAATGGTGAACTGAATATCTGGGTCTGTGCTGTTCAGAAAAGTGTCTTCATGTCTAAGCAAAGTGAACATAGCTGGTTTAAAAGCATACCCTAGAGACGGAGGGAACGAGGTACCCCAGATTGAATGGGAACATTTGCACGACAGAGTGGCAAAGGAAAAGGGTTTGATAATCTGTTGAAGAGTCTTAATGTTGTGCCAAAATCTTGCATAGGAGGTTTACAAATTAAGAGACCTGCCCTTGTCAATTTATTTTGTCTAAAAGAAGAGTGCTACTTTTTTTTATTTAATTTAGACCCCATACAAAGTTTATTGTAAAGCACAATGGTATGGTAAGGTTCTAGGTTGCAGTATTAATGATCCTTACATTTGGGGATCCTCATGAGTGACCAAAGTCTCTGAAGTATTCTTTAGAACTGTGTTTCTTCTTACATGTTAACAGGGGGAATACAAAGTAAACATTAACCTGTTGTGTTAGAGAATCTGTGATTTTTCTCATCTTAAACTGTTTTCAGTGTATCTGTACAGTGAAGTTTTGTCCGGGAGGAAATGTGTTGTGCCACGGAGTAAAGTGGTGTGTATTTCGATTCCTATAGCTTGATTATGATTTAGTTTACTTAATACATCTATATTCACCCTGAACTCCTCCGTGGAATCCCTGTCAACACAGTAAAACCTTGTAAAGATTTGCAGATCTCCAGGTCTCAGCCCTGCAGATGTCTGGCCAGGGTATCCCAGAGGGGAACGCTGATGTGGTGGCAACACCTCTTGAAGAATGAGCCCTGGGTCTGCCAGGGAGAGGGCTGCCAGTTTGCTGGTGACCAAAGAGATGCAGGAGATCCACCTGGCCATTGAAGACTTTGAAAGCGCATTAGCCATTCCGGAGGGACTACAAGTCACAAAGAGCTGAGAGGTCTTCCAGAAGGACTCTGTGCGGGAAACATAGTATTTCAAAGCTTGCACTACATCAAGACAGAGCGTTGTGCAAGGCAAGGTAGGTAAATTGAAGAAAATGGGTAACACCACTGGCTCATTGAGGTGAAACGCTGAAGGAACTGTCAGTACAAAGGAAGGGTTAGAGTGCCACACTACCATAGGCTTGTAGAAAAAGTAAGTAGGGGGGCTTGCAGGAAAAGGCCTGAAACTCGCCTACACGTCTAGCAGACCTGATGGCAACCAGCAAAGCCATGTTACAGGACAGGAACATGAGAGACTTTATGCATAGGCTCAAAAGGTGGTCTCATGAGCCACATGAGAATGATATTCAACTCACAGATCGGAGCTAGCCATCGGACTGGAGGGAAAAAAATGGAACAGCCCTTTGAGGAACTCCTTGATCAAACAATGGTACCATAGAGAAGACCCAGCAGAAGAGCGTGGAGAAAAGTGTGAGATAGCCAGCAGGTGCACCTTGATAGCGGAATGTGCCAGAAAACAAAAGAGTGTCCTGACAGGTTCACTAAACATATATATAAATTTAATTTATACTAAACTTCTCAATACCAGAAATATGGCACAAGCTATCTAAAGTATTTCCTAGGTATGTGTTTTACAGTTTTCTGTGTCCACCTAAGTTTTCATAGGGATACATTTTACAAAAATCACCATTTCGTACTTCTGTTTAAGCATTATACAGAAGTAACTTTTTATTATTTCAATTATTACTCATAAGCAAGGTCTGTCAATTACCAAGCACTATTAGCTCAACATAAATTCCAAATCAAGCACAATATGTACAAAAAAGAACCAATAAATATCCATGTTCATGTACACAGTATTTCATACAATGCAAAAGACAGTTATATACACACATTAGAAAAAAACATTTGAAAAAAACTTTTTCTCAGAATAGTCAACACTATATAAATTTTGAAGTTGATAGGCCCCCACTCAGAGGTTGAAACCATATGTCTCTGGATTATAAATTTTCAGTTCCATTGGGGGCATTTTCAATTGGTTAGCTAAACTCAAGGTCTACTAGCTAAACTCGGGGTCAAGCGGAATGTGCCAGGCCTGCCTTGGCCTCGTGGAGCAAATATGGGAGAACGTTGTTAGGCAGCTTGCTGAAAGGGTCAAGGGCCTGTGCCTTGCATTAGCTCAAGAACTGTTTCCCATTTACTCTTGTGACAGGCCAGCATGTAAGAAGCGCAGTCTCTGGCTAAAATGTTGTTGCAGTCTTGTCCCAGCAGTATATCATTGAACTCCAAGCGTGTAGGAGCCAGGCCATCAGGCTCAGAGATGCCGACTCATGGTGTAAAACTGCCCCTTCTCTCCTGGAGAGAAGATTGAACAGAGGAGGTAGCTTCATCGGCGTGGAAGAAGACATGGCGAGGAGGTTGCGTCTTGATATTGTCTAAAGGCATTTAACACTCGACCCATCAGGGGAATCGGGGGGGGGGGTGGTGGATGGAGGAAGCGTACATGAACTTCCTCTCCCATTGGAATGTGAAGACAACTTAATATGATATTGAAGAGGGAAAATCGAGATCAAACTCCTGCCCCTCAACCCCGGCACATCGACAGACAGAACAGCAGGAACAATAAGGAGCATACTTATCATTTGAACCAGGCCCCAGCGCACCCATGTTGAAAGACACCCACTTCACCAACATTGCAACTTCCATGCTACGTTAGCCAATGCAGCAATACCAGAATCTACAAAACACAAGAGTCCCTGTTTAAAGGCTTGCAGATGCCTATATGAACTAACCTGATCTAATTGCACAGTGTAAAGCCATGTTTCAGGAAAATCACAGCCAAGTGCATTTGTCTCACTGGACACCAGCTGCAGTGGGGATTTGTGCAGACTTCAGAAATGCTCCTCGCAAACCCAGGAGCAGCCAAGGTCCCACAGTAAGATAAGATTCATTTCTTTGAACGACAGTGAACTCTGACAAACATTTTAATTTTTCACAAATATGAGTAAGCTACGGCAGAATATCCAGAGCCCAGTGTTTTTTTTTTCCTGGGAACAAAAGACATTTTTGCAAGACTCACACACCATTTCAAACATAATTGTAACAAGAATGACTCAGCTCTGGCCAATGAACAGAGTCCAGGGACGAAAGCCTGTTTCAGCTAAAACTCATGGGAACAGATTCATACTGCAACAATTTTAGAATTAGGTAATGGGGGTGGTGCAGCTAAACCAACCCACTGACACAAAAGTCCTAATATCCAATTATCAAGCTTCCTATAAGGGCTACATAGGTAACCTATCACTTAACAGCCAATAGCAGGATGAGATAGGTTTCTGGGAGCTGGTCCAATTGTGTGAGGTCAGCCTGCAGTGTGTTACAAAGCTGGCTTGCAAGCCGGTGCCGGAACTTTTGCTGTGCACGAAGCTCTCTGTGTGTCTTTATTTTTTTGCTGCCCAGAAATAAATGCAGTTTGGAACATGTTGCTGCCTGCTTGGGACCCTGCTGCATTTCTTTGGGCAAAATGGGAGGTGTTGGGGTCTCCCATGGCTCAGACCCCCAGAAGCCCGGGCGGGGGTCCAACTTCTCCCCAACAATAGGATAGGTTATTTATAACATGCTTAATACCCAGAGATTTCTAAGCACGGACCTGGGGATCTAACCTGTAGTGCTCTGTGTTGTCTTGCTTCCAAACCGAGCATGTTGCCCCAGAACTATCCTACCTTCCAGAAGATCCAGATGAGGGAACCTGCTGGGAAAAGCCATGCACCTCTTGTTGACATGGGTGGCGAAGAGGTGCTCCATCGATTGAAGATCTGGCAGAGTTGAGCTTCCTGGAGGGTCCCAATCGGATTACGGGCTGATTAAGCATCCAGGATGCAACACATCCTAACTATTTGGTCCAAACCCGTATTGGGCTATATCAAGGAAAAGGTTCCAGCACTGCATAGCAACCGTCCCTGGAAACTGAGTAAAGTCTCTGGAAGGAAGCAGATGCTCCTCCTAGAAGGAATTGGGCATCACCAAGTGCTCTGACTGGAAACAACCACCCTAAAAGAATCCCTGTTACCTGCCTTGATGAAAGGTTATGTGAACAGTGGGGTTGTCATTTGACTCATCCTGCACTAGAATTAGTTATATGTCCTGAAGATGGCTCCATAAACCAACATTGTGGGTATAGTTTATCATGAGCAGAACCGAAATACGTGTCGACTTGAGAGAAAAGCCTAAGATTTATTTTGTTTTTGTGTGCTCCCAAAACAAAAGAATGACACTGAATAATAGCACAGCACTTATACCTGCACAACTAAAAATTTAGTGTGGAGCAAGAGAAAACTGATGCAAGATTGCAGTATAGACCTTTATTGGTTCCATGTAATGATGTCCTCGCAAAAATGTCTCCTGACAAAAAAAGTCACTGTTTTTTACATTGAACATACGGGGGGGACACCCCTGCAAACCCTGAATTTCTTTTTAAGAAGATGAGCAGGGGACATACCTGCAACCCACCCCCATGCATAGTGTCACCATATATAATATTGCCAATGGCTTTTTCCAGCAACATAATGTATGGGGATATTATTACCTGATACCCTTTTATTTAGCATTGTTTGTCGATTTCAGTGCTTTGTTATGTATCAAGAAGAATTATGGAAGATCACAGCATACTAATCCCCAGTCACATTTCATTTGTCAAAGTGTTTTTGTAAATATTGATGTGTAATAATTGTCATTTGAATACTGTTAATGTATATGTCCTTCGGTTGAGCCGAATTCTACGACTCCTTTTTTGTACACTGTATAAGGATTTTCCAAGATAAATGAGTGACATTAAACTATCCGGTTTTCACTCACTCTTTAGCTGTGGAAGTAGCAAACAGTGGCATAATTATATGTTGTGAGCACAATACTTCGCTCCTAAACTAAGAAGGGGGTAATCATTCTCCTATGGATGTTTAGTCTCTTCGACAACTGAGTTTGGTCCCCTATAAACCAATAAACGAGTGGAAGTACCCAACAGACAGACTGCGTCCATTCATGACAGGAACTGGGCTCCCTGCTGAAGGAATGCGCCATCGGGCTCTGAACACCCAGAAGGTGGTAAGGAAAGAGTAACATGTTTTGATCCAATACCCAGTGCCACAGAGCTTGGACTTCCGTTGACAGTGAAAGAAACCTGGTGCCTCCCTGCTTGCAGATATAAAACATGATGGTGGCGTTGTCGGAAGACCCGAACCACTTGACCAATGAATTAAGGAAGGAAAGACTTGAGGGCCCAAAACACTATGCGTATGTCCAGAAGATTGTGATATGAAGAGACTTTTTCTTGTGTGCCCAGAGACCACTGGGTGTGTAGATCCCATGTATGTGCGCCCCAGCCCTCCATGAAAGCATGTATCGTGACAGTGACGTGCAGGGGGAAGGCAAAATGTGGCGCCTCAAACAAGATGAGCCCAGGCTGACCAGTAACATCGAGCATCCTTGAATTGCCTCATCAGAGGGATCTTGTCTTCCCAGGAACCAGAGGCTTGCCACTAGCATGCATTTAAGAACTCATGGGGTAGCTGCATGCAAAGCTGGCAATGTTGAAACAGAGGAATGCACAATAACCATCATCCCTATGAGAGACTTCAGAAGGCAGACTGAGGCCGTCGACATTTTGGAGAGTAAAAAAACCTTGGCAATAAGTGTTTGCACCCTCTCCTCCTAGGCGGTAGCCATGCAGGAGCATGTGTCCAGTTGAGCCGCCAAATAGTGCTTGCAGAGATGGGGTCAGACAGGAGTTTTGAAAGTTCACAGAGAATCCCAAAGACTGTAAGCATAGAATAGTTCTTGCAGTATGGCAGGTAGCCAGGGGAAGGTATTCCGCCCAAACTAGCCAGTTTTCTAGGTATGGGCAGGCGTTTGCACCCGAGCGATGAAGGTGTGTGAACACTGGGGCTAAGCAGGTGGTAAATACCCTTGGTGCTGAATGAAAGTTCGAAGGGCAGCGCCTTTATCTGGAATTGGAGTTCTGCCGCTGTGAAGCTCAGGTTGTGTTGGTGTTTCCAATGAACAGGGATGTGGAAATCTAGTTACAAGGATGCCAGAAAAGCCTCTTCTCGAAGCGGAGACAAGACATGCTGTAGTCTCACCATCCTGACGGTTTGGACCTTGAGGAACTTGTTGAGGACTAGAAGGTCAAGGATGGGCTACCAGCCTCCAGACTTCTTTTTGACTAGAAAGTACCTGGAGTACATTCCCTGCCCCAGCTGACTTGGCGGAACACGTTCTATGGCTCCCTTTGCCAGGAGTGATTGTACATCCTATATTTGCAGGGGCACCCGATTTTCTATCTTCAGCAAGGTAGGAATCTCATTGGTCTTCTTGACATTCCAGTGTATGGCCCTGCTGGATGAGGGCCAACACCCATCTGTCTGTGGTGATGGGTTGCCACTGGTCGACAAGTTGGGAAAGCCTTCCACCCACTAGGGTGTGAAAGTGGAGGGGCTGGTCCTGAGATGGTTCAGGTTTGTTTGGTCGCCGGTTGGCTCCTGGCGTGCAAGGAGCCTCTGTGCCACTGGTCTTCAAGTATGGCTGGGTCCGGTATGATGGAGAATGGTACAAGGACCAGTAGTGTCTTGAAGCTCGAGAGAAACGTGACTTTCCAGATTGAAAGGACTGATGGTGCTGTTGCAACATGCCCAGGGAACATGTCTGTTCTGTGTCTGCCATGATGGTTTGCAAGGCGTTGCCTACCTTCTTGCCAATCTATGCACTTAAAGGACATAGACACTTTTTATTTATTTTTACATCCATCCAGAAGTTGGCGGTACGGTTGCTCAGCTGTCTGAAGCGGGTGTCTACGATGTAAACTGAGAATGCATGGTCTGAAGCAGCTTCACCCTTGCAAAGCAGTGAGAAAGCTGTCTTCTATTTATCCTCTGATTGGGTCCCATTCAAGAATGGGACCCAACTTGAAGCAAAGTTCTCTGTAATATCTTGAGAGTATGAACATAGCATTGGCTGCCTTAACGGTGGCAGTGGCTGCAGTAATTACAAGATGCTTTCCCCCTCTCCGGGGGAACCGAGCATGGCAAGCAGGGGTTGGATGAGCGTTTGAGGGCATCTGCTGAGACATTTGAATCAGAGCTGGGTTGTGATCTCAGGCACGTGGGTGCGGAATCTGGAACCCAGTATTTTTTGCCGAACCACTCTTTCTTTTGAGGAGCAGAAGAGGGGTTGGTCAGAGTCAACAGACCGTCCTCTCATATCTTCCAGCACTGGAATTGTGATCACTGAATTCCTGGGCTGCTCGTGACTCTAGTAAAGGAAACACTCCTTCTGCTCCTTGGGAACCAAACCAAACATTGTTACAGTCCTTGACATTAGGGAATGAAAGGACGTGATTTAGTCTGGTGGAGAATCCCAGCGAGGATCATCACCTGGAAGCAGGTCATCAAGCTTATCGGTGCTGGTGGTGCGCGTAGAAGCATCTCCCTGGGAAACAACTTCAGATGCAGTATCTGTAAGATTATGCACATGGGCAGGCAGCAGTTGTTCTCTTGGACAATGAGGAGGTACATCACATGATCCACACGGGCCCTGCTGGGGTGCGGATGGACCAGATAGCCTGTGCTGCAGACCTGACACGAAGGACTGTGGTGTGCTCAGAATGTCCAATGAGATGTCTTTAATAGGTACCCATGGACGAGGGGGTGGGGGGTTGAACAGGTAAGGCAGAAGGTAATCCAACAGATGCTGTCCCCGCCTTTAGGGGAGGCATGGCCGGCTGAGGAACAGTCTGCATAGTGTCTGATGCCACAGTGTCCATTTCTCTCTCGGACAAACCCCCAATGGCTCCTCATATTCTGCATCATGCAGAATATGCTGAGACGGGGTACCTGACAAGCTTGGCGTCTTGAGGATGACACCAAGGGCCAGTGGAAACGGGCTTGGAGTCCTGGATAGAGCAGCCAGGGCGCACAAAGGTTGCAGGGAATATGCTGTAGACAGAGGGGCCAATAGTCATTGAGGCCTGCTCCAGATGATATGGGATCTTGCCGGTTGATGGAGTGGACGACTTTGGCTTGTATCCCATTGATGTGATCATGGACAAAGACTTCATCGATGGGGCGATCACAGATTTAGTGACAGTCAACGATGAAGAGATTTTATGTGTTGAGGAGAACCAGCCCCGACTTGTTAACAGAGTCGTGGATGAGTACTTGCTCGCCTGACCCACAGGTGATCCATCTTGGTCCGTTGAAGAGGAAGGCCTGACCGGTTTGCTTTTCGAAGCCATAGATGAGGGCTGCTTCTTGGATGTCAAAGCAGTCGTTGGCAGTGCAGCTAAAGTAGAGGCCACAGTGGCAGAGGCGACTGGACCCTTTTCACTTTTTTGCTATGAGATTCATTTCTGTGCGATCTTCACCTCTTGACAGAGCAAAGCACCCGGGACAGGTTTGCACCGTCTGAAGGAGGCGGGTCTCTGGTAGAAAGCAAATTTGGAGGCCTGTGTGTCATCGAGCGAAACCACTAACCTGCGGCGGCAGTCTCAGAGTTTGGTTTTAGAATGACTGACAGATTGAGCAGTCCCAGATGCTGTGTGTCGGATACAGACAGTAGAGGCAGTCCTTGTGGAGGCATTCCACTTAGACATTCTTGAGGCCACAGCTGACACAGTCTTTGAAAAGGCTCCGTTTGGCATCTTGTCATGGACAGGTGAAGGCCTCATACTTGAAGATGAGCATGCACTCCGAGAAGACGAAGGTCACGGAAACCAGACAACACTGGAGTCAAGGATTCAGGAAATCGTTGTGAAAATGATGAACTTGTAGAAAAAATAGGCAATTTCTGAGGACTCCCAACACAACGTGCATTAAAACAATCTGAAGATGACCTTCATGGGTGGAGCCAAGGGAGCCCTTTCCGTTGACTTGGCAGCATGACTCAAAATGGCTTCTAGAGCACTAAAGTGTCTGCAGTTTTAATTTTTGCCGACAACTGGGAATATTCATACAGCATGGAAATCTATTGAAAGCTGGAAACAAGACCACAAACAATTTAGCTACAATCAAGTGGGAAGGTGCATTGTGATCGTGTAATTTCCATTGATTTAACCGTCTAAATTTCAACATCAATTAAAAATGATACTTTATTAACTTAATGAAAAATTCATATCCAGACTTCTGTCATGATGCCTACCTCCAAGGGGCCAGACAGGGCCCGGCACCCTCAGAGGCAGGCAACATGTATACTAGGGAAGTCCCAGCCACCCCAGATAGGGGCTCTTTGGACTCAGTCCTGGCGCCGTTGGCGTCAGGCTCATAAGGGATAACAGTCCTGGCACCATCGGCGCCAGGCTCATACAAGATATGGAAGGAATAGTGTTTGGTGCAAACTTACCTGGCAGACCATGCTGCAATTTTCTTACCTGGCAGATCATTCTACAACTTCCAGATGAAAAAGGAACTACTTAACCACACGGGAGTGGCTGGTGGCAGGATACATACCTTCAGTGGAAGGATACATACCTGGGACTACTTGAAAGGCTATTTAAGCCATGCCCAGACAGCAAACCACGCTTCGCGTTGTTCTGCTCATAGCAGCTGGACGCTCACCGTGCCTGCTCCTGCTCCAGTCCTCGACCACGCCTGCCAGCATCCTGGAAACACCTCAGGATAGAAAAGGGAAGAAGAAACAGGTGAAAACAAACCTTACCTGTTAAAGCTGCATTCCGGATTCAGCGCGCCAACGTTCCTGCAAAAAGACATCATTTTAAATACTCACCGCGTCGCATACATCTCGGCGCACTTCTCTTACGTGCACGTGGCGCCTTCGGCTCTGCGACGCCCATCCGGATCTCCTGCAGCATTCCAGCACATACGGGGAGACGAAGAGAAGAAAGCAAGGTGAGAAGGGGAAAATAACCAAGAAGCACTTACCCGCCAAGCTAATTCTTCTTACCTTCGGGTCGATGCCATTCCTTGGGCATTTCATCATCCCGGCCCCTATGGGGAAAAAGCAAACATCACATTAGTGAATGCAAGAACCGTAGCAAACTAACTATTTTAAACTCACCAGTTTACAGGTCGGACTCAGCTTCTGCTTCGTACCGGCTCCATTTCTTCGGCATTCTCGAACTCCGGCCCCTAAGGAAAAAGAGACAGGAAAAGACAGTACTGGGCCTACACCAAAACTCACCGGAAATCAGGTTTTCGACGGAAACCACCCTCAGCCCGGAGTCTTCCATTACCTGCAAAAGAGAAGAGGAACAGTTTAGACTCAAGCTTGCCATAAACATTTACGGTACTTACCGGAACAGACCAGCAAACTCGAACTTAATATCCAGTGACGTAACTGGATCCCAACGCGCCCCTGCATCAGAAGCAGGATGGAGAGCTCGCCTTTTCAATCCCTAGGTGAGTCTCCACAGGGAATTACAGAAGGGTTGCAAGGAGGGTGAGAAGGGGAACGGGAGATCAACACAAAACCCGCAGAGTATTAACCCTTCCTTTTCGCTCACAGAAGGGTATTCATCCGAGCAAGACAAGCCGGATTTGGGAACCCAGCCCACTCCATCTTCAGGGTGCTGAACATCTCCTTCGAAGAGGCCACTGCCGTCCAGACCACGCCCGCGCCTCCGTGGGAACCGGGTGAGCGTTACAACTTCTGCCTAGGCCCGGAGGTTACATAAATCCCTGTTTTATCAATGTGAAATTTAGTTTTTTCTTATTTACATATGAACATCCAATGGCGGTTGAGGGGTGTGTTAAGGTGGGAGTGTTGACTGTTCGATAAGCCAATGGATGTACTTGACCAATCTAAATCTGTGGCAATCATGACATAAGCATGTGACTATTGGACATCAAAAGTAGGAACGCCTAGGGAATGGCATTCTGATTCTGGAATTAAAGCTGCATGGGGGAACAGCACCTGGGCCAACTAGAGGAGTGCTGAATATGGATAAAACCTATACAATTGGGCACTGTCCACAAGGGATCCTAAACCTAATTAACCTGATGCAGACCTGCAGGGAGAAAAACTAGGAGAGTCCTGCTGGCTGGGAATTCCTTAAGAACACTTGAGGGTCTCTGCTGCACCACACCTTAAGGATTATTCAAAGGGAGCATAAAACAATCCCCCAAATTTAATTAGTTAAATCTCCTAGAATTATTGCTCTGATCAGACCTTGGAAGTGGGAGGAAATTGGATGGTGGCCAGTAATGGGCGTTAATTCCAAATAGAATATCCACCGACCACTACATTTGCCCAGCTACCCCTGAGAAGAACAAGTTACTTACCAACTGTAACGTTCATTCGATTGGTTGTTCCTCCCACATATTCATCATCTTAGATATATCCTTACCTTCAGCTTTGCTGCTTCGGAATTTTGTGTTTCTCTCTCTCTCTCTATCTCTCTCAGAGGGCACTCCTCTCGAGGTCGCGGTATCCGTCGAGCACCAACGTCATCCATTGTATAAATGCCTCGAGCGCACCCGTTGGCTTCAGTTCTGTTTTTTCATCTATAGTAGCCCATAGATTGTGGTTAAAGGTGTGCCTCTTTTGACCCAAGCCATAAAATAATTTATAGTGTAAATCACGTAAACTGTACTGTGGGATTGGCTGGGAGGGTCGATGAGGAATACGTGGGAGGAACATCCAATCGAAAGAACGTTACAGGTGGTAAGTAACTTGTTCTTCGAATGGATTGTGTCCTCCCTCGTAATCCTCATCTTAGATAGACTCCCAAAGCAGTTTTGTCTTGGAGGTGGGATTACAGAATTTTTCTAGTCATGTACAGAATGGAGTACAGATTTAGAAAACAGACCTCCTTGAGAAGAAGTCGAATCCAGAGCATAATGTTTTATAAAGGTATGCATGGATGACCATGTGGCTGCTGCACAAATATCTTGTACAGGGACACCCCTTTTTAGTGCTGTTGAAGTTGCCATGCCCCTGGTCGAATGAGCTCTCAGCCCATCTGGTGGTTCTTTCCCAGCCAGTCTATAGCATTCTGTTATTGCTAGATGCTATCCATCTAGATTATGTTTGTTTAGTTACAGCAAGTCCCATTTTGCGGCCAGTGTATCCCATAAAAAGTTGATCACACCGACGTATTTTTGCCAATCTTGAAATATAGAAGCTAAGAGCTCTTCTGGGATCTAGTCTATGTAGCCATTCCCCTTCTTTACTTGCGTGAGGAGGAGGGTAAAAAGTAGGCAATGTTATTTTTTGTGACAGATGAAAATCTGAAAAAACTTCGGGCAAAAATGATGGTTTAACTCTAAGTACTACTTTGTCTTTATAAAAGATGCTGTGAGGAGGTCCGCTGGAAAGCGCCTGCAACTCACTTACCCTGCGGGCTGATGTCAATGCTACAAGAAGTATTGTCGTTAAGGAGCCTTAGTGGACAAGAGTGTAAAGGCTCAAAGAGTGTAAAGGCTCAAATGTAATGTATGGGAGGAATGTCAGAACTAAGTCAGAACTAAGTTCAAATCCCACAAAGGAACTTGAAAAGGTATTTGTGGAAACACATTATTTAGACCCTTTAAAAACTGAATTATTAAAAGGTATCTTAAAGTAAGATTCTTCCTCTGAGGAGCGCTTGAAAATGGACAGAGCTGCTAAGTATACCTTTATCGTACCAACCTGGAGCCCCAGATTAGTTAAATGTAATAGAAAAGATAAAAATGTGGTAATATTACATTGAAATGGGTCCACATTCTTTTCCCTGCACCAGTTACTGAACTTGTTCCAACAACACCATTGTAGATCCTGTGCTACTTTGGCAGGACCCTGCAACAGATCTAACATTTCCCCTGAGAAATGGGACCATTGAGTCAAGAGAGCCCATTGAAGAGATCTCATTCTCAATCTGGCTTCTGGCACCAGATAAATGCAGGATGCCAACAGACCGAGCAACCTGAGAAAATGGAAGGCCGGAAGATACTGGGCATTCTAGAATTTTTTTACCATCTGCAGAATGTGGTGAGCTCTCTCTTCGGGAGCGAGGCTTTGGCCGAGCAAGTATCCAGGACTGCTCCAATAAACTGGAGTCTCTGTGATGGTATCATGTTTGACTTTTTTAAATTCAGAGAAAACCCTAGTTTGTGAAGGAAGTGACAAGTCTTGGACCGATGATCCTGGGCTTGTTCTGGAGAATGTGCCCTGATCATCCAACCGTCCAGATAGGGGTAGACATGAATCCCCCCCTCTCCTGAGACTCGCTGCAACTACTGCCATCAACTTGGTGAAAACTCTTGGGGCGGAGGTTAAACTTGAATGGCAGAACTCGAAACTGATAGTGAGAATTGCCAATCGCAAACCTCAGGTACTTTCTGTGCTTGAGATGGATTGGCACATGAAATTGAGCATCCTGAAGGTCCAATCTATACCAACCAATCCTGGAGTTGGAGACCCTGAAGGATCTGAGAAAGTGTGACCATCTTGAACTTGTCCTTCCTTAGTAACTTGTTCAAGTTTCTGAAGTCGAAGATGGGTCTCAGTCTTCCCTCTTTCTTTGGGATGAGGAAATATGGGGAATACCAACCCTTGTTCCTCTCCGCTACAGGTACATGTTCTATTGCACCTTTCTGTAGCAGGGTTAACACTTCCTGCAACAGGAGCGGATCCGGATGTTTGACAGAGTTGTATCCCAGTAGGTGATTCTGTGGTTTGCTTTGAAAAGGAAGGCAGTAACCTTGGGATACTGTTATCAGTGCCAAAGCATCCGAAGTAATGCCCCACCATTCTTCTAGATGCTGCGAGATCTTGCCTTCCACTGGGGTCTTGTGGGTCAAAACCTCAGTGGTTTTGCGGCAGCTGCAGCAGCGGTTGAAGGTACAGATGCCGCTGCTGGGGCAGGTCTAGCACCTTTTCCTCGCCCAATTTTCTTTGGCGTCTCTGACTGGCCTGTCCTCTTCCTCTTCCAATTGAGGAATAAAAACAAAAAGGACGACGCCTCCAGGAAGATGAGCCTGTGTAGGGGCGTTGTTGAGGTTGTCTTATGGCGGCACTTAGTGATTTTGCTGCCGCTTTGGAGGTCTGCAGCTTCTCCAAACTTTCATCCACGTGGCTGCCAAACAACCTCGAGCCGTCAAAAGGCATATTCAGAAGTCTGGATTGCACATCTGGTGCAAAACCAGAGTTTCTTAGCCACGCAAACCTATGTAGCACCGTGCTAGACACCGTGGACCTACTGATACTGTCAGCTGTGTCCAAACCTGATTGAAGGCATTCTCCCAAAGCCTCCTTTCCATCCCTTATTATGGCTAGAAAGCCATCACGTTCCTCACCTTCTGGGATGTACTCAGCTGCCGCTGACATGCAGTCCCACAGGGTATATGTAAAGCTTACTCCCTGACGTAAAAAACGTCCTGGACCATGCATCAACCTTTTTATCGTCCCTATCCGGAGGGATTGTGGGATATGCAGCATTTCTAGTGGAGGTAGCTGCTTGGACTACCAGACTTTCTGGAGATGAGTGTTTGCTTAAGTATTCCGGGTCAGAATTACAGGGTCTATATTTCAACACAAATTTGTTATTAACTGCTGGAATGGCTTCAGGGTATTCCCATGCAGGATTAACTCTCCTTTGTAAAACAATATGAAATGGAAATTGGTAGAAGATGGGGTGAGGTGGAGATGCGCTAGATATTACAACAGTAATACTGACAAATAATATAATTGATGTTTTAATAGTAACAGAAACAGCCGACACGTGTTTCGACACGCTGGTCGTTCTCAAGGCGTACGAAGAATGAATATGTTGATAAATCAAGATGGGGTAATCCCTCAAAAAGAAGGAGGCGATGTGAAACTCAATCGGACATCGCATACAGAAAGCAATCCCTGCCGTAATGGCCGCACAAGTATATTACTCGTAAATCGAGCGAACAAATAACACGGAAATCCCCGAAAGCATTCTTACTGTTGTAATATCTAGCGCATCTCCACCTCAGCCCATCTTCTACCAATTTTCATTTCCAGCCAGGGTGGTCTGGCTGCGTGGGTGGTAATGCTGCTGATATTCTAGAAACAATTCCTTGATGGAACTCTTATTCTAATCAGTGATAACTAGCGCACAGACTGTTTTTGCGAACCCACAGCTTGTCTTCAACAATATGAAATGGAAGTATGGGATCTTGCTGAGGTGCTCCTGAATTGATATCAGACATATCATCATCTTGATAGACTGGTGAATTTCTACCCCATCCCATAAATTCAGTGACTCTATTCATTAAGTTTCTGTAGCCCGCATCAGCATGTTCTGCTGGGTCTGGTTTATCAAATTCGTACTCTGGAGAGGTTTCCAGACCACTTGCTGATTGCAAGCATTGCTGTAAATCGTGTATGTTAGATTGAGGATCAACTAATTCCTCAGGAACAGGTCTTGTGCCAAATTTAACCCCAGCAGAGGTAATTTCTTCATCTGCTGATGACTTTTCCTTCATAAATTGATGACATGGTCCTGAAAAAATCATGTCTACTTTCAGGATGAAAAACCTTTTCAGGTAAATCGGGTTTTTCCCTTGGTATAGGCTTGGGCGCCAACAAAAATGTCGATGGCGTTGATGCTGTCACAACAACCTTCGATGTTGTCGAGGGAGCCATCGATGTCCTCTAAGGCATAGTCGAGGGAATTGTGGAAACCATCGACACTGACGAAGGAGCCTTCGAAGATGCTGACTATATACTCAATGTAATTTTTTTATAATAAATTGTCGACGCCTTGTACTCTATTGTCTTCGATGGAGTTTTCGATGCCGACCTCGATGATGTATGAGAGCTTGACGCCATCTTGTTTCCATCTACCTCCGATTTATGCACCGGCAGATCTTTTTCATGAGGTGACTGGGAAGAGTCCCCGGGTGACACCCTCGACAACTTTTTGTCGGACTTTCTTGTTTGGGATCTTCCCCTGTCACATTTCTCGTGAGCAGGGGTATGGTCTTCTTCAGACTTTTTTGAGGGGGTCTGGACCGCATTCTCAAAGAATTTTAACATGGAAACTCTAAAAGCTTCCCATTTACTCGGGAAGTCATGTTTCGAAGGGAATGTTATCACTTCCTCAGATGACGTCGAGGAAGAAGATGAAGAGGGAGATCGGTGCCGTCTTTTCTTTGTCTTTTTGGAGGACGAAGAAGACTTCCCGGATCTACTCTCGATCTATATTTTTTATGATTCTTCATCGAAGACTCAGTCGAGTCTTCCCCCCCCCCCTTCGAAGTAGACTTCGATGAACCCTTCCCCCATCGCCAGTTTACCTCTGCGTTCTTTTAAGGCCTTATGGATCATTGACTGGCACGAACGTAGTCTTCAAGTCGGTGATCGGAACCAAGGCACCAGAGGCAATTTTTATGTGGATCAGTTAAAGACATTTTCTTTTGACATTTTAGACATTTTCCCGTCTTCGGTGTGGACGGGTTCGATGAAGACATATTTCTTCACAAAAAACTGACGCGCCGTTTGTAACGATCCGAAGTGAAGCTAACAGAAAAACGGAACTGAAGCCAACGGGCACGCTCGAGGCATTTATACAACGGATGACGTCGGTGCTCGATGGATACCGCCGAGCGACATCGACGCTGCAACCTCGAGAGGAGCGCTCTCTGGTGGAGAGAGAGCATTTTTTTTTCAAAAGCAGCAAAGCTGAAGGTAAGGATATATCTAAGATGAGGAATACGTGGGAGGACACAATCCATTCGAACATCCAGCTATGTGACTAACCCCGGCCACCACACCAATTTGAGTAGTTCTCATAAGGCATCCGAGCCCAGGGCTTCCTAATCGAAGTGAGTCTACATAAGGGCATTCTGTCTTTCTCTTCATATTTCTGCTGCCTGCCTGTTCAACCACATGCTATGCAAATGTACCCTTTGTCTCACTTTCCTCCTTTCCCTCCTTTTGCCTACCCCATTTGACCTGCTGTTACACTCTGCTATCAGATACCCGGTCTTCTCACCTCAGATTTCACAACACATAAAACATAATATTTGTCCCTGGTTCTTCTCCCTCTCCATCCATAGCTATTGTCTTACTGAATGCCCCCTTTATCTGCAACAAATGTAACTTAGTCTGAGTTTTCTTCCGACTCAACCGTCAATTTCTTTGACTAACAAACTTGGATTCCTCGTACTGGTTCAGCTACTGCCTCCCTTATCTCCAATAGTACAGGATTCAGCCACTGCACCATTCTTCAGTTAAAAGAGATGGTCCCAGACTTCTATTTCAATCATCCTTTACACTCCACTACTTACCTTATTGACCTTTGGGTAGTATTTTCTCATACTATAATTCCATTCACCCTGGTTTTCCTGATCATTTTTCACCCACCTGGCCATCTGTCTTTCTTTTGTGATAAGCTCAACTCTCTTCTAAGTTGCCACTTGATTCTCCATTTTTTCTACTGGGTGACTAACATCCCCTCTACTAAAATCATTCATACTGCTCCTTTTTCTGCTACTTCAATATTACCATCTGCTTCTCATATATCTGGTTCCTCGATTGACATTATATTCCCTTCTTACCCTTATGACTCTCCCATTTCTATATCCCCTTTTTTTGATTCCTTCCATTGTGTTCTCTACTCCACTGCCATCCATCTCTCGCTCCCTCATATCCACTAACACTCTCGGTGACCTCAGTTTGTACAATACTAAACAATAATTTCATCCAAATATGCTGATGCTCTCTTCCTCCTCTTCCTGACTGTTCTCCTCCCTGTGCAGACTCTGCCACAACCTCTCCTTACTCTGGTCTTCTCATTACCCTTGATATTCTTTCACCCTCCTAGGAACCCTCCTCAACCGTGGCGGACATCCGATATCGGACCTCCTGCTGCTCATCACTTAGCTGCACTGAACGCTGGAAAAATCCCAGTAATCTGCAGATATTTATCCATTCTAAACTCTACTTAAACACTTCATTATTGTTCAAAAAGCAATACTTCTTGTATCCGTCCCCACCCTCCTCCTGATCCATCACTTTCATCATCACCCATTCTGACTTTTCTCATTTCATTAATTATAAAATTCTTCTTATGCTGTCCTCATCCAATCCTCATCTTGTCCCAGTCCCTACCTCCAGGTTTATTCACTTCCCTCGGCCTCTTCTTTACTGGCTCTGACACAGCTAATTTTATTCGCTAGTGCCCGTCCCTCTGCCTCTCTCGACACCTGTACCTTCCTCTCGTATGCCTAAGGTCTTTCCATGCTTAATAAACCCTCTCCCTTGATTGGTCTTCCCCTGGTAATTGTCATCCCACCTCTCTTCTACCCTGCATATCTCCAAAATCCATGAACGCATCATCTATTTCCAACTTGCTACCGATCATGGCCATAACTCTTTGCTCTATTAATTTCTATCTGGGCTTCATCCTCTGCACTCTACCGAAAGCGCTCTCACATTAATCAATAATCTATTCTGATTCTTAGATCTCTTGCCTCTCTGAGACTGTGGGCTACCATCTTCTATCTTCCTCATACTTGTATGGCTCTGTTCTCAAATGGTTTCAATCCCATCTTTCTATCCAGCTCTTTTTTCTCTGATGCTATCCATGCAAAGATTATGGCTTGCTTACTCTCTATATAATCCTGGATTAATTCTCATTTTCTCCATCGCAACTCCTCTTTCTGCCACTCCTCTTTAATTTCCCCCTGTCCTGCCCCATCCGCTATCTCATTTTCTATTTTCCATATCCCAACATGCTTTTAACCTTGGTGTTACCTTTAACTCTTAATATTCCTTTTGCTCTCACATCTCCAAAACTGCTCGCTCCAGTCATCTACAGTTCTTCAATATGTGGAATATATGGGAAAGACTGCCCCATTCTCTCTTTCCAAGTCACCAAACTCCTCATCTCTGCTCGATCCTTTCTCTGGAAATCCTTACCTTTAACTGTCTACTGTTCCCCCTCTCTCCCTGCATTCCGATCTTCCCTTAAAACTCATTTAATGTCCTCATAAAGCGTCCTTTCATATTTCCCTTGATTTATTTTTCATGTAATTGAACCATTTTATTTGTGTACAGTAAATACAAGTTCTCACTATTTAAAGATAGTTTTTTTTACTGCTCATAGAAAACAGAATATTTGTGCACAGAAGGCATGCGCTAATAGAATATTGATAGAATGAGAATAGAATACAGAAGTTTGCTCATGTGAATTACACATGCTGCTTTCATTGTACTTATAACTGAGATTGCATGTAAATAAATACAAAAATGTTTTCTATGCTCTGTGTAAAACAGAAAACACTTCCTAGCAGGAACATGTAGCATTTTGTAAAAAGTACCCAAAGTGTTTTCACAGATGTAGTCGGCATTGGGCCGTGGTTTGAAGGAGCCACGCACCACAGCCTAATGAAAGAATGTATGATAATGCGGGATCTGTGAAGGCCATAGATCAAAAAAGAGTTTGTGAATGTGAGTTAGGCAAGTTGTCTCACTTACAATTCCCCTATAAAATGATGCCAATGTAAATTTCATAAACCCCTTACTGGTGACCTTTTACAGTTTGACCCGATTTGCAAAGTGAAGTGGGAAGGAAACACAGATTTGCATAAAACAATCACAAAACCATGTTCCTATCTTGGGTGGGTGAAACAACATCATGGGTGTTCTAAATTGATAATACTGCTATTTGGAGCCAAACCTGGAGAATTTTGATGCAATTCATTTTAGCCTGCATTTAAATAGGATTCATATAAATGAGAAATTCATAACCCCACATTCACACAGGTGGTTAATGTTAATATCTGTATATAAATGTAATTTGTTTCAGCAACCTTTCTATCGTACCACTACTTTTTTGATACTGGAGAAAGTAAAATGTGCTGGATTTGCTTTTCATTGGTTGACGTTGATTTTGTGTAAATGTTAATTAAAGAAAGCTTTAACATAATGAGCGATAAGCGGCTTTATGATCATATCATTAAGTACTGCTTAGAGGTGACCTTGTTTTATTTAAGATTAGAATTGGTAACATTATTAATAGTTTTGCTGTGTTTTGGAATTTGTGTATATTTAGGTAGGCAAGCCAGGTTTAATTAGGTAAATAAGTCCATGTAATATATATCTGATATTTTGTGGTGACTTCTCGGTTCTATGTGATATTACCGCATTTTAATGACCGAACACAAAAAAAAAGACAGCTTTCTTTTGGCCGTTTTTGAAATGTGGCAATATGAGATGCTCCTGCCCCTGACAAACGCCCCTACAGGTCAAAACCATCCCCACACCCACCCTCTAGCACTGGTCAGTGGCAACGGGGAGCGAGGGTTACCCTACCAAACCCATTTCCTAATCCACCACCCGCTTCCCTAGAAACAGCACACCCCAAGTCCACACACATCCGTTCACCCAGACAAGCACTCATGCAGACACACACAGACACTCCCCAGTCAGCCCTGCATGCACCCGTGTGCAGCAGCGGCAAACAGTTTCATTTAGAATGACTGCACACAGTCATTCTAAATTGGTCTTTTTAGTTTTCGGTCTTACTGACTTCTCCTGCATAAGGTAAGGGGACCACCTTCAATTTCGTTTCCTGAAATAAATTAAAGTTTTAATCAAGTAGCTTATCTGTTGGACCAGAATTGTGTTGTGGGACGGTCTACCAGGGAGTGTTCAATTAGTGATGACGTGAAAAGTTAAAAAAAAGGTAGCAGGCGCCCCTCTCTAGAAAGAACATTGCATGATAACCGGTTCAGTGGTATTTACCCACTTTGAGAGTCTGCAGCATAACAAGGCTGAAACATGTGTCTGGGGCTGCTGTAGGTACTCTTGTTCAAAGGAGGTTTGCCTGGCATTTCAGTGCTTGACTACCTTTGTGGGTGAGACAAAGACTGATATGCAAATGACTTCCTCCTTTGTGAAAGGTACAGTGAGCAAAAAGCAATGGCTACAGACTCTCAAAGTGGGGAAAAAAACACAAAACAGGTTATCATGCCATGCTCTTTCTAGAGAGGGGCGCCTGCTACCTTTTTGTGTAGCTTAGTGAAAAGATCAACATTTATCAAAATTATATTTACAGGTACACCTGTGTATCACCTGCAAACTGCTGCATCACTGTTTCGGGGTTGGTCTAGGAGGGAGGTCAGAGGTTCCATATAGAGTTCAAAGATGGTAGAGAATGGAATCCTGAAGGACTCCACAAGTAACAGGGCTGCGTTTGAACTGTGTGTTTGCCGTATAGGTAGAATGTAAAAATTGAATGACAGCGTCCGAGAGGCCAATTGTTACGCTCACCTGACTCCCACGGAGGCGCAAGTCTGGTTTGGATTGTTGTTGCTTCTTCTATGGTGAAGCGCAGGACCCGGAAGATGGACTGGACCGGACCTTCGAATCTGGCTTGTCTGGCTCGCAGGAATCTCTTTCTGTATGTGAAAAGGGAGTATTAACAATCTGCGGGAGAAAGTATAAGCCTCCCGCTCCCTTCTCACCCCTCTACGAAACCCTCCTGCGACCCCCACGTGAAGTCTCACCTTAGGGTTTGAAAAGTTGAACTCTCCATCCTGCTTCTCATGCAGGGGCGCGTTGTATCCAGTTACTTCACTGGGATTTTGATTGTAGAGGGTTCAAGTTTTGTTTTCCCGATATAGTACCGTAAGGATTCTGTTAATGAGTATGATTCCGCAATAATAATTGTTCGTTGTCTCTTTTTCAGGTGCGGAAACTATTCCGAGAAGAGCTGTGGAACCGAAGAATGAGACTCTGGTGAGCTTGATGAGAGTTCTCTGTGTCCTTGTATCAATGCGCTCAATAACGCTGATGTCTTTTTTCCCCATAGGGGCCGGGGTCCGGAAATGCCTGGATGCGGCACCAACCCGAAACGAAGCTCAATCCAGAAGAAATCAGGTAAGTCTTTAATGGGCGTTTGGGTAATGTCTTTTCATGCGCCCACTAACGCTGATGTCTTTTTTTCTCCATAGGGGCCGGGGTCCGGAAATGCCAGGATGCGGCACCGACCCGAAATGAAGTTGGAATAACCCAACAGGTAAGCTTTGTAATGGAAATTAAGGTTTCCTTGTTTTCTATCCCCTCTCACCTTTATTCTTGTCTTTTTCTCCCTAGACGCGGTGATGTGTCTGCGAGTCCAGATGTCGCCGTGGAACGTGGTGGCACCTTGTACAGGTGAGTGAGATGCGGCGCTGCAGCGATCGATGCGATGTGCTTTTAAATGGATGTCTTCCTTTTCAGGACCGTCGGCGAGATGTCTCCGGAATGCGGATTTAGCAGGTAAGGACTCTTCTTTACCCTTTTCTCTTCTCTTCTCTCTTTGCAGGTGTTCCAGGATGCTGGCAGGAGTGGCAGGAGACAGAATGCAGGAGCAAACACGGTGAGCGTCCAGCTGCTAGATGCAGAACAACGCGAAGCGCGAGTTGCTGCTTGGGCGTGGCTTAAATAGCCTTCAAAGTAGTTCCAGGTATGTATCCTTCCTCTCAGGTATGTATTCCTCCCCTGACCACACCCGTGTGGTTAAGTAGTTCCAAAGATAAAGTAGTTCCATTCAGGCCTCAGAAGGCCTGGATGTTGCAGCATGGTCTGCATCAGGTAAGTTAACACTAAGCACCTTTAACACAAAGTCCCCTTTTATGAGCATGGCGCCTATGGCGCCAGGACTGTGGCCCGATATGAGCCTGGCGCCAAAGGCGCCAGGACTGAGTCCAAAGAGCCCCTACTTGAGGCTGTTGTGACTTCCCTTGAAGACATGATGTCTGCCTCTGGGGTAGCTGGGTCTTGTCTGGCACCTTGGAGGTAGGCATCATGACACCAATCCCATGGCAAAGGAGGGTAAAAGTGTGTGATGTCACAAGCCTTTTCTAATTATAACATGTAATAATTAGAGTATGCTGCCTACGAGTTATTTCAATGTACTATGCACAGCTCACTTTATAGAATAGGTTTGTACAGAATAAGTGGTAACTTTCTTTGGACTGGATATTCGTCCCATGTATTCCTCATCTTTGATATACGTATCTCGCCAGCTTCGCTGCTTCGGAAAAATAATTCTCGGCAGACGGCGCTGTGCACGATGTTGTGGCGTCAATGTCCCTCAAGGGCCACTGTGGCGTGTCGACAACACCAGTAGTACAAGTAGCTTGTGCTGCACCTGTTGGCCCTCAGTTCTGTTTTTTTTTTCGTTCCATAACTCGAGGAACTAACCAGGCGTATCCGAGACCGCAAGCTCTCAGGAAACGTATAGTGTAATTTACAAAAATTCCATGGCGGGGTAGGCTGGAAGGGGCGATGAGGAATACGTGGGAGGAGCAGTCGAAAGAACGTTTCCAGTTGGTAAGTAACTTGTTCTTTGAATGGATTGTGTCCTCCCACGTATTCGTCATCTTTGATAGACTCCCAAAGACTATTTGGAGGAGAGAGTACAATTTCGATTGATCATGAATGGAATGAAGGACTGCCTTGGCAAAAAGGCCTTCTTGAGATGAAGGCGTCTAAGCAGTAGTGCTGAACAAAGGTATGAATTGACACCCAAGCTGCAGCTGAGCAACGGTCAATTACAGGCACAACCCTTTGAAGAGCCGTGGAAGTTGCCATGCCCTTCATGGAATGGACTTGAAGCCCTTCCGGCGGATCCTTTCCAGCAAGCCTGTAACCCTCTCCAATAGCCAGTGTAATCCACTGGGATAAAGTTTGTTTTGTCAGCGCTAGTCCTAATTTAGGACTGGTATAACCCACAAAAAGGTCATGATGGCGAAATGTTGCCATTCTCGCAATGTAAAAAATCAGAGCCCTTTCTGGGTCTAGTCTATGCAACCGCAATTCCTCTTTGCTCAAATGAGGAGGAGGGTAGAAAGTAGAGTGTTACTTTTTGCGACAAATGAAAGTCAGAAAATACTTTCATCAAGAATGATGGTTTAACTCTCAGGACTACTTTTATCCTTATGAACAGTAGTACAAGGAGGTTTGCATGAAAGAGCCTGTAACTCACGTACCCTGCGGGCTGATGTTAGTGCTACAAGAAGAGCAGTTTTCAGTCTTAAGAGCCTTAACGGGCAGGAATGTAAAGGCTCAAAGGGTATACATGTTAGAAACATTAACACAAGGTTTAAATCCCAAGCGGGGACATGAAAAGGTACTGGAGGGTATACGTTAGTGAGTCCCTTCAGAAATTGGACAATGGTATCTTGAAATAAGAAATCACCTCAGAGGAGCGCTTAAAGATGGAAAGCGCCGCCAAGTATCCCTTTATTGTTCCAATCTGGAGCCCCAGATTGGCCAGATGCAACAATAAAGAAAGCACCATAGGACTGCCACATTGAAAAGGGTCCACATTCTTGTCCTTGCAGCAGTTACTGAATTTATTCCAACAACAGCGGTACCAGGATTTGGTTGCTGGCCTTCAGGCCGAAAGCAAAATCTCCATTACACCATCCAGGAAGTCCCAATCCTTATATCGGAGCCTATCAGAAACCATGCATGAAGGCGGAGTGTCTTGACCTCTGGGTGGATAACCAGACCTTCCTCTTGCAAGAGAATATCTTCTCTTTGTGGAAGACATATTGGAGGGCAGATGGACATGACCAAAATGACCGGATACCACGTACCCCTGGCCCGATCCGGAGCAATTAGGATCATGGTTTTCCTGAACTTTCTCGACCTCCTGATTACATGCAGAGTCATGGTGACTGGAGGAAATGTAGTACAGAAGTGGAAATTCCCAGTCCACTACGAACGCGTCCCCTAAAGCTCCTCTTGGAGGAAATTCCCTTGAGCAGTACTGATTGCACTTCCGGTTGGCACCAGTCGCGAACAGATCCACTTGAGGGGCTCCTCAAAGGGTGAACATCTCTTGAAGGACTTCCTGAGCTAGTTCCTACTCGTGAGAGACTGTGCTATGCCTGCTCGGAGAGTCCGCCATTGTGTTCTGCTCTCCGGCTAGGTGGAACTGCCGACAGAGAGATTCCTTCTTGTATTGCCCAGAACCAGAGCTGCATTGCCTCTCTGCACAGTGGTAGTGACCCTACGCCTCCTCTGTTGTTGAGGTAGTACATGGCCACTGTGTTGTCCATCATTATCAGGACATTCTTTCCCCATACAGAGGGCAGAAAAGCTTTCAGCGCTAGTCTGATTGCCCTCAGCTCTAAAAGGTTGATGTGTAGTTTGGACTCGGATGGAGATCAAAAACCGCTGATTGTCAGTTTGTTGGTGTGGGCTCCCCACCCGAGTGAGGCATCCGTCACTACAGTTACCTCCAGCCATGGTTGTCAAAAAGCCCATCAAATTAGGTCTTGAGAAACTATGCTCGGAACTTGCAAAAGATCCAACATGTTTCCTGAAAATTGGGACCACTGAGTTCTGAGAGCCCATTGAAGGGATCTCATTCTCAATCGGGCCTCTGTCACCAGGAAAATGCAGGATGCCATGAGACCGAGCAACCTCAAAAAAGAAAATCGAAGGCCGGAAGATGTTGGGCATTCTGGAATTTTACTACAACAATCTGCTGAATGTGTTGAGCTCTCACCGCGGGAGGCGAGGCTTTCCCCGAGGAAGTATCTAAGACTGCTCCAATGAACTGGAGTTTCTGGAATTGTATCATATGGGACTTCTTGAAATAGAGGGAGAAGCCCAGTCTGTGGTAGGTGATACTGAGATGTTCCTGAGCTTGCTCGGGTGAACGAGCCCTGATCAACCAGTTGTCCAGGTAGGAATGGATGTGAATTGCCAGCTCTCCTGAGACTTGCTGCCATTACCACCATCAACTTGGTGAACACCCTCAGGCGTAGGTCAGCCCGAATGGCAGAACTCGAAAGTGATAATGAGAACCACCAACCGCGAACCTCAGGTACTTTCTCTGCTTGAGATGGATTGGCACATGAAAGTAAGCATCCTGAAGGTCCAATGATACCAACCAATTTTGGAGTTGGAGAGCCTGAAGGATCTGAGAAAGGGTAACCATCTTGAACTTGTCCTTCCTGAGGAACTTGTTCCAAGTTTCTTAAGTCCAAGATGGGTTTCAACCCTCCGTCCTTCTTAAAATAAGGGGAATACCAAATCTTGTTCCTTTCCGCTAGAGGTACCTGTTCTATTGCACCTTTCTCTAGCAGGGTTAAGATTTCCTGCACAGGGAGCAGATCTGGAATTTTGACAGAGCTGGTTCCCGGTGGATGATCCCGAGACCTTTTTAGAAAAGGAAGGCAGTAACCTTGAGCTACTGTTTCCAGTGCCCAAGCATCTGAAGTAATGCCCTGCCATTCGTTCAGATGCTGTGAGATTCTGCCTCCCACTGGGGTCTTGTGGGTCAAGGCCTCAGAGCAGCTTAGAGGCAGCTGCAGCAAAGGCTGAAAGTAAAGATGCCGCTGCTGGGGCTGATTTAACACCCCTTGCTCGTCCACCGCGAGGGAATCTTCTTTGTCCTCTTCCTCTAACAACTGAGGAATAGAAGCAAAAAGAACAACCTCTCCAGGAAGACGAGCCAGAATAAGGCTGTTTAGGTTGCTGAATGGAGGCTCGAAGGGACTTAGCTGCCGCCTTGGATGTCTGCAGCTTCTCCAGACTCATCTGCCTTGCAGCCAAACAACCTCGAGCCGTCGAAGGGCATGTTGAGCAGACTGGCCTGCATGTCTGGTGCAAATCTGCGTAGTACAGTGCTTGAAGTCATGGATCTGCTAATGCTGTCAGCAGTATCCAGTCCTGATTGGAAACACTTTCCCATCGCCTCCTTGCCATGCTTAACTAAGTTCAGAAAGCCACCCCTTTTCTCGCCTTCTGGAATATGATCAGCGGCCACACTAACACAGTCCCAGAGGGTGTAAGTAAACTTAGCCAGGGTACAGGTCACATTAGCGGACTTCAGGGCCATACTGCCAGAGGTAAAAACCTTGCAAGCCCATGCGTCCACTTTTTTATCGTCTCTATCCGGGGGAATAGAGGGATAGGCAGACTGCCTGGTCATAGTCGCAGCCTGGACTACCAGACTCTCAGGCGTAGGATGTTTGCTGGGATAGTCAGGGTCACTAATTGATGGTCTATATTTCCTAGCAAAATTCCTATTGGCAGCAGGACCAGATTCTGGAGCTTACCAGTTAGCTACCACCTTTCTCTGAAGGGCCTTATGAAAAGGTAAGATTGGTTCTTTTTGGGGGACCCTGGTCTAGGATGTCCATCATGACATCCTGTTCGAAAATTGGTGAAGTCGTACTCCAACCCACGTACTCGGTGACCCCGTTTATAAGATTTCTATAGCCTGAATCAGCATGGTCTGATGGGTCAGGTTTACGAAAATCTAACTCCGGTGATGTATCAAGACCACTGGCAGAGTGGAGAGAGTCACAGAGATCTTTAATTTTTTGGTCAATTAGCTCTTCAGGCACCTCTCTAGTGCCAAACCTCACTCCTAGGGGAGAAATATCCTCATCTGAAGCACTTGACATTGACTTAAAAAAAGTTTCTTCGGTACAGGTTTAAATATTTTCACCTGAACCGGTATGTGCTTCGATGGAATCGAAGATACCGTTGACGGCGTCTTCGATAAATCTCTTAATTTTGGTATCGTAGCAATCGGCGCCGATGGCGTCGACAAAATGGTTGAAGGTTTCAAGGTTTTCTGCTTCTTCGCCGGTACCGGAGACGGACTCGACTCACGAGTCGATATCTTCGACACCTTTTTGTTGGGTCGAGTCTCCGATTTACTACTTGTCTTCGCCGAAGTAGTTTTTGACCTTCCTGAGCCGTCCAAAGGAGCCACTGGGGTCTGGCTCTTGCGTGACTCTTTTGAGGGGGTCGAGGCTCTTCTCAAAGATCTGAATCATCTCTTCGATAAAAGCAAACAATTTACTGGAGGAATCCGACCTAGTCGGGCATCTCATAACCTCTATAGAGGTATCCGATGATGAAGAGGGAGACCTATGGTGTCTCTTCTTCGCCTTCTTTGAAGAAGACAAAGATTGTCTCGACCGACTCCTCGACCGGGACCTCTTCGAATGTTTATGCCGAGTGAAGTCCTTAGACTCACCGGCAAGGGTATTGCTAGGTCTGGAAAAGATCTGGGGCTACACTAATGTCGGGATTGTCGGGACTCGGGGCTAGCTAGCCTTTTGGTTGCAGACCCTGAGATTCTATCAGGGGCTACAACCAAAAGACCCGGGGCTATTGCCCCCTAAACCCCCACCCGCCCCCTAGCAATGCCTCTGCTCACAGGACTTTTTTTATACTTCTTCGAAGTAGCCTTCAAAGCTGCCCTCCCCATCGCCAATTTACCTCTGCATTTCTGGAGAGCTTTTTCAATCAAACTGACAGGACCCACAGTCGTCGGTCCGGTGGCCGGAACCAGAGACCAAAGGCAGAAACAGTGAGGATCTATTATCGACATTTTCACCCCACAGTCGTGAAATATTTTAAATCCTGACTTAGGGGTAGAAGAAGTAGTGGTTGAAGAAGAAGATATTTCTCAGAAGAAAAACGCAGCGCACCGTCATTACTCGAAGCGAAGCTATCGGAAAAACTGAACTGAAGCCAACAGGCGCGGTTCGAGCTACTTATACTACTGGTGATGTTGACACATCACGGTGGCCCTCGAGGGACATAGACGCCACGACATCGTGCACAGCGCCCTCTGCCGAGAGTTTTTTCCAAAGCAACGAAGCTGGCGAGATACATATATCAAAGATGAGGAATACATCAGAGGACACAATCCATTCGAATGTATTTTACTCTACACAGTACGCTTTTAATATGTAATATATGCATCTCAGTATAAAATGAATGCATCTCAGCATACATCTCAATAGTGAATATATGTCCCAGTATCCAATGTATCTACACCAGTGTACAGTGCATATGTTGAAGTATACTATATGTGGAAATACTTATGCACAGCGCATTATACAATGCATCTCTGAGTAGAGCATTTCAATTTCAGTATATAATGTGTGCATCTCAATATACAGTATATTTATTCCTCGCAATATACAATGTATGTATTTCTGTGTGTGGTTTATATGTAAAAATATTTCAATATACTATGTACACATCTTAGTATACAATGAATCTCAGTGCAAAATGTATATATTTCAAAGTATAACACATGATTGTCAATATACTGTATATAAATCTCTATATCGGCATCTCAATAGGTTTTATAGCACATTTCGGTATACAATCTATGCATTTCACTATGCAGTATATCTATTTAGAACCTTGAGTTGTTTGGCATAGTGATACATGTCTTGCGGCCATGTAAAATATAGGGTTGTTTGGGAGTAATATGCATAACCCTGCCCCTTTCACTCCTGCTAAGAGAAGGCGGCAACTGCAGCATCAGTAGATGGGTGATTACTGGGTCCCAAAGAATTGTACAGTAGGTTGAATAGGCAAGGGGGTGTAGCCCTGGTCTCATACTTTGATGAACTGTTGGAAAGCAAGCGAGCTGAACTTTTAAATGCATGTTCAGTTATAGTTTTGGAGGTTAATAGGACACACTGTTGCCTGGCAAAACTACTAACTGTGTGAGCGCAGAGTGGCAGTCCTGTCCAAGTTGAGGAGAAACAGCAAATGAACAGTCAGACACCCTGCCAAGAGAGACACACAAATGTACAAAGAAGCTCCCCTATTCCTCAAATAATAAATTAAAATACTGCTTCTCTTCTGGGTTAGTTAAATATGGTGGACTGTGCAGATAACTTAGAAGACGAGTGATGTTATTTTACTTAGATTTTGGGCTGCACCAAATCATCACAGTGTGGTCTCATAGCACCTAAGCATGTCTGTAGTTTTGACATTATATCCTCACCTGATATCCAGACCTTAGCCTTCAGAGGAAAAAGGAACCAGGGATATATAACATGATGGTTAAAGATGATGTAGTTGCCACAAAGGGGAGACATGATGCAGCTGAGGAAGTCATGCTT
The DNA here is from genome assembly GCF_040938575.1 of Ambystoma mexicanum. Taxonomy (NCBI): domain Eukaryota; kingdom Metazoa; phylum Chordata; class Amphibia; order Caudata; family Ambystomatidae; genus Ambystoma; species Ambystoma mexicanum. The sequence continues at coordinate 422,769,271 of NC_090921.1, read as the reverse complement.
CGTGTTAGCTTGTCTGTATGTAGATCCGTTTATGAAGGGCCATAGCCATGGAATTAAGGGAAAGGTGAATTCTAATAAGTTTGGGGTCCACTGGACTCGTCAGTGTGGCAGTTTCCAAAGGCAATAGGCTCTTGAGAACAAGCACTGATTGCCTGCGTGATGGTCTCAAGTGGTGCTCAAGTGGACCCTTCAAGTGTGGTGGCTTTTGATTTTATATTACATTTACATCTTTCCCACTGGACACATTTTGAATAGTCATTCTATAAAGGCAAAGCCTAGACGCAGAGAGTGACCCAGTCAAGAGTAGACTGTGAGAAACGTGGATGGAGAATGAAAGAGTTTCAGCATACATAATGCAGCATGGCCCCTCCTTTTTCTGATCGGGCGTGTAACACCAGCACAAATCGATTGTACTGGACCCAACTTCCTAGAGATAAACTGTCAGCCCATACTTGCCTGCATATCATACAACACGCACAACTATTTAAAGAGTTGCAGCCAGACTGCTATGTGAGCATGCCACTTGCAGACTGACATTTTACACACAGACAGAATTCACCACTGTATAGCAGCTGTAATTGTGGCAGCATTTCTTAAAACACATCCGACGAGGACATGGGCATGTACTTTCTTGGCACAGAAGTGGTTACACACCGATTACATGGCTTTTACCATAGGAATCACAAAATAGTAAACAATTCAAAGGTAAGGGTAGTGCACACTCGCCAAGTGCTGCATAGAGGCACTTCTCCAAACACTGTCATGCCTTAACATGGGATATGCAAGCATAACAAACTTACCTAAGATGACATAATGCAACATCATTGTAAACTGCATATTAGTCATTTAGGTCACAATAAAGCTCGCTGGAACGAGCATAAAACATAAAAAGCAGGCTGAAAGTATGAATATGCTTCTGTCAACATGTGTGCATCTTACATAGATTCAAATACTTGTATCCCTTGCAACAATGTGTCTGTGTTTTAAGAGCCCAAGGCTAGTAGCAGGCTCATGACAGAGCAGAAACTGACAGTGCGCTCATCTTGGTTTTCATACTCCAGTTTCTTGCATTTCAAATCGTCTATGAAACTGACAGGCCGAGTCCAATAACCCCGACAGATCTTTGCTAATAATCAAAACATTACCAACGCACAGCTGGTTTTAGAGGATTATTTTTTTTATTGCCATGATCTGAATTTAATCTAAAGCAGGATTTGTGACCCTGCTTTCGATAAACATCAATCATTGAAAAAAATAATTTTGTGTGCCAAGGTTTCTTTACAATTAACATACACAAGTGCGCAGTTTAACAGATTATTGACATAGCTTTTTCCATCGGCATCAGAAAAAAAAGTCTATGGATAGCTTACTTGGCAATATAGACATAATTTACAGTGTATACATGAAAATAACAGTTAATTCGTACAGAGATAAGCACCAAAGAGAACTTGGTGTACTTGCGTGGTTCACATTTTATAGCACTAGTAACCATGTCAAGAATGGGACAAACGCTCTTTAACATGCTATATCTACTTTGCATGCACAAAGTTTCCCACGACTCTGCCAAGCGACTTCCCATCCAACTACAGAAGGCAGAGAATGAACCGGTTCATATCCCAGGGCACCGTGGCGAGTTAAGATAGGCATGGCGTGCACATGAAATTCACAAGGCCAGGCAGCGCTTCCCCTTAAAGATGTTCCTAATTTTTAAAAGAAGACATTCAAATGAATTCCCATTGGACCACTAGTCTTTCTTCCGCAATGATACTCTGACGCCCACAGAAATACGGGTTGATGTGGAAGCATCTGTGCCACCAAAAAAGTGGGGTGGGGTGTGCTCTTGCATCACTCTAGGCAGAAACTGGGGCTTAAACAAAACCATAACATAGACATTAGGCTAAAGAGTGCAACCAGGGAACGTATTTAATGAAAATGCAGATGAACTTGGTGAGGGCTTTTGAAAGTAGACTCCTCGGATGGCACTGGGGGACCCACCAATGCATGGGTTAGGAAGTTATTTTCTTTAAATTCCCTCAGCAATAAACAAAACCTAAGCACATTTTTAAAATCTAAACCTTAAAATGCAATTGTTATTTTGGCAGCATATATATGGGATACATTACTCACCGTAATCGTATTTCTGATGCTTGTATCTGCTTAGATTCACATGCTGTGCACAGGCCGACATCTAGTGGAAGCTGCGGAGTATTACAGTTTGTTTTTCGAAACTCGAAAATGGGCGTCGACACAGGCGTGCCAGTAATACTATCCCTAGTGTGACGTCCACTGTACCCAAGATCCCTCACGCGTCTAGGATCCTCAGATTGTATTTTTTCTGACATGAGGAAGCATGAGGAGTAGCGTGAGTACAGATAATCCAAGCAGATAGAAAGGTAAGACTACAAGCAATCATGTGCCTTCTCTCGGAGGGGAGGAAGGGTGGGTCGCATGTGAATCTAAGCAGATACAAGCATCAGAAATACGATTACGGTGAGTAATGTATCCCTTCTGAGGCTTGTGGAATCTGCTTAGATCACATGCTGTGCATAGATTAGCGAGCAGTACCCGAAGAAGGAGGTGGGATGTGAGAAGGGTCATGAGCAAACAGGTGTCTTAGAACCGCTTGTCCCACTTGTGTATCTGTCTTGAAATGAGTGTCAATGCAGTAATGCTGAGTAAAAGTGTGAATAGAGCTCCAAGTAGCTGCTTTGCAAATGGTGTCGAGGGGAACATTTGCAATGAAAGCCAGAGTGGTCCCAATGCCTCTAGTAGAATGGGCCCTTGGCGTAAAAGGCAGAGTTTTCTCAGAAAGAGAGTAACACAGCTGTATACAGTTGATAATCCACTTCGAGATCGCGCCTTTAGAGACGCGATCTCCTTCTCTGCCTGTAGCTACGGAGACAAACAGTTGATCTGTTTTTCTTAGCGGTCTGGTTTTATTTACATAGTAGAGGACCGCCCTACGCACATCAAGGGTGTGTAGTTTCACCTCAGCTGAGCTTTGCGGGTTCTGGAAGAAAGCCGGAAGCTCGATGGACTGGTTTACATGGAACTTAGATATAAATTTAGGTGAGAACCTAGGGTGTGTGCGTAAAACCAGCTTGTCTTTGTGGATAGCAAAGAAAGGATCCTGCACTGACAGAGCCTGAATTTCACTGACCCTTCTTATAGAGGTAATGGCTACTAAGAAGGCCGTTTTATAAGTCAGGTGTTTGAGACTACTTTTATGCATGGGTTCGAAAGGGGGGCCCATGAGCTTAGCTAGCACCACATTGAGGTCCCATCCTGGCGGTGGGTTCGAAATAGGAGGGTGAAGTCTCTTTACTCCTTCCATGAAGGCTTTAACTACTGGTACTTTCCACCACGATACTTTGTTATGGGATGTGGTGTAAGCCGAGAGGGCTGCCAGGTGTACTTTCAGAGAGTTAAAAACCAAACCTGCGTCTAGCAGGTGGAGCATGTATGTTACCACGTTGGAAGGAGTGCAATCAACTGGGTTGATTTGTTTATTCTGGCACCAAATGACGAATCTCTTCCATTTGTCAAAGTAACAGTGCCTTGTGTTTGGTTTCCTGGATTCTTTTAGGATGTCCATACACCTCTGTGGTAAATTGAGATGGCCAAACTCTATGACTTCAGGAGCCATGCTGCCAGGTTCATAGAGTTGGGTTCTTTGTGCACTGTTTGACCTTGTTGCTGGGACAGTAGGTTGTACCAGGCTGGGAGTTTGATGGGCTCGCACACCGCCATCCTGCGTAGGTGTGGAAACCATGGTTGTCTCGCCCACATGGGAGCAACTAGGATGAGCGTCATCGAATCTTTGTTCATCTTGTACACCACCTTCCTGATGAGAGGGGTTGGTGGAAAAGCGTACGCAAACATCCCTGACCAGTTCATCCACAGGGCGTTCCCTTGGGAGTTTGGCTGGGGGAACCTTGGTGCAAATCCTGGGCATTTTTTGTTTTCGCTTGTGGCGAATAGGTCTATAGTGGGGAAACCCCACCGAGAGAAGAGATCTTCTACGATATCTCTGTGAAGGACCCATTCGTGTTCTCCTGGGAGGGAGTCTCTGCTTAGGGCATCCGCTAGGGAATTGAGCTCCCCTGGAACATGTTGTGATGACAGGAAGATGTTCCGTCTGAGTGCCCATATCCAGATTTTCTGGGCAAGCTTGGACAGATTTGGCGAACGAGTCCCTCCTTGTTTGTTCAGATAGAACATGGCTGTCGTGCTGTCCGTCCGGATTTGCACCGACAAGTTTAGTAGATGGGGCTCGAACGCCCAAAGCGCTCGAAATACTGCCAGAAGCTCTAGCAGGTTGATGTGGTTCTTGGCTACTGAGTGAGACCAGATACCCTGAGCTGTGTGGTGGAGATGGTGAGCTCCCCACCCAGTCAGGCATGCATCTGTAGTCACCACTGCCTGTACTTATGGATCGTGAAAGGGTTTTCCCCTTGCGAGGTTCTCTCTTGTCCACCAGTGTAAGCTCTGTACGAGTGTTGGCGAAACAACCACTAGATCGTCCCACTGACCACTTGCCTGAGACCATTGTTTCGCCAACCATTCTTGCATGGGACGCATGCGCAGACGCGCGTGGGGGACCAGGTAAATGCATGACGCCATCATGCCCAGTAATCGCATTGCTTTGCGTACCGTTATTTGTTGACCTGACTGATAATGTTGAATTTGCAGTAGTATATTCCGAATTCTGTCTCCCGAAGGGAAGGTCAACCCTTTCTGAGTATCCAGGATAGCTCCTAGGAACTGTTTTGAGGTGTTTGGCACCAGACTTGACTTCTTCTCGTTGATAGAGAAGCCTAATTCGTGGAGGAGGTCGATAGTCCTCTGAATGTTTGACCTGCAAATTTCTGGGTTTCCCCCGTTATGAGCCAGTCGTCTAGATAAGGGTACACTGGGATAGCCTCCCTGCGTAGGTGTGCAGCTGCCACCGCCAGTACCTTGGTGAATACCCTTGGTGCTGAAGCTATCCCGAAGGGCAGTACCTTGAATTGGTAGTGGCGACTGTCCACCTTGAAGCGCAAGTATTTTCTGTGTGCTGGGATCATGGAAATATGAAAATAAGCATCTTTCATATCCAAGGTTGCCATGTAATCCCCCTTTTTTAAGAGGGGGATTACCTCTTGTAGCGTGGTCATACGGAATTTTTGGGGCTTGACATACTTGTTGGCAGGCCGTAAGTCTAGTACTGGCCGCATTGTCAAATCTTTCTTTGGCACAAGGAAGTAAGTTGAATAAATACCCTTGTTTACCTGGTGTCCCGGGACGAGTTCTATTGCGTCCTTTTGTAGAAGAATGGCGATCTCCTCGAGAAGGATCTTCTGATGTTCTAAGGAGTGTATTCTTTGTCGTGGAGGGTGGTTCTGGGGACGCTGCAGTAATTCGATACAGTATCCTGTGGACACCGTTGACAGCACCCATCTGTCTGAGGTGATCCCTTCCCAAGCTTGGGTGAAGTTGGAAATGCGTCCCCCTACTGGGGTTGCGTGAGAAGGGACCCTGAACTGAGCGTCACTGCTTTGGTGGAGGCGTGCCACCTCCCTTGTTGGGGCTGCCTCTGCCTCTTCCACGACCTCTCTTGTTACCCCTGCCGTAATTTTGGGTAGACTGCTGGTTGTTGTTCCATTGTGTACCCTGTCCTTGGGCATAGTTGCCTCTTTGTGAATTTTGGCCGCGTGGGCGACGAAAATTACCGTTCCCCCTCTGGTTAGGGGGTTTGTTGGTAAGCTGGCCAAGGGATTTGAGAGTCTCGTATTCGTCCTTGGCATTTTTAAGTGCGTCTTCGACCGCTTTCCCAAACAATAGATCGGGTTCCACCGGCTTGTCTATTAATGAAGCCTGGGTTTCTGTTTTGAACCCCGACTGCCGTAACCACGCATGTCTCTTGATAACAGTACCTTCTGCTATCAATCTTCCTGCGTTGTCCGCGGCGTCGAAAGTTGCTTTTAATATGCAACCAGACACGGCTCTACCTTCTGCCGAGATCCGAGCCAACTGGCCCTTTAACGGTTCAGGAGCAGAGGCTATGAGTGCCGCGACTTCTTCCCATTGATGGCAGTTGTAACTTGCCAACAGGGTGGTGGAGTTTGCAATCCTTGCTTGGTAGGCGGACGTTGAGGCTACCTTCCTGCCAAACCCGTACAGTCTTTTGCTCTCCTTGTCGGGGGGAGCTTCTGATGACGATAAGGGTGTCCCAGCCCTCTTCCGAGTGTTGGTAACCACTAGGGAGTCTGGTTTGAGATGTCCTCTTATATAAAGAGGGTCAGACTGGGCTGCCCGAAAAAGTTTTTCGACTCTGGGGTTGACGGCTCTGGTGAGGTTAGGATTCACCAGGGATGGATCTATTCTACGTTGGATGGATTTAAGGATAGGGATGGTCTGAGCGACCGGCCTCCTCTCTCCCACCAACTCTTCTGCGAAGTCCCTTTCCTCCTGTACACCGTGGGTGTCGATGTGAAAATGTTCTGCTGCGCGAGCGAGAACTTCATTAAGGAGGGGCTGGTTATCGACTGGCAAGTCGGTAACTGGGGCTTCGCTCTCTACCGGGGAATCTACTCTGTAAATTTCCTGCTCATCATCTATCTCCTCCAGGTCCTCATCATCCGCATAGTATTCCGTCCCGGTTTGTTCTTCCATAATTTCAAACTCCTGGTTTGGAGTAGAGTATGGAGTAGAGTAAGGCTGCACCTCGAAGGGTTCAGGTCTTTCAAACCGGGCCTTTTTACTTAGGGGGATAGGATCAGAGGAGCCTGAGGGTGTGGCCCCTTGAGGGTCATACGAAAGGAAATGTTCAGGGTTTTTCTCATAAAAATCAGCTAAGGAAGACATCCTTGACATGACCCTGTCTATGTCTTCACTGGACCATACTTTGGAACAGGGTATGACTTTAGTAGTGACTTTAGTAGGCACCTTAGGGGACTCAAGGGTACCCTTACTGGAAGTTGCAGTAGATTTGTGTTTGTCTGTCTGCTTAGGGTGGAAGGATGGTCTTAGAGGAGTGGAAGGCTGTGCTTTCCGCTGTTTCCCCCCCTCCCCATGCGTGGAAAAGTGTTTTCCCTGCCCCTTGGAGGCCCCAGAGGCTTTCGACGGCTGTCGTCGAGGGTCTGGGGAGGTATCTGTGTGTTTCGAGCATGGGGCCTCGCTGGTGATAACTGCGGCCCCGGTCTCCTGGAGCGCGGCCTGGGGGTGGAAGTCGTCTTCGTCTTCCGACGATCGAACTTCCGTTAATCTAGGGAGCGAGGCACTCTTGGCAAGAGTGGATGATTGCCTTGCGTCATGAGGCGATCTCGATCGAGAGCGCCCAGAGGACACCGAGTCGGACCGTTCTATCTGTGCCTCTTTCCGAGAAGTCGACGTCGTCGAGATTCGGTTGGACTTAGTGTGCTTAGTGTGTGTAGGGTGTGTAGCGCTTGCGTCGCCGGGGGTCTTCCCCATAGCCGCCCTGCCGGACAACCTTCCGAGGTCGGGGACCTGCGCTCGGCAGTCTTTCGACGCCGTAATGCCCTCGCCGTCCGAAAGTGCGGCGTCGCTGCCATCGCTGAAGGCGCCCTCCGCTGCCATGGCCGCCTGCCTGGCGTGGTGGGCCCAACGCTTTGTCGAACGGTCCTTAAGTGTCTTAGGCTTAAACCTACTACACGCTCTGCAGTTCGCTTCGGGGTGGTCCCTCGGCAAGCAGAGATTGCACGTGGCGTGCCTGTCGACCCAAGGGTATTTGCGGTTGCACTTGGGGCAGAATTGGAAAGGGGTACCCTCCATACGCACCTTGAGGCAGCGGGCTGGTAAGTGTAGGAAATATATAAGGTGTACCTAACGGTGTACCTATATACCAAGAGTGAAGAGTATGTACCACCCCCCACTCTCCCTACTTGCAGGGCCGAGGCCAGCGGCCTACTAGGCCCGGGCCGAGGCCAGCGGCCTTCTGAGGCCCAGATCCGTCGTGCAGCAGCCGACGGTCGATGTCTTCTCCAGCCGTCGTCGAGGGTCGACGTTGGGGTGGGGAAGGATGTTAATAAATAAGTTTAAACTTCAATAATAAGCAAAAGTATGGCTAAGGCCAGGGAACTCCGCAAGATGCTTCCGACCAGTATGGCGGAAAAAAAACAATCTGAGGATCCTAGACGTGTGAGGGATCTTGGGTACAGTGGACGTCACACTAGGGATAGTATTACTGGCACGCCTGTGTCGACGCCCATTTTCGAGTTTCGAAAAACAAACTGTAATACTCCGCAGCTTCCACTAGATGTCGGCCTATGCACAGCATGTGATCTAAGCAGATTCCACAAGCCTCAGAAATATATATATTTTTGAAGTCGATATTTCCACATATAACTTTGAAGTAGAGCGAAATCAGGGAATAGAAACGATCTAGCTGTCCGATTAGCGGGAGTTCGCAGTGTGTGGGTGGGGGCGGCTGTTAGAGGAAAACATTGTCCCAGTTACAGTGGAACGAGCTAACTGTCCCACGAGAATGAATTACAAATATCATCCCAGTCAGCTTTAAATGCAGCTTGTTGGGTATAGCAGCAGTGTCTCCTCCTTTGTGTTGTAAATTGGGACCCCTCTCACAGCAGAACCTCAATTTCCTATTACCCAGGAGAGAGGGAAATGAAGGTTGATTAAGGGGGCACTAGCATGAGGTGACGGTGAGGAATAGTTCAAGTATGACAGACCTTCACAAAGATTTAAGAAGATATATAGAGCCCCCTACAATAAAGGGAACTGCGGAAGTGCTCAGAAACAGGTTAAGTCTATTGAACAAAGAGCTCATTATTCAATTAAAGCCTTTTGGGTTTCTCATGACTGGACAGGTCTTGTACAGCTGTGATAGGTTTCTTATACCACCAGAAACACAAGTTACTGGGGAAAGGGTGTGGATTATTACAGTCTACCTAAGTATATATGTATGTATGTGTATAACCTACAAATGTGTTGACTTCAATCACAGTCATTGATTCAGCCCCTTTTGTGGTTAAGGTTATTGAAAACAGTACCGACTTATGTTAAGATTGCTTTTACCAAAATTGGAGTTGATGGGTTTTTGTGCTGAGAACAACTGGAATAATACTCTTCGCATTAATCAACAGTGGAAATATGCAGCAGCATGCCGGAAGACAATACAACCCATGGGTGCAGAGTAAAAAAGCATAGCCCGTCTAAGGCATAGTGGACCAGCCACAGTACAGGGGGCATTGCAGAATTGGACTATGGTAATAACCGCTGAGCCAGTGGGCCATTACCGCCTAAGGTAATGCCACCGGGGCCTAAAGTTAACGGTGGCCCCGGGGGCATTACTTTAAGGCGGTAATGGCCCATCGGCGAGAAGGTTATTGCAATTAGTATTCCAGGGTTTGCAGTCTCGGGATACTAGTTTTCCAGAGTTTTCAGCCCTGGAATACTAATGTGCAGACGAAACCTTTTCAAGCGCCATTTCTTTTGCCGTTTGAAAAGGTGTTGCAGCAGTATGCGTTAGCTCTAGGAACACTAGAACGCGTGTACTGCTTCATTAGCAACAGGACTCCATTTTGGGCCCACTTGCTCCGTACTAATGAATAGGAGGAAAATAAACATTAAAAATGGCCACCTTGGAAAAGGGAGAAGGGACTATGTGTGGTCCTTTCTCCCTTTCCATGGTCGCCTAAAAGAAAATAAAAGTGTACCCGGCGCGCAATGCACACAAGTGTGTCCACAGGATTACAGTGTGGTATGGCTGCGAAACGAGCCAATCCACGTTAAGTGTATCCCGTCGATCCTCACCGCCACGTACTAATACTTAATACAAACTATCAGCAGAAACGGCTTTTTGACAGATGGAGCATCTCAACTAAATGCACAGTGCCACTTCTGACAGATCCTCAGAAGGCCCACCATGGTCACATCTAAAGCACCCAAGGCTTTTATGTAGGCAATTGCAAGGCAAGCGGAAATAAATGCCTGTATCCCAATTCCAAATACCTCTTGAAAGTTGATCTATGGTGTAAGGTAGGCGAAAAGTGACAGAATGCCTTGTGTCATGAGGACACCATGTTCCTATTCCTGTGTTATCTGTTTACATATGGCCGAACTCTGCTATGTGTAGTCAAACCGCTTCACCCCCCCCCCCAAGACTTCATCCGTTTAAGAAACAAAAGCTCAGTGTCCCATTGACATGTTCCAAAATGATTGTCCAAGACTCCAATGCACAGGAATTTGAAGGTTACATGGGGTAGGTGTGGCTTTGTGGGGTTACTCTACTGCAACAAAATATAGCTAACTAGTCATTTCTAGGATAGGATTGCACATCTGGCCATTCCACTTCCGTATACAACAATTCTAAGCTTGATTACAACCGGTATGCACCTTTTCAGACACGTTAAAGAACAGTGGGTCATCAGTTTTGCATAGCAAATTGGTAAGCAAGCTCCCAAATGCTTATGCAGAAGGTATTTCTTGTGTTGACTAAATTCTTGTCATCCAAATATGAGTTTGAATTGAGCCACGTCAGAGCAAAAACAGCAAAATTGCAGTCAATGAGAAGATTGTGGCCAAACATGAGATTTGGTGCCCGAATATAAAGTGCATTGTATGTGAATAGGTAAACGTTCACCCCAATTGCGGCTTTTATCCAGGTAGAGAAGATTGTAAGGAACGTTTGTGTACAGTTATTAGTAAACTTATCGGTTCTTACATATTGTATAATGATTTGAAACAGGCAGCTCTCAAGCTGTGTGAAGTTTAGTGTTTTTCATAAGAATGATATTATCAAAAGGATTTCTTTTTAACACGGTTGCATCACTCAGCAACAAAGGATGTCTCTGTTAAATCTTCCTTACACACCAGATATGACAGAGCGGAGTACAATTATTGGGCAGTGTGTGCAATGAACAATTTATTGGAAGAGATTGCGGACTTCATCACTGAAGCTAGTGGCAGCATTTGTGCTGTGTTATATGAGGCAACAAAAAAAACAACACCCAAAAAGAGTTTCCGAAAAGAGAGACGTTGAAGTATAGTGAATGATTTGATGTAGCATTCCCTGTCTTAACTGGCAACTGTCGAGACACGGTTTTGCATGTGAAATTCGCATTCTGGGACATACTCGCTTGAATTACATACTGAATTAAGTCACTAAACATACATTCAGAGAAATCATAACTATGTATTTTCTGACCATGCCATGTTTGCATCAGCCTGTTGAAGGCACAAGATGGGATGGTGGTATTAAGAATGCATTTGACCTCATATCACTCATTGGTGGGCTTCAGCCACGTATGGCGTGTTGCGCTGTACCTCGTTAGGACTGAAACAGTACTGGTGGACCTGAAGAGAACACCATTTGGTTGTTGTTGGTAATACTATAAACGTCTGTACATAAAAGTGCCACAGTACATCAGGTCATGTAAAGAAAAGTATATTCTGAGTATTTACTAAAGTTCCCCGTACGCAGTCGGGAACATTTTAAGAATGGATGAGTTTATACCTAGATACATTTTTAAGAAATGTGAGAGAAAATACAAATATCTCAGTTTTGTGGTTAACGTTACCGTGAGTTGTTTCCCTGCAACCGCCAAGCTTTGTCCCAGTGTTGGAGTAATACATTCATGTATCGTTCTGCTAATCAATTGTTTAAAAATATCAGAAAATCAGCTATGCTTTGATTAACCATTTCCATCTTTGTTTTCATATTGGCAGGAAGCAACTAAAGGGTTATTTCAGAAATCTAGTTAAGTTTAAAACTGAAGTAGTGGCACCGAGAAACTAGTCACAACAGTGAACGTTTGAAAATAAACTTGACAATTTCAATTTTTTACATTTCGAAGACAGACGGTGAACCTAAGACGTGAACTCTGTGCTGCGGAAAATGTACCAAAGTATGCCCTACTGTTGCATGAGAAGGTGAATAATGCAAATGGTCGTGGCTCAAAAATACCTTGCTGACAGGCAAATCCGTCCGAGGTTTTGCCACAGGATATCACAATATATTACAACAAGAGGGATCCTACTGCAAAAATTTTAATAAATAATAACTACTTCTTGAAAGTGCTTTAAACTATTTCAAAAAGTGCAACTAAGGTGGCCGCCTGCACTCGGATCCCAAGGAAGAGTGCTGTAAGGCAAGGTACATTATTACCTTGATGTAGGATTTATATAACTTAATTATCCAGGGCATCCTGGTGCCTGGGTAGCCCTCAGAGCATAGGTGTGCCATCTAATGGCTAGGATATCCACAGTAACTCATCCGGACCAATCTGTACAACAACTACAAATCTTGCTTGCAGGAATACAAATTGCAAAATCCAGCATTAAAATAGTTTATATATCCACATCGAAACTGGATTTAGAATGTTGAAACAGACTGATGACTAGAAACAATGGAATGCCAATTAGTGCTTTGCAACACAATCTCTGGTGCATGAATGTGCCCCCTGCAATTCAGGCGGCTGCCCTTTTCATTTTACATTTCCAAGGACCTGCAGAAAGAGGATCCCATGAGGTTAATACGGGAACATTGTTTGGCTGTAGCCAGCCATCAGCTCCAATCAGTAGTTCTCTATGATTATCGAAACCATTGTAGAGCTGTTTTGCAAAAGTGAACTCGCCTCACAAACTTTCACACCCAATCCCTCGCAAATTCAAGGAGCACCCACGGTGAAGGTGCAGAGCATGGGAGAATGTTTTTGTGACCAGCCATATGGGATCCGGGTGACCAGGCACAATATCTCTGAAAAGCAGGATGCAGTTTCCATTAACAGAGGAAGCTGCAGTTAAGCTAAGCATGGCAATTCCAGCAGGGGAATGGCCAACATCTCAGAGACATTGCCACACAAACATTTTAGTTTTATACTTCATAGACGGAGGAGAACATGGGTAGAAAGTATAAAAACAAAAAAGAAGAACGGTAGAAAGAAAGGAGGCAGAGCAAAGCTGGTGCTGGAAACCAAAGCCACTGTCTCACACAGTGCATCTCTCTGGTGCTCGCTAATGGGTTTACAAATAGCAGCGCTTTAATGTCTTATCCAGCTAGTGCCAAGCATGTAATTATAGCAAACGTTTTTTTAATCGCTAACCGCATGGCACAACAAAAAAGGTAAACTGCTGCCATTTCGAAATACAAAATGTTGGAAGTACTATTTGTTTTAACTGTCCTTGGTCCTCTTCAAAAGGTTTACTTTAAAGTCTATGGCAGATGATGCGAACCTTAGCTTACTTGTAAGGAGAGATACAATCATACATACACATACACGCAAATAAACATAAAACTACTGCATATCAGTCAGAGAAAGTTAATTATAAAACAACTTTTCTATATGCTCTGAAATTATACACCTATGCCATGTATGACGAACAAAAGTCCCATGACTGGAAAAGCAGCATTGCGATGGTAAAATGGTCAACCTCTTGTCCATTTTCTTTTCAGCAGGATCAAGACTGAGGAATCCTTAAATCCTATATCGGGTAGTGTTCATTTGAGTGGAGACAGGAGGGTTACTCCGCCTGCCTCCTCTGTATATCAGTCTATTCAAAGCATCACTTATGGTTCTCTGCAAGAATCCAACACATGTTAAGTCCCGTCTTATGTTGGCACGGGTCAAAAGAAAATCACGTCCTCCTTGTTGGCATCTTCGCCACTGTTCAACTGAGCAGGAGGGGAAGAGCCCCTTAACGTTAGGGTGTGAGTGCTGCTTGGCCGGTGCAGGCTGGAAACGGACAAAGGAGCTTCGAGGCAGGGTTCAGGCATGCCAGCAAGATCTAAAAGACAGATAGGAGGAGTAAAATGACAGGCGGTTCATCATCATCTTATTTACAGTTTCCAGACCATTTTCCCAGTATGGCCAGCAATAAATCCACGAATCCAAAAAACAAGTGACCCCATACCCCGACCAATCTTTAAACCTTCTTGAAACTACTGCTATTTTAAAATGGCTGTCCGAGTGGTCAAATCAATTAAAGTTTTGATTTGGCCCCCCACAATGGCGCAGTCTCACACAATGCAAAACGTACAAAGTGTTTGTCTACATGGAGTTCTAATAGAGGTGAAGAGCTAGTCTTTGCAATTTGGTGCCAGTATTTCTATGTTGACCCTGAGTAAAAGAAAGATGCCTAAAACAATCTTTTGTTGCATCGTAAGCCCTCAATTCTTCTTTTGGCTTGCAATTAAACACCCCAAAAGGTCCACAGGATACACTACGGAGAACGATCTGGCAACGGTAGACTGGAGATATGGCACTGCCACCAGTACAGCTTTCCTTCATCACAGGAGCACACTATCTGGCGGGCAGCTCACCAGAAACCACCCTGCAATACACACCCACTCAGGGTCTCGTTCAGCCCATGGAACAGAACCAGCCTGGGTTGCCATTTGGGATGACATCCTGAAACATACCTTTACTCTATTGATCATGCTAGACCTACCTGCAGCCTTGGAAATGATTAACTTCAACACTCTGTTGTCTATGCTGTCCAGAGTAGCAGGTGTGTCTCAGCAGTGCTTGGGCAGATATCACCCATTTTGTGATGACCCTGCTCAATGCGTAAAATGTGAGAGTTGTCCCTCTGATCCCATTATAATTTCCTGGGGGTGCACTGGGCTTTTTCTTTGTTCTCGCTGATTTTTAATATCTATATTCAGTCGCGCAAGTCTATTTCTTCTGAATCCAATCTCCATTAGCATTCCTTTGCAGATGGCATGAAGACATGCGTGTGTCAACAATTACGGAGATATTTTTCTGAATATTGTCAACTGCACTTGTGAAGATCATGAACGATCTCTAATAAACTTCAACTAAAACAGATTATCCTCTTTGGACCTAAACACCTGCTAAGCGACTCACTGTGGATACCACTTTCTCCTTCCCTGTTTCGTACAGTCCAATTCGGGCTGCGAACAACCAACTGGGGGCAGTCAAATATATCTTTCACTGACCTCCTTCACTTCTGATGTCGACTACGCAGAGGTGATCTGCGCTCTGATCAATACTAAACTGGATTTTGCAAATGCCGTCTTACCAGGTATTACACAGAGTTAACTCTCTCTTCTACAGGTTGCTTGAAATGCTATTGGATGAAAGACAGGCAAAAAATTGTGTTTAAAACACTCAGCCTAGTTTTAAATGCATTCATGGACTGGCCCTGACATGTCTATCTTATCAAATTCAATTCCATCATCCAGCACGCCCACTTCGGTCTGCAAATCAAATTTTGTATGTTGTACCTGCAGTCCGCTATACTCAGAGGAGGTTTAGACATGCCAAATGTACTCCTGCGTTTCTGATTGACCTCCCCTGGCATTTTACTATTCGGGGTCCCTATTTATGGGATTATCTGCCCATAACTCTTAGAAGAAATGATTCTCTAACCCTTAAAATCCACCTCTTTACGTAATTTGGTTTATTTCCATTCTACATTTTTTTTTATACTGTACACTAGATATTAAAGTCTGTAGCCAGAAACAGTTCACCCTGCTCGCTCCCTGCAGTGCATTACAAATCGTTTAAAATTACTGACCACCATGCTGTATACCAAGATGCCTTCCCTGGAGACCAAGGATTCCAAGCAGTTAAGGAGCCCCTCTATCCCCACCAGTGAACCCATCAACAGGGGAAAAGCAGCATACTGCAAACGGATGCCCGTGGAGACTTGGCTCCATGAATCATGATAGAACAACAAGTGAACTGATAATGTGCTTCCATTTACAATTTTTGGTATTGCAACTTTTTATTCCAGAAAGCACTTCACAACACAGTGACCTACTCAGGAAATGCAGGCCTTGTGATTTCCGAAAGTCCATTGTAAATAAAGAAAGGAAAATGGCAACAGAAGATCTGTATCGAATTGACACACTTTCATAGCTGTCAAAATGGCCCAAGTTATGTGTGACTTGGTATGGTTCAGGGGGATCTTGGTCTAGTTCAGGGGAGCGTGTGCTGTCTTGAGTTTGTAGACGCTCCAGTTCTGAGAAACTAGGACTTGGTGCAGTTCGGGAGACTTGTGCTTTGAACATTTGAAAGCAATAGAAAGCTAATAAACGGGGATAAAACAACTGATTATTTATGGGACATAATACTTTTAACAGCTACATTTGTATTGATCCATTTAACTCCTGGTAAGAGGACTTCTGTAGGTGGAGGATTCTTCTACCTTACAAGACATTGTGAACTTGAACACTTATTAAACAAAACACACACTCTTTGACAGCGAACTCCCCCTGGAACCTAGCTGAATGTGTTTTGGGAATAGACAGCCAGTACACAAAGACTCTGCAAGATCGCTCATAAGCAGCATTTCTGAAGTGACTTGCAAGAATAATTTCCAACCTGGGGAAGAGGACGATAGCCTTTTGCACTGGTAGCGAGAAGGACTGGACAGTGCCCCAAAAACAACTGAGATAAGCCAGAGTGGTGCTGAAAAAGAACTCACAAAAATCGGTCCAGCATTACACAAACCATCTGCATACATGCTAGGGGTCCCATTGAGCTGATGGCAAAGCTTCAAAAAGAAAATATTTCGTAACTCCACCTGGTTAGACTTTGGAAGTATGGTTCCCCTGTTAGATAATTACTGAAACTGTTTAACATTTTTATGATCAGAGTTGCGAGTTACCTTTGGTGTTCATGTTTTACTGCAGAGGGACATCTGCGATGCTAGATGCAGTTAGCAGCTACAGAAATATTTGTCTTTTATTTGTAATGCCCCTATGCACAAGTGTTTTGAGGCGCAACAAGGCTAAGTGGTGGGGGATCAGGGGAGACAATAAGTAATCTTACTAGGCCTTGTGACATTCAGAACATGCAAGTGCAGTAACGGGGAGTGCAGGAACAGGATAGAGAGGCCCGTGAGAAGGAGAGTGCCTGAGGAGGCCAGGAAAACAGGTCCTGGGAAGAGAAGAAGGGGAAGGGTGAATAAAAACTAAGTGCGATGAAGGAGGCTGGAATGGCCTAAGGCCATCCAGTCACGTGTAGGCGGAGGGGCACGGGGGGCCGTAAGGGCGAGTGCAGATGAGGAAGGAGGGGTGCGTCAGGGGAGAACAAGTTCAGGGGTAGAAAGGATAGAGTGGGTGGGCTGGCTGGTGCCCCGTGTGACTGAAGGAGCCCGGCGCCAATCAATGGCAGAGGGAGGGGGACAATTAGCAGGAGCGGGGGAGGAGCGACGGAAGACGAGAAAAGGAAGGTCTTGAGGAGCTTTCGGAACCTAAGCAGATACGGCTCAAGTCAGAGGGGCAGGGAGGCCGTTCCAGAGAGAGGCACCGGCGGAGGAGAGGGATCTACCCCCCCCACTCTCTGCTTGGAGAAATGTCTGATTTGCAGAGTTCGAGCTTGACGACCAAAGGGCTCTAACAGGGAGATATTTCGGGAGAGAGAGTTGGATGTAGTGGGGTCCCAGGCCACAGAAAGCCTTGTGGATGATGCAAAGGGCCTTGAACTTAATCCGTGCAGCAACTGGGAGCCAGTGGAGAGATTTAAGGGCTGGAGAAATGTGGTCCCTGGGCTTGAGGCTAAGGATAGAAGTCCTGCAGTCCTATTCTGGATTACTTGAAGGGATCGGAGGGCAGATTGAGGAATAGGTTGTTGCAGAAGTCCAGTCCGGATAGAACCAGTGCTCTCGAGACATTGAGTTTCTGGGAGAAGGTGAGGAAAGGGAAAATGCCTCGAGAAGGTGCAGTTCAAAGTGAGCCTTCTTGGCAAGGTCAGAGATGTAAGGGGAGCAGGAAAGGGAGGAGTCAACTAGGACACCAATGTTTTTAGCTTCACAGGCAAGGGGAAGGGGCCCATGGAGGATGGCCAGAGTGTGGTAGGAAAAGTGGGAGCAGGGGTCCCAATGAGAAGGATTTCTGTCTTACTGGCATAAAGGAAGAGATCATTGGTAGTGCACCAAGCCTGAATCTCCAAGAGGCATTCAGGGATGACTGAGACCGAAGAGGAGAGTAGGAGAGCTGCGTGTCATCTGTATAGCACTGGAAGTTAGGAGAGAAGGTGGAGATTAAAGGGGCTAGAGGAGCCAAGTAGATATTGAATAGCCAGGGAGAGAGGATAGAGCCCTGTAGGACACCACAGGTGGAGAGTGAGATGGAGCGGAGAAAAGGGCCCAGTTGAACCTGGGAAGGTCGGTCAGAGAGGAAGGAAGTCAACCAGTACAGAGCCAAGTCCGTGATGCCAAAGGTGTCGCAGTTGATTTATCAGGGTGTCGAAGGCAGAGGAAAGGCCAAGAAGGATGAGAATGGAAGAAGACCTGGAGTCGAGATTAGAGAGCAGGAGTTCACAGGTGCTCAGGAGAGCAGTTTCCATGCCTCTGGCAGCTCTGAAACCAGACTGGTGTTCGTGTAGGCAACTAACAGATTCAGAATGGTGGATAAGCAGGGAGATGGCCAGCTTCTCCAAGAGTTGGCCCAAGTTGGCCAGACAGGAGGTGTCGACAGAAGGCTATTAAAGGGGCGGGGTAAACAAAGGAGTGCTTGAGGAGTGAGGGGAAAAATCCAGTGGCAAAGGAGTGATTGCAGAAATCGGCCAGGGTTGGAGTAAGGGAAACAATGTTGAATGTCTGGAGGAGCAGGGTAGCACCTGTTTGGATGAGACTTTCGTAGAGCGGACTCGTCTACAAACCTCATCAGGTGTTATGGGAGAAAAAGGAGGGGCTGGGAGTGGGGTCAATGGATGCCTGAGAGAGGGAGAGGGGCAGGGAGTAGAGAAGAGATAGGAGAGGATGTCCTGAGTTTTGGACATGAAGTGAGAGGCCAGAGGAGTGCAGGGGGAAGGGGAGAAGTGGAAACTACATTAGAGTTGGCGAGTTCCTTGCATATTTTGAAAGTTCTGCTGAGTCGTTAGAGGCCGCTGAGATGCAGGGTTGGATAAAGGTTCTCTTCTTAGAGCAAATGGAGGCTGTATTGCCTTTGGAGCAGGCTGCAGGCCAGTTTGTGAGAGGATGTGCTAGAAGCCTGCCACTTCCTCTCAGCCACTCTACAGTTGCATTTTAGAGTGGCCAGGATGGAGTCGTACCAGGAGTTGCACTTAGAGCCCGGCTTCATGCAGATCCTCATGGCAGGGACACGGATGTCAAGAGTGTCAGAAATGGAGAGATGAAGGACAGTGAGGGCTATCTCAGGGTGAGTCAGAGGCAGGAGTAGGAGGGGGAGTGAAGGTGGCGGCAAAAGCGGCAACTGATACTTGAATGAAGGAGAAGAAGGCTGGCAGTGCGGGTGGAGGTTTAGCCAGGGGCTAGAGGAGGTTCAGGTGAGAAGAGAGGATAGCGTGGCCAGACCAGGAGGGAGGAGTAATGAGAGGGATGGAGATGGGGAGAGGTCTGAGGAGATGAGAGCATCCAAGGTGTGACCGGCAGAGCGTGTAGGACCAGAGGGAAGAATGGAGAGTGAAAGAGTCACAGAGGTTGAGGAAGTGCCCAGAGCCTGAATTAGGGGCGTCGAGGAGAATATTAAAGTATCCAAGGAGGAGAAGCATGGAGGAGGTGGTTAGGAGAGAAGAGGTGAGGTCAGCCCATTCAGAGAGGAACAGGGAGATCTGGCCAAGGGGCTTATAGATGGTGGCCAGAGAGAGAGGGTCCAGGGGAGACATCGAGCCTGCAGACAAGATATTCAAAAGAGGAGTAGGCCCGGGTGTGTATGATGGCAGCAGGGACCCACTTAGGGAAGATGAGGGTAACTCCGCCCGGACCAGTAACACCTGGGTTTAGAGTGGATCTTGTAGCCCTCAGGAGGAGTGTAATGTTAAAGGACATTTGTACTGCGCACTATCACCACCAGAGTGGTCCCGTGGCGCTCTGTCAAAACTTGTGACAGAGCTGGCAGTGAACCATGTCTCGATGATAGCGAGGACATCAAGGTCAAGAACCTCAAGGAGGTGGCCGATGTCAGAGGAATGTTTGAAGGCAGAGCGAGAGTTGAGAGTTGAGAGTAGCTAAGTGGAGCACACTGCCACTTTTGAAGGTGTTTAGAGGTGGTGTACGGTGATGTAGTACATCAGTCAGGGGTGGTAGAGGAGATGGCGGGAAGAATGAAGGGGGAGTGGCAGGAGAGGGGAGGAAGTTGATGAGGGGTGGGAGAAGGCTATCAAGAAGGAGGAGGCTGGGATGAGAGCCCTGGGCCATGACAGTGCCATTTAAGAAGACATTAATGATGACACTAGAAGACAGGAAGGATGCCAAGAGAACTTCCCAGCGGGTGCCACCATTAATGGGAGAGGAAGAGAAAGGGGGGAGCACAGAGACCCAGTGGGGAGTCCAAAGGGCTGAAGGGACAACAATGAGCATGTCTATGACAGTCTGTCTCATCTGGAAGAAACATTGACATAGGTGTCAGCAATGGGGAGGCCTGGGTCGGAGACCGAGAGGTCCTTCTTGAACCTTTTCCTTTCAGACTTAAAGAGGGGGATGATAGGAAAGGTGATAGAATAGCAATTAGAGAAGATAGGGGAGACAGAGAGCACCATTGGGGATAAAAAAGGAGAAAAGGTGGGGGGATGGGGTCAAGAGGGGAACTGGAGAACACGACTCGAATGCACAACAATGCAATAAAATAGTCAACAAAGTTTGAAAGGAAGAGGCCTAAAATACAACAAAACAGCAGAAAATAGAGTCATAGGAGTGGCACATTCAAAATTCCAGAAGAATGGGATACAGGGCAGATTCGAATTTCCAGAGGATGGGATACAAGCATACAATTTGACCAGGAAAGGAAGTTACCCATCTGTAACTATTGTTCTCCAGCATGCGTCTGGCATGGATTCACATGCTCATGAATAAAGAATACATAGCAGTACCACATTACACAACCATGGGAGGTGGCAAGGCTCAACAGAGGCAAAACTTTTACCTCTGGAACAGACTCACCTCTAGCAAACAGGTAGTGTAGCACTGCTTGGCCGACCCTGGACTCCTCTCTGGAGTCGAACTTCGTGAAGGTTTGCGTAGACCTCCACGTAGCAGCCCTACAGATGTCCAGCAGGGACACACCAGACAGGAACGCCGTCATCGCAGCGATCGCTCTGGTGGAATAAGCTCTCGGAACGCCGGGCAGTGGTTTGGCAAACCGATGACGACAGTGTGCGATACAACTGGAGAGCCACCTGGAGATGGAAGCATTGGACAAGGCCTTCCCATGGTTCAAAGGATCAAAGTTCACAAACAGTTGAGACATCTTCCGAAAACCTTGTGCGTGCCGCGTAAAACTTCAGAGCACAAGCAACGTCCAGCCAGTGCAAGGCCCTTTCAGCTGTTGACTAAGGCTTCAGAAAAAACACAGGCAACACCAAAGGCTCATTGAGGTGGAATTCCAATGGAACCTTTGGCATGAAGGAGGGATACGTCGTAGCATCACCCCTGATTTGTGCAAAGTCCAATATGGCTGTTTTCAGGACAGGGCCTACATCTCCCCAAACCTTCTGGTGGAGGTGATGACCACAAGGAACGCTCCCCCCCCGCCCCCCCCCCCCCCCCGAGAGGAACTTGAGAGGGGCCTGATGCATAGGCTTGAAGGGGGCACCCATGAACCTCGTCAGCACCATGTTGAGTTCCCACACTGGGGCAGGAGGCTTCACCGGCATGAAAGATTAAAACAGTCCTTTGAGGAACTCCTTGAAGAGACGGTGGGACCAAAGAGAACATCTTCCTGGTGTAGCAGGAGATAGCTGCCAGATGCATCTTTATAGAGGTGTGCGCCAGCCCCGCCTTGGCCGAGGAAAACTAGTATGGAAGAATCTGCCGTGCCGTGACCCTCAGAGGGATGATCTTCTGCAACCGGCACCACGTAGCGAAACGCTTCCACTTGTGACCGTAGCATGTAAGAGTTGACAACGTGCTAGCCTTGGCAAGCACCTCACTGCAGTCCGCTGGCAACTCGTATCCTGTCAATTCTAGGGCTGCAGGAGCCAAGCCCTCAGGGTCCAGCAATCCTGGGTCATGATGCGCGATTGAGCCTCCTTCTCTGGTGAGCATATCCGCGACCAATGGCAGCTTGACCGGAGGCAATGGCGACAGGCTGAGAAGGTTTGGATACCAAATCTGCCTCTACCATGCTGAGGTGACTAGGATTATTCTGCATCAGCACTGTTTTAGTTGACGGATGATTCGCAGCAGAGAGGCAACGGGGGAAACGTGTAGAGAAACAGGCCTTCTCACAAAGGAGAACATGTCCCCCATGCTCCTCGGCTGGTGGAACATGCTGACAAATTTCTGGCATGTGGAGTTTGCCGCCGTCGCAAACCAATAGGATATGATAGGGTATTTATAACGTGCTTAATACCCAGAGGTTTCGAAGTGCGGACCCGGGGATCTAACCTGTGCTGCTCCGTGTCATCTTGCTTCCAAGGCAAGCACGTTGGCCCTGAGGTATCTTCCTGAGTGAGGCCTGCCCCACTTGATGAAGATACGGTCCAACTGGTCCTGCCGAAGTTCCCACTTGTGGCAGGAGGGCAACTCCCTGCGGAGGGAGTCAGCGATGGTGTTCTTGACTCCCGCCATGTTAAAGGGGATGAGGAACATCTCTTGTCCGATGGCCCAGACGGCCAGTTTGCACCTCTTTGTAGAGCTCTGGGGATAGGGTGCCCCCCTGCTTCCTGATGTAGAACATTGTGGTGGTGATGTCTGTGAAGATCCTCACCACCTTGCCCTTCAGGGATGGAAGGAATCACTTGAGGGCCCAGAACACTGCCCACAGCTCCAGGATAGTGATGTGGAGATCCTTCTCCTCCGGTAACCACAGGCCTCTGGAGTGCAGACGTCCGGTGTGGGCTCCCCAGCCCTCCAGGGAAGCGTCCCTGGTGATAGTCTCCTGGTATGGGCGGTTTTGAAAACCTGTGCCCTGAGCGATGTTGGAGTGTACGCCCCACCACCCGATGGAACTCCTCGTCGGGCAGGATCTTGTCCGCGAAGCTTCCGGACATTTGAATCTAGCGAGAGTCCAGGAACTCCTGAAGAGGCCGCATCCGCAACCTGCATAGTGGGATAAGGTAGATACACGATATCATGCCAAGCAGCAAATTGATGGTCTGCACCATGGTGGTCTTCAGTGACAACAGCTGTGGTACTTTGCCCAGTACCGCTAGGCAGGTGACCATGTTGAGTCTGGCTCCTAGGAACAGAGCATTCTGCGATGGTGTCAAGCAGGACTTCGCATAATTGACGGAGAATCCCAGATCCGTCAGCAGCTGGACGGTCGTCTCTGTGTGTTCGATGGCTACCTCTCCCGAATTGGCCCCACATGTATCCCTCGTAGACACAGATGGGCCACCACTGGTGCCAGGTACTTTGTGAACACCCTGGGAGGTGACTTTAGCTGGGCACCCTGGGAACTGCACGGGGCAGAGGCCTTTGCGCTTAGCCACGCACCCAGTCTAATGTGACGATCCTTCATCTTTCTCTTGGAGAACCTGAGGCAGATCTTGCAATCCCCTTCTTTGTGGTCCGGTTGAAGACAGTAGAGGCATTGAAGGGGTTTGTCCTCCACAAACATGTTCCACAGTCTGCATCTGGAGCACAGCTTGAAGAGGGTACTTCCCTCCTCCTTTTCCTCTGTCATGGTTGGAAGTGCTGAGTGGGCCCGATGGCCTTCTGGAAACTTTGATGAAAACTCGACGATCCTTGCCCTTGAGAGGTGCTGAAATTCATCGACAAGGATCCCCGCTTGTTGGCCGAGGAAGTGAAGAGCACACAGGCTCTTTGACAAAAATACGACTTTCTCGCAAAAAGCACGAAAACCGTAGAATAGCTCACAGAGCAAAAGTCAAGGACTCCCAACACTTGAACGTGCGGTAAAAATCTGAAGATGGCTGCCAGCGGAGGGGCTTAGGGAGAGGGCAGTCATTGGCTGAGGGAAGTATTACCCAGTACAGTGATTGGTTTACAGGAGAAATAACAGTCTGTAAGTGAAACTGTTTTTTCTTTTACCAAGGATTCCCGGCCTGACGACAGGGAATTCATGAGCATGTGAATCCATGCCAGACTCCATGCCAGACCCCATGCTGGAGAAGCTCATATATCAACAGGCAGATTCAACTTTCAAAGGGGCAATGGAAAAAGACCAGCTTCAGCCCAAAGGCAGAGCAGTGAGCCAACAGATCGAAATATTCATCAACAAATCATAGCCATGTGATGAAGGAGAAAGGTGATGGCGTAGTGCAGGCAGAAAAATCAAGGATACAGATCAGGGTAGAAAAAACACATTGCAGGTGAGAGTTAAAAGCACAAAGGCGGCCGGAAAGCAAGATCTATTGAACGCAAGCCAATGGGATGTGCCCTTGTAGGTGGCCCTTTGCAGGGGCAGGCCTTGCCTGCTGTGTCCCAGGCCTCTTTGGTAAAAATCACACAGCGTCAGTCAATCAGGCTGATTGCAGGATGTCCAGGCCACACAAAACAGCAACAAAGTAAAACTCGGTGGCCATGTTAGAAAAGCCGGACCAAGATGAGAGAGGGGAGCTCCATGAGGCAAGGCTCCACTGGGCAAGGTGTTTATAGCCCAGGAGCAAGTTAAAAATAAAATGAGACAGTTTTTCAGGTACTTACCCATTCACTTCTGGCCAGAGGCGCTCAGGACTTTGGTAGGGGAACAGAACCTGCTGCCCTACCCTGAGCCCCAGGATTATAACACACAAATATACATTCATAGGACATGAACAGTTTGCATTAAAGAACACTGGGTTTTCTTGCTTTGCCCAAAAGGCTAACTTTGGAAATTGCAGGACAGCCAGCATCATTCTAATGAGGTGGTAATAAAAGGCTGATGCAAATGCCCAGCTTTTAAGATAGAGCTTACTAGTGAAGACAGAGGCATCTGGGTATAAGTGAATTGCCCATGATCACAACCTTAAGACAATAAGGTGTGGAAGCCACAACTCCGTTGTCTGGTCTCAAGGGTCACTCACAATCAGATGATTTAGCACCCAACTCGCATCTTGTCAACTCATTTCCTTTTTTGAATTTTCTTAAATTAGGCCCTAAAACCAAGGAAAGAAATCCAACTGTCTTGCCGCAAAAAACGTGACCGATGACTGACCCTCTTCAATATCAAAAAGCGTGTATTGCGAGTATTTTAAAGGCTTAATTCTGGTTTAAAAAATGCATGCAGAGGATATTCATGACCGTCTCAGAATACAGGCGGGTGCTGGGGACCGGAGACATGCTGTGTCTTGCTTTCCTCAAGTCCAAAAATTAATGTTACTACAATGGCTCTACATCTATGAGTCAAATAGGCATTGTCTACTGCTGGAACCTGGACATGGCACTTGCTCAGCATTTCTCTATGCTGGAGGGTTGTATGGCCTGAAAAAGGTCTGTAACAGTATGTGCAACACAGACCTGTCCTGGCACCTCAAGTTAATTCTGGCACTAAATATTCAAAGATTTATGTCTCCACTTTGGGATCCTGCCTATGCCGCTCCTACCTTCCCAAATGGCAAAACCCTTACAGCCATTCTCTCTACAATTGGTTACAAGATGGGTATAACAAAAGGAATGGAGCAGAGTATCTTATTTCTAAATAACTGAAGACGTGCCTTGGGCACATCAATGCATAAGACAGCAGATAATTCATTTACCACAACTGATTTAACCCGGAAGGAATTTTAGGTTCTCAGACCCTCTGTTATGGCTACTATGCAGGGCACAAAGCAGGAAGAGTTAATAGGAAGTGTTGCACAAATTATTTGATTTCCCCATGCAACACTATGCGCTTAAGGTACAAAGTCCCTTTACTAAGCTGTACTGTAGCAAAACTCAACGCCACACAAATTAGGCCACCAAAGGTCTCACCTGGCTGGACAGGGGTGCTCATAAGACTTGGACTTGCAGACCGTCTGTTTCTCATGTTGCCATCATCTTTCCCTGAGAGCCGGGATGGGAGCAGCTGTTTTAAGTCCACAGAGGCTAAAATGTGCAAATGAAAAAGTACCACTTTGATTATTTCAACATTAAATAATAGGAACAAGCTTTGATCACATTAAAATGTAATTGCATTAATGAAGGTGCAGGGTGAGATGAATGGCTACTTCTACGGATGTATACACCCAGGGACAATTCAGACTCCTATCTTAATTAATCTTACACCTTTCAGGCAAATTCTACAAATGCCCGTCCATGAGGAGTGCAGGCTACCTTCTGGAACCAGCTTGAGTGGGTAACCGAGGAAAGGGTGTGATCTTGTGCCATAATGCAGCCACACTTTCCTGCCTGAAAAAGGAAGAGTAGAGCATGTATTCATTCAGCAGAAAATGTACCGTTTGGAGTAGATCCAACGGTCTGGCACTCCTGCAAATCCGCCCTGAAACTAAATGTTCAGAAATGAAGAATTAATCCGGCGCACGGCAGGTGCTTATCAACCAAGTCCTGGTTGCAGTCAACCAAGAAGCCAACTGAACATGCTCATAGCAGGGAACCGTGAACTTTCATAACCCAGGCGTACTAAAGAAAAACACAAAAGCCATCAGCTACGATCAAAACTTAAAGGCTTTACGGATTTCTGACTAACAAGCCTACTTTTAATAATAATAATAATAATAATAATACATATGACAATTTCACATTTTGCATATAAAAAAGGTACCATTTTTTTGAATAATGAATGGACTAAGCAGCGATAGCGTTTTGGCAATTTCACTGAAACTGGAGTCATACTGCCATCGACCCCTACTCCCACCCACGCTGTCTAGATCAAGGGCCTGAAACCTTTGGCTCTCAAGATGTTTTGGACTACAACTCACATGATCTTTCACCATTGATTTCAGGTTAGGGCTAATGGAAGTTGTAGTGGAGAGCCAAAGGATGCAGACCCCTAGTCTAGATACAAAATAAAAATAAATAAATGGGTTGTGGACATACTACAATTATAATCCAGATGCCTCCGATTCTCTGAGATGGTGACACAAACATATTTATTGATTAGATCTTTGAATTATTAAAAACAAGGCACAGCTCCTTGGGGCTCAACCACACTTTTCTCATGGACATTTCTTTGTCACACAAGTTAAAAATGTAGGTGCAATATATTGCATGCCCACATTTTAGCAACAGTCTATGTGACAGTCATCCACAGAGAAAAGGGATTGTCAGAAAAATGCTCCTCCCTTTCCTAACGCGACAGCAAGTTCACCCACTGCAATTCAGTAAAGACCACAGTAAACGCTTTGCTTTAAAGCAATATAGGTTACACACATTACCTACAATATTTAATTGGTTTATTCATCCCAAGGTTAGAGGGCCTCATTTGGCGCAAGGCACGAAGGTTACCCAACTCAGTTCCTGTTGCCAAGATCAGCTCATAATTGTGCGGGGCTAATTGGAAACTGTTGTAATTTTTTTTACAAATTGATTGTTCCACATGCCGGTTCGTTATTTGATGATTTTAATGTTATTAGAAAAGGAATAATGTCCAGTGATTGAGATGTTTGCAGGATCTCTGTAATAGCTTACTAAGGCAGGTAGATTGTACCGAGAAAGAGCTGAAGAGCAACCCAGGAAATATTAAGCGCAAGCTATGTGGGTGGACTGGACGGTCACAAATGAGCCGTTTCATGGTTATCAATCTCTGACTCATTTATATAAAGAGCATAAAAAGAGTGGAATATTGGCACTGTCTATTTCCCTCTATCCGATTCGAGTGATACAAGGATTATTTTTAAAATGTAGTTTACATTTATTGCGGACCAAACAGGTATTGGTGAAATATGGTTTACTAGAAGGGGGAGCAGGATCATTGTAGGTTTTGTAATAACCCTAATGAGAGTGAAACAGTAAAACATCTCTTGGTTTATTGTCCAGCCCTCCATAGCAAGCAAATGTCATCATTTAAGAAGTTTGTGTATTCCAGTGTCTCAATAGATTAAGTATTTTGTGAAACATGCCTGTCGGGGGGCCTCCAATTCAATTTCTTTGGCAGTTGTGGATTTTAAGATCCCTTTGAATTTGGGTTAACACTCAGAATTCCTCTGTTGTGTGTGTAATGTTATATTGTATTGGTTCGAAGACTGTTTTTATTTCTATTTTATTTTTCCTATTATGTCTATGTCAAAGGTTATGCTTTTAACCAAATGACAAAAAAATGGTTTATATTATTTTTTGTACTGCATTTATTTCCAACATCCTGATCCATGAAACCCATAATGGGAACACCCCTCATTTTAACTATTTGTTCAAGTTCCTCATTGTATACACCAACCTGAAGACACTACATTTTAGGTGTCCTATTACAATATCTTGAATCGATGGTCAATAGGCCAGAGAGGCATTGCTAAAATGGATTTCCAAAATCAACCCGAGGTTAGATTTTGGGAGGTAAATCTATTATGGTGAACAGGATAGACTCGACTAGTCAAACAAAATCAAGGTAGCGGAAAGGCTTAGACAGAGAGGTACAATTTTTAAAGAATTTGAAATTAGACACCATGAGATCAGACTGAAAGTTAAGATGAAAGACTGCACAAAGAATCAGGGGTGGAGGAACTTTTGAACTGATCAGCAGTATTCTCACTTGAAAAACAACAAAAAAGAACTACATGGGGCTTAGAGTTACAGAGCTTATCAACCAGTTATGTGTTACATCGTATGCTCACATTGTCATCCCCATTCAACTACCTGCCCCCTCCTCAGAACCTTCACTTTCTTTTAAAGTTTTACCATACCACAGAAATCAAGAAATTGTCGACTCTTGTAAAAGTTGATTTTCAATTAAAACAATAAAAATTAAAAAAGAAGTACAAAGCTATACAATGATTTCTTAGGCCTTTGAAATGCACACCAAGCATGAAACCCTCAAGTAAGATTTTTCACACAACTACTATAAAATACACCGAACCTTGAGGGTTATAAGGAGAACCCCAACACTTTACCTTAAATACATTTAAGCAACAGGCTAGCAGAGTTATCAGCAATACTTTCAATAACTGATTGTTGTAAAGTCACATGTTTTATGGGGGGATCCTTAACTAGATCACCACCGATCTGAGTCAAGCAAAGTAGAGATAGGGCCAGGACTTGCACAACCCCATGTAACGATATGAAGGACAGGCACGAAAGGAAAACGGTATGCTAAATTGTCATCCTTATTCAGATTTTCCCAGACAGCACTTCAGGGGTTCCAGAATCCGTTTTGGCCTTATGTGCTTCTGTGCATGGTCTGGTCGAGGGAGGTGTGAAGGCACCCCGAAGCAAAAAAAGGACTTTATTTTAGATGTCAGGATGGATTAAGGCCTTAATTGCCCTATGCTAAGGTGGGATTTCCCTACCTAAAGAAACTAAGGATAGTCTGTGTCAGTAAGTTCAATTTAAAAATCTGTGTGTCCAAAACCTATACTTTCCCTCACAACTAAAGATAGACAATGTGTAGGGATGGCAGCACCAAAAGAAACAGTGTTCAAAATAAAGGTCTGAGTTTCTTTCAGCTTGGGATTGTTTCAGCTTCCCCTTCCCCAAGTTCAATGTAACAGTTCAAGGATATCTCAAGGTTCCCTTTTCCAAGTTCCACACAGATCAAGTGTCTTGATTGCCAGCAATATTGGCAGTTTCACTTTATACTAGTATATAACTCCTTGTGACTTGTATCAATTCAAACAGAAGCTTTCTTTCACTTCAGCACTTGTATCACACAGTCTTTATCTTTGGGCTTCTGTTGGCTCTTTCCCAAGTCAGGCTACTCTGTCTAGGTGCAGTTGTCAGACAACATGGGCCACCCATTGCAGGCCACGCAACCGATAACCCTTGACGCTTTGTGATGTTACAGAGGCTTTCTTGATTAACACCGGTTTTCCACCTAGCACCAGTAATCAACATGTGCTGTGATTTCTCTTTGGCAGTTCTTGGGGCTTGGCCACCACTTGTATATTGGCAGTCTTTTGGTTTTGCCACAACTTGCATTCACCTTACTCTGTGGTGTACATCTTCTTCCACTACCTGGCGTTCACCTTGCCCCTCTAAGTTGCAACAACTTGTGTTTCACACTTGCTTTTCATTTAGTTCATTAATATTTATGACAGCTTTCACTTTGTTTCTTAATGGTTCTTAGCAAGTTTTACTCCTTTCACAATAGCACATCATTCGCTTTCCACTTGTGCTATAATTTCACAAGATTTCCATATCTTTTCTTTAGTTTGGCATTCAATATATGCCGTTGCATTCTTCAAAATACTTGACAACTTTTCAGGATTGATTATTCCTCCACTGCATTTCCTAAAATACTTGACAACTTGTTCATGATTCAATATTTCTCCATTCAGGTTCCAAACCCTATTCTCATAAGCTTTTCGCTCGCAAACATAAAATGTCCTAGATCCGCCACAGAGAACCCCAGTATGACTATTCCCGTCTTGCACTCACCGTGGCTGCTCTGCTTCGCCGAGCATCTTCTTGCCGTTCTCTGTCCTTCTCTCCAACACCGGGTAGGTTTCGGGAGCTCCAGCTAGCAGTGCTCGCTGTCGGGAAACCGTCTCGCAGCGGATAGGAGGTTTCCGTGTTCCCCAGCTCCAGCTGGGAAGACGCAGCTCAGGTAATTGCTGGGGCTCTGGTTCACTCACAGCCTACTCAGGTTGCAGCACCTCTTTTCCCCAGGCAACACACTGCATCCTCTCTGCCAGTCCTGCTCCTCGCCGGACTGCTGCCACCTTCTCTCTAGGCAGGTTCTCTTTCTGCTTTGTTGCTTGGGCCTCCTTTTAAGCACCTGTAGCCTTCCAATAGGTTGCAGGTGCAAGTAGTTTCCCTGACCCTCATATCAATTAGCTGGACAAGCCTGATCCTCCGTAGGTATCTTCCTCATCTTAGTACTATAGTGGTGAAACTGACCAGAAGTGTGCATTACTCCGAGTCGCCTCGTCCTCATCCCCAGTCTTAAAAAGGTATACGATTTAGGGTCACAGTATGTGTGTGTGGAAGAGATAGGGACTGACAAAACCCTATGAAGGAAGAGGGAGGGTAGGACTCTCAGAGAAAAGGAGGATACCATGCGTCACCTGTAGACATCCTCTCCCCACTCCCCGAGGTACCTCCACCCAGGTGATCCTCCCTCGCATATCCCACAGGGTCAGGATCCAAAAGCGATGACCTTTCCCTGGCCACCCGAGAGGAAGATCATAGGTGAGTAGCTGGAAGGATGCCCTGCGGTTCCTCACAGAGGCACAAGGGTCACTGGTGCAGAGGTCGTTTTCGGGTGCAGAATTTAGTTTAGGTCAGTCACGGGACCCCTCTTACGGTTCCATTGCCTAGCCAGCTGCTCACCCTTGCCACGAAAGAAAGAATACATCTGCAGAGCAGGCGACCTCAGGAGAAACCCATGGAGTGAGGAAGACTGGATACAAAGGGAGTCACCAAGACCTAGTGGCGACAGGCAATCTTTGGATGGCAAGCAAAGGAGCAGGTCCTGCACAGCTTCTGGTGGGACTGGAAGAGTGAAAATACAGCAGCAAGCGTCTTGAAGCACAAGTTGAAGATCCTCCAAGTTCCAAGGATGCACTCAGAACAGAGACGACTGCAGCGACCTAGCCCAAATGAGTGCCATCAGTCCACCAGATGGTCCAGGGACACTTCTGAAGGCTCAGTAGGCACATAACCTCAAGCAGAGGTGGACACTGGTTGTTCACACCGGTCCTGGGGTTGAAGCACCAATGACATCCTTCTTGAGATCAGGACAGATGAGCAGGGCTTCACTGGGACTTGGCTGGAGGCAATTCTGGTCAGCTGCAAGGGTCGTCTTTGGGTTTTCAGCAAGCTGCTCTTCTTCAGAGGGGCCTCAGCTACAACGATGATCTGTCGAGTGGTTGCAGGAGTCATCGTTTTATCCAGGATTTATGCACTGGAGTCACCACCAAGTCCACCACCATTTCCACTGGAAGGGGCTGTCTAATCATGGACAGCCACTGGCCACACTTTCTCCCCAGGAAAAGACGCTCTGAGGCACAGATGAGGACTAGGACCAGATGGTCCAGGCCCCCCACATCCGGCCACACAGAAATACTGCTACTTTGACTGGGAAAGCAGAGTTTTTGCACGGGAAAGAGCTTTGCATATATGGCTATTCAGAACCAGAGAGCATAAGAAAAAGACCAAAGGACAATATGGCCAAAATACAGGCAAAATTCTCAGGGAAGAGATATTTTAGAGTATATGGTACTGTTTAAGGCATTATGCAGTAAAATGCAAAAGGGCACGAATACAAATACAGTAGAAAAATATCTGCTGCCAACGGACCATCCTAGACACATTGCATTTGTAACTTCAAAGTTACAAAAGAAAAGTATCCTAACCGCACTTCACTTTAAGTTGATGTGGGAAGCCTTAACAATTCAAGACATTCAGCAAGGGAGACAGTCTCCCATTACTGATGGTCTTAGTTTCCTCATAAAAATGAGCACAAAGCAAGGGAAGTAAAACAGAGCATTTACTTAACTCCAAAAACCAGGTCAGCAGTCAAAACAAATCAAGTGCTACCAAAGCTAATTGACAGAGTTCCATGGGAGGAAAGCAGCAAAAAGGAAATCTTTTCTGACAGGCATCAATGAAATCATCTTTGACAGACCACTTGTATACCAAGGTTGAAACAAAATAACTCCTACATAAAAGAAGGGGGAATACGTTATGATGGACTGCACAGACTCATGTAAGGTTGATTTAGTCTTCTTTTATATCAACCAACCAGCCCCTGCTCCAGGTTGTTCACTTCTCTTCTCACCTTCAACTGTGTAACCACCATATTCTGGAACCTTCACCTCAATTTCTCCCTAAACTTCTCATTACCATGGAGCAGGTCTGGAATGTAAGCATAACTCACAGGAGATACAACAGAATGCATAGTGGAAAAGAAAGACCAGGTTTAAAAAGGCACCATACAATGTATTTTCGCATGTACATTGAGGCTGCCTTTTTGTTTACTGTGCTGCCTCAAGATCAAACAACTGTCCATTTGGCAAATCTTACATTTCTGATTGCCACCCATTACGTCAATGTTGCCCTTTCCCAAGCAATGGAATTCAAAGCATGCTAGAGGTTGTGACATTACCAAATGTATGCGTCTACTTACAAATTTCTCCTATTTAAAGGCACCAGAATACTCTTGAATCTGTGCCTTCAGGGTCTGATCAACCAGATTTACTGTTTCCCACAATGGTAAATGTGCCTACATAACAAATGTAGAATAATGAACTGTCATATGTTTTTCCATGGTAGTACATTAAAATACTCTTTGATTAAGGGAGTATGATCATATTCATTTTCCACACCTGAAAAAACTTCTTTAGTGCGATGACAGCTATGTGGGATAATCAAAATGTTCTCCTCCCAGACCCGTTCGAGGATAACTGTATTTGCAAATTAGGTAGTCATCTGAACTGTGTGACTGTCTGAGAATTTCAAACCGTGGTACTGAACTAGTAAGTGGCAGTGTTTTGGAAAAACATTTCTGATGGCCATGGTTGGTAAAGAAACATTTGATTTAGCATGTATTTTCATTAGCTTTCTCTTAAGGTTTAACTCTCAAATATTTATTCTTGACGGGTAGCTGTCATGGAGACTATCCGAGAGGACTACCACTGTACTCTCTGATTTAATTCACCTGTTGGGTCTCTTCATATAGTTGAACTGGCTAAACATATCTGCTACAAGAATAGGTATTGTGCTTTCAGATCCAGAGACCCAGATATGTGATGTGTATATAGCAATTTTGTATTGCAAAACATATGCTGCGCATTAATTCCTATTCAAATAAACAACAAAAAAGGATTATTCCATCACCATTACGCGTTTCCCTAAACGACTAATGCTTACATACAGCTATGTTGATTGCCAGTAGTTCTAGCACTCTTATGTGCTGGTTCTGTTGCTGAACCGACCATCTGACCTGTGCCTTGGGGGTCTGGCAATGCACCCCACGCCCTCAAACGGCGAGCCATTGCGGTACAGGGCGCATGTTGAGGTGTGTAAAGGGAATGATGAATATACAAACATTTCATAGAAGTCTCATAACGTTATCAAGCGACCAGCTTGATAACATTTAGTTGGGCTAGCAGACCTTGTACCCTCTCTTGAGAGGGATAAGATATTGCCATGGTTATGTGCAGGATAGCTTCTATGAACGTGTTGGCCTGGCTTGGAACAAGGTTGGACTTTGTTCATGGATTGAAAAAACCGAGCTAGTCAAGGAGAGTGTTTTCGCAGGACAACACCACGCTCTCACCATTAACCAATCATCTAGTAAGGGAATAATGGGATGTTTTTCTGGCACAGATGTGCTGCAACTACCGCTAGTACCTTTGTGCGCACACAGGCTGCTGATGCAATCCCAGATGAAAGCAACTTGAACTGAAAATGTAATGTGGCCACATTGAAGCGTAGATACTTGCGGCCTGGGAACATGAAATATGTCATTTACCTTCCCTTTTAGAGGGGGTTACTGCTTGTAACGTTGTCACTGATAATTGTTCCGGTTTGACAAAATTATTTTCAGGGCGCAGATCTCGTAGCAGTATTGGTTTTGTCTGGTACAAGGAAACACAGAGCATAAATACTGAAACCTTTTGTGTTGGATGATTGTTAATTAAGCAATAACCACCTGTTCCAAGGGCATGGTGACCTATAAAGAGGGTCCCCGGTACAGTTAACACCCGTTCCAGCCCTCGGAAAGGGTGGTTATTGCTATTAGCACCTAGAGTTTCCAATCTGGAAACCCAGGGTGTTAAGGGCATTGTATTTTGATTTTAGCGTCGCCCTGTTTATTGAATTAAAATACTTTCTTAAGATGGCCACCATGGATCAGGAAGGTCGGGCTTCATATGGAGGCCCTCTTCCATTTCCATGATGACCACAGAGCGCCAGCGGGCTGCCGCTGCAATGAGGTGAGGGTGGAGGGGGAAGGAGATGGCGGTGTGGGGGAAGCAGTCATCAGGTTCAATGGAATGCATGCTTGAATAGGTAGATTCAGCCCACGGTCCAAGGAACCAGAATGATTGCTCCCTCCGCTTCAGGTGCTAATGTGTGGTAATGTGTGATAATGTGCTCAGGATGTATGTGATAATAGCCAATAAAAAAAATCTCGAAGTCCAAAATAACACATTTTCTTTTGTACCTCATTTGACGAGGGGACTTGCGTAGTCTATTTCCTTAGCTGTGAAATGGCAATCACAGTGCTCATTGTTGTGTTGTATAACACGGCAATGAGCACTTGTGATTAGCAGGGACTTTAGTGGTCCAGTGATGAAGGGCTTGTTCCTTCAGTCACACAGCCTGGATTGGAGTCTTTTTTTCAGGTGCTTCAAATATTGTTATTTTAACTAAAATTTGAAGCATCCAGAAAAAAAGGAAGGGATCAGGAACCAGGTCGCAAGGTTGAAAGGGCTAAGCCTTAACCTTCTAAAAGAGTATGGCAAACAAGCCCTATCAAATAGACCAGGGGTATTTGCCTTGCTCACATTTAACAGGACAGCCAGTCCTATGAATGCCATCCTAAAACAGAAAATAAACGATTTACAAATTTGAAAAGCGTTTGTTGTATTAGAGTTGCCATTCATCGGACTGACTGTCCTGTGTTGAAGGCCTAGTCTAAGGCCTACTACATATCCTGTCTAGCACAGTCCGGGCAACCGGACTGCAAGATGCCAAGGTGCAACCCAGGTCTCTTATTCACCCCGCTCCACACCCGCGACAATGCCCCTGATCATTGGCCTGCTAACACCACGAATCCTGCACGTGAAGCTCTCTCCATGCCTAAATCTGGAGGTAAGTCTACCGTTGCAGCATCTGATCACATATTTATTCTACTGGCAATAACCCGCGCCATAAGCCCATTCATACCCCACCACCAAAAGCCTCTTGAATAGGGAGTGACAAATTCACTCCATCCAAAATGCACCTAGCGTAATGGCTGGGATCCGTTGCAATCTGTCGCATATCCCATCATTGTCCCCCTTCACATACCACCTTCCCCCTTTCCACTTCCTGCCTCCTGCTGGTGTTGCATCACTACCTGGAGCAAGCCCTGTGGCTATTTACAACCCAGCACCACGTTCACGGTTAGACTGCCAAATAATGAGTTATGTGCTTCCATAGAATCTGGCATATAAAGCTACCCCGTTCATGCCATCCCACATCCCCCACCACTCTGCAGTGAAACCTTTGGCAGTTCTACCCTCTGTATCATCATCCATCGCTATTAAGCGCCCCCCTGCCTTGCCCGATGCAAACAGATGTCGTCCGCCAAGCACGCTTGCCCCCATGCCTACCACCACTACCTCTGCACTGGCCACAGTGGACACCAGACTGGCCCATCTTGGAGCTTGCATGACTTCTCCGCTACCTGTCCTTACAATATCAGCAGTTAAACGAAATAGCTGCCTCAGAGTTCACACCAACACTGCTCATCGTGTAAGAGAACCACTTACAACCCACTCCAGGCCACCCTGACTCGAGAGATCTCAGGTGACATCCAACCCAGCTTAAACTGTACCAACTGGCAAAACTGCCCATCTCCATTGCACAAGTGCACCGAGGTACCACTCCCACCTCAGAAGCATGTCGCTACTAAAGTTCCCTTATGGCTTAAAAGCCATCTCCAGCCCCTCAAGCCCCTTAAGACGCAGCACTTCCAATCAGCCAATCAGCAGGCAGGCTCCCCGACCCACTATTGACCGACCAGCAGACTGTGCCCCCTCACAGCCTAAGACACAGGGACAATTCACTCCAGCATCAGCTCAAAGTATTTACACGCCTGATGCGCCAACCTGCCACATCAGTGTGACCACACCTAACCCTCCAACCCAAGAGGGCCTATAACAACCCAGTGTAACCTCTGCAACCTACCCACCACTTTCGAGCAGCACCTCTAGGGACACCAAGGATTCCTGCACGCTAACCGCTCTGTTGAAGTGCGCACTAGTCAACACAAAATCGATGCAAGCCCATCCCTTGGACATGCATGACCTCATCTTAGCTAACAACTTAGACTTACTAGCCATCTCAGAAACTTGGCTCCACGCCACCTCAGGCCCAACCTTGTCCAGCGCTATCCCACCTGAATACACCATCCTCTGCTGTAATAGAGCTGACGTTAAGGTGGCGGGGTCAACCTTTCAGATAAAACTCCACTTGCTATCAGACAACTTAATGCCACGCAGCTAGATAATTGTAACCTCCTCTCTATTAAATGACCCCTATCACACACTGACACCATTACCATGCACATACTACACCACACTCCTGGCCCTCTCCTTTCCTTTGAGGAAAACATCTTACACCTTCTTAGCATCAATAACAAGCCCACGTCAAAAGCTATTATCATGGGCGATGTCAACTCAGGCTTTAAACACTCAAACGACACCAACGCTGGAGCTATAGCTAGTGCCCTCCAAGCCTCGGGATTCAAACAGTGCATCACAGCACCTACCCATATCAAAGGTCAAACCTTGGATTGGTTAGCCGATCTCAACTGTCAAGTTTCAATCCTTTCCAATATCCCATGCCCCTGGATGGATCACCATATCATAACATTCTCAATCCCATACAAAAGCCTTCCTTTCCGCTCAGCCCCCCACGCAACCCGCTATAGCACAGAGTTCACACAGCCTTGCAAAAGACTGTATCCTGCCCTTTTTTAACATACTCCAAACCAGATCATCTCCCCCACGCCAATCCTGACATGCTTGCTAATTTCTATTCCAAAGTCATGTTACATGCAGTCAACACCACTGCACCCCACACTCATTGGAAAGCTAACCCACCGACGCACCGCAATTCGTGGTTGACCGCCTAGCTCGAATACAAAGTGAGAAGCAGCGGCCAAATGTAGAGAATCCCCCCTCAACCACCCACAAATCCTCATTCTCCTTGGCCGCAAAAACCTACAAGCTAGCCATCTTCCAAGCAAAATCTACCACTTACAATACGAGAATTACCAAGGCAAACTCTAATACACGAGAACCTTTCATCAATCTCAGAGAACTTGAGTCGCCCTGCCCTGTTTACACTGGACTTCCCCCAAGGATGAGATCTGGTGCACCAAGATCCAAAATTCCCTCCTTGATAAAATTGCCAACCTTCATACGAAAATCCAACAGAAGCAAGCTCCCACTTGCACTGTCTCCCCCTCACAAAACCCCTACCCCGACAGACATGCAAGTCCACCCTCCATTCAGCTTCACCAAAGTCTCTAAAGACAAGGTCAGCTCCATACTGAAAAGCTTGAAACCTTCCAGATGTAAAGGGGACGTATGCCCAGCCACAATCATAAAAGACTGCAGATGCCTTAACACCCTTCATCATGACCTTCATTAACTCTTCCTTCTCCTCCTGCCATGTCCCCACTAGCCTCAAAGTAGCCTGGGTTCTCCTGCTACTTAAAAAGTCCTCACTGGACCCCACCACCACTACGAACTACAGACCCATCACAACAGTCCCTTTCCTCAAAGATTTTGGATAGGGTTGCCCATC
Source organism: Ambystoma mexicanum (assembly GCF_040938575.1). NCBI lineage: Eukaryota > Metazoa > Chordata > Amphibia > Caudata > Ambystomatidae > Ambystoma > Ambystoma mexicanum. The sequence goes on along the minus strand of NC_090921.1, from coordinate 422,730,886 downwards.
TCCAAATCCAGCAATACCTTGAGGCCAACCACATCTTTGTCGGACGTTTATTTGTGTTCCGCCTGGGTTATGGCAACGAATCCGCACTGCTCGATCTGAAGAACCAGCTAGACGAGATCAAGGACGCATGAAAGCCAGCGTTCTTGCTTCTCGTGACCTCTCTGCTGCTTTCGACTTAGTGGACTATAAGATTCTAATTCAGCATCTCACCTCTACTGCTAATTACTCACCAGAGGCACCAGTTGGAATGCCTCCTTCCTAAAAGAAAGAACAATGAAAATCTTGGCAGACAATGCCAGTGCCCCGCCCCAAAGCCCAACACCCATCTCCTGAGGCATGCTGCACTATACAATCTCTTGTATATCACTCCCCCACCAAACAAGATCTTCACAAAAACTCTCTTCGACCTCCTAGATTCAATCAGCATATCCTACACCAACTATGCAGATAATACTCAGATTCTCCTCCCCTTATCAGGCAGACTCTGCAAAGTTAAACTCTATATATCTAAACATCCAATCCTGGATGGCCACTAACTTCTAAAGGATGAAAAAACTGAACTTTTACTCGTCGGCCTTCCCTCTGTCCTAAAAAACCTGAAAAAATACTCCTCCTTCTCAATAGATGGAATATCCATCTAAGTCTCCCAGATACCTCCCTTTCACTGAAACGGCAAGTCAACGCCATTTCCTCCTCCGTGTCACACACCATCAAACCCATTAATGCCTGCAGACCCTTCCTGTCTGCTGACAGCCGCATCGCCATCACCTGGGCATTCATAAGCTCAAGGATGGACTACTGCAACGTCTTATTCACGTCTTATTCACTGACACGACCAAGTGCAAAATTCAAAAACTGCAAATAATCCACAACAATGCTCTCCGATCGGCACTTTACATTCCCAAGCGAGATCACATCATTACGGCTAGGAGAAAGGCACATTGGCTTCCTATTCAAGAACGGATTACCACCAAGGAGATGGGCGTCCCTCACAAATGCCTCTCCAACACGTCACCCTCGTACCTAGTCCAAACGTTCACCAGAACCCAGTCCTCAAGACCTACCAGATTCACCCACACCAACCGACTCATCCTGCCAAAATTTAGACTTGCCATAGCGGTTGGTTTCAGAATCCCTGTCACTGTGGTAACACTCTAGAATGAACTTCCGGAAATTGATGAAATCTGTCTCTTTAAGTAGTGCTATGCATTTGTTCCCGCACATATACCTTGCTTGAACTTTTACACTTCTGAATGTCACGTAACCTTGAATGCAACTAGCGCCTTGATACTCTTGAATTTAGTGTGCAATATAAATGCAAAAATAAATAAATGTAATTCTCTGCTCTCCGGCAGCAACAAGATTAAGCTGCAGTAGGGGGCTCATGGTTGATTACTGCTGTGAGAGCAGAGAATTAAAAAAAACAGATCGTTTCTGTGTGCAAAATGGATGCCTCCAAGTCATTTTTTTATTTGATATGGATAATAAAATCATCCTTTCAAATACAAAACCAAAAGAACATTTAACAATTTTTCATTACAGGTTAGCATCATTTGCATAAATAAAAGAAAACATTTCATTTCACATGCAAGCTAAACACCAGTCAAAACAACTACAAACAAGGAGCAAATTACAAATATGAAATCTAATTAAGTTGGAGCTTCTACAAAAAGCAACTCCCTTGTACTAGGAAAAATCCCCTCAAGAAAGCTAATGATTGATACTCGTATAGCTAAATCCGGGAAATTACATATATTAGACCAAATTTCACTTGTAGACATAAATGCAAACTTGGACAGATTACATTTTTTGAAGTGAGCTGACCTTCGACCTGCTAGCATTGGACAGAATAAAATGCAATGTTCCAGGGTTTCATGCTGAGATTTGTCCATGCAGAAACGACAGAAGTCTGCACCTTTAGGAACAAGTTTGCGTCTGGCTAAGATTTCTGTTGTCAGCCAGAGATTAAAGCGAAACCTTAAAAATTGATGGCGTAAATGTGAATTTGGGCACTTTAGTAGATAGGGTTCGGGAAAATTCAGAGCTTTTATACCAAAGACACGAGTATCAAAATCCTTATACTGAAGACATGATGTACGATTTTGGATCCACTGATATTCGAACAGCTTTTATTTCGCTCGCACTGGATTTGTTAGTAATAATTCAAGAGTGATGTTTGCGTCAGCTAATGAATTTAAGACCGTATTATACCACATTTTAGAGAAAGCATGTTCTGGGCTAATAGATGTTGAGCCAAAACGGGCAATAGACTATCAGAGGTCAACCCCAGGATCGCCTTTCTAAATAATGTGCCCATCCTCCAGTTGATTTGAGATTCGAACGATGTAATGCCTAGCTCATGCCTAATTAATGGAAGGGGGGCACTTTTAGGTAACTGCAATAATTGTCTCCAGAAGGTTGCTTCTATAGTTCGCCACAATTGTTTTTTTTTTGGTTGCATAGTATGAAGCCCATAGGAAGAGAAGGGATTACCTTCTGTTGATAAAATAGCAAAATATGCTTCAGAGTAAATTTACCAAATTTACCCTTCAAAATCTTTGCTTGCGATATAAACATACGTAGTTTGGAAAGTATCTCGATTTGTAATTCATGAGTTGAAAGCGAATCCTGTATGAACACACCTAAATACTTATACTGATTTACCTGGGTCAACAGGTCACTATGAAAATACCAGGTAGTTGGTTTTATTGTTCTGTTGTGGTGAGGTTTGCAAATCATAACTTGAGTTTTTTGAGTATTGATTGTTAAATTATTTATAACTACATATGTGGCTAAGGTATCCAAGAGTTTTTGAAGGCCTATGGGAGTTTGAGATATGAGGATTAAATCATCAGCATAAGCTAGATAACTAATAGTGTGGGTGCCCAGTTTCGGTGAGTCACTTGCAATGTTTTGAAGGGAGATTCCAAGATCGAAAATAAAAAAGTTGAAAATCGAAGAAGCTAGAATACATCCTTGTTTTAAGCCTCTGGCTGTTTCAATAAAGGATGATAGGATGCCCGCCATGGATAAGCGAACCTGTATGGTGGTGTTGGTGTGGAGGAGCTTGATTAAAGTGAAAAGAGAGTCAGGACATTTATGACACTTCAATTTATAAAAAAGAATGGCTCGATCAATAGAGTCGAACGCTGCTTTGAAATCAACGTATGCAAGATATAGGACTTGTTTTCTATCTGCATACTTGGATCTCAACATATTCAGAACCATAAGATTTGGAGATGTTCCCAGACCCCCAACGAAACCTGTTTGGAAGGGGTCTCTTAAGTTCTTTTCCTTGGTCCAGATGTTAAAGTCCCGTAGGATGAGCCTCGTGAAAATTTTTGCTGGCGCGTCCAGTAGCGCAATCGGCCTATAACTGGATGGTAAAGATCGATCCCCCTTTTTATAAATGGGGACTATTATGGAATGGGTCCAGCTAGGAGGTAGACATTGGGTCTCATTGATTGTAACAAAGATCTTATACAATATTTCTGCCCAAAGGAGTGGATGTTGTTTAAACATCCGATTGGACAGGCCATCTGGACCACAAGCACCAGAGTTGCTAACTTTAGCGATATAAAAACTAATATCATGTATATCAAAAGATAGGTGAAAGGGCTTCTGTATATCAAAATCCATAAGGGAATGATTTACAGTAGGCCTAGCATAGACAGATGAGAAGTGAGCGGCCCACAGTTATTCAGACACACCATTGGCTTGTGAAATTATTTGGAGAGAGTTGGTATTTTTATTCAGGAGAGACCATAACCCAGCTGCGTTTTTGGCAGATGCAGACTGAAGAAGTAATTCTCAATCTGCTTGATACATTTGGGCCTTGAGGGATCCAAGTGCATTTTTGTGTCTTGTATTGATGGGGTTTAACAGACCATCCCTCAATACTCTCGGCCCAAGCATAGCTTGACGTTTTAAAGCCCGCGTGTGAATTTTTAATTGACAAAGATTTGGGTTAAAGGCATGGAGCTTTGGACCAAATACTTTATTTGTGTTTGACGGTCTACAAGATTGAAAGTATTGCATTAATGTTGAGTACTGCGTTACTTGCTTATTAGAAAAAAGGTCCAAAGCACCGTTTAGGTCAGTCAAAGAGTGGACAGACCATCATAGACGATTTCCCTTATTGTTCAAGGTTAAGTTTCCATGTAAACAGGGTGTAGATATATGAGTATATGAGTCAGAGTACCTCCATTCAGCAACAAGTTGATTATGGTCACTATTGACATTAGTGACTACTTTAAAGTTATCAATGAATCCCAACACCTCAGCATTTACAAAAATGTAGTCAATGATCGAGGTACTATTTCCTCTCGACCATGTGGAATGCGGAGGCGAATCTGCAGGAAAGGCTCCATTGAGCATCACAAGGTTATAATTTGAGACAATTGCCAGCCACTTCGAAATTCTAGGGCGATTTATAGAATTTGGTTGGAAACAATTTAGGTTTAAATCACCCGCCAGAATGATATTTGTGACTGACGAATACAGAGCTACCAAATTCAATAAGTTTGTTAGAGCCTCTAGGAAGCCTTCATCAGAAATGCCTGCCGCATTCCAATATACATTGATTATAGCATAGCTGACACCATAAATGTTGAGCCTGATCATTTGAAGAAACTGATTTGGAGTATGCCAGTGCTGAGCAGTTATTCCCGGACCCATTTTAATTGCAGTCAGAAGACCAGAGGTAGGCCGACCAGTGATACCTCTCTGAGCAGGGTTAAGAAATAGAATAGGATTATCCCATATAGGGAGAGTCATCATCCAAGTTTCCTGAAATAATACGATGTCATGACATGCAAGATCATTGTTGTCATTATTAATTAAATGAGTAAAACCCCTGGTATTCCAGCTGACAAGTGATGTCGAATGAGCCATTAGTGCAGAAGCTAGTTATTGTGAGTGAGCTTTTGAATGTGGCTGAGAACCATATGCTGAAGTAAAGTTAGAGACGCATTCTTTATCATGCGTCAAATTTATTTTATTATTAGGTAGAGTATTCTGTTTAGTTGCATGGTCATTGAAAGAGTCAATTGAAAGTGTGAAGCCAAGAGCTTGAAGTTCTGACCTGGCTTTCCATATGAGATTTTGGATCACTCTTGATTGGAGCCATAGTCTGACCGACATTGTTTGTTGTGTGATCAGAAATTCAATCAGAGTTATGTCTTCTGAACTAATATCTTCAAGAGATTGAATATCTGAGAAGATAGTCAGAAGAGACTTTCTGTTAAGACTGAATTGTAAAGACGGCAAAGGATTACAAGCCAAGAGCAAAGAAAAGTTTGCAGGAGGTCTGCCTATCAACTTTGAAGTTCTTCGAGTTACCTTCACAGGGGGAGCTGTGAGAGGTTTCAGAATTACATTAGATAGGGAGGTATGAGATTTCGAGACATTCTGCAAGAGTTCAAGCATCTCAGGAGTGAATTGAGCTAAGATTGTGTGAGGGTCATTTGCCGCAGCCACTATAGGATGTGTCAAAGATGCTTTCACTACCATGGAGGGTTGGCTAGGCAAAGACTTTAAACTAAGTGGATTAGGAATAGGAACAATAACTGGTGTGGGAATTTTCAGGAGGTCACAGGGGAGTTTAGACATATAAGCTTCAACCGCTAATCTTATTTCCCGCTGCTGAGAGACATCAGCGGAGGATTCCGGCAAAGAAGGGACCGCAGTAGTTAAAGGTTGCATTCCAACAGCATGAGGAGCTGCCTGCATTCCCAAAGGAAGATTAGAGTGCTTACAGCTAGCTTGTGACTTCAGAGTTTCCAATAGTTGGTTCAGAGGTGCATACTCTTGTACACCAGGACAGCTAGGCTCAGCAAATTTTACATTGTTGATTTTTTGCTGCTTTTTAGATAAGTACTTTTTGGCAATCAACCGAGCGGTTGCAATTGAGCTCTTGTTTGCTAAATGTAAGTTTTTAATAAACACTTTCATTTTAGCAGTTGTATTCTTAGTGCTCAATGACATATTTTTAGCTATCTTGGATGAATGGACCAGATCTGCTTTCTGATTGGTTTTAGCAAAGATGGTGTATGTTTGTGGGTTTGTAACACTCTGTGAGACTGGCGGTGGTAACAAAGGACAAGGATTAGCAGAGCCTATTTCTTGTGAATCAGGTAAAGTGGATACTGCCACTGCGGATTGAGTGGGCTTTTTAACCTTTTTCCGCTTTGCTGGGCGCTCGTCTGGGTCAATAATGATTGGGGGTTGTATTTGATTAATCTGTGTTTTTAACGCTTCATCTTGGTCACTATTGAGGCCTGTTTCAGGGCACACAAATTCCAAATTTTCACCAACTGAAAGAATAGTATGGTCAAACTGAGGTAGGCATTGTGAGTCAGCATGTGACGTTTGTGTCGCGACCGTAATGGTACATGATCGAGGCTTAATAGTCACAGGGTTAGTTACAGGTTTACATTGATTAGAAAATATTTTTCTCAGCAAGGACATTTGAAGTTGTAATTTCGTATCCAGAGAGTCAAAGTTTTGTTATTGTGATCAAAGAAACATGTAAGGCATTAAACGCAAATTTTGAGATTGCTTGGTTACTATGTTCAATACAAGCTGGGTAGTCAGTTAGAGGACATTGTGGATCTTTGCCAATCTTATTGCAAAGGTGTTTTTTACAAATACATACTCGGTAGGGATCTAATTCCTGACTGGTCACTGTTGACGTAATAGAAATAGGTAGTTCATTGCCACGTGGGGGAATAGGCCTACGAGGCGTTGGCGCACAAAAGGAAATGTTAGAAATGGTGGAACAACAACTTGAGAAGATAATGGGGGATTTTGACAGATTATCTGAATTCAGCTGTGGGGAAAAAGAAGTGTTAGACATATTGAGGTTAATAGGTGCAACATTTGTGATCGTCATGGACACAGAAACAGGTGCGCCTTCAAGTTCTGCAGTTGGCGGGACATTTGCAAGAATGCTGTTATCAGTAATAGCATTGAGACCATTTAAATTCGTGTTTGCTGGACCACATGCAACAGCAGAGGCAGGGATGTGATCAGTAGTTAGTAATAGGTCAACTGGATGATGTTCGTGGTCAACAGCGGATACGGGCTCAACTAAAACGGAAAGAGGTTCAACAGGTAACATTGGGCCGATTGGATCGAAATGCTGATCACCTGTTGATATTGAAACCTCCTTCTCGCTTCCAGGGAATTGTCGGGAAACAATTCCCATTTCGTACATTAATAGAGCACGCTGAGTTATGCTAAGAGCATCTAAGTGATCATGTGCTTCGGGTGGCACAGGAGGTTGAATAGGACTTTCTTTGCAGAATTTGCGAATGTCCGTGGCATTGATTTTCTCAGCCGTTAATTTCACTCCTCTTCTGAAGCGGAGTGACTTCGGTGTGGAAGCAGATATGGAGGGTTTGCCTTTTGTGACTTTTGGCACCTTTAGCATCAGAGGCTTGAGACCAATGTTCAGGGAAGTTGGCATGCCGGTTTTAAGCGTGTTCATCATGATCCAAGGGTTGCAAAAACAAGAAAAATCAAAGGAAAAATCAGAGAGAAAATCGGGACGGGCCCCCTTACCCACTGCGCCGCAGCAAAGCGGGACTTCAGGGGACTTGCTGGGTGCGTGCGCGCAGGTGCGCGCGCAGTCTCCCTTAAGTAGGTCCGCCCCCGTAAGGTAAGGCACAGCCTATATGAAAAGAGGAAAATACTGTTTTAGGATGATTTAAGCTTACAAGCTTAAGAGCGTTGCCCACGAGAAAAGTTCACCTTCTGGGAAACGTAGTTGGAGATCCAAAGCGAAATCCAAAACGAAATGCAGCAAACAGCAGAGATGCCCCGCGGCAAAGCAGGACTTCAGGGGACTTGCTGGTTGCGCGCGCGCAGTCTCCCTTAAGTAGGTCCGCCCCCGTAAGGTAAGGCACAGCCTTCTGGGAAACGTAGTTGGAGATCCAAAGCGAAATCCAAAACCAAATGCAGCAAACAGCAGAGATTCCCCGCGGCAAAGCGGGACTTCAGGGGACTTGCTAGACTTGTCATTGAAAAGCAGGACTTGGAGGCACATTTTGCAGATTATGTTTTATAGGAAGCTTAAAAAATATGTTAACATTCATTTTTAATTATGGGAAATATTTTTAAATAATAACATTTGAGTGACCTTCCCCTTTAAGGTAAATTAGGATAGTGTTCACAGTTTGTAATAATTTGCCGAGCTTCAGTTCTCGGCCTTTGTTTGGGGCTCATCTTATCATCAATATCAAAAGTCCTGCGAAGAATTCACAAAACAATAAGAGAAGCCTATTTAGAAAACCAACATACATGAGACATCCGACTCCCAGCCTTTAGCAGAGGCAAACGGGTAGAGGGTCCCTAGTTGGAAAGTAGTAGGAGGTAGGCGCTGGAGATATTAACAATTTGTGTTTTCTCTTCTTACAATCTCAAGAAACTGACTAGTGTCCAGTTTGTTATTTTATCAATTTCCATATTCCCTTGTGAGTGCAGCAGGATTACTTAATCTGCTCCAAGTGGGTGTACATGGGGGTCTGTGAGGTCAGCAGCCCCTGCTGAGTTTCACCAGCTGGGACCAGACACAGACACAGACACAAGCTGAAGACGCCAAAGGTGCGTGCTCTCCTGACACATCAAACGGGTTGAAACTGAGATAGCCCCGTAGGCCTGTGAAGCCCTTCACTTGTTTTTCCCTCCACCTCATTTTGGTCCTTTTAGACCATAACCAATGAGGAGGCAGTGCTTAAGCTCCACCCCAGGCAGCCATCTTCAGATTTTGAGTCATAGCTGGGAGACAATGACTGGCTGGCTATAGAGCAGCCCCACCCAAGGGAGGAGGGCTGACACATGTGAACCTATGAACAATACCAATGCTAGATAAATACAGTTACAGTTGAGTAACAAAGACTTCTCCAGCATTGGGTCTTTCATAGATTCACATGCTTGAATAGAATACCAAGCAGTAAAGCATGAGCTGCCTGTGGCACATATTAGAGGATCTACAACATAAACAGAGTTTTTGTACTGTAATTATGCTTGTGAAACATCTTAGCAGGGAAGGATACATAGGCTGACCCTACCTTAAGCAAAAAGATGCTGAAGGACCACATGTCCGACTTCGGATTCCTTTTTGGTATCTTCCATCAAGCAGTAGCGCTTGGAAAATGCATGGCGCGTGCTCTAGGTGGCAGCTCGACATATGCCTTTGAAGGATACTCCTGCCTGGAATGCCACCTCTATTGGAATGTACTCCTGGCGCACTAGGGGGTGGGTCGCATCTTGATTGGTAACAGTGGGTGATACAGTTTGTTACCATACGAGAAAGCCCTTGCTTAGAGATACATTGCACTTTGTTGCAGCCTGAAAGAGCGACGACAAGCCTTGATGAAGATCGAAATTCATTCCATCTTTGTATGTACAATTTTAAGTTCTTGAAATGTCCAAGGAATGTAGTGACTGTTCGGCTGCAGTTGAATGGTTGCTAAAGAAAGTAGGTAGCACTATCCGCTCGGACAATGTCATCTCTGATACCACTTTAGGAATAAACTTGGATGCAGCCTAAGAATAACCCGATCTTTCTGAACGACTGTGAAAGGTGGTCGATGGAGAGCGCCTGCTGTTCACCAATTCGCCTGGCTGACGTTATAGCTACCAGGTAGGCTACATTCCAGGAGAGAAAGGGCAAGTTGCACTTATGAATAGGTTGGTAGAGCGCTCCCATCAGTACTGTTAAAACTAGATTAAGACTTCAAGAAAGCACAGGTCTTTGCTCCCTGGGAAAAGTGCACGAAAGCCCCTTAAGGAAAGCCTTAACTGCTGCGTTGGAGACAAAGGATATTTGATGAGGTCTTGTGGAGTACGCTGAAATGGCAGAGGTGTACTTTGATAGAAGATTGTGTTAGCCCCTTTTTGCTGGGTGGAGAAGATGGGGCAAGATTTGTTCCACTGACACAGAGTGGGTTTGAGTGCGAATTTGCGCATCATGCCTTGAACCATGTCCACTTTTCCGCATAGGTGGAACATGTGGACTTTGCTCTAGCTGCCTTGATAATGTACCAGCACTCAGTCTAGCGTGAGGTTCTGAAATTTTCGCTGCTCCAGTACCAGCTCTTGAGACACAGTTGGATTGTGGTGTAGTTTGCCACCGTCTTGCGAAGATGGTGCCTTAATGAATGGTGGCCTCCTGGGACATCTGCAGAACTGTTGTGTACCACGCCTGTAAAGCCCTTGCTGGGACTACCAGGATCATCTTGCATGGTTGTTCCTTCATCCTCCTCAGTATGCATAGGGTTGGGGAGAACTATCCAGTCCAATCCAAGGAGAATGCATCTCCCAGAGAGAGAGCGAGAGATACTGGGTACCTGAAAGCGAACTGACTGCACTTCTTGTTATTGCGCATAGCAAAACAGATCTATCCTGGGTTTTCCCTACTTGACAAACAGCCAGTTGAACTCTTGGTTGTCAAGCTCCCACACATGGGAGGGCAAATACTCTCTGCTGAGCTTGTTTGCCAGGATATTGTCCTTTCCGTGCAAATGCTCTGCCCTCAGTTAGATCTTGTGCTTGAGGGCCTATTTCCAGAGCATTTGCACTTCCAGCGACAAGATGGTAGACCTTGTTGTTTGTATAGTGCATGGAGGTTGCATTGGCTTTTTGCACTGTTACAACCTGACCAGTGAGGGCTGGCTGGAAGGATTTCAGTGCCCAATGGATCGCTCGTAACGGCAGTACATTGCGACTGAGCCTCGAAAAGAATGAAAAGGGCGACTTTACTTGTCCTGGTCTTGGAGGGAACTGATGGCTCTCGCTGTGTCAGTGTCCAAATTAATGCCCTTTAGATCATCGATTTGCTTTCAGAACAGCTCCTGGCCATCAAATGGCATGTCCAATATCTGTGTCTGAACTTTGTGCCGAAAATGTGTGGCCTTCATCCATTCTGGACGTTGCAGCACTGTGCCATGAGCCATCTGCCTGAATCCGCACTGGGCCATATTCACTGCGGCATCAATCATGTGATCCGAAGCGGCTTCCCCATCAGTTACGATGGCCTTCACTTCGTCCTGATACTCTGCCGGCAACTGTTTGACTAGCCTGGATATTTTGAGCCATAGCTCTCCATCAAATCTGGCCATCCTAGCCACTGAATTGCAGGCTCTGACCACCAGCGCCTTTGCCGAATATACCGTTCTTCCCATGGTTTTGAACTTCTGCCCTTCCTTGTCTGGCGGGGCTGTAAGTGATGAGGCTTGGGCCTGCAGCTTTTTCCTAGCTGCCACTGTGATAACGGAGTCAGGTTTTGGATGACTGTTCAAACATATGGGTGCCAAGTCGGAGGCCTTGTATTTCTTTTCCAGCTGTGCAACCAGAGCAGGTGTGTAGAGCGTTGTTGCTAAAATCTTCTCACCTGCTTCCCAAATTGTACCCAGAATCAGTGTGGTGGTCACTGTGCGCCGCCGCTTGTCCCCGTGTTCGTAGAGTACCGACTTTTTCTCCTCAGTGTCTACCTGAATTTGAAAACTTTCAGCTGACTTAGCTATGATTGAATGGAATGACACCATATCATCTGGTGGCGACAATCCTTCTAGAGAGTCAAGCTTCATTTTTTTTCTCAATTATATCAATGTCCCATTCATCTGGTTCCTGGTCGAATGCATCTTTGGGGAGTTCGCCCTCCGCTTGTTGTCCTGTACGAAAATCCCTGAAAGAGCCGTCTCCGGCATCGGGTTCATCCGGGTCTTCCGGCCACTCAGAAACTTTAACAGTGAATGGGGCTTTTAAATCCAGCGTCCTTTATGTCAATGCCCTTGGTGGAGATGGAGGATATCTCTTCTTCTGCGGTGCAGGTGGTGGCAAAGTGTGCGCGCTGTGGAGTGAGCGCTGTCTGCTTTGGCTACCTACAGAGGGTGACCTATGACAAAGGTGTACTGAAGATGACCTGCTACGTAAGGTGGTAAGGTGGGACGTGTTGCGGGTGATGTGCTACTGTGATGAATAGGGGCCTCCTGTCTCGCCAATGGGGTAGTCAACCGAGCCCCGTGCCTCCTTTGGAATTAGTTGATTATCCTCTGCATCCACTGCATCAAGGCCGGGTCGAATGGCTCTGACGTGTCCTCCATAATGGGCTGCCAGTGAGGGCTCTGTTCCTTAGGCAGTGGTAGCTGTATCTCCTCCTCTATATCACAGTACTTCTGTAGGATGAGGTCCGGTAATTCGGCCATCTCAGTGATTGAAGGCAGCTGTTACGATGCTCCCTATAGCAGGAGTGACCATTTCCTAGTCAATTAGCTGCTTTTCAGTTACTATGTGCTGAACAGGTGGCTCATCAACGATATCTGCTGAAATTGACTCAACTGGGGCCGTAGAAAAAGATATTTTCATTGACGGCACGTCTTTGTGCTTTTTAGTGCTCTCCGTCAACAGTGTCTCTACAGTCGATGATGTCTTAGTTGACGAGTGGTACTTCGATGATGATTGCTTTGTCGTCGACTATGCCGCTGAGTCATTCGACGACGAGGTCTTGCTCGCCAATAGTAGTGATGTCTTTGTCGATAAGCGTCTTGCCGTGGGCGTAACTGGGTGGAAGGGGGAGAAGGGGATGGATGGGCCAAATGCTTTGAGAGGTTTTTGACCACTCGTAGACAGCAGAAAACATGCTCTCATGGACGGCGTCCCCATAGATGCCCGATTCGTCGACAAAGGTTTAGAAGTTGAATCTTTACTTTTTTTGAGCATGTCATCTTTCGGATGGTCCTTGGACCTCTTCTCAGTTGTGGAGGGCTCCTTCGTCACCTTTCCTTTGCGATTTCGAAGGTAGTGAATCTGCTCAGCCTACTGTAGAAGCTCTCCTCTTGGGAGCTTGCTTTTCAGTATGCCTTTGAGAGGTAGTTTTAGAGGATTCTTCATCCGAGACCTCTGTCTGCTTTTGAGGTGTAGCAGGAGTCTCCTATGCATGTTCTTCAGGAGTTTTCTTGGAAAACGTCTGGCAAATTTGACCAGCCTGAATCTCATTTGGGTACATGCAGTAAATGCAGTACTTGTGGGGATCCGTGATGAGAAACGCCCTATTTCCACACTTATTGCAGTCCCTGAAGAGGGACATCTTTTCCTCTGAAGTCTGCATGCCTGGATCTGCCATGAGATGCCTTGTGGGCACAGCAAACTCGACGATATTAGGGTGAAGAAAAGGTTTCCTGAACCCAGCAAAACTACAAAACATTAAGCTAAACCCCTAGTAAAGAGCTTAACACAGGAGTTCAAAATTCGTAATGAGCTCAGAGAGCTTGTGAGGATTCTGCCTCCTCATTAGTTAGGGTCTCAAAGGGCCACAACGAGGTGGAGGGACTACACAAATGATGCTTTACAGGTTTATGGGGCCATTTGTATGGTATTTTCCAATGAAATATTTGTGATATATATATATATATATATGATTAATTTTAAATTACTGATGATTCCCAGTCTGAAGGGGAATATTCAAGCATGTGAATCTATGAATTACTCTTTCTTACATGATCACCATTGAGGTACATCATCATACGACACTGATTGACGCCGTGATCCACGATGCTGCTTGCATCTGGAAGAGGAGTGTTTGCATACGAGAGGAAGAGGACTCACTTCAGGAGCAATTACACTCATGTGCTTTCTTATCCTTTTCCCGATAACCAGACTGGCACCTCAAGACTGTCACTTCACTGAGATTTAGGGAAGGGCACTTTTTAGGGGTACCCCAGAGATGATTTCCCTTTAGTAGAGGTTGCCTAAGAGGCAAAAAAAAGCATTGTCCCACTCTCCTTAAGTGTCTTGGGGTACAGGATCTGACAGAATCCGCACTGCTCGTTGTCCTAGTCCTTACCAAGGCAAAAATTACTGAGCTGAGTGCGGATCCGTGACAGACATGTGAATGACTGACCTGCTTTTAGGGGAGTTTTCCTCAAGCCCTATTAGTAGCAAGACTTTAGTAAACTATCCCAGTAGTTTGTAGATCTCCAACTCTTAGTATCAGTCTGTGCTAACTCAGGACCTTTGTAGAGTAGCACAGCAGTCAGGCTTATCGTAAGAGGAAGATGTGAGCTGTAGTTAAGTACACTGAACCTAGTTAGACAAGCACACCAAAGAAACTCTTACACTTATTATTTATACAAAATTATATATTTATTATAAATACACACAAGAATCACTTTAAATACTTCTAACGTTTACACTAGAACACTTTGGAATACACTTCAAAAGACACTGACTTATGTGTTTGTTAGCGGTTACGTTTTTAGCAACGTTAGAAAGGGAAAAGACAATGCTATCGTATTATCGGTTATTATGCAGACCTGTAGTTCTTAACAGATTTTATGGCAAAGTATTTACATATAGTAAAGTTACTTAAATGGAGGAAAATGTTTAGTTGGTGTAACATCAGCCTGGTTCATGTTTCTAGAAAGGGTTTCTTCGCCCAGTAAGTCTTAAGTCCCAAAACGCAACCCTGTCTATAGGCAGTTCGGAGAGGGCTCAAAGTCTTGACAAGCAGCAGAATATGAAGAGTTGCTGTGGATTTCTTCCAGTCTCTAGTGTTATAGAGGCAGCAAGATAACAACTAACAAGGGAGACCTTTTTCAATGCAGGGACACAAGCAGCGGCTTGGGCCAGAGGTAAAATGGGGTTACCCTGGGCACCTCTACGTGCACTCCAACGCTCTGGAGCGTCTTCTTGGAATCAGGTAAGCGATACCTTTTCCCCACAGTACTTTAGGTTAGAAGAAAATGTTTGTGCTGGATGCTCCGCAAAGTTGCAGCTCTGGTTCTGGCCTCCGGATTCCTTGGTCAGATGACTGAAGGTAGGACAATGGACGGGATCTATCAGCAGCGGTTTCAAGGGAGGACCTGGGGCACAACTTTCAGCAACTTCTTGGTTCACTCTGTGGTTTTGGTGCCTTTTCAGCAGCACCAACAAAGGACACGGATCGCCCAGTCAATCTTCTTCGCTTACTGCTGTCCCAGGCTCTGATGAGGGGGTCTGGGTGAGTTGGATCGGATCTCTGGAGGGTCATTAAGGGTTCAGCAAAGATTAGAACAGATTTAGCCTTTCCACGACGATGCACCCGAAATGAGCAGGTCTCCTGGTACTGGGGTTTCACAGTTCTGGAAACTCCTAGGACCTTGGGAGATGGCTCAATTCCAAGTTCGTCTTGGGACTGCTTGTTCCCACCAGCCAAAAGGAAGGAACCGTCCTCTTCGGAGCTCCTCTGTCGCGCAGAAAACGGGGTCAGGACAGCAGTGGTTGCTGCACAGTGTTGCAAAGGGTCTGCAGGTGTCTCTGGTCGTCTTCTTCGGATACACACACTCCTCTGCAATCTCTCTTAGCATTTTACAGAAAGGGCCGTCACTGAAGGTGGTGTGTCAATCTCTCAGACTACAGAGTTTTGGGAGAGATACTAAGTCTATCCTTAAGAACTGTAGTTACTTGAGGATACAGAAAAATAATCCTAAAGGAGGACCCCAAGGGTCCGCAGCAACACTGCCCGTAAGGAGCTGTGTGCTGCAGTAGTAAAATGCAGATGCCATTAAGAGCTATGGAGCAGACAGACGCCATTGTACAGGTACAATACAAATACAATACAAAGTATAGCGTTCCAAAAGACAGAGCCCACAAGAATGAATGAGTGAAAAAAGGCTCCACTGATTCAGGATTGAAAAAAAAGGTCCAGAAGTCCAGCAACAAGTGCTGGGGGTCTCACTAGGAGAGGAGATGAAGCATACAAATGAAACATCTCCCTAACACTTACGTGCTTGACTGTGGCTAAAATGGAACTGGAAAAAGTGGACCCGGCGGCTTTGAATAATGTAAGGATGACATCACTTCCAGGATGAGATGGCACCAATGAATCATGATGGAGCAATCTTGTGAGCTGCATAGGGCCACCTGGTAGCCAAGGAACAACATTTTAGAGCAGACTGTATTGATTGCATTTCAAAAGATGTGAAATCTGTGGAGTGATGAATCCTCTGTGTAGGGGCCACCCACAATCCTATGTCAAGATAACATTATTTGTTTTCCTGTCAGTATATGATTATCGAGTAAAATGCAAGCACTGCAGCATAATGGAAAATTTCATATATATATAATCAATGAAAATGTTAAGGGGACGTTATAGTTAAGTTGCACTAATAAAAACCTTTGAAATTCACGGAAAAAACTTTGTTAAAAGGGACGTTATGGTTCCAAGTAAAACCGAAAACCCCCCGAAATTCGCCAGTTACGTTAAGCTAAGCCACCACCGTGCATTGCTAAGACTAACACCCAGGATATCAAAGATGATATCACAAATGTCATTGATAACATCACTGATGACATCACATGGCTGGCTCCCTCTTTTTTCCTTTAGTGATATATCTTAGCCAGTAATACTTAGGAACAAAAAAATCAAAAAGTACTATATTTGTAGACTTATACTTCAAATATGTTCTTACAGTAATTCATTTGAGGTTCACTCACAGCATATGAAACATACATAGGGAGAATACACACTTGAAAGATAGCATTCTGTGTATGAAGACAATCAGTAAGGTAATCAACAATTTCTTATTGTTCTGCTGTTTTTTTATTACTGTACTTTCTCTGGATACACTCATATTTGTATTCACATTACTTTCTTTAGGGTGCAGTCACATCATGTGATAGTTATACATAGGGAAGTAGTAGGTTTGAAGCAGAACAATCTTTTCTGTGCATAAAGATAATCAGTTAGGTTATGAACATTTTCTGGTTCTACTGCTGCTTTTTTCTTACTTCACTTCCCCTGTATATACTCATATTTGTATGTGTTGTTGTGTCTTTGTGTTTTGTATGTAATAATGACATTATATAGGAAGTGGGTTTCATTAGCTAATTATTACATGTTGCACAGTACACAAAACTCTAGTAAGAAAGCATTTATCATTTCACTATTCAACATGGGAAGATTATGAATATTGCACTGTTAGGCAGAAACCTGTGCAGATCCCTTAGGGACCACTGCAAAAAGTTTAAGACCACAGGTGTTGGCAGTAAACCCAATTGGTAGCAGTCTGTACCACCCAGATTTACCTGGTAGCTCTAGCTGAGCAGTCAGACTTCTCTCAAGAAGAGTTAGGCAGTATATAGAGTATACACATTAGGTACAAAAATATAGTAGCACAAGCAAACACTGACCAGAGCTTGGGTATAAAAGTATATCATTATTTAAAACACACTTGTAAAAATACACTGGCACTAATATGGATCAGTTCAGAAAAGTTAATTAACAGGTCCCAGGTCACCCCAGGGTAGAGAGTCAAGGATTTATGGGACACCTTGAACAGTATGTTGCAAGGGAGCCCAGGCAGGCCACAGTACCTGAAATGGTGAGAAAGCTCCAGCGGGGGCAGTTGTCCTGGCAGCGGATGCAAGTCGGTGCTTCGTCCAGGGGAAGAGAAGATCTCGACTTGGAGGAAAACTGGAGGTCGTTGCACTGCCAGGGAAGAGCCCAGCCGCGGAGTTTCTCGGTTAAAAGGTACTACCCTTTTATTCGCCATAGTGGTGAAGCGTGGCTATCCGGCCGCCGGGGTGCTTGGCACGGGAGATTCGACCACGAGACAATCCAGGAAGGCAAAAAGAGGGTGAACTGGTTAACCCCACCAGTTCAAAGGAAGAAGACTCTCCTTGATGAAGATCTTCTCTGTCTTCCGGAAGTGGTGAGGCGGTCCAGCAGGGATCCTCCGGTGGTGTCGTCGTTGCAGGTCGTCTCAGCTTCTCATTCTTCAGATTCTTTAGGTCCTGTGGCGACTTCTGAAGTTCCAGTCCCCAAAGCCCTGCTTTTATGCAGGAAAAAACCCCATTCACCAGTCCTAGCTGTCACTCAAATATGCTAAGCGGTGAGCCGTGCGGCTCACCACTGGGCCAATCACACAAGAGTGTGACTTGAGTTGCAGAGGCAACTCAGTCCAGGGTGCCTATTTCCCCCCCCCCCCACACACATACTGTAGACCCAGACAGAGCGGCACCACTTTTGGAGGCTTCTGTGCAGAAGCCCGCCAAAAGTGGAACAAAGGGCTCGACTTGGGTTGGAGTTACAGAGGCAAACACAAACACCATTTTAAAACAGAGTCCTGGCAAAAAGACCCAACCGGGGAATAAATATTAAATAAATAACCCGGCGGTATCTTTAACATTGCACCAAAAAAGTGGTGCGTTTAAAATGAATGGGATAATCCCATAGGAACTATTCCGGTGGAATATTTTGCGTGGTAACCACTGCCACCAGCCAGAAACTCGACGAGGGGGGACTGGACAGTGCCCCCTTGAAAAACAGACTCAGGGGCAATCGAATTACCCCTACTTCAACAATAGGATGGTTTGTACTGGTTCTGTTCACAATTTAAGACTAGTAAAGTCAATGGTGACTTTACATGCCCTGGGAGACAGTCAGTTCCAGGTTATGGAGTCTATGTTGGGGGTCACTATGACACCCCTGTGTTACTACACTGAGGGTGCTGTGTAACACTTACCAAAAACACATGAAGCCCTAGAGAGTAAAAGACCCCATAGCCCATAAAACACATTACAAAGTAAAAGGACATTCTCAAATCATGCCTAAGAGTGGGAGGAAAGAGTCTCACTCTTAGCAGGAGAAAAAAATAAACCCCAAAAATCCAGCGACGCTTCTGGGGGACTCATTAGGTTTGGGAAATTAGCCTTTACAGAGAATTCTCCCTAACATGCACCTCCTTCATGTACGCTGGACACAATGCTTATGTTTATACATGAGTAGCTTATTATACTGTAAAGCTCTTCATAATAGAATGCTATTTATATCAATGCATTGCTTAATGCACTACATAGCTCATGACATCTATTCCAATGATGCTTGACAATTTTTTGTCAACATTATAATAAGAATCCCTTGTACAGACTTTTCATGAAAAGTACATGCACATGTGATGTCATCAATGTCTTTGATGTCCTGGGTGTTAGTCTTAGCAATGCACAGTAGTGGCGCGAGTTATGGTTGCTTAGCTTACCATAATCGACGAATTTCAGGTGTTTTTCAGTCCCTTTAACAAAGCTTTTTTACTGAATTTGATAGGTTTTTAGTAGCGCAACTTAACCATAACGTCCCCTTAAAAGTTTTTTCAGTGAATTTCATAGGTTTTTACCAGTTAATGCTATTTTCCTACAACTTACTAATATCATACTTACCCAATATAGCAATATAGCAATTTTTGTGTCCAATTTACAAAGTGTCACCTTAAAACTGTCATGATGCATGCTCCAAAACCCCCGGAACTGATGGGCCCACCCCAGTCACAAGCACCTATAAGGGCTTATCAAGCCCCTAAGAAGTGCCCGAGGACCCCTTGGACTCAGTCCTGGCACCGTTGGCGCAAGGCTCATAAGTGTTGAATTGCATGGAGCTATTTACTCAGCCTAGTTAGGCTAAGGCTTTCTGTATATCCAGGGTGTGGCTGAGGGACTACTTTACCTGGAACTACTTACAAGGCTATTTAAGCCACACCCTGCAGGCAGAACACGCTTCGGGTTATTCTGCACTCCTGCAGCGTAACGCTCACTGTGTCTGTCCTGTCCTCGAACTGCTACAGCCACGCCCGTCCAGAAAATCCATCAATCAGTACCTGAGAGAAGAAAGAAAAGAGAACAGGAGTCAGTACTGCAGCGAAGGCCTTACCTGCAGCATTCCATTTCATCGGTTGCGCCTTCAGCCGCTCTCCGGACCACCGCACCTGCAGAAGAAAAGGTACCCGCTCAGACATCCAATACTCACCATGGGTCAGCATTCTTCCGGAACATGTCAGAGCGGTTCTTCCATTCATCATTCCGAGCTGCGCCCCATCTGCACAGAAGGAAAAGAAAACAGCAGGTTAGTCGCGCATGGACGGGTAAACAGTTATTCAGACATTCAGCGCCACTCTCTCGCGCAACTACTCACCTGAAGGCAATCTGCTCAGCATTTTAGGATGAGTCGATCCTCCATTCAAAAATCTGCTCGAGACCGTGCCTGAAAGAAAAGACAAATACAGGTCAAAAACTTGGGGAAAATAAAGACTTCAAGCACCTATACCAAGCAACCATTGGCATAGAGACTTACTTGTTTGAACAAGCTCTCCAAGACTCAGCAATCGCCCACAGGATCAGTGAAGTAACTAGATCCGGGAAAGACTGTGCTTATTGCGCCCCTGCTAGAGACCGCAGGACGGAGAGCCTACCTCCTTAAACTCTAAGATGAGATCGAAGAGGAGCAGGGCAGTAGGTGGTTAAGGAGGTTGGTTCAGTCCAGCTCCACCCAGTAGCTAATATCTTATTTCGATCTTGCAGACAAACGCCTCTTGGGGTGATAACAAGGGAGAAGTCACGGCAAGCATCATCATCCGCGGAGTGCCACGCCAGTGCAGACATCATTTGTGCAGCCACGTGCTACGCCCCCGTGGAGACCAGATGAGCGCGACAAAAACTCTGCCATTTTCCACCTTCTGGAATCATTTTGAACACTTCCATACACTTTTTGCAACTATTTCAACTAGTTTTGCATCCGTAGACGTCTACGAACATCTGACTTCATAGCGGACCTTCCGGACAGTGCCACATGACCATACGCTGGCGCGCGGCATGACGTGTCCAAGAACCTGTCCGCAATTCACGATAAGATCTCTGCTTCGCGGACAGTTCAGAACTGCATTTTTCTACTGATCTAGGAACTTTCAACTTCAAAATTTTCCTTGCACAGCTCCAACACCTATTCCTACTCATTATCCATTAACAATCTAGTACACAGTACATACTTTTAGCAAAACTGCTATTTATCTTAAAATGGCATCAGCTAATGCCATCCCTCCTCTCCAAGAGTCACCAGCACTGCTGTAATCAAGGAGCATGAGAAACACTGCCCCCTACCTTAAAAATAACACATGCGCAACATTTTCCCTTGTCCACCCACCCCTCCATATTAGTGTTTGGTTCCGCTTCCCTCATTTCCCTCCCCACCTTTCGTTCTCAGCTCTCCTGCCAAAAAAAAAAAAAACATCCAAAAACAACAAAAGACATATTCCTTTAGGACACCCCTTTCAGAATTAAAAAAATGGAACTAAAAAAAACATGTATAGACTCCATCTACTTTATATTTCTCAGTAAAGTACATAGACTCAATAAGATTTTCCAACATTTCCATTTGCATTTTGTGTTCTGCTAATGGGAATATTGTGGCGTTCATCCTCCGTTCCAGGGACTGAAAAGGTTGATACTGGCTCAGCAGCCCAAGTTATCAGCCCAAGCAAAGCGAGGATGGATAACGAGGTCTCTGGACCATTATCCACCCATTCCAGCCCCTGAAATGGAGGATCAAGGCCATTAGCACTCTATGTTCCCAAAGCGGGAACACGGGGTGCTAAAAAAAAAAAAGGATTTTTCTTCCTACCCCGGGACGCCTATGGCGTCCCGGGGTAGGAAGGGAAATCCTTTTCCAAGATGGCCACCATGGAAAGGGAAGGCGAGGGTTCCATACAGGGCCCCTGTTCGCTTTCCATGGGAGCCTGCAGAAGGCAAAAAGAGAACTCTATGACCATAATACCACGAGCATATTTTTCTTACCTTTCAGATCCATCCTAATTTCGAATAACTTTACCACAAAGCCAGTCCCAGGTGGACATGGCCACTTTAATCCTATTTGTATCCCTTGTGCTCATGGCCAGTAGCCAGATTGTCCGGATCATGACCTTATTCCATGACCCGGACAATCTGGCCACTGCCCATGGCCACAGGCTACCCCTCAGTCACTAAAGGTATACCGCTATTTTTTGTAGCTACATTATGACACTTGTCAAATAATAAAACACTGGCACATTTGCAAAACCATGCTTGTAGGTCCTTGCCAATGCTCCTTACGCACGTTTGCTGGAAATCCACCCAGGTTTTATTTTTTCAAAAGTGTCAAATGTATGCACATACAATCGTCACATAACCTAGCCCCCCACTTGACATAACCCATTCAGAATTTAAAAAAACATCCATACCTAGATCTATAATCTTTTTGCAAACCTTTGTGTAGATTTGTCAAATGGCACCACATTTATAAGTCTTTACAATATTTTGGGACCCACCCTATAATTTTGCTACCCCTTGACAGAATCCCACCAAACTTCGCAAAACATGAGCAGCTAGATCTATTATCAGTTTGCCAAATTAAGTGTAGATTCATCAAATGGCACCTCATTTATAAGCCTGTACATTATTTTGGGACCGCCCTCTGATTTTGCCCCCTCATGACAGAATCCAACCAAACTGTGTATAGTCATTCAAAATCAGGTCCGAAATATACATGCAAAATTCCATGCAGTTCCATTAAGAGGTGCCAAAGTTATAAGCCATCTAAGAACTGCATTTCACCAATTCTGTAATGCTGAGGTGTCCGCAAACTTTTCAGGACTGTTCGCAAACATCTAAACTGTTTGCGGACTTTTGCGGCAAAAAACACCTGTTTTTTTTGCTTCTTGCAGCCATATCCCACCTATCCTCATCACCCCTCACGTCCCCAGAGATTATTTGATAAATTTGACAAGTGCAATGTTGTTTTTTTTAATATGTTTTTACCGCAATGTCTGCGGACACCAGCTGCTGTCCGCGAATCCAAGATGGCGGGCGTTTCCAAAAATCGGACGCACTTCACACTCTTCACCATCCAATCAGTGTACATGTCGCATGTCCGCGAACATGACGCAAGTCGATTAACCGATCGGTGTCATGTCCGTGACCTCAGCCGAGCTTTGTGGGTCTTGGAAGAAAGCCGGAAGCTCGATGGACTGGTTCACGTGGAATTTAGAAATAAACTTAGGTGAGAACCTAGGATGTGTACGTAAAACCAGTTTATCTTTATGAACTGTAAAGAAAGGATCCTGCACTGAGAGCCTGAATTTCACTGACCCTTCTTATCGATGTAATAGCTACTAAGAAGGCTGTCTTATAAGTCAGGTGTTTGAGACTGCTTTTATGCATGGGCTCGAATGGGGGGCCCACGAGTTTAGCCTGCACCACGTTAAGGTCCTATCCTCGTGGTGGGTTTGAGAATGGAGGGTGAAGTATCTTTACTCCTTCCATGAAGGCTTTAACCACTGGTATTTTCCACCACGACACCTTGGAATGGGAGGTGGTGTATGCTGACAGAGCTGCCAGGTGTACCTTTAGTGAGTTAAAAATCAACCCTGCGTCCAGCAGGAGAGCATGTATGTGACAATTGTGGAAGGAGTGCAATCAACAGGGTTGATTTGCTTATTCTGGCACCAGATAACAAATCTTCTCCATTTGTCAAAGTAGCAGTGCCTCGTGTTTGGCTTCCTAGACTCTTTTAGGATGTCCATACATCTCTCCGGCAAATTGAGATGTCCAAACTCTATGACCTCAGGAGCCATTCTGCCAGGTTCATTGAGTTGTGTTGAGGATGCACTTTCTGACCCTGGTGCTGGGACAGTAAGTTGTACCAGCCCGGGAGTTTGATGGGTTCACACACCGCTAGTCTGCTTAAGTGTGGGAACCACGGTTGTCACGCCCACATGGGAGCAACCAGGACAAGCGTCATCGATTCTCTGTTCATCTTGTTGACCACCTTCCTGATGAGAGGTGTTGGTGGAAAAGCGTACGCAAACATCCCTGACCAGTTCATCCACAAGGCCTTCCCCTGGGAGTCTGGTTGGAGGAACCTGGATGCGAATCCTGGGCACTGTCTGTTTTCGCTTGTGGCGAATAGATCTATAGTGGGGAAACCCCACTGAGAGAAGATCTCTTCTACGATTTCTCTGTGTAGACACCATTCGTGTTCCTCTGGGAGGGGATCTCTGCTCAAAGCGTCCGCCAGAGAATTGAGATCCCCTGGAACATGTTGAGATGACAGGAAGATGTTCCGTCTGAGTGCCCATATCCAAATTCTCGGGGCAAGCTTGGACAGATTTGGCCAACGAGTCCCTCCTTGCTTGTTCTGGTAAAACATGGCTGTAGTGCTGTCCGTCCGGATCTGCACTGACAGGTTCAACAGGTAAGGCTCGAACGCTTGAAGCGCTCTGAATACTGCCAGAAACTCTAGCAGGTTGATATGATTCTTGGCCACTGAGTGAGAACAGAGACCCGGAGCTGTGTGGTGGAGATGGTGAGCTCCCCACCCTGACAGGCATGCGTCCGTTGTGACTACCGCCTGTATTTCGGGATCGTAAAAGGGTTTCCCCTTGGACAGATTTTCTCTTGTCCACCATTGAAGACTTTGTACAAGTGTTGGCGAAACGACCACTAGATCGTCCCACTGACCACTTGCCTGAGACCACTGTTTCGCCAACCATTCTTGCATGGGACGCATGCGCAGGCGCGCGTGGGGGACCAGGTAAATACATGATGCCATCATGCCCAGCAAACACATTGCTTTGCGTACCGTTATCTGGCGACCGGCCTGATATTGAGGAATTTGCAGCAGTATATTCCGAATTCTTTCATCTGATGGAAAGGCCAACCCCTCTTGTGTGTTTAGGTCAGCTCCTAGGAACTGTTTGGAGGTGCTTGGCACCAGACTTGACTTTTTCTCATTTATGGAGAAACCTAATTCGAAGAGGAAGTCAATCGTTCTTTGAATGTTCGTTCTGCAAATTACTGGGGTCTCCCCCGTGCTGAGCCAGTCGTCCAGATAAGGGTACACTGGGATTGCCTCCCTGCGTAGGTGTGCCGCCGCCAGTACCTTGGTGAATACCCTTGGAGCCGAGGCTATCCCGAAGGGCAGTATCTTGAACTGGTAGTGCTGACTGTCCAGCTTGAAGCGCAAGTATCTTTTGTGCGCTGGGAACATGGAAATATGAAAATAAGCATCTTTCATGTCCAATGTTGCCATGTAATCCCCCTTTTTTAGGAGGGGGATTACCTCTTGGAGAGTAGTCGAGCAAAACTTTTGGGGCTTGACATACTTGTTTGCAGGCCTTAAATCCAATACTGGGCGCATTGTCAAATCTTTAAGTTGAATAAATACCCTTGTTTACCTGGTGTCCTGGGACGAGTTCTATCGCGTCCTTTGCTAGAAGATTGGCGATCTCTTCGAGGAGGATCTTCTGGTGGTCTAATGAGTGTACTTTCTGATGTGGCGGATGGTCTCGGGGACGCTCTAACAGTTCTATGCAGTATCCTGCAGACACTGTGGACAGCACCCATCTGTCTGATGTGATCCCTTCCCAAGCTTGGGTGAAGTTGGTAATGCGTCCACTACTGTTGATGCGTGAAAAGGGACCCAGAACGGAACGTCACTTTTTTGGTGGAGGCGTGCCGCCGCCTCTACTGGGGCTGCCTCTACCCTTACCACGTCCTCTCTCATTACCCCTGCCATAACTCTTGGTAAACTGCTGGTTGTTGTTCCATGGTGTACCCTGCCCCTGGGAATAGTTTGTTCCTCTCTGGGAATTTTGTCCGCGTGGGCGACGAAAATTGCCATTCCCTCTTTGATTTGGGGGTTTGTTGGTTAATTGGCCTAGGGATTTGAGAATCTTGTACTCATCCTTGGCATTTTTCAGGGCGTCCTCTCCCGCCTTCCCAAACAGTAGATCTGTCTCCACCGGTTTGTCTATTAATGATGCTTGTGTTTCAGGTTTGAACCCAGATTGGCGTAACCAAGCATGTCTTTTGATAACAGTGCTTTCTGCTATCTATCTGCCAGCGTTAACTGCGGCATCAAAGGTTGCTTTTAAGATGCAACCGGACACGGCTCTTCCCTCCGACGCAACCCGTGCCAATTGGCCTTTTAAGGGTTCTGGGGCGGAGTCTATGAGTGCCGCGACTTCCTCCCAGTGGTGGCAGTTGTAACTCGCCAGTCGGGTGGTGGAGTTGGCGATCCTAGACTGGTAGGCGGAAGTGGAGGCTACTTGCCTACCCAACCCATAAATCTTCTTGCTCTCCTTGTCAGGAGGAGCTTCGGATGATGACAGGGGTGTTCCCGCCCTCTTTCATGTGTTCGTAACTACCAGGGAGTCCGGTTTCAATTGCCCCCTTATGTACAGCGGGTCTGATTGGGCTGCCCTGAAAAGTTTCTCTATCCTGGGGTTTACCGCTCTGGTGAGGTTGGGATTTACAAGGGAAGGGTCTATCCTCCTTTGTATCGATTTAAGGATAGGGATGGCCTGGGCAACAAGTCTCCTTTCTTCCATTAATTCTCTGGCAAAGTCCCGCTCTTCCTGTGCGTCAATGTGGAAGTGTTTTGCCGCTCTGGACAGAACTTCATTCAGGGGAGGTTGGTTGTCGACCGGGGAGTCGGTAACCGGGGGATATTTGTCTACTGGGGAATCTACCCTGTAGGTTTCTGGGTCGTCCTCTTCCTCCTCTTGGTCCTCATCATCCCCCATAGTAGCCCGTCCCAGATTGGTCTCCCAACATGCCCAAATCAGGATCCTCAATAAAGGGTGGATCCTCATTATATTGAGAGTAGGGCTGTATAAAGAAAGGGTCCGAAGACCGTGTTGGTGCTTCAACCCAGGACTTCTTACTTGGGGGTATTGGGTCCCTAGAACCTGAGGGTGAAGCCCCGTCGGGGGTATATGAGAGGAAGTGTTCAGGATTCTTGGCATAGAAGTCTGCCAAAGATGACATCCTAGACATATCTCTATCTATGTCGTCACTAGAACATTCCTTTGATCTGGGAATGATTCCTTCCTGAGAGAGTTTCCCTGTCTTGTCCTGACTGGACCTATGTGTTTGTGCAGGGGTCTTTAAAATGACAGAGGACTAAGACTTGTCTGTCTGTTTTTGCCTGTCTGACTGCTTCTGAGGTGTGGAAGAAGGTAGATAATGCTTTTGTTGTTTTCCCCCCTCCCCGTGGGTGGAAGAGTGTTTACCCTGTTTATTCGCCCCTTCGGAGTTTTCCGACATCTGGCGTCGAGGTTCAGGGGTAGTGTCCCCATCTCTAGAGTGTGGAGGTTGGGACTCGGGAACAGCCGTTAAGCGGTCTGCTGACGCAGACTCCTGGAGTTCGGCCTGGGGATAGAGGTTGGCTTCGTCTTCCAACGATCGAACCTCCGTTACCTTAGGGAGCGAGGCACTCTTGGCAACAGTGGATGGCTGCCTGGAGTCATGCAGCGATCTAGATCGAGAACGCCCAGAGGACATCGATTCGGTGAACCGTTCTCTGTGTGCCTCTTTCCGAGAACTCGACGTGTGCGTCGAGTCTCGGTGGCACTTATGTTTGGTGGAAGTGGTGCGGGTAGCGCTCGTGTCGCACCTTCCGAGGTTGGGGACTTGCGCTTGGCTGTCTCTCGACGCCACATTGCCCTCGCCGTCCGAAGGCACAGCGTCGCTGCCATCGCTGAAGGCGCCCTCCGCTGCCATGGCCTCTTGCCGCCTGGCGTGGTGGGCCCATCGCTTGATCGAACGGTCCTTTAGTGTTTTTGGTTTAAACCTACTACACGCTCTGCAGTTCGCCTCGGGGTGGTACCTCGGCAAGCAGAGGTTGCACGTGGCTTGTCTGTCAACCCAAGGGTACTTGCGGTTGCACTTGGGGCAAAATTGGAAAGGGGTACCCTCCATACGCACCTTGTGGCAGCGGGCTAATGATTGTAGGAATATATATAAAAGATGTACCTATATATTAAAGAGTGTAGAGTATGTGCCAGCCCCCACTCTCCCTACTTGCAGGGCCGAGGCCAGAGGCCTTCCAAGGCCCGGGCCGAGGCCAGAGCCCTTCCGAGGCCCAAGTCTGTCATGCAGCTGTCGACGGTTGATTCCTTCTCCGGGCCGACATCGAGTGTCGAACTTTGGTGGCTCGACGTTGGGGTGGAGAAATGGGAAAATATTAAGATATTTTAGCAAAATTGTGGCTAAGGCCAGGAACTCCGCGGGATGCTTCCGACCAGTATGGCGGAAAAAAACAATGTGAGGGTCCTAGATGCGTGAGGGATCATGGGAACAGTGGACGTCACACTAGGGATAGTATTACTGGCACGCCGTGTGTCGACGCCCATTTTCAAGTTTCGAAAAACAAACTAATACTCCGCAGCTTCCACTAGATGTCGGCCTATGCAGAGCATGTGATCTAAGCAGATTCCACAAGCCTCAGAAATATATATTTATAACATGATCATATTTCTGATGATTGTATCTTAGATTCGAATGATATGCATAGGCCGACATCTAGTAGTAGTGACAGAGTATTACATTATTTGTTTTCGAAATTCAAAAAGTGATGTTGACTGGGCGTGCCAGTAATACTATCCCTACTGTGACGTCCACTGTACCCGTGGTCATTCACGTGTTGAGGTCCCTCAGATCGTTTGGTTTCTGACATGATTGCATGAAGTGTAGGGTGATCACAGATAAAGCGGATAAATGGCAGTAAAGGAAGAAAAACATATATGCACCTTCTACTCCAAGAGGGGAGGAAGGATGAGTGCATGCTAAGTTAAGCAGAGACAAGCATCAGAAATATGATTACGGGGAGTAATTCCCTTCTGATGCTTGTGGATCTGCTTAAATCACATGCTCTGCATAGATTAGCAAGCATTATCTGGAGAAGGTGGTGGGATGTGAGGAGGTAGAGCAGCAAATGGATGTTTTAGCACCGCTTGTCTCACTGGCAAATCTGCTTTACAGGGTGTATCAATGTAAAAATGCTGTGTGGAGGTATGGGTGCAACTCCATGTGGCTGCTATGTAAATGGCGTCTAGGGGGACGTTTGCAATGATGGCTAGGGTAGCTCGTGTAGCTCTGGTAAAGTGAGCCCTGGGAGTGAAAGATGAGGCTCTTTTGGATAGGGAATAGAGTTGTATGCATCTGACTATCCATCTAGAGATGGCGTTTTTTGAGATATAAATGGCTTCTTTACCAGGTGCTATGGAAAAGAGCTGGTCTGTTTTCCTTAGGGGTTTAGTTTTGTTTACAAAGTAGAAGACTGCCCTCCATACATCTAGTGTATGGAGGCTTCTTTCAGCTGAGTTGGATGGATTCTGAAAGAAGGTAAGAAGCTTGATAGATTGATTAACATGGAACTTTTAAATAAATTTAGGTGAAAACTTAGGGTGTGTTCTAAGGACCATGGATTACAAAGAAAGGGTCTTGTACGGACATTGCCTGTAGCTCACTGGCTCATCTTTGATGGCTCCCCATGAGTTTGGTGAGCACATTACGATCCCAACCTGGTGGAGGGTTAGAAAT
This sequence comes from Ambystoma mexicanum, assembly GCF_040938575.1. Taxonomy (NCBI): domain Eukaryota; kingdom Metazoa; phylum Chordata; class Amphibia; order Caudata; family Ambystomatidae; genus Ambystoma; species Ambystoma mexicanum. The sequence continues at coordinate 422,701,720 of NC_090921.1, read as the reverse complement.
GGGAGGGTATAGCCTCTTTACCCCTTCCATGAAGGCCTTACTGACAGGAACTTTCCACTAGGACACCTTGCTCTGTGAAGTGGTGCAAGTGGAAAGAGTCGCCAGGTGTACTTTGATGGAGTTAAATACTAGGCCGGAGTCTAGTAGGTAAAGCATGTAATGCAGAATGTTGGCTGGAGAACATTCAATTAAATTTATGGATTGTGACCTGCACTATATCACAAACCTTTTCCACTTGTTTGTTAAAGTAACAGTGTCTGGTATTGTGTTTCCGTGCCTCTTTTAGGATTTCCACACACCGTTGTGGAAGATAAATGACCGAACTCTATGACTTCAGGAGTGCCACCTTGCGTTGTGATAGCATGTTGTAGCAGATGTGGAAACTAGGGTTGTCTTGTCCACACGTGAGCAACCAGGATTAGAGTAGCTTGTTACTGGTGCATCTTGTGGTGTGAGGGGAGGGGGGGGGCGGTGCGGGAGGAAGCGCAAGCAAATTTCCCTGACCAGCTCATCTACAGGGCGTTCCCCTTGAACCCTGTTTGGGGAAACCAGAACGCGAAGTCTGGGCATTGCGCATTTAGGCTTGTGGCGAACAAGTCTAAAGGGGGATGACCCCATTGGGAGAAGATTCCATCTAGAATATCTGTTGAGCTGCCACTCGTGTTCCTCTGATAGAGGGTATCTGAGGGTATCTGCCAGAGCATTGAGTTCCCGTGGAACGTGTTCAGAGGTTAGGAACATGTCAGCTTGAGTGCCCACTTCCGTATTGTTTGGGATAGTCTGGACAGACTTGGCGAGTGTGTGCCTCCCTGCTTGATTATGTAGAACATGACAGTGGTGCTGTCTGTGAGGACTTGCACGGTTTGACCTCTAAGATGTCGCTGAAAAGCTTGTTATGAGAGCTGCCAGATGTTCTAGGAAATTGATGTGATTTTAGGCTGTGATGCGTGTCCAATGGCCGTGGGCTGTGTGGTGGAGGAAGTGAGCTCCCCATCCAGGGAGTGAGGCGTCTGTAGTTAGGATTGCTTGTGTTGGTGGAATGGGAAAGAGTTTTCCTTTTAGCAGGTTGTCCTTGGACCACCAGCGAAGAGCTTGTACTAGGGGTAGCGAAACAACCACTAGATCGTCCCAGTGACCGCTTGCCAGAGATCATTGTTTCGCTAACCACTCTTGCATTGGGCGCATGCGCAAGTGTGGAACCAAGAGTATGCATGAGGCCATCACCCCGAGCAAGCGCATTGATTTGCGTACAGTTATCTGGTGTCCGCCTATTTGTAATGAGGTCCTTGCAACAGCATGTTTTGTATCCTCTCGTTTGACGGGAAAGCCAGCTAATTGTCTGTTTTTAGGATGGCTCCCAGAAATTGTTTTATTTTGCTGGGAATGAGACTTGATTTTTTCTTGTTGATGGAGAATCACAATTGGAAAAGAAGGTTGATAGTTTGTTGGGTGTTTTGTCTGCAGATGTGAGGAGACTCCCAGGATATTAGCCAAATATCTAGATAAGGGTTCACAGGGATTGACTCTCTGCGGAGGTGTGCTGCTACTACTCCTACGAGCACTTACGTGAACACTCTTGGGGCTGAGGTGATTCCAAAGGGAGCCCCTTGAACTGGTAGTGTACTCCCGCTATCTGGAATCACAGATATTTTCTGTGCACTGGGAAAATTGAAATATAAAAGTATGCATCTTTCATATCCAATGTTGCCATGTAATCCCCCAGTTTTAGGAGGGGGATTACCTCTTGGAGCGTTGGCATGCAAAACTTTTGAGGTTTGATATATGTGTTTGCTGGGCACTGATCTAGCAGTGGACGCAAGGATAGATCTTTTTTTGACACAATGAAGTACCTGATTTGCTGGCACAATCTCTGCGACAACTTTTTCCACCAGGGTTTTTACTTCTTCCAGTAGTATGCGCTGCTCTTTTGGCGTCATCCTTCTGTGTCTTGGTGGGGGGTCTTTGGAAGAATTCTATGCAATATCCGCTTGATACAGTGGACAATACGCACGTGTCTGCCCTAATCCCCTGCCATGGGTGGGTGAAATTAGAGATGCAACCCCGCTACCGGAGGGGACTTGGGGCAGTGCGTCATTGCTTGGGAGGATTGGAGCCTCTGGCTGGGGAGCCTCTACACCTTCCCCGGAATGTTTTATGACCTCTTTGAAATTTAGAAGGGCAGGTCTGTCCCTTTGTGTAACCCCATGATGAAGACTGTCTGCCTTGATTGAACCCGGAGGAGCGATGTGTGCCCTGTCCACGGAAACCTCCCGGAGTTAGAGGAACCCTGTTGGATAAAGGGTTAGTTTGTTATTTGCCTTAGGGACTTAAGAGTATCGTACTCTTCAATCGCACTTTTGAGGGCATCTTCAGCAGCCTTGCCAAAGAGGGCATTATGTCCCGCAGGCACGTTAAGCAGGGTGGCCTGTGTTTCCAATTTAAACTCAGACTGCCTAATCCAGGCAGGGCGTTTGATAAGGTTGCCCTCTGCAATAATACGACCCGCATTATGTGCGGCGTCAAGGTGGTACTTGACAAGGCAGCTATATATCTGCTTGGCTTCTGAAATGGTGCTTAGTAGCTGAGACTATAAAGGTTCTGGGATGTTTCAATCTGGTGGTCCACCTCATCCCACTTATGACTGCTATAACTAGCTATACGGTGGTATTATTAGCAATTCTTGCCTGATAGGTCGCTGAACATGAACCTTTCTGCCAAAGGTGTATATCTTTTTACTTTCGTTATCTGGCAGGGCTTCAGCCGAAGCCAGAGAAGTGCTGCCTTCTTTCTGGTAGTTGTGACAAAAAGTGAGTCAGGTTTAAGCTGACCCCTAATGTATAGGGGGGTCTGTAAGCGCTGGCTTGAATAATTTTTCAATGTGAGGGTTGACTGCCCTTGTGAGGATAGGCGTAAGCAGGGAAGGCTAGATACACCTCTGGGTGGATTGTAAAAGGGAATGAACTGAGTGGTGGACCTCCTGTCACCAAGAATGTCCTCCACAAAGTCTTTGTCCATGTGGGTCTCAGTATTGAAGTGTTGGGCAGCTTTTAGCAGCAGCTCGTTATACTTTAGTTGGTTGTCCACAGGAGAGTCTGCTAGTGGCTGGTCCTGGTGGTCAGGCGACTGGATGACAAATGTTGTGGTCATCGTAATACTGATCTTGGCTGTATTGGTCTCCCTGGTCTCCGAAAGAGCCGGGATCTTGAGACCCCGAGGGGTTGACAGCATACTTCTGTCCCGAGAAGGGTCTTGTTAAAGGGAGGCTGGCAGGACATGGACTGAAATGCTGGGCTGCGAGATGTCAAGACGTGGCTTCTTGGCAGGGGGTTGCAGTCTTGCAGCCCCTGTTTGAGAGCAGTCCCTAAGGGATTTAAGTTCTTTAGGGTGCCTATCCATGAAGTTTACAAAGCAGGACATCCATTTCATTATTCTGTTGAATTGTTCAGGGGTCAAGTGAGTGGAAATGTGGAAATCTGAGGGGGTAGATGTGTGCTGAGAGAGCGTCTGTCCTTGTGATGCATTGCCCCTGTGAGTATCTACAGGGGAGAAGGAACCAGCATCCTGAGAAACAGTGGGCTAGAGTGGCAAAGGCATCCAGGATTTAGTCAGTTTCGGCGCCTTTGTCTTTAGAAGGTTAGCATGGACATGGTCTTTAATAAGTTCTTACATTTTCAGCATAGCCTTGGGGGACACCGAGATGCCTTTCGCTGCATGTTTTTTTGGCACGCGTAACGTGGGCCTTTTTATGTGATGTGCCCAATACAGCTTACGGCACCAGTTCAGGAGGCCTGTCGTGCATTGAATTCATGACCGATGGCCCAGAGGACAGGGAAGGTTTGGAGGCTCTCTCCATGGATAACCCGTGGTCTTCGACGGTTGACATCTTTGCCAACAGTCGGCCATGGATTATGTGTTTAGGGTGTTCATAAGGATTTGTGCTTGGGCCGCCGGGTGTATTCTCCGTCACAGGCCTGCTTAGTGGAGTTGAGGGCCCGCACATGGGGTTCTGACGAACCTGGGTCGACTTTGGCGTCACTCAGGACGCCAATACTGCCCTTACTGGATTCCCCAGCCACATCGATGGAGGCTTTGGCCTGCATGGCATGGACAGCCCAGCGCTTGGAGCAAAGGTCTTTTAGTGTTTTAGGGCAGAAAAGTTTGCAGGACTTGCAGATCTTTTCTGGATGGTCCCTAGGAAGGCAGTAGTTGCACACTCTGTGCAAATCCTTCACAGGGAATTTCCTATTACAAGTAGGATGCCATTTAAAGTGGAAAAGGCTGCGACTATATGAAACCTGCCCACCACTCTCCCTACAGTAAGGGCAGAGGACCGAAGAGGCCTGTGAAGGCAACAGTGTCTGGTCGTCGAGTCAGTCAGGTGTTGTCTATGACGACGATGGAGCCGTCCGCTGAGGGGTGTCGAGCAGTAATGATGCAGCGACAACAGGCGGACGGTAAAGGATAGAAGAAAAAGTCTACGAATAAACTTTTAGTTAGTCAAAGGCATCAGCCTGAAAGCAACTCTGCAACCAACCATTATGGCGGAAAGAAACAATTGCGTGAAGGAACATGGGTAATTTAGACGTCACATTAGGGATAGTATTAATAACACGCCCAGTCTATGTCCTTTTTTGAGTTTCGAAAACAAATCTTGTAATACTCCACGACAATCCGGTACAAGTAGTTTCTGAAAGGCCATCCCCAGTAGGTAACCGTTTTCTTCTAGTGCTTAGATTCATATGCAATACAAAGTTATTGAGCATGTTAGCCTCTGGTGGTGAGTGTGCAGTTCGTACAATAGTAAATAAATTGAGTAGAAAGGCCTGTGGTGTAGAAGAACGAGTTACTCTTACCTGGTAACGTTCTTTCGATGGGATGGTCCGACGTCGTATTCCATATCAATGACAGTAATCACCACAGCTGTGCTGCTTTGGAAAATCTTTCGGCGTCTACGTCCAGCGTCAATGACGTCGATACGCTGTACTCGAGGGCCCCAGTCGAGCCGACGTCACCGGATGTTATAAGTAGGATGTACGACGCCCGTAGCCTCAGTTGTAGTTTTTTTCCCCATAACGTGTGGCACCAATCTCTGCCAGTATAACCACAGAAAGCCTTGTGGAAACGTAAGCTGCAATCGCATAAGAAATTCTGTAGTGGGGCAGGTAGGGAGGGAGCCATAAGGAATACGTCGTCGGACCATCCCATCGAAAGAACGTTACCAAGTAAGAGAGTAACTTGTTCTTCAAGGGGATTGGGTCCTCCGACGTATTCCATATCAATGACAGACTCCCAAAGCAGTACCAACGTATGGAGGAGGGGAAAAGAATTTAGAATATAGAAATTTAGAATGCCTAATCAAATTGCAGAGTAAAGGACCGCCTTGCCAAAGGCCAGCTCCTCCCCATGGATAGAATCTAGGGAGTAGTGTCATACAAAAGTATGGACCGAAGCCCAAGTGGCTGCTTCACAGATGTTACGAATAGGAACACCCCTCTGCAGGGCAGTAGAGGCAGCCATACCCATAGTAGAATGGGCCTGTAAGCCAACCGGAGGGTCCTTACCCGCCAAGCAGTAACATTCAGAAATTGCCAAGATAATCCATCTAGACAAAGTCTGCTTAGTAACAGCTTGTACCAAACGCCTTCCAGCGTAACCAATAAAGAGCTGATCGTCCACTCTGACCCGGGACATGCGGGAAATGTAGAAACTTAAAGCTCTCCTAGCATCCAACCTATGGAGCCTCTCCTCTTCCTTACCAGGATGTGGAGGAGGATAAAATGCCAGAAGAACAACCTTCTGGCTTAAATGAAATTCCGACACCACCTTCGGAAGAAAGGAAGGACGAACTCTAAAGACAACCCTGTCCTTATGAAACACAGTGAAGGGTGGCTTAACTGAAAGTGCCTGAAACTCACTCACTCTGCAAGCGGAAGAGACCGCAACTAAAAACACAGTTTTAAGGGTTAACAGCCTCAAAGAACAAGAATGTAAAGGCTCAAACGGAGCACCCATAAGGAATTTCAAACAAGGTTCAAATCCCAACCAGGCACCTGAAAAGGTGAAGGCGGAAACACATTAGTAAGTCCTTTGAGAAACTGAGAAATTAACAGAATTTTGAAATAAGAACACTCAGACGAGCGCTTAAATATAGACAGTGCCACCAGGTAACATTTAATAGTACCCACTTGCAGGCCAACGTAAGCAAAAAAGACAGAACCACAGGAATATCGGATGAAAAAGGATCCACATTCTTAACCCTGCACCAGTCGCAGAACTTTCTCCAATGGCAACGGTACAGGGACTTTGTTGCCGGCTGTCTGGCTGAAAGCAACACCTCCATCACGTCTTCAGGGAGGTCCCAATCCTTATACCTCAACCTTTCAGAAGCCAAGCATGAAGGTTGAGGGATCTGACCTCTGGATGGAGAACCTGACCCCCCCCTCCCATGAGAGCAGATCATCTCGGTAGGGAAGACGACGTGAAGGGCAGATGGACAAGTCGAGAAGGTCCGGGCACTACGTCCTCCGGGCCCATGCCGGAGCAATGAGGATCATCCGGGAACCGAACCTGCGTAGCGCTTGCCGGATGACGGGGACCGGAAAAAAACGCATACAGCAATGGGAAGGACCACTCCACCACAAACGCGTCTCCTAAGGCTCCTCTTGGAGGAAATTCCTGCAAGCAGAACCTTTCGCACTTCCGGTTGACACTGGAGGCAAAGAGGTCCACCTGAGGGGTCCCCCAAAGGGCGAAGATCTCCAGGAGAATCTCCTGAGCCAGCTTCCACTCGTGAGAGATCGCGCCCTGCCTGCTCAGAGCGTCCGCCGTCTCGTTTTCGTCTCCGGCCAATTGAACTGCCGATATCGAAATTTCCCGCTGGATGGCCCAGAACCAGAGCTGCATCGCCGCCCTGCACAGAGGAAGTGACCCTGCCCACCCCCCCACCGCTTTTTGTTGAGGGAGTGCATGGCCACTGTGTTGTCTGTCAGAATCAGGACATTCTTCCCTCACACAGTCGGCAGAAAAGACTTCAGGGCAAGCCCGACGGCCCTCAGCTCCAACAGAATGATATGGAGTCTGGACTTCGACGGAGACCCACGACCGCTGACTGTCAACTCTTTGGCATGAGCTCCCCATCCTGTGAGGGATGCGTCCATCACGATAGTCACCTCCGGCCAGGGTAGCCAAAATGGAGCCCCCCTCATCCGATTGCCTTCGGCGGCCCATCACAGAAAGGCCCACTGCAGAGATCTCATCCGCAACCTGGCCTTTGGCACCAAAAGAATGCAGGATGCCATGAGGCCGAGCAACCTCAAGAACTCGAACGCCGGGAGAGTCTGGGCGTGTTGAAACTTGTGCACCATCTGCTAAATGTGATGAGCCCTCACCCGGGGAGGAAAACACTGCCCCAGGGATTTGTCGAGCACTGCTCCGATGTACTGGAGCCGCTGTGTTGGCGTCAAGTGGGACTTCTTTAAGTTGAGGGAGAAGCTCAGCTTGTGAAAGGAGTGGCAGGTGACTGACAGATGATCCAGGACTTGCTCGTGAGAGCGCGTCCTGATCAACCAATCGTCCAGTTAGGGGTAGACGCGAATCCCCCCCCCCTTTCCTGAGATACGCTGTCACCACCACCATGTGCTTGGTGAAGACCCTCGTGGCGGAGGTCAATTCGAACGGCAGGACACAAAACTAAAAGTTCGAGTCGCCAACCGTGAACCTCAGGTACTTCTTGTGCTTTGGATGGATCGGCACATGAAAATAAGCGTCCTTGAGGTCGAGAGACACCAACCAGTTCTGAAGTTGAAGGGCCTGGAGGACTTGAGAAAGAGTAACCATCTTGAACTTGTCCTTCCTGGAGAGCTAGTTCAAACCGTGCAAGTCCATGATGGGTTTCAATCCCCAGTCTTTCTTCAAAATAAAAAAATAAGGGGAATACCGTCCTTTGTTCCTCTCAAGTACAGGCACCAGTCTCCAGGCGCCTTTCTCCAGAAGGCATTGAATTTCCTGCGCAGGGAGCGGATCCGGACTCTTCACAGAGAGATTCCCTGGTGGATTGTCGCGAGGCCTCTGCCTGAAAGGAAGACAGTAGCCGTGGGCTATGATCTCCAGAACCCACACATCTGAAGTAATGGCCCGCCACTCTACAAGATGCAGCGCCAGCCTTCCACCAACCGGCGAACCATGGGACCTGGCCTCATGAATGAGCTGACGCGGCTGCGGCAGTGCCTGAGGGCAAAGAGGCAACTGCCCGAGCGGCCTTGGCACCTGTAGTACCCTGTTTTCCAACTCTGGCACTCCTACGGCAGCCCCTTTGACTTGCAGCTCCTCTTGATTTACTAAAGCATGAGTAATATCGAAAGGAAGCTCCCCTCCATTGCTGTCCCCTAGGACGAAAAGGCGGAGGTTGGCGAACTGCAGCGCCCAACGACTTCGCTGCAGCTTTGGCGGTCTGCAACCTCTCAAGGCTCTCGTCAGCCTTGCTACCAAAAAGATGTTCACCGTCAAAGGGCATGTTGAGGAGCCGGGCTTGCACATCACGAGCAAACCCTGACTTCCGCAACCACGCAAACCTGCGTATTACGGTGCTCGCCGCCATGGACCGGCTGACGCAATCAACCATGTCCAGACCCAACTGAACGGATTCACACATGGCATCCTTGCCATCCTGCACGATAGCAAGAAAACCATCCCGTTCCACCCCTTCGGGAATATGATCAGCCGCTAAGGAGATACAGTTCCACAGAGTGTGCGTGAAACGAGACAAGGCACAAACGGAGTTGGCAGCCTGAAGCGCCATACCCCCAGAAGAAAACACCTTCTTTGCCCAGCCGTCAAAACGGTTGTTGTCCCTATCAGGAGGAATGGTAGGGTACGAAGCCTGCTTTGCGGGGGCCGTCGCCGCCTGCACCACCAAACTCTCCAGAGTAGGGTGCGTGGTCAAGTAGCAGGGGTCGCCACTGGCTGGGCGATATTTCTTCGACAAGGACTTGCTCACTGCCGGGAGACTCTCTGGAGAAGTCCAAGCCGCAGCCACCCTTCTCTGCAAGGCCATATGGAATGGCAGCACCGGGTCTGCTGAAAATCCCCAGGGGGGGGGGGGGGGTGGCAGACCACCCCAGGTAATCCATAACCCTCGACAACAGGTGCCGGTCAGAGGCATGCGTGCCAGGCTCAGACCTACCAAACTCCACCTCCGGAGAGGTGTCTAGACCACTGGTGTCAGGAAGGAACAAAGACATGTTTAGCCTTGGCCAGAGCCTTTCTGGGGGGTTCCACCGTGCCACGGGGAACCTCCGACAAATCCGCCTCGAAAGGTGTCGAGGGCGTCTATGGAATCGGCGTCGACGTCGAGCGCGTCGCCGACAGCTTTGACACAGGCCTCGAGGGCGGAGCCCCGAGCTTGTCTCTCGACAGCCTAAGCGCCGATGGTGTCGACGACTTCCACGGCGCCGCAGGCGTCGATGTCTTCTTCGAAGACATCACAGGTTCTCGCGGTCTCGATAGCGTCGAGGACCGGGACCTGGAACAGGCATGTCTAGAGCGATCATCCTTGTCCGACCGGGACCTCGAAGGCCCCCAGTGGTCGCGACGACCGCTGGAGCCTGTAGGCATACGAGCAGCGTCTCTAGAACGGTCACAGCCGGCATCTTTCGATGGCGCGGACGGACCAGAGCCCTGCGATTGGAAAATCGCCAACATCTCCTTTCGAATGGAATCCCATTCCTCAGGAGTGGAATGCTTGTTGGGACAAGCAACCCGTCAATGGGCGGAGTCCTCGGACGAGGACTGGGAAGGCGATCTGTGACAGCGCTTCCTGGAGTGCCTCGAGGAGGCAGAAGAATGGCGGGACCGACTCCCAGACCGAGAACCCCCGGACTCACCACGACGATGCGGAGAGTCGCCCTTCGAATCATCTGTCGAAAGACCAGTGGAATGCGACTTCTGGGGCTTGGCCACCTTACCGACCAACAGCTTCTTCTTACGCTCCTGCAAGGCCTTCGATGTGAGCATTGGCAGTCGATACAGTCATCCGTATCAGGGTCCTCCCCGAGGCACCAGAGGCAAGCGTTGTGCGTGTCCGTCAGTGACATCTCGGACCCGCACACCTGACACTTCTTAAAACCGGACCGCGGGGTGGAAGAAGCCAAAGACGACATACAATATTCGCAAGGAAGTAACAGGTTCAAAGAACCGAAAGAACAGGATTCAGTAGAATCAAGGCGCGCCGAGATCTCCGAAGCGAACATGTTCACAGAAAAAACAGAACTGAGGCTATGGGCGTCGTGCGTCCTACTTATAACATCCGGTGATGTCGGCTCGACGGAGGCCCTCGAGGACTGTGTATCCACGTCATCGATGCAGGATTTTCCGAAGCAGCACAGCTGTGGTGATTACTGTCATTGATATGGAATACGTCGGAGGACCCAATCCCCTCGAAATGTCTGTCCCACTTGAGAGTACACTCCAGTACATGTATAGGTACAGAAGTGATTGTGGAAAGTGTGAGTTTAGCTCCATATTTCTCCTTGTCGTGCTCAGGGGAACATTAGCTAGGAAAGCCACTGTGGAGAATGTTGAATGGGCTTTTGGTGTAGTGGTCAACTTGGATGCAACGAAATATCCAACGTACAATACTTTGCTAAGGGGGGAACCCATTTCCCTATAGCAAACAATATGAAAAACAGCTTGCTCTGTATCTTTTTTATTTTCGATTCATGAAGAACATTACTGCTCACCACACACTAAGAGTGTGTAGGCTTTTTTCTGCCTTGCTTCATGGTCTTTCCAAAAAAAATAAAAAGGCTGGCATCACTACTGATTGGTTGACATGAGATTTGAAATAAACTAAGAAAAGGGAGTGTGTGAAATACCATTTTCTCTACGTATGGCCATTAAAATGTCAACCGAAAACGTTTGCAATTGACTTTCTCTCTGATAGAGGTGATTGAGACTAGAAAGACAACTTTGATTTTAGGAGTTTCAGGAGAGCATTTATGAATGAACTCATAACAACACTATGTAAGATTGTGGTAAGATCCGAGATAGGGCTGTATCTGAGACTAGTGGGTATCTTCTTTATAGCCACTTAACAAAGGCTTTAATCACTGACATTTGCCACCAAGTGGCCATGGCTAGTGAGGTGGTGAATGCAGCTAAACCTGCTAAGTGTACTTTTAGGTAGGTGTATACCAGGCCACTGCGCAAGCTGGTAAGCAAATATTTGACTATGTGTTTCAGTTCAATTTACTGAAGCGACTGTGCCCCTGTCGCACCAGATCACAAACCTTTTCCATGTATCAAAGTAACAAGGTGGAGTGTTAGGCTTTATGTCTTTTAGAATGTCCTTACATCTGTGATAAAAATGAAAATGACCAAATTACAGGACTTTTGCCAGGCTGTCAAATTAATTTTGTGTAGATTTGGGTATGTTATTTGCTGGTGTTGTGACAACATGTTTGGTACTGCTTGAAGCTTCAATGCTGGTACTACTTCCAATGCACAATAGAGGTGCGTACCACAAGAGGGCGATTAGGATGAGAGTTAAGCTCTTGCATTTTAGCTTCTACACTACTGTGTGGATGATAGGCATTGGTGGTATAGGCATATGTAAATATAACTGGTCATATGAGCCACAGTGCATTTCACAGTACACTGATTCTGGGAATCCGGGGGGCATTTTGCGTTTCTACCGGTCGCAAATAAGTCTATGCTCGGTTATTATCACATCTTGAATGTATGCCTGAGTGTACTTGTGTTGGATTCTCACTTGTGTACCTGCAGCAAATGGCAACCAAGTGTGTCTGCCCGGTAATTGTCTATTCCAGGAACATGTTAGGCTTTCAGCTGTATGTAGTTATTTATATACCAATGCCAAATTAGATGTGCTGTTTAGGATACTGCAAGGATGTGTGCCCCCTTTCTTCATTGCTGTTGTGTCTTTTTGAGGGGACAATTTCCTGGAACCTGTCTGGACAAATTACCATGTGCTCGAAATGACTGCTGTGTTCCTGCACTTCCTGGTGGGACCTGGTCCCCTGGCTTCGTAGCACTGGAGATGGGCTCCGTACCTCGACATGGAGGCGTTGGTTGTAATGGTAACTTGAACTGGGGAATGTCTGAATGGACATCCCTTGTTTTATCATTTTAGTGCTTGGGCGACCTGTGTTGTTACCTCTAGTTCCTCCCAATCCCCAGTTGCTTGTCTCCAATAAAATAGTTACTCACTGTAGTGACTAACGTACTCTTAGTCCATAGTCCCCTTTCCTCCATACTACATGGGCTTCCCTCGTTTGGGACGGGAGACAGAACCTTTATCACCAGAAAAAAACCTTCTTCCCCTTTACATTTAGAGGAGCGCAGGGGCGCAGCCCTGGGAGCATGCGCTCCCCTGAATCTGCCCACCAGCCGCACTCAGTCCCCACTGGCGCATCAACAATATTTAACATTGCCTAATGACACCAGTATTATTGAGGGGGAGGGGACGTTTGGAGTGTGAGGATGGTGGGACGTATGGAGGAAAGGGAACTATGGAGTAAGAGTATGTTAGTCACTACGGTCAGTAGCTATTAATTATTCTTGCGTCCCATCCCATTTCCTCCATACTGCATGGGCGATTACAACTGAACGTAGCCATAGGGGCGAGAGGAGACCCTCCTTAAAAAAACTGACAGAGCCGGTGTCCAAACAGTAATGCTTACAAAAAGCCAAAGGGGTGGCCCAGGTGGCTGCCATGCTGATGACCTGCCACGGAACCTGCCGTTGGAATGCAATGCCGGGGACCTTGGCTCTGACAGCATGGGCGTGCATGTTAGCTGGCAGTGGCTTGTGCTGCCCCTAGTAGACCTCCTTGATGGCCAAAACCATCCACTATGATATTGAGGCCTTAATGCCTGATACCCGGGCCTTGACCCCCCCCCCGCCCGAAGGTGACAAACAGTACGTCTGAATTGCGGAAGCCCTTGGTTCTGTCCAGATAGAATTTCAGAGTGCGTCTGACATCCAGACACTGCAAGACCCTCTGAGCCTCGTCCGTATGGTCAGCAAAGAACGTAGGTAAGACTATTTCCTTGTTTAGATGGAAAGCGGTAGGTATCTTAGGTCGGAACGCGGGGTATGTCCGCAGGACCCCCTTTTCCTTGTGAAAGGTCGTATAGGGTTCTGGGGCCACCAGAGCCTGGATCTCGCCGTCTCTGCGAGCAGAGGTGAGGCCCACTAGCAAAGCTGTCTTAATGGTGACCAGCCTGATGATCGCGGACGCCATTGGCTCGAAGGGCTTGAGTGCCAAGGTGTCAAGCACTACATTGGGGTCCCACACAGGGTGTGGTCTCTTGATGGTTGGGTACAGCTTGGAGAGGCCCGCCAAATGTCTCTTGACTTTCGGGTTGGAAGAGGAGAAGATACCCTCCGAATTTCTGTAGGCCCCTATGGCCACCAAATAGGTGCGGCATGTATCCACTTGCACGCCTGAGTGAGAAAGGTGTGCAGAGAAGGAGAGCACATCATCCAGCGTGCACGTAAGGGGGGGGGTCAATCTCTTTAGAGTCCCGCCAGTGACAGAACCGTGTCCATTTACTCTTGTACTAGAGCCTGGTAGCCTTGCTCCTAGCACCTTGAATGATTTCTAGTTTAGCCTGAGACAGGCTCAGGTGCTTCAGCGTGACCTGCTCAGGAACCACGCTGAGAGGGCTAATTTCTGTGGGGTGGGGTAGATGACCCTGTCCAGATGAGCTTGGCACATTAAGGTGAATGGGTGGCCTGTCCAAGAGGCTGAGAAGCTCTGAGAACCACGGTCTCGCCGGTCACCACAGAACTATCAGAAGGATTCTGTGGTGACAAGATTCCTTTATCTTGCAGATCGCCCTGTGTAGCAGGGGTGTGGGAGGGAAGGCATACCTGGTCATGCCATTCGCTTGTATCTGGAATGCGTCACCCAGGGAGCCGGTGCCCTGCCCCTGCCAGGACGCAAACTGCTGGCATTTCCTGTTGTCCCAGGAGGCAAAAAGATCCACCTGAGGATGCCCTCATCTGCTGAAGATCTCCAGCAGCACCTGACTGTTCAATTGCCAATTGTAATTGTTCGCTCCCAGTCTGCTGAGCCTGTCCGCTTACAAGTTGGGTTCCCTTGGCAGGTGGATGGCGGTGAGATAGATTATGTTCTCCAGGGCCCATTCCCACATTCTGACCACAAGGCTGTACAGAGGAAGGGACCTGATACGCCTCCCCCCCTGCTTGTTGACCTAGTACATACTGGTGGAGTTGTTGGTCTGGATAAGGATGACCTTGCCCCCAATGAGCGAAAGGAAAGCCTTGAGAGCTAGCCAGATGGCTTTCAGCTAGAGCCAGTTGATATGGGAAACCTGCTCCTGCCGGGTCCAGACTCCATGGACACTGGTTGTCCAGGGTGGCCCCCTCAGCCCTCCATGCAAGGGTCCGTAGTGATAGTGACCTGCAGGGCCGGCTGGCGGAAGGGCTTGCCCGTCTGCAGGTTGCAGTCCCTGGATCACCATGCGAGGTCCACATGGAGAGAATGAGGATTGCTCCGCTTCAGAGCCCCCGCTCTTGATTCTATGAGGCTGCGAAGTGCAGCTGTAATCTCCTCATCTTGAGTCTCGTGTGAGGCACGGCCAGTAGGACCGCTGCCATGATACCCAATAGATGTTGGTACCACTAGGCCGATGTCACTTCCCGGGTGAGGAAGTGAGAAGTGGCCCTCTTGATGGCTGTGATCTTGTCCTCCGAGGGTAACACTCTCTTGGAACTTGTGTCCCAGATGAGGCCCAGGAAGGAAAGTGTTCAGGCAGAAACCTGTGCAGTTCCCTTAGGGACCACTGCAAAAAGTTTAAGACCACAGGAGTAAGCAGTAAACCCAATTGGTAGCAGTCTGCACCACCCAGATTTACCTGGTAGCTGTGGCTGAGCAGTCAGACTTCTCTCAAGAAGAGTTAGGCAGTATACAGAGCATACACAATAGGGCCAAAAATGCAGTAGAACAAGCAAACACTGACCAGAGCTTTGGTATTAAAAGTATATAATTATTTATTTAACACACTTTATGGAAATACACTGGCACTAATATATCAAGCAAGTTCCAACACAGTCACTATAAGTATATACACCTCCCCAGTTAATGATTCGACAAGTCTAGGTTAACACACCACTTATTAACAAAACAGAGGTGAGCGCGTAACCTTAGATGGCACTCCAATAATTTGTTAAAAAGGGAGAGAAAAGAGGCAGAGCATGGAAATAACATAGTACCAACACTTTTAAGAACCCCCAGCAAGGCAGGGTCTACTGTAGAGCCAAAGTTCATAGGCCAGGCTCACTCTTAGAGCAAGGCTGAATGTGCCCAAGATCACACAGTGGAAATGCACTCTAAGTCTTTGCAGAAAATGTCAAAAGAGGTTGGATCAGTTCAGAAAGATAAAATTAGGTTTGGAGGCCAACCCAGTTGGAAAGTCAAGGATTTACGGGACACCTTGGACAGTCCGTTGCAAGGGAGGCCAAGCGGGACACAGTACCTTAAATGGTGATAACGTTCCAGCGGGGGCAGTTGTTCCTGGCAGCGGGTGCAAGTCGGGGCTTCGACCAGAGGAAGAGATGATTTTGACGAGGAAGAAACTGCCAGGAATGAAACCAGCCGCGGAGTTCCCGATTAAAAAGGTACAACCCTTTTATTCGCGGTCAGTGGTGAAGCGTGGCTATCCGGCCGCCGGGGTGCTTGGCACGGGCGATTCCACCATGAGACGTCCTGGAAGGCGAAAAAGGCGAACTGGTTGGTCCCACCAGCTCAAAGGGAAGAAGACTCTCCTGGAAGAAGATCTCCTCTGTCGTTGGGGAAGTGGTGAGTTCTTTACAGCAGGGCTCCACCGGTGGTGTTGTCGTCGTAGATGGCTCAGCTTCTCCCCTCTTCGGATTCCTAAGGTCCTGTGGCGACTTCTGAAGTTCCAGTCCCCAAAGCCCTGCTTTTATGCAGAAAAACCCCCATTCAACAGCTTAGCTGTCACTCAAATATGCTAAGTGGTGAGCCGGGCATCTCACCACTGGGCCAATCACACAAGAGTGTGACTTGAGTTGCCGAGGCAACTCAGTCCAGGGTGCCTAATCCCCCTCCCACACATCCTGTAGACCCCAGACAGAGTGGCACCATTTGGATTACTTCTGTGCAGAAGCCCGCCAAAAAGTGGAACAAAGGGCTCGACTTGGGTTAGAGTTTCAGAGGCGAACACAAACGCCATTTTAAAACAGAGTCCTGGCAAAAAGACCCAACCGGGGAATTAATATTAAATAAATAACCCGGCGGTATCTTTAACATTGCACCAAAAGTGGTGCGTTTAAAGTCAATGGGAAAATCCCATAAGAAATATTCTGGTGGAATATTTCGCGTGGTATCCACTACCACCAGCCAGAAACTCGACAAGGGGAGACTGGACAGTGCCCCTTTGGAAAACAGACCCAGGGGCAATCGAATTACCCATACCAGTACTTCCACAATATGATGGTTGGTACTGGTTATGTTCACAATTTGAGACTAGTAAAGCCAATGGTGACGTTCCATGCCCTGGGAGACAGTAGTCAGTCCCAGGGTATGGAGTTTATGTTTGGGGGTCACTATGACACCCCTGTGTTACTGCACTGAGGGTGCTGTGTAACACACATACCAAAAACACATGAAGCCCTATGGAGTAAAGGACCCCATCCATAGCCCATGAAACACATTCACAGTCAAAGGACATTCTCAAATCATGTCTAAGAGTGGGAGAAAAAAAAAAGAGTCTCATTCTTAGCAGGAGAAAAAAAATAAACCCCAAAAATCCAGCAAAGCTGCTGGGGGACTCACTAGGTTTGGGAAATTAGCCTTAACAGAGAATTCACCCTAACAGTAAGTCTCTGCGTAGGCTGCAGCTGAGACTTCTTGAGGTGGAGTGAAAAACCCAGATCATGGAGTTTAATCATAAGGGCAGAGGACGTGTGGTGATCCACCTCCGGAGATCTCGCCCTGACGAGCCAGTTGTCTAGGTACAGGTGGATGTGGTGGCCCTGGGTCCTGAGGAGAGCCGCCACAGCATTCATGAGTCTGGTAAACACCCTGGGAGCCAAGATGAGGCCGAAGGGTGGCACCTTTTATTGGAAATGGCAGCCCATGATCCTGAATCGCAGAAAGGAGCGATGCAGCTGCCAAATCGTGACGTGTAGCTAAGCGTCCTTCAGATCCAGGGAGCACATCCAGTCTTGCCCAATGTCTCCGCTATGAGTGCTGGCACAACCATCTTGAATTTTTGAAGAGGGAGGGAGAGGTTGAGGGTGGGGAGGTCCAGCCTAACTCTCAGGCCAGCCTGGTTCGTCTTTTGTATGGTGAAAATCCTGGAGTAGAAGCCCAATCCTCTCTGGGAAGCTGGGACTTCTTCCACTGCCTGGTTCTCGACGAGCGACTGAATTTCCGCCAGCAGAGTTGCTGTCCCAATCTGTGGGAGTGGAGGGGAGGAGGGAGGAGAGTAAGGGATCGGTAGGCGGTACCCCGTGGATAGTACTGAGAGGATCCAGGGGTCCGTGAACTTCCGATGCCAAAACTGTGTGTGAAGGGCAAGCCTGCCCCCACCGGAGACACGTGGACCCTAATGGACACATCATGCCTTCTTTACCTCTGAGGGTGTTGCAGAGGCGGGGGACTGAAAAAAGCCCTTACTCCGCCCCCTCCCCCCTTTGTTGTTTGCGCCAGTGTTGACACGGCGAGCGGTCGGGCTGCCTGGACCTCCGTTCTTGGAAGCCGCAGAATCCTCCAAACGTCCGCCCCTTGTCAGAGCGCTGATGTGACTGGGTGTACACCTTGGATGTGGCTTTCATAAGGATAGATAAGGACAGAACAGTTCGCAAACTGTTTTTCTTTTTATCTAGCTCATTGGTGGTGAAGTGAAAGAGGTTGCCACCCTCGATTGAAAGGTTCAATATGCGTTCCTGGACGTCTAGGTTGAATTTAGTAGCCCGAAGCCAGGCAGTCCTCATGTCTGTGGCAAGGCATATGGCCCAGCCAGAGGTGTCGATGTGTGCCACGGTGGACTCCTGATGTCTTGCGCTACCATTTTTGCCTCTGCCAGTCCCACCTTGAATCGTGACCGACTCTGTACCGGAGGTTCTGGAAGGAAGTTGGCTATTTCCTGCCGAAGACTCTGGTTAATGGCTGCCAGCATGGCATCTGCGTTGGATTGACGAAGATGCAGCTAAGCGTTCGAATAAAGCTTCATCCCATACGCCTCCAAGATCTTCCCCTCCTTGCCTAGCAGCGCCGAGGACGAGGTGGCCGAGGACGACAGAGGCTTTGAGTAGAGTGACGCTGCATCAATCACTGAAGAGTGCGGTTGAGGGTGGGCCAACAGCAAGTGCGGATCCCCCTCCATTTGCCTATACTTGGCATCCAGGCGTTGATTGACGGGTTGGGCCATGTGGGTTTTGAGCCACCCTTTCTTAGCCAAAGCGACAACGTCCTTCTGCATCGGGATCTCCGTTCTAGCCACAGGGCGTGGGTGAGGACCGCGGCTAGTACCCCCTCCTCCGGTTGCTCGACTTCGGATTGAAGAAGGCTCAAGTACTCTGCCAGTCCTGCAAGTTGCTTGTAGAAGGCTTTGGCGGACGATGGTGTGTCGGGGTCTTCTTCCTCATCTGTGTCCACCAGGGCATCTGGCTGGTCAGGAGCGGGTGGAGGAGTGCCGGATGCCGAGGGCTGAAGCCATAGGAGGAATGACTATTGGCACAAGAGGAGGGGTGGGGGAAGCATGTCCAAGATCACATCCCTAAGGATGTACCCCATCTGAGGCGATCTCATGAGCGTGAGGAACTTTTCGAAGAACCTGTCCTCGCAGGCCGGTGGAGTGCCAGGTGATGTTGACAGGGTAGCGTGCGGCTGCTGGGGCCAGTGCGTACTAGTCTAACTGGTTGCGGGGTAAATCAGCACTGCGCTGCAGATGGATAAACTGTAGGCCATGTACCCGATTGACACCAGTCCCACCTTGTAACTCGTTCTCCCACCTGCACCGTTCCTTGGGGCTGGATTGGACGAGTGGCCATCTTGTCTAGAGCGGCAGCCATCTTGTTGAGCTGCATGCAACGTACCAAAGTTGTGGCACTTGGCTCACTGGGCCCAGCCTCCTCCAGGACTCTTGGCGATGGAGCATGAGACCTACCCTGCACCTCAGGCCGAGGCCTGGTAGGCGTGTCACCCTTGGCAGTATCACTGGTAGCGCTGTGTGCAGGCACCCCCTCGACATGTTGCTGGTAAAAGGGTGTAGCTCCTCGGGTGTACACCCGATAAAAGAAACTTGCGGTCCCTCAGCACTGTTTCTGGATGGATCTAAAGACCCCTCGGCCTGATGGCTGGTAGCTAAATTAGCCTCGGTACCCATGCTGGTGTGAGAGCCAGAGAGGTTATTCCCGTCAGGGCTTTTCCTTGGAAAGCAGTTGCCCCTGCAGGGTGCACTGGAAAAGAGCGGCCCTCCTTTGGGTCTTGACATATGTCTAACGAAGTCCTGCAAGTTCTCTGGAGGTGACTTCTCGAAGAGCTCCCTCCACCTAGCTAGTCTGTTCTTCAAAGCATGAGAAGAAAGTGCGTTGCACGTGATGCAACCCTCCCATCCGTAGTCGGGGCCAAGGCAGAGGAGGCAAAGAGCATGGGGATCTGATGTAGGGAAGAGCCCCTCACAGGCTGGACACCTGCTGAAGCCCGCTGAAGCCGACATGCGCTGGGGAGGAGCGTCACGCCAGAGGACCAAGTACCTGATTGATAAAAGACAAAAAAGAGAAGAAAGTATCCGGGGAAGAGCATGTGGTATTACATGGCCGAAGCCAAACCCAGGAGTGCTGGTGAAATCGACCCGTTCCAGTCAACCCGGAAACGGGACTGAGGAGCTCCCAGAGCCGCGCCTCTAAATTTAAAGGGGAAGAAGATTTTTTTCTGGTGAAAAAGGTGCCGTTCCCCGTTCCTAAATGTCCAATGCTGACATGAAGTCTCCCAGGTTCAATAATGTATTTTATTTATTTGCATTTGTATAGCGCACTTAACAGCCCTGGGTCATCGAGGCGCTGTTACATGAAATCTTGCAAGAAAGTGTGATTGATTGGGTTACAGGTGACCAAAATTGGTCTCTTGGGTGCAAGTGCATACAAATAGGTTACTCAGGACATGACAGAAGGTGACTTGAAAAAAAACAAAAATGGAATAAAGTCTTGTTGGGTGGTCATTGAAAGCTTTTGTAGCTTGACAAATTCTTTGGCTTGGAGTAGATCTAGTATGGTCTACAACATTGTGTATTTTTTGTGACAAGTAAATTGAGCAAACGCCCTTTCTTTGATTTATTTCAGGAACCTCCTGTATGCTCCGATTGTGGGCGAATTGTAACCTCTGCATGGAGGAGCTTCAGGTGATCTTTTTAGAGGCGAGATATCTATGGTGGTATACTCTACTGGGAAATCAGGAATTCTAAAACATCTGAACCCTGACTTGTCACATATCCACTGATCTGCACTGAAGAACACATTTGTCGGCAGTTTTATCCTCCTCCTCAACCAAGTGGGTTAAAAGGGAGGACACCAGATGACCATAGTCCCCGAATTGGGTCTGTTTGACCTTTGGCGGAGGCACCTAAGGCGCATCTTCTGACTCATAATTCTGGTGATATTGCTGCTGCTGGTGGTAGTGTGTCTGGCTGTAAAACTCTTTGCTTTGTGGAAAGGAAACATACATGGGATAAGGAAAGTGGCTATGGCCTGTATCTTCTTCCACAGTGGGTGGGAACCCTACACGAGAAATTACTCCCTGATAATGGTCAAAGAGACTTCATATTCTCCTGATCTATTTTGGCTTTTTCCTTCAAGTCATCACCTGGTTTGCCAAAACAATTCTCCATATCTATTGACACGCCAATAGGGGTTGCCCATTTTCCAGGCCAGAATCCCATGTCCTCCAGCCATTAGTAGAGTTTTAGGATGGCAGCATTAGTTGCTCGCTTACTGTGGTTTCTGCTGCACCCGGACTGCTTTTCATGCATTATGTGAGGCAAGATGGACTTCTCGAATAATTTCCTGCAGCTAGGTCCTGGCTCACTTAGACAACTCTAATCAGAGCCTGCACTTCAATCCATTTGGACATTTCATACCTGCCAATACCCCAGGTGCATTAGCAATGCTTCCATCTTTCATCCACATGTAATAAATGCGCTTACATTGCTTGCTAGCTGGTGAGTCAGTTGTGGATTCAGGAGTACTGCAACGTTTTTGTGCAGTTGTTACCAGAAGGTACTCTGGCTGTAACTGTCTCCTGAGGTTTAAGGGTTTATGGGACAGCGGTTTATATTTCTTCCCTCTCTGAACATTGACAGATTTGGATGGAGCAGGTGCATTCATGGTCTGACATCTGCTTTTTATGTGCTCCACTGTGCAAATACACTGAGCTATTGGTTTGGGTTCATCGGGTGTCTCCTCAATAAAATCCCTGTGTTACCCTTCTTCTGATGTGCGAATGCCTAAGAAAATGGCTGCTCTTTTTTTCATGATTACATCCCTACTGCCCTGATCCGCAGGAATTCAGCAGTGGTACACAGGGTTGGGGTCCGTTTTATTCATGATAGGAATTAAGGTTCAAGTTCATTATCATTAGAATTTTCTTTGGAGTTTGGTTCAAGCGCCATCTTTGGAAAGGGTGGTTTGGGGTCCTCACTGGCAGAGGCCTTGGTTGGGAGAGTTATTAGCTTTATTGTAATTTTTTGATTAACTACAGATGTTCAGGAAATCGATCCCGCCCTAAGCCAAGATGGAGGGAGACTGCAGCAGGGAGCCGATTGGCTCTTTGGGGGCCTTAGGCAATTTGGAATGCTCTTGGCACTCACTGACTTTCATCCTGAGTGTTCAGTCAGTACGTTATTTTCCTTATGTGTTACTTCCCAAGGAGCCTACATGAGGACATTTGTTACCAAGCAGGGAATTAAGGTATTTCCTGAAAAGTCAGAACTGCAACAGTGGGATGACAGCAATTTGTCTGAACTAAGTAACTTGTAGAGATAACCGTGTGTGCTTAGAAAATAGCCAAAACTACATATGCTTCACCGCAAGAGATACCGCTCTTCAAAAGGCGATGTTCTTTTCTCCTCTCTGGAGACTGGTGGAGAATGAGAACAACAACACAGCAAATTTAGTCTGCACACTCTTCTGCGTGTAAAGCTACTCTAGGGAGTAGTGCTCCCGCTCGGTGCTTCGCTCCATGCGCGAGTCAGGGGCACTGCTTCTTTCGCCTGTGAAAGCATGCGTTACAATAGTTGAAAATACAATAAACTGAGTTGCTGAAAGTTGCAGGGTCAGGGTCCTACACGGTTCTCACAAAGTCACAACAGAATTAAGGACTGCTGATTAACCTGATTTCTCCCCTCTCCTTTGGCTACAAAGCAGTTTGGGGAGTGTTTGGAGAATAGGAGTCAAACAACTTTTAGTGGTGAAGATCTGAGCCAAGACTACATATAACATTTTGAGAATATACAAATAGTCAAAAGCTACATTTGGAATAAGGTAAGCTAGGGATTGTTTGATTATTGAGTTGTCCTTACCTGTTGAGAGCAGTATATTATTGTAACATCGAAGCAACTCCTGTTCAAAAGTAAAAGTTGAAGAAAAACACTGGGACAGGCTCAGGAATGTATTTCTTCAAAAAAGAGAATCTGAGTTTTCATTTTAGGCACTCACGCCCCCACCCCTCCATTTTGTGTCTTCAATTCAGCAGAAGGCCACACTAGCTATAGATGACACCTGAAGCGGTCTGTAGGGTTAAGTAGATCCTGACGATTCCAGCCCATGGTGACTTGACACCTACACTGATCCTTGGTAGGAGATTTAGACTTGGGAGGATTGTTTTCTTGAGGCAAGTCCATTGAGTGCTCATTCAGATCTTCTTGCCCGACAACTCGGTCTTTTTAAGTGGCATCACTTTCTGTATCTGGGTAATCTCCCTGTATTGTGTATCACTGTGAATGTAATCAACCCATTTCAACTTGGAAGGTGATTTGCCTAACCCTTCATTGAATTAACTTTGGGTTTTTCCTCTCCGGTATACCCTTCTTACATGAGCATGTCAAAATTAGCCATGGTTTGTGCAAAACCATGGTCTTGGGTATGTAACCATGTTGGTGGTGGTCTGGTTTTGGTTTAAGGGATGCTCGCATACTCTTTGTTTCTCCTCAGACATAGTACTCACCCTCTTGGGTGTCATAGGAGAAAATGGTGGATTCCTTCACAACATGATTGTAAGGAACTACAATTAATTTCTTCAGCCTGTGCACAGGTTTTTTTTCGCCAAATCCTTTTGAAGTGGATGTGAAAATAGTTGATATGAGTGTAGGCTGCGGTTTTCCCAATGTAGAAATCTGTGCAGGGCGCATGTCTTTTCCTTTCAGGGCAGATTTGTCTGTGCACAGTTGCATCTACCAAAGCTAATGCATGGTGTTGGACATCTTTCTTGAGGCCATATTTAGATGTAGATTTTTTTTTTGCGTTTCTCAGGGCCTACCTTTCTGATGTGTTTTTCACCACCTGAAGTATCACATCTGTGTTTGTCGGTGCAGGATGTGTCTGCAGTTTTTTGTTCTACTATGTTTCTTGGTATGCGGATTGCCGACTTGGATCTCCGCGTCCTTTTTTGTAGGAGTAGTATCCGACTGATTTCGGGTGGCATGGATGCAGACTCACTAAGCACTGTTCAGCTGTGATTTTGCCATTAACACCTGCCAAGCTTTGGGCGGGCCATCTGGTGGCTCCTGGATCAACCTTTCAAGGACTCCTTTAGATAATCCCATTAATTTGGTAGCCTGATAATTCACTCCTCTTTCCGCCCTGCAAAGCCCCCCCACCCGAAAAGAAAGTTAAATGATCGTTTCAGCCCCAGTTATGGGGATAACTGGTTTGATGGCCTCGAGGGTATGGGCTGCTCAATGTTTTGTGCTTTTTAAGGTTTGGTAAACTTGTGTTAAGCTTTACAAGTCTTCATGTGGTCGCTAGTAGACAATGGTTGCACACCCTATGGGTGTTGAGCCACTGTGCAATACTTATACTTAGGTCAAAATAGAAATTGAGTTTTCCCCATTGATACAGTCGGTACCGGTGCTTCAAGACCTTAAACTAAAATGAATTAAAGACTCTCTCTATACAGCCTGTCCTCAGTTGCGACAGTCAAAGGGATTTGCAAACTGGCATTGTGCAGGCTTCACTGGTGCTGAGTTTTTTGTGCACCTCCACTCGTACGACCAAACCAATAGAGCAAAAACTCAATCCTAAGGCGAAAACTCGCTGAACAAGGTTAGTATGACAGAAATGCCCCGGTCATTTACGCAACTAGCTTATAATACTCCAGAATCACCACTAGATGAAGGTCTATGCAAAGAATGCAAATCTAAATATATTCATAAGCCCCAGAAATGTAAGTGCACATTACCATTTTGCCCAAACATCATAAAGATCTTCTGTGTGCTGTGTTGAAAAGTCCCCATGACTGATCTGGTGCCTATATATTTTGAGTGCATGAGGAGTTACTATCACCACGCAAAGGGGCTGTTATTCTTTGCTGCTCAAGAGTATGCATGAACCTCAAACCGTTGCTACTAAAATAACTGAACCGTATTAAACCAAGATGGTATACATAGCTGAGTGTAAAATGGACAGCCAGTTTACAACTTTGTCTCCATAAGAAGCATTAGGATCCATACTATTATAAAAGCATTTCCTTCATGTATTGCCAAGAAATATGTCACATTACAACAATGCCCCTTCTCTAATGTGAACTCCTCACTTAAATGGTAAAGGCCATTACAGGTTGCAGAACAGCAAATACAAATGTCAGGTGGAAAAGTGGGTGAGAACGCTTTGAAAACGTTTTTCCATGAAGAATGTGCCACTATTGTGAATTCTAGATCTCACAGGGGGCTGCTAACTTCCCTCCTGGGCCTATGACTTTGCATTCGGGAACCTAAACCATGCATGTTTGGCACAACTCGTCAAAGGTTAGGGAGAATGCTGCAAGTAGCATTAACAGATCAAGAATTCAAACTCCAGTTCACAGATGGGCACACCCACTACCAATTTAAGGCACTGCACTGACCACACAAACAGCCCCAATCTTAATCACATTGTAGGATCCCACACATCAATGAAGGATTTCATGATATTAATACTTGAGGCCTTATGCAAAACCATATGTAATGTGTGCCAACGTACAGTAGTAGCTAGTTGTAGTAGTAGTGTCAAGCTCCTCTCTCACCTTCCATGCAAATAAACTTTTAATCTCCTCCCTTATCTTCTCTCGCCTCTTCTATTGCTCCTCTTTACTCTTTGGACTACCTGCTTTTCATCTTGCGCCCCTATCTACCAATTAGCCGTCTGTACCCTCTGTCTCCTTGCCCCTCATGACTCCATCTCTTCTTCGCTTTCCTTCCTTGGCTGGCTTCCCTTTCACTCCCAACTTAAATTTAATTTCCTCTGTCTAGTCTTTAAATCTCTTCATGATCTTGCTCCCACTTATCTCTCCTCTCTTTCTACACTCCTTCCCACTCCCTTCGTTCAGCTGACCACTTCCTTCTTCTCACCGTCCCTCCTTCCCCATATGCCTCCTCCCATTTCCACTCCTTTCAGCTTCTAGCCCCGCTGCACTGGAACTCCTTACCTCTCTCAATCCGCTCTATACCTACCTTTTCCTCCTTCCGCACTTCCCTGAAATCTCTTCTCCATTCCCTGCCATGAAACCTTCCCCACCTCTCATTCTCTCTCCTTCCCTCGAAACTACCCCTATGGTCCTCTCTCTACACTCCCCCTTCCCCTTCCTCATTTTTACCCTTATACTCCTTCTGTTTCCCTCCTCCTTCCCTTCCTCACCCCTTCCCTCACAGATTAATTGCTCTATTTACTGTTTTATTGGTTTGATTCATGATTGTAAATTGCTTCTACTGTTATAATTTTCTATGTATTCATTTGTTATAATGTAAAGCACTTTGGATTAAAGCGCTATATAAACACAATAAATACAATACAGTAGTCGCTCACTACTTTAATGGAAGACAGCAGTGCAAATTGCTGTTTTAGGCTAACGTTACTCTGCAACCACCTTTGGTCGATACTCACCAGAGCTGTCGGTTCGGTGTGAAGCCTTGCCCTTCACGCTTTTCTCCTTCCCTCCCTTGGTGAATGCTGCAAGCTTCTTGGGGATTTGCTGCTGGACGGCAGCTGGCTTCTGGATCTGATTGGTGGCGCTCAGTAGGTGGATTGGCACTTTGTTTCTCAGGGTCGGGCGGTTCTCCAGGGCACTGCTGTCCCTACGCACCACCTCTGGACGTTCTGTGTAGTCTGCTGCAGACATTGAGGCACTGGTCATACCAGGGAGCTTCACGATATGCTGGGTTGGTACTTCAACAACAAACATCCCTTCTCCGTTAAAACTTGCAGAGTGAGATAACCCCTAATGACAAGACACAACAAGATATAATCAAGGAAGAAAGAAAGCCATTGACATTATTATTTTGTATAAGGAGTTGTGAAGATTTAGAACAACTGTTTGGTTCCCTTGAAATAGCCAAATTACCATTAGCAAGAATTCAATATACGTTCTTCATCCTATTTTTCACGGAATAGTGTACATGCTTCAAATGACAGCTTCTTATTGAATAGCAAAGAAAGTACCAACACATTATGCACTTTAATTCTTTGGCATGTTTATGTATAGTTTTAAATGGCAGCCAACATAGGACAGACCCATTAGCAGGACGACTCTCCCCAGACCTTTCGAAACAGCCCATGCTACCACTAATGTAAACATTAAT
The DNA here is from genome assembly GCF_040938575.1 of Ambystoma mexicanum. Classification (NCBI taxonomy): domain Eukaryota; kingdom Metazoa; phylum Chordata; class Amphibia; order Caudata; family Ambystomatidae; genus Ambystoma; species Ambystoma mexicanum. The sequence goes on along the minus strand of NC_090921.1, from coordinate 422,674,883 downwards.
CATCGATCCAGTATCCTTCGTTAAGTGGTCAATGTTGCCAAACATACTCCAATAGACAGAAAAAAATAGACAATGATCCAAGTTTTAGGATTGAAAACATTTTCTTTACTATATTTGTTGGCAAGATGTCTTTGTGCAAACACATGAATACATCTTTTTCGTTTACTTGCATGCCCATGGATTGCATTCGATTTCTACAGCTTCAGGGGGCCACTGTGTGAACATCAGCATGCTTGGCATGGCATGGCATGGCATCCAAAATTGCCACTTTCTTCCTCACGGGTGAGTAAGCATGAGTGTAGGCATATTTGTCTTGTACGGCGAAGCACACATGTATGCAGTGTGTGAAACATGTTGGTCTGGGCCTCTTAGAAGCTAGCCATGTCACCATGTGTGGTTTTTGATCTATTGTACTAATAGAAGTAGCATTGGAGGAAAAGCAGAGGCTGAGGCCATCTTATCCGTATCATGGTACATTCCCTTGAGGCCCATATCAAGGGTGTCTGGGAGCAAAGTACGGGATTTGAGATTCTCTTATAATAAATGCATATAAGACATTCTCCATCTACCATTGAAATAGTTTTTTTAAATACTGCCATAAATGGAGATAATGAAAATGATGGTCTGGTAAGGTATGATGTGCGTAATGTAATTGAGGGGGCTCCCAGTTAAGTTACGTTTTTTGTCCTTTGTATAGCTCCTACTGTCATTGGTATAGCCTCAAAGCGCTGTGAGGATGAACGCGCTTTGGAAGACTGCAGTCTGAGTTGAGAAGTAGTTAAAGGAGTGGTAAAATAACCCAATCGAAGATTGGTAGTGAATTTCTAGATCCCTAATAGAAGCCCATATTATATATAAGGTGTGGGACGGGTGCTGTGTCATATTGTAAAGAGTCAAGTTATATGGAAAACCGGACCACATTTTTTGTGGGACTCCGCTGTATTCGACGGGCGGTGGCGCTAGGGCTGACGGTGATGTATGTTTAGTTTAGAGTGTAGTCAAATAGTGTGCATGTCAGATGTATGAGGCAAGGTGTAACGCAATTTAAATTAGGAGCCCAAGTGAGGCACAATGCAAGTGTGGCAAAAATACAGACAGTTGCATGATTGAACCACCAAACCAAGTGGGAAACCTAGACCTTCAAAATGCAAGTGTGGTAAAATACAGACAGTGGCATGGCTCGGTGAAAATGTCCCTTACCTGGAAGTAGCTGTAGAGGGCTAGTGCTGCATCCTGCAAGGCTGGGGCGCCAGGGCGAACAGGCAAACAGGCAAACAGGGATGGTAAGCTCCCAAAGGAAGGAGCCTCTTGCCTGTGCTGCAAGGCTGCCCTAGGGGAGAGCTACAAATGTGGCGCTCCATGTCTTGTGACCTGGGGAAAACCAATGGGATGCAGCAAAGGTGGGCAGGGGAGGGGGAAGGATCTGGCTGCAAGCAGCCTGGGAGTGCTGCGGGTTAGCTAAGGGCTGGAAAGCCCCAAGTTGGCCAAAAAAATTAATTGAATCCTGACATTTCTTTCAACCTGGGGAGCAGGAATATACCTTTTACTTTGTGGTTCACAAGGGGGTCTCAAGGTTAGATATGTTGTTCATAGCAGCTACCCTCATCCCGGCAGTGGTAGGGATAGACATTCTTCCTAAAGCACACTCTGGTTAAACTCACTGCTGACCTGACCCCAATCCCACCCCATCAAGCCCCAATCGGGGTAATGTGGGATGTTTCAACCCACTAGTCCAGGCCCCGCAACATTACTGTGCATTGCTTGCAGCAGAAACATCAGAATGGCCGCCGGAAAGCATGATGCTCGCTAAAAATCACCAGAAAGTGCACAGTAAAAATCTGAAAATTAGGCCGCCATCCACTTTTGCCTATGTCAGTGGGAACACAGGAGACCACTGCCAAAACCCATCATTTGGCTGCCCAGAGAGCAAAATCATTGCAAAAGAAACAGAGCTGTTTTAAAAATCTGTTTTTTCCCTTGCTGTCAAAATTGCAAAAATCATGGCTCACAAACCACCCAAAAAGATCCAACTCCTTGTTGGGTGGTGAACATCATTCTACTTCAAGAATCCACATAAATATAATGTTCACAGAATTATGTGTTATCTGAACAAAGTCCATGTGAGGATGGTTGCTGGAAGAAATCTGTCAAGAATGGGTGTAATACCATTACTCACCTCTGTCAGAAGCTGGCGATTTAAAACCGGTCATGTGTAAAGTTGTACATTGAACTCAAACTATGCCAAAGAAAGACTTGCTATCAGAAGCCTAAGAGGTGGATACAATTCAAAACTATATTCTAAAAAGGCTTGAAGTAAGAAATTGGTTGATGTATTTGTTAAAAATGTCAGTTATATTTTAAGACGAGACAATTTCAGACATTGTGTTTAAAAGTTAAAGTTTCCCACACTGGGCTTCAAACACATTCCACACCTCCTCCCTAAACAAAGGAATCTTTTCTCCTGTGCTCTGCTAAGAAACTGGCAGGCTGGTGTGAAAAGGAACTGGGAGGGACACCCTGGCCTTTTGCTCTGAGTGCAGACAAAGGGCTCCCTTGAGCTGAATGGAGATGCTAATTTGGGGCCTCAATAGAAACTGCCCTGGCAGGAAGAAGGCCATGTGACTCTCTGACTCAGGCAAGATCTTGGAGACGGGCCAGACTGAAACTGGACTAAATATATGTTTAAGGAAAAGACTTATAACAAATTGTACGGTACTGACAACAATATGAAACAGATTAAAATGAAAAATTTGCTCACAGTTTAAAACTAATCTGGAATATGTGCGATGTTCTGAGACTGAACCACAAACGTTTTTGATATGATAGCTATTGTGGTTGTGCAGGGAACATGTAAAATTACAGAAGTATGACCAGATGGTATGTGCAGGTATATGTAAAAAATTGTACAGATCCGAAAATGTATAACCAACCAAAAGCGCAAAAAAACTGTCATTTGTGAACCGAAACTCGTAGGAACATGGGACTTGAACAGAGATGTGCCTTAATTAATCTGTGATGTGTATATGTAATATCAACAAGTTGAGCATATTGGAAATAGGTTTTTTGGGAAAAATAGATTTTCTGGGTAAAAGCAAAGGGAAGGTTCTTCCCTAGATTGTAAATGGCAGCATCACTCTGACACATGATGACGACACACAGTTCCTTTCTCAAATCCGGGGACAGGGAATTCTCTTACTTATCAGATCCTTAGAGGGTTGGGCATAGACAATCAGCCTCCCTACCCACTTTGTAAAATGGATAAATACGGACTGTTGATGACACACACACACACACACTTTCTCACTCATCAACTGATCCAAAGGCGAAGCACCCTGCAGGAAGATCCAAACTCTAGAGCCAGACCCAGAATCCAGACTCTAGAACTTTGAAGCAGAAAGGCCTAATCCAAAAAGCTGAACCCTTTTCAGCAGGCCTTTAAAATCTAGCAACCTGATTTTAACCCCTAAACTTCCAAGGGGCACCACAAAATCCAACAGCCTGGCTGAGCTGTTTTGCTGTTCTCGCTAAGAACCTCGTGCTAGAACCAAGATCCAGAACCATAGAGCAGAGCTGTGCCCAGAACCAACCCATCAGATCCAGTCCAAGAGGCCGCGCAGACAAGAGGGCCTTGCTGAGAGCAGAACCCAGTGCAGAGATCTGTCCGGTGGCGAGAGAATCCCAGCCAAACCCTTGACCAGATCTTTGATGGGCCCATTCCATTCCAAAGACATAGGAGTGAGTATTTAGTATAAAACTGTCCATAGTCATCTCTTAGGTTAAAGTAATCCTATTCAATCCATCCCAACCTATCCAGAACTGCATTATGGAATCTTGTGTCCATCCTGAATTCTTCTCATTATATAGTCTGTGATGAGTGTAGCGATAATCATCTGTGCGCTGATATTCTTTTGAAGAAAGTCAAGTGTCCTGGCGCACAGCAATCAGAGCGGAAGGCGCCCTGTTCTGGTGGTTGTCCCGTTGGGCATCTTGTACTTTCATAGCTCCTTAGTATAAGTCCATCTTTGTTCCTAATCTTTAAAGCGCATCTTTCATTTTGAATCTTGACTCTGTTTCTGAAAAATCTACCTTCACAGAAACCTCTAACTTTTGAACCGTACGTCCTAGAAACGAAATTTAAATGTCATTCTAAAGCTAACATCCTCAGCTTTCAAACCATTCCAATTCCTTATATTTTTCCCGCAATCGCGTTTCCCGCACGCAGAAAAGTTGCTGCGATTTTGCATTTGGCTCAATTTCACCACATGTAAAAATAGCTATTTCTTGATTTCAACTTCTGAATTTCGTTTTCCATCTGCTAATCATTCTACAATCATTGCGAGTGTTGACCTGAACCTATCCCAAGCCACTCTCACTAGTTCTGAATCTCATTTAGCGAATTAAAATCATTTTAGCATTTTTCCATCCAATTCATATTACATTTAAAAGCAATTGACCTGTTTTAAAATCATTCCTGTTCTCTCTAAGCTTGTTGGGGGAATCTGGATTGAAACTGCAATTGTTGATTGTTCTTCCTGATACCTGTGTGCCCTCATTCATCTCTTCATATTGCATATTGGGGGGAGTGAGTAACAACAGGGGGAAGGAGTGATTATATTGTCTTTGGTTGAATTCATATCAAGTTTCTTGTGTTGCATTCTTTCCTATCATTGCATTTCCTTGAACCACACAAAGTTATTCTCTGCTACATTATTCTTCCTATTCCTACTCCTAATTGATTAAAGAGATTGTTGATATTGTAATATTACCCATTGCTGATCATTTTTCATATTCATAACTGTGATATTCAGATATTATCCATATTTATAAAAGTATGATATATATATTTTTCAATTCTTCAAATAAATCTTTTAATTTGCAACAAACCTACTTCTTGGCTCTGTGAGGGCGGGGGGGATTCAAAGAGGGGCGTTATATAAGGGTACATCATCCAGAATGAAAAGAACTTTTGACATAATAATATATAAATAAGGGTTTCCATTGGGAATCCCATACTAGGCATTGACTTAGTTGGAGTGCTGAATTGAAATCACTTACAGATTGGGGGCTCGTGGCCGGGGTTTCTGGATTAGATCTACCACTTGTGCAGCTTAATACAGTGTGTTAACTGACAGGATACATAAATCCTGTTGGGCTACTACACCGTGTTACGCTGTAAAAGCACCCCTCAAAAGAGAACGCTGTAAGGAAACGGTCTGTTTTGCAAAATAAAATAAAAAACTTCTGTAAATCAGGAAGGAAATCAGTATTTCCAAAATGGCGACATTGGTAGACATCAAGATAGCTAGAGAACACCTTTTAGATAAGTTATTTGTGAGAGGTGAGTGGACTGAGCAGGACCAGAATGTGTGGTTGCAGGCAATCACACAACAGATCACTGCAACAGGGTTAGATATCTGAAGATATCAGGGTCCCTTACATGTGGCCCTGAGTGAACTATATATGGCTCCTAAGGCCAAGGATGAGCAAAATAAGATTGCCAAGACAGCAGCATATCTATAGTTATCGATTGGAGCCATACAGGATAAATATGCTAAAGGCCAAGATCTGGAAAGTAGGCAACTGATGGCATTAGAAAGGGCCCAATCTGATCTGGACTCTTCTGAGAGGCTGCAGAAGAGCCAGGAGTCAGAAAATTAAAGTAGGCAGTATATAGTTAAAATAAAAGAGGATATGGGTATCCTGCAGCATGAAAAGGCAGACCAGGATACCAGAATGTTGGCCTTGCAGAAGGAGTACCAAGAAGGTTTGGACTCTACTGCAGAGCCAGAAAAAGTTGGAGCAACAACTGGATTTCAACAGGGCATGCACAGAGCAGGTAGCCACCCTGAAAAGCCACCTAGATAGAGAGAAGGCAGAAAGCAATACATTGATTTTGAAAGACCTGGATACCCAGGCAGAGTTTGATGAAGAGCGCCAGCAAGCTGGTGCCCTTCAAAGACAGAGGGACGACCTGGCGGCACAGAGGCAGGCTCTTGCTCAGGAAAGGGACACCTTAGGCCAGGAAGTCTGTCACTTAAAAGGGAAACTGGAAGAAAATCACCTGGCCCTCCAGGGACTGGGTGACCTACAGAGTATGGTAGATTGTTAGAGCACACCAGGAGGGTGGAAGATGCTCTGGCAAGGAAGGAGCAGGCCAGTATGGACAGGACTCAAGACGTAACCCTCCTGCAGCAAAGACTAGCCCAGTACTCAAAGACAAACCAGGAAGCACAGAGAGAAAATGAGGCTCTCTGTGAGAAAAATGATAGGCTCCACAGGCAGGTAGCCATGCAAGAGAGACCGATAGAGACTAGTAAGGCCTTGATTGAGGAACAGAAAGCTCAGGTTCTTGCATGGCAACAGGGAGCAGGGGCTGATAGAGACGAGGTTCACTGGGAAAGGGAAACACCTGAGCATAACCTCAGGAACCCTAAGACCAGAGGCCTCTCCCAGTGCCTGGACTCTGCCACCCCCATGTCCACTGGCGCACATGAGCCCAGGGCCACGGGGATGGCAGATACTATCCAGTCAGAAGTATGGGGCTCATAGACCAGCACCTCCCCAGGAATGAATGGGCGGGCATGGGTACCCAAGTACAGTGACATTTAGTGGGAAACTCCAGGAGATTAGGCCCACTAAGTGCATCCTGAAAACCTCTGCCCAGCTAGGACAGGGGGGGGGGGGGACCCATCAAATCCTGGTAGCAAGGAGGAATCAGAAGACTCCTCTGAGTGCCCCAGGACACAGGAGACTAGGACCCCACATTCGGCCAGCAGTTCCCTGGCTTGCAGAATCCGGGAGAACCTAGAAGACCAGACGGGCACCACTGGGAGCAGTGCCTCTGAGTCAGAGGATGAATGGACCAGGGATACCCGAACCAAGAAGGCCAATAAGACAAAAAGGGCCTTGCTTAAGGACCCCTTAAAACAGATCAAGGCAATAAGGAGCGTCATCATGCCTTATCATAAGAACACAAAATATTCTGTTTGGGAGCACTTAGAGCTCTTTGAGCAGATGATGGAAACGTTCCATTTGAAAGACAGTAGTAGCTGCATTCAGTACGTGAAAGGGACATTCTCACCAGAATACTCCAGTTTCTTTGCGTGGCTGCAGGACCAAAATCATTCTAGATGGTCCACCGATAGGGCGGCCATCTTGAAGCATTTTTCTGTACACAGAAATCCCCAAGAGGCTCGCAAGGCAGCCTACAACTTGCAATGTGGGGAGGATCAGGCTCCACAAGAATTTTAGCAGGAGTTAAAGCGTGCCTTTGCGTAGACTACCAGAAGGGTGCGCACGGACAGCAAAGAATGTGTTAATACTTTTTTCCATGCTCTACCAAAATACATCATGACCCAGCTAGTGAGAGATTTTCATGAGAAAAGATTACTAGACTGGGTCATTGAACAGGCCACCCGGATCTATGAGGTGCAAAAGCCCATAGACAACAAGAATACTCAAAAAAGCCCCAAAATAGCCAACCCCCCTGCTGCTTCTAAGGTGACAGAGGTAAAGGTTTCCCCCATTTTAGATTTGGAGATGGGGGGGCCTAAAAACTTAACTGCACAACAGAATAATCCCAAGCCCAGAAGGCCCTCGGGCCAGTCACAAACAGGGAGCCAAGGAGGTGGTCCCACAAATGGGATCCCTCACTCCCCTGACTATGCAAGTCCCCGCTACAAGGGGAACAGACCCTCCTGGGTTATTAGTGGACTCCTCCAGCCCAAGGGGGGATGCAACCAGGCACCTAACCCAGGGAACATCCCTCCTAACTTCCCCCAGGAGGGCAGAAACTCCCCAAATCCTGGACAGAACCTCTTCCCCAGGTATCCACAAAACTTTCAACCCCAAAATCATCCATCCTTCTTTCCCCAATTCCCTGAGTCCAGACCACCAAATCCGGGAGAGGGGAGGCCAAGAGTGGAGGGGTACCCAAATCTTCCCAATCCGGGGTATTACCAGAGAAGGGATAGCTACCCTTCCCGGGATCAGCCCAGGGGAGAAAAGAGAACCCTATATCAGCCTGAGCGGGTTTCACAGCTAGAGCGCCAGGTCCAAAACATGGCACAGGATCTGTGTTGCATGCCGAGGGCTCAACAGAACCCTCAGATGGGCATGCCGGCACAGAATGCCTCCAACTCTGGACCTGGTGCTCCAGAACAATGACGGGGGCAGAACCCCGACAAACCACCGGTTCCCAGGGAGGTGGCACAAGCGGAAGGGGGGTGTAAAGCCTTGGAGGAAGCTTCCTTCCCCACTTGTAAAAAGCCCCTGGAAACCCAGGAACCGGAAACAAAATCTCCTGCCCCTGAAAGCCTGCCACCCAAGGAGCAGAGCGGGGAAGGAGAAAAAAAGGATCCACACGGACCCATTTTGTGGAGGAGGGCCACCTTTTATTTTCAGATTCCCTAGACTCCCCACACAATTCTGCCCAAATCTCTTCTCTCTCAATGTCCAAAACCAAAAAATTAACCCACCAGTTGTCCAAAAATGTTATCTGTGCCCCCTTGCGGAAAAGGAGGGAAGATACTATGCCCCGGTACAAATACAGGGGCAGGGTACAATTTTGGCACTGGTGGACACTGGATCCCAAGCTACCCTTCTGTCCAAAAAGGCCTTTCATAAACTGAATGCAGGAAGGGGGGAGAATTATCAAATTCCTCTCACCTCTCTTCCTGGACAACTTCAGAACTTTGACGGGAAGGAAATTCCCGTCGAGGGGACTGCAGATGTGGACATTAAAATTGGACGACACAAGGTGAAACACCCGGTCATAGTTGTGACTCCAGAGGGCACCCCTTGTTAACTAGGGAATGACCTCCTGCGAAGGCTGTCATCCCTAATAGATTGCGTAAACAAGGTCCTCTGGACCCAGACTAACCGACCAATAAAGTTAAAAGAGTGTCAACTATGTTAGTGGTGATGGGGGGGGGGGTCCTCTCTATTTCTGAACATCAACCTTCCTTCCAGTCTAAGGTGGCATTCCACACTGGAAGGAAACTCTCTGAAATTCTTAACCAATCCACAATCAGACGTTCCCACTCCTATAGTCCAGAAAGATAAGAAATCAGCTCAGAGTCTGGCTGATATTCAGCAAATTGAAGAGCAGTTGTTGATCCGGGTTCAGTTAAATGAAGGGAAGGGCCCTGTTTTCGCCCGAGTGTGTGTGAACAACGGTAAGAGCTTCATCAGCGAAGCCATGTTCCGCCAACTCCCAAAAGATAAAGCCATTCCCACATTTAGACTGATAGACAAATGGGAAATGGATCTGGAAACACCCAACTCCAAACATCTCCTACCAAGCAGGTGTATGCTCAGAATCTCCATCGGCAACAAGAGCATAGTTCATAATTGTTGGGTCGTGCGAGACGTCACTGCCATCTTTTACTTAGGCAGTGACATTCTCAATCGCTTTGCCATTAGTTTGGAACTAATAAACTTCAAAGTTTTCTCCCGATTAGCGGATAATCCCATGGGCTTTGATGATCCAGAGAAAGCATTTAGGTCAGATCAACCGCTGCCTTATGCAGTTGAAATTCAGATTGGAGAGGAAGTCACCATCCCAGAAAGGACCAGACAATTCTCACTGGAAGTGAAAGATAAAAGAGGACAGAAATGGAAAAACCCTGACGCTTATATTCATCTAAATGCTTCTCTCCAACAGCAAGGGTTGGGGGTAAACCCAACACCACTAGTCAACATAGAACAAGGCACCATTCCAATAGAGGTGGATAACAGCGACTTAAAGAGTATCACTCTAGTCGCAGGCACCATTATTGGAATGGCGGTTCATGACCGACATTTTTCCAGTGATTTAGGCAATGAACGGTTAGGACCAATCCCCAAAGACGGTTTTGACAGTGACAGTGATGACAACACAACACCAGACAGGATCTTTACCCTGCATGGGGTGAACTTTCTGGTGTACACTTCCTGCCCTTATGGTAAGGAAGATGTGACTTGTGACTTCAGGAGGGATGAGGTGATTTTCCAGGTCCATGAATGCTGCCTTTCCCACCTGAAGCCACCAGTCCAAATCAGCATTTTGACCAGAGACTTCTCCACCCAGCTGGAGGAGGTCGCTGAGATAGCGAAACCAGAAGTCTTTCCAGGCTTCAGGCAGATGGTTGAAGAGAGAGTCAACCTCGCTGATGCCTGTGAGACTCTGGAGCAGAAGCAAAAGTTGAAACACGTTTTCTTGGATTTTCAAGATCTCTTTGCGGTGGACTCATAGGACTGTGGTTGCACCGACATCCACACAACAATTCCCACGGACCCTGGCATGACTCCAGTGTTTGTGAAGCAATATTGCTTGCCTCTCGCATCCATGGTGTCCCTTACTGAAATAATTAAGAACCTTGAGTCCCGTGGGATAATCTGTCCAGTCCACAGCACCTTCAATAATCCAATGCTGGGGATATTGAAGCCAAACGGCCAGTGGAGACTCTGCGCCGACATTCGGGAGCTCAACAAACGGGTCCATACTTCCTGATGGCGTCTTCCCTACATTGACCAAGTGCTGGCCCAGATCCAGGGGTCACAGGTATTCACTGCAATAGGCCTGACCAATGGATACTTGACTGTACCCATCAGTAGGGAGGACCAATACAAGCTGGCCTTTACCTTTGGGGCAGCAGTACACATGGACCCGGACTCCCTTCGGATACATCAACTCCGGCAATTAATTCAACATTTATCTACATAAGGCCATGCCCGACCTGGGTGAAAGGGGTAATGTGGCTTATGTAGATGATGTCCTCATCAAAAGCTCAACTGTGGAGGAACACATGGCAGAGATCCGTTATGTTCTGACAGTTGATGGCTGCCGGAGCAAAACTTTCCTTTCAAAAAGCACAGTGGTGTAGAACCCGTGTCAATTTCTTGGGGCATGAGATTACTCCTCAGGTCCTGTTTCCCCAGGAAAAGAAAGTGGAAGCCCTCCAGAAATTGAAAGACCCCACAACTCTGCGGGAACTAAGGAGCCTTCTTGGACTGACTAATTACAGTAAAAAGTTCATTGAGGGCTACGCAGAGATCACAAGACTCCCGAGTCATCTTTTGAAGGGGGAGTCAAGTGGGAATGGGGTCTAGAACAAGCCGAGGCAGTCAGACAACTCAAAAGAAGCCTCTCACAAACGCCTTGCCTAGCTTACCCTGTCAGAAACAAGGAGTTCTTCTTGGAGACAGGGTTCTCAAATACATGCTTGACTGCAGTATTATACCAAAAGCATGACAAGGTCAATAAAGTAATCTCCTATGTGAGTAAAACTTTATCCTCTGTGGAGGAAAAATTCAACGATTGTGAGAAGGCGGTGTGGGCATTGAAGAATTACCGGCCGTTTATCCAGGGGGAACACATCATAGTGGAGACTCCACACCAGCACCAGCCTCTGCAATATCTCCAAAGTAACAGAATCCGGGCCAGAAATGTGAGTAATTCCCGAATTACTTCCTGGATTCTGTCAATGCAAGGCTTTCCTGTGGAGGTCAGATATGGCTAAAACAAGAAGAGTCCCCTCGCGCAAGGTCTGGCTGACTTGCATGATTGTGCCAGAGAAAACTGTCTCGAGGACGAGAGTCTAAAAATCAAGGACAACATGGAGGCATACATCAATTCCCCACACAAAGTCTTTGAAGAAAACAAGTGTGAGGGAATGCCCACTGTCTATGTGGATGGATGCTCTTACCATGTTGATAACAACGGGGGAAAAGGAATTTGTGGCCAGCGTAGGGAATGCATGGGTGAATGAGATCCCAGAACCCTCCGCTGGGTACAAGATTGGTCCCCGAAGTAGTCAAGTGGCAGAGTTGATGGCGGTGCATCAAGCCATCCTCACTGCTGTCCGACATCAACTCCACAAACTGGTCATAATCACAGATTCGGATTATGTACGGACCAGGTTTGTGTAGCACCTTGTTAACTGGAAGACCAGAGGCATGTTATGTGCTAACAACAAACCATTGAAACATGGGAAATTAATTCAAAATATTGATGACCTGGTCACCTCAAATGGGATCACCATCTACTGGAAAAAGATCAGGGTCAAAGTAGAGGGACCAGACAAAACTGGAAATTACTTAGCTGGTCAGCTGGCCAAAACCGGGGCCATCCAAGGGGATCTAATTGAGATTGAGTCCCTGTTAGGGGAAATCCAGGTCACTGCTATCATTAGGTCCCAGCCAAATGCTCACAATGACCTCTCAACTGCACAATGGAGTAAGGAGACCCCAGATGCTGATTTGATTACGGCTCAAAAAGGGGATCCATTAATTGGTAAGTGTTATCAACACATTGAGGACCCTGAGAACTTTCCCCTGACGGATACCGATTACATTGGGAAAGAGGACCTCAGAGTGTTGATGAAATGTCCAAAAATGTTCCGAATCCAAGAAGGTTTGTTGATGCGGAAATCCCTAGATGGCCATGATCAGTGGGTGGTTCCTACCTCATTCCGAAGTCTGATGCTAAGTCACGCCCATGATGCGACCACAGCCGGTCATAGGCGGTGTCATACAACACTTGAAATGTTACGAGAGGTTGCATACTGGCCACACATGGGGCAGGACCCTGACCAATACTTGAAGGGGTGTCTTGTGTGTGCACAATTTCAGCCAACATCCCTCACACACTGTGCACCTCTCCAAAAGAGGGGAATGACACTGCCATGGTCAGATTTGCAAGTAGATTTCATCGGGCCCGTGATTCGCTCCTCTAGGGGGAACAAGTACATGTTGACCGTGACATGCTTGTTTACTAAATGGGTGGAATGTCTCCCAGCCCCAAACTGCAAGGCAGAAACAGCAGCTGCCCTGATGATCAAACACATCTTTTTGCGTTTTGGACTACCCCAAAGGATCGAGTCAGACAGAGGTAGCCATTTCACCAGCGAAGTAATGACAAAGATGTGGGAGATACTTGGGGTTAAAAGGAAGCTACATATTGCTTACCGGCCAGCCTCTAGTGGTGCAGTAGAGATATAATAGAACAATTGTGAGCATATTAAAAAAGTTTGTGGCAGATTCTGGAAGTTTGTGGCAGATTCTGGAAGTTGGGATATTCGATTACCTCTTGTCATAATGGCCATCAGATCTACCCCTTCATCTGCAACTAAAATGTCACCGTTTGAGCTGATGACTGGACGCAGGATGGTGCTTCCCCAGCATCTGCTCTACAGAACTCAAGAGCAGACATTGATCAATGCCTCCACAACTCATGAGTATGTTGAAAATCTAAGAAAACACCTTCAACATGCTTTTGCCTATGCTCAGCGAAACCTAGATAGATCGGTAGACAGCATGAAGACCCACTATGACTTAAAGACTACCAGAAAAGAATACAATGTAGGAGACCGGGTCTACTTATAAAATTTCCAACGGAAACAGGCAAAACAGCGAAAATTTCTGTCTACCTGGAGGGGTCCTTTTGAAATTGTAGACAAAATCTCACCAGTCGCCTACAAAATCTGCATCCCCAAAGGCAGTTTGGCAGAGGGGGAAGATAAGTGGGTCTATATTAATCAGCTAAAGTGTTGCCATCCTAGGCACACTCTGCAGCAACTGGAGGAGTCTTCTGGAACCCCAGAGGGGGCCACTCCAGCTCCATAAAATTACAACTCTAAATTATTCCATACATAGTCTATAAAATATTATAATAAAAATGTTTCCTGATTATCAAAATGTATGTGTCCGCCCCACTACATTACTAGTGGTGGGGAAATGTGCACAAATATGTTTTTGCTTTGTCATCCTAAGAGAGAGATAACCTATAGTTGATTGGAAACCATGGAGACTAACCAAGGAGGACTACTCGGGGACCGGGAGCAAAGATCCAAGGGGCCCAGAGTATCGCTCAATACTCCCATCAGGACTGGCAAGGAGAACCGATCGATCCACCTCTGACGGAGGAAAAGATTAACTTTGCCATTTGTGGAATCAGAAGAGATGAAACTGACATCCCAGTCTTGCGAATTCCCATTGATGGTCGATCAACGCCAATCGGAAGAGGGGGGCTTGTGGGATGTTTCAACCCACTAGTCCAGGCCCTGCAACATTACTGTGCATTGCTTGCAGCAGAAACATCAGAATGGCTGCCGGAAAGCATGCTGTTCGCTAAAAAATCACCAGAAAGTGCGCAGTAAAAATCTGAAAAATAGGCCGCCATCCACTTTTGCCTATGTCAGTGGGAACACAGGAGACCACGGCCAAAACCCATCATTTGGCTGCCCACAGAGCAAAATACTTGCAAAAGAAACACAGAGCTGTTTTAAAAATCCATTTTTCCCTGGCTGTCAAAATTGCAAAAATCATGGCTCACAAACCACCCAAAAAGATCCGACCTCCTTGTTTTATGTTGATCATTCTACTTCAAGAATCCACATAAATATAATGTCATCTGAACAAAGTCCACTTTTGAGGATGGTTGCTGGAAGAAATCTGTCAAAAATGGGTATAACACCGTTACTCACCTCTGTCAGAAGCTGGCGATTTAAAACCTGTCATGTGTAAAGTTGTACATTGAACTCAAACTATGCCAAAGAAAGACTTGCTATCAGAAGCCTAAGAGGTGGATACAATTCAAAACTATATTCTAAAAAGGCTTCAAATAAGAAATTGGTTGATGTATTTGTTAAAAATGTCAGTTATATTTTAAGACGAGACAATTTCAGACATTGTGTTTAAAAGTTAAAGTTTCCCACACTGGGCTTCAAACACATTCCACACCTCCTCCCTAAACAAAGGAATCTTTTCTCCTGTGCTCTGCTAAGAAACTGGCAGGCTGGTGTGAAAAGGAACTGGGAGGGACACCCTGGCCTGTTGCTCTGAGTGCAGACAAAGGGCTCCCTTGAGCTGAATGGAGATGCTAATTTGGGGCGTCAATAGAAACTGCCCTGGCAGGAAGAAAGCCATGTGACTCTCTGACTCAGGCAAGATCTTGGAGGCGGGCCAGACTGAAAATGTGGATTAAAACTGGACTAAATATATGTTTAAGGAAAAGACTTATAACAAATTGTACAGTATTGACAAAAATATGAAACAGATTATTAAAATGAAAAATGTACTCACACTTTAAAACTAATCTGAGACTGAACCACATATGGTAGCTATTGTGGTTGTGCTAGGAACATGAAAAATTACAGAAGTATGACCAGATGGTATGTGCAGGTATATGTAAAAGATTGTACAGATCCGAAAATGTATAACCAACCAAAAGCGCGAAAAAACTGTCATTTGTGAACTGAAACTCGTAGGAACATGGGACTTGAACAGAAACGTGCCTTAATTAATCTGTGATGTGTATATGTATTATTAACAAGTTGTGCATATTGGAAATATGTTTTTTGGGAAAATAGATTTTCTGGGTAAAAGCAAAGGGGAGGTTCTTCCCTAGATTGTAAATGGCAGCATCACTCTGACACATCATGACCCACAGTTCCTTTCTCAAATCAGGAGACGGGGAATTCTCTGACCTTAGAGAGTTGGGCATAGACAATCAGCCTCCCCACCCACTTTGTAAAATAGATAAATATGGACTGTTGAGGACCCACACACACACACACTTTCTCACTCATCAACTGATCCACTGGCGAAGCACCCTGCAGGAAGATCCAGACTCCAGACCCAGAATCCAGACTCTAGAACTTTGATGCAGAAAGGCCTAATCCAAAAAGCTGAACCCTTTTCAGCAGGCCTTTAAAATCTAGCAACCTGATTTTAACCCCTAAACTTCCAAGGGGCACCACAAAATCCAAAAGGCTGGCTGAGCTGTTTTGCTGTTCTCGCTAAGAACCTCGTGCTAGAACCAAGATACAGACTCATAGAGCAGAGCTATACCCAGAACCAACCTGTCAGATCCAGTCCAAGAGGCCGCGCAGACCAGAGGGCCTTGCTGAGAGCAGAACCCAGTGCTGAGACCTGTCCGGTGGCGAGAGAATCCCAGCCAAACCCTTGACCAGATCTTTGATGGGCCCATTCCATTCCAAAGACATAGGAGTGAGTATTTAGAATAAAACTGTCCATAGCCATCTCTTAGTTTAAAGTAATCCTATTCAATCCATTCCAACCTATCCAGAACTGCATGAATCTTGTGTCCATCCTCAATTCTTCTCATTATATAGTCTGTGATAATTGTAGCGATAATCATCTGTGCGCTGATATTTTTTTGAAGAAAGTCAAGTGTCCTGGCACACAGCAATCGGAGCGGAAGGCGCCCTGTTCTGGTGGTTGTCCTGTTGGGTATCTTGTACTTTCATAGCTCCTTAGTATAAGTCCATCTTTGATCCTAATCTTTAAAGCGCATCTTTCATTTTGAATCTTGACTCTGTTTCTGAAAAATCTACCTTCACAAAAACCTCTAACTTTTGAACCGTACGTCCGAGAAACCAAATTTAAATGTCATTCTGAAGCTAACATCCTCAGATTTCAGACAACCCAAAATGACATTCCAATTCCTTATAGTTTTTCTGCAATCGCGTTTCCCGCAAACAGAAATGTTGCAGCGATTTCGCTTTTGGCTCAATTTCACCACATGTAAAAATTGCTATTTCTTGATTTCTACTTCTGAATTTCGTTTTCCATCTGCTAATCATTCTACAATCATTGCTAGTGTTGACCTGAACCTATCCCAAGCCACTCTCATTAGTTCTGAATCTCATTTAGCGAATTAAAATCATTTTAGCATTTTTCCCATCCAATTCATATTACATTTAAAAGCAATTGACCAGTTTTAAAATCATTCCTGTTCTCTAAGCTTGCTGGGGGAATCAGGATTGAAACTGCAATTGTTCATTGTTCTTCCTGATACCTATGTGCCCTCATTCATCTCTTCATATTGCGTATTGGGGGGAGTGAGTAACAGGGGGAAGGAGTGATTATATTGTCTTTGGTTGAATTCATATCAAGTTTCTTCTTTGTTGCATTCTTTCCTATCATTGCATTTCCTTGAACCACACATAGTTATTCTCTGCTACATTATTCTTCCTATTCCTACTCCTAATTGATTAAAGAGATTGTTGATATTGTAATATTACCCATTGCTGATCATTTTTCATATTCATAAGTGTGATATTCAGATATTATCCATATTTATAAAAGTGTGATATATATATTGTCCAATTGTTTAAATAAATCCTTTAATTTGCAAAACAAACCTACTTCTTGGCTCAGTGAGGCCGGGGGGGGATTCAAAGAGAGGGGCGTTATATAAGGATACATCATCCAGAATTAAAAGAACTTTTGACATAATAATATATAAAGGTTTCCATTGGGCATCCCATACTAGGCATTGATTTAGTTGGGAGTGCTGGATTGAAATCACTTACAGTACACTACTTAATTATCAGGGACATGGCTGTGAAAACTGGATTTGGTTTGTTTTACCGAAGTCACAAAAATAGCAGCGTAATGGACCGTAGTCTATTCTGCCGTAATTCTGTTTGTACTTCAGCAAAACAACCCTAAACTCCCAACCCCCCCACTTACCTTTTCACTGGCCGCCACAGCCGCTTCTATATTCCTGCGGCATCAGTTCCATCCCTCTAACGTGGATCAGGGCTAAAGCCGCAGGGTCCCTTTTTCTTTTTTTGCTAGGTTTGTTTTTTGGGGCCCACGCTTCCATTGTCAATGAAGTGGGGGGGACACCCCTGCAACCCCAGAAACCTATAATAACGAACTTGGGTGCAGGAGACACCCCTGCTCCACAAATTGAGTATTCTGGGTTTTGGTTAAATGGTACTGCCCAAATTAGGTCGTGGTCTAAACAACCATTTTTATTCGATCAATTTGGGTAATTCAGTGAAAACTCTTTTCTGAAGCCATAACTACTTCCGTGAGAATGACACTGGGGAGCTACAACTTAGAACTGCGAGGGATGCTAGTAAAGCTGTTAGCTGGGGTGCCATAATAGAACAAATGGCTGCAATAGGGAGGGCCAGAAAAGTCCATCAATCCCTCGTCGAGGGCAAAATCAGGGAGAAAGAGAAGAAGCATGTCCGGAAGAGGTCCTGGCTCTGCCTCCGTGATCTCTGTATAGCAAAACAAGCATTAGAAACCCACCTTACGAAACGGGCAGCACACTCAATGCTGCTCAAAAAACAATATTCCTGCTTCAAGGGCAATAAGGCAAACAAGCTGCTAGCAGCTAAAGTAAGAAAGGAGGCCACCCATAATCACGTAAGTGCCCTAAAGACTTCCAGAGGGGAACGGGTGATCACCGAACCAGCTAAACTGCAGACAATGAAAGATTACTTTTATAATTTATTTATTTACTTACTTATTTTTTTGGTGAGCACTGTGTGCTAATCTGGTGTGTTTGTGTAGTGTTTTTGTGGCTTCTGAGCCTGTATTCCTGTGCTGGGCTGCATCCAGAGGGTGCAGTACGTGGGGTGTAGTCCTTTGTTTGTGTCTGGCCTTTTCCCAGTCCCACTCTCCAACCCGCTCATCTCCCGATTGGTAGGTCCACCCGGTCATAACTGACCTTCCCAGGGTAGTCCTGTGCCCGGCAGCCCCTGCGGCTAAGGGCCACAAGGCAAAGGACGGCTCCAACATTGGTGGCTCCAAGACGCGTCTGCAGGTGTCAGCAGGGGAAGCCAATGAAGCCAGCAGTCAACAGACACCAACAAAAACTGTAAGTGTGACATAGGTGGGGTGTAGAGCAATTACTCTACTCCGGATAGCCCCTGCCACTCTACCTTACCTTTTCATAAAGTAGACTGCCATAGACTTACACAATGCATACTTAGATAGATTTGTGACCATCAGCCTAAATCTATTCATGGCTGGACTGCAAATGTTGCATTGCATTACACACTAACTTACTTGTCAATGTTAACTAGTGCCACACCTAGAGAGAACTGTGAAGATTGGCCTGTGTCGCATCTAGATAGGATTATTAATGTTAGCATGTGCCACACTTGGATGGAATTCTGAACTTTAGACTGCATCACACCTAAATAGGATTGTGAATGTTAGCATGTGCCACTTAGATGGAATGCTTAACCTTAACCTGTGTCACAGCTAGATAGGATTGTGAGTGTTAGCATGCGCCAAACTTAGCTGAAATTCTTAACTTTGGCCTGCGTCGCATCTATATAGAAATATGAATGTTAGCATGCGCCACACTTAAATGAAACTGTGAATGTAACCAAGTGCCACACTTAGATGGAATCGTGATCACTAGCCTGCCTCACATCTAGATAGGATATTGAAGATTAGCAAGTGCCACACTCAGATGGAATAGTGAATGATAGCAAGCATCACACCTAGACATAATTGCAAGGACAGCGATGCCAATTAACCGATCCACTAACAATTTCACCCCTCTGCATACACCTCTCAAACTCTAACCAAACACAACCACAAGCCTACAACACAACAATCTGCACAAACTTCACTACACTTCAACAACAAAACAAACCACGCAGACTCGCACATCAGCACACGACAACTACCGACCGTAAAACGCCCCAAGCCCAGTCAACGGACCCACCTGGCTGAGGCTGCCAACAGCACATCACTACTCTCTTGAATTTTCCCCGCTTATTCCCACTAACTCACGCCCCCCTTCCTTTTTCAGAGCCGCCAGAGCACCAGGGGACCACTCCGGTGGTGATAGTGTGTGGTACTGGTGATATTGGTACAAATATCCTTTAACATTAACATAAAATTAACAGGCTTCGGCCAAACTTTCAGGCGATCCCATCCTTCCCCAAGCACGTATAAAGGTCTCGGATGTAGCGCAGGCAATCCATGCTCTCCTGTTAGATAAAGACCCCAGACCTGACAGCTTTTATAAAACCTTTGCTTACATCATGATACCCCACTTAACTAAGCTGTTCAACTCCTTCTTGGATACAGAGTGACAGACTCCCTACTCCTGAAACCAGGGAAAGACCCCGAAGGTTGTACATGTTACCGCCCAATTGCCCTCCTCAATTCAGACGCAAAAATATATAGTAAAATATCTTAGCTCAAGCTAGGTGAGACCTTACCGCACTTAATCAACAGCAACCAAACAGCTTAATCAAAACTAGAGGGTCACATGAAAACATCAGAAGGGTACTAGATATCATTGACTTAACTCCCCAAATTCAGGGAGGCTCATCTCTCCTATCCCTAGATGCACACCGTGCATTTGACAGCATGTCCTGGGATTATTTGGAATTACGTCTTCTGCCATATGGCTTTGGTCCGAATTTCTCTAAGCTCATTAAGGCACATTTTCAGGTTCTCACCAGAAAAATGAAAGTGAATGGCCAATAGCCCCCCTCTCGAACACCCCCCCAGCTGATCTCTCTAGGAAAAGGAACTAGACAGGGCTGCCTGCTCTCCCCCAAGTATTTGCTGTGGCAGAGGAGCCCTCTGCACAGAACACTTGCCTCCACCCCCCGAATTTCAGACCTCATGCATGGCGGAATCACCCACAAAGTGGCGTCATATGTTGCTGATTTCCTGTTTTCACTCCGGGACCCGCCGGTTTCCTTGCTGGTGCTGTTGAAACTGCTAGGATTATTTCTGTCAGTATCAGGATTCCATGTTAAACATGAAAAATCAATCAGCCTTAACCTACTAGAGCCCCCCTGAAGTACTAAGCACCTGAGGGGCTAGAGTCCCATTCCGCTGGGCAGACCGAGAGATCGCCTACCTGGGTTACGCCGACACTGAAATATGACTCGCTTGCCAGACCTAACATTCCCCCGCGTTGAAGGGAAGCCAAAGAAATGCTGAAGCGCTGTGATCTACAAGTAATTTCGTGTGGCTGGGTCGGATCAGTGCAACCAA
The DNA here is from genome assembly GCF_040938575.1 of Ambystoma mexicanum. Taxonomy (NCBI): domain Eukaryota; kingdom Metazoa; phylum Chordata; class Amphibia; order Caudata; family Ambystomatidae; genus Ambystoma; species Ambystoma mexicanum. The sequence continues at coordinate 422,654,108 of NC_090921.1, read as the reverse complement.
AAGGAAACTGTTCCCAAAACTACTCTACATCTTTCAGGCGCTCCCGATCAAAATTCCAAAGCGGGATCTTCTCGAGTTTCAGATGGCTATGGGGCAATTCGTTTGGAGGCACAGGCCCCCAGAATTCCATGTAGGCTACTCATTAGATCTAGAGGTGCAGGAGGCCTCAATGTTCCGTCAGTACAAGAGATATTTCCGCGTAGCGTGGATCGCACCAATGCTAGGCTGGGCTTCTGAGGAGAGGTCCCCTAAATGCTGGTTCTCCACAATCACAGGGTCACCCCAGGACTAAATCATAAGACATTCGCTCACTGGGAGGCACAAGGGATACTTCGATTGGACGATCTCTTAATGGAAGGCACTCCCCTCAAATTTCTTGAATGCAAAGAGAAGTTTGCCCTATCAGAAACGGAGCTTCAGTTACTCCCAATTATGACACTGGATCTCCAATTCCCAAGTCAAACACGCCGGAGGCTGCCTTCCCTTGGGGCTAGAACTCCAGATACATAAAGGACTAGATTAGCTGACATTCTCCACTTGCTACTGCTTACTAGAAAATGCATCACCAGGGGATAAGCTCCCATATATGCGTCACAGAGCGAGAATTCTATCTAGCTATTTCAGCGAATTTGGACCTGCACTCACAAAAGCCTGCGGTGCACCCTGATAA